>NC_137854.1:13302500-14605000 GCF_948465745.1 Chenopodium album | reverse complement strand
AGTCACGCTTGCCAATGCACAAATCAAAGCATTAATATCTTTAATTACTGATAAGTAAAAATTATAAAAAGTTGATATTTTGAAAATATATACCGTGACGAATCTAATAAGACCCCACACGACTATATTTTTCATTACGTATAAATCACAAACATGGTCAAAGGAGAGTGTGTGAATAGTGCTAAAGTCAAAATGTGTCAACTAATAAAAAACGGAGGTAGTATGTGGCAGACTGGCAGTAGGCTTCTCATCTGTCAAAATTGCCAAAGAATATTCAATAGGAGTATTAGCTGAGATCACAACATATTTTGGTTTTCTTAAACTGTGAATGGGATGTGAAAATATACTCGAGATCAAAACTACAATAGACCCAATGACTAAACATTATAAGATTTTAAACTAAACATTATTTTAATTTCAAGATTTGTCAATATTTTCTATCTTTCTACCCTATATTGCTCCATTTGTGATGGAGGATGCCCCAATTTCTCATGGTGAAAAACGAATTCGTTTCTCATGGAGGCATTTTTGTGAATAAATCAAGAACTTTTTCAACTTTCTTCAATTGTGGAGCCCACAGTATTGAAAAAGTTGTTGATTTATTCACGAAAATGCCCCCGTGAGAAATAAGGAATTTTCCTTTGTGATGCTCGCTTAATTTTATACTCTCTCACAGTTTCACCATTACAACTTTTCAAAATAATTTCAAAAACATCATTATAATATGAATCATTTTCACTCACCTCATTTCTTTGTAATTAACTTGGCAAGTATATATTGCTATTAGCTGTAAGAATATTTTTAACAAAAAAGAGTATTTGATCATTTTAATAGCTAAAATAAGCATGCTTATATAAATAACGGGGAAATCCAAGTTAATCTTCTTGATTGCTATAATATGTTAATCTAAGGGCTGTATTGGTATTTCAGCCTATTAAGTTGAGGATGCAATTGTAAATTCCATCTCTTGACATGGACAATTAGCATGACCAAGCAGCCACGTAACATCACAAACTTACAGTTGGATGAGGTTATATAAACGGAGGGTTGAGAGAGATTTAGAAGTGTCTCTCAGGGGTAAGTTGGTCATTTCATGCGGGATTTAAATTTTGTCATTTTAGATTCAGTGGTACAAAATACACTATTAGTGGTACAAAATATAATTTCAGTGGTATCCCTACCTTATAAAAAGTAGAAAACTACTCTTATGAATAGTGTAATGCCAATTATACCCTTCAAAATGTGTATTTACATACATACCCTCATTAATATGTACAAGCTATTTTTAATGAATAGTGTTTAGACAACTATTCCCTCTAAAATATTTATTTACTTTTATGTTTTCATGAATGTTAGTTATCTTGAACATTTATACCTCCTAAATATAGTTGATTATATATTTCTCTTATTCTTAATTTAACTAAATTTGTGATTTAAAAGCCAAACCAAAAAAACCTTCTAGATATGACTAGCTTTGACGTGCGCATCGCGCGCGTTAGCTGCCCTAGTTCAAAATAAAAGGTTAAATACGGGTTTGGGCCGCACCCGAAAATTAAGAGAGAGAGTCCACTTTACAAGTCCAATGAGGTTTCATCCCAAAACCATATGACAATAGGAGGACTAGCTCCTTAGCCTTATAAAGTTATTAGCTCTTTCTTCATCAGTCAATATGGGGCACTTACATGTGGTGATACTTGGAAGGTTTATTCTTCAACAATCCGCTACTAAGCCTGGTATGGTGGGTAAAACATAGAGAGCTAAAACGATTTTGGGAAATTCAATATAGGCCCCACCATTCCACCAAATTATTAATTTGAGAAATTCATTGTGGAGGCCATTAAATGACAACTAAATTGTATAAAAAAAAAATATTAAGGGGGTGTTTGGTTCACGAAATATAGATGTGAGGAATGGGTTTAGAATGACTAAAACCCATACCATATATTTGGTTGTCAAAAATATGAATTTCAAACCCATACCTCAAACCCATGAGGTATGGGGTTTGGAAACCTTGGGGGAAGGTGGGTTTGACTCATTCTATTCCCTTAGGTATCAAATAAAAGGAAAGAATAGTGAGATATTCCATTCCAGAATTAAACCAAACACATTGTATTAAGTATCAAGTTCCAACCCGATACCACCATAACCCCATTCCTGATTCCAACCTGTAGACACCCATTTGTGTCTCCCCAAAACCAAACCCAGTGATGAATGCCTTTCACGTTGTATTATTATCGAATTAGGTGAAAGTGATTGAAAGTCAAGTGTTGTGGTTTAGTTTTAATTAAAGTTCTATTCTCTCTGTTTTTGAAAATCACTTTATTTATTTGAAAATGGCCGAACCAGTTTAAAATGGTCCATAATTAAGGTCCAATAATAGTGTAGATGGATGGGGCTCGAAGAGACCTTTCCAACGATATATTATAAGCCCAATTCCGATGAATATTGAGGAAGTTATGGCCAAAATACTAGACTGGGCTTGGTTAATTATTTAAATACGGTCCAATGATCTAGAGGAGGGCCCAATATTAATTATTATTCCTAAAATTATTCGGATTAATTATAGTTTTCTAGAAGTTTCTAGAAGATTCTTTTTAATTCTAATATTATTAGATGTAATAATTAATTATTTTGAAATAGATTTTAATTTGGAGTAAAATATTGTTTTATTATCTTAAAAATATATATTTTATCTTCTGTACGGATTCCGTAGATCAAGTTGATTAAAGATCGGATTCCGCGTGAAGAAAAACGCGCTAATACAGGTTGTCGCCAAACGACAAGTCTGTCGCCGCGCGACAGACCCTGTCGCCTCGCGACAGAGTTGATTCCTGGCGACAGCGTGTAGTTTTATTCCTTATCAAATTCTATGATTTTTCCGGACTATTTTCATTATAAATAGAGTCCGAATCCCTGTTTTCAGAATCATCAATTCTCTCTATCAATTCTCATTCAATTCTTCCTTAATTTTCTCTATTCTCTCTTGAGCAATATTTGCTTTCTTTCTCCCTCTCTTTCTAAACTAGTTTTTTTACATACAATATTCCGCATTCACAAGATTTAGAGTCTCTTAGCCAAGTTCGAAGTTGCCTTCGCCCTAAACGTGCAAGGTTTGATAATTTCTGAGGGTTTGGTCCAAAACTAGTCAAAACTTTATTCAATTTGATTTCAATTTAATTATTTAATTGTTCTTTATTGATTTCCATTGAAGTTTACTAACTTGTGTATTTTGTTATTAGAAAGAGGTACGAGGCTTCAAAGTATGTAATCTTATTACTCTCTTTCAATGTAGAAAGCATGTTTATTAACGTTTAATTCCTAGTATCATGTTAGGATGCTTTTAATGCTTTCTAGTATCATGTTAGGATGTTATTTTATGCTTTCTAGTATCATGTTTAGGGTGCCTTTATTATTTCTAATATCATGTTATCATGTTAGTACCATGTTAGGTTTAAAGCTTTGATCTTTATTGTTTAGTGACATACTAGGATTTGTTATTAATCTTGTTAGTATCATGCCTAGGATCTTGCTATTATTTTAAGCTTTATTATGCCTTATCATGCTATTATCATCATTATTGTTATTGTTTATTATTATGTTGCTTGATTTATATTTTATATTGTTATTGCTTGATTACACCTTTTATGATTGTTAAAGGGAATTTGTACTTGAAATCACGCTTAATAAGATAATTAATAATTTGGTTTAGGCTAATGTGATTTTAACTCAAGTGATCGCCAATAATAGTCTTATTTGTGCATTAATTTCAACCAACATAGATAAACAGGGTAGGTTTAATATAATGTTTGTATGTTATTCGAAAAGCGCGCATGAATACGAGCAGAACAAAGTAGAGGCCTATTTTATAGGGCGGGTCCTTTCTTTTGTAGATTGGATTCGTACCCTCATCCCCGGACCCTGTTTGGTTCAAGACCTTATGGAGTAGTTGATGGTCCCTTTGGATTGTCTTTTGGGTTTACAAGTTCCTAAAACTTGTTGGCGACTCTTTTTGCTCTTTGTCTTTCCCTTTGGAACGCCACCGTACTTTAGTGTATGATCACAGTGGGGTTCAAGTTTGGGGTTATCATAATGCTTGAAATATTCCCTACAGTTTTTGGCGACTCCACTGGGGAGGATTTCTATTTATAGACCTGAAATTTATTTAATTTTGGCAATTATTTAGAATGAGCGGATGAGACTCGAAAAATTCTAACTATTTCATGTGCGCGATTTGATTAACATTATTGTCATATGCATTAAAAGGTCCTCATGGGAGTACCCCATGAGTCAATCCATAGAAATTTTACACGTAGGAAATTTGAGAAATATCTTTCATGACTAAAATCGAAAAGATTATGCGAAATCTGGAAAATTCGAAGAACACAGAAACTTGCCAAGGCATGTAGGAACTAGCGTCTAGAAAACAGGGCTTGTCGCCCGTAAAAAGTTTCTGTCGCTTGGCGACAGGAGCTTTTTTGCGGCGACAGTCCCTGTAGTCTGGCGCCAAGTTCTTCCAATACCGAGCCAGGGGTCTGCCTTCTTGCTTTGACCATTTCTAGCATTGTTGGCTTGATTTTGCTTATTGATTGAGTCATTTTCTCACTTTTCTAAACCCATATGTGTTCTATATATGGATATAACCCTCTAGGGGTTCCTGCTTCACCTGCCCAATGGAATATTCCACTATCATGTGCAAAGTTCAGATTTGGGTACGTGTAATGTTTGTGAATCCACCAAACCATGGAGTCGAGTTCGATTTCATCACGAACTCGCGGAATCCTGTCCATTCGCTCCAACCCTCACAGTAGGCTTGTGTGCAATGCATATGGATTCTTAACCATGGACCTTTTTGACTTAACCCATATCCTCGAACTTTAGAGAACTAGAGCCATGGTTAGGTTGCAAACTCATCATATTGTGACTATGTGAACTACTTGTGCACCCTTTCTTGTATATATTACATATGTGTTAACCGTTTGTTTGACTTATGTTTAAGACTAAATAAATTGACTAATGACTAAAAGGACTTTGTCTAATTAATTAATTAATTTTGAATTAATTAAAGGCTAATAAATTAATCAATTCGACTTAGTACGACTTTAGGCATGTCCATTTAGAGTAAAATTACTGGAAACAGTCAAGATTAATGTTCCAGCAATGGCACAGGAATTTGGACTGTGGCGCTGCAGTTTAGTGTCTGTCGCCTGGCGACAATTTTGTCGTCTGGCGACAGGCTCTAAACAGTGGCGAAGTCCTGTTGTTTTAGCGACAGTCCAGTTTTCTTGCTCGAGTCATCACGACGAGTCTAATTAACAGTCTACTAATCGGATTAATCAGTTTATTAATGGTACAAACCATGTTTAAGTCTTAAATTGAGTTTAGGCACTTAAAGTCCCATGGTCATACACTAGCAGTCAAAGCATGTCACTCACATACACATAAAGCACACACATAACATGTTTGTCACATTATGACCATGTCTAGAGAGTCTTGAATGCGTGTTTTCCGTCATTTTTTTAAGGGGGGTAAGTCGGATATTAATCCTCCAATTTTAAATTCCCTTAAAATATATACCCCATTTTTTCTTTTTCTTTTAATTTTTGAAACATAAAGTCAAGTCAATTAGAGTCGAGTATTAAAACAAATATGGTTTAAATTACAGCGCGTGGTCAAGAAAGGAAGGGCGTTTAATCAAGGACAACACTTTTGTTCAAGTCTTACTTTTTGACAAACCAATCGGTAGGAAAAGGAAAGCTAAGAAGGCAATGGCTAGTCAAGAAGAACTTAATGAAGTCAAGGGACAGGTAGCCAACTTGGCTGAAATGTTGCATAACCTATCGCTGCAAATAAGTAATCCTGAAAAACAAAAACAAATGGACCTAATCCAGGAAAGCTAGGGCAAACTGTCCAACGACTTTAGATTTCAAGAGATTAGCTCCCAAGGGGTCTCGGTGGATAAGGACCTTCTCCCACAAAAGTTCAATCCCAATGACATCCCTAAGTTTAAGGCTATGGACAATCCTTATTTTCATTTAAGAGCTTTTGAAACTGTAATGAGTATTAAGGGGATAGATAGAAAAGCATTTCATTATGTATTTTCATTATCCTTAGAAGCTGTATGTCAACAGTGGTACTTTTCACTTGATAAAGAAAAGACCTCTAGTTGGGAATCTATTGTGAGCGCTTTCATTGAAAGGTATAAATGTAATATACAAGTTGAAACCGATCATAGAGAATTAGAAATGCTAAAACAAAAAGAAAATGAAGGTTTCACCTCCTTCTTTAATAAATGGAGGGAAACTACTACGAAAATGGTTGAAGTACCTAGTGAGAAAGAATCTGTTAGGATGTTCATTAAGAACCTCCAAGAAAAATACTCTAAGCACCTTAGGTACCAAAGCAACTTAAACACCTTCAAAGCTGTATATGATATCGGAATTAATATTGAAGATGACCTTGCTGAACAAAAAGCTGCTAATAATAACTCAAGTAGTGGCTGGAAAAATAAGAAGAACGACAATCCTTCTTCATCTAAATTTACCCACTCAAATAATGTTAGCACCTTTAATCTAAACGAAGTTTTGGCAATGAATAATAATCAAGGACAAAAGAAACCATTTAGGAAGAATTATACTCCTATTGGTATGAGTTATGACACCGCATTTGACCGCTTACACGCAAAAGGTCTTATAACTCCTATTGGACCATTTGGGGACCCACCTGTCGAAAGGAGAACGGCTAGCTGGAACCCAAATGCACATTGCAAATATCACCAAGGTAGGGGTCATCCTACAGAAAATTGTTGGAGGCTAAAGGAAGCCATTCAAGACTTGATCGATAGTAACAAGCTCCCATTGCCTCCTGCAAGTAAGAAGCCAAGTATCAATACCGCACCGCTATCAGATTCTTTGGCTAATTTTGACGAAGAAAATCAAGTGGATCCATCTAGCCTCATAGAGCCTATCGAGACCATTGAAGAAGAAATCTTCGAAGATGCTCTCGAATTCCATGGCCAGGTTCCTGCAACTAAGCAAGAAGTATTGGCGTTGACATCAATATTGACAGAATTGAAAAAGTTGATCTCACAAACCTTTGAGGCTATAAAAGAGAAAAATGAGTTACTTATAAGTAGACCCCCACCTAAACAAAAGAAACCCTTTTCTCTCCAAGTAATTGACACTCCCAAAAAGAATAATAGAAAATATACTCCAATTGGGACGTCATATACAAACATGTTCAAAATGCTCTCCGAGAATGGAAAAATTCAACCTCTCGAACCAAGACCATTTGAATCACTGAAAAGAATAGACAAATACTATTGTTCATATCATCAATCAGGGGGACATACAATAGAGCACTGTTTCAAGTTTAAGGACTTGGTTCAACGTTTGATTGATGAGAAGAAATTAGTTCAACTCCCACAAGATGCCATGATTAATGGAGTATGGGACAGTGACGATGAGGATGTTTACCTTAAAGACATTGAAGAAACTCCTCTATCAACAATATACCCAGTAAGTGACATTTGGGACGAGGAGGATTCGCCCATAGATGTCCTCACTAGGTCCGGGAGAGTACAACCTCCCATTTCAACACAACCTATACCTTCTATTCAGCAAATTCCCGTACCTATTATAGAAGACAACGATGTTGTCAAATAGTTAAAAAAGACTAAAGTGGAAATGAATGTATGGAAACTTTTAGCCACATCTCGAGAACATAGAGTTGAAGTCATGGATGCGTTGGCTAAAGTAGGCATAGATTCGGACACTACTCCTGAGGGACTTGCTAACTTCCTCACGAGTGACCTTCCAAGTCCAATCAATTTAGTCACCTTTTCGGATAAAGATCTACCACCGGAAGGTGACAAACACAATAAAGCTCTAAACCTCACAGTCATATGCAAAATAATGAACGTCCCCATGACTCTTGTGGATAACGGTTCAGCAATTAATGTGTGTCCACTTAGAACCGCAAGAATGTTGGGAATAAGAGATGAGGATTTATCCCCATCAACCCAGGGCATAAGAGCTTATGATAACTCACGTCGTCAAGCACTAGGGACAATTACCATGAACATAACGGCAGGTGCAATTGAGTATGCCACTACATTTCAAGTAGTGGATATCAAGGCATCTTTTAACTTACTATTGGGACGCCCTTGGATTCATGATCTAAAGGTCGTCCCTTCATCTCTTCATCAACAAGTAAAGGCCATAGTTGGAGGAATTCCAATTACCATTGATGCTTCATCTATGAGGATCAAAACAGTAGAAAATCCACTAATTAATGTGGAACATGATGAAAATGATGAGGATTTGTGGGGCTTTAGCGAAGAGGTCTCCTTAATAGAGGAAGATGAAAGGACCCCTCTTCATTACGACCTCCACTCAAACATGACAACGAATGCTATCCTAAGAAAGCAAGGACATTTTCCTGGAATGACTCTAGGAAAGAAGAAAGGAATAGCTAAACATATACGACTACCTGGCCTCCCTAAATTGGATACTTTCGGACTTGGTTTGGAACCAACTCGCGAAGACCTTAAGTGGGCCCAGGAAAAATCAAGAGCACGAAGAAATGCCCGCACACAAAAAAAGGAGATACCCATGGATCAATATCCTCTCACTTTAAATGGACAATTTATAAGAGAAGGAGAGAATTACCCTTGTCATGAATTTCCCGAACCTTTCGTTGTAAACGGTATAAGACAACCTGGGTTCGAAATCTTTTTGGATTGTTTCTTCCTAGACGAGATCCCAACTCCAATTTATAAGGAGAAGGCACCTCCTTGTTTCGACTTTAATGTCATGGGACTCCTCTTTGGAAGAGAAAAGAATGAATCAAGATACACGGAGGATGATTCTTCACTTATCCAATTGGTTCTCCAAAGTGAAAGCTTTGACCCCTCCAAATTTATCACTCCAATAGAAGATCAAGAGCGTGGATGGCGCAAGACAATGAAGACAACCACTACAAATGGAAAGAAGATTTCAGTAACTACAGGACAAGGACCAATGTTCGAAGAATCGTCTGAGTCAGAGTCTGAGTTAGAGTCTTACCCTATCGAGTCTTCTAAGTCTTTAGTTGTAGCACCCTCATCTTCCATTTCTACTCCTAGGATAGTTAGCAATCAAGTCCCGACGGACATTTCTCTATTTGATGTAATGATTTCTGAATTTTATAATATGTCTTCCTCCCCGTATTCTTCTTGTTTTTCTTTACCTAAAGATGACGAGCATTACTTAACTAATGATGAAAATGATAAAGAAATAATTAAAGCAATGGAAACACTTGAAAATAAGACACCAATAATTGAGGATACAGAAACGGTTGATATCTCAAAAGATCCAACCATTAAAAGAGAAGTTAAAATCGGACTAACACTAAACAAAGAAGAAAGAACCGATTTAATTAATCTACTTAAAGAATTTATCGATGTATTCGCTTGGTCATACGAAGATATGCCAGGCATTAATAGAGAAATAGCTCAACACACAATACCATTAATTCTAGGAATGAAACCTGTAAAACAAAAGTTACGTCGAATGAAACCCGACGTGGCTCTTAAGATAAAAGAAGAAGTACAAAAACAAATAACTGTAGGTTTTATCAGGGTATCCAAATACCCCGAATGGGTCGCCAATGTCGTCCCGGTTCCGAAAAAAGATGGTAGAGTCACTACAAAAATTTGGCCTTTTAGCAACAGGTGAAATCCGTTGCTAATTGCTAAAAATCCGTCGCTGGACATAGCTAGCTACGGATTTATCAACGGAATCACTCCGTTGGTAAAAACCTTGTCGCTAAATGAATTTAGCAACAGAAAAAAAATCCGTCGCTGGACTTAGCAACGGAAAAAATAAATCCGTCGCTGGATTTAGCAACGGAAAAAATAAATCCGTTACTGGATTTAGCAACGGAAAAAATAAATCCGTTACTGGATTTAGCAACGGAAAAAATAAATCCGTTGCTAGATTCAGCAACGGAAAAAAAAATCCGTTGCTAGATTCAGCAACGGAAAAAATATTTTGAATCGAAAAAAAGCTGCTATTTGGGTCGACCTCACTCGGGTCAACCCGACTCGGCTTTCCATGTAACGCTCCTTGAATCTCCAATCGCAATATTACTGTTAGTAGGAGTCGAACCCGTGACCTCAATGTCAAATATTGATACTCTTACCAACTATACCAAATATTATTTGTTTACTTTTACGCACATAATTGATAATAAATGAAAGAAATATTAGCAACGGAAAAAAAAATCCGTCTCTAAGTTTAGAAACGGAATTTAAAATCCGTCTCTATTTTAGAAACGGATTTTCAAATGCGTCTCTAATTTAGAAACGGATTTGAAAATCCGTTTCTAAATTAGAGACGGATTTGAAAATCTGTTTCTAAATTAGAGACGGATTTGAAAATCCGTTTCTAGTTTAGAGATGAATTTAACTTACATAATTCGTCTCTAATGTAATATTTTAAATAATTAGTTTAAAAAATTATCTATAGACGGAATAAAAAATCCGTTGCTCATATTAGCAACGGAAAAAAAAATTCCGTCTCTAACTTAGCAACGGAAAAAAAAAATCCGTTGCTAACTTAGCAACGGAAAAAAAATCCGTCTCTAAATTTAGCAACGGAAAAAAAATCCGTTGCTAGATTCATCAACGGAAAAAAAATCCGTTGCTAATTTAGCAACGGAAAAAAATCCGTTTCTAATTTAGAGACGGATTTTCAATTCCGTTGCTAATTTAGCGACGAAATTTTTAATTCCGTTTCTAAATTAGAAACGGATTTTTAAATTCCGTCGCTAAATTAATTTAGAGACGGATTTTTTGATTCCGTCTCTAATTTAGAAACGGATAAAATTCCGTCGCTAGAATTCCGTTTCTATATGGACATTTTTTTGTAGTGAGTTCGAATGTGTGTCGACTATCGAGACCTAAATAAGGCAAGTCCAAAGGACGACTTCCCTTTACCACACATCGATATTTTGGTAGATAACACAGCAAATCATGCACTTCTCTCGTTTATGGATGGGTATGCAGGATATAATCAAATCCTCATGGCCGAAGAAGATATGGAAAAGACAACATTCATAACACCTTGGGGTACTTATTGCTACACGGTAATGCCATTCGGGTTAAAAAACGCGAGTGCCACTTACCAACGAGCAGCAACTGCCCTACTCCATGATATGATGCATAAAGAAGTGGAGGTCTACGTGGATGATATGATTGTAAAATCAAAAGACCGCCAAGGACACCCAATAGCCTTACAAAAGTTCTTTGAAAGACTAAGGAAATACAACATGAGATTAAACCCCTCCAAATGTGCTTTTGGAGTTACCTCAGGGAAACTCTTGGGATATGTCATAAGCTCTAGAGGAATAGAGATAGATCCCACCAAAATCAAAGCAATCATGTCCATGCCACCGTCCAAAACCGAAAAGCAAATTCGAGGATTTATTGGCCGGTTGCAATACATAAGTAGGTTCATATCCAAGTTAACCACGATATGCGAACCAATATTCAAGAAGCTTAAGAAAAATGTACCAATTATATGGGACGATGAGTGTCAAAAAGCCTTTGAAAAGATCAAAGCCTATCTCTCGAATCCTCCTGTATTAGCTCCAGCACTCCCTGGAATACCCTTAAGATTATACCTAACCGTCACAAAGGAAACAATGGGAGCTATGCTTGCACAAGAGGTAGAAAGTAAAGAAAATGCTATTTACCACCTAAGTAAGAAAATGCTCGAATATGAGACACGCTACACACCATTAGAAAAGCTGTGCCTCGCATTGGTGTGGGCCACAACTAAATTAAGACATTACATGCTCGTGCATACCGTTTACGTAGTCTCACGAATGGACCCCCTTAAATACCTATTCGAAAGATCTACACTTAACGGGCGTATCTCAAGATGGATAGTAAATTTGGCCCAGTTTGATATAAGGTTTATGCCTCAAAAGGCGATTAAAGGATCAGTGGTCTCGGATTTTCTAGCAGATTTCCCAATAGAAGATTCGACACCCTTAGAAGAGAATGAATTCCCAGATGAAAGTTTAATGATGACAGAGGACGATACATGGACTCTATATTTTGATGGAGCCTCAAACCAAAAGGGATGCGGCGTAGGAGTCTTGTTAGTATCACCTAAAGAAGAACATGTCCCTATATCCATTAAATTAGATTTCGACGTCACCAACAACGCAGCCGAATATGAAGCATGTGTGGTAGGCCTCGAAACCGCTTTAGCCTTAGGCGTAAAGAAACTCCGGATATTTGGAGATTCTTCCTTAATCATTAATCACATCTCCAAAAGATGGAAGGTTAGGAGTGAAAGCTTAGCTCCTTACCAAACGTATTTGGAAACTCTCACCGATCAACTGGAAAAAGTGGAATACACTTACCTACCTAGAGAGGAAAACCAATTCGCCGATGCCTTGGAAAGACTAGCCTCAATGGTCAGAATACCTAAGGAAATTGAGCAAATGCCTTTAACCATAGAAAAGAGGCATAAACCAGCATACATTCAAGCTATAGAAGATGATGAAGTGATTCAAGAAGAAGAACATGAAGAAGAACCATGGTTCACAGATATATTAAATTACGTCACCAAAGGAGAATATCCTCCTCATGCTGACAAAAGAGCGAAAAGAGCATTAAGACTTTTAGCTTCCCAGTTTGTACTCATAGGAAATGAACTACATAAAAGGGTACCTAAGGGTCGAGCTCTATTATGTGTAGGCAAAAAGGATGCTCAAAGAGCTATGAGAGTAATCCATGAAGGTATATGCGGAACACATGTTAATGGCAAAATGCTAGTCCAAAAGATAATGCGAGAAGGATATTACCGGACTACCATGAATAAAGATTGTCATCAATATGTAAAAAGATGCCCAAAATGTCAAATTTACGCAAATTTGCAACATATCCCACCTTCTCTTCTCTACACCTACACTTCACCATGGTCTTTCTCTACATGGGGAATAGACATAATTGGAAAGATCACACCTCCCGGAACAGGAGGTCACGAATACATCTTAGTTGCAATAGATTACTTCACAAAGTGGGTGGAAGCACAGTCATATGCCAAACTCACCGCCAAACATGTAGCACTCTTTATCGAAAGAAACATAATTTGTCGATACGGAGTCCCACATGAAATGATAAGTGATAATGGAACTCACTTTCAAGCCGAATGTGAAGAATTGCTACAAAAATATGGTATTCAACATCACCATTCTTCCCCTTATAGACCTCAAGCAAATGGAGCAGTTGAGGCCGCTAATAAAAATTTAAAAACAATCATTGAAAAAATGACTGAAAATTATAAGGACTGGCCTGACAAACTTCACTTCGCACTGTGGGGTTATCGCACGTCAATCCGAACATCAACAGGAAATACGCCATTCAACTTAGTATATGGAATGGATGCCGTACAACCTGTAAAGTTAGAAATACCTTCTCTACGTATTGCGTTAGAAAGTAAACTCGATGAAGTCGAATGGACTAGAGCACGATATGAAGAGCTAATCCTACTCGATGAAAAGCGACTAGAAGCTCTACATCATACTCAATGTTATCAAACCCGCATGGCTAGACATTTCAATAAAAAGGTCAAGACTAGAAATATCAAGGTTGGGGACTTGGCATTAAAAGCATTAAGAAAAAATGTTTTAGATCCAAGAGGCAAATTCAGGCCTAATTGGTTCGGACCATATATTGTCAAAACAATCCTGTCAGGAGGCGCGGCTAAATTAACTGATATGGATGGCAATGAATTTTCAAACATGACAATCCTTGACCAACTTAAGAAATACTACCCATAAGTACTTGACTGAAATACTCAAGAGAGCTACGTTTGGCCTGATTCCTCAAGCAAAGGATACGTAGGCAACCCAGACAGGGTGCGGCCACTTTAATCTCTTCAAATTTTGTATCCCCGAAGTAAAAAACGCGTGTCTGCAAAATTTCAAGACTGGCGCCACAAGATAGACTCTGTCGCCAGGTGACAGAGCCAAATTGTCAGCGACAGTGAATCGGATGGAAGCGCCAGCTTTCTGTGAGTGTCTAGACCAGTTTCGCATGTTCTGGAAATTTATTCGACTTCCGTACTCGAATTAATTCTCCGATAAATAAATATTGTAATTGTTTTCATTGCTTTAATTGAAAAGTTAATTAAAATAAAAGCTGAAATTTTATTAATTAATAAAGAAAGTACATTATTGATGAAATAAAAGCTGAAAAATCAACTAAAACAAATTAACTTTGTCTAATAAATCAAAGGAAAAGCAATGCTCTAGTCTTTTTTCTCTTTCTTGATTCTCTTCCAATTTGTGTCTTCATTCTCTTCCTCTTGATCCATAACCTTTGCTAGGAGACAACCATTAGAAGACCTACACTCTATTTTAGTATAGATAGTTTCTCCCTCCGCTAAAACTCCATGTTTCTTCTCTACCCAAGCTTCCTTCTTCGTAGAGTCAACTTTTCTTTTCCCTTGATCTTTCTTAGAACTTTTCTTCCTTGCCATAATAGGAGTTTTGAATTCAATCCTTTCCCCTAGACGTTCTTTAGCAGGGACCCTTTTGTCACCTAGACGATCCTTCACATTGGTCTTCTCAATTTTGACTTGAGATTTTTGGAATCTTCCATCAAGCCATTGTTTCACTTTATTTAACAAACAAGGTGGTTCCTTGTGGGTAATCACCTCCCATAAGGGCCTACCACTCCAGTATCCGTCAAAACGCTCAATCTCTTGTGACATAGGAAATTCATAAGGACTGCGGAGATCTCCTGTAGGGATGGTCTGTGCAAGACCATATTGTCTCATAACTCTACAAGGAAAATAAAAGGTTAATCTTGACAAACTCGGGAGACGACAGTATGCTTGGTTACTACAACCAACCATCGCCTCATTCTTCCACCAAGGAACGATCCAGCTTATGGTAAAATCACCGGCAGTGAACACCTTGCTCCACTCACGGCGACCTATCTTCAAAAATCGTTTCTTTCGCCGGACTATGCAATTTGGGACATATGTGTGTATATCATCAGGAGGATTAATAAGCTTTAACCTCTCCATGAGCCATATCTGTAAAATATGTATTTAATTAGTATTATAGTGTAAAATATTATTCTTTAGTTCTTGGTAAATTAAAAATAGCATTATTTTATACCTGTAATAAAATTGGAGATCCTCGAAAAGGTGCTCTTGGATTCTTTCTTAATGCATCCAACCATAGCATAGTCTCTCCAACAATTAGCGGCATTGGATTTCTCCCAGATTCAACTTGTTCTATAACAGATATAATCATTGATTGGCCTTCATTATCCTTACCACTAACTAAGAGTAATTGGTTAAACAAGCAATAAAGAAAAGCCCTTCTCTTATAGACACGAAAATCAGGATTTGGATTATCATAAAAATAATGTGCAAATTCTGTCAAATCAACTATGTTCCCATGCACTATATGTTTTAAAGCCGTACCCTTCAAATCAAAAAAGCATTCAAAATCTTTATAATAATATTCATTGATTCTAGGCATTACTGCAAGATCTGTGGAATAATAACCTATAATGGCTCCAAATTCTTCCGGTAAAGGGCATATTTCATCATGGAAAAATCTAAAACAGTGAGTATCAATATCCCAATAGTCTATGGCAGAATAAATAAAATCAACGTCAAGACTCATCCCCTTGATTCCAAACATACCCCCCATATGAGAAATATCTAACGCTTTTTTATCTTTAGCAGTTAAAAGACGACACCATTCGTTCATATATCCACAAAAAGTTCTTTTAGTTAAAGGCATGACTTCTAGTTAATTAGCTAAAACTGGTTGAATTATGCAGTAAACGGATAATTCGGGGGCTATTTATAACTTTTTTTCATGACAGACTTCAATTCCTTTAGGAAACAGGAAAGCGCGTCTATCGCCAAGCGACAAAATTGTCGCGTGGCGACAGACCCTATCGCGTGGCGACAAGGTGAATTACGCGGCACTAGCTTATTTCTTTGCGGCGACACCTATTGCGCGTAGGAAACCGTGTTTTTACGTACTTGATTTCGACTTTGACTTGACTTACTGTTCTATTCCTATTCATACACCCTTATTATTATTATTATTATCATTATTATATCATATTAAGCTTAATTAATTTTAGGCTTATTTTTGGTGATCATATTTTCTTCCTTTATTTTTCTTTTTTTCATTTCTTTTTTGGGGGAAAGAGTCAGTACCCTCCACTAATATCAAAAATGACGGAAATTTCGCGCAAATATTACACTTTCTCACACACTCACATGCACAACACATTTGCTATAAAATAATAAATCAGGCAAATAAAACGTTAATAAATAATAAAGTGCATATATATACAAGTGTCTAGTACATAAGTCATATGAATAAAATAGACAAAGTCCTACAAAAGTCAAAAATAAATAAACACAGGTACAACTATGGCGCCGGAGGTCGCAAGTCGCGAGGGATGCCGAATGTATCGAAAAATGTCCTACTCCGTGGAGTATGTCCATCATCGTCCCCTGAACCACCAGGCGGCGCGAACTGCAACTCAGGGCCAGGCCACCTAACCTCACCCTGAAATCCGACAGAAAGAGGCTGGGGCTGCAAAGGTTGCTGCGACGACGAGCCAAACTCAAACGTTCCACCGCCCATCCCACCTCGAACGGTCGGCCCAGTCGGAACCTCCTCAGGTGATGACGTCGAGTCCTCTACCGCTGCGGCCTCAGAACGACCACCCCGGCCACCTGAAGTAGTCCGGCGACGCCTCGAATCGGACCTAGTAGTCTCTCTCCTAGGCTCGGGTCTCGACCGAGTGCGCGGAGAAGGAATAGGCTGCCCCCGCAAAAGTAAATCAAAGTTAGCAAATGTAGACAAAAAAAAAATAAAGTCAAAAATGATATAAGCAAAAGTAATACCTCCTCAGCATCATTGCTACGACAGGTAGCACGGTTCCGCAACCGCACAAGCTGGCTGCGAAAGGCGTCTATACACCTAGCCATAGCCGTCACCACCTCACGAGAAAACTGCCAAAGTAACCAAGTCAGTAACAATTATAAAGCAAACATAAGGATGGTATGTGAAAAGTTACTTACTCGAGTCTGGTGACGAGGAATAGACCGCTCCACAAACTGTTCTCCCTCTGGAGCCGGCGGAATAAGCTCCTCGATCGGCCCATACGTGCCCTGGTAGCGTATGGACATCCTCGGAGGAATGAACTCCCTAGGGCCAGCCTGCTAAGAATGAAAAGATTAGAAAAATACTTGGGGGCTACCTAAAGAAAGATAAACTAAATGAATGAAAGCATACCGCTGCCTCCTCTGAAAGGACGGGAGCCGGCGCTAGCAACGGTAGCAGGACCTCCTCATAGCTCTGCTCGAGGAGTACGTAAGACCTCCAAGGAGTACCCCGGGTAGCCCCACCAGCAGATCCCGCTGTAAGGCATCGTGGAACATATGCCGAGGTGGAGGAGCGGGAACAACGAAGGTATCTGAGGAGTGCTGGATGGCTACCCTCTCCCCTAGGTAGACCACCGCGTCGTACGTCCCCAGAAAGTAACGACGCTCAGCTGTGTACTGCGCTGCCAGCGTAGAGATAGGGAAAGCAGCCCAAGGTCGATAGACCGGGCTAGGCTCCTGAAAAAATTACTAAATAAGATACTAACACCAAAAGATGATAAAAGAAAAAGTATGAATTGAAGAAACCTACCGTGAGAATCATCTCTCGAAGGCGCAGCACCTCCGGCGGACCTCTGTGGCCTCCCCAACTGGCAGCGATAGGGAGCACGCGAGGAGAAGGCCTCGCAGGTGCGAGAGAGGGAAAATACTCGTAGAACCAGATCTATACGGAAGAAATGAAAATCAGTAAGGGTTGTGCTTCTAAATTTAGAATTAAAACCTAAAAAGGGAAAAGGAGATGTACCTCTACGACCCTCTAGAAACTGGAAAGGGCTATCTCTCCAAACAGGGCCTTGTGACGACAGGAGCGCCGCAAGCCCAGTAGGAAGTCCGCATAGGCCATGCTGGCCCAGTCGTACGTCCCGACCAAGTGGAGGTCGCGAACAGCGGACAGGTAGTAAAGTAGTACTCTACTACCTCGATCAGGGGAAAACGTCCCTGATAGCAGAATCAGCACAAAGATGCGCACCCGCTGCTCTCGGGTGGTCGCATCATCCTCAAAGGCTGCAGCCAGCGTGCAGCGACGAATACATCGGGAACTCAGCTGCCCCGACTGAGCCTCAGCCTGGGCCCGAACAACGATCGGCCTCAACAACTCCAGAACCTCCGGCGAATAGACGGTGACACCGGCATCGAAAGGCAGGGGAGTAGACTGGAACTCTAGCCCCGTAATGAGGCTGAAGTTAGCTGGAGTGACTGTTATCTTACCCCAGGGAAAATGAAAAGTGTTGGTGGTGTCCCAAAAGAACTCCACCAAAGCTCGAACGACGAGGTTACCCCCGTCATACGAAAACATGGCCCGGGTGGCCTGCAGCAGGGGAGTCAATCCACATGACTCCCAAAGACGACGAAGCCCCTCATCTCGACTGATGAAGTTGTCGTACAGAGAAATGATGGTGGAATTACCCGAGCCGTGGCTACGGGTCCTCCCACTCGCAAGACCTCGTCAGGCCCGCTCCGACAAATGATGAACCGGCGCGTGAAACAGGGTGCACTCGTCCCAATCGAGCATGAGACCCAGCCTTGAAGTAGAAGGCACGTCCTCACCCTCGCTGGTGGGCTCGTCCTCTCGACGCGTGTCTCTCGACCGAGAGCCGGAACCACGTCGTCTAGCCATGCTAAAGTACGTAAAATTAATTAAATTTAAGGCTTTACAGTATCTAAAGTTCGCCTAAACCGCATGATATTATGTTCACAAAACAGAGTACGTAGTACTAAAACAGAGCAAAAATTTCAAACAAGCATGGAAGCATTTTTTAAGCAAATAAACAATATCTTTGCAAACATATGATGAATATTCTGATAAATTGTACAAGTAAAAGCAGTAAAAATGCAAAGAACGACCCACATTGTTCTTCACGACCTTAAGAGGTCCAACAATGGTGAATCCTTCATTTTTTCACCAAATTGAGTCAAACAAGTCTCAAAATACTCCCAAGGTAATATACAAGCATAATTAAACAAATTCAAGGCATAAAATTCAACAAACAAAGCAAAGTAAGTTTCGAATTTTTCGAAAATTCGCGAACAAGAACGGATAATTAATCAAAAACCGAGTAGAGTTTGAGCAAAACTTACATAGATTCGGAAAATAGATGAGAAAAGCTTCGATTTGTAACAAGTTTGAGCGAATTTGGCTGAGAAATGAGCAAGAACGAGAGTTTTGAAGTTTTTGCGAAAATTTTGAAGTAGAGCAGCGAAATGAGAAAGAAGAAGAAGACGGGTTTTAAAACCCCGATTCTGTCGCCAAACGAAAGAATTGTCGCGAGACGACAGACCCTGTCGCGTGGCGACAGAGACGAAAGCTCGCGACAGGCGTTTCTGGCCAGCGCTGGAGCGGCGACAGAATGTTGGGCCCCTCCTTACGGCTTTGTGGGCCTATTTTGGTAATTTGGGTTCCTTGGTACGCCAGTTAGCCCCTTTAAGCAAATTGACATGATTCAGTCAGCTTGATCGCAAAATGCATTAAGTGATTGACTTGATGAAAGATCGTCTCACTTAGCTTAAAGCGCCTAAGTATTGGCTCATAATAAGGCACCGAAATATTGGTTCAATAGAGGCACCGAAATATTGGTTCAACAGATGCACCGAAATATTGGTTCAATAGATGCACCAAAGTAATGGTTTACAAAGGCAAAAGCACCCAAGTATTGGCACAAATATAAAAAGCAATGATAAATAACGGTATATTAAGGGTCAATAAGCAAAATGATTCTTTGGCAATATCTCAACATAGAGAGGAGTTGTCTAGAGGCGAAGCACGGTCGTGGCGAGGTAGTGTCACAAATAGTGGAGATGGCGAAGTAAGGTCACCTTCGACGGTCACTCAAGGTAAAGAAGAGATTGTCTATAGCGGCGATGCACTGCCGTGGCGATGTACGGCCACACCTAGAAGATGACGACATACAGTTATTTTCGACGATGTTCCCGAAATATTGTGGAGGATTGTCACCAGGAGTATTGAAGACGACGACATATGGTTATCTTCAACGATGGCGTTCACGAAGCACTGTGGAGGTTGTCACAAACAACATGAAGCAACAACAAAATGGTTACGTTCAGAGACGTGTGCTCGACGGTGTAAGATACGCGTTTCTTAAACTCTTTTATCTGTTTTAACTAATGATTAGTTTACAGGTATCGGCGTTATAAGAATGATTTGGAATTGCAGAACATTTTGAATCATTCTCCGTCCCTATCGATACTTTGACTCTCGTTTTTTCGAAACATAAGTTTCTTCAAACTCAGTCAAAGTGGGGGCTTCTGTAGACACCCATTTGTGTCTCCCCAAAACCAAACCCAGTGATGAATGCCTTTCACGTTGTATTATTATCGAATTAGGTGAAAGTGATTGAAAGTCAAGTGTTGTGGTTTAGTTTTAATTAAAGTTCTATTCTCTCTGTTTCTGAAAATCACTTTATTTATTTGAAAATAGCCGAACCAGTTTAAAATGGTCCATAATTAAGGTCCAATAATAGTGTATATGGATGGGGCTCGAAGAGACCTTTCCAACGATATATTATAAGCCCAATTCCGATGAATATTGAGGAAGTTATGGCCAAAATACTAGACTGGGCTTGGTTAATTATTTAAATACGGCCCAATGATCTAGAGGAGGGCCCAATATTAGTTATTATTCCTAAAATTATTCGGATTAATTATAGTTTTCTAGAAGTTTCTAGAAGATTCTTTTTAATTCTAATATTATTAGATTTAATAATTAATTATTTTGAAATAGATTTTAATTTGGAGTAAAATATTGTTTTATTATCTTAAAAATATATATTTTATCTTCTGTACGGATTCCGTAGATCAAGTTGATTAAAGATCGGATTCCGCGTGAAGAAAAACGCGCTAATACAGGTTGTCGCCAAACGACAAGTCTGTCGCCGTGCGACAGACCCTGTCGCCGCGCGACAGACCTTGTCGCCGCGCGACAGACATTGTCGCGTTGCGACAGAGTTGATTCCTGGCGACAGCGTGTAGTTTTATTCCTTATCAAATTCTATGATTTTTCCGGACTATTTTCATTATAAATAGAGTCCGAATCCCTGTTTTCAGTATCATCAATTCTCTCTATCAATTCTCATTCAATTCTTCCTTAATTCTCTCTATTCTCTCTTGAGCAATATTTGCTTTCTCCCTCTCTTTCTAAACTAGATTTTTACATACAATATTCCGCATTCACAAGATTTAGAGTCTCTTAGCCAAGTTCGAAGTTGCCTTCGCCCTAAACGTGCAAGGTTTGATAATTTCTGAGGGTTTGGTCCAAAACTAGTCAAAACTTTATTCAATTTGATTTCAATTTAATTATTTAATTGTTCTTTATTGATTTCCATTGAAGTTTACTAACTTGTGTATTTTGTTATTAGAAAGAGGTACGAGGCTTCAAAGTATGTAATCTTATTACTCTCTTTCAATGTAGAAAGCATGTTTATTAATGTTTAATTCCTAGTATCATGTTAGGATGCTTTTAATGCTTTCTAGTATCATGTTAGGATGTTATTTAATGCTTTCAAAGTTTCGAGTATCATGTTTAGGGTGCCTTTATTATTTCTAATATCATGTTATCATGTTAGTACCATGTTAGGTTTAAAGCTTTGATCTTTATTGTTTAGTGACATGCTAGGATTTGTTATTAATCTTGTTAGTATCATGCCTAGGATCTTGCTATTATTTTAAGCTTTATTATGCCTTATCATGCTATTATCATCATTATTGTTATTGTTTATTATTATGTTGCTTGATTTATATTTTATATTGTTATTGCTTGATTACACCTTTTATGATTGTTAAAGGGAATTTGTACTTGAAATCACGCTTAATAAGATAATTAATAATTTGGTTTAGGCTAATGTGATTTTAACTCAAGGGATCGCCAATAATAGTCTTATTTGTGCATTAATTTCAACCAACATAGATAAACAGGGTAGGTTTAATATAATGTTTGTATGTTATTCGAAAAGCGCGCATGAATACGAACAGAACAAAGTAGAGGCCTATTTTATAGGGCGGGTCCTTTCTTTTGTAGATTGGATTCGTACCCTCATCCCCGGACCCTGTTTGGTTCAAGACCTTATGGAGTAGTTGATGGTCCCTTTGGATTGTCTTTTGGGTTTACAAGTTCCTAAAACTTGTTGGCGACTCTTTTTGCTCTTTGTCTTTCCCTTTGGAACGCCACCGTACTTTAGTGTATGATCACAGTGGGGTTCAAGTTTGGGGTTATCATAATGCTTGAAATATTCCCTACACAACCCCATACCACTCTGTAAACCAAACGCCGCCCCGTAAAAGGTTTGGAAAATATTTTATTACTACGTTTTCATAGCATAATATACCCATAACATGCCAATTTTATTCATCCATGGATAAACCTAATGGATATATATGAGAAAGATTCATACATTTCCTATTTATTGATATCTATACCCATAACCTACCAATATTTTATCCTGCCCTCTTCTCTCTCTTATCTCAAATCTTGTGGCGTCTCGCAAAATTTGGATATGAATCATATGATGGAAAAAAATTTTATATTAAAAAAAAAGGAAAATTTCACATTTACTACCAGGGAAAGCACCATGTTTTACATTTGCTACCCCTTTAAAATTTTATTTTATTTTACTACCACCGAAACACACTAAGGGCCTGTTCACATTTACTTAATTTCAGTTCAGTTCAGTTCAGCTCCAATCAGTTCAGTTCAGTTCAGTTCAGTTCCAATCAGTTCAGTTCAGTTCAGCTCTTAATTTCCCTCTCACATAAAATATTCATTTCAGCTCAATTCAGTTCAGTTCAGTTCCAATCAGTTCAGTTCAGCTTCAATCAGTTCAGTTCAGTTCAGCTCAATTTAGTGAATATGAACAGGCCCTAAGTTTCATAATCACTACCACTTAACGGAATCACACTTATATTTTTTGATAATATTGGTTATCTTATATTTTAACACTCTTCCGCAATCGTAACATATTTAACGTATCTTTGCTTCAACCTAATGACTAATCTCTTTATTTTTCTTAATTTCTTACACAAAATTACACCTAATTTTATTTCTCGAATTCACTGGTACAGTTGACAAATGTTCTCTATAAATAAATTTGATTGATAGAGTTTTTTTTAAACAAAATTAACTTGCTGAAAATTTTATGAAAATACATTTTGCTACTCGTATATTTTTGAAGAGATAAATTGGTCTTGAAAGTACTAGTATTATTGTGAATGAATTTGTATTAAATAAAATATGTAGCATCAGTACGGTACCTAACTAAAGTTTGAACAACCACTAAGCACTAACCTTTGAATGGTCTCCAAAGTCCAAACCACCTACCTGTAATAATTGGTCGGTTTTCTTCAAGAACTTCATATAGTTTCTCATTGCAACACCAAAACCACATAAATCACAAATTTACACCAAGAAATTGCAAAAAAACTACCAATCGAACTCAAATTGAACAACTATGCATGTCGAAATTGTACTTACCTTTTGTTTTCGTCAGCCATCTTGAACAATTTTGCACCAAGAAGTTTGAAATTAACGATTTCTTTATTAAGGTTTGATGAACTTGAAGTGGTTTTCAATTTTTCTTTTTTGGGAGAGAAATCTTGTAGAGAGAGAAAAATACTAGAGAGAGAGAGTATAGTTTAAAATGATTTGAAATTACTATATGGTAAAAAAATAATCACTATTTATCTTTTTGCATTTTTACAAAAAAGAAGGTCAATATAACACGTGTACATTAGAATTGAACAATATGTTCTTTCTACAACCATGTACATTAGAATTGAACAATATGTTATTTCTACAACCATGTACATTATGATACAACATAATGTACATTCCGCAGCGGATGCACCATGCGGACATGCGGATCGTGCATCCGCTTGCAGGAACCGCCTGCAGGAACCACCCATTAGACTCAACCCATTCATAAGGCCCATATTGGCAAGCCGATATCATCCGATACAGCTTCTTTCATTAGCTTACTATATACAACCTGGTGATGCAATTTATTGAAGGATCGATCTATTGTTTTCAACTATTCGTTTTTCGTTACCGTTCAATAACGAACAGATTTGCTTTGTTAATGCTTACTCAAACTTTTATGTGTTTTCATTCGTATGCTTTCCCTTACTTTTTTCTATGGAGTATCATACTGCTTTTAAACTCTCTCAACTTATCTTTAGTCAAGCAATATTGTTGCTATATATGCTCAAGTTTTTAAAATTCCATTCCTTAGCACAATTTATGTTGGCTAACCCCAAATAATTTTGGGAGTATATATGACTTTGTTGATGTTGTACATGTTACCCTTCATCGACTGACTTTTTATCCCACTTTATTCCACATCTTCTTTAATTTATCTCATTTGCCTAATGCACCATACATTTTCCAGGCTTATAGGCATTATAGCCCTCTAAGACTAGAAAAAATTAGGAAAAATTGATTCTAATAATTCCACCTTTCACCGATTTACTTTTAATAATCCCACCTTTATAGAGGATCTTCTTCTTTTGGTCCTTTTGACCGGTAACCTGTACAATAAGTTTTTTTTTTTTTTTTTTTAATTTGAGTGACATGTGTTAGTTAAAAATTGGTCAAAAAAAAAAAATCAAACCCACTGCCATCAGCCTACTGCCAACGACAACCCCTTTCATCTTTCCTCGCCGACAACCAAGCCAAACTCCTCGATTGGTCACCCCCCGCCACGGCGAATCTCGACATCATCACCAAAAAGCGCCCCTAAACCCGAAACCCCTACCCAAAATCACCAAAAACCCAACAAAATTACCTAAATTAATTTGATTCGAAGTTTCAAACCCAGATCAAACACCGGCAGTGGGAATAGCAAGAGCAACGCGGAGTAAGGCAAGAGTGAGGAGAGAGAAATGGTGAATAAGGGGTGAGTTCGAATTTGGGTAGCAATTTCGATCGAGGGGTTTTCGGCGAATTTCTGGTGGATTTCGGCTGTTTTAAGGTAGTAGTTGTGGTGGTTATGGTGATTTCGGGGGTGGCTTTTGGTCGGAGGGGTGCTTTTTGGTATTGGGTGGTTCTGACTGGCCGTTTTTAAGGTAAATTATTATTATTATTATTATTATTATTATTATTATTATTATTATTATTATTATTATTATTATTATTATTATTATTATTATTATTATTAAAAAACCCTACAAAATCAATCAAATTACAAGAAATTAGTGGGAAATCGAGATACAATTTGGGCCCCCACTCCTCTAGCTATAGCAAATTAAATCGTGTTGAAGATGTGAGCAGCTGTACGAGCACCAATATCCCGAGTCTTTGCGAACGCCTGAATCCTCTTCAGCAACCCAACAACACCCTTCTCTAATTCCACCAAAGGAGAAAAGGAGAAAGGAAGAAACACATAGCCAATAGCCCTGTAACGCGTGCCATACTTGTCCTGCTTCCGCTGTGCCGCAACCGACACAACAAGATCAGGAATGAAGTCAGACAATCCTGATTGTGTCAATGGAGAAGACCCCGTCAAGTTAACACACACATCAAGGCCTCTATCCCAAGAATAAAACAACACATCTGCTGGTCGGACAACGCCTACCATCATTATTATTATTATTATTATTACTATTATTATTATTATTATTATTATTATTATTTGTAACACCCCCGATTTACTAGCTAATAATAAACAAGAAATAAAGGAAAAATAAACAACCTTAAATAAAATTGTGGAAGCATAAACTTAAATCGGAGGTATTACCGCCACACTCAACAACCTGTCAAGTGTTAAGGCTTACAAAATCCCAATAATTACAACCCAACAAACTAGGTGAGCTATTTATACAGCTTTACAAACTCGTTATAGCATACTATAATCAAAACACTTGAGCTCCTTTAGCTGCGATCACTTGATCAACCTGTCTAGAAAATCTTGACTGCTCACCATTAAGGACAAATTCCAAAATAGATCGTCGCAGGGCCACCATAAGAAAAAGACATGGCCGCAAACACAAGTAGCACAACAAAATAACACACACGTCAGCAAAAAGCTGAGTAATCACCACTGATAAAAAAAAAACAAAGAGCAATAGAATAATTAATATAATCAACTCAATTAAACAATGTAGTTCGAAACTACATTACACATATACACCTCAAGAGTGAAATAACTCCCTACTCTAAAAATAACTTTTATCACACTCAACCTCGAATATTAATAAAAACTTTTACGCAATTAACTCCTCTAACCAATAAGTGTGCGACGCTCGTTGTTCTATACCTAGCCTTGGACATGGGCAATTCGAATAACAAACCAACAAGTATAAAAACTTGAATACTCCCAATAACCAGAAAACACCTTTAACCAGACCACATACAGGCCAATTCCCACTGTAGGGGACCATAGAAAAATAAATAATAAAGATTGTACCTCATTCTTAACTCATGATTATCATCCTCTTACCAACATGCCAAGGACTAAGGTATATAACGCCGAGCCTCAAACCAATAACGAAATAATAATTCTCAACCTTTTGATCTCATACATTGATCAAATAATAATTCACAAACTAATAATAACTCAACAATGGCACAAGTTCCCAAATAATACAACCATTCGATTCATAATATATCTCAACTCTTAGGGCAATAATACTAGCACCCAAAATTAATTAATTCTCAACCATAAATAACACTCCGCATTAATAACCCTAAAGCTCAATAAAATAATACTCCCTATAGCAACAACATTAAAACCCTAGAACAAACAAATCGTTGACAATAAAAGTGATACAATACTCATATCCAAACAAATCATATAATAACACGCACTTATATATATGTAAATCTTGATCATACAAATAACAAAATTATCAATTTACACATCAAAATATAAACAATGCAACAATAATTAATTATTAAACAACTTCGTCAATATGCGTGTGATTACATATAACAATTAATATGATCAAACAACTCCAAAAGGCCGAGCGTGATTACGACCTTTCAATGAACTGCAATAGAACTATCATATACGAATTACCATATAAGGGACGAAATATTGGCAATCTTGCGGTTCACGGCTTTGATTTCCCAAATATATTGTGCACCTTCTCTTTTAATCTTATGATACAATCAATACATATGATGATGGATATTAGAGAAACCCTACCTTATAAAAAGTGGGAAAATACTCTTATGAATAGTGTCAAGACTATTATACCCTTAAAAAAGTTAATTGACATATTTACCCCCAATTAAAATTAATTTTGATGCATTTAAGTATTTAACGTTTCATATTTTTGTCCTCTAATTATTTTGTTTATCTTCCTTCTTATCATTCCAACGAAAAGGCCAAAACTCCTCATTTCTCAATTTCCTCTTTTCTCACGAACTCATTTTCTGGTTGCTGGAAAATACTGTTAACATGTCAGTTTCCATTCCGGTACCCCCGGTCACCACCACCGCTGCGATAATTCTAAAAGGATGATGACCCTATTGGTTGTTTTTTTATACTAAAGGAAATGTAAACTTTGTGCAATCTATTTGTTTATGTTATACAAAGAGGTGAATAAGCATACTATTCGGAGACGCACATATCTGGTTAGAGTTGGGGACAACTCAAGATTGGTGGAGTTGACGGATGAATGCAATAATGGTACCTTCTTAGTGGTGGAGTGTAAAGTGTAATTGCTTGGATACCATTAAAATGATAAACCAAAAAAAAAAAAAACATAAGATTAATACTTTTGATGTAATCTCTTTTAGTTGTGTTTATAGGAGAGTCAAACAAAGAAACTCATTTGATGAGTCTTCTACAGAATGTAGCAGTTATGTCTTACATATCAGGTACCATAATCTTATGCTTTTGATTAAGAGATTGTTTGAAGATGTATTTTGCTTTAATTACTGTGTCATTGTCTAGATTTTTATCCTAGGAAAAGCTTATAGTTTATGATTATAGGAAAGAGTTAAGACGTACTCATACATCATCAGTTAAATACTCGTAGCTTATAAATGTTATCTCCTCCATTATATGGTCCAAAGATTATCTAATTGCTGGGAATTATACTACATAGCATTTGTGCCAGGGTGTTCAATGAGGGTTTTGTCCTCTCCATAACACTCCTATTGTAGTTATAGAATGATGCAATAGCTTTGATTGCCTTTTTATATAGTAATGCGTACATTGGCGAGTTATAATATATATGATCATTTTCAAAATAAATAATCATAAGACAAAACATGTTTCTACAATTAAATAAATTAAGATAAAATCTTTTATTGATCGTCCTAAGACAAGTATAATTCAAAAGCAACTCAAAGTACGTAAACTTTTGAGGTTCGAATTTGTAACTCCCCTACGATGGCTAGCTATATCGCGCGCATCGCGCGCGTTGGCTTCCCTAGTAAAATAAAAATTAGTGAAGAAGAATCAAATCGAAGCTTTTTACAAAAATCACACTACTAAAATTCGGTCAAATTACGACCGTTTTTTTTACGACCATCATTAAAACGGTCGCAAAATATAATATTTGCGACCGTTTTTAAGGCGGTCGCAGATTTGCGACCATTTTTAGGCTATTTAACGGTCGTAAAAGTATTTAAAAATTTCTTTAAAATAATATACATGTTAAAAATAATTCTAAATTTAAACAATTTTATTGCGACTGTAAAAAATGGTCGCAAATTGCGACATTTACGACCGTCACAGAAACGGTCGCAATTTGTGACTATTAGCGACCGCCAAAACCAGTCGCAAATTGCAACCATTACGACTGTTATAGAAACGGTCGCAATTTGCGACCAATTGCGACCGCTAAGAGCTGTCGTAATAAAATAATGATTTTTTTTAATAAAATGAAGTATAAAAGTGCTGCCAACCCACCCTAACCCTAATTTTTGTTGGAGCAGCCGTTTCTCTCTCCTCATTTTCTCCATCTTCTCCTTCCTTCTCCCTTCTTCATTTTCTCCATCTTCTCCTTCCTTCTCCCTTCTCAAGCCCTCCTTTCTCTTCATCTCCTCTTTCTCTTCTCCTCTTTCTTTCTTTCTCATCTCCTCTTTCTTTCTCTTCATCTCCTTTCTTCATTCAATCACATCAGATCAAGAATGAACGAGACGCGCCGCCGCCATCCTTTTCAAGAATTTCGGTTTTCATGGTCAAATTCGACCATGAAAACTCCAGATCTGGAGTTTTCATGGTCGAATTTGACCATATAAACCCCATGAGGAAGAAATATTAGAAAAGGTATGTTGATTTTCTGATTTTTTTTTTAAAAAAATTTGTTTTATTTTCTATTTTTGTTGTTTTATTTCAGTTTTTGTTCGAATTTTTGTTTGAATGTTGGTTCGAAGTTTTTTTCGAATTTTGTTGATTTGTTTTTTAATTTTGTTCGTAATTTTTTGTGATTTTTGTTCGTTGTGGGTTTCAATTTTGCTGGGTTTAATTTTTTTTTTTTATTTTTGTTCAAATTTTAATTAGTATTTGTGGGTTATATTTTGTTCGAATTTTGATTTAATTTTTGTTACATTTTCGGTTTGATTTGTGTAATTTTGTTCGAAATTTTGTGGGTTTTTTTTTTGGGGTTTAATTTTTTTGATAAATTTATACAATTTTTGGGTTGAATATGGGTGGTGGTTAAAGGTGGTTGAGGCTGGGCGGTGGTGTTTTAGGGTGGCCAGTGGTGGTGGGTAAAGAGGGTTTGGGTGGGAAGTGGTGGTGGGGTAGGCTGCGAAGTTCAGGTGGTGGCTGCGTTTTTTTTTTGTTTTTTTTTTTATTTTTTTTGCGACCGCCTAGGACCGTCGCTAAATCCATATTTGCGACTACTTTTGTAACCGGTCGCAATTTGTAAAATTTGCGACTGTTGTCTAACCGGTCGTTGAAATTAATAAAAACGGTCGCAAAAAATCTGCGACCGCCAAACGGTCTTAATAATATTTTTTTGCGACCATGTAAATAACGACCACCGCATTACGACCGTTGACGGTCGCAATTATGTTTAACGACCGTTTTTTGCTATTTTTGCGACCGTTGGAGGCGGTCGCAAAAACGTTAAATTTTAGTAGTGTCAGTTTTGGGTTTGGTTTACAAATCCCACGCACAAGGAACAAAGACGGCTGCTCCCCCCTTTTTTTTTTATAAAATAAAATAACTTTATTAGGGTTTAAGATAATTTATAGTTCGTAAACAAGAGTTCTACTTAGACATAAAATAGGAATAAAAAATTACTTTTTTTTTCTATAAAATATATTATATAAAATTGTAAAATAAGCTCAGATAAGTTGTGATAAAGGTTAATCAGGGCAACCCAAGTTCAATTTATAACTAAAGTAAGTTCTATTAAGGGTTAATAAGTTCAGATAAGATCTGATAAGTTTAGATAAATAAAAATCAGGTGAATAGAACGTACCAAAGCCCGTTTCTAGTTTGACAAAGACCTTTACACAAGTGACCTATAGGTAAAGGCATAGACTTGATGAGTTATTTGTAGTTTTATTAAATCAAGTCAGACGGAAACAGTTAAAATGATGAAATATAGTAAATTGATAATAATCCTTAATTTTCCACACTACAAATTAAAACACATACTACCTCCGTTTTATATTTTTTGCAACTTTGGATCATTATTTGTGAGATATAAAATATTTCAAAGTTACAAAAAATATAAAACGGAAGTAGTAGTTAACTTAATTTAAGGAAGGCAAAATTGATGATGACCTTAAATTCATTCCATATGTGATATTTCCGCATCATCACCATTCACCACACATTATTACATAATAATCCATGAAAATGAATGCACTCAAGTCTCCCTCAATCTTTATACGTGGTAGTAGGCTTCTCATCTGTCAAATTTGCCAAAGAATAATATTCAATACGAGTATTAGCTGAGATCACAACTCCTAGTGTTTAGTCACCTCTAATTAGCGTCGTCAACTCGTCATATTAAGCATATTAAAAATGGGTCATTATGATGTGAAAATATACTCGAGATCAAAACTATAGTAGACCCAATGACTAAACATTGATAATATTTTAAACTAAAAATTATTTAAAAATGTCCGCTCACTTTTGCTTCATTTCAAGATTTGTAAATATTTTCTATATTGCTCCATTTGTGATGGAGGAAGTCCCAATTTTTCATAAATTCGTTTCTCATGGGGTCATTTTCGTGAATAAATCAACAACTTTTTCAACTTTATTTAATTGTGGAGCCCACAATATTGAAAAAGTTGTTGATTTATTTATGAAAATGTCCCCATGAGAAATGATGCTCGCTTAATTTTATACTCTCTCACCTTTACAACTTTTCAAAATAATTTCAGAAACACCATTATAAAATGATTCATTTTCACTCACCTCATTTTCTTTGTAACTTGGCAAGTATTGCTATTAGCTGTAAGAATATTTTTAACAAAAAAGAGTATTTGATCATTTTAATAGCTAAAATAAGCATGCTTTTAAATAACAGCTAGGAGTACTTGAATAACAATTTCATAAATACGAACTGAGATTTATAACTTTTCAAAGCTAGATATTTACTTGTATTATACTAGTATTTGACAAGGACATATGCTATGCGTGTAGTAAGGGTGGGGGGATTTAAAAATTCTATATAATGAGATGGGAATTAAAGCTAGAAATTTATTCCCTCAAAAACAAAACCTAAAAAGAAAGAAATGAAAACAAACAAAATGAAGCCATTTCATCCTCTGTTTTTCATACAACCAATCCTTTCCTTGTTTCTCCTTGTTTTAACAATGCAACAACTCACACCAATTTATTCCCTCGGTAGTACTAATTATCGAGGGAACGAAACTGATAAAATGGCATTGTTGGCCATCAAGAGCAAACTTATCGACCCTAGTCCTGACGGTGTTTTGAGCTCATGGAATCAATCTCTTCACCATTGTTTATGGGAGGGTGTCACTTGTGGCCTCAGACATAACAGGGTCGTTGAGTTAAGGCTACCCAGAAAAGGTTTAGGAGGAACCATATCCCCCTCCATTGGAAACTTAAGCTTTTTGAGACTGATTCGATTTTCAAGTAATAGTTTGCACGGTCAAATTCCCCCTGAGGTTGGTTATTTGTTTAGGCTACAATCACTATATTTGTTCAACAACTCTTTAAGTGGGGAAATTTCGGCCAACATATCAAGCTGCATCAACCTACAAAATCTTTCTTTATCCATCAACAATCTACAGGGGGAAGTTCCAGTGGGATTAGGAGCTTTGTCTAATCTTAAAAACCTTTGGGTTTGGTCTAATCAAAATCTTACTTCATTGGAATTAATACAAGGCAAGGAGAATGATTTTACGGGAACTATTCCTGACAGCATTTCTAGGATGAGAAGCTTAACTTGGTTGAACATCTCATCTAATCAGCTGTCAGGTATAATTCCCCCATCCATTTCAAACCTGTCCTTGCTTGAGGAATTGGACTTGTCTAATAATCAACTACACGGGGAACTTCCAGTGGGATTAGGAGAGTTATCCAACCTCGAATTGTTATTAGTTAAATCAAATAAACTCTCTGGTAAGATTCCTCCTTCTATTTCTAACCTTTCCTCTCTTCTAGAATTATACTTATCTGACAACCAACTACATGGGAGACTTCCGATTGAATTAGGAGCATTGCCTTGCCTCCAATATCTTGCTGTTTCCTTCAATAGTTTGACTGGTATGATTCCCCCATCAATCTTCAACCTGTCCTCCTTTCAAGCTATAGATTTGTCGTACAACCAACTACATGGAAGATTTCCACCGCTTTTTGCTTCACCTCCTCAATTAAAATATATACATCTTTTCTCTAACCATTTGTCAGGACCATTACCAATATCCTTATCAAACCTCACAAGTCTTCAAAGTTTTGTGTTGGGTGTAAACAACTTCACAGGTAGCATTTCCAATTTTCATTTTAGAAAACTCCATAACCTGCAAACCCTATATCTTGGTGAAAATTGTTTTGAAGGTGACATCTCTTTTATTAGTACATTGGTTAATTGTAGCAAATTGGATAAACTTGCTTTGGAACGAAATCAATTCACAGGATTGCTACCAAGAGTGGTAGTCAATCTTTCCACCACTTTAACATGTTTTGATATTTATCAGAATTTATTAAGTGGGGGATTTCCTAAAGATTTTAGTAATCTCATTAATCTTAGATTATTATTCATGTCAAGAAATGGGCTCACCGGAACCATCCCTCAAGATCTTGGAAAGCTTCAAAAGCTAGAGCAATTATATCTCGATAACAACAAATTCACAGGTGAAATTCCTATTTCAATCAGAAATTTATCGCGTTTGAGCACACTGAGCTTATCATATAACAATTTGCAAGGCAGAATACCTTCAAGCCTTGGCAATTGCAAATACCTGTTATATTTGTATCTATTGAATAACAATTTCAATGGACCATTGCCTAAGAATCTCTTTGCAGGATCTGCCAAGTTTATTAATTAGATTTATCTTATAATAAATTAGAAGGGCTCATACCTGTTGAGATCAGCAAGCAAGTCAGTGCGATAGATTTTCGTGTTTCTGGAAATAAATTGATAGGTGAAATTCCTGATGTCTTTAGTAGCCTACTTGAACTTACAATACTGTATATGGGTGATAATATGTTTCGTGGTTCGATTCCTACAACATTCGCCTCTTTGAAAAGTCTTTCATCAGTTGATCTTTCAAAGAACAATCTTTCTGGCATCATTCCTGGATTTTTTTCTACCTTTCCCATGATAAACCTCATAAACCTATCTTACAATAATTTTGAGGGAAGTGTTCCAACTACAGGATTATTTGCAAATACAAGTGTAATAATTCTAGATGGCAATAGTAGGCTCTGTGGTGGAATTTTGGAGCTGCATCTACCAAGATGTGTGGAGAAAAAAGGGAAGAAAAGAAGAATGTTTCATGCTCACAAGCTGATATTTGTGATAATATGTGCTTTTGTTGGGATATCGGTCATGGGCACATGCATATGGCTCTACCTGAAACGTCGTAACAAAAAAGGAAAATCTACCTCAATCGATGCATTACGGAAGGAGTCATTCTTGAAAGTGTCCTATGAAATGCTGCTCAAAACAACTGATGGATTTTCTTCAAGTAATCTACTTGGCTCGGGTACTTTTGGGTCTGTGTTTAAAGGGATGCTTGATGGAAAGACAGTTGCCATTAAAGTACTCAACTTGCAACAAAGAGGTGGGTCTAGGAGTTTCATGGCAGAGTGTGAGGTATTGAAGAATATCCGTCATCGTAATCTGGTTGGGATACTAACAGCATGCTCAAGTATGGATTTCCAGAGAAATGATTTCAAAGCTCTTGTTTATGAGTTCATGCCCAATGGAAGTGTTGAGAGATGGCTACACGAAGATGGAAATATGAGCCTTCTCCAAAGGTTAAATATAGCCATTGATGTGGCCCATGCAATAAATTATCTTCATTATGAGTGTGGAAGCCAGATTGTGCACTGCGATCTAAAACCGAGCAACATATTGCTTGACGATGACATGGTTGCCCGTGTAGCAGATTTTGGGTTAGCAAAGGTTCTTGATCCTCCCATGCATCCAAATCAAAGCAGTTCAATTGGCATTAGGGGAACTGTTGGCTATGCTGCTCCAGGTAATTAATATTATGAAATCACAAATATATTTATTTTATGGACAATCTTCCATCAAATAATATTTGAATCACTTAATCATCATGCATGTGATTTATTATAGTAATGGTTTCTATAATTTATATCTAAAATATTTATTATATAGAATTTCTACAAAATATCTAGGGACATTAAATATAATATATATGAGTATATTATTATAGGCATATATAGGTAGGGAACATAATGTTCTTTTGCACTCATGGATATAAACTTATTTGATGGAAATTTGTTTGTCTTTAAGAGTATGGCTTGGGAAATGAAGCATCTCTTGAGGCTGATGTCTACAGCTACGGAATTCTACTCCTTGAGTTAATGACAAGAAAGAATCCCATCAACGATATGTTTAATGATGACTTTAACCTCCATATGTACGCAAAGGCAACATTACCAGATCAAGTGTTGCAGATTGTTGACTCAACACTTTTGGAGGAAGAAAGTGATGAAGCAGATGAAACAAGACTACGAACTCAAGCGATACTTCAAAAACGAGAGGATTGCATGGTGTCTGTCATTAAGATTGGAGTTGCTTGCTCAAGTCAATATCCACATGATCGAATGAAGATAAGGGAAGCTATAAGCGACCTATATCATGCAAGAAACATCCTTTGCAAACCAAGAGGTACACTAATATAAAACTTGTCCAATCAACTGTTTTTCATGTCATTCAACTAATTATAAAACTTTTCCAATCAACTAGTACTATTGATGGCAATGTTAGTGCCTAATTGCAGGGGCAACTTATTGAGCATTACACGAGATGATTGGCCTCGCCGTCCTAAATCCATAGCAAGCCAAAGAAGCTAGCATGTTGCTACTCTAGAGGTGTCCTGCGCATGATTATAAAAGAAATGACACATTTTAGTATGAGCTCAAATAAAATAGGTAATTTATTTTCTTTTTTTTTTTCCCTGTAGCTATTATATCATACATGCATCCAAGTATTGTAAGTAACTACTGTTCTTTCTTAACAGTATAACACAAACTTTTAAATAAAACGGATGTTCAGTAAATTACTGAACATCCGTTATTCTGTTATAAAGTGACAATAAAATGTGCAAAAGTTACTCTAAAACACACAAAAGTTACCCTGACATATATAAGAGTTATTTATGCTTCTTTGATAAATTTGACAAAAGTGACACTAAATTTGACAAAAGTGTACCCGATGTATAGTAAATTACTGAAAACCGAGTGTATACAAAAGTTTTCGACAGTATAATCAATTCATGTTCCATGATTATGTCTATGCAATAGTTGAATTAGAAATTTCAAACTAATTGTTCTTTTATTGTCCTTAATTTTTGACATTACAAAACAGAGTTAACCTCATTATTGATAATGATCTTAAAGTTGAAAAGTATACATAAAAAAAATAATATATAAAAAAAAAAAGACCTTGACACCAAGTGACTTGTTGGACTATCCAATCCGTATGTAAAGGTTGTCTACTTGTCTCCCTAAAATCTTTAAGGATTCTCATCAGTAGTCATCACAATTCACCAAAGACTATTGAATAATTTTGTACGAAGTAAACAACTAAGCTCGCCATGATAGACACGGTAGAAATAAAAAACAAAAGCTCGTCGTGTTAGACAATGTACCATTTTTAATATCTTTGTGAACTTACAATATGTTATTGCATTATCGTTATATCTTACACGAACTATATAACGAAATGGAAAAGGATGGCTAAAATTCAACACAAAAAATAACCTGCAAATACTTTTAAAAAAATTTAAATTTTTTTTTTTAAAAAAAAATCATACAAATTGAAGCCAGGCGATCCCAACTCCCAAGTCTTTCATATGTACAATCACAAGGAATCCTTTCCCTACTGCTTGTATATGATATGCAACACCTTAGAGTCGCCAATGTCCTTTGTAACGAACCATGATTTCCGAGACAGTGAGTCACCTCAATTATTGATCAGTTGTGAAAGTATATAAAACACAAAAAATCAGGTCTAGTTCATAAATTATTTTAATCCAAAAATTATATTAAAAAAATTATATTACAACCAAATCGATTTCAATCCCAAAATAGGTCACAAAAACTCATACTACAACCAAATAATACTTTTAAAAAAATCCATCTTACAAATGGAAAGTATTACAAATAACATGTTATAAACTAATGTACGATAGAACATTTATTTAAAAACTAGCCTTCTAGCCCGTGCAATCGGGTTATTTATAGAAAGTCATATTGAAAGATAGTGATGGAGGAAATACCAATTAATCATTATGTGTGTAATGTGTAATATAAAATATAATTAAAGAAATTAGATAGCTTTTTTTTTTTTAAAAAAAAAAAAAAAAAGGTGAAAGGACTAAAATTAAATGAAATAATTAAAATGAAGTGTGTGTGGAAGATGAAAATATAAGTTAAATGAAATAATTAAGATAATGTAATAAAAAATTAATAAAAAAAAATATAAGAAGACACGTGGCACATCTGGTGGAAAAGAAGCTAGAAAAGTGTGGTAGACCGCAATTTCTATCTTACTCCTGGAGTACCGTGCACATGTTACTCCCACTACTAAAAATTGGCCAAATTGCGACCGGCGCAAACGGTCGCAAAAAATAGTAAAAACGGTCGCAAAACATAATTGCGACCGTCAACGGTCGCAAAACATAATTGCGACCGTCAACGGTCGCAAAACATAATTGCGACCGTCAACGGTCGCAACCTGGCGGTCGTTATTATCTCGGTCGCAAAAAAAAAAAATTTACGACCGTTTGACGGTCGCAAATTTTTAACGGCTGTTTACCCTATTTTCAACGACCGTTTCAAAAACGGTCGCAAATATTATAAATTGCGACCGCCTTATGAAACGGTCGCAAATATTAAATTTAGCGACTGTCCTAAGCCGTCGCTAAAAGTTTTTAAAAAAACAAAAAAAAAGAAAAAAAAAACCCACCCACCCACTCTTAACCCAGATCCCACCCACACCCTTAACCCAGATCCCACCCTTAACCCAGATCCCACCCAAACCACCACCGCTGCCCACCCTAAACAACCAGTAGCCGCCTATGCCGCCCTCTACTCACCATTACCTTCGCCCACCAATACCCACCACCACTCACCCTTAACACAGAAAAATAGTAAAAAAATTAAAAAAAAAAGTCACCTACAAAAATCAATCAATTTCGGAAAAAAAATCCAAATTTATCAAAACAATTAACCCACAAATAAAATGCTCAGAAATTAAACCGAAAAAGGAACAAAAATTAAATAAAAAAATCGGCCAAAAATTCAACCTAAAAAAATAAACACAGAACAATTAAACCCACATAATCGAACAAAAAATTCGACAAAAAATCAAACAAAAAACGAAATAAAACCCTCATAAATCGAACCAAAATTCAACAATTAAACCCACCAATTCGAACCTTAATTCGACAAGTTCGAGCTCAAAATCAAACCAAAAATCTATGAAATTCGAACAAAATCGAACAGAACTAAAAAAAACTCAAAATAAAACCAAAATCAAAGTAATTGGAACAGAAACGCAAACAAAAATCGATAACAAAATCAAACAAACATGGAAATTCTAACTAAAAACGAAATTCAACCACAAAATTTGAAAATAAACAAAATTTTCGAAAAATAAACATACCTCTCATAATCTATCTTCCTCTTTAGGTTAATATGGTCAAATTCGACCAAGAAAACTCCAGATCTAGAATTTTTAAGGTCGAATTTGACCATAAACACCAAACTAGCGTGTTTCTTTTAACGGTTGGCTTTGCTTGTGACGGTGGCTACTCTATTTCATTCGGGTTGGTGAAGAGAAGAGATGCAAGAGAAGGAGAAAAAGATGAGGAGAAGAGGATTCATGAGATGAGGGCTGTTCACAAGGAGGTGGAAAGAGGAAAGAGAAGAGAGAGAAAGAAGAAGGGTTTGAGAAAAAGAGAGAGGAGAAGAGGATGCGTGAGGAGAGAGAGAGGATAGAGGATGCGTGTGACGGCTGTAGTTCTAATAGGGTTTGGGTGATCTCCTTATATACCCTTTTTTTAAAAAAAATTAATAAAACACTTTTGCGACCGGTATGGCGGTCGTAATTTTGCGACCGTTTCTCAAACGGTCGTAATTAACACATATTGCGACCGCTACTAACGGTCGTAACAGAATTAATTTAATTTTGAATAAATTTTCACATGAATTTTATTTTTAAAATATATTTAATTACCTTTGCGACCGTTTTATTGCCCATAAACGGTCGCAAATTTGCGACCGCTTACAAAACGGTCGCAAATTTGCGACCGCTTAAAAAACGGTCGCAAATATCAATTTTTGCGACCGTTTTCATGACGGTCGTAGAAAAACGGTCGCAATTCGACCGAATTTTAGTAGTGTCCAGATTTTATAAATTCATGTTATTTTGATATTTACTTCTTATTATTTCAATTTATATATATATGTTATTTTTAAATAAATGTAAGTTATTTTGCCTTTTTTCTCAGTCATCTTCCTCCCATACTCTCTCTTCCTCTCTCAGCTACTCCAACTCATAATCACACACATTCTCTTCCCTTCTTCATCCAATTTTCTAGGTTTCCCAAAAATCAACCTCTCACTCTCTCTCTTCCTCTCACTACTCCAATTCTAAATCAAAGACACTTTTTCTCTCCTCCTTTCTTCTTCCAATTTTCTGGGTTTTTTAGATTTTAATTGATTTGAAGCCATTTAAGGGTTCAAATGAGTTCATGTCAAGAAATTTAGTACCTCCTGAAGTGTTCGATTCTCTTTAAATTCAAAGCTGCTAATGTTATTTTGATGCAAAACTTATTATTATTTCAATTTATATACATGTTATTTATAAATAAGTACTTGTTATTTTGTAAATTAAAAATAGCATGAATGGAGGTACTACACCTAATGTCCCTTGTCACTTTTAAACATATTATATGGCATGAATGGAGGTACTACACCTAATGTCCCTTGTAACGAAAAAAAAAGAAGTTCGATTTAAATAACAGATTATATGGCGTTGATAATAATCCCTTGTCACTTTTAAACAAATGTGTAAATGATGAAATATAGTGACTTGATAATAATCCTTAATTTTACACACTACAAAACACATAGTCTACTACATTTAAGGCAGGCAAAATTGATAATGACCTTAAATTTATTCCATATATGATATTTCCGCATCAATGCACTCGAGTGACCTTGACACAAATAGAGACAAAGACCTTGACTCAAGTGACTAGAAGGTGAAGGCATAGACTTGATGATTCATTTGATAGTTTTACTAAGTCAAGTCAAGCGGAAACCATTAAAAGGACGTCTCCCTTAATCTTTATACGCAGTATGTAGGGGGGCTTCTCATCTGTCGAATTTGCCAAAGAATATTCAATACAAGTATTAGCTGAGATCAAAATTCCTAGTGTTTTCCATCTTCGTTCACTACTCAAAAAACAAATCATCACTACAAGATATTATATCAAAGAGGGCAATTTAAATCGCCCTCTTAGGTTCAAATTTCGCCCTATTAGACAAAGAGGGCGATTTTGAAATCGCCCCCAAGTCGCCCTATTAGCTCTGTCCTATTAGCTTCAAAGGGCATACAAATGTTTCGCCCTCTTTGTTAAATATCAAAGAAGGCAAAAAATTTCGCCCTCTTTGATTGAATCAAGCAAGACGAAAAGTTTTTTTGCCCTCTGTAAACAACTCAAACAAGTCAATTAATATTGCCCTCCTTGTTCAAAATTCGCCCTGTTTGATCAAATTTTAAAGGGCAAAAACAAAGTCGCCCTCTTTGTTCAATTTTTAGTTTTTAAAAAAAATAATTCTAAAAGGGACTACATTTAGAAAAAAAGGTGTTAATAGGCATAAATTCTAATTTTGTCATTATATATACAAAAGTATTAACCAAATTATCATAAATAGCAAATATTTAATAATGTTTTTTCTAGGACATTATCAAGCAATCTTCTCATCCTTGCACCTTCTAGCATCCCCTTTTTTCCGTATGATCATTTTTCCAAGGAATGCAGCCAGCCTTTGGTGTCCTCCATCCCCCAAAAATTGACTTGATCCCCAAACTGCAAAACTTGACAGAAACAGGACTTATGTAAATTAATAAACTTGAACAGTTGCTCAAGCATTCTGCTGAATGTCAACCAATAAACTTGAACCCCCCAAACAATAACAAGTAGTTGATATAAGTAACAATACCATAGGATAAAACAAATATGAACAAAATCCAATCTAAATTACCTGAACAGGGACTACATATTGTTACATCACTGTATGCATATGGTCCTTTGAAGAACAAAATTTTACTACAAAAAGGCACAATATGCATGTACAAATGCCAAATTCTACAAGCTCCAGCCACGGAATTCATGAAACAGAACGATTGAGCTGCTATTTTATACCATGTATTCTCACAACTATTTTTATGCCTTACAAGATAAAACAAAGTCCATGTTAATCATCCGTGGATACATGCATCTTTTTAATCATCCATGTTTAAAAAACATCACACTTTCTATCAAACTTAAATTCATTAGTGAGTACTAAATTAATTACAATACTTTTAGCTTACTGCAATGTTGGGCAATTTTAAACTTGATCATCAGTTTCATCATATTATTTCACCTAATGTACGCTGTTTATAACATAGTATTATACTAGTTCCAAGCACAGTGCACAAGCACCACTGCTGCCAGCTTATCATACACCACCCCATATCTTAACCTCCACCGCACCTGCTCCCTGCTCTTCACTCAGCAACCAAACAGCACCAAACCACCAGCCATCACAACACCATTCCCACCACTTCGCAACCTCCCCTGTTTCCACTCGCAAGAACAACAGTTACAGCAGCAGCCACAAAAACCCCCCAAAACACTTCCCCTGCTCCCTCAATTCTACCACCGCAACAACAACAATAACAACAACCTGCCACCGCAACACACCCGCAACTCCAATCAGCCCTGCTACCTCACTGTTTGGTGAATATTACCTCACTGGCTCACTACTAGCTAGTATAATACTATAATATAAACAGCAGCTTTAGCAACTAAGATGGCACATGCGCATATTTTCAAATAGAGTAATCAATTATCACAATTCATAGTAATCAAAACAAATTACAATTATCCCAATTCACAGTAATCAATAGCTCATACGATCAATTAAGCAATTAATTCGATAAACCGCTGATAAAATACGAATAATTCTGATTTGCTTCTCCATAATCTATCTGACATTACTAGCATAAATAACAACTCCCAAAAACTTGCAGAATCAACAAATTGACAAAAAAAATTGACAAATGTAAAGCAATACTAACATGCAGGAACAAATTGACAAAAAAATCAACAAATTAAGAGCAAGGATTTCGAGAACAACAAATTCGTACAAATCAAAAGCTTAATCACATAGTTTTGAGCCAAAATTTACCAAAATTTTGAGACACAATTAGAGCGACTTCGAGCAATGATTTGGAGCGAAATCTGACTTGCAATCTGACCGACTTCGAGCAATGAATCTGAATGTCTATTAGGAGTGAAGAATTAGAGCGAAGAATGTCGAAGAATTAGAGTGAAGAATCATAGATTTGCGATTTAGGGTTCATACATTTTTGGGGGAAAACGTTTAGAGAGAAACGTTTAATTTTTTATGTCCTTTTGTATTGATAGAGAAAAACCTTTGTTTTATTTTATTAAAATGTTTATTGACCAAAGAGGGCAAAAAAGGAATTCGCCCTTTTTGCTATTGACCAACGAGGGCGAAAATGGAATTCGCCCCTTTTGCTATTGACCAACGAGGGCGAAAATGGAATTCGCCCTTTCTGCGATTGACCAACGAGGGCGAAAATGGAATTCGCCCTGTTTGTTTCTTTTTTTTGTTTTGTAAAATAGAAAAACCGTTTACTTTGTAATGTTTACCTTTGATTTATTATATTGAACAACGAGGGCGAAAATGGAATTCGCCCTCTTTGCTCTATTATAGAGGGCGATTTTGTGAATTCGCCCTCTTTGCTCTATTATAGAGGACGAAAAATAAATTCGCCCTGTTTGCTTTGAAGTACAAAGACGAAAGTAACATTCGCCCTCTTTGCTCTGTCATAAAAGGGCAATTATAATTTCGCCCTCCTTGATAGAAACTAACAAGGCAAAATCAAGTTCGCCCTCCTTGATCAATGTATATCGCCCTCTTTAATCTTTTTTCTTGTAGTGCATAAAATGCAAATTGACAAATCTATGCCTTGGACAGTTGGACTCAAGGACACATAAACTAATACTGTAATAGTGGTATATAAAATAGAGTAATAATGACTAAATGAAATACAGTTGCAGAACAAAATAATGAACCATGAAATGTTCTGCAGATATGATCCAGAACCCAAGAACCTCGCGAAGTGTAAAATGCCCTATCTTCCTTCAAATCTGATGTATGCTCAAGACGCTGCTTGAAAATGTATTTTTTTCAGCATGTCCGGAACTCTTTCTGTTAGCTCTGTTTTGGTCCTGAATTGGAGTTTGCAAAAGAAATAGCAGGAAAGCAGTATGCATAATTTAGTCAGATCTGCTTCAAAGCATGAATTTATCATGTGATTAGACCACTTACCGTCGCTACTGAAAATTCTAAGCATGAGATTTTCTTGACTGGCATCTTCTCATGATGCCAAAAACCTCAAGGGAAACAGCATTAGACGCCTCTTTCCATTCACTTTATAAGATGTTTTAGCTTCATTCATCATTGATCTTCTGTGAGTTTCGAGGTGATTTATCATTTATTACCATGATGCAGCTATAAAAGAGAAGAGGTTGTTTATAATTAATTACTATGATGCATTGTTGCCGTTTGTGAACAAAGTTAGGAAGCTTGAAAACACGACATTATATTGTATGGATCACGCGCTTTGTTTTTCCTAGATGATGAGCGAGAAACACTAAAACCTCTAGCTATTGAGTTAACACGACCTCCAAATGATATAAAGAGTGAACAATGGAAGGAAGTTTTTACACCGGGAACGTGTGCTACTTCTGAATGGCTTTGGAAACTTGCCAAGGTTCATGTCCTTGCACATGACACTGGTTACCATCAACTTATCAGCCACTGGTACTAATTTATCGTTTTTTTTTCTTTTTTTTTTTAATTAACTATCTCTACAACTTTGCTTGACTAGTTGACTATATAATTACTTTCTCTAATACTTGTAAATTTTTTACAGGATGTTGATTACATTATAATATTATCTTCACATGAATTTGCTCTAACAATTAATCTTATTAGTTAGCTCTAATGATAGTTTAATTACTGAGTACCTTAACTTGCTAGCCTTTATTTGAACTATATAAAAAGAGTAATTTTTATCAATGTGGACTATGTGGTTAAACTTCCTTTAACCTTTTGGATGGAAATGACTCTAATTATTATTAGTTGATGACAGAGTAGTCCTAGAATTAATGGGTGATATTTGTCCATTACTTTACTAACTCTCATTTCCTAAATGATGATTGCAGGCTTAGAACACATTGTTGCACGGAACTATACGTAATTGCGTGCTACACATTTGAGTGCAATGCGTACTCATATTTAAGTTATTGCGTACTCATTTCCGATACACCATAGAGATTAACTCTCTCGCTCAACAAAATTTAATTAAAGCGGGTGGTATCATTGAGACAATCTTTTTACAAGGGGAGTACTCCTTAGAGTTGAGCTCTTCCATTTATGACAATGCATGGCACTTTGATCATGAAGCCTTACCAGCTGACCTTATAACTGTATAAGCAAGTAAATTAAATTAGTACGTAGTAATAATCATGAAGATCCCGTTGATGACTTGATCAAGTATTTCGTTGAAAAGCCTGAGGAGACACTCCTTGGATGCTTCCCATCTGAAAAGCCTGAGGAGTTCCAAACGACATCTCCATTTGATATGAATTTGCAGAAGGTCCTTTTATATAAAAAAAAATGTGGCACAAAAGGTCCTTTTATCATGATTGGGTTGTGAAGAGAGTTCTTTAACTAAACTTCAGCTTTGACAAAATTTTTCCGGCTAAAAAAACCATGTGCACAGATGTGACCCACTTAAATGACCTTTTTTTTTTCCTTTCTTTTATCCCCTTCCCCTCTTTTCCCTCAATTTTCATTTTCCCCTATTATTAAAGCCTAATTAATTTCGGAACCCTCTTCCCCCATTTTTCCCCCTTTTCTCTTTTAAAATAGTAAAAATTTTAAATTTTTTTCCCGAACTTGCAAGACCAAAATCTTCTTCCTAGGTTTTTATGGGTCCACAATGTTCTTTTGACAATAAGAAGACCGCAATTACGCCTCTTCATCGATTTGCGTACCTAACCAAAGATAAATTTCATGTTGCAAAATTAAACTTGAAATTGAAGTGGGATTGTTACCTTACATACTTCGACTCGCGTTGAATGGCATTGATTGACCTTCAATTGTAATTTATTTCAAGGAATTAGAATTCAATATTTGGGATTAATTTTGTTCTGAGTTAAGGTTAAATAATTGGGGAAAATGAAAATCGAGGGAAATGAGGGAAAGGGAAAAAAAAGAAAATAAAATAGGTCATTTAAGTGGTCACGTGTTGTGCATGTGACTTTTTCTTGGCCGGAAATACACCGGAGTTTGGTCAAAGGACCCTCCTCACAACCCAATCCTGATAAAAGAACCTTTTGTGCCAACTTTTTCATAAAAGGACCTTCCTTACAAGGTCGACCATTTAAAAGGACCTTCCTTGCAAATTTTCCAATCAATAATTTTACATTGTTATTGTTGATCTTATTTCTTTGAATTCAGATTGCATCATACCTTATCTACTCCAAGTTCAAATACTTTGCTCTATTTCTAATTATTGCACTATTTATTTGTCCTATTTTGACTAATATTTGTAATTATTTATACATAAGAAAAAAAAATATATATATAGCTTGTGGTATTTGTTGGAAAAGTGTTAATGAATGGAATATTTATTTTCAATTGTTATTGATAATCAAAAATATTATTAATTAACGGTTAGCATCGACATATGAGCCCAAGAAAAATGGAGCAGGAATATAAAAACAGAGGGAGTATTTTAGCTTATTTATATTTTTTTTAAAAAGGAACAACAAACTTCTGTTCGCGGTGTATACTGTTTACTTGTATCAAGGTCAATGACACTACTAGAAAACAGCCTAATTCCGACGGACGAGTTTCGACGGACCCATAATTCCGTCGGAAAATTCTAAATTTCCGACGGATTTTTATTCCGTCGGATATTTCCGACGGAATTGTTAAATTCGTCGAAAATCCGTCGGAAATTTATGACGGAATATAAATCCGTCGAAATATATGTACTTTCCGACGGATTTTTCCGTCGTAAAGTAACATTTCCGACGGAATTAAAATCGGTCGGAAATTTCCGTCTGAACATATTGTTTTTAAAAAATAAAACTTTTTTAAAGTGACGTGGACAAAACCCTAAAACTACCCCTCTGTGCGCCGCTTATCTTTCTTTTCCCCCTTCTCCTTCTTTCAACCTCCTTCACACTGGTCTGTTCTCCTTCTCCCTCCTCCTTTACCCTAAAACTACCCTAGCTTATTTTCTCCTGTTCTCTCTCCTCCCCTTATTCTTCCTATTCTCCTTCTCCCTCCTCCTCTTTTCTTCTCCGCCCCTTTTCCTTTTCCTTTCTTTCCATTTTTCCTCCATTTTTCTGCGGTTCTCGAAGGGTTATGGCAAAACCAACAAGGACGCCAAGCAGTAACCGTGAAATTCATGTCTCCTCTTCTTCTTCGCCCCTTCAATTCTGCGGTTCATTGCGATGCTAGTTAGGATTTAATTTTTTTTGAACAAAGTAAGGTTTTTCATGTCAAATTCGACCATGAAAACTCTAGATCTAGAGTTTTCATGGTCGAATTTGACCTTTAAAACCCAAAATCAAGCCAATTTTGGGGTTTTGTTGATGAAATTCAAGGTATGTTGTTTTTTTTCTTCTAATTTTTCGATTTTGCGATTTTTGTTTTTAATTTTATGATGGTGGACTCGTGTGTGGTCTATGTCAGGAAATTGTGGTGGTGGTGGTGGTGGGTGGGTCGGGTTCAGGTGGTCCATGGTGTGGGGGGGGGGGTTAGGTTTAGGTGAACCATAATGGGTGGGTTTAGATCTGGTTTAGGTGGGTCGTGGTGGGTGGTTTTACAATTGGGTTCAGTTTGGGATGGTTAGGTGGGGTGGGTTAAGGACTTAAGGTGTAACACCCCCGATTTACTAGCTAATAATAAACAGTAAATAAAGGAAAAATAAACAACCTTTAAATAAAATTGCGGAAGCATACACCTAAATCGGAGGTATTACTGCCACACTTGACAACCTATCAAGTGCTAAGGCTTACAAAAATCCCAATAATTACAACCCAATAAACTAGGTGAGCTATTTATACAACTGTATAAACTCGTTATAGCATACTAATCGATCACTTGAGCTCCTTTAGCTACGATCACTTGATCAACCTGCTAAAACAATCTTGTCTGCTCACCATTAAGGACAAATTCCAAAATAGATCGTCACAGGGCCACCATAAGAAAAGACATGACCGCAAACACGAGTAGCACAACAAAATAACACACACACGTCAGCAAAAAGCTGAGTAATCACCACTTACCAAAATATAATTAAACAATATAATAATCAATTCAATATAACTAGCTCACTTAGCAATGTAGCCCGAAACTACATTCACAAATATACCAAACTCAAGGATAAAATTAACTTCACACTCTGAAAATAACCTCGATTAATAATACAAACCCTTTTACTCAATTAACTGATCATACCCAATAAGTGTGCCATGCTCGTTGTTCTATACTTAGCCTTGGACATGAGTAATTCGAATAACAAACCAACAAGTATAAAAACTTGAATACTCTCAATAACCAGAAAACACCTTGAACCAGACCACGTACGGGCCAATTCCCACTTTAGGGGACCATAGAAAAATAAATAATAAAGATTGTACCTCATTCTTAACTCATGATTATCATCCTCTTACCAACATGCCAAGGACTAAGGTATATAACTCCGAGCCTCAAACCAAGAACAAAATATAATTCTCAACCTTTTGATCTCATACATCGATCAAATAACCATTCACAAATTAATAAAGTAGTATCTCCATAATGGCACGTGTTCCCAAATAATATAACATGATCAACTCAATTCATAAAATATCTCAACTCTTATACGGCAATCAAACTAATACCCAAAATTTATTAATTCTCAACCCAATATTATAAATTTAAGAGCCAAATAAAACCTCAAATAATAGTATTGCGGAAGTACACTCTAAGGTAGCAAATAAAAAGAAATCAAACTAAAATAAATTACCAAAAACCGAGATATATATGTATAACAATAACTAGAATAATCTACACTTAACTAATCACATATTACATTCACTCGTGGATGACAGATGCATATTAAGAGCAATATTCACAATATTAAACCAATGATACAATCAAATTATACACAAATCATCAACAACATATTAAAATTCACAAATACAAATTTAATAATAAATCAAACAGTTCACCCATAATTATACGAAATATAATACAAACAACTCCCATATAAAATTCGTGTGTTTACGAAATAATAAATTATAGACATACAACTCCAAAGATTAAATTTGTGTGATTACCTTTCAGATCGAAACACCAAATAGATTATATACGAATAAGGACCTCGTTGAATTTGGCGAACAAACCGTCAACATGATTGAATTTGAATGATAGGAAACAAATTACCCGATCAACGAAATATGATAGCATGAGGTTAGGCAAATGATAATTGCTTTTTAGAAAACTAACTAAGAAGTGTAAATTAGATGAATAATCATCTTCCTGCCAAACTTTGAAGACTTGCGTTCAGTGGCCAAAAGAAATAAGGCTTTACATATACTATGTATATATATACTAAAGCAATTTATATAATTATTAGGGTTTTAAGATAGTTTATATAGGACAAAATAGATAAAGTCCTATTTAAGCATAGTTAGAGCTATTATACTCGTAATATAATTTTTATCTAAGCAAAACTTAGTTTAGCTATAAAATATATTAGATAAAATAACGAAATATTTGGGTATTACAATCTACCCTCCTTAAAACAAGTTTCGTCCCCGAAACTTAAAATAGAAAAATTTAGGGTATTACATAAGGTGGTGGTTCTAGTTAGGCGGGGTAGGTTACGGTGGTGGGTCTGGGTTTGGGGGGTTTGGATCTGAATTTGGGGGGTTTGGGTCTGGGTTAGGGGTTTGGGTCTGGGTTAGGTCGGGTCTGGGTTAGGGGTTTGGGTCTGGGTTAGGTTTGGTTTTGTGGTGTGGGTTAATTTAGTGATTTAGTGAGTGGCGGTGGTGGTGGTCTGTAGTGGCGGTGGTGGCAGTGGGTAAAGTTAGGGTTTGAGAAGGTTGGTTTGGTTGGGGTTGACAGGCCTTTTTGGGTGGTTGGAGGTGGTGATACGCCGTGCCGGTGGTGGCACGGCGTATTTTTTTTAATTTCCCGAAAATAGTTTCCGACGGAATTCGCAGGTACCAGAAATTGTCTTTCGACGGAAAATTCCATCGGAATTTCCGTCGGAATAGTGTTTCCGACGGAATTTTCGTCGGAAAAGGTGGTATTTCCTACGAAGGCATTTCCGACAACCTTTTCCGACGGAATTCCGTCGGAAACACCTTTTCCGACGGATTTCAAGGTGTTTTCGACGGAAATGGGCCTTTTTCTAGTAGTGTGATTTATCGTCTAACTAGATACCTGCTAAGTTATTGTAGTTTAGTTGTCCTGAGGGTTTTTTCCAAGGATAACCGCTCCAGTAATAAAGTCAATGCTGGTTCAAAATGGTTAATAAAATCACGTACAGGTTAATATTACCTACGTTACATGTTATTTACAACGATTAGACATTTTCCCTCTCTACTTTATGTCAAATCGTTGCAAATACTATGTAACGAAGGTAGTTTTAATATTGTACCATATGTTAAGGTATTTATAGAAATCCTTAAGCAAGTGCCACGTGTAGGCCCACGTCACGTGATTGTTTTTTTAAATCCAACGACAAATTAAATGTCCACATGGCCTACAACAAGTCTCCAAATGGATGGTGGTGTAGGCCAATATGGGTATTTTGATTTGGCCGGTAGTTGCCATGATCTAAGTGTGAAGACTCGACCCATTCATAAGGCCCATATTGGCAAGCCGATATCATCCAATACAACATCTTTCATTACCTTACTATATACAATAGGAGGTGATGCAATTTATTGAAAGACCAATCTATAGTATTCAACTACTCGCTTTTCAAGTCCATAAGGTTCCTCGTTCCTAGGGTCTCTAGCTCACTGATTGGCGGGTTGTGCTCGTCGTCGTCAATTATTGTATTTCGTGTTTTAGTTTTTTAGTGTAGGTTGGTTTGTTTGTTTTGTTTTTTAGCCCTGCTATCAAAACAAAAAAAAAAAAAAACAAAAAACTACTCGCTTTTCGCTACTGTTCAATAACTAATTGATTTGCTTTGTTTTTTTTTATTTTTTTGGTGCAAATGAGGAGCAAAGCCTCGGGAAGGATTTGCATTGTAATGCTTACTCAAACATTTGCTTTGGGTTTTTTTTTTTTTTGACAATCAAGAAAGCAAGCCAATTACATACCCTTCCTAGCTGCTACAGCTAGTTTGTGAGCTTCTATTACATTAAGTCTATTGACTTTTACAAAAACAAAATTTCCTAACTCTCTAACTGCCTGCTGTTTGATATCAAGCACTAATTGCATGATTTCCCTCTTTGCATTGCTACTGTCATTAAAAGCCTTCACCAAATCGCTTCAGTCAGTGAACATCAAGACATTCCTCCCTCTAAGGCTTGGATTTTTTATAGCCATAAGGCCCTTTTCTTTTGAGCTTCTGGGCAAAGCAGAGCAGAGCAGAGCAGATTTCAGCAGAGTATAGCAAAGCAAAGCAGAGCAGAGCAGATGTCAGCAAAGCAGAGCAGAGCAGATTTCAGCAAAGCAGAGAAGATTGAAGCAGAGCAGAGCAGAGCAAAGCAGAGCCGAGCCGAGCCGAGCCGAGTAGAGCAGATTTCATTATTATTATTATTATTATTATTATTATTATTATTATTATTATTATTATTATTATTATTATTATTATTATTATCATTATTAGTATTAATATTATCATTATTATTATTATTACTAATATTATTATTATTACTATTATTACTATTATTATTATTATTATTATTATTATTATTATTATTACAATTATTATTACTACTACTACTACTAATACTATAATAATAATAATAGTAATGATTTATTATTGTTATTAAATATTACATATTATTATTATTATTATTATTATTATTATTATCATTATTATTATTATTATTATTACTACTACAACTACTACTACTACTACTACTATTACTACTACAATTTGGGGGGAGGCGGGCGTCGACCCAACCCGCTTAGGGGTAACAATGGAAAGGAAGTACTTGCTATTATTACTATTATTATAATCATTAAATTTTATTATTAAATATTAATTATTATTAATAACATTAATTTAATTAAATATTAATTATATTATTATTAATATTATTATTATTAAATATTAATTATATTATTATTAATATTATTACTATTAAATATTAGTTATTATTATTATTAAATATTAACTATTATTATTAAATATTAATTATATTATTATTAATAATATTAATATTATTAAATATTAATTATATTATTATTATTAATATTATTTTTATTAAATATTAATTATATTATTATTATTAAATAGTAATTATTATTATTATTAAATATTAATTTTTAATAATATTATTATTATTATTAATTATTATTATTATTAAATATTAATCATATATTATTATTATTATTATTAAATATTAATTATATATTATTAGTATTAAATATTAATTATTATTATTAAATATTATTTATTATTATTATTAAATATTAATTATATATTATTATTAAATATTATTTATTTATTATTATTATTAAATATTAATTATTATTATCATTAAGTATTAATTATTTTTTATTATTATTAAATGTACATTTTTATTATAATAATTCAATATTAAGTATTAATTTTAAGTAGAGCAGAGCAGGGCAGAGCAGATTGAAGTAGAGCAGAGCAGATTTCAGCAGAGCAAAGCAGAGCAGAGCAGAGCAGCTCTAAAGAACGGGGCCTAAGAGCAGCCATGGCTTCTGTTTGAGTTGGGGTAGAGGTAAACACAAGGGCTTTTCCCCTATCAATTACTACACCGTTATCCTTGATAACTAGGGATGTCAGTGGGGCGGGTCAAGTAGGAGACCCGCCCCATCCTCGCCCCAGTGGGGCGGGGATGGGTCTCGGTTTGGCGGGTGGTGGGGCGGGGATGGGGATGAAAACGATACCCGCCATGGGTGATGGGGCGGGGGTGGATTTTAAGTTGTATCCGCCCCATCCCCGCCCCGCCCCACCCGCCCCACTTCGTACCCGCCCCATCCCCACATCTATATACTTTTATATTATTTTATAAAATAATTACTTGAAATAAATATTAATTATAATATTTTATACTACACTTATATTATAAACAAAAATGTGAGTAATATTAAGATTTTTTTTTAATGTTATAATCCGTATTAATTATGTACGATTGTGTATTTAAGACACGGAAATTTGGTTGGGTGGGGATTAGGCGGGTATTTGGTGGGGAATTGGGAATTAGGCGGGTTTTTGGTGGGGATTAGACGGGGATGGATATCCAAGTGGGGGGTGGGGCGGGGATGGTTTTGGAGCTGTACCCGCCGGGGCGGGGATGGGGATGAATACTAGACCCGCCGCGGGGATGGGGATGAAAATGTTAGGTGGGGATGGGGATGGGAAGGGCAACATCCGCCCCGCCCCGCCCCATTGACATCCCTATTGATAACCCATCCTACTGCCGCTCTCCACGTATTAATCAAAGGTTGCTTATTCTTCTTCCAAGCACCATCAATAATCACAATGACATTATTCTGATTTGCCACCCTTGAGAAGTCGCCATCCGTACTCTGCTCCAAGCTTCCACCATCATTATGGTCTTTATTTTTTGGCTTCGCTCTAGCTGCTAGCAGGTTACCTTTGATCCATCTATTTTTCCAATGCTAGGCAGTGTATATTATGTTGAGAGGATTGCAATCCTCGTTGTTGAAGATAGCCTTATTTCTTGTGACCCAAATGCTCCATATAGAACACTAACAAAGTCCATGGTACTTTCTTCTTTATTGTTGTTCAGAGCAAGGATGTAGGAGCTGAAGTTTTGTATCCATTCCCCTATTTTAAGCTCTTTGCCAATGTCGGAATTAATGCCTAGGTTGCTGCATTTCCATACTCTTCTAGAAATATCGTAGTCCCTGAAAATATGCTATTGTGTTTTCTCTTCGATGAGGCACATTCTGCAAACACTACAAACGTTAATACCTCTTTTCATAACATTATTCGCAGTGGGTAGGGAATTATTAATTAGTTTTCAGACAAAAATTTTGTGTTTTGGCCACATTTTCGATGACCACCATTTTTTCCAAAAGGTCGAGGGGGAGGCCAAGCTACTATTTTCCTTCATAGAAACTAGTAACCAGATTTGATGGTGTGGTTCCCAGCTATCCTCCGAAATGTACTTTGCTGGGTTGAGGGCAAGCATTTCTCTAGCAATAGACGGTTTAAACCATCTCCAAACAAGACTTGTTTGCCAGCTTCCTTGAGAATCGAGTAAGTCACTAACAAGCATTGGCTTACTCTCACTATTAGCTGCATCATCATCTTTGCGTTTGATGATGTTCTTTGTAACCCACCAGTCCTCTTCAATCCTTGTTGACGTTCCATTCGCAAAGACTCTTTTGAGGCCACCCTTTAAGTGATAAATGCTTTTGAAAATACTTCGGGCACCCCACGAAATTGTAGATTTGAACTCTCCCTTCCATCCTTTGTCAAACCAATCATCCCTGTACTTTGCTTTGAAAACTTTGCTTACCTGCAATTGGGGGTTAGAAAACATACCCCATGCTTGTTTAAAGACAAGGGCATGGTTGAGATTATTTATGTTTCGAAGGCCAATGCCCCCATCATGTTTGTGTCGTTCCAGGAGGCTAGTTTTTCTCCAATAAATTGGCATTTTGTCCATGGAAGAGGACCACCAGAATTTCAGAATAAGCGAAGAAATCTTCCTCGTTATAGACTTGGGGAGAAGGTAAGCGCTTAGAATGTGGGAAGCCATTGCCACAAGAATACCATTGATCAGAACGAGCTTCCCAACTTGTGACAGACTAAGAAACTTCCAGGAAGACGGCTTACATGCGATCTTGCTCACAATATCATTGAAAACATTGGTGCTTCTCCCATCAACATCCATGGGGCACCCTAAATACGTTCCCATGTGCTCATTATCTTTCACACCAAGGCTCATTATGAGGATCTTCTTGAATTTATTTGGCATGTCTTTTGAGAAGATAACATACGATTTATTTAGGTTCACCATTTCTCCTGATAACTCACAAAACTGATCAAGCACTTTTTTCATGACACTGAAGTTTTCGATGTCAGCCTTAAGAAAGAATAAGGCGTCATCAGCGAAGAAGAGATGAGAGATTGAGGGCCCCGATCTAGAGACTTTAATTCCTTTGATAGCAGCAGCATGTTGTAAGTAATTGAGCCTTCTGGACAACACTGCACCTCCATACAAAGAATAAACAAGTACGGCAAAAGGGGGTCGCCCTGTCTAAGCCCTGCTTTTGGGACAATCTTTCTCGAGGGTTCTCCATTGATAAGGATGCGGTGTGAAGCCATAGATATGCATTGCATAATCCACTTAATCCATTTCTCGGGAAAATTCATTTGGGTAAGCACACTCTCAACAAAATTCCACTTGATACGATCGTAAGCTTTGTTGAGGTCGACCTTGAAGATGCTCTCGTAACTTCCCGACCTCGCTTTTTTCTTTATTCTGTGAAGCATTTCATGGCCAATGTTGCAACTATCATTCATAGCTCTGCCCCGAACAAATGGGTTCTGGTTGTCTCCCACAAGGTCCCCGATGATGCTTCTAAGTCTTTTAACAAGGCACTTACACTACAACAAAATGAAGCTAAGGTAACAATGAAAAACCATTCCCTAATATTAAAAAAGTGTTGCCTTGTATCTAAGGCAACACATATGAGGCGTAGTTTATGCCCCCGTTGTCTATTCATAAGGCAACGCATTTTCGTACAAAGGCAACAATTTTAAAAACCAAGGTAAAATAATACCTAAGGCAACATTTTTACAAAGGCAACAAATGAAAATTGTTGCCACTTTAGGAGACGATTCAAAATTATTACCTTTTGGCATAATATAAAACAATCTTTTCACATGTTGTATTTGCTAGTAATAATACAAAAGGGTTGCCAAATATTTTAAAGACAACATTTAGAAAACTGTTCTATATAAATCAAATAATGACTACAATGAGTCGGCTATTTTTGTTTTCTATTGCAATATATTACTATATTATATTAAAGTAGTGAGAATGTGTCGTACTATTTTGAATTTGTTATATTAGAAAAATGTTGAACATTAAAACATGTAATAAGCATTTGACTACAGAATCCCAAACTTATAAAATTAATTAGTAAAACAGTACAACAAAACAATATCAACTTGTTTTCAACATCAAATCTATCTAAATAATCTATTGTTTACTAGAATGTTGTAGGCCATAATATTAGTCTAACTAAAAAATAGAAGAAATAATAAAAGGTTAAAGCAACTTCAAATTTAGCCATAAAGTCATATTCTTCTTCTTCTTACTCACAACCTTCTTCATCTTCTTCTTGTTCATCTCCCTGTACAAAAAATAAAATAAAATAGATAAATATTTCAACTTAGTATCGCTCAAATACCAAAAAAAAAAAAAAAAAAAAAAAGGTGAGAAAAAAATTGAAAGCCTTGGCTACTTTTCTATCTATATACTTTACGTATATAGAAATCAAAAGGTTTTTACCTTGGATGTAGAAGCCGAAGATTGAAGTCGAAGCATTTCTGTTGTACTACCACCGTCCTTCTCAGATTGATTATCAAGAAATAAAGAGCCAAGCATACTTAAATCAAAAGACATTTGTGGATTTTGTTGTTGAATTTGAGAAAGGATGGAGCTAAGACCATATGCTATCTCCCTTCTATCTTGTTGCCTTTTGTCCTCATAATCTTTTTGTAGAGCTTGAACCTCCTGAGCATGCTTCTCTTCAGCTTCCTTCATGAAGGCCTTCTGCTTTAATTGAGTTGATGAAACACCTCTTCCATGAAAATTTAATCGAGACTTTTTCTTGTTATCAGAACCAATAATAGTTGAAATAACACTTTCAACCTCCTCCTCTGAATTTAATTTCTCAAGTTCAGTCTATATTTTAAAAGATAAAGGATAAAAATTAATATTGACAAAATTAAATGCAAAAAAGTTAACATGAAATGACAATGAATCTTACCATCAATTTGTCCCTTAGGTCACCAGGCTTTCGCTTTGTTAGCTTCTCCTTGCTTGTTGCTATGAACATTTGAGCTAAACTAGGATTTTTTGTTGTTTTATTATCCTTTTTCTATACAAGAGTAATGAGTGTCAATTATTTTAATGCAGAAATAAAACCAATAATAAAAGTGATGAGAAATGTAAATAAGCAAACAAACAAACTCACCCACTTATATCGAACCCTAGCAAAACTCTTTGGTCCTGAAGTATGCATAATGTTCTTTTCCTTTCCAACTAACCGATTTGCTTTATTTTGCATACATCGTTCCTGACAAATTAAGACGGTGAACTAATGAATAACATTTTTTTTAAGACAAGAAATATACATTTGCTATAAAGGCAGGGAAATATAAGAGACTTGTATAAATGTAATACCTCATATTTGACATCATTCCAAATCTTTAACAAGTCTTGGAACATATTTTTTGGGACTAGTTTTGGTCGTTTGATCATCCTTGTTTTATCATTGTCATATTTATGAAAGTGTACTCTTTTTAAATAACATTTGTACCTTCTCCAAGCAGCGCCAATGGTTTGCAAAACCCATTTTTTTCCCTTAATTGGGACAATAAAATGTTTCTACAACAGTACAAAAAAAAGTTATACTAAAGTGATCATATTGGCACTGTTAGCCAATTAATTAATCTTAATCACAAATCAAGAACATAAGAAAACAACTCACTGAAAGTCTAGAACCTATTCTAGCACTTACAAAACAAGTCACTGATCTTAAAAAGTAGCAGGCAGCCAAGCAGAACACCATGTAGGCAGATCGACAACAATAATGACAGTTGGGGTTCATTTTTTTTACATAACATATGCAAATCAAGAAAGTTTAACATGACACTCTGACATGATAGCAGAATCCATATAGGACAAGTTAAGCAATTATAAAACATTTCTACCATATTTATTTAATTGAGTAAGTAACTCACCAAGACATAATCCCAAAGTTCTTCTTTCTTCTCGTTCCTTAGTATGGGCCAATTCTTGACAGTCAGTGGTAGGATATTTGCTTTTCGAGCTATTGTTCCTAAGAAGCTAATGAACTCATTGCATGTACTGTCATCCGGACCAACAGGTTGTCCATGCTCATTCAAGGTAATTTCCAAGCGTTCTTCTTCCCTGCATCCATGGACTTTGTAGCACATAGTGGGTCCTCTTCTAGGCTTATCCTTTTCAGCTAACATGAGCAAAGAAATTCAAATGTTAAAAAAATGACTTATCAAGCATGTAGGTAAAGAATTTTAATTACAAATACAAACGATAGCTTGCCATTTTCTTTATCATTCTTGTCATGATTTAAGTGTTGAAATTCTAATCCGTCTCTTGTGGTTGAATAATGCTGATGTAATGTATGATTAGGGGTAGATGAGCCACCATGTGAAGAAGCCAAATCAACATTTCGCCGACGTTTTGCCATCACTGCTTTTCGAGTCAGAGCCTTCATTTTACGAATCTGAAATTGGGAACAAACATGGAAAAAAGAAAGACATACAATACTGTAATATATGTATGTACAAACATTATACAAAAAAAGTGTTCACACTTCATAACTCTTGTTAAATTGATAAGCAATTAATTGATCATAGACCACACATTCATAAGGGCATTTATAAGCAATTCAACATTAATGTCTAACTAAGCATGTGCTTCAAGTAGCCTTGAGAATTGTGTTCTTTACTGTTTCAGACACCATATTGACATAAGAGGTCAAATTTGAGCTGATCTTTAGGCATATGAGCATACAAGGAAAATATCACCAAACTGACGGGCCACCAAACCTCAAGCCCAAACCTCTATTGCAATATCAGAGAAGAGGAAAACCACAGCAGCACAGGGGAACAAATTTAATTAATTGTTGAAGGACAAAGGGTAAGGGAAGAGGGGAGTCTGCAGGAAGGGGGAACAACACTCAATAGTGGAGCAGAAAACTTGGAGCAGCATATTAGAGTAGATAGAGATAAACAAAATGAATTAAGGCGGCAGCAACTCATGACAATAGAGCAGTAGAATTAAAGTTTCAACCGCCGCAAAGCAATAGGCAACAACAACATTATAAAGCAACAGCAGTACACCAAGACATTTTTCTAACTACTTTCTAAATCTGTAGAGAACTGGACAAATTTTCAATCAATACGTGTTCATAGTTGATGGCAAATCAAAACATTCAAACATTTCCTAGTTGCATATATACTTGCATGAGATAATAGAGTTCCATTCTCAATTTAAAACCTATATTTTAAATTTTAAACCCACATATGACATATATATAGCAACAGAACACATCATCTTGATGCATACAGAATTACATGTGTAAAGAAGAGAGACATGCTTAATTATTAATGTACAGCTTAGAAAAAACTACCTTCCATTGAATAGCATTGGAATTGTCTTTACTTTTAGACTGTGGAATGGGTAACTCTTCATCGGTGAAATCAAGCTCATGCTCCATATCTTGGTTAGGCCTATAGAGCTCCTCGTCTCCCGAAACCTTTTTATGTTTATTCTTACTTTGATTGCCTCTATTATTTTGAACTCGCGCCATCAGTGACTTAGCTTGTTCCTTCAAACCTAATTCTTCCATTCTTGTCATACTTTCTCTAATTGTTTCCATTCTCAGCCTCTCATATTCTGACATTCTTGGTTCTTGAGTTTGATGCTCATCACCAGAACCTCTTATAGCTCCAAGCTTATTAGTGGATTTTTTCTTTGTCATACTTGTAGCTAATTAATTTTGAAAATGAATCCAATTATACAGAAGAAAAAAAAGAATTATATATATATATACACGCATTCATAAAGCAAGCTTGCACAAATAAAGAGTAAGAATTATACAGCCAAACAATAGCTATATATAAGCACTCATAAAGCAAACTCTCCATTAAATTTTCATTCTAAATTCAATTATATATCTAGGTTTTTTAATAGCAAATTTGATATACTGGTATCCCTTTCTATCATAAACTAAGCATATGTGACATGCCGACATCGTTTACTAATAAAAATGTTGGACAGAAACATAGGAGAGGTGGGAAAATTAGTGCAGATGCATATAACCCACACATAGTGTAAGCAACCCCACTAGCTACCATTAGTGAATTCATTTGTAAGTTAATTCGACCTAGGACAAATATCTTAGCATCTGTCAGCAATTACTCAGTTCAGTAACAACTAGACATCAGGGAATAAATTGACAGTCCTCAATATGCTTTAATTTTTAAATCTTTTCTAGTTAAAACTCTTCTGCTCAAGTTACAAAACAAGTAAGGATAACCATCTGTTTAATAATCTAGCTGATTTCACAAAAGGGTTAGCATGATTGAAAGCTTAACAACTAACCTCTATTAACTTAAATTTTAGTGGCAAATTCTGTTCGGTACGTTGTTTAGACTAAAGTAGAACAAACAAAATATAATTGATTTCTATAGTGAACAAATCACCATATACCTCAGAACCCAAGACTCCAGGACCTTTATATGTACTAATTATTGATGTATGAATTGAAGTTAAGATCACATTGGAGCTTGGTCAGATTGGTAACTGTAAGATTTCTGGACCGCCTAATAAACAACCTGGACTGCGCATCAGATTGAGAAAGGTGAGGTTTTGCAATGTTCAGAGAGCAGGTTCAGGTACTATAAGTCTCTAGATAGTAAAATTCACAAAGATTGAGAACATTATTCTCTATTGAGAAATAGAAAATTTTGATAATGGTTAAGCGATTTCTAATTTTATTGGTATATCCTTCTATCACAATTATAAACACCACCAGATTATTTTTACATGCAGCCAAGAGGGGTCTAGAGTTAGACATTGATGTGGTTTTGAGGATAATGGTGTTGTAAGCCTTGGAAACTTAATTTGATGTGTATGAGCAAATGAGACTATCAAGATGACCATTTTTGTAAGTTTGAAGGATATGAGGTCCTCTCGTGCGCCTCATGGCCTATGAACTCTATGTGCTCATTGTGGACAAATGGGATCAATGAACATGCTGATATTTATGATTTTGCATCATGAAAGAAATCGAAAAGTTTGGCAGTCCATGAAATTTGTGGTGTTGGAATCCGCGTGGTTGTATTTTTTCTTTGGGCAAGGTTTAAAAGAATATGGCATTTACGGTTTAATTGTGAAAAGTGTCATCAAGTGCCTGTTTGGAGGGTGCTTCTTTGGAAGCTAAGCATTGTTGAAGCTCTTGTGCAACTGCTTTTGGTTTGAATAAAAGGATTTATGGATGTACTCTTTAAGAAGAAGTTTTTGTAGCAGTGCTTTTGTTGGGTGTGGTTGTGTGATAGGCAGTGATTTCAGAACTAAGTTGGATGAAATATTACAGAACTTCTACTGCCAGACACTGGCAGAATCCTCTACTAAACTGTCATATACATGGAATTTCATTGCTGAAGTTGCCTGTAATATCATTTCAACCAAGTTCACTTTTGTTGGCATTAGTTGGGTGGCCAAGGACTGTTTTAGGAAGTGTGTCAGGCTGGGTTTGCAGGAACTAGAAACAACCCATGAAGCAATGGAGCTAGGAGGCAGTCCACTTTATTAAGAAAAAGAAGCTAATATCCGCTGGGCTTACCTTGCTGGTGATTTGGATTGGGTCAGAACCAGAGCTTGACTGAGTTGGACCGGTCCCACTTGCCTTTATGATCTAGGCACTAACAAGCATACTTATTTCATTTAGAGTTCCTTTACCTCAAAGTTAACAGGTACACATCATGCAAATTAATTTTATTCAAACATGACATATACCTGTCTCTAAGCACACTATTATGTGAATTAATGAGGTTTATGCTAGCAAAAACTTGAACAATAAACAAGCAATATACTCAACAATCAGATGTTTAATTCCCTATCTTTAATAAAAAATTTCAGGAATAATATAAACCAAGAACCTTGACTTAGAGGTTCTTTTCAATAGTTAGTGCACTCATAATTCCTCAGACTTAATCATACTAACATAAACATCATTTGAAAAGAGTGAATCTATTGATGCATCTATTTTAAGTGTTATAAGCTCAGGAACTTGCAAAAAAATAATACTTGCCTAATATATTTTAGTAGACTAGCAGACCCCTAAGATAACAATTCCTATAACCCCAATTCTATCTAAGTTGTAAAACCTTAACTAAATAACTCAGATCATTATCATACTAATTTCCAATAAGCTAAACTAATTTTAATAATAAACTAGTGGCATGCATGTGATCTGAAGGATATGAATTGATAATCCAAATTAAAACTTCAACCTTGAATGATAACATGTAAATCATAACCATTAAAATCATCTTAACCCATAATCATATTAAATTACAAAAATAAGACAACCCGGAATAAATTACATCTAAAAATCAAATCCAACATCAAATTAAGCAGTTATAAATGCCAAATTCACTTGAGAGATTAAAAGGGCAACGATGACTTACATGAAAATCAGAATACAACAACGATTTCGCCGGCATCAAACCCAACTAGCCAACCATAAATCCAAAGAAAGCAGTGTGAGTAGAGAGCAAAGCAACTAGTTAATTACGAATTGAAATAGATACTCTATACTCTTAATTAACTCTCACCTAAGGAGAAAGAAAGGAGGTGAGTAAGTAGAGTAACCGATTGGGGGATATGATGATTTTAAGATGATGAGTGTGTTGTATAATGAGATCAACAACTGAAAACTGGAGTAACTGCTTATTCATGATGAAAAAATTTTGGAGCCAAATAATTTACAATTTCGCGGGTTTGGAGAAGAATATGGAGTTGAGGCGTTGAGGATGGAGTAACCTGTTGAGGATGATGGGATTTGGTTTATTTATTTATTTATTTATTTACTTATTTTCTATTTTGAGAAATAAATGTGGACTACTAGCTAATGGTTCTTCTTTTTGGAATAAACTAGGGGATCTTACTTGGGTGGGATTACAAATATCTTAAGGAAACAAAGTTGTTATCTATTATTGGATTATGACGAAGAAATTATTGGATTAAAAAATATGATGAATTAATTAAAATGGGTATTGGTAGCAACTTGCTAGTTTCTGGATGGTAATCTAATAATAATAATAATAAAATATATTAATTCAAACTATTTATTTTAATTGTTTTAAAAAAAAAACTATTTATTTTAACGAATAAAAAATAGGTGTACAATAAATATTGTATATCCGTATTAATATTGTCCTAAATGATTACTAGTTAGGGTATGTTCTCATGCGATTATTTCCAGTTCAGTTCAACTCTAATAAGTTCAGTTCAGCTCCTAATTTTATTCTCTTATAAAATATTCATTTTAGTTAGTTCAGTTCAGTTCAGCTCAGTCAATGAGAACAAACCCTATAATGAGAACATCCATTATAAAGATAGGCTAAAGTGATCAGAAGTTACCCCTATAATGAATAAAAGTTACCACAATATGCATAAAAGTAACCCAATAAAGAAAAGGTTTGTAAGCAAAAGCAACTATTATATCCTTACAAAACTTATTTCATTGGCTATTTACATTAAAAATTGGCAAAAAGTTACCCTACTAAACTATTTTACGTGTTCTAAATCATGATTAATTTTATCTAAGCTTATGTGAGATTATTTTTTGTAAAATAAATGGAATAAAGGTGAACATAATAGAGTCTTGTTTGTAATAATATTTGACTTTATACAAATGTAATATTGAATCGAAATCAGCAAAAATGTAATCAAGGAGACCAAAGTCAACTGATACAAAATAGACCCACTCAAACTCGTTTGAACCCAATATAAGCTAACACTCCAATTTGACCATTAACTAATATAAAATTGATGGCTTTTTCCAAATTTGACATGGACCCGATAGTTATTGTCTCGACTCAAAATTGATCAGATCCAAATTGAGGTAGTTCAAAAGGGTAACCTTGACCATTATGACAATCATTTTAACACAATTGTGAAAGTCAAGTTACTATATAGAGTAAAAAGAAACAAAGTTACGTAGTGAGTTTTACCATTAAGATTTATACAAATGTGAAATTCAATCATATTAATTGTTTTATTATGTTAACAAGTTGTATAAAAATGTGAAAGTCGAATAGTTTTATACTTATATTCTATTTTGAGTAAGTTTTTTTTTTTGAGTAAGTTTCATACCGTTAATTTATCAGTGTCTTCACTTGCTTTATCATTCATTCTATCTCATCTCCTTAATATGTGTGCCTAATTGAACGTGTCAAATTAATAGAAACGAAAAAAGTATGTAATTACACATTAAGGAGTATAATAGATTTTGGACGAACCATAGATTATAATCTAAATTGATAAATAAGTTACTCATAAGTAATAATTAAGTCTTGTTTCAAAAAATAATAATAATAATAATTAAGTCTAAAATCTAAGGGTTTTTTTTGATTGACTGAACTGAGCTGAACCGAACTGAACTAAACTTATTGAAGCTGAGCTGAACTGAACTGAACCGAACTGAACTGATATTTTATGAGAGAAGGAAATTAAGAACTGAACTGAACTTATTAGAACTGAACTGAACTAAAAATAATCTGAAGAGAACAGGCCCTAAGTTTATTATGAGCTAGTATATAATAATTTTTTTAAAAAATGAGTATGTTATAATGATATAGTATCATTCATTCATATTATTATTATTATTATTAGGGTAATGCTATACATAACCCTTAGGGCTATATATAAGCATTAAGTTTACTCTAGGAAAATGTATAAAGTTGGAAATTCATGACAAAAACACGCGCAAATCGGTGTAGTTAGTGTGTTTTTGTCATGAATTTTTAAATTGTAACAATTTTCTAGAGTAGATTAAATGCTTATATGTAGCTCTAAGGGATATGTATAGCATTTTCCTTACAATAACTTTTGTATACATCCGGTGTACAGTAATTTACTGTACATCGGGGGTCACTTTTTATCAAATTTAGGGTCACTTTTACAATTTTTTGGGTAACTTTTATCAATAAAGTATAAATACTTTGTAACATTTATTTATGTTAGGGTAACATTTATCCATATTAGGGTAACTTTTGCTTATTTTAGGGGTAACTTTATAACGGATGTACAATATTGTACATCCGATTTATTTAAAAGTTTGTGTTTTCCTTATTATTATTACATCACTAATCATTGAAGAAAAAAAATCACAAAGTTAACTAACCCCCAGCTAATTCGTTAGAGACTTAGTTCTTCCTTCAAAATAGAACAAACAGAACCAAATTCAACTAATTCTTCCCAGAAATTAAAAAACCCCAACTAATATTTCCCACAAAATCGAACAAACAAAACCAAATTGCCCCTATGTTATTCCAACTCTCAAGATTTCGCTCACCTGTTCCTAATAGATTAACCCCAAAATAGCATCAAATTTGATTTTGATTTCGATTAAATTAATACTCCGTATCAACTTTTAATTTGTTGGTGTAGATTGAAGAGAGTAAAGAATTAAATATAGATCTAATAATATCTTGGTGCAACCTGAAAATAGCAGCGGGTAGATCGAGGAAGAAACAAAGACAAGTAAGTCCGGCAATTCGACTAAACTTGCTAATTTCTGTTCGTTATTTGGTATTTCGTTAACTTGATTATCTGGAGTAACTTGTACTGGGTTTGCAGATTTCATACATTGTTGTAGCATATTCATTTGTTGGCTTTTGAAAGTAATTTATATGAGTTAAACTCGTGTTCTTATGATAATACATGCATATTTCTTATCTTTTATAAGAATTAGGTTATGAACTTTCCATATACCAGAGTTATTGCTGTTTTGATTCTTAGTATGTCAAGCTAAGTCTTATTGTGGTATAGAGATAAATTACTCTATGGAGTAATTTAATTGTGAGTATGGAAATATGATGAGATTTTTTTAAGAAATTAGATAATTAAGATTATGGTGTAATTGGTTTTATAATCTTTAGTATTGATACTCCGTATTAATTTGTGAAATCATATTTCAGATCGACTATTTGTAGTATAATAACTATTTTAATTGCTAGAATATCAGACATCATTTGTATACAGTTTTATGTCTTATGATGGCCTTGTTGCCAGTGTCTATTTGCGTGAATATTGTTTGGACGATAATACATGATATTCATTTTATGCTATCAGTTCCATGTTGTTGTAAATAATATGCACGTATATTTTTTTTCCTCGGTTTACCCTCTTGACTAGACATATATTAAGTAAAGTCTACTTTTTTTTGTTTATGTAAGCTTCATGGTTGATTGGTGGATAGTATGTAAACTAATGTTTTGATGTATATTGCCCTCCTTGGAAATGTAGGCATAACTTAGTTTACCCTTTAGGGAATGACACTATATCCAAGGATTTATGTCCTTAGTTGTCTATTAGTTTATTATCTTTGCTGTTCACCCCCTTTATAGGTTCTTATGTTATAGAATAATATCAGGTTATGACAAACATCAACAAAGATTGGATTGATGCACCCCAAAGTACCGAAGAATATATCAAAGGAGTTGAGAATTTTCTAGATTTGCATTTCTAAATTCAACCATGGACACAGAGGAAGATGATGAACCAGAAATTTTATGCCCATGTATGAAGTGTGTTAATAGATACTGGTTCGCAAGGGAAGAGGTTTTCAATCACCTAATTGCTAACAGATTTAACAAGAGGCATAAAGTGTGGAACTTTCATGGCGAAGGATTTACAAAAGGGTCTGCTTCAAGGGGAGATGGGCCTCAATGTGATAATCAAAACACATTAGACAATATGGACGAGATGATTAATGATATTTTCAGAGATGTAGTAGGAGGTTCAAGTTCCGAAGCAGAAGAACTTCGAAATGGTCCAGATGAGAGCGCTAAAAAGTTTTATAAGTTGTTAGAGGATGCACGGGAAGAATTATATCCAGGCTGTAAGAATTTTTCTGTGCTTTCGTACACAGTGCGACTATATCTACTTAAATGTCTTAACAGGTGGAGCAATTCTTTTTTTGATAAGTTGATGAAGCTTCAATGTGATGCCTTTCCATTTGCAAAGCTGCCCACTTCTTTTCATCATGCTAAAAAAATGGTGAAGAACCTTGGACTTAACTACAAACGAATTGATGCATGTCCTAATGATTGTATGTTGTATTGGAAAGAACGTGCAAATGACAAGTCTTGCCATGTTTGTAAAGCTTCTCGATGAAAGTTAAATGAAAAGCAAAAAGAGGAAGGTGCATTGCCTGATGAAGGAGTTCCTGCAAAAGTTCTGCGTTACTTTCCTCTAAAACCTCGTCTACAAAGGTTGTTCATGTGCTCTAAGACGGCTGAACTCATGACATGGCATGAAACTGATCGCAAGAAAGATGACAAATTAAGGCACCCTGCTGATGGACAAGCTTGGAAAGATTTTGATGTTGCACATCCTCAATTTGCAAGTGATTTTCGAAATGTGAGGCTAGGTCTTACTACTGATGGTTTCAACCCATACAGAACTATGAGTGTGTCATATAGTATTTGGCCTGTTGTTTTATCCATTTATAATTTGCCTCCTTGGTTATATAATAAGTCCGAGTACAATATCATGTCTTTGATTATACCTGGTCCTTCTTCTCCGGGTTATGACATTGATGTTTACTTGCAACCATTAATCGAGGAATTGAAAGAGTTATGGGAAGTTGGATTTGACACATATGATGCTGTAAAAGATGAAACATTTTCTTTAAAGGCAGCCTTGTTATGGACAATTAGTGACTTCCCTGCTTATGCAATGTTGTCCGGATGGAGCACCAAAGGAGAATTTGCCTGCCCGAATTGCAATCATAAGACTTGGTCCAAATACCTGAAGTATAGCAAGAAAATGTGTTACATGGGACATCGTAGGTCTTTGAAAGAAAATCATCCGTGGCGTCGTAATAAGAGAGCTTTTGATGGTAATGTAGAGACAAGGCCTCCTCCTCCTACTAGATTCTCGGGTTCTGAGGTATTAAAGGATTTAGAAGGGTTTGAAAATAAGTTTGGGAAAACTCAAAAGAAGGGCAGAAAGAAATTTCCTTGGAAGAAGAAATCAATTTTCTTTGAGCTTCCTTATTGGGAAACTAATACCTTGCGTCATAATCTTGATGTTATGCACATTGAGAAAAATATTTGTGACGGTGTGCTCGGTACTTTGCTTGATATCCAAGGAAAGACTAAGGACCATGTGGCAGCCCGCTTTGATTTACAGGATATGGGTATAAGAAATGAACTCCATCCAAAGAGAACAAATAATAGAGGGAAGCGTTTATACTCCAAAGCCTGTTTTTCTTTATCTTCTAGTGAAAAAGACTTGTTCTGCAGTGTGATAAAAGGTGCTAAGTTTCCCGATGGTTATGCATCAAACATCTCCAGATGTGTCCAATCCAATGAGAGGAAGGTTGCTGGTTACAAGAGCCATGATGCCCACTTTATGCTTCATTATTTGCTCCAAGTTGCGGTAAAGAATACCTTGCCTAAACAAGTAGCATCGACTTTGATTAGGCTAGGATCCTTTTTTAGGGGTTTATGTAGGAAAGTTCTAAAGCCTAAAGATCTTGATGATCTTGAATCTGAAATCATACAGATACTTTGCCAACTTGAGAAGATATTCCCCCCAAGTTTCTTTGACATAATGATCCACCTTTCACTTCATCTTGTAGAGGAGGTAAGGCTTGGGGGCCCTGTTCAAGGTCGTTGGATGTATCCAAAAGAGCGGTATTTGGGTAAATTGAAGTCATATGTAAAAAATAGAAGTCGACCCGAAGGTTCCATTGCAGAGGCCTACTTGGCCGAAGAATGCCTTATTTTTTGTTCTCGGTATCTTCACGATGATTTTAGTTCAAAGTTGAATGGAGCACCTAGAAATGATGATGATACCGCATCCAATGAAGATGGAAGCCTTTTTCCTAATGTTAGACGTCCTTTAGGTGTAAAAAAGAAAAATAAAGGCAAAAAGGTTTCTTTAGATGAGGACACTTTGATGAAAGCTCATCGCTATGTACTCTTTAATTGTGATGAAATCAGTGATTACATAAGGTTCGTAAGTAATTTTAAATTGGTATTATTTCATATTAACTATATTTAATCTTTATTGTTTATAATTGACTAATACAACTAAGTTTCTTTGTGATATGTATGTAGTGAACATCAAGATTTTGTGAATCGTCAAAGAAGTCAAGGTAGACGGGTTAAGCGGAGTAGGTGGGCGAGAGCACAGGAGCACAGTCATGATATTGGAGCATGGTTCAAGGATCGTGTACGGGAAGAAAATGTTTCCAAAGAAATCAAGGCTTTATCCCAAGGTCCTGACTACACTGTGAGAAGTTTTAAAGGGTACCTAATAAATGGTAACAAATTTCATACAACTGCACATGAGTCAAAAAGAAAAACTCAATGTAGTGGAGTTAGTGTAACATCTTCAATGTCGAGTTTTGCAAGTTCTAGGGATCAAAATCCTGTTGTTGGGGATGTAAAATATTATGGAGTGGTGGAAGATATCATTGAGTTAGATTATTTTGGTCATTTTAAAGTGGTATTGTTTCGCTGTAAATGGTTTCAAGTGGAGAAAGATGAGTTTGGGCTAACATGTGTAAATTTTAAAAGGTTATGCTATACTAATGACCCTTTTGTGATGGCTAATCAAGTAAACCAAGTTTTTTATGTGCAAGATTCCAAAGAAAAGCATTTGCATTACGTTATGGAAACTATCCCCAGAGACTTCTTTGATATGAGTGAAGAATCAAATGGTGACGTTGGAGTTTCTTATTGGAATGAATTTGCTAGCGATGGTGTTCTCCCAAGGGCAACCGTTGATGATGATTATGATGTTAGTTGGCTGAGAGAGGACTTGCCTGCCACTACTGTTGACGTTCCAGAATACATGTTGGATATGCGAGCAGAGCCTGAAATTGATGATTCTGATGATGAAATCGAGGATGATACTATATGGGATTTCATGCAAGCAAGTGAAGATGAAGCTTAGGAAATATGATTGGTCCTTTCTAGTTTTTAGTTACTTTGGAGTAATAAAAGAACAGGGATTTTAGCTTAAACATTTTTAGTTTTGTTTGACTGCAAGATTATCTGTTTTAATGACCAAAAGTTTGGTTTTTGTTTGATTTTTGTTTGGTTTTGCGATTATTTGATAATCTCTTGAAGCTTAATTTGTTTGTTTTGGATTAGAATCAGCCAACTACCCAAATATTAGACCAGCTTATGAATGTCATGAATCATATTAGTCAGCTTGGACTGCCAGAGAAGCGCTGAGTATGAAAAACCATAAGAAACTAGTCTTATTTTAATAATCTATTATTTAGTTTTATTTTGCATTATTGTTATTTTGGTAATATATTTGTCATTGTGATATGTATGAGTTTTGTAGAATACATCAATGTGATTTGATAAGCTTACGAATGTTGGAGGAGATATTAAGAATTTCCTAGCTGCCAGCAGACAGCCGCAGCAGCAGGCAGCTGCTAGCCCTACCAGCAGGCAGTTATAGCCGTTAGAAGCTGGCAGCCTGCATCTAGAAGCCTGCAGCTATCGGCCACTAGAAGGAAGCAGCAAATTTGATAATTGGACTTTAGAATAAGAATAAGTTTGACAAAATTTACTTTGAGTGAAATCATGTTGGTAACTAAAATTTGATAATTGCAACTTTGTAAGTATTATTATTCTCAGTAGATATATGGTATATATCTCAAGTAGACACAAATATTAAAAGATCTTGGGGATTTTGTGAGTTAATTGATATTTTTACAACATCCATGTCTGATTTTGAAATTTTTGGGTATATATCCCTTATATGCTAGATAGCAGGAGTTTTTATAACTACTGTCCTATGACATGCACTTGAAACAGGTGATGAAATTCTTCTGGACAGCTTACAAACTCGCTGAAATTCTTGTTTCTTTGTTGGAAATGCTGATTTTCTCTACTGAATCTTTGCAAGGATATTGTTTTTTGTTCTTGAAAATCTTGCTATTTTGCAGAAATGTTGAATTTTCTACTGAAAACCTTGAATTTTTCCGCTGACAGTTTCTGACTTTTTTGCTGAAGAGTTTGATTTCTCAGTCAAAATTTTCGAATTTTTCAACTGAAAATTCTGTCTCTTTCCCACTTTGCTGTACTCTGAGTATTACAAACTCGCTGAAATTCTTTTTTCTTTGTTGGAATTTACAGGATGGTAGTGGAAGGTATGTTTGGAGGAATGGAAATCAATACCATGGTGAATGGAAGAATGGTTTTGCTATTGTTGTTTTTTTAATGATGGATTGTTTAATATTATGATTATTGTAGACATTCAGTTGGGAAGCATGCTTCAATATTAAGGGATCTGAAAACAAGTTATTTTGATCCAAAGGAGAAGTTCTGGACAAAGTTTCCACCAGAAGGCACAAAACTAACACCAACGCATAAATCAACCGAGTTTCGATGGAAGGATTATTGTCCTATGGTGTTCAGGTCAGTGAATCAATGAATCGGATCGAGCGATGAAATCATTTGTAGACGTATTATAGTACTAAGAAAGTTTGAATGAATGCTGATAAAATGATATATTTCTTTGGTTGATTTAGACATTTGAGGGAGCTGTTTCAAATAGATCCGGCGGATTATATGCTGGCAATTTGTGGGAATGATGTTCTCCGAGAACTCTCTTCACCTGGGAAGAGTGGTAGTTTTTTCTATCTTACCCAGGATGATCGATACATGATCAAAACTGTGAAGAAATCTGAAGTCAAGGTTTGTTTGCCGTTTCTTCTGACCTTTGCTTTTTAAATTTTCTTTTCAACCAAATGTTTTTGCTGTTAGGCTGGCTGGCTGCCTGGTTGGCTATTCGGTGATTCCTTTGTTTTCAAGCTCTAGTGTTGGTTATAATTTATAATAATGAAACTTGCTATTATTAAATTTAGGCGTGTCCTAATTGGGTGATTCTACCGTTTAGGTTCTCCTTAGGATGCTTCCAAGTTACTACCAACATGTTTGCCGCTACGAAAATTCACTCGTGACTCGGTTTTATGGTGTGCATTGTGTCAAAACATCTGGTGGACCTAAGGTACAACCACTTGTTTCATGTGACTACCAATGTTTTGTTGTGCTCAGGAACTACTACCCTCAAGGATCTTGATCTTGACTTTGTCTTCCGCCTCCAAAGGAATTGGTATCAGGAATTGATGAAGTGAGTGGTTGGACATGATTAATTTGATAGTAATCCTCTATATACTATCATTTTGCAGCTTTAATTGATTGTAAGTTTATTTGTTATCAGGCAAGTTGAACGGGATTGTGAGTTCCTTGAAGCAGAGAAAATCATGGATTACAGTCTTTTAGTGGGTGTTCATTTCCGCGATGATAACACAGGGGATAAGATGGGCCTATCCCCATTCGTCCTTCGTGGTACTAACTCCATTCTTCTCTCTGCATTAAAATTGTATTGTACTAAGATTATAAAAGCTAAGTAAATTATGTCCATTGCTTTTGCAGGAAAACGAGATTCATATCGGAATGTTGAATTTTCTACTGAAAACCTTGAATTTTTCCGCTGACAGTTTCTGACTTTTTTGCTGAAGAGTTTGATTTCTCAGGCAAAAATTTCGAATTTTTCAACTGAAAATTCTGTCTCTTTCCCACTTTGATGTACTCTGAGTATTTCTCCTTTGATAACCGAAGGCTTGTAAGTGTTTCTAATTCTTCAGGAAACGAACCTTGAGGAGCTTTAAGATTCTTGTTCTGATTTCTTCCACTTGAAGTCTTACTTGCTTCGTTGTGGACTTGTTGATAAATTAACTTGTTGCTCTTTCTCGAGATATCTTATTATTTTTTTTCAAATGACCTTTTCCTCTTTTAAATTCAATTTCTTGACTAAAAATGGCTCTTGATTCAAGATAATTCCTTGACGTGATTGCAATCTTGCCTCTTACTAGGCTGCTACAGCAACTGTTGTTAGATGTTTTGCACTGAGCTCAATGCCTCCTCAATTGACGATTTGTTGCATGGAAGAGCTTGACTTTGAATTTTTTTTTCACAGAATATTGTCAGACAGCTCTTTGCACTTTCATCTATCCTCTCCATGCTCAACATTGTACGTAATTTAGGAATAAGAGCCGCTATGAGCATCCTGCAAATTAGTTGAGCTATTCTTGCCTGATGGGCTCATAAAATTCTGCAATTTACAGTTCTAAGGCAGTTTGATGCTTTGGATCTGTAGAGATGATACACCTCAAGTAGGAAATATTGCTAGAGTAACTACCTTGAGCCTGTCTACCCCCGAGCTGCAATGTGCTTGTTGTGTGCTTGCTGATACACGCTATAAAGAAGCTCCATAAGGCATATTTTGAAGGTCTAGCAACATTTTTCAAACCTTATGGTCTAAAATTGATCTTGCTTTCTTATCCTCACAATGCTGACCAGACGATTGAGTAGCTTGAATTACTAGACCGCTTGAAAGTTTTCTGGCAGATTCTCTGCGATCTCATTGTATTCATAATGACTCGCCATAGAACTTGTATCATCTAAACTTATGCTTAGGAGGATTCTCAAGAAACTCATGAGTAGCTGAAGGTAAGAAGTGCCTACTTATGCCATGCTGCTACCTATTTAGATGAACTCAAATTACAATAATTCAGAGTTCAGAATCTTACAGGTTTAAAATCATACTGTTTTCTTTATTTTGTATTTTTTAACTCGAAAGTTGGGATTTGCTTACAGTTTAGATGAATTTAAATTACAGTAATTCTTCATTACTTAACCTTTAAACTAGATATGCATGCTCTTCACTCCCTTTTTAGACATATAACTCACTATGTTGCTTTAGGTCTCAACTAAAGACACCGATATGGCAAACATGTTATTGAACTGTGTGCCCGTCTATGCAATTATACTGGTAAGCCTGCATTAATCAGCATTCAGCATAAGTATTTCCTTAGTTAAGTCACATAACAAATTCAAGCAGCAATTCAATGACTAATTTATTTACTTGTTTTGTGGCCTGCATTAATCAGCAATTCAGTAAGCCTGCATTAAACAACAATTCAGTAAGCATACATTAATCAGCATTCAGCACAAGTATTTTTATACGGAGTATATTGTAGTAGCATATTCAATTGTTGGCTTTTGAAACTAATTTAATATGAGTTAAAATTGTATTTTTTTGATAATACATGAATGTTTTATATCTTTTATAAGAATCAGGTTGTGGATTTTCCTAATTTCAGAATTACTGTTTTGATTCTTAGTATGTCCTAACTTAATTGTATTGAAACATGAGATTATTTTGTGAGAAATTAGATAATTAAGATTATGGAGTGCACAGGCAGCAGCTAGCAGGTAGGAGCCACTAGTAGGCAGCATCTGGCCGCCAGCCACAGGATGCAGCTAGCCGCCACCAGCCGGAACTCGCCAGCTGCAGCTAGCCGCTGGCAGCCGACAGTCGCCAGCCACAGGCAGTCACAAGCTTCACGCAGCAGCAACTCGGGTAAAAATATGCTGAATTCTTTCAGCTACTTTGTAAAATTTATGTCATGCTTAATCAAGCATTCTAGCTTAAGCAATTTTGGTTTTGTTTGATTGCAAAAGTATTTGTTAAATTGGACTTTTGAATAAGAATTAGTTGAGAAAATTTTACTTTGGGTGAACTCATGTTGGTAACTAAAATTAAACAATTGTAAGTACTAGTATTCTCACAGACAAATTAAACAATTGTAAGTACTATTTGGCTATTTCCATGTAGTGATTTTTTTTTTTTAATTTTCATTTGTGTTATTAGCTTGTATGTGTTGTATAATTGTGTCTATTAATAGCAATTGGATCAACATGAACATTATCAATTTCACTGCAATCAGCTCTTTATTATGTTTTGTTAATCTTTTTCAGGTGTATATCACTAAAAAAGAACAAGAACTTATATGTCAAATTGCCTACAGACATTATAGAAAGGTATCTATAACCAAATTGTTCTGATATGTCACTCTGCTCATGTTACTAAACATTTTAAGCTTTGCGGTCATATATCTTAGTACCATAAAAATTCTCCCTTCTTTATTTCCTGCTAGAATTCAGTGAAAGTGCATGAATTACCACAACATTGTCGGTCATTTCTATTTGCACTTTAGGGAAGATGACCAATGCTTGATTTTGTTCTTGACAGGAAAGTGGAAATAGTTATAAGAAGTCTAAAAAGAAGGGTGCTATGAAGAAAAAGTGAAAGTTTCAAGCTGTTGTGCTAGCAATGTAGAATACTAGAATTAGTCTTCTTTGTGATCTTTTCTCTTTTTTTTAAAAAAAAAAAAAGATAGACATGCTCTTGAGTATTTGATGTACTAAATACTGTCATTTTAGTCAGTATGCTAGTGAATAAGATAAAAAATTACTCATATGTTGCAGTTTTGTATAATAATACAAGTTCTATTTTTTGTTGGTCAAAGTGTTAATTCATTTCTGAAAGCTACAAACATCTTTGTAGTCTGGAATGATTCTACTTCACTGCTATGTTAATTCAAGTTACTGTGTGAAATTCTGAAGTCAAATACTCTCAATAAATTTGACTCATCATACCTTATAGTATTTGCACTTTTCCCATAAGACTCCAATCAATTACATAAGGCAATGGAAACACATGAAACAATCATCGTCTTTTATATCTTGAAACAACGATTTTAAAATTGTTGCATAGGAAACAATTTTTTGTTGTATTTTTGGAAAACATTTGAAATAAATGTTGCCTTATTTAAAAAAAAAGGGCTACATTTTACATATTGTTGTCTTACATTGTCTAAAGCAACACTTTTTAAACCGTTGCATTGTAGTGTAGTATACATTGTTTAGGATCAAGGTAACAAACATGTTTTGTTGCCTTTTATAGTAAAAGGCAACATTTGTAAAATTGTTGCAATTTTGTGTGTTGCCTATTCTCATTTTTTTTGTAGTGTTAGAAATGATTTTGTAAGAGGTATTACAAAGACTTATTGGTCTGAACTCTGAAACCATCTCCGGATTATTAATTTTAGGAATTAGAGCAATGTAGGTCTCGTTCATTTTCTTCAGCATAAAGCCTTCTCTGAAAAAACAAGTACAAGATTTGATGACATCCTCACCAACAACATCCCAATTCTTCTGGAAAAAGAGAAGGGGAATTCCATCGGGCCCGGGGGATTTGTGACCTTTCATACTGAAAGCTGCCAACTTGATATCAGAATTAGAGAAGGGCTTCATAAGCAAGGAGATATGAGCATCTGTAAGCGAGGGGATTGACTGTTTCCAGTCATCCCAAACTTCAGCACATCCCTGTTCAGCATTACCTGGACAGAATAAGTTCTCAAAAAAATCGTTAAATAAGCAATGTAGGAAATTGGACTACGGAGGACAACATTGCTTATTAAACATTTGCTTTGGTACGTAGTATGTTTTTTTTTTAATATGGTATTACTCCCTCCGTTTTTAAATACTTGCTCTATTTTCCTTTTTCGGCCGCTTATATACTTGCTCCCTTTTCTTATATGGAAGCTTTTGCAATATTTAACTAATTTCTCTCACCTAGTGGACCCAACATATACTCTCTCTCCTCCAATTCTCTCCACTATTTTTATCTTATATATATATATTTTTTTATTCTTCCACCAACCCCACTACCTCCATATTTTATTACTTTATCTAATTTCTCCTAACTCCGCGCATGGAGAAATGAAGCAAGTATTTAAAAACGGAGGAAGTATGTGTTTTTATTTGAATGCTTTCCCTTTCTTTTTTTTATGGATTGGAGTATAATACTTCTTTTAAACTCTCTCAACTTAGAACAACTCCAATGATTGTAGCTAGGGACTTGCTTACAATTTCAATGATTCCCTAGCTACTAGCTTGACCATTGGAACAAGAAAACTCAATTAGTTTGGCTAAGCAAATTAGCTTTGTCAAGCTAATTTGCTTGGGAATTAAACTTTCCAAAATAAAAGGTTCATTGCACCAATTAAGCTCGATCTTTTCATGTATTATCTATCCAACAACTACTACTAAGTTAATAGCTAGCCATTGGAGCTGATAGTAGCTAAATTGATAATTAGATTAAAAGTTTGTGTGGCATGGCAAGCTAATTGTTAAATTTGCTTGTCATTGGAGTCGCTCTTATATTTGTATACCTTTAAGGATCACACTTTACGCAACCTTTTTTTTTTTTTTTTTTTGTTTTGTAATTCACTCAATTTTATTTAGTCAAGCAATATTGTTGCTGCCGATTCCTTAGGATAATTTATGTTGACCGATCCCAAATAATTTAGGGAGTATGACTTTGTTGTTGTACATCAGTACATGTTGTTAGTTCTCACCCTTACCTTATTATGTTTATTATATTTCGCCAACTGACTTTTTATCCCACTCTACTCCATTTCTTCTTTATCTCATTTGCCTTATTATGCACCTTTTATTTTTCAAGCTTACAACCCTCCAAGGGTCGTCTGTTCTGATTTATAGGACAGAGTTGGACTGAACTAAACTTAATTATTAGAGCTGAACTAAACTGCATTGAACTTATTAGAACTGAATTGAACTGAACTGAACTATTTGACTGTTAATTAGTGATTTTTAACGACGGACTAATGATCTTTGATTATTTATTAAAATATTTATAATTGTATATATAAAACTAAATATAAGATTATTTATGAATAATAACAATAACAATAATAATAATAATAATAATAATAATAATAATAATAATATTACTATTATTATTATTATTATTATTATCGTTTTTGTAATATATGCTAGAAAGTATGAAATTTGCCTTAAATTATCATTAGCAATATCATTAGACATAATGGTAAACTGAACTGAATTGATTGGAGCTGAACTGAACTGAATTTAATCTGAAGAGAACATGCGATTAGAAAAGATTATGATTTGATTGATTCCGATAGCTTGATATAGCTTGAATCAGAGGATAAGTACTAGGGGTGTTCCTACGAGTATGCGGCTAGTCGAACTTCCAGTCATCCGGAACAGCATGTTTCTTCTCGGCGGGCGTTCCAACCTATTTTAGTGGAATGGCGCGCATGCAATTTAAGAAAGCACAACAATTGAAATGGGTATGATATTCGCCAATATTTTGGTCATCTGACCAGTACTCAAAAGCACGGGTTCTCGGTTTTTTCGGGTAGTGGATCAGTAGGCCCATGACCCGACCCGCTAAAACCAATTACCTGGTTTTATCGGGTCGGGTCATAGGGTACCTTTTTATTATATTTTTTTTTATTTTGTAAAATGACATGCTAAACAAAAAAAGCTGAATATAACTTCAAATCTGATTGAAATTTATGCACAAATTAACTACTCAAATAAAAAAAAATAAAAAAAAAAAAGAGAGAAAAAAAAGCCTTATATCTAATCAATGATAATAGATAACAATCACCAATTTAAATACTCAAAAATATGGACAACTACTTTATTCAATCGTTTATATCAATGCCATAAAACATTAGTTTTAAAAACTAAAATAAATTTACAAAAGTTCTAAAGCAGGAAGACGAACACAAGTAACCTTCGTCGCCAAAACATTGTTGTCTTTTTCTTCTCTTCGTCATGGAATAAAGCTCGTTTCTAGTTTGACAAAGACCTTGACATAATTAAGTGACCCGACCCGAAGGTAAAGGCATAGACTTGATGAGTCATTTGTATTTTTATTAAGTCAAGTCAAGCGAAAACAGTTAAAATGACGTCTCCCTCAATCTTTTATATGTGGTAGTAGGCTTCTCATCTGTCAAATTTGCCAAAGAATATTCAATACGAGTATTAGCTTAGATCACAACTCCTAGTGTTCCCATCTTCACATATTCATTAATTTATCTGTGTGCTATCTCTAATTAGTGTCGTCATATAAATGGGATGTACTTATTGTCTTACTGTCGGTAAACTGTAAAAAATAATAAAATATACTCGAGATCAATAATATGATAGACCCGGTTATACTAACAAAGTCCAGAATTCCAGATAATAAAGTCATTAACTTCAAGATTTTAAATATTGACAAGATTTTGAACTAAACATTATTTACATATCTCTTCTTACTTTTGCTTCATTTCAAGATTTGTAACTGTTTTTTTTATCTTTCTACCCTATATTGCTCCATTTGTGATAGTACATGCTTAATATCATACTCTCTCACCCTTACAATTTTTCAAAAATAGACCCATTTTCACACTCGCCTCATTTTCTTAGTAACTTGGCAAGTATTGCTATAATGCTATTAGCTGTAAGAATAATTTTAACAAAAAAGAGTATTTGATCATTTTAATAGGTACAATAACTATGCGTTATTGTCACAAAAAAAGGACATTTGCTATGTGTGTAGACGTGTACTATGGGCTGGGGTATTTAAAAATCTATATAATGAGATGGGAATTAAAGCTAGAAATCACCTCAAAAACAAAACCTAAAAAGAAAGAAATGAAAACAAACAAAATGAAGCCATTTCATCCTCTGTTTTTCATACAACCAACCCTTTCCTTGTTGCTCCTTGTTTTAACAATGCAACAACTCACACCAATTTATTCCCTCGGTAGCACTAATTATCGAGGGAACGAAACTGATAAAATGGCATTGTTGGCCATCAAGAGCAAACTTATCGACCCTAGTCCTGACGGTGTTTTGAGCTCATGGAATCAATCTCTTCACCATTGTTTATGGGAGGGTGTCACTTGTGGCCTCAGACATACCAGGGTCGTTAAGTTAAGGCTACCCACCAAAGGTTTAGGAGGAACCATATCTCCCTTCATTGGAAACTTAAGCTTCCTGAGAATGATTTCATTTACAAATAATAGTTTGCACGGTCAAATTCCCCCTGAGATTGGTTGTTTGTTTAGGCTACAATCACTATATTTGGCCAATAACTCTTTAAGTGGGGAAATTCCGGCAAACATATTAAGCTGCATCAACCTACAAAATCTTTCTTTATCTATCAACAATCTACAGGGGGAACTTCCAGTGGGATTAGGAGCATTGTCCAATCTTAAAAACGTTTGGGTTGACTCTAATAAACTCTCTGGTATGATTCCCCAATCCATCTCTAACCTTTCCTCTCTTCTATGTTTAGTCTTGTCTGATAATCAACTACACGGGGAACTTCCAGTGGGATTAGGAGCATTGCCTTGCCTCCAAACTCTTTCTGCTTTCTCGAATAGTTTGACTGGTATGATTCCCCCATCTATCTTCAACCTCTCCTCCCTTCAAGTTATACATTTGTCGTTCAACCAACTACAGGGAAGATTTCCACCACTTTTTGCTTCACTTCCTCAATTAAAAAGGATACATCTTTACTCTAACCATTTGTCAGGACCATTACCAATATCCTTATCAAACCTCACAAGTCTTCAAAAAATTGAGTTTGCTGTACACAACTTCACAGGTAGCATTTCCAATTTTCATTTTAGACACCTCCATAACCTGCAAACGCTAAATATTGGTGGAAATAGTTTTGAAGGAGACATCTCTTTTATTAGTACATTGGTTAATTGTAGCAAATTGTATCGTCTAAATTTGGGACCAAATCAATTCACAGGATTACTACCAAGAGTAGTAGTCAATCTTTCCACTACTTTAACATGGTTTGATATTAATCAAAATTTATTAAGTGGAAGATTTCCTAAAGATTTTAGTAATCTCATCAATCTTAGATACATATCCATGTCAACAACTGGGCTCACTGGAACCATCCCTCGAGATCTTGGAAAGCTTCAAAAGCTAGAGGAATTAAATCTCTGTAACAACAAATTGATAGGTGAAATTCCTATTTCAATCGGAAATTTATCGCATTTGAGCACAATGTGCTTACAATATAACAATTTGCAAGGCAGAATACCTTCAAGCCTTGGCAATTGCAAAAACCTGTTATATTTGTATCTATCGAATAACAATTTCAATGGAGCATTGCCTAAGAATCTCTTTGCAGGATCTGCCAAGTTTATTGTATTAGATTTATCTTATAACAAATTAGAAGGGCTCATACCTGTTGAGATCAGCAAGCAAGTCAGTGCGATAGAATTTCATGTGTCTGGAAATAAATTGATTAGGGAAATTCCAAATGTCTTTAGCAGCTTACCTGAACTTTCAATACTGTATATGGATGATAATATGTTTTGTGGTTCAATTCCTACAACATTCGCCTCTTTGAAAAGTCTTTTAGAAGTTGATCTTTCTAAGAACAATCTTTCTGGCATCATCCCTGAATATTTTTCTACCTTTCCCATGATATACCTCATAAACCTATCTTACAATAATTTTGAGGGAAGTGTTCCAACTAAAGGAGTATTTGCGAATACAAGTGCAATAATTCTGGATGGCAATAGTAGGCTATGTGGGGGAATTTTGGAGCTACATCTACCAAGATGTGTGGAGAAAAAAGGGAAGAAAAGAAGAATGTTTCATGCTCACAAGCTGATATTTGTGATAATGTGTGCTTTTGTTGGGCTATCGGTCATGGCCACATGCATATGGATCTACCTGAAACGTCGTAACAAAAAAGGGGAATCTACCTCATTCGATGCACTACGGAAGGAGTCATTCTTGAAAGTGTCCTACGATATGCTGCTCAAAGCAACTGATGGATTTTCTTCAAGTAATCTACTTGGCTCGGGTACTTTTGGATCTGTGTTTAAAGGGATGCTTGATGGAAAGACGGTTGCCATTAAAGTACTCAACTTGCAACAAAGAGGTGGGTCTAGGAGTTTCATGGCAGAGTGTGAGGTATTGAGGAATATCCGTCATCGTAATCTGGTTGGGATACTAACAGCATGCTCAAGTATGGATTTCCAGAGAAATGATTTCAAAGCTCTTGTTTACGAGTTCATGCCCAATGGAAGTGTTGAGAGATGGCTACACGAAGATGGAAATATGAGCCTTCTCCAAAGGTTGGATATAGCCATTGATGTGGCCCATGCAATAAATTATCTTCATTATGAGTGTGGAAGCCAGATTGTGCACTGCGATATAAAACCGAGCAACATATTGCTTGACGATGACATGGTTGCCCGTGTAGCAGATTTTGGGTTAGCAAAGGTTCTTGATCCTCCCATGCATCCAAATCAAAGCACTTCAATTGGCATTAGGGGAACTGTTGGCTATGCTGCTCCAGGTAATTAATATTATGAAATCACAAATATATTTATTTTATGGACAATCTTCCATCAAATAATATTTGAATCACTTAATCATCATGCATGTGATTTATTATAGTACTGGTTTCTATAATTTATGTCTAAAATATTTATTATATAAAATTTGTACAAATATTTGGGGACATTAAATATAATATGAGTATATTATTACAGGCATACATAGGTAGGAAACATAAAATTCTTTTGCATTCATGGATGTAAACTACTTGATTGAAATTTTTTTGTCTTTAAGAGTATGGCTTGGGAAATGAAGCATCTCTTGAGGCTGATCTCTACAGCTACGGAATTCTACTCCTTGAGTTAATGACAAGAAAGAGACCCATCAACGATATGTTTAGTGACGACTTTAACCTCCATATGTACGCAAAGGCAGCATTACCAGATCAAGTGTTGCAGATTGTTGACTCAACACTTTTGGAGGATGAAAGTGATGAAGAAGATGAAACAAGACCACGAACTCAAGTGATACTTCAAAAACGAGAGGAGTGCATGGTCTCTGTCATTAAGATTGGAGTTGCTTGCTCAAGTCAATATCCACATGATTGAATGAAGATAAGGGAAGCTATAAGCGAGCTATATCATGCAAGAAACATCCTTTGCAAACCAAGAGGTATACTAATATAAAACTTCTCCAATCAACTATTTTTCTTGTCATTCAACTAATTATAAAACTTAATTGTCCAATCAACTAGTACTATTGATGGTAATGTTAGTGCCTAATTGCAGGGGCAACTTATTGAGCATTACACGAGATGATTGGCCTCACCGTCCTTAATCCATAGCAAGCCAAAGAAGCTAGCATGTTGCTACTCTAGAGGTGTCATGCGCATGATTATAAAAGAAATGACACATTTTAGTATGAGCTCAAACAAAATAGTTAATTTCTTTTCTTTTTTTTTCCCCTGTAGCTATTATATCATACATGCATCCAAGTATTGTAAGTAACTACTGTTCTTTCTTAACATTATACTCAATTCATGTTCCATGATTATGTCTATGCAATAGTTGAATTAGAAATTTCAAACTAATTGTTCTTTTATTTCCTTAATTTTTTACTTTACAAAACAGAGTTAACCTCAAATTTTTCCGATGGCCATAAAAAACCATCGGAAAACAGATTTCCGATGGTTTTTCCATCGGAAAAGTACAAATTTCTGACGAAGGAATTTCCGACAACCTTTTTCCGATGGAAAGCCATCGGAAATCTGTTTTCCGATGGTTTTTGCGCAATTTCCGATGGATTTAAGCCATCGAAAATTGGCTCTTTTCTTGTAGTGTTGTCCAATCAACTAGTACTATTGATGGTAATGTTAGTGCCTAATTGCAGGGCAACTTATTGAGCATTACACGAGATGATTGGCCTCGCCGTCCTTAATCCATAGCAAGCCAAAGAAGCTAGCATGTTGCTACTCTAGAGGTGTCTTGCGCATGATTATAAAAGAAATGACACATTTTAGTATGAGCTCAAATAAAATAGTTAATTTCTTTTCTTTTTTTTTTCCCCTGTAGCTATTATATCATACATGCATCCAAGTATTGTAAGTAACTACTGTTCTTTCTTAACATTATATTCAATTCATGTTCCATGATTATGTCTATGCAATAGTTGAATTAGAAATTTCAAACTAATTGTTCTTTTATTGTCCTTAATTTTTGACTTTACAAAACAGAGTTAACCTCATTATTGATAATGATCTTAAAGTTGAAAAGTATACATAAAAAAAAATAATATAAAAAAAAAAGACCTTGACACCAAGTGACCTGCTGGACTATCCAATCCATATGTAAAGGTTGTCTACTTGTCTCCCTAAAATCTTTAAGGATTCTCATCAGTAGTCATCACAATTCACCAAAGACTATTGAATAATTTTGTACGAAGTAAACAACTAAGCTCGCCATGATAGACACGGTAGAAATAAAAAACAAAAGCTCGTCGTGTTAGACAGTGTACCATTTTTAATATCTTTGTGAACTTACAATAAGTTATTTGATTATCGTTATTGAAGGAATTGTGTCTTCGATAAGTGCAATTACTAGATATATCAAGGATCACTATTATGGAGATAATAAGTTCGTTCTTTTGGGGCGTCATCCTCTGTTGCTAGACTATGAGAGATGATCTTTTGGACTACTCAAATAGTCCAAAGCCCTCTAGAATAGATCCTATGAGGTCACACACAAGGGTATTGGGTTAAGCAAGTAAGAGGCCTATTAATGGGCCTCATGAGCAATTAACTAATCATGAATTGGATTGGGTTAGCATAGTTAGATTGGAATTAGTTTTTGGGCTTTTGACATGGGCTCTTATTTAGAGATGAGATCTATAAATAAGATCCATGCCTAGGGTTGGATGAAAGCAGTCATAATTCACACACAGTGAATTTTGACATCAAGGCAACCAACCCCAAAACCCTAATCCTCTCTTTAACTCACGGCTTTCCTTCTCCTCCCCTCGTCCGTACGGCTGGCCACCCTAGGTGGCGCGTATGGTGTTCGTGGTGGTTCTTGGCTAGTTCATTGTTCGTTCATCTCCGTAGAAGGTCGATTGAAGAGTTCTTTCGCGACTAACTAGCATTAGTGAAGGTCTTAATCCATGCCTGTGGACCAAGTAGAGGAATCACGCTTGAGGTTCTTTATCTCCCCTTGTTCTTGCTCGATCGCACGTGGAATCACGCTTCAAAGGTATAATTATGTGTTATGCAATGATCCTTGGTTTAGGTGCTTTATGAATATGATTCATGTTATTTCCGCTGCTTAGTACCTATAATCACCTACAGTTATATCTTACACGCACTATATAACGAAATGGAAAAGGATGGCTAAAATTCAACACAAAACATAACCTGCAAATACTTTTTAAAAAATTAAAAATTTAATTTTTTTTTTAAAAAAAAATCATACAAATTGAAGCCAGGCCATCCCAACTCCCAAGTCTTTCATATGTACGATCACAAGCAATCCTTTCCCTATTGCTTGTATATGATATGCAACATCTTAGAGTCGCCAATGTCCTTTGTAACGAACCAGGATTTCCAAGACAGTGAGTCACCTCAATTATTGATCACTTGTAATTGTGAAAGTATATAAAACACAAAAAATCAGGTCTAGTTCATAAATAATTTTAATCCAAAAATTATATTAAAAAAATTATATTACAACCAAATCGATTTCAATCCAAAAATAGGTCACAAAAACCCATACTACAACCAAATAATACTTTAAAAAAAATTCATCTTACAAGCGGAAAGTATTACAAATAACATGTTACAAACTAATGTACGATAGAACATTTATTTAAAACTAGCCTTCTAGCCCATGCAATGCACGGGTTATTTATAGAAAGTTATAGAGATGAAGATGAAGTGTGTGTGGGAGATGAAAATATAAGTTTAATGAAATAATTAAGATAATGTAATAAAAAATTAATAAAAAAAAATATAAGAAGACACGTGGCACATCTGGTGAAAAAGAAGCTAGAAAAGTGTAATAGACCGCAATTTCTATCTTACTCCTGGAGTACCGTCACGATACTCCAGATTTTATAAATTCATGTTATTTTGATATTAAATTCTTATTATTTCAATTTATATATATGTTATTTTTAAATAAATGTATGTTATTTTGCCTTTTTTCTCAGTCATCTTCCTCCCATACTCTCTCTTCCTCTCTCAGCTACTCCAACTCAAAATCACACACATTCTCTTCCCTTCTTCATCCAATTTTCTAGGTTTCCCAAAAATCAACCTCTCACTCTCTATCTTCCTCTCACTACTCCAATTCTAAATCAAAGACACTTTCTCTCTCTTCTTTTCTTCTTCCAATTTTCTGGGTTTCTTAGAAATTAACTGGTTTGAAGCCATTTAAGGGTTCAAATGTGTTCATGTCAAGAAATTCCTGAAGTGTTCAATTCTCTTTAAACTCAAAGCTGATAATGTTATTTTGATGTAAAACTTATCATTATTTCAATTTATATACATGTTATTTATAAATAAGTACTTGTTATTTTGTAAATTAAAAATAGCATGAATGGAGGTTGAAGTAAATAAGTAAATTACATATTGTTGTAACAAAATAACACAACATTTAAGCAAAATAACACAAAGTGTACGCAAAATAACTCAAACATATTTGTAAGGAGTACCATAATACATTGTACTCCAGGAGTATATAATACTAATTGGTGATAGACGTGGCACATCTAGGTGGAAAAGAAGCTTGAAAAGTGTGATAGAATGGAGACATGTGTATTTTTCGGTTATAGTTTTTAAATACTAAGTATAGATTTAAAATGGGATGCACAAATATAGATATGTAGTATAAATAGAACAAAAAAAATGAAATAACTTCAGTTTTAATATAACTAGTGTCTTTAAATATAAAAAGAAAGCAGTGTGAAACTCTTTGATTTATTTATTTATTTTTAATCGAACTTCTTATTTTTTTTTTTTGGGGGGGGGGGGGGGGGGGGTGGCTGGTGATGCACATGCACCAATGTATACCTACATAGATCTGCCACTGTTTGTGACGAAACAGATTATATGGCGTTGATAATTGACCATCAGGAGTAAACTTATCGATCATAGTCAGTGCGGAAATTCCCACCAACATTTCGGGTTAGATTAGCCTACAAGTTCAGGCTGCGTTAGCCTACAAGTTCTGTATGATTTTATGTAGCTAACAGCTATATGAAGGGAAAACTTCTGATGGGATTAGGAGCATTCTCTAATCTCAAACAATTGTCCAATAACTATCTTTCAGAATCAAGTTCTTTGGAGGAGTATATGATCCAAACCACTGTGAAGAAAATGCAAAATCAAAAGAAAATCTGAAACAGATCGAGATTTTGCATCTACAGAATCAAATTTTGGTTTATCTACAGTTTCTAGTTTTCTACACCTAATGTCCCTTGTCACTTGTAAACAAATGTGTAAAATGATGAAATATAGTGACTTGATAATAATCCTTAATTTTCCACACTACAAAACACAGAGTTAACTTCATTTAAGGCAGACAAAATTGATAATGACCTTAAATTCATTCCATATATGATATTTCCGCATCAATGCACTCAAGTGACCTTGACACAAATAGAGACAAAGACCTTGACTCAAGTGACTAGAAGGTGAAGGCATAGACTTGATGATTCATTGGATAGTTTTACTAAGTCAAGTCAAGCGGAAACCGTTAAAAGGACGTCTCCCTTAATCTTTATACGCAGTATGTAGGGGGGCTTCTCATCTGTCGAATTTGCCAAAGAATATTCAACACAAGTATTAGCTGAGATCAAAATTCCTAGTGTTTTCCATCTTCGTTCACTACTCAAAAACCAAATCATAAAATGGAAATTGACAAATCTATGCCTTGGACAGTTGGACTCAAGGACACATAAACTAATACTGTAATAGTGGTATATAAAATAGAGAAATAATGACTAAATGAAATACAGTTGCAGAACAAAATAATGAACCATGAAATGTTCTGTAGATATTGACGGCCTCAAAAGAATGGACAAACAAGAGAGGAGTTATAGAATGTAGGATCCTACAATATTGTTTCGGGTATGAATTTCATGAAGTAGATACAACTTCTAGATAACCGACAACATACCTGGTCACTTTGTTGAATGTTTAGCTCCCATATAAGTCTTCCATGCATATTGATGTTATACTCCATTCTTAGACTCCTTACTGGATTTTATCTTGAAGCAGGAGAACATCATAATTATAGAAGCAGAAATATTAGAATGGAGTAAATTGAAAGGAGAAATCTGAATATAGGACCAAACATAAACAAGAGCACAATTTTGTATGATTTCCTACACAAATTTTGCATTACGTCCTTTTAAATAAATCTTTTTAAATAAATCTCCATCACAGAAGTTGTATATGACTTACCCACCTAGCTGGGAGCTTTGCGTCTGCCGTCCGGCCTTCCCTGTTGAGCTGTTACCCATACTGGTATCTGCATTATCGTACATGAGTATGTCTGTCAGCACATATTCTGAATGTATTGATCAATCATCACAAGAGCCCAATCCACTTGAGTAATTTTGTTAACATAACATCATATATATTTAAACATAAACAAGAGCAAAATTTTGTATGCTTCCCTGCACAAATTTTGCAATATATCCTGTTAAATAAATCTTCATCACAGAAGCTGTATGTGATTGATTTACCCACCTGGGTGCTTGCCGTCCGGCCTTCCCTGTTGAGCTCTTACCCAAACCGGTATCTGCTTTATCTGCTATACATGAGTATATCTGTCGCACACAGAGAGTATTGATCAATCATCACAAGAACTCAATCTACTAGAGTAACTTTATTAACATAATATCAGACGAAGTATATTTTAACCTTTTGGTGAAAGTGAAACTGCAACTATGGCAAAGATCTTAATCTGTGTGGTACCTCCATTTAGTTTTTGGTGTTACCATAGGTAAACAATACTGTCATATGAAGCATATGACAAATGGGTCATATTTCGGTATTCTTAAACTGTGAAAGGGATGTACTGACAGGTAAACTGTGAAAATATACACGAGGTCAATAACATGACAGACCCAGTTACTAACAAAGCCCAGATAAGTCAACAAGTTTATGCTTTAATGTAAATTAAACTTTGATAAGATTTCAATGAGTTGACAACAAATTAAAGGCTGGCACCTCAGGGATCAGTCATCAGATCAGTAGGGAATAAAAATTATACATAAAATCTGCAGCAGATGAAACAGGGTATAACTAAGAAAAATAGCTTTGTAAAGCTGACCTTCAAGTCAAATCTAATACTACTCAAGCATGGCCCTCTGATATTCGGAAATGTTCAGTCAACCCGACGTGTGCCAGCAGCAGCCATACATGAGTGAGAAGCTCCCCTCTAGGGGTGCTAATGGGGCGAGCCGAGCCCGAACTATGGTCAGCTCGGCTCGTGATCGTTTAAATTTGTTCGAACTCGAACCGAGTTCAAACCTTTAAGAGTCGAGCTTTGACCGAGCCGAGCTTTGACTAAGCGTTGACCGAGCCGAACTCGAACTGTTCACGAACAAACTTGATTTATTTTTATCCCTAGTTTACTTGTCTTCTTTATTATTTATTATTTATTTATTTTTTTATTTTACAACAAGTTTATTTTTTTAATAATGAAAACACTAACTTATTATTGTGTAATATCTATTGATAAATATATTTATATTTATATACATGATTTCTTTATATGAAAAAAATAATCGAGCTTGTTCACGAACTTTCGAGCCGAACTTGGCATAACTCAGCTTGGCTCGTTAAGGTCTCGAGTCGAGCCACCACGAATCGAGCTTTGACCGAGCTTTGACCGAATCGAGCTCGAATAGTTCACGAATAGCTCAGTCTCATTATCACCCCTACTCCCCTCCTTGAGCCAGCTCTTGAGCATGGTGATCTGACCTACATTAGCTTGCAGCATACACTAGCATCTCCACCCATACGCCAACAATAATCTTCCATTTCCAATCTCTGTCTTGTAAATATTTTACGAGGTGACAAGCATCAAACAAGACTGACTTGCTTATATCACCTTTGATATCACCTAGCAATATGTTAGTTTTTACAGTGAGCAACCTTTGTCTGGCTGTTTTAGCATCCTTCACAGATCTTTCCTGTATAAAATCCTTTGATTCTGCACAAGTATCCTGAAACTTGATTTTCCCTATTCCATTCGGCAACATAAATGGCCTTTTTACTAGTAGGTACAACATATAATTGACAACAGCTTGCTTGACATTCAACATAGCAAGCTGATTCAGGTCCCGATTTTTCATCTGTTTGATAGCATAAATCAGTGGCAATATGCCAAAGAAGGATGCTTTGATCAAATTCTTTCTCAATGCTCCGATTGGGATTTTGTGATTGGTATCTATCCAGAACCCATGAACCTCGCGAAGTGCAAAATGTCCTATCTTCCTTCAAATCTGATGTATGCTCAAGAAGCTGCTTGAAAATGTATTTATTTCAGCATGTCTGGAACTTTTTCTGTTAGCTCTGTTTTGGTCCTGAATTGGAGTTTGTGAAAGAAATAGCAGGAAAGCAAGTATGCATGATTTAGTCACATCCGCTTCAAAGCATGAATTTATCAGATTGTACTGCATCATGAATTTATCAGATTGTACTGCATCATGAATTTATCAGATTGTACTGTCGCTACTGAAAATTTTAAGGCATGAGATGGCCTAATAGATTTTCATGACTGGCATCTTCTCATGATGGTCCAGCCATATCAAGGCCCAATCTGAGCAAAGCCAAACAACCATGCCAAAAATCTCAAGAGAAACAACTCCAACCAACAAAGTATAAGTTATATTCACATTAACTTCAGAATACTTGTGCTTTTGTGAGTAGTAGTAGGCTGCCAATGTGACTAAAGTCGAAGATTCAATGATAAGCCGTAATATGCGACCCCATCTGGTGTAGTGTATGGCAGCCTTTGTGTAAAAAGAATCAAAGACAAGAGTAAGCTCAATTTCAACAACATTAAACGCCTCTTTCCATTCACTGTGTAAGAAAAAAGATTTGAACATTAAACGCCTCTTTCCATTCACTGTGCAAATAACCGGCTGAGCAATATCGTAAATTATAGCCCCATAGTTCACCTAACAGATCCAATCAAACACAGTTTAATATCAAATCCAAAGTCCGTTAATCAAATCAATCACAGATCTCTTCTAATTTATTATTCACTTATCACAAAATTTCATGATTTCGATTACATAAAATTAAAATCAACAAAGTCAGCAATTAACTAAGCAACAAAATTCAATCAATCAAACCACAATTCAAATGCAAGTATATAAAGAAATTTAAAATCGCACACCGAAATCACCAATCAGAAATGAAAAAATTGAAATCAAAAGGCGACAAAAAATCGCGATTCTAAAAACAAAAATCACAAAAAGCGATCAAAACATAGATTGAAATAAGATGAAGAATTGAAATAAGATGATGCGATCCGAAGAAAGGAGCTTACGAAGAGGAGAGAGAAAGGAGAAGGAAACAATGCTTTTAGTACGTTGCTAGAATCGACTATGTCATCACCTTGTTGATTAGACAAACTGCCAAGAGCAACAGTAGCAACCCAGTCAGCAGATAAGTAGGCAAGCCAAAGTGTGCACAAAATTAATGGGAGAGAATTTGGTCAACGTCACCTATTAAAGCGGCTGTGGAGGGCATCAATTGGAATCTTGGAAGCGGGAGATGTAAGTGCTCAAGGATTAATGCCAATGAAGGGAGAGAATAATAGAAGCATAACTAACGCTTATTTAACAGGCTGACAGGCATAGGTACCCACTACTAGTCCTGCATTCCTCAGAGGTGGAGATGGCAGGGAAATTTAAGTGGTGGTAAGCAGCACTTGTACATCATGGATTAACATGTTGCAACTTTATTCAAGACCTCTGCTACCTAAAATGCACTACATTCACCGTTTGTGTGTATGGCAGCTTGACCCCTTGAAAGACATACCCACTCAGATAATCTCAAACTGGCTTGGTAAGGAGAACCGCCGTTAGGGAAAGAGATTGTTGACTACATGCTAGATGTAGACTTGAATATTTGGAGTTTAAGAAAGAGCAAGGCAAATTTCCTCGGAGTCATGAATTTTCTAAGATGGTTTGATCAGATATATAAGCGTGAGAGGCCATTTCTGACTATTTTCTTCCACATTCTTCTCACAACTCTTTTGCTCTACCCTAAGGCATTGCCATCCATTATCTTTTTCTCACTCTTCTTGAACTACAGATGGCGGTGTGCTTGGCACCCACCTCATATGGACTCTCACTTGTCTCTTTGTGATATTGATGACTCCGATGATCAAGATGAGGATGGAGTTTGATATATTCCCAACCTCCAGTGTTTTTGCTTTTCTATATTTGTACCTCTGTACTATTATGTTTCATAGAATTCAGGATAATTGCAGCTATACTCGGCTATTACCTACTAAGACACACATGGCTCCGCATCATCAAGTTTCTTAAATCACTAGTCAACTTCTTCACAAGGTTGCCTTCTAAGGCCGACTTCATGTATTTGTAAACTCTAATACAGCTTTTTGCTTTGATGATCAAAAAGCAGTGAAATCCAGTGTGATGATCAACTCGTCTGACCTTTTGTTTATAACATACATTGTAACCTCGTTTATTCAAGATTTCAATGTATTGTTATACAACTAAGAAATTCTTGTTTACTCAATATATCTTACTCTCTCCATCCCATAATTTAGAGTCCTATAAAAGCCCTTATTTATCTAATATATATACACATATATATACATATATATGTATATGTATATATATGTATATGGGAGGGATTCGGTAAGAACCCCTACTTATATAAGAACACTAAGTTATATGGGAACCAATCTCAACCGTTTGGACGATTAAGATTAAAATACATATCCTCCCTCCCTCAAACCCCTAACCCACCGTCCAAAATTTTCTCTCCTCAAAGTCCCAAAAACCGACATAAAAGCTGCAATTTGAAGGAGTTTCAACTTTCTTCCTTCATTATTTTGCATAAAATCAACAATAGGATCATAAAACAAGTCAAATTGTTCATGCAAAGTACAATTTTTTACGATAAAACCCTAGATTTCGCAATTTTCAAATTCAGGTACATATTTCTTCAATTTCGTTATATATCATTGTTTTCGTCTATACATTGTTTGGATTTGTTATTTTGTTGTTCGATTTCAGTAGATTTTTCGCAAATATAAACCCTAGATTTCACTGATTTTTTTCGAATTTAAGTTCTAAACTAGCGACTTTATATTCCGATTTCTATCATTTTTTTGTTCTTCAAGTTTTTCAATTATTTGGATTATTTATGGTTTTTGTTATTTGATTTTTTGCGAGTTTATTTTTAGTATTGTTGTTCATCGTTATTTACGAGTTTATTTTTAGATTTTTTCTATCTTCTAAGAATTTTTCGATTATTAGGATTTTTTATCAATTTTTTTGTTTTTTTTTTCTGAAATGTACTGCTCTACTATACTCTTTGAATGTTTGGAATAATATGGATAGTTTTATTGTTGAATGTTTGGAAGAATTAGGAATATCATATGGTTGAAACATCTCAAGTATATTGCAGGATTGATGTTACTTAGTATTATCGGATCGAATCAAGTAGCATAGTCAATGCTTAAAGTTAATAATTATTTCAGTCATGACTTTAGCTAATGTGTTGATACTATTAAACACTCCCCTTTTTTTGCTGCATATAATGAGGTTAATTTAAACTTGAAATAGACACAGTGTTTCATCAACATTTTTCTTTGGGCATTTTGGTAGACTTTATAACTTTATGGTAACTTTCTTCGATAGGTTCACCTTTTAACTATTGATTTGTTGGTATGAGATAGGGTCAAGGGAAAAGAGGAAGTGTCATTACCTTAAATGTATCCTTAAATGGATGATTCAACAGTAGTACAGTAAATAGAGTTTGTAATAATTCTGGTAATTTGTGGCCTTTATGGGCATATTTATCACACTTTTTAGTTCTGAGTGTGAACCATCATTCATACAAAACCCCCTGTTATGGATCGAACTCAACAACCACATCCATACTCCATACTCCATTTTATTTTCTATTGTTGCTTTCGGCCTTCTGGTTTAGTAGTATAAAGTATAGGTCCTAACATTGACAAGCTTGATTATTTGAACTATTCCGGATGTGGGTCGGTGTTGTGCTTAATCTTATGTACATGATCTTGTGGGCGTATCCTAGGCTAGTGCTATGCAGCTATGTTGTATGTATGTTGATTGCAATGTTGGACTCACATGACATCTCGTTTATTTAGAAAAAAATTTAGAACATACAAAGACAAATTTAAAAAATAGGTAGAATTATAAGTTTAGAACATAGGCAAAATACATTTTGAACATAGAAAAATTTAAAACATAGGCGAAATAAATTTAGAACATAGAAATAAAAAGTTAGAATATAGGAATAAAAATTTAGTACACGGGAAAAATTTAGAACATAGGCTTAAAAACCTAAGGACATTGGAATAAAATTTAGAACATAGGAAAAAATTTAGAACATAGACTTAAAAATTTTAAATTCATTATATAGGTTTAAAAATTTTAGAACTGAGGAATCAAAATTTAGGACATAGGAAAAAATTTAGAACATAGCAAAAAGTTTAGAACATATGAAAAAACTTTAGAACATAGGAAAAAACTTTAGAACATATAGAACATAGGTAGAAAAATTTAGAACATACGAGAAAATCAGAACTTAGGCAGAAAAATTTAGCACATAAACGAAAAATTTAGAACATAGGCTTAAGCAAGGGACTATATGTGGTTTATTGCAGCTAGTGGGGAGGTGACTGATGCTGCTGCAGGTAGCTTGATGTTGCCGCTATTGCCTTGCTGCGTGCTGCCCTGCTGCTGTGTATGGCATGCTACAACGTGTACTGCCTCTTTCATACTTTTATGGGTTGATGTTGTTGATTGCAGCCGGTGATTTTAGGTCATAGGGTTATTGTAATGGTTAAATTTAGGTTGAATTACACTACTTAATTGTTGGGTATGCTAAAATCTATTAGCTCAAGTGGAAGAGCACTATGCAATTGCATAGAGGATGTAGGTTCGATTCCTACATAGGTTTCTCTAAAATAACTAAGAAAATTTATAATGAGTAAAATTCAGCATTAAGTTATACGAACAAAAAATTGAGTTAAATGAGATATTACTATGGAGACTATGATACAACTAAACACTTCACAAAAGCTCAAGTCTCCACATTACACAAATGAACCTACGTGGGATTCGAACCCACACCAATATCTGGGAGGGATCCTGTAAGAACACCTTATGTTCTAAAATTTTTTGAAGAACACTTATATAAGAACACCCTATATTCTAAACTTTTTTCTACTTCTATTCTAAAATATTTTCTATGTTCTAATTTTTTTTCTTATGTTCTAAATTTTTTTCTGCTTATATTCAAAACTTTTTTCCTGCTAATATTTTAAACTTTTTTCTGCTTATGTTCTAAAAAAAATTTCCTATGTTATTCTAAATTTTTTCCTACTTATGTTCTAAAAAATTTCCTATGTTTAAAACTTTTTTCTGCTTATATTCTAATTTTTTTTCTGCTTATGTTCTAAACTTTTTTCTGCTTAAGTTCTTAGAAAATTTATATAAAAAAAATTCTTATGGTCTAAATTTTTTTTTTCTGCTTATGTTCTAAATTTTTTCTACTTATGTTCTAAAAAATTTTCCATGTTTTAAACTTTTTTCTGCCTATGTTTTAAATTTTTTTCTGCTTATATTCTAAACTTTTTTAAACTTATGCTCTAAAAAAAATTCCTATATTCTAAATTTATTTTCTGCTTATGTTCTAAATTTTTTTCTACTTATGTTCTAAAAAAAATTTTATGTTCTAAACTTTTTTCTGCTTATGTTCTAAAAAATTTCCTATATTCTAATTTTTTTTTCCTATGTTCTAAATTTTTTCTGCTTATGTTCTAAATTATTTCTTATTCTCTATTTATTTTCAGCCTAGGTTCTAATTTTTTTTCCTATGTTCTATATTCAATTTTCAGCTTATGCTCTAAATTTTTCCCTATGTTCTAAATTATTCTTATGAATATTTTCCTATGTTCTTAATTTAATTTTCAGCTTATGTTCTAAATTTAATATTCAGCTTATGTTTATGTCCTATATTTTTTGCTTATGTTCTAAATTTTTTCAACTTATGTTCTAAATTTTTTTCCTATGTTCTAAATTTTTTTGGCTTATATTGTAAACCGTTTCTACTTTCTAAACATTTTTATGCTTATGTTCTAAATTTTTCTACTTATGTTTTCCTATGTTCAATATTTTTATATGTTCTAAAATTTTCTGGTTATGTTCTAAACATATTTTTTTAAAAAAAAAATTATATCAGATTAACACTAAGCTATATTTTGTTCGAGCAAAAACTTAGCTTTAAATGATTTATGGGAAAAATATTGGCTTGAATTGATTAACGACTATGGAAAACTTTGTTGTATTTGAACTCTCATATAGTCATACAAACTCTGATTTTCACATTATAACAATGAACCTACGTGGGATTCGAACCCACATTTTTGTACATTTGCACAATGCTCTACCCGTTAAGCTAGTAGGTTTAATTTGCTATTTAAGCTAGTAAGCTTATATATATAACACCATCTTTAGTTCATTCTTTCATAAATAATCCTAATAATTATTACATATTTTGGCATATAGCGTATATATGAATCATATATACAATGATTAATAACTATTATGCAAAATCCACCGATCATCAACTAATCTACAACAACTCCCATACAAATGATAATATGACTTATCACTATACAAGTGGTGAATTGAAACAAGCTAGGAAAGTTATCCTTCCTGACTTTTCTTCCCAAGACCCATGGTAGAAAGTGGGCTAATTCACAAGCAATACCATTAATTTTTTTCTATAAAATTGATAGATGTCATCTATAATTAGATGCAGATTGCTCCATTGTACCTCAATCGACTAAAGGACATTAATTACTCCTAAATTGACAATCATCCTCAACAAGCACATTATGGATGCCAAGCTTAGTTGCAAAATGAAACCCAAAGAAAATTGCTTCATCAATTATTACCTCCCATTGTTCTACAAAGTATCACGTAACACTAGCAATTGCATTAGCATTTGACAGCACCTTTAGCACTAGATAGGCAAGAGCAATTAACCTATAATAGCTTCTCATAGCAACCTTCAGCAAGCTCCAAAAAAAGAAGAATGAGTCTCTAGCATCTCACCAATTTGCAATTCATTCTACGCCATTCTCGCAAAGATGTAAATCTAACTAAGTACATCCCATTATTTTCCAAATCCTAGCATATTGGATTCTCTGGCAAATGAGCAGGGATACTTCTATAGCATATCATTTATAATTTGAAACATATGGTTAAAACTTCAAAACATAAGAAAATAACAAAAATCAAACTGAATAAATCTATAAAAATGTAGAATATTCCGCAAAATACCAGCCTAAAAATCATTCACAGGCACAAAATTAAAAAATTAAACGATATACGTAATAATCGAACACAGACAGAGAACATTCATTGAATTTTATCAAAAAACATAATTTAGCCAAACAAAGATACAGAGTAATAAGTATCTAAATAATCAAAATTGAGCCGAAAATCAAAAAAAATAACAGCAAAACTGTCAAAAAAATCAACCGACTCAGAAATCTAACTCGGAAATAGCAATAATAATTACAAATTTTGATCATAATCGCAAAATTGATGATAGTAATAGAAATAATAATCGCAAAATTGGATTAAAGTCGCAATAATAATCTAAAATTGCAATTAAAATTGAATTTAGAAACAAATTTGATCAAAAAAATTCATAAACTTACAATAATTGATCCAAAAAGCTAAGAATATTTCCTCAAGAAGTTGACGAATTGTTGTTAATATTGAGGTGAGGAAAGAGAGTGGAAGCTTTGAATTGTGTAGAGACAAAGAACTAATCTAATAATTTCTCCGTTTTCTTTTACCTGCAACACTTTCCTAAAAAACAAATGTAAAAATTTAGAATTCAAATTAAAATTTTGAACATATGAGTAATAATTTAGAACATTTGTGTGAGTAATACGTTTAAAACATCTTATTTAAAAATTACAATAAGTGATTAAAAATTTATAAAATCTGTTTCATGAAATTTTAAACATATGAGTAAAATTTAGAACATCTGATTTAATTATGAACATGTGAATAAAAATTTAGAACAAATTGATGTAGAATATAGAAAGTGTGAGTAATAAATTTAGAACATACGCTTTAAAATCTGGAATATATAATTAAAAATTTTAGAACACGCGTTTTAAAATTTATGACATATAAGTTAAAATTTTGGAACAAGTTTATTAAAATTTATGATATCAAACTTAACTAATTTATGGTTTAGAACATGTGAGTACTAAATTATAACATTTGATTTAATTTAGAACACTTACAGAAAAGTTTAGAACATCAGATTTAAAATTTAGAACATACGAGTAAAAATTTAGAATATACGAGTAAAAAATTAGAACATAAAGAGTGTTCTCACTTAAAAATTATTTTCACATAAGAAAAATTTTCACGAGACCCTCCTCCTATAACTTGTATCTGGGTCAATGATTTATCGTCTAACTAGATACCTGAAAGTTAACGTAGCTTAGGCCCCTTTCATTAGAGTTTATTTATTTATTTATTAGTATTATTACGTATTTATTTATTTATTTATTTATTTATTTATTATTATTATTATTATTATTATTATTATTATTATTATTATGTATTTATTTATTTATTTTCATGGGCAGTATCTTAATAAGTCTCTTTGTGTTGAAACTAAACTGAGGAATGACAAATGATAAATTCACCTTGTTTTCACTTATTTCAGGAAAAATAAGTTTAAATAAATTTAATTAGGGTTAATAAGTTCAGATAAGATAAGTTCAGGAATAGTAAGTTCAGATAAGTTGTGATAAAGGTTAATCAGGTCTACCCAAGTTCAATTTATAACCCGTTTGCACCGAACCGTTTACTATCCGAACCGTTTACAACTCGAACCAAATTAAAACCGCTCAAGAATAAACCAAAACCGAATCAAACCGTTAATTATTTAAACCGAACTGAAACCAACCCGTAAGACAGTTGAACTGATTCCAAACCAACCCGAATTCAAACCGAACCAAATTCAAACCAAACCGAAACCGAACTGTCAAACCGTTTTGACGTACTAGTTAAAATGATGAAATATAGTAAATTGATAATAATCTTTACTTTTCCACACTACAAATTAAAACACATACTACCCCTGTTTTATGTTTTTTGCAACTTTGGAACATTATTTGTGAGATATAAAATATTTCAAAGTTACAAAAAATATAAAACGGAGGTAGTAGTTAACTTAATTTAAGGAAGGCAAAATTGATAATGACCTTAAATTCATTCCATATGTGATATTTCTGCATCATCACCATTCACCACACATTATTAGATTTATTACATAATAATCCATGAAAATGAATGTACTCAAGTGACCTTGACACAAGTAGAGACAAAGACCTTGACACAAGTGACGTGAAGGTGAAGGTGAAGGTGAAGGTGAAGGTGAAGGTGAAGGTTTATGAGTCATTTGTAGTTTTATTAAGTCAAGTCAAGCAAAAACCGTTAATATGACGTCTCCCTCAATCTTTATACGCGGTAGTAGGCTTCTCATTTGTCAAATTTGCCAAAGAATAATATTCAATACGAGTATTAGCTGAGATCACAACTCCTAGTGTTTAGTCACCTCCAATCAGCGTCGTATTAAGCATATGAAAAATGGGTCATTAACTCATTATCATATTTTGGTTTTCTTAAACTGTGAATGGGATGTGAAAATATACTCGACATCAAAACTATAGTAGACCCAATGACTAAACATTGATAAGATTTTAAACTAAATATCCCTACCTTATAAAAAGTAGAAAATAACTCTTATACCTTATAAAAAGTAGAAAATAACTCTTAGGAATAGTGTGCTACCAAATATACCCTCAAAAATATGTACAAAATTGTGTACAAAAATGTATATTTACTTTTTTACCCTCATTAATATGTTTACTTTCATTAATATATTTAATTAGGTTTTTTTTCCATTAAACATATCTACCATCAATTAATACAAAGTTTTTCTTAACAAAAACTTGTAATGCCTTTTTTTAAATAAAAAAATTATAATGTTTTGTACTTCATATGTTATTATTGTTATTTAAAAAGGAAAAAAAAAAATTTGTATGTACGAAGACTTTGTTTATTACCACGAGATGATCTATTTTTACTCCTTCATTGTTGCTCTTCTTATTTACAATTTTGTTGTCCTTTAATTATTACAAATATTGTTATTGTTTATTAGCTTTTTAATTGTACATTATTTGATGGTACGCACATAAACAACGTGGAATTTATATGACATTCATATTAAATAATGATATTTGAGCAGATGTTATCAAGAGGTATAAATAACTTTAAAATCCTAAAATTGAATGAAATCGATGATAGAAAAAAATATATTAAATATATATGGAGAGAATTTAAGAGTAAAAATATAACTAAGTGGTTATTGCTTTATTATTAGATATAGATATAGATATTAGATGGACGTAGAACATTGAAGTGATTGAACTTACATTATTAATTTTAGCTACAACGAACATTTCACATACAAGCTCACAAAAAATTCGTTTGAAGAAAAATACATTAAGTATTATTGAATCATGCAAATCAATTAAGAGTTCTAAACTAGATTAAGATATGAAGGAATGCAAATCAATTAAATATATTTAATAATAATTTTGAAATAACACTGTCAAACTTTTGAAGGTTTTAAAAAATAATTATCATTTAAGATTTTGGTGGCTTTTTTATATTTCTACAAAACCACTATATAGGCACATAACCAAATAATACGTATTAAAACTACCATATTTACCACCCAAACCAAAGGTGTAACTACTCGCTAATACAACTTCTATGCAAGAGCTAGCTTTTTCGCGCGCATCGCACGCGTAGGATACTCTAGTTATTTAAAAATGTCTGCTCACTTTTGCTTCATTTCAAGATTTGTAAATATTTTCTTTATTGCTCCATTTGCGATGGAGGAAGCCCCAATTTCTCATAAATTCGTTTCTCATAGGGGCATTTTCGTGAATACATCAACAATTTTTTCAACTTTATTCAATTGTGAAACACACAATATTGAAAAAATTGTTGATTTATTCACGAAAATGTCCCCATGAGAAATGACGCTCGCTTAATTTTATACTCTCCCACCTTTACAAGTTTTCAAAATAATTTCAGAAACACCATTATAAAATGAGTCATTTTCACTCACCTCATTTTCATGCTTATAAATAACAGCTACGGAGTACTTGAATAACAATTTCATAAATACAAACTGAGATTTATAACTTTTCAAAGCTAGATATTTACTTGTATTATACTAGTATTTGACAAGGACATATGCTATGCGTGTAGTAAGGGTGGGGGGATTTAAAAATTCTATATAATGAGATGGGAATTAAAGCTATAAATCACCTCAAAAACAAAACCTGAAAAAAAAAAAAAATGAAAACAAACAAAATGAAGCCACTTCATCCTCTGTTTTTCATACAACCAACCCTTTTCTTGTTGCTCCTTGTTTTAACAATGCAACAACTTACACCAATTTACTCCCTCGGTAGCACTAATTATCGTGGGAACGAAACTGATTATATGGCATTGTTAGCCATCAAGAGCAAACTAATCGACCGTAGACCCGACGGTGTTTTGAGCTCATGGAATCACTCTCTTCACCATTGTTTATGGGAGGGTGTCACTTGTGGGCCCAGACATAACAGGGTCGTCAAGTTAGGGCTATATAGAAAAGGTTTAGGAGGAACCATATCTCCCTTCATTGGAAACTTAAGCTTCGTGAGAGTGATTGTATTTTCAAATAATAGTTTGCACGGTCAAATTCCCCCTGAGATTGGTTGTTTGTTTAGGCTACAATCACTATATTTGGCCAATAACTCTTTAAGTGGGGAAATTCCGGCAAACATATTAAGCTGCATCAACCTACAAAATCTTTCTTTAGCTATCAACAATCTACAGGGGGAACTTCCAGTGGGATTAGGAGCATTGTCCAATCTTAAAAACGTTTGGGTTTACTCTAATCAACTCTCTGGTATGATTCCCCAGTCCATCTCTAACCTTTCCTCTCTTCTATATTTAGACTTGTCTGATAATCAACTACACGGGGAACTTCCAGAGGGATTAGGAGAGTTATCCAACCTCAAAATTTTAGAGGTTTACTCTAATAAACTCTCTGGTATGATTCCCCAATCCATTTCTAACCTTTCCTCTCTTATAGCTTTAGACTTGTCTGATAATCAACTACATGGGGAACTTCCAGTGGGATTAGAAGAGTTATCCAACCTCAAATGGTTAGGCCTTAACTCCAATAAACTCTCTGGTAAGATTCCTCCATCTATTTCTAACCTTACCTTTCTTGTAGAATTATTCTTGTTTGAGAACCAACTACATGGGAGACTTCCGATGGAATTAGGATTTTTGCCTTGCCTCCAAACTCTTTCTGCTTTCTCGAATAGTTTGACTGGTATGATTCCCCCATCTATCTTCAACCTCTCCGCCCTTCAACGTATAGATTTGTCCTACAACCAACTACAAGGAAGATTTCCACCGCTTTCAGTTTCACTTCCTCAATTAAAACATATACGTCTTGCTGCTAACCATTTGTCAGATTCATTACCAATATCCTTATCAAACCTCACAAGTCTTCAAAATTTTCAGTTGGATGCAAACAACTTCACAGGTAGCATTTCCAATTTTCATTTTAGACACCTCCATAACCTGCAAAAGCTACTTCTTGCTGAAAATAATTTTGATGGTGACATCTCTTTTATTAGTACATTGGTTAATTGTAGCAAATTGGATTATCTAAATTTGGCACAAAATCAATTCACAGGATTGATACCAAGAGTACTAGTCAATCTTTCCACCACTTTAACATGTTTTGATGTTAATCACAATTTATTAAGTGGAGGATTTCCTAAAGATTTCAGTAATCTTATCAATCTTAGAGTCATGGACATGTCAAGAACTGGGCTCACTGGAACCATCCCTCAAGATCTTGGAAAGCTTCAAAAGCTAGAGATATTATATCTCTATAACAACAAATTGACAGGTGAAATTCCTATTTCAATCGGAAATTTATCGCGTTTGAGCACACTGAGCTTATCATATAACAATTTGCAAGGCGGAATACCTCCGCGCCTTGGCAATTGCAAAAACCTGTTATATTTGAATCTAACGAATAATAATTTCAATGGACCATTGCCTAAGAATCTCTTTGCAGGATCCGCCAAGTTTATTAAATTAGATTTATCTTATAATAAATTAGAAGGGCTCATACCTGTTGAGATCGGCAAGCAAGTCAATGTGATAGCATTGGGTGTGTCCGGAAATAAATTGACAGGGGAAATTCCAGATGTCTTTAGTAGCCTACCTGAACTTGAAATACTGTTTATGGGCGATAATATGTTCCGTGGTTCAATTCCTACAACATTCGCCTCTTTGAAAAGTCTTTCATCAGTTGATCTTTCAAAGAACAATCTTTCTGGCATCATCCCTGAATATTTTTCTACCTTTCCCATGATATACCTCAACCTATCTTACAATAATTTTGAGGGAAGTGTTCCAACTACAGGAGTATTTGCGAATACAAGTGCAATAGTTCTAGATGGCAATAGTAGGTTATGTGGTGGAATTTTGGAGCTGCATCTACCAAGATGTGTGGAGAAAAAAGGGAAGAAAAGAAGAATGTTTCATGCTCACAAGCTGATATTTGTGATAATATGTGCTTTTGTTGGGCTATCAGTCATGGCCACATGCATATGGATCTACCTAAAACGTCGTAACAAAAAAGGGAAATCTACCTCATTCGATACACTACGAAAGGAGTCATTCTTGAAAGTGTCCTATGATATGCTGCTCAAAGCAACTGATGGATTTTCTTCAAGTAATCTACTTGGCTCGGGTACTTTTGGATCTGTGTTTAAAGGGATGCTTGATGGAAAGACGGTTGCCATTAAAGTACTCAACTTGGAACAAAGAGGTGGGTCTAGGAGTTTCATGGCAGAGTGTGAGGTATTGAGGAATATCCGTCATCGTAATCTGGTTGGGATACTAACAGCATGCTCAAGTATGGATTTCCATAGAAATGATTTCAAAGCTCTTGTTTACGAGTTCATGTCCAATGGAAGTGTTGAGAGATGGCTACACGAAGATGGAAATATGAGCCTTCTCCAAAGGTTGGATATAGCCATTGATGTGGCCCATGCAATAAATTATCTTCATTATGAGTGTGGAAGCCAGATTGTGCACTGCGATCTAAAACCGAGCAACATATTGCTTGACGATGATATGGTTGCCCGTGTAGCAGATTTTGGGTTAGCAAAGGTTCTTGATCCTCCCATGCATCCGAATCAAAGCAGTTCAATTGGCATTAGGGGAACTGTTGGCTATGCTGCTCCAGGTAATTAATATTATGAAATCACAAATATATTTATGTTATGGACAATCTTCCATCAAATAATATTTGAATCACTTAATCATCATGCATGTGATTTATTATAGTAATGGTTTCTATAATTTATATCTAAAATATTTATTATATAGAATTTCTACAAAATATCTGGGGGACATTAAATATAATATATATGATAATAATCCTTACTTTTCCACACTGCAAATTAAAACACATACTACCTTAGTCTTATATTTTTTGCAACTTGGGAAAATAATTTGTGAGATATAAAATATTTCAAAGTTACATAAAATATAAAACGGATGTAGTTTTTAACTTAATTTAAGGAAGGCAAAATTGATAATAACCTTAAATTCATTCCATATGTGATATTTCCGCATCATCACCATTCACCAATCACCACGCATTATTACATAATAATCAATGAAAATAAATGCACTCAAGTGACCTTGACACAAGTAGAGGCAGAGACCTTGACACAAGTGACGTGAAGGTGAAGGCGTATACTTTATGAGTCATTTGTAGTTTTATTTTAGTCAAGTCAAGCGAAAACAGTTAAAATGACGTCTCCCTAATCTTTTATGCTTCTCCGATTCTTTTTAGTTGACACGTTTCTTTAGTTACGCTTGCCAATGCACAAATCAAAACATTAACATCTTTAATTATTGATAAGTAAAAATTATAAAAAGTTGATATTTTGAAAATATATACCGTGACGAATCTAATAAGACCCCACATGACTATATTTTTCATTACGTATAAATCACTAACATGGTCAAAGGAAAGGGTGTGAATAGTGCTAAAGTCAAAATGTGTCAACTAATAAAAAACGGAGGTAGTATGAGGCTGTAGGCTTCTCATCTGTCAAAATTGCCAAAGAATATTCAATAGGAGTATTAGCTAAGATCACAACATATTTTGGTTTTCTTAAACTGTGAATGGGATGTGAAAATATACACGAGATCAAAACTACAATAGACCCAATGACTAAACATTATAAGACTTTAAACTAAACATTATTTTAATTTCAAGATTTGTAAATATTTTCTATCTTTCTACCCTATATTGCTCCATTTGTGATGGAGGATGCCCCAATTTCTCATGGTGAAAAACGAATTCGTTTCTCATGGAGGCATTTCCGTGAATAAATCAAGAACTTTTTCAACTTTCTTCAATTGTGGAGTCCACAATATTGAAAAAGTTGTTGATTTATTCACGAAAATGCCCCCGTGAGAAATAGGGAATTTCCCTTTGTGATACTCGCTTAATTTTATACTCTCTCACAGTTTCACCATTACAACTTTTCAAAATAATTTCAGAAACATCATTATAATATGAATCATTTTCACTCACCTCATTTTCTTTGTAACTTGGCAAGTATATATTGCTATTAGCTGTAAGAATATTTTTAACAAAAAAGAGTATTTGATCATTTTAATAGCTAAAATAAGCATGCTTATATAAATAATGGGAAAATCCAAGTTAACCTTCTTGATTGCTATAATATGTTAATCTAAGGGCTGTATTGGTATTTCAGCCTATTAAGTTGAGGATGCACTTGTAAATTCCATCTCTTGACATGGACAATTAGCATGACCAAGCAGTCACGTAACATCACAAACTTACAGTTGGATGAGGTTATATAAACGGAGGGTTGAGAGAGATTTAGAAGTGTCTCGCAGGGGTAAGTTGGTCATTTCATGCGGGATTTAAATTTTGTCATTTTAGATTCAGTGGTATAAAATACACTCTTAGTGGTACAAAATATAATTTCAGTGGTATCCCTACCTTATAAAAAGTAGAAAACTACTCTTATGAATAGTGTAACGCCAATTATACCCTTCAAAATGTGTATTTACATACATACCCTCATTAATATGTACAAGCTATTTTTAATGAATAGTGTTTAGACAATTATTCCCTCTAAAATATTTATTTACTTTTATGTTTTCATTAATGTTAGTTATCTTGAACATTTATACCTCCTAAATATAGTTGATTATATATTTCTCTTATTGTTAATTTAACTAAATTTGTAATTTAAAAGCCAAACCAAAAAAACCTTCTAGATATGACTAGCTTTGACGCGCGCATCACGCGCGTTAGCTGCCCTAGTTTAAAAAAAAGTTCAAATGTCTCATTAAGCTATCAAATAATACCATTAGAGCTCAGTGGTACAAAATACATTCTCAGTGGTACGAAATATAGTCTCAGTGGTACAAATCCAGGTAATTAATATTATGAAATCACAAATATATTTATTTTATGGACAATCTTCCATCAAATAATATTTGAATCACTTAATCATCATGCATGTGATTTATTATAGTAATGGTTTCTATAATTTATATCTAAAATATTTATTATATAGAATTTCTACAAAATATCTGGGGGACATTAAATATAATATATATGAGTATATTATTATAGGCATATATAGGTAGAAAACATAATGTTCTTTTGCACTCATGGATATAAACTTATTGATGGAAATTTGTTTGTCTTTAAGAGTATGGCTTGGGAAATGAAGCATCTCTTGAGGCTGATGTCTACAGCTACGGAATTCTACTCCTTGAGTTAATGACAAGAAAGAGACCCATCAACGATATGTTTAATGATGACTTTAACCTCCATATGTACGCAAAGGCAGCATTACCAGATCAAGTGTTGCAGATTGTTGACTCAACACTTTTGGAGGAAGAAAGTGATGAAGCAGATGAAACAAGACCACGAACTCAAGTGATACTTCAAAAACGAGAGGAGTGCATGGTGTCTGTCATTAAGATTGGAGTTACTTGCTCAAGTCAATATCCACATGATCGAATGAAGATAAGGGAAGCTATAAGCGAGCTATATCATGCAAGAAACATCCTTTGCAAACCAAGAGGTACACTAATATAAAACTTGTCCAATCAACTATTTTTCTTGTCATTCAACTAACATAAAACTTGTCCACTCAAATACTCCCTCCGTCTCAAAAAGAATGACCCATTTGGGTTGATTACGCGGGTATTAAGGAAGTTAAGTAATAAGAAGTAAAAGTATGTTGGAAAGATAAATTTACGTGGGGTTTGTAAAAAAATAGAGAGAAAAAGTAATAAAATAACATGGAAAATCAAATTTTTATATGGGGAAGCTAATTTTACACAAATATTGTAGCAAATTGGTGGGTGTTTTAATGCAAATGGGTCTTTCTTTTTGGGACAAAGTTTTGACCAAATGGGTCGTTCTTTTTGGGACGGATGAAGTAGTATTATCTATGGTAATGTACTAATGTTAGTGCCTAATTGCAGGGCCAACTTATTGAGCATTACACGAGATGATTGGCCTCGACTTCCTAAATCCAAAGAAGCTAGCATCTTGTTACTCTAGAGGTGTCCTCCGCATGATTATAAAAGAAATGATACATTTTTGTATGAGCTCAAATAAAAGTAGTTCCTTGTTCAAAAAAAAAAAAGTAGTTAATTTATGGGTTTTTTTCCTGTTGCTATTATATCATACATGTATCTAAGTATTGTAAGTAACTACTGTTCTTTTCTTAGTAGTATAATCAATTCACGTTCCATGATTATGTATGACTTTAAATTCATTTTATATATGATATTTCTGTTAATGATACTACACGAAACTAGTATCAAAAATCAACTAATAATATCTAGTGCATAAAATAGATTAACTGAATATTATACATACTTTTATACTTGATTCAAAATATTATTTTTTATAACCCGAGCCCAACAAATTGCGTTGTGTCCTTAAGACAATTTTGCTCCCTCTACGATACCCAAGGTATTTAAGCAATTGTCTCCCAGGATAGAACGGGTTTCGTTTCTTATAAAATGGTATTGTAATTATAAGAAACCAGCGACCAAACTAGGTTAGAGTAACCGCAACTATATGCATGTATATCTTGAGATAGTAAATAAAACTAATATTCTGTATTCATAAATGAGAACAACCAACAATTATTTATAGACAAAGAAACATGGATGAAAAGACGCAAGTCATGAAAAGATACAATTATCCATCATAACTAATGGATAGTAAATAATGAAATAATGCAATTATCCATATTAACAATTACCAATGAAGAGTTACAATTATCCAAACATACAATTTGTCATACAACACTATTCTTCATCATTATTCTTCATTAATACAAAAATATATTTACATAAATATCCAACAATTTCCGCATTAAAATGCACTCAAGTGACCTGATGAGTAGTAGGACGTCTCCCTCAATCTTTAAACGTAGTAGTAGGCTTCTCATCTGTCAAATTTGCCAAAGAATATTCAATACAAGTATTAGCTGAGATCAAAATTCCTAGTGATTTCCGTCTTCGTTCATGACTCAAAAAACAAATCATAAAATGGAAATTGACAAACTATGCCTTGGACTCAAGTACACATAAACTAATACTGGAATAGTGGTATAAAGTCGAGTAATTATGACTAAATGATAATGACGACCTTAAAGAATGGACAAACAACAGAGGAAATATAGAATGTAGGATCCTACAATATTGTTTGGGGTATGAATTTTATGAAGTATGTAAATATAACTTTTGAACTTAGCTTCTAGATACCAAAATGTTTAGCAGGAGAACATCAGAAATTCAGAAATTATAGAAGCAGAAGTATTAGTATGGAGTAATAGGACCAGACATAAAACAAGAGCAAAATTTTGTATAACATGAAATCTACAGCAGATGAAACAGGATATAACCCAAAAAAAGAAAAGAAAAAAAAAAAAAAAAAAAAAAAAAAAAAGCTTTGTAATGCTGACCCTTAAGTCACATCTAATACTACTCGAGCATGGCCCTCTGACATTCGGAAATGTTCACTCGAGCCATAGTATACGAATGAACAATGGAAGGAAGTTTTTACACCGGGAACGTGTGCTACTTCTGAATGGCTTTGGAAGCTTGCCAAGGTTCATGTCCTTGTACATGACACTGGTTACCATCAACTAATAATTGCTCAATTTCTAATCATCAATAACTATATACTAAAAGACACACCAGTAATGACACGTGTCATTTTCTGGTGTGTCCTTTAGTTTTTTTTTTTTTTTTTTTAAAAAAAAAAACTTTAGCAAACAAATCTTATACATAAATAGAAAATAGCAAAATAATGCATAAATAAAAGATTTGACAAATCTCATACATAAATAAAAAGATAGCAAAATAATACATATATAAGAGATTTGATATGTCTTTCCGTAACATATACGGAGTAAATTGACAAATATAGAAACTAAAGTACAAAAAAAATAGTAAATCAGATTTTTAATATAATTGTGCCATAATATTATGTACTACTTATTACAACAATAATTTTATTTATTTATATTTAATTATGTGTTAAAAAAATCCAAGAAAGTTTTTTGAATTTCAAATATTAAAAAATAGATTGAATTAAAAATTTGATGTATCCTTCTACAAATAAATATTAACAATTATTAACAACTAAAAATCAATGAAAGAGGAAAAATCAGGTTCTTAACATAATTTGTGATATACATAGTGACTAGGGATGGGTCTCGGTTTGGCGGGTGGCGGGGCAGACATGGGGATAAAAACCATACCCACCATGGGTGATGGGGCAAGGGTGGATTTTAGGTTGTACCCGCCCCATCCCCACCACATACCTATTGATATATTTTTTTAAAGATAATTATATACTTTTATAATATAATAACTACCGTGCTAATAGGCTCTTTTATAATAATTAATTATAGGGTATTTTATAATAAATTCATTACACCATATAACATTTTAGAAAAAATTCATTGTTAATTTAAAAATAATAATTAAAATTACCGTGCATGGCACGGAACCTAACCTAGTTTTTACACTATTTATTTGTCCCACTTTGACTAATGTTGTGATTTATATATAAGGAAAAAAAATATAGTCTTGTGAGTACCTATTGGAAGCGTGTTAATGAATAGAATATCAATTTTTGATTGTTAGAATTTATATTTACTAGGTTAGTTCCCGTGCTATGCACGGTAATTTTTAATAATTGATTTTAAAAACATGACAAAATCAAAAAATGATTAAATTATTTTTTGTTGATTTAATATTCACATTTTTATTATTTAAACCCGTAGCTTCTATTACATGGTTAAAAAATCAAGAACTCAATTTTTTTTTTTTTTTTTTTTTTTGTAATAAACATATACTTCGTATAATTTATAATATTTCTTTCATTCCTTAAGAAAATCGTCCACAGCCACATGTCACAAATTACTTGTACATTAACAATATTTTTTTTAATTTTTTTGCTTAAATTATTAGTTGTCAATATTTTTTTTTTGGAAAGCTAAATCAAATCTTCTACTATAGTATATTTCATATGTAACTACTACTTATATGTAGAAAGATATTTTCCTTATATAACGTTTTTTTCAAAAATAAATAAATAAAATAAATAAATAAAATAAAAATAAAATAAAAAGATAATGGCCACACCAGGAAATGACACGTGTCATTGCTGGTGTGTCTTTTAGTATATAGTACTAGGTTAGGTCCCGTGCCATGCACGGTTATTGATAAAAAAAAGTTATGTACGTATATACTTATCAGTGATCATATATGTACGTAGATCTCGTTTTTAACCATTAATTTTTGTACGTATATCTCGTTTTTAGTCATTAATTTTTGTCTATCTCAATTGTGTCCTTGAAACGGATATTGTGTTTGCCACATAAAAACTTATAGTGGAAGATTGTATTTTTTAAATATTCACAAAGATTATGTTTTGCTATTCTATTTTCCATATTAATTAGTTAATTGAATGTGAATATTAAAAAAAGGTAAATATCATTTCTATTTATGTAGTAATTAAATTTTACAAAAATTTCCTTAAATAAATATTCTATTACTTTTTTAAAAAAAAAAAAATACTAAAGACACACCAGAAACTGACATGTGTCATTGCTGGTGTGTCTTTTAGTATATATATATAGTCATTAATTTTTGTCTATCTCAATTGTGTCCTTGAAACGGATATTGTGTTTGCCACATAAAAACTTATAGTGGAAGATTGTATTTTTTAAAATATTCACAAAGATTATGTTTTGCTATTCTATTTTCCATATTAATTAGTTAATTGAATGTGAATATTAAAAAAAGGTAAATATCATTTCTATTTATGTAGTAATTAAATTTTACAAAAATTTCCTTAAATAAATATTCTATTACTTTTTTTTAAAAAAAAAAAAAATACTAAGGACACACCAGAAACTGACATGTGTCATTGCTGGTGTGTCTTTTAGTATATATTATTATTGATGATTATTGATTGATTGATTGATTGACAATAATCAAAGAGATTATTAATTAAAGTTTATCATCTAACTAGATACCTGCAAAGTTAACAACTTAACGTAGCTTAGTTGTCTTCGGGGTTTTTTTCCAAGGATAATAGCTCCGGCAATAATAAAGTCGATATTGGTTCGAAATGGTTAATAAATCACGTATGGGTTAATAATATTGTACCATATGTTTAGGTATTTATAGAAATTCACTAGCAAGTGCTACGTGCAGGCCCACGTCACATGAGTATTTTGCATCGTCAATTGAACGACAAATGTCCATATGGATAGTGGTGCAGGCCGACATGGGTATTTTAATTTGGCCGGTAGTTGACATGATCCAAGTGCGATGACTCGACCCATTCATAAGGCCCATATTGGCAAGCCTATATCATCCGATACATGACATCATGACATGTGTTGTTTTAGGTCGCTTTTAGTATAGATTATTGATTGATGTCCATACTTAATTTTAATCTATGTTACTATATTTGTAACTAAAAGATTCCTAGTATATAAATATATGTTAAAAAAATAATAATAAAAATTAATTGAGTATGATTGAATTAAATGTGTTGTCAAAATGGAAATAAGTATTATGAGTAGATTATAAAATGGAAGTCATTCAAATTTGGCAAAAAAAAAGGAATAAAAATAGCGGGAAAATTTTTAATGACATCGTGACAAGTGTCATTTTAGGTTCGCTTTTAGTATAGATTATTGATGATTATTGATTGATTATTGATTGATAGGAGGTGATGCAATTTATTGAAGGATCGATCTGTTATTTTCAATTTCGTTTTTCGTTACATTCAATAACGAACTGATTTGCTTTATTAATTAATGCTTACTCAAACATTCATGTGTAAGTATTTTTATTCGTATGCTTTCCCTTTCCTTTTATATGGAGTATAATACTGTTTTTACGTGCTCTCAACTTATATTTGTATACCTTTAAGGATCACACAACATTTTTTTTGGTTTTGTAATTCACTCAATTTTATTTATTTTATTTTATTTTTATTTTTGAACGGATTTACTCAATTTTATTTACTCAACCAATATTGTTGCTATATATGTCCAATTTTTTTAAAGTCGATTCCTTAGGACAATTTATGTTGGCCTATCCCAAATAATTTTAGGAGTATGACTTTGTTGTTGGTTGCCACCCTTAACTTATTATCTTCATTTTTTTTTTGGGGTCGACTGACTTTTCATTCCACTCTATTCCATGTCTTCTACTATTTTGTTGTTTTTTTTTTTTCATTTGCCTTATGCACCATTCATTTTCCAGGCTTATAGCCTCTAAGATTAGAAAAGATTACGATTTTATTGATTCCAATTGCTTTATGTAGCTTGAATTAGAGGATAAGTACTCTTGTTTCTCAGGTAGATTTTTTTTTTTTTTTGACAACTGTTTAAATAAAATAACGTTATTACAAACTAAGAGCACTATTAGCTCCTCTATTACAACGAGAATACATTAAATTAAAGTACTTCCACAATTGATCTTGTTGGTTTGAAAAATCTGCCATTATCCTTTGAGCATGCAATGAGGAACACACCTTTCTGATTATGTATTCCACATTCTCTTGAACTTGGAGAATGCATTGGAGGACGACGAACAAACAAATTCTAGCATACATATTAACGAGTTGAAAAGGACACCGAGTGCCTATATCAATAAGTAAATGGGGTAGGAAAACATAGCGATTAGGGCGTAACAACACACATTGAATCACCCTTACAAGTGATTCGGTACCCTTAACTGTGGGTACCATTGATCCTTTCTCAAGGAAAGAGACCATTGACATATTATAAACCTCTAAAATAACCTTTCGGAGGCCCCCAAACATTTCATTTTGGGGGAGCAGTGTTAAGATAGGCATTTTTCAAAGTAATAGATTAAAATCCACTACTAAGCTGAAACAAAGGACATCAAGGGACAACCTTTTGAAACTCTTTCGACTGAGAAAATCGAAAGAGGAAACAACAAACAAACAACAAACCCCTAACCAACCATATGAACCAAAACATACCATAGCAATGGCAAAATCCCCACAAAACCAAACCTCGCATAACCAAAATTCTAAACAGGAGCAGGACACACCCCTTTGAACCCATAATTAAACTTGACAAACCCCAATTAGAACAAAGAGAACCGCATCTCATAGCATCAAACTTATAGCAAAGACCCATAGAAGCGAGGAAAACTAAAATTAAACCAAAAAAAGCCATTAAATAAGCAAGAAACCAACCAACAGTCACCAGCCTCCGATTACTGCCTTTACCGTGAAGGTCAAACTGGACTAACATCAACGGCGGCAAGACAACCATGAGACAAACCCAAAATGGTGACATAAACAGAAAATGGGTAGAGGAAATTAAAGGAACGAGGATAAACCCCAACGCAAGAAAACGAACAAACCCTAACTCTAACTTTACCTTTACCAACTCGATCTTTTTTATTACACGTAGTCGGCGGCGTTAGAGCTAGCCTTCGAATCTTGTTTCGTCAAACGAAACTTTAAACCCAATTGAAAACGACCTTCTTACCCTCGAGTACCCAAATCACAAAGCTACTAGAACTTTAAAACTGAAAACTGAGAAAACCTTCTTGAGAATTTCCGGCGAGAAGAGGTTAAACACTAAGCGGAGTTTGAAGCCCGCTGGGAGCCTGGTTCCACTTCACCTTCAACGCTGGAACACGAGCAAAGAAAAGCTTAAAACATAGAAGAGGAACCCGCCGGAGAACCGGCCACGGCGCCAGAACTCCGGTGAGTTTTAGGTTTCAGGAGGGTTTTCTTTTAGAGGAGAGAGAACAGAGTAAATGAGTTTTTGTTTTAGGAAAGTTCCTTAATATCATAATAAACTTTTTTCTCAGGTAGATTTTTATACATAAAGATTTTTGAAAAATATGTACATTTATTCATTTTAAACCGGATATTTTGTATTTATCACCCTTAAAAAACCCCTTTTTTATTTTATCACGACTTTTTAAAATTATTTTATTTAACCACTTGAAAGGATTTTTTTTTTTAAAAAAAAAAAAAAAAAAATTAGATTTCATCACCACTGAATTACACACCCTTATGTTCCATTTTTTAAAACATGCCAACAACTTGCTATATTAGGTTTATTTTGGGGGACATTTGGTAGATATTTTTTATTGAGATAATTCAAATATGATTTCACATGACTATATTTTTACTCGAATTTATGTATGAATCATAAAAAGACAGTCAAAGGGTGAATAATGCAAAAGTCACGGGAAAAAAATCTAAGAAAAAAAAAAGACAGAGAGAGAAAGAGAGTAATACTCGTAATACTTTAAAAGAGAGTTAATACAAATTGAGAGTACTGAAGTTTGGAGAAAGTTGCACAAAAGGTACCCAAGTTTGAGAAGTTGCAGGTAGAGTACTCATCACAAAAACAACCTACTACAACAAGTTACCAAAGCCAAAAAAAAAAGGAAAATTAAATTTCTGACATTAAATCAGAAGGTACTAATGTTTGCATTTGTTCAATGTTCAACTCCAAAAAAAAACTTACTTCCATTTATATTGTTTTCCATTGCCTTCTTCAACTCACAGACCCTGCATTAATTCAAAAAAAAAAAATTGAAGAGAAGCATTTCTAAAAGTTACAGGAAAGTTAACAAAAATAACAAAAATTTCACATCTAATAAGTCTAATCATAAGTTTCGGTAACAAATCAAAATTATCCTCAAACAATTTAGATTCAGAGTGAAAAGATAAATTTTTAGATAGTAAGAAATCAAATTACCAGATTTAGATGAATAATCATTTGAGTAATTGGATAGTACAGAAACAATCGATTTACTTGAGCTTCTACAATTGTAAATCAATGAATTAGTGTAGAAATTGAGAACATTGGTCTTGTTTATTGATTCAATGGGCAGCAAATATATAATACAATGTCTGACTTCTTCTAAGCCTAGTCGAATACCACCAGCTAAAGCATGGGCAAGAAGATATATGGGAAATAATATCCTAGAGAATCAAACTATATCCTAGATAATCAATCAAGTATTCACAAATCAAATACACTCCCAATTATTTTCCTAAAATATATCGTAATAATTAGAAACTACATTAAAAATGAAAAAAAAAAATGCAATGAAATTAAATTGGGTGAAATTAAAGATACCTTGCAAGAGTAATGGAAATGGGGAGGTTTTAGTTTTCTGAGAAGCAATTCTAGAACAAGTAAAATAGTAGGCTGAAATTGAAGCTGCCACCATTTTTGTGATTTTTGGGTGCTTGGAAAAGTGAGTGTGTTGAAGATGGAGAAAGGTAATGATGTTTTTCGTTTCCCAATGTACACCTTAGCTCTTTTTTTTTTAGTTTTCATTTTTTTTAGTTTTCATTTTTTAATTGAAAAAAGGGGGAAATCGGGAATAGACAATGGCCACCGGAATTCTTACCTACTATTGTGGGTTGAGTACTCTTTTTCACACAAAAACAAACTTTAGTACTCTTTGTGCAACTTTCCCCAAACATTAGTACTCTCAATTGTATATAACTCCTTTAAAAAACATAATCCTTCTATTTCTTTTTAAGTGAAATATTTTGACTCTTTATCTAATCTACTTTGCCCTGAAATTGCAGGCTTAGAAGTTAGAATAAATTGTTTCATGGAACCATACATAATTGCTGCAAATCGATGCTTGAGTGCAATGCACCCAATATGTAAGTTATTGCATCTTCATTTTCGATAAACGCTCTTGTTCGAAAACAATTGATTAACCTGGTTGAGCTCTTAGAGTTGAGTTCTGGAATTAAGCTCGTTTCTAGTTTGACAAAGACTTGAGTTGAAACAATCAAAATGACGTGAAGGGGAAGGCATAGTCATAGACTTAATAAGTGATTTGTAGTTTTATTAAGTCAAGTCAAGCGGAAACAGTTAATATGACATCTCCCTCAATTCGAGTATTCAATACGAGTCAAGAGCAAACTTATCGACCGTAGTCCTGACGGTGTTTTGAGCTCATGGAATGACTCTCTTCACCATTGTTTATGGGAGGGTGTCACTTGTGGCCTCAGACATACCAGGGTCGTTAAGTTATGGCTACCCAGAAAAGGTTTAGGAGGAACCATATCTCCCTTCCCCAATCCATCTTCAACCTTTCCTCCCTTCAACATATAGGTTTGTCGTTCAACCAATTACATGGAAGATTTCCACCGCTTTTTGCTTCACTTCCTCAATTAAAATATATAAATCTTGCCTCTAACCATTTGTCAGGACCATTACCAATATCCTTCTCAAACCTCACAAGTCTTCAAGATATTGATTTGAGTATAAACAACTTCACAGGTAGCATTTCCAATTTTCATTTTAGACACCTCCATAACCTGCAAAATCTACTTCTTGGTAAAAATAGTTTTGAAGGTGACATCTCTTTTATTAGTACATTGGTTAATTGTAGCAAATTGGATAAACTTGTTTTGGAATGAAATCAATTCACAGGATTACTACCAACAGTAGTAGTCAACCTTTCCACTACTTTATCAGTGTTTTCTATTCGTCAAAATTTATTAAGTGGAGGAATTCCTAAAGATTTTAGTAATCTCATCAATCTTAGAGTCATATTAATGTCAAGAACTGGGCTCACTGGAACCATTCCTCAAGATCTTGGAAAGCTTCAAAAGCTAGAGAAATTAAATCTCGATAACAACAAATTGACAGGTGAAATTCCTATTTCAATCGGAAATTTATCGCGTTTGAGCACAATGAGCTTATCAAATAACAATTTGCAAGGCAGAATACCTTCAAGCCTTGGCAATTGCACATACCTGTTATATTTGTCGCTATCGAATAATAATTTCAATGGACCATTGCCTAAGAATCTCTTTGCAGGATCTGCCAAGTTTATTGTATTGGATTTATCTTATAATAAATTAAAAGGGATCATACCTGTTGAGATCAGTAACCAAGTCAATGTGATAGCATTGGGTGTGTCCGGAAATAAATTGACAGGGGAAATTCCAGATGTCTTTAGTAGCCTACCTGAACTTGTAATACTGTACATGGGTGATAATATGTTTTGTGGTTCAATTCCTACAACATTCGCCTCTTTGAAAATTCTTTTAGAAGTTGATCTTTCTAACAACAATCTTTCTGGCATCATCCCTGAATATTTTTCTACCTTTCCCATGATATACCTCATAAACCTATCTTACAATAATTTTGAGGGAAGTGTTCCAACTAAAGGAGTATTTGCGAATACAAGTGCAATAGTTCTAGATGGTAATAGTAGGCTATGTGGTGGAATTTTGGAGCTGCATCTACCAAGATGTGTGGAGAAAAAAGGGAAGAAAAGAAGAATGTTTCGTGCTCACAAGCTGATATTTGTGATAATATGTGCTTTTGTTGGGCTATCGGTCATGGCCACATGCATATGGATCTACCTGAAACGTCGTAACAAAAAAGGGAAATCTACCTCATTCGATGCACTACGAAAGGAGTCATTCTTGAAAGTGTCATACGATATGCTGCTCAAAGCAACTGATGGATTTTCTTCGAGTAATCTACTTGGCTCGGGTACTTTTGGATCTGTGTTTAAAGGGATGTTTGATGGAAAGATGGTTGCCATTAAAGTACTCAACTTGGAACAAAGAGGTGGGTCTAGGAGTTTCATGGCAGAGTGTGAGACATTGAGAAATATCCGTCATCGAAATCTGGTTGGGATACTAACAGCATGCTCAAGTATGGATTTCCAGAGAAATGATTTCAAAGCTCTTGTTTACGAGTTCATGCCCAATGGAAGTGTTGAGAGATGGCTACACGAAGATGGAAATATGAGCCTTCTCCAAAGGTTGGATATAGCCATTGATGTGGCCCATGCAATAAATTATCTTCATTATGAGTGTGGAAGCCAGATTGTGCACTGCGATATAAAACCGAGCAACATATTGCTTGACGATGACATGGTTGCCCGTGTAGCAGATTTTGGGTTAGCAAAGGTTCTTGATCCTCCCATGCATCCAAATCAAAGCACTTCAATTGGCATTAGGGGAACTGTTGGCTATGCTGCTCCAGGTAATTAATATTATGAAATCACAAATATATTTATTTTATGGACAATCTTCCATCAAATAATATTTGAATCACTTAATCATCATGCATGTGATTTATTATAGTAATGGTTTCTATAATTTATGTCTAAAATATTAATTACATAAAATTTGTACAAATATTTTGGGACATTAAATATTATATGAGTATATTATTATAGGCATACATAGGTAGGAAACATAAAATTCTTTTGCATTCATGGATGTAAACTACTTGATTGACATTTTTTTGTCTTTAAGAGTATGGCTTGGGAAATGAAGCATCTCTTGAGGCTGATCTCTACAGCTACGGAATTCTACTCCTTGAGTTAATGACAAGAAAGAGACCCATCAACGATATGTTTAATGACGACTTCAACCTCCATATGTACGCAAAGGCAGCATTACCCGAACAAGTGTTGCAGATTGTTGACTCAACACTTTTGGAGGATGAAAGTGATGAAGGAGATGAAACAAGACCACGAACTCAAGTGGTACTTCAAAAACGAGAGGAGTGCATTGTGTCTGTCATTAAGATTGGAGTTGCTTGCTCAAGTCAACATCCAGATGATCGAATGAAAATAAGGGAAGCTATAAGCGAGCTATATCATGCAAGAAACATCCTTTGCAAACCAAGAGGTACGCTAATATAAAACTTGTCCAATCAACTATTTTTCATGTCATTCAACTAATTATAAAACTTGTCCAATCAACTATTTTTCTTGTCATTCAACTAATGATAAAACTTGTCCAATCAACTAGTACTATTGATGGTAATGTTAGTGCCTAATTGCAGGGGCAACTTATTGAGCATTACTCGAGATGATTGGCCTCGCCGTCCTAAATTCATACCAAGCCAAAGAAGCTAGCATCTTGTTACTCTAGATGTGTCCTGCGCATGATTATACGGAGTAAAAGAAATGATACATTTCAGTATGAACACAAATAAAAGTAGTTAATTTCATTTTATTTCATGTATTATATCATAAGTGCATCTTAAGTATTGTGAGTAACTACTGTTCTTTTCTTAATAGTATAACCAAATTATGTTCCACGTCCATGATAATGTCTATGCAGTTGTTGAATTAGAAATTTCAAAGTAATTGTTTTATTTACATTTTATTGTCCTTAATTTTCAACACTACAAAACACAGAGTTAACTGTATTTTTGGGGGAAGGCAAAGTAATTGATGATGACCTTAAAATTGAAAAGTATTTCATATTTGATATTTCCATATAAACCACCCATCAATAATCTGTATAAAAGTTATAATTCATACTTTCAATTGAAAAGTACATAAGATAAAGATTGACACTAAGCGACCTGCTGGACTATTCAATTGGTATGTAAAGGTTGTCTCCCTTAAATCTTGAATAATCTTGCACGAAGTAAACAACTAGTCTCACACTCTCACCATGTTAGACACGGTAGAAATAAATAAACAAAAGCTTGTCATGTTAATCAGAGTACCATAATTTAAATCAAGTCTTACGCATTGTGAATTTTCAATAAGTTACTGGGTTTTCGTTACATCTTATACAACCTATAATGAATCCTAAAAGGATGCTATTACTCGACACAAAACAAAACCTACAAAATAAAAAAATAAAAAAAAAAAAAAAAAAACCAAAAAAAAAAAAAAAAAAAAAAAAAAAAAAACAAAAAACCAAGAGTTCGTTTGGCATCACTGTAGTTTTCTGTTTTTTGGTTTTTTGTTTTTTAAAAGTATATTATATATGTCCCATAATGAATCAAAAATTATTAAGCTTATTAAACTCATAATAATTTTGAAAACTGACAACAAAAAAGTGGAAACACCTTTTTCTTGTTTCCTGTTTTTGGTTTTTAGTTTTCAAAAAAACAGAAAACTCAAAACCAAAAATGATGCCAAACAAAATAAAAAATTAATAATAAATCATATAAAATGAAGCCAAGCCATCCCAAGTCTTTCATATATACAATTACAAGCCGTCCTTTCCCTATTAATTGTTGTATTTGGAATGCAACATCTTAGAGTCTCCAATGCCCTTTGTAATTAGGATGTTGGATTTCGAAGATGATGGGTGGCATCAATTATTATTCACTTGTGAAAGTATAAATATTTTTTCAGGATCTAGTTCATACGGAGTAATTAATTTTAATCCAAAAATTATATCACAACTGTACCAAATCGATTTCAATTCAAAATAGGACACAAAAATCCATACTACAACCAAATAATATAAAACTGATTGTCCAATCAACTAGTATTATTTATGGTAATGTACTGATGTTAGTGCCTAATTGCAGGGGCAACTTACTGAGCATTACACGAGATAATTGGCCTCGCCGTCTTAAATCCATAGCAAGACAAAGAAGCTAGCATGTTGCTACTCTAGAGGTGTCATGCGCATGATTATAAAAGAAATGATATATTTTAGTATGAGCTCAAACAAAACAGTTAATATCTTTTTTTTTTTTTCCCTGTAGCTATTATATCATACATGCATCCAAGTATTGTAAGTACTGTTTTTTCTTAACAGTATAATCAATTCATGTTCCATGATTATGTCTATGCAATAGTTGAATTAGATATTTCAAACTAATTGTTCTTTTATTGTCCTTAATTTTTGGCACTACAAAACAGACTTAACCTCATTATTGATAATGACTAAGTTGAAAAGTATACATAAAAAATAATAATAATTATAAAAAAAAAAAAAAAAAAAAAAAAAAAAAAAAAAAAAAAGACCTTGACACCCAGTGACCTGCTGGACTATTCAAGCCGTATGTAAAGGTTGTCTCCCTCAAATCTTTAAGGATTCTCATTAATTAGTAGTCATCACAATTCACCAAAGACTATTGAATAATTTTGTACGGAGCTCGCCATGATGGACGTAGAAATAAAAAAAATAAAAAAAAAAAAAAAAAACAAAACAAAACAAATAGCTTGCCGTGTTAGACAGTGTACCATTTTCAAAATCTTTGTGAACATACAATAAGTTATTGGATTATCGTTATATCTTACACGAACTATATAATGAAATGGAAAAGGATGGCTATAATTCAACACAACAGAGCTTTTTCAGTGCGGCGGGCTACATGGTGCGGCAAGGGTTACTTGTATTCTGGGTTACTTGTTTCTGAAGTTACTTGTATGTGTTACTTGTTGAATGTTACTTGTATTCTGGGATTACATATATGTGTTACCTGTATTCTGGGGTTACTTGTATGGATTACTTGAATGGATTGAGTAAGACCTAAGGATCGACCGAGACCCGGGTTTTCACGAGCGTTGGCGGGTCCTGGAGTACCTGTCAAGGGCGCTAGCGCAAGCTGCGGGTTCGAGCCCCGTCAGTCCCGACCTAGGCGCTGCAAGCGATCAATTCATCTCTCCAGATTCTGTGAAGAGGGGATAAAAAGAGTAGGGTCTAATTCCCTGCGGGAGGATCCTTCTTTTATTTCGCATCGCGGCTTTTGCAAGACAAAGTTGTCCGGCGACATGATTTAGATTCGCACTCGGAGACATAGTCTTCTAAGTTTCAATTTCTCTTAGGTCCGCTCCTGGCTCGATGCGCGAATATAACCCTCTCTTCCGCTACTGGTGGACTACAAACTAAGTAACCCCAGACCAAAACCTCGTACCAAACCAATAACACCCTACAAGTAACTCCTGACCAAACCAGTAACACCCATACAAGTAACCCTAGAATACAAGTAACACCTACAAATAACCCCTGACAAAAACCAGTAACACCCATACAAGTAACCTCATAATACAAGTAACACCTACAGGTAACCCCTGACAACACCAGTAACACCTATACAAGTAACACAAGAATACAAGTAACACCTACAGCAACATCATACTAGTAACCCATGTCGCACCATGTGGCAAACAAAACCTGCAAACACTACTAAAAGAAACAAAAAATAAAAAAAATCATACAAATTGAAGCCAAGCCATCCCAACTCCCAAGTCTTTCATATGTACAATCACAATTCACAAGCAATCCTTTCCCTATTGTTTGTATATGGAATGCAGCATCTTAGAGCCGCCAATGCCCTTTGTAACGAACCAAGATTTCCGATACAGTGGGTCACCATCAATTATTGATCACTTGTGAGATTATAAAACAAAAAAATATTTTTCAAATCTAGTTCATAATTAATAATCCAAAGGTAATATATAAAAAATTATATTACAACCAAATCGATTTCAATCGAAAAATAGGTCACAAGAACCCTTACTACAACCAAATACTTCCTCCGTTCTTTTTTACTTGACATACTTTGACTTTTACACTATTCAACACCCCTTCTTTTGATCGTATTTTGTGAACATTATGTAAGGAAGAACATATTAATGCGAGATTTTCAAATTCATCTCAATAAGTACTATCATAATATAACTTTGATAATTTTTACTTATGGAGAGTTAAAATTATTGATCGTTAAAGTTTTGCATCGACAAACGTGATAAAAGAAATAGGTCAGGTAAAAACAGAGGAAGTAATACTTTTTAAAAAAATTCATCTTACAAACGAAAAGTACTATAAATAACATGTTACAAACTAATGTACATAGAACATTTATTTAAAATATTAAAATGGGATACACAAATATAAATACTTAGTATATAAATAGAACCAAAAAAAATAACAAAAACAAAAATGAAATAACTTCAATTTTAATATAACCAGTGTCTTTAAATATAAAAAGAAAGCAGTGTGAAACTCTTATATTTTTTTTTTTAACCGAACTTCTACTTTTTTTTTTTTTTTTTTTTTTTTTTTGGGCGGGTGATACACGTGCACCAATGTATACCTACATAGTTCCGCCACTGTTTGTAACGAAACAAATTATATGGCGTTGATAATTGACCATCAGGAGTAACCTTATCGATCATAATCAGTACGGTAATTCCCACCAACATTTCCGATGTAGCTAGCATTTCGAGTTGCATTAGCCTACAAGCTTGGGTTGCATTAGCCTACAAGTTCTTTATGATTTAATATAGATTAGGATCATTCTCTAATCTCAAACAATTGTCTAATAACTTTCTTTCAGAATCAAGTTCTTTGGAGGAGTATGACCCAAACCACTGTGATGAAAATGCAAAATCGAAAGAAAATCTGAAACAGAGGTTTTGCATCTTACAGTTTCTAGTTTTCTACACCTAATGTCCCTTGTCACTTTTAAACAAATGTGTATTATGATGAAATATAGTGACTTGATAATAATCCTTAATTTTCCACACTACAAAACACAGTCTACTATATTTAAGGCAGGCAAAATTGATAATGACCTTAAAATTATTCCATATATGATATTTCCGCATCAATGCACTCAAGTGACCTTGACACAAATGACCAGAAGGTGAAGGCATAGACTTGATGATTCATTTGATAGTTTTACTAAGTCAAGTCAAGCGGAAACCGTTAAAGGGACGTCTCCCTTAATCTTTATACGCAATATGTAGGGGGGCTTCTCATCTGTCGAATTTGCCAAAGAATATTCAATACAAGTATTAGCTGAGATCAAAATTCCTAGTGGATTCCATCTTCGTTCACTACTCAAAAAACAAATCATAAAATGGAAATTGACAAATCTATGCCTTGGACAGTTGGACTCAAGGACACATAAACTAATACTGTAATAGTGGTATATAAAATAGAGTAATAATGACTAAATGAAATACAGTTGCAGAACAAAATAATGAACCATGAAATGTTCTGCAGATATTGACGGCCTCAAAAGAATGGACAAAGAAGAGAGGAATTATAGAATGTAGGATCCTACAATATTGTTTCGGGTATGAATTTCGATACCCAACGACATACCTGGTCACTTTGTTGAATGTTTAGCTCCCATATAAGTCTTCCATGCATATTGATGTTATACTCCATCCTTAGAGTCCTTACTGGATTTTATCTTTAAGCAGGAGAACATCAGAATTATAGAAGCAGAAATATTAGAATGGAGTAAATTGAAAGGAGAAATCTGAATATAGGACCAAACATAAACAAGAGCACAATTTTGTATGATTTCCTACACAAATTTTGCATTACGTCCTTTTAAATAAATCTTTTTAAATAAATCTCCATCACAGAAGTTGTATGTGACTTACCCACCTAGCTGGGAGCTTTGCGTCTGCCGTCCGGCCTTCCATGTTGAGCTGTTACCCATACTCATATCTGCATTATCATACATGAGTATGTCTGTCAGCACATATTCTGAATGCATTGATCAATCATCACAAGAGCCCAATCCACTAGAGTAATTTTGTTAACATAATATCATATATTTTTAAACATAAACAAGAGAAAAATTTTGAATGCTTCCCTGCCCAAATTTTGCAATATATCCTGTTAAATAAATCTTCATCACAGAAGCTGTATGTGATTGATTTACCCACCTGGGTGCTTTGCGTCTGCCGTCCGGCCTTCCCTGTTGAGCTCTTACCCATACCGGTATCTGCTTTATCTGCTATACATGAGTATATCTGTCGCACATAGAGAGTATTGATCAATCATCACAAGAACTCAATCTACTAGAGTAACTTTATTAACATAATATCAGACGAAGTATTATTTAACCTTTTGGTGAAAGTGAAACTGCAACTATGGCAAAGATCTTAATCTGTCATATGAAGCATATGACAAATGGGTCATATTTCGGTATTCTTAAACTGTGAAAGGGATGTACTGACAAGTAAACTGTGAAAATATACACGAGGTCAATAACATGACAGACCCAGTTACTAACAAAGCCCAGATAAGTCAACAAGTTTATGCTTTAATGTAAATTAAACTTTGATAAGATTTCAATGAGTTGACAACAAATTAAAGGCTGGCACCTCAGGGATCAGTCATCAAATCAGTAGGGAATTAAAATTATGTATAAAATCTGCAGCAGATGAAACAGGGTATAACTAAGAAAAATAGCTTTGTAAAGTTGACCTTCAAGTCAAATCTAATACTACTCAAGCATGGCCCTCTGATATTCGGAAATGTTCACTCAACCCGACGTGTGCCAGCAGCAGCCATACATGAGTGAGAAGCTCCCCTCCTTGAGCCAGCTCTTGAGCATGGTGATCTGACCTACATTGGCTTGCAGCATACACTAGCATCTCCACCCATACGCCAACAATAATCTTCCATTTCCAATCTCTGTCTAGTAAATATTTTACGAGGTGACAAGCATCAAACAAGACTGACTTGCTTATATCACCTTTGATATCACCTGGAAATATGTTAGTTTTTACAGTGAGCAACCTTTGTCTGGCTGTTTTAGCATCCTTCACAGATCTTTCCTGAATAAAATCCTTTGCTTCTGCACAAGTATCCTGAAACTTGATTTTCCCTATTCCATTCGGCAACATAAATGACCTTTTTAGTTTTTACTAGTAGGTACAAAATATAATTTGACAACAGCTTGCTTACTTGACATTCAACATTTTTTTTTTTTTTTTTTGAAACAACTTGACCTTCAACATAGCAAGCTGATTCAGGTCCCGAATTTTCATATGTTTGATAGCATAAATCAGTGGCAATATGCCAAAGAAGGATGCTTTGATCAAATTCTTTCTCAATGCTCCGATTGAGATCTTGTGATTGGTATCTATCCAGAACCCATGAACCTCGCGAAGTGCAAAATGTCTTATCTTCCTTCAAATCTGATGTATGCTCAAGAAGCTGCTTGAAAATGTATTTATTTCAGCATGTCTGGAACTCTTTCTGTTAGCTCTGTTTTGGTCCTGAATTGGAGTTTGTGAAAGAAACAGCAGGAAAGCAAGTATGCATGATTTAGTCACATCCGCTTCAAAGCAATCTGAGCAAAGCCAAACAACCATGCCAAAAATCTCAAGAGAAACAGCTCCAACCAACAAAGTATAAGTTATATTCACATTAACTTCAGAATACTTGTGCTTTTGTGAGTAGTAGTAGGCTGCCAATGTGACTAAAGTCGAAGATTCAGTGATAAGCCGTAATATGCGACCCCATCTGGTGTAGTGTATGGCAGCCTTTGTGTAAAAAGAATCAAAGACAAGAGCAAGCTCAATTTCAACAACATTAATCGCCTCTTTCCATTCACTGTGTAAGAAAAAAGATTTGAACATTAAACGCCTCTTTTCATTCACTGTGCAAATAACAGGCTGAGCAACTTCGTAAATTATAGCCCCATATTTCACCTAAAAGATCCAATCAAACACAGTTTAATATCAAATTCAAAGTCCGTTAATCAAATCAATCACAGATCTCTACTAATTTATTCACTTATCACAAAATTTCATGATTTCAATTACAAAAAATTAAAATCAACAAAGTCAGCAATTAACTAAGCAACAAAATTCAATCAATCAAACCACAATTCAAATGCAAGTATATAAAGAAATTTAAAATCGCACACTGAAATCACCAATCAGAAATCATTCAGAAATGAAAAAATTGAAATCAAAAGGCGACAAAAAATCGCGATTCTAAAAACAAAGATCACAAAAAGTGATCAAAACATAGATTGAAATAAGATGAAGAATTGAAATAAGATGATGAGATCCGAAGAAAGGAGCTTACGAAGAGGAGACAGAAAGGAGAAGGAAGAATTGGCGCCCACAATGCTTTTAGTACGTTGCTAGAATCGACTATGTCATCACCTTGTTGATTAGACAAACTGCCAAGAGCAACAGTAGCAACCCAGTCAGCAGATAAGTAGGCAAGCCAAAGTGTGCACAAAATTAATGGGAGAGAATTTGGTCAACGTCACCTATTAAAGCGGCTGTGGAGGGCATCAATTGGAATCTTGGAAGCAGGAGATATAAGTGCTCAAGAATTAATGCCAATGAAGAGAAAGAATAATGGAAGAAGAACTGACGCTTATTGCGTCGCTAAATATGGATCAAAATGGGTTCAAACACGGACAATTACAGACAGCTCTAATCCAATGTGGAATGAACAGCATCATTAGGAGGTTTTAGATCCAATTACAGTCATCACCATTGCTGCGTTTGATGATTATCACTTTCATGATTATGGTGGGGCAAATGACTCTAGCATGGGCAAGGTAAGAATTCGTGTTTCTACCCTTGAATCTGGACAGATTAACAGGCATAGGTACCCACTACTAGTCCTGCATTCCTCAAAGGTGGAGATGACAGGGGAAATTGAACTGGTGGTAAGCAGCACTTGTACATCATTAACATGTTGCAACTTTACTCAAGACCTCTGCTCCCTAAATGCACTACATTCACCGTTTGTGTGTATGGCAGCTTGACCCCTTGAAAGACATAGCCACTCAGATAATCTCAAACTGGCTTGGTAAGCCAGAACCGCCGTTAAGGAAAGAGATTGTTGACTACATGCTAGATGTAGACTTGAATATTTGGAGTTTAAGAAAGAGCAAGGCAAATTTCCTCAGAGTCATGAATTTTCTAAGATGGTTTAATCAGATATGTAAGTGAGAGAGGCTTTTTCTGACTATTTTCTCCCACATTCTTTTCACAACTCTTTTGCTCTACCCTAAGGAATTGCCATCCATTATCTTTTTCTCACTCTTCTTGATTAGCATCTGGAACTACAGACAGCGGCGTGCTTGGCACCCACCTCATATGGACTCTCACTTGTCTCTTGGTGATATTGATGACCCCATTGATCAAGATGAGGAATTTGATACATTCCCAACCTCCCACCATCTTATACTATCAAGATGAGATAAGATCGTCTCAGAAGTAAAGGGAGTAGGATACAAGCTGAATTAGAAGAGTGGGCTAATATAGGTGAAAGTTTTCAGTCCCTAATTACCTGGGTAGATCCTAGAGCAACTCCAGTGTTTTTGCTTTTCTGTATTTGTACCTCTGTACTATTATATTTCATAGAACTCGGGATAATTGCAGCTATACTCGGCTTTTACCTACTCAGACATCCATGGCTCTGCATCATCAAGTTTCCTAAATCACTAGTCAACTTCTTCACAAGGTTGCCTTCTGAGGCCGACTTCATGTATTTGTAAACTTTAATACAGCTTTTTGCTTTGATGATCAAAAAGCAGTGAAATCCAGTGTGATAATCAACTCGTCTGATCTTTTGTTTATAACATACATTGTAACCTCGTTTATTCAAGATTTCAATGTATTGTTATACAACTTTGAAATTCATGTTTATACAATATATCTTACTCTCTCCATCCCATAATTTAGAGTCCTATAAAAGCCCTTATTTCTTCTAAGAATTCTAACACACTTCTCCTTGCGTCTATCCTAATAATATTACTCCTAAACATGTGCACAAAGTTACATAAATAGGACTCGTCCCAATTCATATGGAACAAAGAGAGTATCACCATCAAATACCGTTTTTACAAGAGGTACACCAATACACAACAAAAAATCACCTAATCTTTACCATAACCCGCCTTCGATACGAGCTCAGCCCCAATCCTTGTGGGCTGGTCTCAGGCTCAACTTAACTTAGCCGTAATACTACCTACAACTACTAATTACTAAACAACACCATAGTTGGATTAACAGGCATTCAATGAACTGGGTAATTAATTTCTTGTAAAAACAGAAGAATAATTTTTTACTTTACAATATCCCAAAAACAGAAAATCCCAATTCAATTCCAGAAAAAGAGGATCAAATTCACAATTAATAACCCTGAACAAAATACAAATAGGTTCCGGTAATATAAGTTCTGGGTATACTAAAGTAATTATACTATACAATTATTAACAGAGAATTAAGCAGCAAGCCAAAAATACAGTTATACAGGAAAAGAAATATAGTGAACAATTTAATCACTAAATTAAGAAAGAAAAAGGGAGAATTTAGCTACTTACCAACCCATGAAAAGAAGGGTAATTATTGTTGGGATGTAATCAACGAATTGCTACTGCATTTTACTCGATCTTGTGGAATTATCGCCATTGATAATGTAAGTGGAAGTTTTCAGCAGATAATTCTTTCTCTGTTTATTTTTGAGGGTTTGGTTTTACGAAGTCCTACACTCCTACTCACTCAATTCTTAGGGGGTGTTTGATACTTGTATAAACATTATTAATGAAACGGAAAGAATTCAAATAAATAGGGGAAAGGGTAATGATAAATGTTCCCAAACTATATGTTTGGTATCCTAATGAAAACAAATTGAGTAGATTGTGATTGAGTAAGGAAATGTATTTTGTTTCCACTAGTTTGTCAAGGGTAACAAATAAGGGGATTTTGTTACCCTTAGGAATCGGTATTTGTTAATTTTAACACATACCAAACAACTAGAAATGGAAACACTAAGGGCTTGTTCACATTTACTTAATTTCAGTTCAGTTCAGTTCAGCTCCAATCAGTTCAGTTCAGTTCAGTTCCAATCAGTTCAATTCAGTTCAGTTCAGTTCAGCTCTTAATTTCCCTCTCACATAAAATATTCATTTCAGCTCAATTCAGTTCAGTTCAGTTCAGTTCAGTTCAGTTCAGTTCCAATCAGTTCAGTTCAGTTCATTTCAGCTCCAATCAGTTCAGTTCAGTTCATTTCAGCTCAGTTCAGTAAATATGAACAGGCCCTTAATTGAATCCGTTTCCTACATCTAAAATCGTTATACCAAACACCCCCTTAATGTTTTTTGAGCAGAAATTATATTTATTTAATTTAAACTTGATATCGACCTAATACTACAGTAATAACTCAATAATTAATCTAGCTTAATGTTAATCTTTTTTAATATTGAACTAGTGTGTACCGCGAGCGATGCCTTGGGTTGCTAGTTTATGTTTTTTTTTAATTCACTAATTATGTTCTTGAATAGTTACTGTGTGTAGTGGTTCGAGCGTTGCCTCAGGTGTTACTTTTTTTTTACATCATATGTATTTTCTAATCTTGTGAAAATAAATAAAATATATTACCTCTAATTTACTTAATAAATGGAAGGAATGTATAATATTAAGTGAAATTTGAAACATTAATAAAGATGGTTGAGGTGGTAAATTTACTATCTATATATATTGGAGGTTATGGGTTCAAATTTTTTTATTCGAAGCATTTTTTATTTTGTTAAATCAAGTAGCTAGCTACATAGCAAGGATATGAATCGAATTGAGGGCCTGTTCACATGTACTGAGCTGAGCTGAAATGAATATTTTATGATAGAAGGAAATTAGGAGCTAAATTGAACTGAACTGAAATTATGTAAATGTGAACATGCCCTGATTCAATATTGAATCATCCTTATCTTAATCAAACTAAACTTAACCGAACCAAATTCAACTTGATCAAATGTCTTGAAACTAACCATGTTAAAACCATTTTGAACCTGATCCAAATTGTCCAAACCGAATATGACCAATATGAAGTTTACCCGATCCTAACTCAATATATATACTTTGACTCGAAATCAACCCAACCTGATAGTGACCTGAATCGACTTGAGGTAGATTAGTAGGGTAACCTTGACCCAAACATACCCTATCCTTTATGAGTTAGCCCAAATTACATCCTATTACCCAAATGCCACCCCTATTAAGAATCTAGTCTATACATACTTGCATAGAATGTAAATTTAGAAATAGAAATATTAAAAATCTACTCCGTACCGTATAGAGTATTTTACGACAAAAACGTATGTCAACACTACAATAAGGCCCCGTTCTTTAGAGCTGCTCTGCTATGTTCAATATGCTCTGCTTAAAAATAATACTAATAACAATAAAGGCTCTGCTCTGCTCTGCCCATAAACTCAAAAAAACAGGGCCTTATAGAGAAATGTTGGCCTCCTAGTCCAGAGGAATCTGTGGGTGGGAATGCCCGGGGTTCGATCCCAGGTCCAACTCTAAGCCACGGAAACGGGAAGTGGTTTCACTGAGCTTTCACTACCATGCACAAGAACCAGGATTAGATACACAATACACACAGGCCCTGTTCTCTTCACCTTAATTTTGCTGAACTGAAATTATTTTTACTTAACTGAAATTATTTTTGCTGAACTTAAATTATTTTTACTGAACTTAAATTAATTTTATTGAACTGAAATTATTTTCGCTAAACTGAAATTATTTTTACTGATTTTCTATTATAATTCTTCTTTAAGAAAACTGAATTTTATTGAACTGAACTTATTTTTACTAAACTGAAATTAATTTTACTGAACTGAAATTAATTTTACTGAACTGAACTTATTTTTACTTAATATTATTTTTTTAAGGTGAAAAGAACAGGGCCATACACTGAATTTGAATTGTACGTATGTCAAACCACATAAGAAAAAAAAAAGATAAAAACTGGGATTCAATCTAAAATTCCACCTCAGCATCTAATCATCGTTGACTTCCAAGCTGTAATACACAGCCAGGATAAAGCTGGTAATCTTATTAAATTAAGAAAGAATTAAATATCATTATATTGGAAGAAAATTACCATATTTGCATGTGTGCATATATATAAACAAATGTCAATCTCGCAAAAAAACTACTTTAAAAAAAAAAAAAATCCAAAAATCTCCCATTATTAAAGAAGCGGCGACTCGACTCATGAACGTGATCTAGCTTTAAGTAGTTAAGCTTTCTTTTTCTTTCACCCATATAAATTTTCCTTCAACCCTAAAACTTTATTCTTCCAAAAATTTAATCTTATAATCTCATTTACAACTAAATCTTTCGATTTAATTGTGGAACGAAAAGAGTAATAATTTTGATTATAACAAATCCTTTATTATTTCGAGGATTTGTGTTATGAAAGGAAAATTGTGATTTTCTTTGTACAACTTTTTTTTTTTCTATCCATACATATCTAGAATTTAAGATTTTATAAACTTTACCAAAGTTTGATCGATCATTCATTATTTTTTGTATTTAAATCAAATCGATAATTTGGTATTGAAAAAAAAAATGACGTCGGAAAAAGTAAGCTCGGATCTCTCGATGATTTTGCCAAGGGTCCTCATTGTTTCTCGCCGTACTGTGCGTAAGAACAAGTTCGTCGATTTTGTAGGTTCGTTCCTTTTTTTCTCCTTGGTTATGAGTTTATGACGATATAATTGATGTTTGTTTTCGTCGATTATGAAATATTCTCTTCGTCTCTAAAAGTTTTTTAGACAATAACCATTGAATTACGAAAAACTTTTAATTTATATGTTGAATTATTATTTAGAATTATGTTGATTGTCTGTTAAATTAAATAATTTTAGTTGTAGGTATTCAATTTCAATTGAAATTGAAATTTTGCCTATGATCACCATTACTTAACTTTGTTACATCCACTTGTTCACATACGTTGTTACGTTTCCAGTTCAAATTATATTTGTTATTTGTTTGTGGTGTTGTTGAGTATTATTCATAAAGATTTTGAGGAAGTTAACAGTTGAAATGGATGTGAATTATTTTTAAGGTAGTATTGTTGAGTATGTTGGTCAATGCTGTCTAAAATTAACCTCATTGGGAAAGTACTTTTATTTATTTTATTGAGAATCATTGGTCAACGTACATGAAAGCATTGGTTTGTACTTTTTTTTTTTCCTTTGAAGATTGTGAGAGAAAAATAATTTTAAAAATGTTTTAATACTATGAAAAACATAATAATAACATTTAAAATTTTAGCATCTAACTTGGTCAACTTTGCCAATTACATAAATATTGTCAAAGACGGAATATGCCATAAATGTTTTGATCAAACTCTTAGTTAGGTGGAGTTTTGATGTATGTCCACCTACTCTTTAAGTGCTTGGATCAACAAGTTAAAGTTAATGAGTTGTTCCGTCTTAACCAAAGCTCCTTCACTTGGTGATTTCCATTACTCGAATCTAGACTAGTCAGAGTCTAGCATACTCTAGATTACTAAATGATGTCTCTTGAAAATTTTGGCATAAACATTTAATACTTTGGAGTTAATTTTTGTGATTGAACCTGTCAAAGTATGTTATACTAATACTCTAATGTAAACACCATGTTGTAATTTGTAACATTGTTTGTTATTGGAGAATTTTTGAATAACTTTGGGTTCGTTTGGCATTATTGTGGTTTTCAGTTTTTTGGTTTTCAAACTCACATGATATAAGTCATAATGAAACAAAAATTAGTCAATATTATTAAATTCATGATAATTTTGAAAACTGACAACAAAAATGTGGAAACACCTTTTTCTTGTTTCCAGTTTTTTGTTTTCAAAAAAACAGAAAATTGAAAACAGAAAACGATGCCAAATAAGCTCGAAGATTATAGTATTAAGTCATTTCTGGAAAAAATTATAACTGGTTCACTTTTTTACTCAGGGGAATACCATTTAGACCTTATAGTAAGCTATGGTGCAGTACCAGTGATTGTCCCAAGAGTAAGTGGTGTTTCAACGTTGCTCGAAAGCTTTGAGCCAATTCATGGAGTACTACTTTGTGAAGGTGAAGACATAGACCCTTCTCACTATGATTCTGAACTGTCAAACTTCACTGCTGAAGAACTCGAAGAGATAAGGCGAGCACATGCTAGTGATACAGCTATTGATCAAGAGAAAGACTCAATCGAGCTAGCCCTTGCAAAGCTTTGCCTTGAAAGGAACATACCTTACTTGGGAATATGCAGGGGATCACAAGTTCTAAACGTTGCTTGTGGTGGTACTCTTTACCAAGATGTTGTGAAAGAACTCTCTAGGGAACGCCCTGAATGCCAAAGAGTGTCCCATATTAACTACGACGATTATGATGGGCATAGGCACGCGGTGGAGGTGGTGGAGAATACACCTATACATGATTGGTTTAAGGAGTCTTTGGCAGAGAATAATATGGAGATTTTGGTTAATAGCTATCATCATCAAGGTGTTAAGAAGTTGGCGCAGAGATTTGTTCCTATGGCTTTCGCGCCTGATGGATTGATTGAAGGGTTTTATGACCCTGATGCTTATAATCCTGAAGAGGGCAAGTTCATTATGGGGCTGCAATTCCATCCAGAGCGAATGCGACACCCTTCCTCTGATGAGTTTGATTACCCTGGTTGCCCTTTCGCTTATAAGGTAACCTCAGTTTCTTAATCATTCTATAATCTTCATGTGCTTACTGTTGAGATGGCCTTAAAAGACGTCGATTTGACTGTGAAGTACTGAAGAAATATGGTGCCTGTTAAGATTATCAGTACTGAATATTGTTTGGAAGGACTGCAGGAATTTGTGAAGGCTGTGATAGCGTATCAGAAGAAGCTAATCAGTCAAGCAAGCGTGCCAAAGGGTCCAAAGCTTAATAAAGAGCAGGAAACCAAGAGAAGAATGATTGTCAGAAGCTTCTCAATTGCAAAGGACATGTATATATCAGGGCGGAGCTCTACTGCTGCTGTCAATGAATCAGAACTTGAACCAGGCGCAATTTTCCTTGAGGTAACGACAGCTAACTTTGAGCTACTATATGTATCAGCAAACAAGAGCTATTTGTTGCTTCTTTTTAACTTATAATCCGATTCAAACACAATTTAATTAATAAAATGAACTTGAACTTGAACAGGAAAATACGGCTTACAGTGTATTGAGTTTACAACAAGAACATAGGCTGAGGCAGATGGGTGCAACTGTGAGGAATGGACATGGTTATAAGAAGCTGAAATTGAAGGAAGAGAGGGAGAAAGTGGCAAGGTCAATCATAGGGAAGATGTCAATCGAACAGCTATCTGATATGATGTCGTTTTACTACATGATGGGGCAGATTTGTTCCGAGGTTTTGGAGACCAAGCTTCAACACCTTGAATTGCTTCATATGAATGATAAGTCTTAGCAGTAGACATGTACTTTTTTTTTCTTCTTTTCTTTTTTTTTTTTTTTTTTTTTAAATTCTTATTGAAATAAAAAGGGTAATAGTTGAAATCCTTTGTTGCTATTAGTTGCATAGCCTCCATTAATGATAAACCAATTTTTGAGATGGATATATTTGTTCATCTCGTGTAAGGGGTGATATTCAAAAATAGGAGGATGAATAGAGGGCAACTTTTTATCTAATTTTTAATTGTTTTCCCTCCATTATGTCTCAATAATTACACTTTCAAATGACATTTAAAATAGGAAGATTTTCATTTTGGTACCCTGGTCTGTAGCTATTATGATATAATTTTGGTCATCGATCTACTATAATGCATACCTGATGTGAATTGTTGGATGTTTTGGTGTGAGCTGTCTTGATTGAACACAGGTTTATATATTCCTTTGGTAAATGTTGGTTGTGCTTGTTCGGACAAGAAATTCAATACAAACATTATTTAGATATTACATTTTAGATACAAAATCACAGGGCACCAAAATGAGTGAGAAAATTTGTCTTTTCTTTTGTCCTTTTAAAGTTGCAATTTAAGTTGAATATGAATGATTTATTTTCAGTTGGTTGAATATGTTGATAGTAGGGGTTGGAAAGGCAATTGAACTGTGCAACTGGCTAATCAACATCCAATCTGTGTAGCTCTTGTGAATAAAAACTTTGCAGTTTCTAAACTGATGTTATGCACTTATGCCCTTCATGAACTGTGCTTAAACTGTTATATTGATTTGGTAGCGTAAGTAGAAGATAATTATCTGGTGGTTGTCCTGTTTTTGCGAGTTTTCAGGGTTTCATACATTCTATGGGAAAATTAACATCAATGTTAAAACTGTCATGAGTTGCTGCAGGTCTTGGCAGAAGATGGTTTAATATAATTGTTTTGGTTAGCTTATTCGGCTGTTTTAACTATGTGTTGTTTGTGTTTTACGGCTTGTGTTGCTGTCTTTAGTAAGACAATTATAGCTTTCTTTGTTCCATTATATTCCTGGCATGTGAAAATTTCTTTTCCATACTTTCTCCTTTCACTCTTTGTTTTCTTTCCTTATCAGCTTTGCTTTTAAGTTATAACGTTTGTTTTATGTATTTGTTGCCTCTGGTTCGTATAGGTTTATTTTATTTATGGTTCGCCTTAGATGAAATTAGAAAATTGATTTATAAGACGTTTGTTGCGACATGATAGAATGTACAAAATAATAAATAAATAAAACTCAAGGTAAGAGTGTTCTTGATCATTAATACTTGTATGTTAACACAATCTGTAGGCTTCTTACAACTCGAAAATTAGTGAAGTTGCAAAGTATGAATTCTACCTCTCTGCTGTTTATAGGAACTGTACGTTTCCTTCTCACTTTATGTCGACGTGCTGGTTTCCAGTCTTTCCACCCTGCATAATGTTGGCAACTTGGCATCCTGCTGTTTTACAGAAAATAAAAATGGCAGTGTCTCACCCCCCGCCCCCCTTCTTTCTCTGGGTTCACATTTGCATTGATACATCAGTAATTTTCTTTAAGCTTGAACTCTAACTTCTACACTCGCGTTAAATTGTCCTGCTTGTGGCTGTGAAGACAGCATTTTTAGAGCAGCGAATGTATTGAATTTGTTACGCATGTGACACCTTTGTTGAAAATTACTAGCTGTTTGTAATTTTGTATTACCTATTGATGCAGTTCTTCTTTCATCTGATCATAATTTTTCAGTTTCATATTATTGCCCGTCTTCAACAACTATACTTATTGGATTGTTTTCCTGTAGAAGCAGAATTCTAGGTTGGTGATCAACATTTTTTATTTCCCAGGGTACATAACCTACTGAATGACAATACCTGAAATTTTCTGCATGTTTTATTGTGGTAGTAAGATTTCTCCATGTTTCAATTGCTAATTCACTTTGTTTATCATCTGTTGATTTTCTTGTTTGTCATGATATTCTACACTTATTCTGCTTGTGTTGGCCTTTCCATAGCATGTCTTTAATCACTTTACATTGATTAGGGAGCTTGAATCTGAACATCTCTAGACTCCGATTGAGGCAAGGTTTATCATTCATACCTAGCTTAGCTTTATGCCTTTAATCTCGTACAATGCATGATTTTTACAAAATATTTATGAATTACAACTTTTAGTATTTTTTTACGAGAAAAATAATAATATCATTGATGAATATCTATATGGCATCTACAATAAAGATTTGTAAACCATAGATTTAGGGGCCGTTTGGTTCACCCAAGGGAATCGGAATGGAATGAAGAAAGGTAATCAAAGAGAATGGAATGAAACCCATTCTTTTTAACATGTTTGTTTGTTTTAAAAAAAACTCCCAAGAATCACAGCACCATAGCACCACCACGACACAACCGCAACACCTCCAATTTCAACAGTTATAGCTACCCACATCTTAGCAGCCGCCCCTCCTGTCCTCGAAAAACCACCCCTCCCAATCTCCCCGACGTTACTTCCACAACAGGTCGATTGCTCCCAGGTTCAACAACAACACGACTATGTAAGTCATTATAAGCATCAATCCCAAAAGACACAAATTGATGAAACTTCGATTCACACAAATCAATTGTTCGTTGAAAAGAGAGTGGTGTTTTGGATTTCAATTGATCAACATCAAGTACAAGTTGGAGTTTACCAGAATCCGAAGATGAAGATTGGGATTGAGAAGGGTTGTTTCGCTTGATAGGGTTTCGGCGAGTGGAGCACCGGTGCCGGCGACGAGGAGAGAAGGGTTTCAAGGGTGAGGGAAACGGCGGCCGACGGTCGGGAAGAGGTGGCTGAACGGTGGGGTAGGGCAGCAAGGTGGTGGTTGGTGTGAGGTTGGTGGTGTAGTGGTGATGGGGGGAATGGGAATGCAAAAGGGGAGGGGGGTGGGGAACGAGTGTAGAGGGAAAATGGGTGAACCCAAAAATAAAAAGGGGTAAAGGGAATGGGAGAATGTGGCAAACAAACAATAACAAAGGGAATGAAACCCTCTCATTCCCATTCCCTTTTTTTATAACCCCCAACCAAACGCCCCCTTAGAAAATAATAACATAACGTTTACAATCAAAATCATAACTATTTTGCATATTTGACATAGCTCACGCCTCACACTCCACCGCTTCAAGCTTAATAGACGCGAGCAATGTTTTCGATGTCTTCACATCTTTTCAATTAGAGTCGTTTGCAATTAGCGCTGATGTTTTGATCGTAGAGTTGATGAAAACCCTAAATACATATGAATTCAAATCACCATCCCAAATATTATTAGAACCCTAACAATAAGATTCTCATCCATAAATGAGAATCAAAATCCCATAAAATAGGAAAATTACAATTATACCTTAATTTAGTTTTACGATAAACAAAATTTTAAAATTTTAAAACTAAAGAATTACTTCTTATATTTTTATACGAAATGTATAAATAAAACAACTTGAAATTTATATATACTTTGTAATAAAAAGACCTCAAGGGTTTAATTTAGGTTTGAAACCCTCATGGTTTAATTAACCTTTCATGCCATGAACCGCCATAGAGTTTCGAGTATTGTATTGATGTTTAGGAACACTAGAAGTAGGAATGGTGAATAATTATAATATATATTAGATTATGATATGAAAAGAAGAGAAATTAGATAAAAAAAATAGAATGTGAGAGTCCAAATTCAAAATTTAACTTTGCCCATAACCTTAACCTTAGATAGAGCACGAAATTTATAAGGTAGAAGTCGAAAAATAGAATAGAATTTGTCGAACATGTGCCGTCGCGCCAAAAATTAGCACACCGCATTATGAAAACAAGTGTCGTAATACGGCAAGGGAGCACCGTGACATAGCAAAGCATGCTTCACATAGTGCATACTAGCGCCTCGCGCCAGATTTCTAGCTCGCGGTTCACGCACAAGATCGGAATTTCCAATCCAATTTTTTTATGCTTTACATGTTTGGCGTAGAAATTTACTAGCATAATGTCCATGCGATGCACGGTTTATAAATCAAATTACTAATTAATCCTGTAGGAAAAAAAAAAAAACAAATGTTATTCAATTATCACTACTACAAAAATGGTCAAAGGAACCTATAATAAAATACCCGTTAATTAATTCAACGGCTCTCTTTAATATATTAGATCTGATATTAGAGATAACGGGTCTCTTATATATCAAAGGGCCCACTTAAAGATGGAGGGAAAAGAATAAGAGACCCTTAATTGACTTAACGGGTCTCTTATGTATCAAAGGGCCCACAATAAGATGAAGGGAAAAAAGTAAGAGACCCTTAATTGACTTAACGAGTCTCTTATATGTGTCATGGCCCACCATTAAAAGGATTGATAGCAAAACCCTATTTCTTTATCTTCATATTCCCCATTTCCTATCACGCCGCTTTCCTTTTCTCTCTCTCTCCTCTAATTTTTCTTTTCTCTTGGAGCATAAACTGTGCTTCCGTCGGCCTCCTTCTTAGTGTCGGTGGTCACTTCCACCTCCTCCTCGCCTCCTCATTTACGGTGTGTTTGGATAGAAGGAAATGGAAGGAAAAGAAGGGGAGGGAAATGGAGAGATGTGATGTGATATCTTTCATTTGGATAACAAATGAGGAAGTAGGGGAAATGGAGAGGAGAGAAATGGAGGGATTAAATTGTAAGAAAATGATCCCTCCAACAGATATCAACGGACTTTGTTATCATGGAGCTGAAGAAATAGCAGCTCATATTTTCTGGTAATGTGAATTAGAAGTTTGAACTGACGTATGATGTATTTGATTGCTTATTGTTGGTTGTTTTGCTTGAGGACCCAAAGATTTAGCATGGTAAAATTGGATATGTTTACATTCAACTTTTGTTAAGAGTAATAAGATTATATTCAACTTTTGTTAGTGTTCCAACTTCCAAGTTGCCAAGTACAAATTTAAAATCCATTGGATTTGAGTGATTGTAACAAGGATAGACTAGTTTCAATAACATTAATAATATTGAGAAAAGCTTCACAAAATTAAAATCGTAGCAATTTAACTACAGTAACTAAGAGCTATGAGTTAAGGGCTCAATGAGTTAGCCAAAGCACAAAACCAAAAACTTCAGACATCATCATAATATAATAATTTGGTTAAGGTGTAGTGAAAATCCACACAGATACACATATTACATATCCACTGAGAGTCATGAAAAGGCTACTGGCTTTAAGAAAATCGTTTACATTTAGCAGTTCTATAATGACAGTAAAGAAATAACACAAATGGTCTTAATTAATGTTAAACACCCTTGAAAATTCTGCAACTTGCTTCTTAAGCACACCAATTAAGTTATTAGATAAACTAAATACTTTCAGCATACTTAACTTTCAAGGAGTTACTGCACAACATACTTCCTTCTTAAACACACCAATTAAGGTATTAGATAAACTAAAGGCTTTCAGCATACTTAACTCTCAAGGAGTTACTGCACAACATTATGCTGCCTCCCATCTGGAATAGCGAAAAGAACAATTGGCTTCGAATGTTTGTAAAATGGTACATCACATCTGAAATAACCCTTTCTCTCTAATTGAATGATATCTCCAGAAATCAGATACCGCATGTTTATGTCCCCAAGTGCGAAGGTGTCTTTTCTGGTGACAGGGTTAAGTGCCTTAAAAAACTCCTCCTCTTCCTGCATCTTTTCCTTCTTTCCCTTCTCACCTTTCTTTTTCTTGATTTTGACCTGAGATAGAAAACGAATTCAATCAATAAACAAATTACTGGAAAAATTAAAAACAATTGTTATACAGAATGGTTGTCTAGGCAGTACCAGCTTCTCCTTAGTAATCAGATAATCAAACTCCACAAGCTGAAGCCGGACTAGTTCATCTGTCTCAGGAAGCCAAGTCAGCTTCAGCTTAGTTGCTTTAACAGATCCTTCGAGATGCAACACTCCTAACAACTCCACAACAATACCCATCTCATTCCGCTTGATTTCTTTAATAATACAATTTCCCCAATCCATTAAAGTCACCTCATCATTAGCAGATATGTTCAAAGCATCAGCATAATCAATCCATATATTTTTGGTATAAAGTGTGAACTTATTTCCTGCTTCTTCAAACTTTTTATGCCGAGGCATGATGCGCACAAAGGGCTCTGCAGGGCCATTAGCAAGGGTTATCAGCACTCGGTGTTCCTCGAGCACAGCAGTATGTCTTGGACAAATGGGATCAATGATCTTTTTATTAATGGTCCACAGTTTATCCCATTGCATCAGATTTTGGTTTGTGGAAGCCCCCTGCAGAACAGCAGATAAGTTCAGGATTTGCACATACATAAAACATACTCGCAGAAAGGCACTTTCGACTTAAAATTTTCATTACATTGCATATCACAGAATCAACAGAGCACAGGTTATATACAGTTGGAGCAAAACAAAATATAACTACGAATTATACCTGTTCACCTATGAATTGGGTAAGTGCCTCTATCTTAAGACCTTTGCGCACCATCCCTTGAATAGTAGGTACACGAGGATCATCCCATCCGTCCACTCTTCCATTTTGCACAAACCATAGAAGCTTATGCTTGCTTAAAAGTGTATAGACCATACTCAATCTACTAAATTCATAAAAACAAACTTTTCTAACTCCCATATCCTCTTGGATCATGTGACATTGATCATCACGGTCACGATATTCATTTGACCGAAGGACATGTGTTATGCCTTCCAAAGCATCTACAAATGGACTTGCAAAGTCATAGGTTGGGTATAGCTTATATTTGAAACCAACCCGATGATGGTGAGCTAAATTGCACCTGTAGTAAACAGGGTCTCTGAGACACTTGTTTGGATTCTGGAAGTCTAATTTGCCCCTTAGACAACACATCAGGCCTCTGTCAGATCCCACAATCATTTCCTTCCATAACTCCAAATTCTTACTTACACTATTGTTCCTGCACTTCGATTCAACCCCTTTATCCCTTTCAATCCTCATTTGATCTACTGGTGTATCATCCACATATGCTTTACCCTCACGAATCAATTTCTCAGCCATATCCATCAACTAAGGGAAGTAATCAGATGTATAAGTTACAGCATCATAAACAATGCCAAGAGTAACAATATCTTTGAGAAGACTCTCGACAAACTCAGTGCTTGTGTCATCCAATCGCACAATCAGGCGACCTTTATACTTATCAACAAAATATTTATTGAGCAATGCTGCTTTCGAATGGCCTATGTGGAGATATCCATTGGGCTCAGGGGCAAACCTCAGACAAACCTTTCCCACTTCAGCATTAGGAAGATCAATTTCAGGCACATTAGAGCTATATGTTTTCTTCTTCTCAATACCGCCACTAAACAGTCCCAAAATGGTATTCAAAGATGAATTATACTTGGACATCAAAGTGTTGTACCATCTCCCAAGATTCTTATACTTAAATAACTCCCTGAAGCTTTCACTCTTCTTACCAAAATCTGTAGGTAGCAAATGCAGTTTGTCAGAAAAAGAGTACAGTAGCACATATCATCTTATTCATTTACGACAAAACAATGAGAAAAAAATTTAGCTAATCTCTGTAGATTCTTACATGAAAGAGCCGACCATAAGGCTAAATCTGCTATCGACAAGTTCTGACCAACCAAATAGGTACATGACGAAGGCATACAACTATCAATAATGCTGCAAGTTCTTTCAAATTCAGATCCTTCATTGAAGATGGGAAGGAAATCAAGCCACTCATCAATCTAAATGCAAACATACATAAGTGTTAGGCAGTAAACAGATAATACAGCAACCTATTATTAGAAAGAACCTTGAAATTCACCTTTCCGGATTGAAATGCATCAACCCCATAAAACTTCGAGTCCGACGCAGCATGTCCAATGTATCGCAAAAGAACATATGTGCCCTTCAGCTCAGACCTAGAATAATAAAGAAATTTAAACAATACTTTTTGACACCCAGATTAATAACAAGTTGGATAGCAATCATTAATATTCATATTTGAGAATTGTGAATAGAGATAGTAGGGCAAAATACCCATTAGGAAATATGAGTAAGGGATCACTACACGATGTAAGTATAGGATCTACAGACACGGGAATGCCACCAACATAACAAGCAGCCATAACTGACAGCGGAACGTTATTAGATGCGACTTGTAAATTGAACGTCATCTCTAAAATGGACCTGATAAATAAGATTATAAACTTTTAATTATAGATAAAATACTCTCCTTAGAGTCAAACCTTTAAGGGCCGTTAACCATTAACAAATCAGTAACACCTAATTCAGTTGAATTTGCAATCAATAAACTACTAATGTTGCAACTTGTTTCACAAATCAAATCATTAATAAGTAACCACAGTTTGACTATTCTTAATTCCCCCACCCCTATGTTACTCAACCATCATAAATTCTATTCATAAAATAGCCGAGGCAAACCCTAAATGAATTACTAACAAAATAATGGAGTATATGATATTTTTGTCAAGTAAGATTTGGGCTTTAATGATCTTCACAAATACGCTAATATACTAGTCGAAAATTTCAGCTTTACAAATAAAAATAAAACAAATTATAAGAGATGTATTTTTTTTTTTTTTTTTTTTGCTGATTAAACTTACCTTTTTGTAAATATGATCAGTTTAAAAAAGTTCAATTATGGAATTGAAAATCCAAAGTATTCCCAAACATTAATTTAGCAACCAAATTTGATTCAGTTATCAAATAAGGCTCCAAAAATCAATAATTTTAGGGATTTTTTTTATTCAATCATCGATTAGGTTCAAAATTTTCTTTTCTGACAAAATAATCGCTGATTACAACCAATAATTCAAAAATTCGAACCTTATATTTAATAAATTGACAATTAAATTAAATTACATCAAAGAGAAACCCTAGATTGTGAAATTTATATGGTAATTACCAAAAAAAACAAAAAACAGTTTACCACAGAAGCTACTTCAATGGGGAATACATTGAAGGCGCCTCAATGGAGAACGTCAAGTGCGCTTTAATGAAGGACGAACTGAGAGAGAGAAGTAGGGTTATTTTTTGGTGCTCAGAGAAAAGAAGTAGGAGGGCTTCGTTCATCAGGTTACAGAGTATTTGACAAAATCTCCTCAATTGCTCTGTATGTCTTTATTCACCAAACCACAAGAGTATTTACTCCGTAGATACAAAATATGCGTGGCCTTGGTAACCAAGGCAATGCCAACTAATCTCAATAAAAAAGTACTCCGTACACACCAAGGAAGTAGTAAGCACTTAGCAGACCCTCCTATTAGCCTGTGCAACCCGGCCCACAGCACGGGCCCCAACGAAATAGGCCCTCAAATTTAAGCTTACGTACGTACTACACTGGAGCAGTCAAAAGCTGACCCGACCCGACCCGACCCGAATCCGATTATTAACCGACTTGTTTAAACTTGGAAAAATGGTGACCCGAATCCGATTTGACCCGACTTGAAAACATCCCTAGATCCGAGTTAACCCGAGCATTTGAGATCCGAACCCGAACATGAACCAACCTGGAGATGACCCGACCCGAATATAACCCGTAAATTATTGACCTAAACCAAAATATACCCATACCCGTTTTAATCCGTCAAAACCTGAATTCAACCCGACTTGTTCCTAACCTAAACCCGAATTAAACCCGACCAGTTACTAACTCGACTCGAAATTAGGGGTGTCCATTCGGTTTTCAGTTTGGATTTAGGCCAAATCCAATCCGATCCGAATTATAATTCGGTTTTCAATTTTTCAATTTGATCCGATCCGAATTACCTTTCCAATCTGATCCAATCCGAATTAAATTCGATTATTTTGGATCCGATCTGAAAATCCGAATTAAAATAAGTCGCTTTATAACGTCTAATAAACTAGTACGATAATATAAAACGGTTGTCGTGATTAACATAAATTCTTTAATATCAAGTCAAATTAAATTGTTCAAAATAAGTAGTACAACTAAAAGGCAACACTGAGAGTTCATTACAACATTTTTGTTCAAAATAAGTAACAACAATTTCCTGTTCAAGACTTCAGCAACTAATTCTAACAGAAGGCAAGAGGAGCCTAGGAGGTATCAACTTAAAACGGTAGGCATCATCAACTTATAAAGAAAGTAGGCAGCAGCAACCTAAGAAGAAAGCAGCAGCAACAAACAATCCAAACAACAATCCATATTATACATGTTGATATCTAATTTTCGGTTTTCGGTTTTAATTGGATCCGATTAGGGTTAATCCGATCCGAATATCCGAATTTTCAAAAAATTTATATCCGATCCATAATTCTTGCTAATAACAAGTCTGTTAGCTAATTCTTGTGAGATTATTCGCACTTGAATGCATCTGTATTGCAGTATACTTTGTTGAGTTTTGTTGTCTTACTATTTGATGGGTAAGTTAAGGTTTTCATAACATGATGCTAATAAGCGTAACTTGCTTCATTTTCTTGACTAATTCATTAAACAACACCTGATGAGCAGAGCTTTTAGTAGCTACTATGTGCCAGCCCCCAGACCATGACAAAATTGGATTTCCAGCTACATAAGCCATGGAAGCTACTAAAAACCTCTGCTCACAAGAATTAGCTAACAGACTTATTATTTCTAGGTTTTTAGTAGCTACTATGTGCAGACCCCCTGACCCATGCCAAACCTGTTGTAATAATGCTAGGAGATCCAGGAGATAAATCGCCTGATAAAATAGGCCTCTACTTTATTCTACTCGTATTCATGTGCGCTTTCTAAATAACATGCAATCATTAGATTAATCCTAAACCTGTTCAATTTATGTTGGTTGAATATTAATGCATAAATAAATCTATTATTGGCGATCACTCGAGTTAAAATCATATTAGCCTAAACCGAATTATTTATTATCTTATTAGGCGTGATTACAAGTACAAATTCCCTTTAAACATGCATAAAAAAACGTGATCAAGCAATAACAATAATATACATCAAGCAACATAATAATAATCATAATTACAATCATCATAATCATAATAAGGCACAACAAAGGTTAATAATAATACCAAGATCCTAGGCATGATACTAACAAGATTAATAACAAACCCTAGCATGTCACTAAGCATCAAAGATCAAAGCTTTAATCCTAACATGATACTAACATGCTATTAGAAAGAATAAAAGGCACCCAAAACATGATACTAGAAAGCAACAAAAACATCCTAACATGATATACTAGGAATTAATATAACAATCTAAGCATGCTTTCTACATTGAAATAAAAAGGGAGTAAGCTAATTACTTACTTTGAAGCCTCGTACCTCTTTCTAATAATAAAATACACGCATTAGTAAACTTCAATGAAATAAATAAAAGGGAAATTCTCTTTGATAGACCTCTATTAATTAAAATTATCTGTGGTTAACTAAGCATCTAATGACTAACTTAACCCTAATGGCAGACCTGATTTCCCTCCAAATCGATTTCTCCCTTTTTGTAAGAACCCTAAAAATCGATTTCCCCAAATTCTCTCTAAGAGGCAATGAAGAACAGTCGTTCATCTTCTTCCTTGAAGCCAATTACCATGGACAATAGGATTGCTTGGGTTAAGCATATGCGCTGCGACTGTTCTCCCCCTCGATCAAGTGGCTGCTGTGAAGATTTCAGAAACCACAAAGAACCCTAGAAGACTCTTTTTCAAGTGCAGAGGGTGGGATTATTTTGCGTGGTTGAAGAAGGAGGATATAATAAGGGTTGGTGATGAATTGGAAGTTGAACAAGGTGGTGTTGCTGGTGTTACTTCAAGGCTGGATGATTTGATGAATTTCATCAAACTAATCGTGAAGATGGCTTTGATAATGTATTTTATTATGTTATTTGTTGTTTGTAAGTGATGACTTTGGTGTATTAGTATGAAGTAGAATGTTGATGTTGAATGTTATGTATTAGGTATGGAACTGATGTAATTTGGTTTGTTAAATGAACGATGAATGAATGAAATTGGTACTACTTTTGTCAAATCTTGCAAGCATTTTTTACACATACTGTTTGGTACTACTTTTGTCAATTTTTGCAAGCATTTTTTAATTTACACATGAAATTGGTACTACTTTTGTCAATTTTTACAAGCATTTTTTACACATAAAATTGGTACTACATTAAGAGTCAATTTTTGCAAGCATTTTTGTGACATGAAATTGTTACTACTTTTGTCAATAATGCTGATATGTCATTGATTTGCCAAAAGGAAAATATTACATCAACCCATAATCTAAATGTCTTGTCTAAAAAAAACAGAATTTGACATCATGAAACAGATCGTCTTCAAGTTTGACACATACAGTCAATTAAGAAGCAAAAAAATAAGCACTTTTCTGACCAACTACTCCTAAGACAAACATCATGCAGGCTGTGAAGCTGAGACCCCTCCTTTAGCTCTCTTAGACCTAGGTGAGACTCTTAATGGCTGTGATGCTAAGATAGGACCCTTTGCTCTCTGTTTCCTTAGTGAAAATCTCAATGGTTGTGATGCCACTATTGCTGGTTCAGGTTGGCTCATAGATGCCCCTTTTCCCTTCCTGGCTGTTTGTTTTTTGTTGGTCTGACCTGCAGAGCTTTCACCTAGGGCCACCTTTTGTTTACCAGTCAAGCCACCTTGGCAGGTTTGTGCATTATGGCCAAACTGTTGGCATTTGCTGCACTTGACAGTTCTGGACCTCTTCCCTTTCGCTTGCTCACCCTCTTCCCTCCTCCTATTCCTCTTTTCATAGTTGGTAGGGCAATCTCTGGATAAGGACTGTCAGACCATTGCTCCACATCTGGTATGGCCTTGATAGAGTTGCCATAAGCCAACTTATACCTTGTGACAGAATACCACTCACTGATGTAGAACCTAGGGTCTTCATTTGAGTGCAAAATGGCTCTCATGGCATGTTTACAAGGCAATCCAGTAAGTTGCCAAGCATTACATACACATGTCTTATCTCTTAGGTTCACTGGAAGCACAGATTTTCCATCAAGTATTTCAAATTCACCATCTCCAGACTTCAAACTCTTGCATGTCCTTGATTCATGGCTAATAACTTGCATCCTTTTCATGATATTAGGACACTTATCATCTCTCCAGTTCTCACATGCCTCCCTTCTGGTGGCCATTCTCACCATCGTCACTCTTCTAATACCTGAAACAGCAATAAGGGTGAATAGATAAGCAATTACTGCTATTGAATTCACTAAACATCAAATAAGTAAGGTAAGGTGAGAATACCTTCTAGCATAGTCAGGACTGGTCTGCATCTATCAATGCGTAGGGTAGAATTAAAGCTTTCTACAAAGTTTGACTTGTTTGTATCACACTTGACTTCTGGATATGCTTTTACCATCTTGATTGTGGTCCAAGCTCTGCCAGCCAAACAAGTGCTAATGGATTTGCCTTCTGCAATGCTTCCATTGCCTTCTTAAAGGTGAATGGATTGAATGCTCCAGCAACCTTCCAAAACAATTGGAACATCAACAAACCAGGAAATTCCTTCTTGAAGTTCTTCACCAAGTGCTTGCAGTAGTATCTTCTGCCTACTTTTGGCCATATGTCAAGTAAAACTCTCATAGCCCACTTGACATTCACCATATTGTTCCTTGTCCCCAATCTTGCACATGTATGTTTTGGGTTTTGTATACTTTTGATTGCCCAAGTGCACCCATCTGGAAGGACAGTGTAGGGAATATTTCAAGCAATATGATCCCAAACTTGAACCCCACTGTGATCATACACTAAAGTATGGTGGCGTTCCAAAGGGAAAGAAAAGAGAGCAAAAGAGTCACCAACAAGTTTTAGGAACTTGTAAACCCAAAAGACAATCCAAAAGGACCATCAACTCCATAAGGTCTTGAACCAAACAGGGTCCGGAGATAAGGGTACGAATCCAATCTACAAAAGAAAGGACCCGCCCTATAAAATAGGCCTCTACTTTGTTCTGCTCGTATTCATGTGCGCTTTTCGAATAACATACAAACATTATATTAAACCTACCCTATTTATCTATGTTGGTTGAATATTAATGCACAAATAAGACTATTATTGGCGATCACTTGAATTAAAATCACATTACCCTAAACCAAATTATTAATTATCTTATTAAGCGTGATTTCAAGTACAAATTCCCTTTAAACAATCATAAAAGGTGTGATCATAAAATAACAATAAAAATATATAATCAAGCATCATAATAATAAGCAATAGTAAATCATCATGTTAATAATAAAGCTTGACTAAAAATGCGAAACAATAAAAAATTTCCGTCATTTTTGTGGAGGGTACCGACTTTCTCTCGAAAAAGAAAGACGCGAAAAAAAATCAAAGTGTTTAATGGTGCATGTTGAATGAGCTTAATTCGTTAACGTTGTCTCTCATAGTACAAGGATTGTAACATCTTAGACTATCCTACTTGGATCGATAATGAAAGTATTTAGGTAACTTAGGCGCGGAGGCTTAGCACTTCATACTTTGCGATGCAATGATGATAATTGATGAGTTATGAGTGATTTTGTTATGTCAAGGCATGCTTAAACGTTGTGTTAAGATTTCATGACAAAGGGTTCCTAAAGGTAGGGTTATTTGTTCATGTATCTGTGATGTGTGTGAAAGTGTCACTAAGGTTAAGCTGCAAAGGCTAATGGTGTGGAAAATATATTTTGAGAAGAGTCAAATAATGGTGACTTTTAGGCTGGGGTAGACTAATGATGTAGGGATCAAGCCCCCAAGTCTAGCTCTAAGTAGATAGGGATGAGCATAGGAATTCCCTTGATATGATCATGGTGTGAGTGTGTAAATGTGAATATGAATGCATTTTTATTATGGCCGCACCTCAAGTGAAGTTGCCTATGTATCCGTTAGGAATCTGGCCGAACGTAGCTCGAGCCAAACCTCGTACAAGTGTGTGTATACCTCAAAGAGGTCTTTGAAAGGTTGGAACGTGGTTAGGCTAAAGGTTAAAGAAAAGGGGGATAAAGGCTCAAGACCCTAGATAAGCCCCCAAGGTGTACAACCTTGATTTTGAATCTTTATATTTTTATGCTTGAGGTTTTTAACTCTTTTTAGCTCTCTTTATTTTTTTGTTTATATTTTGCTCTCTTTTTGCTATTGTATTTTTTATTTGAAAATTTTCAATAAGTGTGGGCAATCCCGATGATGCGGTCTATCACTCACTTGACATTCATGTTTCTCAGGCACGGTACCGAGCACTCGAACGCAATCCGATACGTGTTCTTATCAAAAATATTTTCATATCAAAGACATTGGAACACTTGCCCTTTTGCACACTTTTATTTATTTTTTGCTTATTTTTGCTATTTTAATCTTTTGAAGTCACTCAAGCTTTTTATGAAATTGAAAATCGCATAAGTTTCACACCATCCCATCCAAAGGTTAGGTAGAATTGGGTTGAAAAAAGAAAGGTCTATCGTTAGACGAGGATCAAAGTGGTTTATCAAAAAAGTGATTACATATTTGAAGGATGAGAGGTATGATCGATATGGCTACAAAGGGTGCCTTTAATCATGGGTTAGCTTGTGCTTAATTCGGCAATTTTTTTTATTTTTTTTATTTTTGCAATGTAATGATCATATGCAAGGAAATAAATGCTCATTTTCTTAAAAGGAAAAAAAAACCTATGAAATAAATCTAAGGAAGACAAAGGGTGCCAATGCTAGACTTACGGGGGAAAGGTTTGGAAAAAGAAGAAGAAAGCATGAAATCTTGGTGAGAAGCTTGCCTTGTGTTTTGTCTCATCATTACTCTTTTTCTTGTCAATCACGTGACTCAAACTCTATTCAACATGCATAGATGGGAAGAGATCATAGTGTATGAGGTGAATAATATGCATGGAGAAAGTGTGTAGAGAGTGGAAAGATGATGTAAATAGAGAGTAATGGAAGAATCTATACTTAGTATTTAAAAACTCTAATCATGATACACACATGTCTTCATCCAATGTTCACTTCTCTAATCCAATGTGCCAAGTGTTCACTATTCCAATTCAATGTGCCAAGTGTTCACTATTCCAATTCAATGTACCAAGTGTTCACTATTCTAATCAAATGTGTCACATGTTCAATATTCTCTTTTCAATTCATATATTTATTTATATATTCATATTAGTATTAAAAGGAATTTGTAGTTAAGAATTAAATATTTAAAATAAATAATAATACTACATTTTTTAAAAAAAAACCAATAATAATAATAATAATAATAATAATAATAATAATACATAATACATATAAAATATTAATATCAATATTTTTGACAGAATATTAATATTAATTAAAACTTATAATAATATTACATTATAATAATATTACATAATATTATAAAAAATATTAATTGGATAATTATAACAAAAAATTGTAGGATATATTTTTTTTTTTATTAGAAGAAGGAATTTGTAAGATCTTTAGTCGATATCATATGCAAGCAATATTTTAAGCATTAATATTATAAATAAAATTTAAATTACATACGAAGTAAATAATAATACAAATAAATTTGTTAGACACATAATCATCTTGCCGCACTAAAGCTTTGACCTTCCACTTGTTCAATTTACAATCATTTCCCTTTTTTTTTTTTTTTTTTTTTGGTGTGTGTGAGACACATAATCATGTTCTACCTTTATTACCTTTTTTTATTACACATTAATTTCTAATATGGAGTATATGCAAACCCACAACTCTTCCTCTTCATAATCCCCTAGCCGCTTATCAATGTTTATCGGCAAATTAAACCCACAACTCTTCTTCTCTATCTCCCCTCTTCATTTCCCACAAATTAAATTTCTTAATTTATGTTTTCGGTTACAAATTTCGCCCATAATTATAATAATGATAATGATTTTTGTGTATTTATTCACTCATCTCTCAATGCAATATTAACTCTATATAACATAGTACCTCCATCATCAAATTCATATGCAGATTCACATTCACATTTGGTGAGTGATTATTATCTTGTGCTTTTCTTTTTTTATAATAATTTTTATTAATTTTTCTTATTATTGTAGAATTTGTATTGAAACCCCAATTAACAAAATTGGAAAATTGTTGTAGGCTTTTGTAGAGAGCTTGATGCAAATTGAAGGTGGTAGTTTGAGGTAAAGCTCTTTGGCTAATTATTCTAATATTTGGTATAAGCTTTTAACATTTTAAATCAGTTTTGTTTGGGATTATTTAAATCAATCCAAAGTTTGTACAAATACCATTGAACTGAGATTGTTTGTTGCATAAACTCATTAAACATCTTAGGTGTTGTCCATGTTACTGGATGGATCTAATATGATTAAATTATTTTAAAATTTGAAAATAGGCCCCAAATTGATAGTGTGTCTGGTTGTACAAAACTACAAAGTCATGCATAAATCTTCAATTTTGGCAAGCTAACTAACAAATAATTGAGTGATTAATCAGCTGTGGTTGTAGTCTCATAATATTTGATTGATAGTGATCGAGTCAAAGATAAAGTTTTTTAATAGTAGTAAAAAAAAAAAAAAAAAAAAAAAAAAAAAAAAAAAAAAAAAAACCCATATTTATATTATTTCACAGGAATGACGACACAATCCCAGAAATAGGTCGGAGAAATTCAAGACAAAAATACTACATAACGCAAAATGCACAACATGAAAATGGATTCCAAAAAGAACATACAAATGTGGATGCAATACGATGAAGAATGACATCTCATATCCCATATATATTCTATGTAAACATAGTTACTTTATTAGACATATATTAAATTATATTTTGCAAATATATCTTCCAAAAGACCATGCATATTCTCTTTTAGAAATACATTTTAATGTCATATTTGATATTAAATGTAAATTAAAAAAGTCAAAGAGGCACATAAGATAACAAAAAATAACCACGTCTCGGTTGTCTCCATAATAATTAATACACCAAAAGAAAAACTCTAATAAAAAGCCCGTACATTGTACGGGCCCAAAGACTAGTTAGGAATAGAATAGACCCCCAACTCGAATGACGGAAAAACTGACTCATGCATGGACCTAAGACATGGTCATGATGACATATACAAAGTGTGTGCTAAGACTAGTGAGTGTAGGTGACATGTTAAGACTTATGTCATGATCATGTGACTAGACTTAAGCAAAGACTAAGTTGAGACTTTACGTATGTGCACTAAACTGGATAGACTGTAAAATTTTAGTCATAACTTTTTATATGTGACTCTTATTAGGACGAAACCAACGCCTAATGAAAGATAAAACTCGAGGCTACAGATCCATAGGTTGTACGACTCGTAACTCTTCCTAGAACTCTGGCTATGACCAAAACAAGTTGACGCTTGTGCAGTATACGGGAATAAAAATCCGGGTTGACTCAAAGGAACTATGACTGGATTTAAGGCATATTCATTAGTTCAAATTAATTAATCAATTAATTAAGCAAAGTCCTTTAGTCACTAGTTAGTTTATTTAAGCATATTTATAATCACAAGTCAAACCAAACGGTTAGCTTAGTCGCATAAGAAGTATGCACGAGTAAAAGATGCACAAGTAGTCAAGTAGTCACAATATGATGCAATGAGTTTGCAACCTAATGATAGGCTAAAGTTGTATCACCTTATCAAAAGTAATTCCTAAAACAACTAACTAATAATAGATAGGGAAGTAGGGTCGAATCCACAGGGAAACAAGTCAATCTATTTCTAATTAATTATTATAATGTAAATTATTAAGTAATCAAGTTGTTGTTATTAAAGGAATTAAACTAAGGAGATTAAGAATAGGGAGAAATAAAAGTAGGGAGAAAACAATTAATAAAAGGCCTAGGGCATAGGTTCACCAATAAATAATATTCCGGGATGAATAACAACAATCAATTATCGATGCATAAATTAACCATATTATAAAGGGCTTTCGTTACATATTATAATCACATAATTAATCTACCGGTATTAAATCGCATCTCTCGAATCTTGATTTAACCATTTATAAATTAACCTGCCTATTGAAACTAAGCCTAAACATCAATTCTCATCTCTCGAATCTCGAATCTCGAATTTTGAATCAATATTGCATAACTCATACAATTAAACTAGGGCTAATCTAATTGCATAGCATTAAATCAATCAATAAGAAATTAACCCAAAACATTAACAATCAACAATAATAAATCATCCCTTCATATTAATTATGGATCCCCACAACCCTAGAATTAAACCACTCGTGCATAATTAATACTAAACTAATCAAATCGATTAAAGAAAGCATAATAAAAACAATAATATAAAAACTCATGAAAACAGTGAAAACACTAAAGTAAAGCAGTTATAGTGAAAAGCTAAATTAATAAAAGCAATAAAGATTTTAACAAATTAATAAGCTTAGGGTTCGTTTGGCATCGTTGTGGTTTTCTGTTTTTTGGTTTTTTGTTTTTTAAAAGTATATTATATATGCCACATAATGAATCAAAAAATATTTAGATTTATTAAAATCATGATAATTTTGAAAACTGACAACTGAAAAGTGGAAACACCTTTTTCTTGTTTCCTGTTTTTGGTTTTTAGTTTTTAAAAAAACTGAAAACTGAAAACCTAAAATGATGCCAAACAAGCCCTTAATTAAGAAGTAACAAAGCTTAAAATAATAAACTAACGGGAAAAAAAAAACAAAGGAAACGAAAAGCTACGAAACAGGCTAAAAACTACAGTACCAAACTAAAAACTAAGAGTAAAAATTACTCCCTCCGTCCCATAATTACAGGCAAATAACTTTAAAAAGTACGGTTTTTAAGGAGGATGAAAAAAGTAGAGGAATATTGTATGGAAAAGCTAAAAAGTGAAGAATGTTAATAAAAAGTAGAGAATATTGTATGGAAAAGTTAAAAAGTAGGTAATGAGTTTTTAGTTATGTGTGTATTTTGTATGAAAAAGTGAAAAAGTAAGTAATGATTTTTTAGGTATTTGTGTAATTTGTATGGAAAAGGTAAAAAGTAAATAATGATTGGGTGTTATTTTTAGTAATAGGAGGAACATTTTGGGACACCTAAAATAGTATATTTGCCTGTAATTATGGGACGGAGGGAGTAACTCCTAATCTAAAAGCTACCAAATCCTCTTATAAGAAACAAGTTGATTTCCAATCAACTTTTAATCTCCACCGAACAAAAGCTGCGTGAAAACTTGGTGCAAGGGCATTAAAGTCGTCAGCTAGAGTAGGCCCAAGTAGATCGAGCCCATCCATTTATTAGGTCTCGTAGGTTTTGACTTGGGCTTTTAGAGTATGTTAGCCCAAGTTTCTTCACTAGCTTGGTTCGTAATAATAGCTTGTAAAACTTGGACGCTTCTTTACCAATTAAGCCTTTAATTACCGAACTAAATTTAATTAGTACGGCCTTGAGCTCTAAATACTCGATCATAAATACGATCATACTTCAATATCTTCATAGTGGATCAATAAGCATGTGAATTATCATAAATCTGCAAATTCCTACAAAGTAATATAAACTCTACAAAAACACTAGAAAACGTATATTAGTAATAAAGTAGCTCCGTAGAGCTCAAATAAGCACAAATATGGCCGTGGGACGGGGAATAAAAATACATATAAAATAGACTCATTACCTAACCATGGCTCCAGTTCTCTAAAGTTCAAGGATATGGGTTAGTCAAAGAGGGTCCATGGTTATGAGTCCGGATGCATCGCGAGGAAGTCTTACCTTTGGAAGGGTTAGCGCGTACGGATGGGACCTCGCAAGTTAAACTTGCTTCTACGGTTTGGTGGATTCACAAACTTGGATGTACCCGTCGTTGCCAGGAGCGCCGATTGGGTAGATGGAGCGTGAACCCCCACAGGGTTGTGACCATATGTAGAACACATATGGGTTTCTGAAAAGAGAGAAAAACTCAATGAGGAAATAGAATCAAGTCAACAATGCTAGAATCAGTCAAAACAAGAAGGCAGAGTTCTGGCTCGGTTTTGGAAGAACTTAGCGCCAGACTATAGAGTCTGTCGCCAGAAAATAACTCCGTTGCCAGATGACAAGCTAGTCACCAGGCGACGAACGTTGTTTTCTAGACGCTAGTTCCTACATGCCTCAGCAGCTTTCTGCGTTTTTAGAATTTTCCAGTTTTCGCAGTATTGTTTAGATTCTAGTTTTGAAAGATATTTCTCAAATTTCCTACGTGTAAAAATCCTATGTTTTTTTAATCATTTCGGATGGTATATACAATGAGGACCTTTTTTATGCATATGACAATAATGTTAATCAAAATTACACACATGAAATACTTAGAACTTTTCGTGTCTCATCCGCTCATTCTAAATCATTGCAAAAAAAAAAAAATTTAGCAATTAAAATAGAAATCTTCCTCAGCGAAGTCGCCAAAAAACTAGTTATACCCCGAAATTTTGAATATTAAAAATAAATAAATATTTTAATAATTTATTCAATTATTTGAATTAGGAGCCAAAATTACTTTGGCGCTAAAAATAAGTATTTAATTATTTATTTTATTACTTTAAATAAATAATAATTAAATATTTTGGTTAGTTCATATTTTATGATATACAACTATTTTAGTTTGATATTATCTAATATATTTTACTTTAAATCATTATCTTCAACTATGATTTCAAAAAAAAAAAAAAAAAAAAAAAAAAAAAAAAAAAAAAAAAAAGGTCAAGCCAAGTGCTTACTTATCTTTATCCTATTTAAACTTAAATCTCATAATATATCTTTCTTAACCATATTAGCATCTATCTTACTTACATCTCTAATCCTTTCCATTGGATTTTCCCACATGAATTAACCTAGACTAAATTTCACTCATATTCATTTAACAAACTTACATTTATCATGTTGCCATGTTAATCTCAATCCTCCTTTAACTCATCTTACTACCCCTTAAACACTATAAATAGACCCTTAATTCTTCCCACTTATTCACACAAAATCAGAAATTCTCTTTTCTACTCTCTATCTTATCACGCCTTCTTCTTACTCTATCTAGCTTAAATAAACTCTACAACCCGTAATCAAGCTGCTACCACCGAACAACTACCTCTTCCGGCACCAACGACCACCCAACTACCGCCACTCTGCTACCAACCTTCTGCTGTGACTTGCTATCAAGGAGGTGCAGTGTCAAGTTCCTTCCTTCACCCTTCTTTTTGCCACAAGTCTTGAATACTAAACTATGCTTATTATTACTAATATTATCATACTAATATTATTCCTTTAAGAAGATAATGAATTATTTTTTTTATACTAACGTTACCACTTTGATACTAATAGCACTATTTTGATACTAAAATAATTTGTTTAATAAAGGTTAATATTTAGGTAGTGTATGCACAATAGATTAGTGTTTATGATTTTGTGTTATTTTGTTAACCTTATATTAATTAAGGTTATTTTAGTTGTGTAGGAGGAGTCCCTCGATCGTGGTCAAGTTTAGTAGTCGTACCTTATTGTTCTCGTGATCAAGGTACGTATAGGTGGCTAGGTCCTTGATACAATTTTGAATGCGTGTTTTGGTATAATGTTTGTTTTAATGATTGTTTGAATAAATGTATGAATATTTAAGTTAATGATTTTTATGATGAGTTAATATATATAATTTTACGATTTAAAGGGTTTGATCTTGAAAAGGTGTTGTTTGATTTAATAAAAGTTGTCCAATTTATAAATCACTTTACAATAGAATATTGTTTCAATTTTACAATTTATTCATCTTTTTGAGTGATGTTTTCGTATGTTCTTCGTCTTTCACCATGTGGATTGCTTTTTTTAGAGAGTAAAATGGTGATAGGAGAGAGAAAATACTAAAGAATTAATTGAGGAAGGTTTTTAATTTATAAGAGGAGAGATTTAAAATGAAATAAAAATAGATATGGCGGTTAGAGAGGAGGAACAGTCAGCTAAAAAAAATGAACTCCATGTGGGCTTCTTTGTCTGGGCTTTCTCTTTTGGGCGCGGATTTCTAGGTACACCATGGTGCACATAATTCTATGGATTGATTGATTAATGGATTGGGCTTAGGAAATAAATGGAAAAAGAATAAATAAAAGGCTTGGGCTCAAAATGAAAATAAAGGTGGGCTACGAAAATAAAATGATTGGGTTGATTAATTAAACCAAGTGTTCCTTTTAATCAGTACTCTACTCGAACAAATTGGCGACGAAAGATTTTACTTATTTTCTGGTTTCATTCCGGAATCATTTTTAGGTATTTACGGTTTTATATACTAGATTAGTGCCCGTGCGATGCATGATAGTAATAGTCTTTTTTCCATTAATTAATTTGTGATATAATATGAAAATTAAATGAAGTAACTCATGTGTAATTATTAACAAATGCAATAATGAGGCAATAATTATTAAAACTACAATTGAGAAAAAATATAATTTTTTATTAGTCGTGTTGAATGTATTTATAAAAAGTATACATTATGTTACATTAATGAAGTATGTTATTCCCAATAAAACTATACAATGTAGATGTTGTATGACTTTTTAATAATAAATTAATTTAGTTCAAAAAAAAAAACACTATAGTACTTCCAATGAATAAGGGCCTGTTCACATTTACTAAAGTGAGCTGAACTTTACAGCTATATAATGGTAATTTTTGCTAAAATAAAGATAATCAATTACATAATACTAAAAGCGAATCTGACATGACACTTGTCATGTTCTGATTAAAAATTTTCCCGCCACTTTTTTCCTCCCTTTTTTTTTTTGCTTTTTGTACAAAATCTTCATTAATATCAATTTATATAATTTATATAATCTATAATATTTGACCTTCAATTTGGCATTCATATTCGAATATATTCTATATGCATATTTTTTTACTACCTCCGTTTCATATTTTTTGCAACTTTTGCCAAAAATGGATGCTACACATTATTTGCAACTAATTTTTCTTTCTTTTTTAGGTTGTCATTTCTCTCTTTCTCTCTCCTCATCACATGCATTCTTAATTTTCTCTCTCTATCTTACACTCATAAACAAATTTTGCCTAAGAGTCCGTGCACTCTTCAAAGTTGCAAAAAATGTGAAACGGAGGTAGTATAATTTTTTTATAATAGGTATTTTTCTATAATAAACAAACATATAAGGTAATATATTAAATTAGAATAATGTACTAATCCCGTACTTCGTATCATTCTACAATGTATTTTTTCCTTGAATTTTTTTTTTTTGCTCCAACCAGAATTAGACACTTTAGCTTTTACTATAAATTTTTTGATTTATTTATAATAATAACGCTACAATTCAATAACTATAAACATAAATATAAAACAAAAATTAAAAAGCCTTAATTATTAATTGTCATAAAAGTTAAGTCAATTAAATTTGTATAATATTTTTCCGGTTATAGTATACTATAAAATATTGTGCCGGTCAAAACATGCCAACAAAATAGGGAAATATGGGGTATATAATTACATTGCACGGGTTATAATTAACATAAATTTTATTCTCATACAAAACAGTATAATCATTAAATTTGAGTGTTTTGTTTTAATGTTTAATAATCAATAACTTTTGATAACAATATAATATTAATTCAAGTTAATTTTTTTTGAAGAGAAATTCAAGTATTTGTTTTAATTTTTTTTTTTATATATATAAATATATTAATGTTATAGTAACATTGTAATTCATAATTTGATTAAGTAAAACCGTGCATTGCACGGGACCTTAAACTAGTGATAATTTAAATGTTAATATTGTAGTTTTTTTTGCTCCCTTAGTTTATACTTGATCTCCACCATATATCAGCAAGCTCTAAATTATAATTTATTCTCCATTAATTAAAATGTCTCAAAATCTGTTGTAACTATTTTAAATAAATAGAACACAAACTAAAAAGGTATACAGTTATTATAAATATAATATATAAGATTAGGAATAATATATTATTATAATTGTATTATACAAATATTACAAAAATAGAAGATTTGTTTTGCTAAAAAGTGAGAAGGAATTTTGGAGGGAAAAAACAGCACCAGGAAGTGACATGTGTCATTCATTGTGTTTGTTTTAGTATTATGTTATTGATTGATTGATGATATTTTGGTGATTGATCAAAATATTTGTAAATATGATATTTATATGTTCTTTGCTACTCCGATTCGTATACATACCTTACTCGACAACATGAATTAAAGAGAAAAATATGATATTTATATTGGCTTTGCTACTACGATCCGTATACATACCTTTACACATTATAACGAATATTTTGGCGATGATAATTTAATTTTTCAAAATCATATATGTAATTGTTAAATCGATCTATCACTAATGCAATAATCAATATTCTATCAATATTATTTATCTATTGCAATGCATAATAAAATTTTCAAAACACGTACAAAATTAAATTATGTTGTAGCAATTAAAAATATTATTCCCTTTGCTTTATATTGTTCTTACCTTTGTGACCAATTTTGTCTCACAAAAATTTTAAACGAGAAGAACATCATGAAACAGAGAAAGTAAATAATTGTTTATTGAAATTTTACTGATAATCTAGCTAGCTTCTATAAAATAATACTTTATTCGTTCCAATAGTATTGCAATAAGGATGAAATTACACATCCCAAAGCATATTTTATATGTTAAATATCTATAATTGTATAAGAGTAAAAATTATAAAAAGTTGATATTGTGAAAATATTTTATGAGACAAACCTAATAAGATCTCACATGACTACATAACGTATAAATCATATTATATGGTCAAACAAGAATCATGAATAATGAAAAAAGTCCATTGTTGCAATATTAATAGAACGGGGAAGTAATAGAATATATATTACAAAAGACATAAGATTTTTCATAAATTTTTATATTTTTTTCATTTAATTTATTTAAACCCCAATCATGATGATTCTATCTTCTATAACTTTATACTAAAGGTGAACTTTGAGATGACACCTGTCACCTTCTAATTAAAATTTTTTTCGTCTAAATGTGTTTTTTTTTTTGGTCAAATATTAACTCTTATATTTGATATCAATTCTTCCATATATGTTCTACCAATACATATTTTCATATCTTTCTTACCATTTCTATTGGGTATTAAAGTAGTTTTTATTTTATAAGACTTTAAATTATTCTTTTTTGTCTAATTATATGCATATGTTGTACTTATATTTTATTTTCAAGAATAAACCCATCAACATTTTTCAGTGAAAACAAAAATAAATGAAGTTGTAATTAAGAATCTGTACTTTTATTAACATTGCACCTCATTTTGTAAATATAATACAAATATGCAATCCTAAATAATTAATTAAATTATACAAATATGCAATCCTAAATAATTAATTAAATAATCATAACAATAGTATTAAAAAAAATATATAAATTCTCTACCATTCACTAAAAATGAAATAAATAATCAAGCACGTAATTGCCCATGAGCCTATCAAAGTGTGGGAAGCGTATTGCATGGGTATTGACCTTGATTTTATTGTTATAATGTATTGTATATAATGCATTTATATTATTATGTTCAGTAATGTAATTCATTTTTAAAATTAGTTACTGTAATAATAACTAAACGTTGTAATTCGTAATAAATCTATACTTTATTATATTTATTTATTTATTATATATTAAAAAGCGTTTCTAAAAACGTTTATGTGCCATGTGGCACCCTCGCAATGTTATCTTTCAAATATGAGCATATTCTAATAAAAATGTCTACCATGAGATTCGAACTCACAACCACAAAAATATACATTAGATGTCTTACCATCTCATCCATATATTAATCATGTTTTCAATACTCGACTCATAAATATATAAATATATGGATTGGATGGAGATCTGAACATTTAATAACTGCAATTTTTTTTTAAAAATAAAAAAAAAAAACGATCCAAAAAAAATTGATAATATTATTTGCTAATTATGATCATCGAGATAATACATACAAGCAAGAAAAATTAACTATCATTATAAATTTTAGTTATTTAATTATTTTGATATTAATTATGTCTTTATTTTCATTATATTATAAATTATATATAAAGGACATGTCTATATAATTTTTTTACAAGAACATATTTATATAATTAGTCAATAGTTGTTTCATAAATAATTTATTCAAAGGTTTAATGAGAAACTATTATAAATTATAAACAAATAATGAATAAATAAATAACAAAGAATGAACCTATCTATTCAATTACAAGTGTTAAAAAAAACCCCGGAGCATCGCCCAGGCCACACATTAGTTTTGTTTAAAAACCGTGCATTGCACAGGACTTATACTAGTTAATATCATTACACTTTAGATAAAAATTAATTAATGATATGTTTTGTCTTTATTTTTATTTGAATTTTGCTAATGAACGTCCTCGGGGCATTGGATACGTGGATAAGCATTTAAAATATTACCTAATTAAAGTGGTATTAATTTGGGAAAGCATGACAAAATCACGCGTCGATCGGTATAACTAATGTTAATTTTACTTTAATCTTTCTACTTTTAGCTAGCATATCCAACGTCCTAGGGGTATTCGTTAGCTTTTGTCTTTTTTAATACTAATTGAAACACGGATACCTTTATGTGAAAATATCAGCTTAACTAAACAATTATACATTTAGTTCATGACTCAATCTTCTTCTCATAATTATTCTTTTGACATATATTATCATTCAATAAATTTTGATCTTTTGTTGCAAAATGAAATTTGATATGACTTAGCTAGTGGTGATTAGTGAGACATCAATGTTACTTGAAGTTGTATAGGTTTGCATTATGTATATACGGAGTACTATACATTTTTTTTATAACTTGTATGTACTTTAATCTTTGTATGATACAATGAACAATTCGCGGTTTAAATGTGTAATTTGATTATCTTAGATTCTTAGGTTGAAGATCATAAAGCATTGCCAAAAAGATATTATGTGACTATAGGTTAAATGATTTTTGTTGCTTTGTAAACAACTCATATTAAATTCATATGATTTAATTGGTTTAATTTAATGAATATAGTTTGAACTTAGTTTGGTTTATTCAAGAGTCTTAAAATGGTTCTGATTTATAAGGAAGATTAGTATTTATCTTAAAAAAAAATTTTGTACTTTATTTAATATTTCTCGCTGCCCTAGATGAGTCTAAATGATTTCACACGTAGCGATGTTGAGTAAGTAATTTGTCGAGGATATTTTTTGAAATTTGATCAGTTTCCACCTATTAAAAACTAGGATTCGTGAGTTACTTTATGTAAGAAACCACCTTTTAAAAAAAAAGTTAATAACAATTTACCACCTGTCGCTTTAATAGATGACATTGACCAAATTCTCTCCCATTAACTAAGCATGTGCAAGGTACGTGACTTCATTAAACCCCCCAAACTTATTTAAGAAATTTTGTTAGAAACCACCTTATGTAGAATAATGTTGTAAGATTTCGCCTTTAAGAGGAAAAATAAATCAAACATGCACCCCAAAATAAAATAAAAATATTTACTCTTGTCCTTTTTGTTTGGTTGTTCTTTCTTTAACATTTTTCCTGGTCTTTATGAGTGTAGTGTTCGGGTTGTAACTTTTACAAACTTTAAAATTACGACTAGAAAAATATGCATCAACACTTGGTGTTTGCAGGAGAGTGCGTGGGACATTGTACCTGAAACTTAACATTAACACCTATTCTCCAAATCTCAATTATATATATTCCAAACAAACCCTAAGTTGTAAAAGGAATAAATGGAGATTTTTTCAAAGGAAGAAACAAATATTTTTAAAGTTGTATTTTTACAATATATATATATATATTATATATATATATATATATATATATATATATATATATATATATATATATATATATATATTATTATATATATATATATATATATTATTATATATATATATATTATTATATATATATATATATATATATATATATTATTATATATATATATATTTATATATATAAACCCCCTAAGCTTCGCATAAGCGGCTACATACCTTGCATTTTCATCTTTTTGAAAGCCCAGACTCATTCTTATGGAGTCCTATTTCAGGTGCAAAGAAAGACCTTTTTCTGCCCCATTTCTCATTTTTTTTTATTGAAAGAGGATAAGCGCTATCTATTGAATAAAGGGAGGGTTTGCTACAGTGATTCGGTCGGTTTCGGTTCGCCTGCTCTCCTCATAGTCCATTAGTGGGTAGGGTGGTAAACTTAGAGGGCGCCCGCCTCCTCTTCAGACAAGCCTGGTGGTTGTTCGGTTTCCGCTTTTTGGGGCGGGAGTACTTGGTCGTTGGGGTTTCCTTTTCTTCAACCAATTCGGTTGTGTCAGCTCTGAGATTGGCCTAACATTTTCTATATATATATATATATATATATATATATATATATATATATATATATATATATATATTATATATATATATTTTATATCAAGTGGTTTCTCACAAATCTATATCTATATCTATACTTCTAAACTCATATATAAAAATGTGTTCCTAGACCCATCATTCATTATTCTTAATTTCACGTAATCAACTTATATTAAAACATTGTAAATATTGTCCATGTAAGATTTGAAAACAAACCTACATCTTTCACACAAGTTTTAACACCATATGCCTTGGCACTAAGTCATATATAGGATATTTAATTTCATGTTCTCTCTTGCAAAGAAAAATTCAAATTAGTGTTGTAAAAAAAAAAAAAAAAAAAAAAAATTCAAATTAGTGAACACCATTGCAAAAAAAATCCCTACGTTTTAAAAAGTTTAGGATAGCGCTTATGAATAGTGTTTAGACAGCTATACATACCCTTTAAAATATTATTTTTTTACTTTTTTTCCCTTATAAATGTTAATTTTTTTTAACTCTTTGTGTAAGCATTTATATCCCTAAAAATAATGTTGTTTACATATTTTCCTGCTATAATGTTTTCAACTATTAGAGCTCCCTGAACATAGCTAATTATGGTACACGTATCGCGCACGTTAGCCACCCTAGTATTAATAAAAGATTGAATCCGGGGAAAAACACTTGTTTTGGTTATAAAAAGTAGTAAAAAAAGATGGTGAATTTAAAAATTTATTCAAAGTTAACGAATTTGAAAAAACATAAGTTATAAAAGTTAAGGCCTTATTATCTTTTTCTTAAAAAAAAAATACAGTAATATTCAATAAAAATAATTTGAATTTAGTAATAATATTTTCAATTCAGTAAAAACAATAATTATAAAACAACAACTTTAAACAAATATAATAGAGAATAAATAAAATTATGTATTAATTTGTAAATATAAGTTTAATTTAGCAAAAATAAGATGAAGAGATCACAACCTAATAATGGATAATGAGTGAAGAGATATATAAACTTAAATTTATTTCCCTTAAAAAAAAAAAAACTTTAATCTATTTTTACTAAGAGGGAGGGATAACTCAAGTATGGTGAGAGCTTCTATTTCAATTTCAAGAGATTTTAGGATCAATTATCATTAACGGTCCTTGTAGCTCTCTATACACCCAAAAAAAAAAAAAAAATATTTCTACTGATTTCCTATTATATTTGTTCAAAACTACTGATTTTTTTTACTAGAATACTCTGTATAATACGAAATGCGGAATTTTTTATTTTATTTATTTATTTTTTTAATTTAGAAACGGAATAGTTTGGATAAGAGAAACAAAGCATTAATTGTTGTCATGCATGATTTATCAAGGTGTAACACAAACAAACAAAGGGAATAATAACTTCTTAAAACAGATCAATTATCATTAACGGTCCTTGTAGCTCTCTATACACCAAAAAAAAAAATATTTCTACTGATTTCCTATTATATTTGTTCAAAACTACTGATTTTTTTTTTACTAGAATACTCTGTATAATACAAAATGCGGAATTTTTTTTTTTTTTTTTTAATTTAGAAACGGAATATTTTTTCTTGAGAGAAACAAAGCATTAACTGTTGTCATGCATGATTTATCAAGGTGTAACACAAACAAACAAAGGGAGTAATAACTTCTTAAAACAGAAAAATGTAACACACTCCATAGAACAACATAAAACGTGACTTAGGAAACCTCATCGGCCAAGTCGCCCACAAGAAACAACTTACTTTCAAATTTTTAACAAAAAAGGAAATTAATTAATTAAATGGATTAAAAATTAAACAACAAAACGACATTATTTAATAAATTAAAGAAAAAGCAAAAATAAATAGAAATAAAAATAATTAAAAAAATAATAAAAAAGGTGAGTGTCGTTTTCCTCCTCCTTTCAACACAATCCAATCCTTATATTCATCAGCACACTCACTTCTTCTTTCTCTCACCTCTTTCCTTGTCATTCTTCACATCGTTTCCTAATTTTCGATTCTTCCTTCTTCTTCAATTCAATCTTCTACATTATTCTATAAATAATCAAAACTTTAAAAATAATTTTTACAATTCCTGTTTTTCTCTCTCCTATTTCCAAATTCATTCACTGGTCGGTCAATTTGTTCTTGTTTTTTATATTAAAAAAGAATAAAAACCAATTGTTAATCGTTTTGACTTTGAGTTTTTTTTTTTTTTTTTTTTTTTTAAATTTTGATATAATCTAGGGTTTTGATTTGGGTATTTTGTTGGTTAAATTGGGTTTTTATCCGATCTTTAATCGTTTTGGTTTTAAGCCGATTCGATTCTGGAATTTGGGTAGATCGGAGGGGGTGATTCGAAAGGTTGATTTTGTGGGTTTCAGAAGGATTGATTCTAGGGTTTTGTAGAAGTTTTGATTAGGGTTAGAGTTTTGAATTTGGGTTTTTTTTTTTGGGAATTTTGGTGTCCGGATTTTGGGGGGAAAAACGGAGGTTTTAGTTTGAAAAAAACACAATGTTAGGTGCGGGGTTACAGTTTAATCGGAGTCGTAACGATGATCGGTTCTACATTCCGGCGAAAGGCCGAAAGAATTTCAATCAAAATCAGAAGAACCCTCATCATCTTCAAAGAACTCAAAGTGATGTTGTTAATGGTGGATTACCAAGAGGAAGTCAATGCAGAGAGAAGTCTGTGATTACAGGAAGTAGGGAACCCGAAAACCGGGTTGAACAGACCCCGGTGCCAGCCGCCTTGCCGGCTTTTGAACCCGTGGCGTTGCCTTTGAGTAATGTAGAACGTTTTCTTGAGTCCATTACTCCTTCTGTTAATGCTCAGTATCTCTCCAAGGTTGTTCCAGGAAAAAAACATTATCATTTTATGTGATTGTTTATATTTATTGATTAAATGTGTGTTTTTTGCTGATGAAAATGGTGGGTTTTTGCAGACTACTGTAAGAGGATGGAGGACTTGTGATGTGGAATACCAGCCTTACTTCAAGCTGAGTGACTTGTGGGAGTCATTCAAGGAATGGAGTGCTTATGGTGCTGGAGTTCCTTTGGTTTTGAATGGCAGTGATTCTGTTGTTCAGTACTATGTCCCTTCCTTGTCTGGCATTCAAATTTACGTTAAGTCGAAGAGGTATAATACTTTGATTACGCTCTGTTCCGTTTGTTTTTTGTCTTTGTTGTTCAATGAAATATCTTATGTTTTGCTCATTGATGTTTGTATATAATTGTCGTTCCGAGGTCATTCATTTTGCTTGTTTATATGGTAACTTTGAAATTCGTGGATTCTATTATATTTATGTGGTAGTTGAATATGAATCTTAGGTTGTTAGCTGTGATTTGGATTATGGTTCATGTGATTTTCTTTCCACTATTGCTTGAGAGTAGTTATATGTGTATTATGTTAGTTTTTTTTAATCGCCTTTTCTTGTATGTTTGTCGGGGTGTATGTTTTGTTTGTCGTGTATGTAATGTAGTGTTTCATTGTCGGGGGTGTATGGTTTGTTTGATATGTATGTTATGTAATGTTTCATTGTCGGAGTGTATGGTTTGTTTGTCGTGTATGTTGTGTAATGTTTCATTGTCGGGGTGTATGGTTTGTTTGTCGTGTTCACAATCATTAAGCATGGGTTACCCCTTTTATTTTGTTTGATTATTTCAGTTTATTTCTGTTATATAAGTTTTTATCAAATTGTCGTTTATGATGAATCTTAAAATCCTGGACTCAGTAACTAGTCTCTTTATTCCCTAATCTTTACTCTAAGATTTATTAAAGTATTTCTGTAGTGCACATATGGTATGTTTTTGGTAAACTAGGGCTTAAGTAAAGTATTAACAGGGTTTGCTTCATTCTCAACTACTTTATGTGGAGGGTCCATGCTAGTTCCTTTCTTCTGTAGTTCTGTTATGCTCTTTTAGTAAAATGTGTTTTAAGCTTTAATGATTGCTTGAGTTTTGTTTCTAGTAGCCTAGATTACACTCTATCTCCTTCGTGTTACATCAAGCTTTTGTTCTTGAAATTCTACCCTTAGACTTAACCCTGTGATAAGCCTGGTGGTTGAATAGTGTATTATTACTGCTCCTAGACATTATACTTTCATGGTTATAGTTGAAAGGTAGGAGCAGTAAACTCTATGCCTCTGTGGTACTATATGTCACTATGACGTGCATGTTTATGTAGGCAGTATTGAGTCACTTGTGTCACGTGAAACAGGAACTTTAGGAAAGTGTGAATAGCTGTTAAGATAATCTGGCAAAGACATTGGGTTTTGTCCTACTTTCCTTTACTTGCCAATTAGAAAGTATTCAAATTAAACATCTTTGAGGGATACATCATTCTTGATTACGGAAGTCTTGGACAATCTTTATATTTCCCTTCATGTTTCTAGTCCCTTAGGCAATGCATGAAAGTTTAGTACGCCATAGTAATTTAAAACGAAAGAGTCTGATCTGTTTCCGAATTGTGTGATCTAAAAAAATGTGTGATTTGATTATAGTAAGCAATTTGGTTAAAGCTCTTGTTCTGCTGCTCACAAATGGTATCCTTCTTAATGGGATGGGGATTAATTTGCACATCTGGTGTTGTTATCGTTCTCTTCATATAGTTTTCCTCTTTTACGCCCACGTGCATGTGTGGGGGGCTTCAGGGGGAATCTACCAGATTTAATGTGTGCTATATTTAATGATGGTTTTCCTCCTTTGCATGCACGTGCATGTTGTTGTTTATTTGGTGAACTATCATGCCTACTTGACTGTTATGGTAAAGTCAGAACTTGATTCTTATACAATTAATGTCATTTTTGGTGACGTCAACTCTAACTGAAACAAATGCTTGTCTTTTAAGTTCTCTGCGAAATACGTGTAGCTGAGTGGGAAATTCTAATCATTAATAACTTTTGGCGCCCCTATTATTGTTAAAAATATTGGAGTAATTGTATCCGTAGATTTTCTTTCGCATTTATCTATACGTTTATTTAATAATTAAAAAATTGTTTTACTTTTGGCATATACTAAGGTGCTGTGCTACTGAAAGGTGAAAACACTTAAAACAGATTTTTTTACACTTGTTTTGCATGTATCCATTGTTGAATCAAGGCTTGTTGTTCCTCCCATCAACCAACTTGTTGTGATTTGCAAACTAGGATTCTACTTAATTGATTACACTGATTTTGCAAGGAAGTGATGTTTACGTGTTTGTTATTATTTTGTTATTACTAGTCCCTCTCACCAACCAACTCGCTGTGTTGTGAAAACTCTTTTGATTAACTTTTAATAGTGTCTCTACTCACATGTGTTTCCTCTCTCTTTTTATTTTTTATTTTTAATTTTGGATCTCCCCTTGGCCTTCTTTACAAAGTTTTTTCAAATTGTTTATCTTTATATCCTCCTTTTCGGTCTCACTGTGCACTTACCTTTTTATTTATTTTTATTTTATTTTATGTGTGTGTGTTCCTTGTGACAATTTATATTAGCCGACCCAAATTATGTTGGGACTAGTTGCTCTACTGTGCTACTATTGTTCCTTATTCATGTTGACTATGAACTTGTTAGCTAGGTTTTTTAATGTCTTATTTGAATAAAAACTTTCCAGTAATGTCATTTTATTGATGTGGTAATACTAGCAGATGTGGAAATTGAAATTTGTAATATAGTTTTAGCTGTAATAACATGCTTATCTTGCTGCATTTACCATTGCATAAAGTTATAATATTCAGATCACTTCCAATTAATTTAAAGTTTTGATTTGTCTACTTATGCATAATCTATGATTTTATTTATGGGAAGACTGTGTACTACTTTCTTGGCCAATGTGCCTTTTAATATACATTATGCACTCCACTTCTAATTTATACAACAAGGTAGTATATTTTTACTCTTTGCTTTTCTTTCTTTCTTTTTTTCCTTATTTTTTGGCTATATATAAAGCTAATCTTTTAGGATTGCTAAGTGTTACTTTTTGTCTTGTTTTTGTGTTATCTCCCTGTCAATATTTTATATACTACGTATATTTTTTTGGTGCTTCTCCCTTTTGACCTTAATGTAAATTTTTGTATAACCCATAGGTTGATGTAATAGATTTAAAAATGATTGGAATTATCTGTGTGACTGTGATGTTATGATTCTTTGTGGATCAGGCGTACTAGTGAGGACGGTAATGCAGACTGTTTAAGCAGGGACTCAAGTAGTGATGGAAGCAGTGATTCTGAGCGTGACAAGGGCTTAGCTTGCTCAAGGGGCCAACGGAGTCATTATAACCATCCTAGTGATGTTACTCTTAAAATGGACAGATTATTATTGAGAGATCAGCATACAGCGATGCAAGAGGGCTTTTCAAGTGATGAGGCTGAACCTGGGACTGCTCAAGGAAGGCTGTTGTTCGAGTTTTATGAACATGATCCACCCTTTTGTCGTGAACCTTTGGCTGATAAGGCTAGTGCTTTTTTACTTTTCTATCATTCAGTGGAAGATGCCTTGTATCTGTTCATTTATTATTTTTTTATATCCCTCATACTAATTTTTACAAACTGTGTTATTTGTTTCAATAGATATCTGATCTGGCATCGCGTTTCTCGGAGATAAAGTCACTTCGTAGTTGTGACGTACTCTCCTCAAGTTGGTTTTCTGTGGCATGGTACTTACCGCTTCAGTGACCTTGTTCTTTCTTTGCTATATAAAATTGTTTTTAACTTACGTGGGCTTTTTTATTTTATTTTAGGTACCCAATCTATAGGATACCTATGGGGCCGACACTTAAAGATTTAGAAGCTTGTTTCTTGACCTATCACTCTTTGTACACACCAGTGGGAGGTAATGCATTATGCTACTTTTTGCTGATTGCAAGAGTTATTAGAATTATTTGAACGCTTTTTAAACTACCCCACTATTAGTTACTCCCTACCTTTTAAAGTTAAGTAATTTGTATGCTTTAATTATATAAGTTAGGCTGCATGGCTACACAAATTGCCATACACGATTGGCTTTACAAAACGTGTTTAATGTAATTAGGTTATATATTAGGAAACCAAGTGGAAGTCGGTTCTTTTCAGCTTAATGGCAGTATTAAAATCAAATTATTATTAATATGTGCAAAACTTTATAAACATGCAAATTAAAATTTAGGGCCCATTCAGTTGGACCTTTGGAATGAGTTTGAGTGAAATTAGAGCTCATTCCATCCCTTTTATTGTTTGGTATGGTTTTTTAGCTATAAAATTTCATGCCAAGAGGGTTCTAACTCTTCCCCATTCCCCAAAATCCCATACCCACCTCACCTCCTAAGATTCACATTTCATAACATTAGTAAGATGTAGAAACCATTCCAACTATAAACCAAACCACTTCAAAGTAGTATGGGACTTTGAATCATTCCTCCCTAATATGAGATTTCATACCAATACATACTAGTTTAACGAATTAACTGACCCCTTAGATTATTCTTTCATTTGGCCCCCGGTAATTTAAACTTATAGCACCCTTTTCATGCTGGATTTGTTTGGGGGGGGGGGGGGGGGGTTATTCATATGTATGCAGATATACATTTCTCTGCTCATTTACCCTCTTATATAATACTACCTCCGCTTCATATTACTCGCAGCAATTTCCTAAAACGGCCGCTTAACATTACTCGCAACAAAGTGATTTCTTTCCTTTTTTAGTAAGTTTTTTTTGAATGAATTTACAAAATTACCCTTACTTTTTTTTTAAACACCCTAATTAAAAAATCTAATTTTATCTTATGAACTTAAACTCTAACATTAATTAACTTAACTGCGGATATTCAAATCTGCGAATTTACATTTCTCTGCTCATTTACCCTTTATATAATACTACCTCTGCTTCATATTACTCGCAACAATTTCCTAAAACAGCCGCTTCACATTACTCGCAACAAAGTGATTTCTTTCCTTTTTTTAGTAAGTTTTTTTTGAATGAATTTACAAAATTACCCTTACTTTTTTTAAACACCCTAATTAAAAAATCTAATTTTATCTTATTAACTTTAACTTTAACATTAATTAACTTAACTATTTCCACCAAAACCAATCTCCTTCCAACTAAATTCATCTATCATTCTACCACCTCATCATCCTTCATCTTCTTCCTCATCCCCATTATTTTTCACTTTCTTCCTTCATCATCAAATTTCTTCATCTTCTTCCTCATTCCCATTATTTTTCTCTCTCCTTCAACCCCATTCTCAAGGTTTTTCCTAATGTGAGGGTTTCATGGGTTCGTGGGTTTGCGGGATTGGTGGGTTCAAGGGTTAGTGGGTGCGATGGCTTGGTGGTTTCGTGGGATTGGTGCGTTTGCTGGCCTTGGCTTCAAAAAGCGCGTCTCAGGTGTGCCTCCCACGCTCTGGATAATGGGCTTTAAGCTAGGTGAGGCTCTGTTACCTACGCAAGGCGCGCGTCTCAAAGCGCCTTTAGTAAGGTGCGCCTTTGCGCTTCAAGGAAATTAACTAAGATTTAAGTTATAAATTGAAGAATGGTGGACACTTTTTCAAATTCAGATTACTTTAGCTTTACATATATCATTTATTAATTTATTTTGAATCTTTTTAATTTGTATGCGGCTTGCATACAAAAGGCGCGCGCTTTCGCCTTGCGCCTAGGTTGCAAGGACCATTTGCGCCTTGGTGCGCCTTGCGCCTTTTAAAAACTAAGTCGCTGGCTGGTGGTGTTGGTGGTCGTTAATGGTTTCGTGGGTTGGTGGGTTGGTGGGTTCAAGGTTCGTGGGTTTTATGGGTTGGTGGTGGTAGTGAGTGGTTTTGCTGGGTTGGTGGGTTAAAGGGTGAGTGGTTTCGCTGCGATTGGCGGGTTCGCTGGTTGGTGGTGGTGGTGGTAGTGGGTTAGTGGGTTCAAGGGTTTTCGTGGGTTTTAATTTCCAGATTTGTGGATTCGTGGGATTGGTGTTGGTGGTTGTGGTTTTCGTGGGTTGGTGGTGGTGGTCGTGGTTTTTGTGGGTTCGCTGGGTTGATGGTGGTGGTGGTGGTGGTGGTGGGTTATTTATTATAATTATTGTTTTATTTGTTTTTTTTTTTTTTTTTTTTTTTTTTTTTTTTTTTTTTTTTGGGGTTGGATTAATACTTAAGTATATGCCCTTATTTTTCAATAACTACACTTAAGATCTTTTGCCTAGGAGTCTGCGTGCAGCATGTTTGTTGCGAGTAATCCGAAGCGGAGGTATGTATAATTTGCTGGGATTAGGTGCTTAGTATTTAGAATCATTGAAATTTAACTCTTATCAATAAAATAGTTTAAACTTGAATAACATAATTATAAAACAATTTAATCATGAATAACATGAAACATTTTTGTATGTAATTCAAATTATAAAATATCAAAACATATAATGATTTGTAAGAATGTATTTTCTTAGATTCTTATCTTGTAAAGGATATACTTCCAATGTTTTTTCCCTCTTTTTTAATGGTGTTTTTTTTTTTTTTTAAGTTCTTCCCACTTTATTTATTAGAGGCAAATATTCTGATCCATTTCCCCTCAATATATCCACCCTTTCTTACACCCACCAACCCTCAATTTTACCACCTCTCTTTAACTTTATCCGCTTTATTTATTTTTATTTTTTATTTTTTATTTTTTACACTAATTCTAGAATTTAGAGTTTATATTGTGTAAATCAGTACATTTTTTAAAAAATTAGGAGAAATAAAACTTGAGGAAGATGACTTTTCAAAAAACTTGTAAAGAAATGATTTTTCTTACGATAACAGCACATGACATAACTATATGCTAAATAATTAGCTGGATTGCTGCCTTGCTGAAAGCTTGTGATGGCTTTTTCACATTTAAGTACATAGCGTGCTATGATCTTCTGTTAATTCTATGGACTAAGTTGCTAAGGGATAATCTTGGGTTAACGACAAGGACCATAATTTATCAGTATCTTTGGGGTAAGAAGTAACAATGTGAGTAGTAATTTTTTAGCTAAACTAACCTATACCCGATTACTCGACCTGAGATCTGACCCAAAATGACAACCTGAAACCACCCGATTCGAAACTTGGCAAAACTGACCTAATTCAATTACTCACATGAGACCCAATCTGGACCAGAAACGACAACCTGAAACCATCCGATTTGAAACGTGACCTCCCTTGAAGTCGAGTTGTCCTACTTTTGACCTTAAGTGACCCTACTAACCCTTAAGTTAGCTGATTTCCGAAGTGATGCTAACCCAAATAATTTACCCAAACAAACCCGTACCTGATGCCCGAAGTGACCCAAACCAATATTGCTTGATCCCCAAAAATGGTTACAATGTGAATTAAATGACCCAAACAAACCTGAATCGAACACCACTTGAACTGATGTATTTATTATTTATTATTTTGTAATATGCAAGTTTAAAAATTGTATATTTTGAGTATTCTTTTTCATTGATCAAATTTTAAATTAATGTTACCCAAATGTTCAAGGTGGACTCAAAATGACCCATATCGAACTTCACCCGAAGTGTCTACCGGAAACTTAACCTCACTCGAAATGACCCAATTTGAACTTAATCTGAAGTCTCAACCTGAATTGATGTTTGTTCCCAACCCCCTCCCCAAACTAGATCATCTATTGACCTGAAAATGCCCGAAACCCGAATTGACCTGACCCGACCTAATACAACCTAAAGGCAACTGACCCTGAAATGACTCGACCTATATCTAACCCGGAGAACTTGATTGCTTGATCTAGTAACCACCGAGTAAGAACCATATCACGGATTGGCAAAAAATCTAGCTAGTTTGAGTAAAATTTAAACCAAAAGAGACTTTTTTAAGAAATGAACTTAAGAGTTCCATAGTACTTAAAATGAAACCTTTTTGATGAATCAAGTCTATCTACTTAATTTATTAGAGGTACATTGCTTCTATCTTCGACATGGGTACGTGTCCAAGCATCCAACTTGGCTATTTTGTGAAAAAAAAAAAATCCTTGAACTAAAATTGTACCCATGATTAAGTATTGGGGGTCCGACACGGGTACTTGAGGTGAAATGTAGAGTCTGAGTAACATTACATTGTTATCTTATTCATAGTTGAACAGGGATTTTGGTTATACTCGTAGAATTTATAGAACATGTGAGCTTTTATGCCATTATGGCCAAATTTGTGAGTGAAAAATAGGACAGTGCCTCAACTTATGTTGCCATTGTTATGTTTGTTCTGCAACTTATTTATTTATCTCCCTCAGTGTTTAGCTTGCTACCTTTTATTTTTCAGCGGCTGTGATAATTCTTCTCTTTGCTAATGCTTAATTGCTCTTTATGGGCTAGTAACTGCAAGGATGCAATGATGCCAATAATCCGTTTCTTGTAGCGCCTGAACTGAACCTAGTTTTTCTTTTGTGTGTCTGTGCAGGAGCTTCTGCCGCCCAAGCTCCAAATGTGATTTATCCCAGTGAGATTGATGGAATTCCAAGGATCTCTCTACCAGTTTTTGGACTTGCTTCATACAAATTCAGAGGGCCCTTGTGGATCTCAAACAGTGGGAGTGATCGTCAATTAGTGAACTCGCTCACACAAGCAGCTGATAGTTGGTTGAGACAGCTTCAGGTCCATCACCCTGACTACCTGTTCTTCTGCCGTAGTAGATGATGTTGATAAGTAGACTGTTACTGTACAATGCCTACCATTTTGGAGGAATGTCCAACCGTGGGTCTTCTCTGAAGGACATTGCCATCTGATCAAGGTGTCAGGTGGCTGCTGAGTTTAGAGTCTTTCTCTGACTTGTTCTAGTCATCTGTATATCAATGAGGTAAAAAATATCAAAAACTCAAAAAACAAAAAAAAAAAAAAAAAAAAAAAGGGAAAAAAACAAAAAAAAAAAAAAAAAAGGAAAAAAAAAAAAAAAAAAACAAAGGAAAAAGGAGACGAAGGCTGTTTACTGCCAGTACAGGTGAAAGGTTTAGGTCCGGCTGGATTGGGATAGAAACAGGATAGGGTTTAGTTAAGCTAAAGCATGGCTAAGACAGACAAGGCTTGCAATCAGGAGCAGCAGGCTTAGAGTTTAATTTCATTGTTAACTTTCAATGTTTTTCTTTCTTTTTTTTAGATATCTGCATATGGGAAACAGGCTCTGGTTTTTACTATTTAAATCCCTTGCCCTAGTCAGTTACTTAAATTTAGCTGATCTAATGTTTAGTAGGGGATTTTGATAGGTTGTAACAGGAGTATATGAGCTTTTGTGCGGACTTATTGTTGTCATATATATATATATAAAGAGTAGTTTTATAGTGTAAAATAGATTGAAGTTATGTTTTAGTGTTTTCTGCTTCTGCACTTCTAAGATATAATGATGCTAAGCTGTTGGTTGTTTTGGGCGTCAGTTGCGTATATATGAGTTGTCTGTTTATTTTTTCTTTTGCAAGGAGAAAAGCCTTGCTAGGTCTGCCAGCACAACTACACCACTCAATGTTTGAGAGTAGGGGAGACGGCAATGGAATCCCCAACTCCCAAGCACAAGTATTTGTTACTGAACTTCGTGGCCTGGTGAGTTCCCCACTATCTTCCCCAAGCTTGCTTGTTTATATATGAGTGATCGGTATCGGTATCGGTAACAAAGTACTGCAAGTCTTGCTGTTTCTATACTACCTCCTTCCCTTTTGCTCCTTGTGTGTTGGTTTTGATCAATGTCACAAAATACAGTGCTGTTGTCAGAACTGATAGTGATGCTAAACAGAATGTTAACAATTCAGTAATCCTGAAAAGCTAATGATACAGCTAGTCTTGTCAAAACTGACAGTGATACTAAACAGATTGTTTACCAATCCAGTAAACCTGAAAAAACTAATGATACAATCAGCACAGACGAGTAACGAGACGAGGTTGTAAAGCTGCCAATTTCAGGTGCCACCCGATAAGTTGTAGGCTGAGAACTTTATTAATATGCTTCAATTATGATTATGTCAAAGCCATAAAAGCTCATTTGACATAGGCAAGAGCCGTATGAATGAATTGTCACAAATATCACAAAACTTGAAGCTATAGACTAGTCAAGTTGTTAATATTATTCTTATTTACTATACGACTTAATTAATATTTGATATCATTGATTCCACTACTATAGGCCAATAAATTTTGATATGTGAACTCGCATCAACTTTTTCTTAAGTCAATCGAAGAGATGAGGAAATAAAATTGAAATGGTGAGTTATACAATTCAAGACAATCATCCTACACGTTTGTAATTGTATTTTTTATCCATAGGAGTCTCACCTTTCATGTATTTTCCTCATTTTGTGAGAAGTAATTCCTCATAAACCTCTTCAATGCCTTCTTTATTCTTCTAAAAAATGTTGTAATTTTCCTATGTAATTTTATGTCTAGACTCTTGTGCGGGCTGGGTATGTCAGGGTCGGGTTATTTGGGTTGTTGGTAGGGTTGGTTGTTTAGGCGGGTCATGGGTTATATTTTGGTAGGTTAGTGTGTTAGATCTTAGATAGGTATTGAGGCTATATCAGGATGGGTTATGCTGATTTGGTGGATAAGTGTGTCACTGAATTTTTGCTTATCAAGTTATGATGAGCATAATTAGACAAGCATGATATCCAATTTGATATATTTTTTTGAAACATATCCAATTTGATATTTTAATATAGATTTAATTAATCATTTTAAGTTCAAATCCATTGGGTCAGTATTGTGGGCCAAACGGGTGGTCTAGGTGGTTTAGCTGGGTTGTGTGTTGTTGGCTAGTCCACTAAAATGGGTCGTGTGAGTTGGGTTCATGTGTTAGATGTGCAGTGTTAGATTGAGTTGGCTAGTCTTTTGGCCCGTACAATGTACGGGCTTGTTATTGGTGTATTTTTCTTTGTGTATGTAGTTTATTTAATCATGAAATAGAATGGAGACATTGGGGGTTTTTGGTTGTGAGTTACTTTGCGAGGAACAATTAACTTTAACGCATTTAGGTTTAGTTTTTTTTTGTTTTTATTTGTTACTTTGCATTATAATATGTTGAAGTTGGTATTCAACGGATTGGTAAGCAATCAATAATTAGAAAGTTAGATTAGCAAAATATTATTGAATACGAAGTATATGTTTAAGTAACCAACATCATCATGATTAAAGGAATTTAATTTGTGGGAGTTGAAGAGGGGAAGTTGAAGAGGAAGAGTGTGGAATTATTTGTGGGTTTGCTGATGAAGATGAAGCGGCCATTGGGCCATGGGAATATGGTGGGTTTTTGGTTTAATTTACAGATACTCCATATTAAATTGTGTGGTGTAAAACTGTAAATTGTAGAGGTGGAATGAAAGGTCAAAGCTAGCTTTTAATTAACATAAAATACAAACAATTTAGCTTTTACTCCAACTAATATCTCTAAATATTATTACGTAGTATGATTATAAGTTTTAAATCCTTAATTAATTAATATTAATATTAATAATTTGATGACTAATTACTTTCTATTTGATTTGTACACGTGGCACATTGTACTGGAATAGTGGACACGTGGCATATTGGATTGGAATAGTGAGCATGTGGCAATTGGAATAGAAAACATAGGATGAAGACATGTGTGTATTATGGTTAGAGTTTTTAAATACTAAGTATAGATTAGCTCGAATTCAGGCAAAACTTAGTGGACCCATAAGCTGTGTGGGTTAGGATGAGTCGTGATCAATCTAATGGACCGACGACCTCTATATGTCAACCAAACGGCCAAAAAAAACATGAAATTATTCATCAAAAAGGTAAGTGACATTTTTTTCTTCATTTGACTTGTCAATTGTCACACCCCAAGCCCAATTTCATGGTCACCATTGGAGCAACCTCAAAGTGAATAAAAGGGCAATACATATGGCATGTGAAGAAGCCACGTAGCATAATTGAAAGCTATCACATAAACTAATAGTGGCTACAGTTTCTCACATGTTTGAAGTTGGATCCTATAATACACACTTTGTCTCGTGGGCCCGGATCACTCCCACTAGCCCATAATCAAGATTTTTTCTTATTGTATTTTAACAATAATTTGAGTTCCTTGTAAAATAAACAAAAGATAATGTCATCTTCTTGCATTATTATTCATTAAATTCCTCTTTTAGCTTCTTAAATACTCCCAAATTGCCCTCATTACATCACTGTTACATTAAAAATTAACCAATTTGTACTTGATTAATGATTATTTACTATATCCCAAAATCGTTTACTTTATTTGTTCTTTTTTAATTATAATATTCGAAATTTTACATTATATACACTCTTTTAACAGTCTGTCATAAATAATTTTATTTGTTTCAATATTTAGTTTCAAAATATAACTTTAAATAATTTGTAATAAAAATATTACGTAACATAAACTACCATACAATTACATTGATAATAAGCATGAAATTATAAATGTTTTTTGTAGACAACAAAATTACAAATGTTGCAATTAATAAGGGCCTCATCTGATTGACTGAATTGAGCTGAACTGAACTGAATTTATTGGAGCTGAACAGAATTGAACTAAATTGAATATTTTATGAGAGAAGGAAATTAAGAACTGAACTGAAAATAAGCTGAAGAGAACATGCTCTACGAATGGATGAAATATATAAAAATATTCAACGGTCCAAGATATGGTGCTCATCTTTAACATCCCCATCTAGACAAAATCAACTACTACTTCACAATCACAATACAATGTTAATAACAATGGAGTCAAATACCCCTTTCAAGTCAAACTCAAAGAGCCTCCTCAAACTATACATTTCTTGGTACCTACTAAATAATACACACTTTCTCTTACCCCCAATTCATAAAACTGCTTCTTCTTCTCCATCATATAATTAATGGTGCTGAATTCTTAGATTTTTATTTATTTTATTCAATCTTTAAAAAAATATGAAGAAAAAAAGCTGCTGTTTCTGTAAGTCAAACTTATTCAATCTAACTCTGTTACTTCAGTTTCATCTTATGCTCTCATCATCTCCATTATCAGAAAATCATTATGGTGATTGCAAGCCCAGAAAATGTGGGAATCAAACTATACAATATCCTTTCCATATACAAAATGATCAAAAACCATATTGTGGGTATCCTGGTTTTGGAGTATCCTGCAATTTTGACAGTTTTCCTGTGTTTAATATATCAGGAGATGCTTATATTATTAAAAATATTTCTTATGAAACTCAGATGTTTCAAGTCATAAACTCAGTTCTTGTTAAAGAGGGTCCGAGTAGCAGGGGTTGTTTCCATTCGATTCACAATCTGTCAATACAAAACGATTTGATCAAGATCTCGACGAATCATGATTATGTATATGTGTTTCCTGATTGTCCTGAGAAGGTTTTGAAAGAATACAGAGATAAAAGAGTGAAATGTGGTTTGGCAGTGTATAAGAATGACTCAAAATTGCTGGATTTGGAGAAAAAGTGTAATGGAGTTGTTATTGAAGTTCCTTATAATAATGAGGGTCAGACTAAAGGCAAAGTTATGGATATGTTGGAAAGGGGAGTGTTGTTGAACTGGAAAGCTTATAATTGCAGTGTTTGTTTAGACTCTGGAGGGCAGTGTGGGTTTGATGAGCCTAATAATCAGTTTAATTGTTACTGTCCTGATAGAACTCATGCTCTTCATTGTACTCCGCCGCCTCGCTCACCTCCGGCTTACAGTAAGTTTTTCTATTCTTTCCCTATTACTGTCCTTACCCTTGTGTGTATGTGTGGAAGTGCAATGTGCTATGAAGATTTTGGAGCAATGAAATTAGGATTTTGTAGGAAATGTGATTAGAAGAGAATTTAAGGGGGTAATGGTAGTGAGGAATGATGTAGTATTCTTTGACTTAAAGTTATATCTATATGTGGTGGTTATGCTATTTTTGTCCATTTTTGATGTTTTGTTTGTGGTTTTTGTTCTTGGCATCAATATTTCCTAGAAAGGATACAACTTATATATATACATTAGACATGTTTTTTTGCTTAGCTATCTCCAAAATTTCTTGGCACAAACATGAATAAATTGCAGTCAAAAGTGAGTCCCATCATATGTGCATACACCTGCCTTCGCAGCTCTTTATAGCAACCAGTCCATTTGAAAGGATTCCTCGAGCATAACATATTGAGTTTGGAGGATAATTTTTTGTATGGTTGAGCAAATAGTCCTTTTTAGATCCCAAAGGTCAGTAAAATGAAAACATTAGCAGCTGCTGCCCGACTTTTCTGAGCTCCTATGTTAGTCCTAGAGTTCAACCTTTAGTCTGAAGTCTTTTACTATGTTTAGGATTTCAACTGATACTCTTTAGTAAGTTTGGACTGCTCAATTGGCACAACTGGAAGACTAGCTTCTAAATGCTCTTTTGTTTTGGCAGTCCTTTAATAGTTGCCCATTTTCGACTTCCTCTTTGCCCTATCTTTGCAATCGCACTCAAACCCATCTCTTTCATATTTGTGTGTCAATTAGCAAAGATGAGCTGAATAAGTAAAGTGCTGAGACCTAAGCTTCAGGTACTTGTTCTGTATTACCCCGATTTTCAATTCACTGAACAGAAATAATCATACAACTTTCATAGTGATGACTACTTCATCCAAAAATCCCATGATGATCAGTCAGTACAGGTCATTAACTGATCTGCCCTCTTAAACTGTGTTATTAAGAACTTTGGTCATTCGCTATGAAATTTTAACAAAATAAGTAACCACAAGACTTCTTAAAAGAGCAAGGAGATGTAACCATACAAGACTTCTTACAAGAGTAAGGAGATTTCAATCATTTCCTGCTTCCATGAGCACCAACACAGGACAAATTCTATTATTTATGAGCAGTAGATTTAGCTTGCAAGATCTTTCCTCATGCTACCGTATACTTATCTGATTGACCGAAGGGATAGTTAATCATATTGATTATACAATATGCTAGTGATAATCAGAATTTTGATATTTTATGCCTTATCTGTGTTATTTCAGGGTAAAAATTTTAGTTGCTGAAGTCATTTTGCATAAATAAATTTCGAGTCTTAATCAATTATAAATGATCTTATTTAGGACTTTTTCGAATTTCATAACCAGTTGTTGACCAGATTAATCTTATCATAGCTAATAGTCTCAGTCAGAAAAGTGCTTGTTTGTAGAAATTTCCATCCCACATTCTCACTTGTTGTCTTAATAAAGCTTGTCTAATCAACTATTTTAAGAGGCTCAATACTTAGCTACCCTGATAACTTTTCATCCCCATATTCTCACTTGTCTAATGCATCTTTCCAATTTTAGACATGGTACCAGCTGTTTTTTTTCATTGAATATTTAAAATGAAAAGAATCAGAGTATCATGCTAGATTTCCTAGGAAAAAAATTCCAAGTCTGGAAGCTCTAGTCAAGCTATCAATTACTAGTAAATTAGCAAAATCAGAGTATTAAGTAGCAGGTTTTGAACGGTCATTAAATGTCAAATTGAAAAAGATTACCAACTTTAAAGACTTGACTATAAACTCATATATATTTTGAAGCTCATTCTCTCTTTTTACATTGCACCTTGTTCATTCCTTCTATCCAAGCAGGCCACTCGGATTTACTTTCCAAAAATGAATCAATTCTACAAGCTGAGTAGCCTATTCATGTCAATCCTCTCCTTTCTAACGTGTCGTTCTTTGGCTTTAGATCATTATTTTAAAGACTGTAAGCCTATATTTTGTGGAAGCATTACCATCTCTTACCCTTTCTACATTTCAGGCCTACAGAAATCCTTCTGTGGCCAGCAGGGTTTCGAAGTCACTTGTAGCAAGAACCATTCAATCATTAATCTCTCCAATGATACATATGCTATTCAAGAAATTTCTTATGAACTTCAATCCATGCATATTCTAAACACTGCCTTTATTGATGCTTCTTTCAATTGCACTCTCGGTCTTCATAGCTTCACCTTGGATGAGAATAGATTCAAGTTTGCTTGTACACATAGTGAGGTATTCTTGCTGCAAGATTGCAACAATAAAATTAAAAACAGCATAGGAGAATATAAAGAGGAGTCCTGCATCTCTAGTAATATAAGTAGGGGTAACCTTATCGCCATATATGCACAAGGTAGAAATTTGAGTCAATTTGCTGGCAAGTGCAAAAAAGTAGTTTCAGTGCCATATGAAGGAAAGAGTGTAACTGATATTGACGGTGCTTTAAGAATGGGGGTTCAGCTGAAATGGAATGCTACTAATTGTGGAGAGTGTACTAAAAGCGGAGGTAGATGTGGATATCATTATGAAACTAGTTCACAAGTGCAGTGTTTCTGCCGTTATGGTGTTTATCCTCATAAATGTCTGAGTAAGTTTCCATCTTTGTGTCTCTTACTGTCTCTAAGTTTTCTCTAACAGAAATATATTGCTATGGTCTACGTGTTGAATTTCAGCCTCGTAGTAGAAATTTTAAATTAAGACAAACTTATGGCGTTGGTTGTCCTTGCTCTTTTATATTCTTTTTTAAAATTTGTTTACAGTTCACTCAAGATCTTGGTCACCCATCATTTTAGATTCTTGATGCTTGATTTGTGTCTCTTGCCTTTTTTTCTCACAACCTATAGTTTGACTACTCATTCTGAAATACATGGGCATTAGGATTAGATTGTATCAGGTTCTACAACTTTATGGAAATTTCTTGATACTAAGTACTAACAATGCAACTTCCTTACATTATGCTAACTCTTTGTTTCGTTACCCCATCTATGATATTCAATCGTTATTTACAACTCATCTAGATTAGTAGAAAAGTACAACTTTGAGATATGAAAGCTACTGACTTCAGTATAACATATCCCAGTACAAAAACAACAGAATTGTCTGAATCACAAAAGGGAATTCAGTACATACGCTGTTGTGCTAAATCAACATATATAGCACAAAACAATATAAAGATAGCAATTTTCTGAATCACTTATGCAGTTAAGCTCTCATGCTATGAATTAGGCTTGTTTTGACTTTTGAGTTAACTTATTTTGTCTGGAAATACTGTATCTGAATTATTATTGTTCTTTTATCAGACATATTGTAAGAGCATATTTTTGTATGAAAAAAAGAAACTTTCTGTGTGTGATTTTGTTTGAAATTGTCTGAAAAACTTATTTATTCTGAACTTATTTTGCCGGCCTTTTTTTTATCTGAACCTATATGAACTTATTTTGTCTGAAATAAGGCAAACTAAGTGAAGTAAAATAACTTTTCTGTGTGATTTTTTTTTTTTTTTTTTTTTTTTTTTTTGAGGTGCAAGTTTTCTTTATGCTACCATCGTTTAATAATGTCTTGCATAAGTTGTCTCACAGCTAATGGTGGTTCAAACTCTTTGTTGATTGTTGCATAGTGGTTTTCATGTGATTTGATCACAGAGAAATTTCCTTAGGATATTATTAATGATTAGAAAGCAAATGTTTTTGTTTTTTTCCTGATCTACTATTAATGATTGGATGTTAAATATTTTGGTTATTATGATATGAAATAAGCTATAGCTTTTCTTTTTTACTACTTTTTGCAAAATCTAGCAAAATTAGTACCTTTTCTTTTTGGTACCAAATCCACCACTATTATTTATGTGGGAAACTGCGTAGGAAAATCACTAGAAGCTGGACCATACCAAAGAAGAAAAGTCTTCATTGACAGATCATAAAAATTGACCAAGTCTTCTGAATTTGCAAATTGCAAGGAATATACTGGTATACAAGTTGAACTATTATATGTTGAATAGTTGAAGTTAGTGTGTGAAATGCTTCAGCACCTTCAAATATAAGTTGCAATTGTAAGGAAATTAGGAATATGTTATATTGTTCATATATCAACTTGGCATGTAGCCTCATGGACCTTACGATGTTCCAGGACATACATAGATCCTATACAGGGTATTTAAGAATGAGATAACAGTTTAGCGATTAGAGAGTAGAAAGTATTGATTATGAATTCACTAAGAAGTTTTTTGCATTACAGTGTAGGTAGTTGTTGCCCCCGAAACTATAATAATTTCATTTTTTGGTTTGTGATCAGCATTATTTGAGAAACACCAACATGTTTTCTTTAAATTCTTATGACTTCCTAGTTCCTGTATGGCGGTATACTACAGTCACACATCAAAAAGTTTAAAGTTGTTTGATTTCATAAATACAGTAGATGATGGTTTGACACAAGCTTCATGTTATGTATGAGATTACATAGTTCCCTAATTCAAAAGACTTAGCGTCTTTCATTGGCTTAAGATATCAATGTTTATTGAGCATACAGGTATTTCCTTGCTTGTTGCTACAGTACTGATAGTTTATGTATCTTTACTTTTTTGCAGAGAAGCCTCCGTTGGTACTAATTCTGGGATTAGGTAACTAAAATATTCTCTTCTGATCAAATCCACCTGGTAGACTTTCATACATTGTGTACCTTTAATTTGACTTTTGGATCCTGTAACTTAACTGACTCATGAACTCATCAAACATCAGGCATTGGAGGGTTTGTGTTTGTATTTCTAGCACTTCTAGCTGTCTGGCACCGTAAGAAGCTGAAATTTGGTCACTTAAAATTTGTGAGTCGGAGTGTGTCCCTTGATCGGAGTGCATCAGACCTCGAAAGGGGAAACATATACTTTGGCATTCCACTTTTCACCTACAGTGAACTAATAGAAGCTACTGACAATTTCAATGAGTCTGGAGAGCTTGGTGATGGAGGCTTCGGAACAGTTTATTATGGTAAGCTTTAATTTTCCTGTACTCACAAACAATATAGCTTAAACCTCATTAAATAAGTAGCTAATAAAAATTTCAACCATAGGAAAGTTAAAAGATGGTAGGGAAGTAGCAGTAAAGCGGCTGTATGAAAAGAGCTTCAGGAGGGTGGAGCAGTTCATGAATGAAATTCAGATACTCACGCGTCTGAGACACCAAAACCTTGTAACTCTTTATGGATGCACTTCCCAGCACTGCAGGGAGTTACTGCTTGTATATGAGTATGTGGAAAATGGGACTGTGGCAGATCATCTGTTTGGTGAAAAGGCAAAACCCGGATCACTCACATGGCCCATCCGCCTCAGAATTGCCATTGAAACAGCCAGTGCACTTTCATACCTTCATGCTTCTGATATCATACACCGCGATGTCAAGACTAGCAACATTCTCCTGGACAGCAACTTCAAAGTTAGGGTGGCTGATTTTGGACTTTCTAGACTCTTTCCTACTGATGTAACTCATGTCTCAACAGCACCACAGGGAACTCCTGGGTACGTAGACCCGGAGTATCACCAATGTTATCAGCTAACTGATAGAAGTGATGTTTACAGCTTCGGGGTTGTTCTCATTGAGCTTATTTCTTCTTTGCCTGCAATTGACTTGGAGAGGAATAGAAGTGAGATCAACTTGTCTAACTACGCGATGAACAGGATTCAAAGATGTGCATTTGATGAGTTGGTAGACCCGCAACTAGGTTTTGCCTCAGATTTCAAGGTTAAGAGGATGACTACTTTAGTGGCAGAGCTCGCATTCCAGTGCCTACAACATGACAAGGAATTCAGACCATCTATGGATGAGATTTTGGAGTCACTAAGTAGGATAGAGAGTTCCGATTATGATGCCTTGCAGGCAGAAGAGATGGCTAATGATACTGGGGAAGTGGTGAAAACACAGAGTAGTTGTCCACCACCTTCATCTATAGATGATGATCATGCACAGTTGTTAAATACTCCTCAGCTGCATCCGCCTTCTCCAATTTCTGTAATGGATAAATGGGACAGTAGATCCACTATACAAAGCAAAGACAAGTAAGTTAATATATTATGTTTATTATTTTTTGAAAAACACATTGTTAAGCAATTAAAACGATAAAGAGGAACCCTTTTGGCACCTCAAGCTCTAGGTAGTGTAAAACCATGAAATTGTGTTTTTACTCGTACAACGGTTTATATCTGACTACTTTGCACATATTTGGAATTATTGATGTAAGAAATGTATATAGGAGATTAATCCATATTCTGCAGTACTGCTTCAAATCTCAGTGAACTGTGTTTTGAGCTCACCTTGCAATATCTTATACTGATGTATCATAAAATTATCATTATGATTTCTCTGTTTTTTCTTTTTTTTTCTTCTGAAGAAGTAAGTAGTCTAAGTAGTACAGTATGTAACATATTAGAAACTTTAACAGTTTAGATTAGGTGCAAGTTCAATATCATATGTTGCAGGTAACTCGACTATGCAGATGACTGAAAGCAGTGTATTCAGACTGCGAGTATGTGGTTCAGGAATCAGGACATAATAGCCTCACGCCAGCAGCTTACTAATATATAAGATCGACTTTTTGTCAGTTTGGGTAGTGTTGGTGCAGATGCTAACTTGCAGACTTGCAGTTCAGTAGTAGAGCCATGGAAATTGGCTTCACATATATCTGACTTAAGTTACCACAGGTAGTACATAACTGGTGTTGGTTTCAGCATCTTGAACAGAATTCAAAGCTTCATTGGGAGTATTTTAAAGTGGTGGAATGAGCACTGATCAAAGAGCAGGTATAAAATAATTGTTCACCATGACTCTCTCCGTCCCTAAATAATAAACAATAATCTTGTTAAGTTGTCAAATAAGAAGTCATTTTTTATATTAAGCTATTAAACTTTTACTTTTAAATTGTCTTAATGATGTTAATAATAACCTATTATTGGTGAAGACATATAGTAAAATTATGAATTCAAAAATAAATACAAATCAAGAGTCTTTACCTGAAGATGATCAGCATTTGTACAAACATAATGTTCCCTAGTGTTGGAATAATCTTCTAACAATGGTGAGTATCATTTTCTTAATGAAGATTCAAGTATAAAAATTGAATTCTGCCCTTGTAGACATGAGGAAAGGTGCTGCTCCTAGGAAAAGTATGAGATGTCTATGAAGTCCAGAATGAGCGCATGACCATAACAGTGCTACCAGTTTTATGAATGTGCAAGTATATGATATGACTCATACGAGTAGTAGATATTATTGCCTCCATCAATTTTGTTACTACTTTAACCGCGGTCATTGGTTCCTAGAGGCGCCGGTACGCTGTATCGTACAACTGTTTTGTATGAAAGAATATAATATAGAAAAGTGAAGAACATATAACTATGATATAAAGAACATACTATTAAAATGTAATGAACATATATTTAAAGTAAATAGAACATACTATTAAAATGCAATGACCATATATCTAGAGTGAAAAGAACATATTTACATTAAAAAAGAGTGAAAAGAACATATTTACACCAAAAAAGAGTGAAAAGAACATATTTACACCAAAAAAGAGTGAAAAGAACATATGTTCATGTTCTTTGATTATCAGTATAATGTGTTTTTATTTGTGACATAATACTCATTGTTTATTGTTAAATGTTCTTTAAATTTTGTCTTTAAATTAGGGTGGGTATATATAAATAATGTTCATTATATAATATTATCATGTTCCTTATTAATATTATAGATGTTCCTTAGATTTTAAAAAAAAAAACATATAACTAGATGTTCTTTATGAAACAGCTATATATTCTTTAAAAAACAGTTGTATGTTCTTTACAAAACAATTACATGTTCATTCCACGTTTTTTGTCTGGTACAGTCGCCTGTACTTTAAAATTTTCACTTTAACCGCTTGTTTGGTAGCTGGTAATAAATGGTGGTTATGGGAAAGAATTTTATCTACTACAATAATTCTAACAGGAACTATATCATTGACCGAATAAGCTAATCAACTCTTATTTGTTACCTAATTTGTAAATGTTCTAAATAAGCACGACAATGCATACTTCAGCCTACATCGAGTGTAAGCCAATAGTGATCTGATCATCCAAACATGATCTAACCAAAGCATGACTCAAACTTCACTTAATCTGGCTTTAAAAAGATCTCATTCAAAAAAGAATATAACCTAATTATATAAAAACTTGATTTAAAATGAATACATGATATTACCTCTCCCAAAGTCCCAAACTTGACTTTAACACGAAATAATCTCACAATAGACTGGTTCTTACCTTGAATAGTCGAACCCAAAAGGTCAAAATGAACAAACCCAAACCCGACCTAGTTATCTGATTTGATAGTTTATGCCTAACAGCTTAACTACCTAAAGTCCCTATATACTCCCTCTATCCTTATTTGTTTACCCCATAGCAAAAATTTGGATCAAACTTTTAAACTTTTGACCATAAATTCTCATTAATTTATAAGTGATATATAGTAAAGGGGGATCTTGTTGGATTCATCTAAATCTACACTTTTTTTTAGTATCAAGTTTTTATAATTTTTACACACATAAAAATGGAGATATTTATGTTTAAGACGCGTCTTGGAGATTGTAAAAGACTAATGGAGCAAACAAATGGAGAAGTAAATTTTCCTGTTTTTACTTGGGTAGATCCAAGACACCATGGTCCACCAAAGTTGGTATAGCTTCTTTTTATTAGGCCAACCAGGCAGCCAATCTTTTATGAGAGACAAAGAAAAGTGAGCAACAAAAACAAAGTTTGGAAACTTCATCTGATAATAATAACAAAGCTACAAATTATTTAAAAAAATCTGCCATTGTGAACAAATTAAAAATTAATCATTCTAATTTAATAATTGTAGTTATCAGAAAAGTCATCAATATTTTACAATTCTAGAGGATGATTAGTCTTGCTAGAGAGTAAACTAAACATCACCTGGGTCCCACATTCCCTAACACATACCAATTTTTTCTTTCCAGTCTTTATCATTATCCACCAAGTCAATACTATGATTTTCAAGTCAAATGCGTGTAATACTAACCTTAGAAAATTATATTATTATTACTTGTACTATTCCATCTGTCCGCAAATAATCTGTTCACAAAATAAAATTTATTCCAAACAGCCCATGTGACAGACCTTCCGCTAACTCCCTTTCTCTCAAAATCCCACCCTACTACATTATTAAATTCTTATTATGCATGTTCAAAGATTCTTAATACCAAAAAAAGGTTGGGAAGATTATTTGAAAACGGATAGAGTAATAAAGCAATATGAGTATTTAAAGTAATCTCACTTATATCAAACAAAAGGAGGATATTTTTTCATATACTTGTACTAATTTTAAAAGTTGTGGCTTCTGTTGTCTGATAACAGTGATAAGGGACTTCAGATGGCTTCTGCTTCTGCTTCTGTTGCCCTGTTATTTTTTCTCTTTAACTTTGTACAAAATCTCTCAGCTCAAGAACAAAAGAGACATGTCTGCCCAACTACCTTTAAGTGTGGAACACTTGGTACCTTCGGTTACCCCCTCACGACCGCCTTCAACCCGACCTGTGGGATCTGTGTGATCAACTGTACTGATACGACTCCGACGATTGGTTTATCACCCAAAGGACCTTGGTATGAAATCAAGAATACCTTTTCAAATAACAGGAGTTTCCTTGTCAGTGATGCGTTCCTCGAATATGTCGTGAACTCTGACACTTGTGATGCCTTTGAAGGCAAAACCATTAGACTTCCGAAATCTTCTGCTGTCATCTTCACAACCTTGTGGAATGAAACATTTTGGAAGTGCAAGAGGAACTTCGATTTGAGCAGCAAAGGCAGCTTTCTTCGTATACTTAAGTGTCGAGATTACAATATTTATCATAGTAATAATAGCTTAGAAGATGGCAGCAGATTTGCCAACTGCAACTCTTTTCAGTATCCGAAATTTCTGATGGTAGAATTGTCTGATAAATGTTCACACTGTGTTAGTGAAGGAGGCTATTGTAAGGAAACCAAAACTGACAAATTTCAGTGCATCAACAAGCGAAAAGGTAACAGAGAAGGATCATATTTGTGTACCCTTCAATCTTAATATATCGCCTTTTATGCAATTTATGCTAAAGCTTTATTAATGTCGAATGATCATCTTTGCAGAAAAAAGGAGATTCAGACTACTTTTGGGATTAGGTAAATTATTGTACAATAATCAATTTTCCTTGAAATTTTAATGTTAATGAGATTATATTGAAGTATAAATCCTATTCCTTTTTTAGGCATTTCAGGAGGAATCATTGTCATTATAATCTTTGGGCTGCTATTCTGGTGTTGTAAGAAAATAAAACTCAGATCATTGGAATTGGCTTCAGGGAACAATTCTAAGCAAACCATGAGAATGAAAACGAACCTTGAGGGGAGCAAGGTGTATTTTACTGTACCAGTCTTTTCTTACAGTGAGCTTGAAGAAGCAACAAAAAATTTTGATCCAAGTAATGAGCTTGGAGATGGAGGCTTTGGAACTGTGTATTACGGTAAGAAACGCGTTTCAGGGCTGTAGGAAGCTCTTTGTTACCCAAGCTATAATTTTGTTTCATCTGCTGTCATTCTAACATAGTATATGGACACTTGCATGTGTCTTCTAACACTTGTAGTAGCTAATTCATGAAGTTTGTTTCGTTTTAATCACCTTCTTAATCTAACAAGAAACATAAACATTTATATATTTTGGTCAGGAAAACTTAAAGACAGGAGGGAAGTGGCTGTGAAACGCCTATATGAGAGAAACTGCAGACAGATCGAACTGTATATGAATGAGATTGAAATCCTTGCCTGCCTGCGCCATCAGAATCTGGTAACCCTTTATGGCTGCACTTCACGTAGAAGCAGAGAGCTCCTGCTTGTCTATGAATATGTTCCCAATGGTACAGTGGCTGATCACTTAGTCGGCGACCAAGCAATGTGTGGAACACTCACTTGGCCTGTCCGTATGAGGATTGCCATAGAAACAGCTACAGCATTGTCGTACCTCCATGCCTCAGATGTCATTCACCGGGATGTTAAAACTCAAAATATTCTGTTGGATAACAACTTTAGTGTAAAGGTAGCAGATTTTGGGTTATCAAGACTGTTTCCAATGGATGTTACTCATATATCGACTGCTCCACAAGGCACTCCTGGGTATCTTGATCCCGAATACCATCAATGTTACCAGTTGACTGATAAGAGTGATGTATATAGCTTTGGTGTTGTTCTTGTCGAGCTCATTTCATCAATGCCAGCGGTTGATTTAACCAGGAATGAAGATGAAATAAACTTGTCTTATTATGCAATGAAGAGAATTCAGCGTTGTGCATTTGATGATTTAGTAGACAAACGGCTAGGATTTGACTCGAACTACAAGGTGAAGAGAATGATTACCTTGGTGGCGGAGCTTGCCTTTCAGTGTCTGCAACACAAAAAAGAATTCAGGCCCTCCATGGATGAAGTTCTAGAAACGTTAAAAAGAATAGACAGTGCAGATTACGGAGTCCATAAGTCAATAGTAAAGGAAGACAGTGCAGATTACGAAGTCCATAAGTCAATAGAAAAGGAAGACAGTGATGCTTGGCTATTGAGTAATGCAGAAAACCTACCATCACCGAATTCAGTAGTAATGTATAAATGGGGCAGTAGCAAGTCCGCCACACCCACAGCCAGCAGATAGGCAGCACCGAAACTAATGTACACCAGAAACCAGAGTAAGTTCATCTATGCTCTCATATACCTGTTTTCACTGCTATACATGCAGTTACAGAGAGCAAGTTGTCATTAAATTTTGTTATGAAATATGAGATGTTTATACAACTGAGAAATACAGTGGATTTATCACAGCATTTGTAACAATGAGCCATTTGAAACCAATGCACTAGCAAGGTAACACAAGATTATTTTCTGTGAGCGGTCAGGAATTCTACATCACACAAAAATTACACTCACCAGTACTTTGTGCACCAGCAGATATAGTTGATGATGAAATTGTATAAAATGACACACAGTCCATCTAATGCAATGCCTATGGCAATGCTATTTGATTTGTATTCTCTCTTTAGTCCTTACATTACAACTCATTATCAATTTTTGCGGTTATATATCTTTTTACTTGCAACACTTCGACTATTTCATTACAGTATTTACATAATCATACTTTGAATAGATTAGATGGTTTATAGTTAAAGAAAACTATAGCCATGTTAGGGTCTGTTCTCTTCAGCTTATTTTCACTTCAGCTCCAATAAGTTCAGTTCGGTACAGTTCTTATCTTAATTTCCTTCTTTCATTAAATATTCACTTCACTTCAGTTCAGTTTCAGTAAGTTTAGTTCAGTTCAATCCAGCTTAGTTCAGTCAATCAGAACAGACTCTTAGATCTTGTTGGATTCACCTTAATTTATTCTTTCATATTTACAATTTTTTACTTATTGGTAATATTTGCGAGTATAATAGTGCAAAGGTGCCATGGCAAACATGTAAGGAAATATTGTAGTAAAAAGAAACAAGAAACATAAGAAGTAGATGGTAACTAATTAAATACTACCTCTGTTTCATATTATTTGGAACGATGTGACATAAAATATGAGTAAAAATTGTCTAATCGTTGCAAATAATCTGAAACGGAACTAATATTATAATTTACGCTCAGAGATAAATAGGCATTACCATTAGGGGTATTAATGTAACTTGAGGTCGTTGTAGATTATTTTCAAGTCCTCTCAAATAAACAAGTATGAGTAGTTGCTAAGCTTGCTGCGAGACATGACTTATAGATCGAAAAAGTACAATGATTGAGCGTGCATAAACTTTTTAGTTTCTTTTTAAGAATGAGATAAACTTTGGTACTTGAAATTGAGACATTAATCCCAAGACACAATCACCATCTTCTCCTCACTCCCATAAATCATCATGAATTTTTACAATCATAGTTTATAAATTCAAATTTGAATTACCTTAGAAAACGTTATTCACCCAGGACTACATTTATATAAGTATAACCACTCTCAATACCACAATAAACAAACCAAAACACAAGATAGATACAAGACAGTAGAAGGGAGGGAGAGAGAGAGAGAGAGATAGAGAGCAAAGAAATGGCGATGATCAGAAAATGTGGAATCAGCAATAGCCCAACTCGAACCCCATTGACGCACCATCATGGGCGCCATCGGATGACTCTAGGGATGCTTCTTCTCAGTCCCATCGAAAGCGACAAGAAGCCACATCCCCGGCAAACCCTGTTAAGGCAAGGGATCACTAGTAACAAGGCAGTAATTGGCAGAAACACATTAAAGAATTTAATGTCATCTACAACAAACCTATTTGAAAATACGAGTCCAAAGACAGATGACCACCATCAACCAGTTTTTGTATTCCAAGAGCAGAAAACAATTGGAGGTGATACTTTGCCTCCACTGAAGAGTGGTGGTAGTACTAATCATGGCAGCCGAAGAGTTAGACAGGGGACAAATAGACCGGCCATTGCCTCGACAGGTCTCCGCATTCGATTTTTCAAGCGAACTTGGCGTCCTGTGCTGGGTGCAATTCCAGAAGAAAATTCATTTTATGCACTACCTCATCTGTCTCTGCAGTGAATCTTGATCAAATCATACTTTTTACACGATTTATCATACATACTTATGTAATGGGGCAACGGCAACTAGCTGGTTGCCCAATCCATGCTACTTATTCTTTATTTCTTCTTCTCCCTACTCTTTTCATACCTGTAGCCTTATATTAATGATATGAATTGAACATTCATATTTAATGATATATGAAAAGAGGCTAAGTCACTATGATACATTATAAGGGGCAAAATATAACCATCCATGATCATTTCCAGATCAAAGAAGAAAAAAAAAAAATCGGTATAAAAGCTTCATGGTTGAAAATCAATTAATAGACTTTCTTACTCTCTCCCAGTACAAGTGAATAGTCCAAATATGTGAACTTTGACCATAAGAATCTAAAAGATGTCATAAGAATCTGAAAGTTGTGTTAATGTGCAATTGTATTTATTGATTTAGTTTCAAAAGCAACTAATTTTAAATATTTGCAATACACAAATTATTAATTGCGTGAAATCTGTCTATTAGTACTAACTAATGTGGTTGAATAACATTACAAATTCAATATCATACAATCTAGGAGTTGCATATAAGATATATAGGTAGAAATAACAATCATAGGGAATGAGGGAAAAACTAGCAATGAGATGTAGAGCAGTTGAAATGGATGCTTTCCTCAGAATTCTCTTTTATAAGTCTTCTAAGATCCGCAAGAATCACACCATCAATTTCGACTGGCTAGTTAAACAGAGAAGATTAATATGTTGTTAACAATTTAAATCTTTTCTGCAACTCACAATTGCACCAGATTCAGAAAAGAAACTTAATCATTTACCATAAGCATCATATATTACATTAAATACATCTCAATTTTCTTGCAACAAGGATCACTTCTTTAAGCAACTCAGCAGTCAGCACAATCAGCTCTAAAGTGTCACTAAAGTGCTGAGTTTTAACAAGTTTGAGCTTTTCTCCTTTTTCAGTCTATACTGAATACATTAGACTGTAACTAATAATCTTTCAAAAAGAAAAAAAAAAAGACCGTAACTAATAATGACTACTTTCCTACACCGCTACACGACTAAACCCCGATTGTCAAAGGACTTCACGTCACCAAGATCACTACAGCCAGAGTTACAAGTTCTTCTAGGGAGCACACACAAATAACCAGCAATACTATTATGCCAAAAGCTTTAGATTCTCCCTAGATGCATACAGATGTACTGATATACTCGTATCATATTAGTTCAACAAAGCATGAAAACAACAAAACAAAAGGAGCATATAATACATACAGTGCAATGTTTCCACATGGTATCAGCCTATCAGGGGAAAGATAAGGTTGAGTAGAAACACTCCTTGGGTGGAGAGAACAATTGCTTGAAGCTAAGTGACCCTTCAACATCTCTCATACTGTGATCTTCCAATTTAAAGACACGAGGGACATAGTATCCGATTTCAGCATCATAATATCGCAGATAACTAGGTGATCGTGCATCACGCCTTCTAAATGAACGATTGGGTCTACAGATATCAGTAATGATTTCCCTTCCTACATTATTAGATTGGTGTGAACGATGTCGATGTCGAAGGAAATCCTTGAAAGGCACAGAGTCAATAAAATATATGCAATTCCCCTCACAACCAGGGAAATCATTAACCGAAACAGAGAAACAAACATCTTTTCCTAGAACAAAAACTCGATCATTCAACGAAGTAACCTGAACCCACATTGCCAAGCTTTCATCAAACTTGTACACTTTCATATCCACCTTGTCAAAACCAGTATCAATCAGCCCCGACTCCTCGAAATCAATCGATCTACGACTGTAAGTATCAACCACATACAACTGCCCTTCTGATTCTACTAAGTTCTGCACCTGCCCCAAAGATTTCAATCCGGGCAAATGCTTGACAACATTCAAAAACTTATCAATCCAATGCACATTCCCACAAGTGTCCAACACATAATATTCACCCTGACATACTGATATATCCATTAACATAAACCAAGGACTACGACACAAATCGGTCCAATATTCATCCCCAAAACCCCTAAACCCTAATTTCACATTATTATATATAGCAAGAATCCCACAATCATGAAACAAAACAGCTTTCTGCACATTCAATTCACCATATTCAATACTCGAATCAAAATGCAACACTTTCCCCAATTCAATTAACCTACAATCCAACAAATTCAGACTCTTACCCAACATCAAATCTTTTTTAGGAATAGTTAAAGGGTTCAAACCCTCGAACTTACCCTCAGATGTTTCGACGAGCTTAATCAAACAACTATGGTGATTGTGCTCAAGACGGAAGATTGTAACAGTAGAGATGAATGCACGAATACCAGTAGATAAAGGAGGAGAGAGAAAAATGGCGGACCTCCATGAAGAACAAACAGCTCTGTAACGTAAAACATCGATTCGAAAATTAAGATAATTTCCGATTTTTTCGAGCAATTCTTTGGGAAGATCTGCCCAGTTTCTAGAGTTGATGATACTGCAATGATTGATTTTATTAAGGTGGTTGTTCATGGTGTTTTCTGGCATTGATGGTTTCTGCAGTTTTGCATGTGTTTTGCTTTGGTGGCATTGCTTTCTACGGTTACTTTTTTAAATGGAACAAAATATTTCCCAAAATATTTACTCCCTTCATCCCTTATTTACATTCCTCTTTGTAAAATTACACGGGAATTAAATTTCCAAGAATAAAACAAATACGGGGTAACAATAAAACAGAACACAATGGGAAGGACAAAACATTAAATGATGTCTTTGAATAAAACAAAGATAGATTAATATTTAAGAATTAAGTCTAAAATAGGTAACTCAATTCTTGCAAAATATGGGAAAAAAGGACTCAATTTATTTTATAGAGGAAAAGGGAACTGGGCTAGAACGGGCTTGGATTGTCGATGAGTTTTAATTAACTAAGGAAAAGAATTGAGTCCCCTTGGTTAAACAATTGAGTCCCCTTGGTTAACCAATTTTTTTTAAAAAATAAAAATAAAAAAAAAAACTTTTTATTTCTATTGATATTTTACTTTGTAAAAAATTGAGTCCTTGCTTCTTTTTGGGAACAAAACAGAGCATCGTCACTTTCATTGCTCTCCTTTCGTCCTTAAATTTTTTAAAAAAAACAAAGCTTTTGTTGTTGCACTCTCTTAATTTCAAACTGATAGAGTATAAAAATATATTCCTGGGCCTCAACCATCAGCTTAAGCTTTTGGTTGAGTTGGTCCTCTAACATGGTATCGGAGCCATCGTGACACAAAGGTCACGGGTTCGAATCTCATCCACCCCACACTTTCAAGTGGAATATTAAGCGCAGGGTATGAGGACTTGAGGAGGGCCCATGCTGCATCCACACTTCTAGCCCAACGGGCTCTTGTGTGAGGGGGCGTGATAGAGTATAAAAATATATTCCTGGGCCTCAACCATCAGCTTAAGCTTTTGGTTGAGTTGGTCCTCTAACACAAACGATTTTATTTATGAGACAATAGCAAGAATGATTAATGTTTTGCTACTATGCCATGGGCAACATGGTCGTTGCATAATGCGATAGTACATGAGACACCTTGGCAGAACACAGTGATTGGTGTCCTGGGCTTCTTGAAACTGGTTGATGACTTCAAAACATATAATGCTGCTGTCTCAGGTGGACATGGAGGTGTAAGAGCTTAGTGTGCAGCGAGGGGAGTGCTATCTCCTAATGCGCACCGGCTCGGTTTTGGGAAAGTGGAGCTTGAGTGTGATGTACTTGAAGTGGTGAAGGCCATTTGCAGAAAGAAGAATGGAAGAACTCCTATTGATCTTGTTCTTGAAGATATTGATGTTTTGAGTGGTGGCTTTAATGCCTTTTCTTGTAGCCACGTGAAGAGAGGGGGGAATGTTGTTGCACACTAAGTTGCTAGGCTTGTTCCTATGGGTGGGTTGAACAATTGTTTGAGTTCTTTTCCGCATAGTGTATCAACTATTGTGAACCTGGATGTAATTTAACTCCTTGATTAATATTAAGCCCCACGTTTCTTTTTTTTTAAAAAAAAAAGAATGATTAATGATTAAGCCCTTTAGGATCCAAATTGATCTCAAACGGGAACGTAACATAATTTAAGTACTACGTATTCCGTGTTAAGTATTAAAAATTGTACCAAAGTTAGAAAAGAAACTGAATCATTTACCAGCATAAGCATCTTACTATTACATTATATACAATCTCACATTTCTTGCAACAACCATCTAGGAACCCAGCACTACAAAGCTCAAAGTGTCACTAATGTGCTGATTTCGGGTTCTTTCAAAAGCTTTAGCATACATATATACAAGATCAAGCTTTTCTCCCTTTTTATCATCAAGTATTCCTTCCTTTAATCAACCTATTCTCACTACATTAGACTGTAAAAATAACAACCTAATTTCCTGCATGACCAAACCCCGATTGTTGAAGGACTTCATTTCACCAAGATCACTACGACCGGATCGAGTTACAATTATCACTAGAGAGCTTAAATATCCCGCAGCAATACTCTTATGCCAAAAAGCAGCAGATTCTCCCTAAATGGATACAGAAGCACCGATATATCACATCAGTTTAACGAAACAAAAGGAAAATATAATACTCGTACATACAATGCAATGTTACCACATGGTATCAGGGGCAGGATAGGGTTGAGCAAAAACAATCCTTGGGTGGAGAGAACAATCGCTTGAGGCTAGGTGATGACACTTGAACATCTCTCATGACGCGATCATCCAATTTAAATACACGAGGTACATAGTATCCGATTTTAGCATCATGATATCTTACAAGCCTATGTGAAAACGCAGCATCCCTAGCAGATAGACGATCAATGAAATATATGCAATTTCCCTCACAACCAGGGAAATCAGTAACCGAAACAGAGAAACAAACATCTTCTCCTAGAACAAAAACTCGATCATTCAACGAAGTAACCTGAACCCAAATCCCCCATTTATCATCCAACTTATATACCTTCATATCTACCTTCTCAGTTCCACTATCAACAAGCTCTCCAAATTCATCAAACTCCGTCCACAGACGACTATATGTGTCAACAACGTACAATTGCCCTTCAGATTCAACTAAGTTCTTCTGCTGCCCCGACGAATTAAGCCGGGGCAGATACTTAACAACATTCATACACTTATCAATCCAATACACATTCCCATTTTTATCCATCACATAAACTTCACCCTGACATAATACTATATCCGTAAACAGAATATTTGAATTATTACTTAAATTGGTCCAATTATCATCCCCGAAAACCCTAAACCCCAATTTCACAAAATCATAAATAGCAACAATCCCAACCCCACGAAACAAAACAGCTTTCTTCACATTGAATTCACCATAATCAATACTCGAATCAAAATGCAAACCTTCCCCCAATTCAATCAACCGACAATCCAACAAATTCAGACTCTTCCCACAAATGAACTCCGGTTTAGGAATAGTTAAAGGGTTCAACACCTTGAACCCACCTTGGGTCATTTCAATAAGCTTAACCAAACAACTACGATGATTGTGTTCAAGACGACAAATGGTAAAAGAAAACATGAAATCATTGGTATACGAAGAAGGAGAGAGAGAAATGGCGGACCTCCATGAAGAACAAACAGCTCTGAAACGGAAAACGTCGATTCGAGAACTGAGATGTTCTCCGATTTTCTCGAGCAATTCTGTAGGAAGATCTGCCCAGTTTCTTGTGTTTTTTCTGGAATTACAGCGGTTGATTTTGCGGTGGTTGTTAATGGTGGTTTTCGGCATTGAGTGTTTGTTGTATTTAGCATGTATTTTGGTTTTGGTAATGGTGGCAACTGTTTGAGGTGTCAGGACTCTCTTACATACGGTTGGTTTTTTTGAATTGGAGATGAGAAAATTGAGAGGGGGGACTTGTATTTATAGAGCTAAATGATCTTTTATGGGCTTTAACTTGTTTGGGCTTAGGAATAATAGAGCTTATTGGGCTTGGTATTAATTAAGTTATTGTTTTCCATCTTTTCCATTTTGAAAATAAATACTTCCTTCGTTTTTTTTCATAATTGCAGCTTATCATGGGATTTAACTGTTTAAGAAAAGTGGGTCTCGCATGATATAATACAATTAAAATAAGTTTAAGAGGTTATTAGGTGTATAATCAAATAGATCATGTGCTTTAATAAAGGTAATAGTACAATTTTCACCATTCATACCTTCCTTTTTTAGTGTGTTGCAACTATTGTAACATTTCCATTTTAGGAAAGCGTTGTAATTATAAAGAAACGGAAGAAGTACTTGTACAAATTATAATAGATTAGTTCTTCCAAAAAAAAAAGGGAAGAAGAATGGATTAGTTTCTGATTTTTTATTAGTACATTCAATACATTACATAATGAATTGAATCAATAGTAATACAACACCTACAAAATTAATTAAATTTTTCAGAAACATAATTAATTAAAATAAAATAAAGTTTAATAAAAAGTGAAAAACTGATATATACAAGAACAATGTAAAAGTCTCAATAATTTAGTGAAATAAGATTCGAATATTTGATAATTGAGAAAATGCATTAATAGATAGATATATACATTCTTGTGATTAAGTCGAATTTACCTGTGCAGGGTCTAGATTTTAGTCTATGTTAAATCATTATTTTAATACAAGCTGAAATTTAAATCGGGTTGGGTGAATGAGTGACACTGCTACCATTGACAAACCTATCGAAAAATTTACCATTTATATCAACTAAAATAAAATTGCTATTTAAAAAAAATAATTGGAAATGTGTATTAATACAAAATACTCCCTTAGTCCCTGAATTTTTACCCCATTCCTAAAGTAATGGTCAAACTTGTATCATTATAATTGTCATTAATCTGTATTCTATAAGAAATAATATAATCATATGAGATCTTGTACCTTCGTCTCACTAGACATTTCAAGTTTTAATAATTTTTATACACATCTATATTCGTTTTAAGACGTATATCGAAGACTTGTTAAAAAAAAATACATAAATAAAAAAGTAGTACTCGTACATTGTAGTGATTGTACGTGATCAATTGCCAAAAAGTCAAAAACAAAACAAAAAATAAAAAAACTACGGAGCACTAATTTATGTGGTCATGTAGACATGTAGTATACACGATCATTGACTTGCTGACTTATCTAATCTATAATTATGCAATATGCCATATTGCCGTGGATAATTAGTACTCGATCTATGGTTAACCATTATCCAAATTAATCTCTCTCCAAAAACAAACCAAGAATTAAAACTAAACATAGAAATGAGCAACTCCTCCAACACAATCAGTACCAAATGGGAAGATCTCCCAAACGAAATCCTCGAAATCATAGCAAAACACCTTCAATCTCGCATCGATGTCTTCCGATTTCGCGCCATCTCCACCTCATGGCGATCCATCGTTCCACTCTCATACCGTCAAACTCAATCATCCCTCACTCTTCCGCCGCCGTTCACGGCCGCCGCCGTCTTATCTCCGGTCACAATCTGCCGCCTCGAACACCACTCCGGCGGCACCGCCGTCTTGATGAAGGTGGTTGAATCAATGTCCGGCGAATTACAGCTTCTCAACCCGCTCTCGACCAAAACATTTAAGGGTAATAGGTTTTTTCGCAGGACGATTAATTTGGTAGATTTTCGGTTGATTGAGTTACATAGAGGTTATCGTTTGATGTTTGATTCAATTCCCACGAATTTTTATGTGAAGAAAGTGGTTTTGTTTTATGATTTTGGAATTTTGGCATTGTTTGATTTGGGGGAATTAAGCCTATTAAGATTTTGGGGATTTGGGGATGAAGAATGGACGAATTTGGGTAATGAAGGGGAGTATTATGATGATGTTATGAGTTATAATAATCAATTTTATGTGATTAATAATTTGGGGATTGTGTATTGGATTGATAAATGTAGGAATCTTGTTCAATATTCACCTCCACTTTGTGGATTCGGACACTTGAAAAATCTAATTGTATCCGACGGGCAGTTTTATGTTGTTGATTCTTATATGGAGGAAGACGTAGCAGCGGCTGTGTTCGAGGAGCCGGGTGTTCGAGGCCGTCGTCGGACAGTGGATATGAAGGTGTATAAGCTGGATGAAGATTGGGGTACTTGGGTTGATGTGAAATCGTTAGAAGATCGAGTATTTGTGCTAGGAAAAGAGGTTTGTGTTGCGATTAGTGTTAAGGATTTCCCGGGTTGTCAAGGGAATTGCATATACTTTATTGATGCTTCGGATCCCAAGTTGGAATTTCAAACTTTAGGAAAGACGGTCAAACGATTTGTTGGTCGTGTATTTCGGTTTGATAATGGTATAAGGGTGGTTGAGTGTTTGCCTGCCTTTAAGAAGTTGTTTTCTCTGCATATGAATTGGCCCTTGGCTATTTCATCTTCCCGAGATAATATTGCTGTGTAATTGTTGTTAATTGTTGTTTCACAGCATGACACGGGCAGTTTAGCTAGTTTAAGTTACAAGTTCTGAATTTACCAAAAAAAAAAAAAAAAAAAAAAAAAAAAGAGTTATAAGTTATGAGATTCCTACCACTCTAGTATCGTTATTCAAGATTGCATTTTGTACTCATTTTTAAACTTGTCTATTGTATTTTGATGTTATGTATCTTGTAAAGTTTGCATAATTTGAAATGTAATTTAGTTATTGAGTTTTTTTTTTTTTTTTTTGAGAGCATTTAGTTATTGAGTTTTTGAACTACAAAAAGTGAGTAAAAATCTTAAAATTTACTAATTTGATTTTAAAATCTTAAAAAGAGTATAAAAATAAAAACAAAAATTATAAAAATTATAAAAAAAAAAAAAAAAAAAAAAGTAAAAACCACCCTTAGATATATGTAATTAAATGTACATTTTTTTTACACAAATTATATGTAAGGTGTTGATAAAAAGAGTGATGTTTTATCGTTATTTTTAGGGTTTTTCGGGATTGCCAAAGGTTTTAGGGTTTGAGGGGAAAATAGTAGTAAGGCCCAATCTTTGGATTTTGTAGCTAAGAAACTCAAAAGAGTAGCGTCATTCAAACCTTTTATATTTATAAGGAATAAGTTTGATAAAAAGTTTAAGGGGTAGTGTAGACACCCATTTGTGTCTCCCCAAAACCAAACCCAGTGATGAATGCCTTGTGCGTCGAAACATAATCGAATGAGGTGAAAGTGATTCGAAAGTCAAATGTCGCGATTTAGTTTTAATTAATTTCTTTTCTCTCTATTTTTGAAAATGGCTTTATTTATTTGAAAACGTCCATTTCAGTTTATTTTGGTCCATGATTAAGGTCCAATAATAGTGTAGTTGGATGGGGCTTAAAAAGACCTTTCCAACGATATATTATAAGCCCAATTCCGATGAATATTGAGGAAGTTATGGCCAAAATACTAAATTGGGCCCGGAGTTTTATTTTAATGCGGCCCAATGATCTAGAGGAGGGCCCAATGTTAATTATTATTCCTAAAGCTATTAGGATTAATTATAGTTTTCTAGAAGTTTCTAGAAAGTTCTTCTTAGTTCTAATATTGATAGGATTAATAGTTAATTATCTTTAAAGGTTTTTTATTTGGAATAAAATATTATTTTGTTATCCTAAAAACGTATTTCATCTTTTGTACGGATTCCGTAGATGAAGTTGATTAAAGATCGGATTCTGTGTAAAGATAAAAACGCGCTTATACAGGCTGTCGCCAGACGACAAGTCTGTCGCCACGCGACAGACTCTGTCGCCAAGCGACAGACATTGTCGCGTCGCGACAGAGTCCAGTCTTGGCGACAGCGTGGAGTTTTATTCCTTATCAAATTCCGTGTTTTTCCGGATTATTTTCATTATAAATAGCGTTCGGATTCCCTGTTTTCAGGATCATCAACAACAATTAATTCTCATTCTCTCTTTTCTCTCTTGAGCACTTTATGCTTTCTTTCTCTCTTTTCTAGTTTTAACAATATTCCGCATTCACAAGATCTTGAATCTCTTAACCAAGTTCGAAGTTGCCTTCGCCCTAGACGTGCAAGGTTGATAATTTCTGAGGGTTTGGTCCAAATCTAGTCTAAACTTTATTTAATTTGATTTCAATTTAATTATTTAATTGTTCTTTATTGATTTTCATTGAAGTTTACTAACTTGTGTATTTTGTTATTAGAAAGAGGTACGAGGCTTCAAAGTAAGTAGATTAGCTTACTCTCTATTTCTCTTTCAATGTAGAAAGCATGCTTATTATTGTTTAATATTCCTAGTATCATGTTAGGATTATCTTATCTTTTCTAATATCATGTTAGTACCATGTTAGGTTTAAAGCTTTGATCTTTATTGTTTAGTGACATGCTAGGAGTTGCTATTAATCTTGTTAGTATCATGCCTAGGATCTTGCTATTATTATCAAGCTTTATTATGCCTTATCATGCTATTGTCATCGTTATTGTTATTTTGTTTATTATTATGTTGCTTGATTTATATTATTGTTATTGCTTGATCATGCCTTTTATGCAGGTTTAAAGGGAATTTGTACTTGAAATCACGCTTAATAAGATAATTATTAATTTGGTTTAGGCTAATGTGATTTTAATTCAAGTGATCACCAATAATAGTCTTATTTGTGCATTAATTTCAACCAACATAGATAAACAGGGTAGGATTAATATAATGTTTGTATGTTATTCGAAAAGCGCGCATGAATACGAGCAGAACAAAGTAGAGGCCTATTTTATAGGGCGGGTCCTTTCTTTTGTAGATTGGATTCGTACCCTCATCCCCGGACCCTGTTTGGTTCAAGACCTTATGGAGTATTTGACGGTCCTTTGGATTGTCTTTTGGGTACAAGTTCCTTAAAACTTGTTGGCGACTCGTTTTAGCTCTTTGTCTTTCCCTTTGGAACGCCACCGTACTTTAGTGTATGATCACAGTGGGGTTCAAGTTTGGGGTTATTATAATGCTTGAAATATTCCCTACAGTTTTTGGCGACTCCACTGGGGAGGATTTCTATTTATATTCCTGAAATTTATTAAATTTTGGCAATTATTTAGAATGAGCGGATGAGACTCGAAAAATTCTAAGTATTTCATGTGCGTGATTTGATTAACATTATTGTCATATGCATTAAAAGGTCCTCATGGGAGCACCTCGTGATTTGATTGACATGAGTCAATCCATAGGAATTTTACACGTAGGAAATTTGGGAAATATCTTTCACGACTAGAATCGAAAAGATAATACGAAAACTGGAAAATTCAAAGAACACAGAAACTTGCCAAGGCATGTAGGAACTAGCGTCTAGAAAGCAGGGCTTGTCGCCCGTAAAAAGTTTCTGTCGCCTGGCGACAGGGACTTTTTTGCGGCGACAGTCCCTGTTGTCTGGCGCCAAGTTCTTCCAATACCGAGCCAGGGTTCTGTCTTCTTGTTTTGACCTTTTCTAGTGTTGTTGGCTCGATTCTGCTTATTGATTGAGTCGTTTTCTCACTTTTCTGAAACCCATATGTGTTCTACATATGGATATAACCCTCTGGGGGTTCCTTGCTTCGCCTGCCCAATGGAGTATTCCACTATTTTGTGCAAAGCTCAGATTTGGGGACGTGTAAGTCTTGTGAATCTATCCAACCATGGCGTCGAGTCCGGTCTCATACCGCACTCGCGGAATCTTGTCCATTCGCTCCAACCCTCTTGGCAGGCTTGTGTGCAATGCATGTGGATTCTTAACCATGGACCTTCTTTTGACTAAACCCATATCCTCGAACTTTAGAGAACTAGAGCCATGGTTAGGTTGCAAACTCATCTTGTGACTATGTGAACTATGTGTACCTCTTGCTTGAATATATTATATGTGCGCTAACCGTTTGTTTGACTTGTGTTCAAGACTAATAAATTGACTAATGACTAAAAGGACTTTGTCTAACTAATTAATTAATTAATCTTGAATTAATTAAAGACTAATAACTTAATCAATTCGACTTAGTACGACTTTAGGCATGTCTACTTAGAGTAAAATTATTGGAAACAGTCCAGATTAATGTTCCAGCAATGGCGCAGAAGTTTGGACTGTGGCGCTGCAGTTTAGTGTCTGTCGCCTGGCGACAATTTTGTCGTCTGGCGACAGGCTCTAAACAGTGGCGACAGTTCTGTTGTTTTGGCGACAGTCCAGTTTTCTTACCCGAGTCATCACAATGAGTCTAATTAATGGATCTGCTAATCGAATTAATCAATTTGTTAGTTATTTAAACCATGTTCAAGTCTTTAATTGAATTTAGGCATTTAAAAGTCTCATGGTTACACACTAGTAGTCAATGCATGTCACTCACATTCACATAAAGCACACACATAACATGTTTGTCACGTTATAACCATGATTAGAGAGTCTTGAATGCGTGTTTTCCGTCATTTTTTTTGGGGGGGTAAGTCGGATATTAATCCTCCAATATAATTTCCCTTAACATATACATAATATATACCCCATCATTTTTTTTTATTATAAACATAAATTCAAGTCAATTAGAGTCAAATATTAAAACAAATATGGTTTAAATTACAGCGCGTGGTCAAGAAAGGAAGGGCGTTTAATCAAAGACAACACTTTCGTTCAAGTCTTACTTTTCGACAAACCAATCGGTAGGAAAAGAAAGGCTAAGAAGGCAATGGCTGGTCAAGAAGAACTTAATGAAGTTAGGGGACAAGTAGCCAACTTGGCTGAGATGTTGCAAAACCTATCACTGCAAATTAACAATCTTGAGAAACAGAAGCAAATGGACCTAATCCAGGAAAGTTTGGGCAAGCTATCCAATGATTTCAGATTTCAAGAGATTAGCTCTCAAGGGGTCTCGGTGGACAAGGATCTCCTTCCACAAAAATTCAATCCCAACGACATCCCTAAGTTTAAGGCTATGGATAATCCTTACTTTCATTTAAGGGCTTTTGAAACTGTAATGGGTGTTAAGGGAATAGATAGGAAAGCTTTCCATTATGTATTCTCGTTGTCCTTAGAAGCTGTATGTCAACAGTGGTACTTTTCACTGGATAAAGAAAAGACCTCTAGTTGGGAATCTATTGTGACCGCTTTCATTGAAAGATACAAATGCAATATATAAGTTGAAACCGATCACAGAGAATTAGAAATGCTGAAACAAAAAGAAAATGAGGGTTTTACCTCCTTTTTCAATAAATGGAGGGAAACCACTGCAAAAATGGTTGAAGTGCCTAGTGAAAAGGAATCCGTTAGGATGTTCATTAAGAACCTCCAAGAGAAATATTCCAAGCATCTAAAATACCAAAGCAACCTAAACACATTCAAAGCAGTATATGACATTGGAATTAACATTGAGGATGACCTCACTAAACAAAAACTTGCTAGTAATAGCTCAAGTAGTGGCTGGAAAAATAAGAAGAACGACAATCCTTCTTCATCTAAATCTTCCCACTCAAATAATGTTAGCACTTTTCCTCTTAATGAAGTACTAACAATGAACAATAATCAAGGACAAAAGAAGCCATTTAGGAAGAACTATACTCCTATTGGTATGAGTTATGACACCGCGTTTGATCGTCTACATGCAAAAGGTCTCATAACTCCCATTGGACCATTCGGAGATCCACCTGTCGAAAGGAGAACCGCTAACTGGAACCCAAATGCACATTGCAAATATCACCAGGGTAGAGGTCATCCTACAGAAAATTGTTGGAGGTTAAAGGAAGCCATTCAAGACTTGATTGATAGTAACAAGCTCCCATTACCCCCTGCAAGTAAGAAGCCAAGCATCAATACTGCACCACTATCAGATTCCTTGGCTATTTCCGACGAAGAAAACCAAGAGGATCCATCTAGTCTCATAGAGCCTATCGAGACTATTGAAGAAGAAATCTTCGAAGATGCTCTCGTATTCTCCGGTCAAGAATACGCGTCTAAACAAGAAGTAGTGGCATTAACATTAATACTTTCGGAATTGAAAAAGTTTATATCGCAAACCTTCGAAGCTATAAAAGAGCAAAACGAATTGCTTAAGAGAAAGAAACCCTTTTCTTTCCAAGTAATTGACACCCCTAAAAAGAACACTAGGAAATACATTCCAATTGGGATGTCATACACAAATATGTTTAAAATGCTCTTTGAGAGTGGAAAAGTCCAACCCCTCGAGCCGAGACCATTTGAATCATTAAAGAGGACAGACAAGTATTACTGCGCATATCATCAATCCGGGGGACATACAATCGAACAATGATTTAGATTTAAAGATTTGGTTCAACGCTTGATTGATGAGAAAAAGCTAGTTCAACTACCACAGGATGCCACAATAAATGGAGTATGGGACAGTGATGATGAGGATGTTTACCTTAAAGATATTGAAGAAACTCCTCTATCAACAATTTATCCGGTAAGTGACATTTGGGATGAGGAAGATTCACCTATAGATGTCCTCACTAGATCCGGGAGAGTACAACCTCCCATTTCAACACAACCCATACCTTCTATCCAACAAATCCCCATACCTATCATAGAAGACAACGATGTCGTCAAACAGTTGAAAAAGACTAAAGTAGAGATGAACGTATGGAAGCTCTTAGCCACATCTCGAGAACATAGAATAGCAGTCATGGATGCTCTGGCTAAAGTAGGCATTGATTCGGATACCACTCCTGAGGGACTCGCAAACTTTCTCACGAGTGATCTCCCAAGTCCAATTAATCTAGTCACCTTTTCAGATAAAGATCTACCCCCGGAAGGTGACAAACACAATAAGGCTCTAAATCTCACGGTCATATGCAAAAGAATGAATGTCCCTATGACCCTTGTTGATAACGGTTCGGCAATTAACGTATGCCCGCTTAGAACCGCCAGGATGCTGGGAATAAGAGACGAGGATTTATCCCCATCATCCCAAGGAATAAGAGCCTATGATAATTCACGACGACAGGCATTAGGCACAATCACTATGAATATAACAGCAGGCGCAATTGAACATGCGACTACGTTTCAAGTAGTAGATATCAAAGCTTCTTTCAACTTACTACTAGGACGCCCTTGGCTTCATGATCTAAAGGCCGTCCCTTCATCTCTTCATCAACAAGTAAAGGCTATAGTGGGAGGCATTCCAATCACCATCGATGCTTCACCTATGAGGATCAAAACAATAGAAAATCCACTAATTAATGTGGAACATGATGAAGATGACGAAGATTTGTGGGGCTTTAGCGAAGAGGTCTCCTTAATAGAGGAAGACGAAAGGACCCCTCTTCATTATGACCTCCACTCAAACATGGTGACGAATGCTATCCTAAGAAAACAAGGACACTTTCCCGGAATGACTCTAGGAAAGAAAAAGGGAATAGCTAAACACATGGTTTTTCCTAGCCTTCCTAAATTGGATACTTTCGGACTTGGTTTCGAACCAACTCGCGAAGACTTCAAATGGGCCCAGGAAAAATTAAAGGCACGAAGAGATGCCCGCATACAAAAAAGGGAAATACCCATGGACCAATATCCTCTCACTTTAAACGGACAATTTATAAGAGAAGGAGAGGATTACCCTTGTCATGAATTTCCCGAACCCTTTGTCGTGAATGGTATAAGGCAGCCTGGATTCGAAATCTTCCTGGATTGTTGTTTCCTAGACGAGATCCCAGCTCCAACATATAAGGAAAAAGCACCTTCTTGTTTTGACTTTAATGTCATGGGACTCCTCTTTGGAAGGGAAAAGAACGAACCAAAACAGGTGGAGGATAATTCATCGCTTATTCAAGCAGTGCTCCAAAGCGAAAATTTCGATCCTTCCAAACTTATCACTCCTGTAGAAGATCAAGAGCGTGGATGGCGCAAGACGGTGAGAATCATCACTACAAGTGGAAGGGAGATTTCAGTAACCACAGGACAAGGACCAATTTTCGAAGAGTCGTCTGAGTCAGAGTCTGAATTAGAGTCTCCCCCTATCGAGTCTTCTAAGTCCTTAGTTGTAGCATCTCCCTCTTCTTCTCCTACTCCTAGGATAGTTAGTAATCAAATCCCGACGGATATTTCTTTATTTGATGTAATGATTTCCGAGTTCAATAATATGTCTTCTTCCCCTTATCTCTCTTGTTTTTCTTTATCTAAAGATGACGAACATTGCTTGGCTAATGATGAAAATGACAAAGAAATTATTAAAGCAATGGAAACACTTGAAAATAAAACGCCAATAATTGAGGATATAGAAACGGTTGACATCTCAAAAGATCCAACCATTAAAAGAGAAGTTAAAATCGGATTGACATTAAACAAAGAAGAAAGAACCGATTTAATTAATCTAATAAAAGAATTTATCGATGTATTTGCTTGGTCATACGAAGATATGCCAGGCATTAATAGAGAAATAGCTCAACACACTATACCATTAATTCCAGGAATGAAACCTGTAAAACAAAAGTTACGTCGAATGAAACCCGACGTAGCCCTTAAAATAAAAGAAGAAGTACAAAAACAAATAACTGCAGGTTTTATCCGGGTATCCAAATACCCCGAATGGGTCGCTAATGTGGTCCCAGTTCCGAAAAAAGATGGTAGAGTTCGAATGTGTGTCGACTATCGAGATTTAAACAAGGCAAGTCCAAAGGACGACTTCCCTTTGCCACACATCGATATTTTGGTAGATAATACGGCAAACCATGCACTTCTCTCGTTTATGGATGGATACGCAGGGTACAATCAAATCCTCATGGCCGAAGAAGATATGGAGAAGACAACATTCATAACACCGTGGGGTACTTATTGCTATACGGTAATGTCGTTTGGACTAAAAAACGCAGGCGCCACTTACCAACGAGCAGCAACTGCCCTACTTCATGATATGATGCATAAAGAGGTGGAAGTCTATGTGGATGATATGATTGTAAAATCAAAAGATCGTCAAGGACATCCAATAGCCTTAAAGAAATTCTTCGAAAGACTAAGAAAATACAATATGAGGCTAAACCCTTCTAAATGTGCTTTTGGGGTTACTTCAGGGAAGCTTTTAGGCTATGTCATAAGTTCTCGAGGAATAGAAATAGATCCTACAAAGATAAAAGCAATCATGTCCATGCCACCGCCCAAAACCGAAAAACAAATTCGAGGATTTATTGGCCGGTTGCAATATATAAGTAGGTTCATATCTAAGTTGACCACAATATGCGAACCAATATTTAAGAAGCTTAAGAAGAATGTACCAATTATATGAGACGATGAGTGTCAAAAAGCCTTTGAAAAGATCAAAGCCTATCTTGCAAATCCTCCCGTATTAGCTCCAGCACTCCCCGGAATACCCTTAAGGCTATACTTAACTGTCACAAAGGAAACAATGGGGGCTATGCTCGCACAAGAGGTAGAAAGCAAGGAAAATGTCATTTATTATCTAAGTAAGAAAATGCTCGAGTACGAAACACGCTACACACCGCTGGAAAAGTTGTGCTTCGCATTGGTATGGGCCACAACTAAACTAAGACATTACATGCTCGTGCACACGGTCTATGTAGTCTCACGAATGGATCCCTTAAAATATCTATTCGAAAGATCTACACTTAATGGACGAATCTCAAGATGGATAGTAAATTTAGCCCAATTTGACATAAGATTTATGCCTCAAAAAGCAATCAAAAGATCAGTGGTTTCGGATTTTCTAGCAGATTTCCCGATAGAAGATTCAACACCCTTAGAAGACAACGAATTCCCGGACGAAGATTTGATGATGACAAAAGATGACACGTGGACCTTATACTTTGATGGAGCTTCGAACCAAAAAGGGTGCGGTGTAGGAGTCTTATTAGTATCACCTAAGGAAGAACATGTTCCTATCTCCATCAAATTAGATTTCGACGTCACTAACAACGCAGCTGAATATGAAGCATGCGTCGTAGGCCTCGAAACCGCTTTAGCCTTAGGCGTGAAAAAACTCCGGATATTTGGAGATTCATCCTTAATCATTAATCAAATTTCCAAAAGATGGAAAGTTAGGAGTGAGAGTTTAGCTCCTTACCAGACATATTTGGAAACTCTCACCGATCAACTGGAAAAGGTAGAATACACTTATCTACCTAGAGAAGAAAATCAATTCGCCGACGCTCTGGCAAGGTTAGCCTCAATGGTTAGAATACCTAAAGAAATTGAACAAATGCCTTTAACCATAGAGAAAAGGCATAAACCCGCATACATTCAAGCTATAGAGGATGATGAAGTAATTCAAGAAGAAGAACCAGAGGAGGAACCATGGTTCGTAGATATATTGAATTATGTCACTAAGGGAGAATACCCTCCTCATGCTGACAAAAGAGCAAAAAGAGCATTAAGGCTCTTAGCTTCCCAATTTGTACTCATAGGAAATGAACTACACAAAAGGGTACCTAATGGACGAGCTCTATTATGTGTAGGTAAAAAGGATGCTCAAAGGGCTATGAGAGTTATCCATGAGGGTATATGCGGAACACATATTAACGGTAAAATGCTAGTCCAAAAGATAATGCGAGAAGGATATTACTGGACTACCATGAACAAAGATTGTCATCAATATGTAAAAAGATGCCCTAAGTGTCAAATTTATGCAAATTTGCAACATATTCCGCCATCTCTTCTCTACACCTATACTTCACCATGGCCTTTTTCTACATGGGGAATAGACATAATCGGAAAAATTACACCCCCAGGAACAGGAGGTCATGAATACATCTTGGTTGCAATAGATTACTTCACAAAGTGGGTGGAAGCACAATCATATGCCAAACTCACCGCCAAACATGTAGCACTCTTTATCGAAAGAAACATAATTTGCCGATACGGAGTCCCACATGAGATGATAAGTGACAATGGAACTCACTTTCAAGCAGAATGTGAAGAATTGCTACAAAAATATGGCATTCAACATCACCATTCTTCCCCATATAGACCTCAAGCAAATGGGGCAGTTGAGGCTGCTAATAAGAATTTAAAAACAATCATCGAGAAAATGACTGAAAATTATAAAGATTGGCCTGACAAACTCCACTTTGCACTGTGGGGATATCGCACGTCAATCCGAACATCAACAGGAAATACACCATTCAATTTAGTATACGGGATGGATGCTGTACAACCTGTAGAATTAGAAATACCTTCTTTACGCATCGCGTTAGAAAGTAAGCTCGATGAGGTTGAGTGGACCAGAGCACGATACGAAGAGCTAATCCTACTCGATGAAAAACGACTAGAAGCTCTACACCATACCCAATGTTATCAAACCCGTATGGCTAGACATTTTAACAAAAAAGTCAAGACTAGAAATATCAAGGTTGGGGACTTGGTATTAAAAGCATTAAGGAAAAATGTATTAGACCCAAGGGGCAAATTCCGCCCTAATTGGTCCGGACCATACATTGTCAAAACAATCTTGTCAGGAGGCGCAGCTAAATTAACTGACATGGATGGCAATGAATTTTCAAATATGACAAATCTTGACCAACTTAAGAAATACTACCCATAAATATTTGAGTAAACACTCAAAAGAGCTACGTTCGGCCTGATTCCTTAAATAAAGGATACGTAGGCAACCCGAATTGGGTGCGGCCACTTTAATTTCTTCAAATCCTGTATCCCCGAAGCAAAAAAAACGACGTCTGCAAAGTTTCAAGACTGGCGCCAGAAAATAGATTCTGTCGCCAGACGACAATGTCTGTCGCCAGGCGACAGAGTCAAATTGCCGGCGACAGTACCTCAGACAACGGCGCCACTCTTCTGCAAATATCTGGACAAGTTTCATGTATTCTGGAAAATTTTTTCGACTCTCGTACTCGAATTAATTTTCCGAAAAATAAATGTTTAAATTATCTTCATTGCTTTAATTAAAAGTTAATTAAAATAAAAGCTGGAATTTTATTAATTAATAAAGAAAAGTACATTATTGATAAAATAAAAGCTGAAAATTAACTAAAACAAAATTTAAATTTGTCTAAATAAATCAAAAGACAAGCAGTGTTCTAATCTTTCTTCTCTTTCTTCATTCTTTTCCAGTTTGTGTCTTCTTTCTCTTCCTCTTGATCCATAACTTTCGCTATGAGACAACCGTTAGAGGATCTGCATTCTATTTTGGTATCAATAGTTTCTCCCTCCGCTAGGACTCCATGTTTCTTCTCTACCCAAACTTCCTTTTCGGTAGAATCCACCTTTCTTTTTCCTTTATTCTTTTTAGCACTCTTCTTCCTAGGCATAATAGGAGTTTTGAATTCAATTCTTGCCCCTAGACGCTCTTTGGCAGGAATCTTCTTGTCACCCAGTCGGTCCCTCACATTGGTTTCTTGAGGTCTTTGAAATCTTCCATCAAGCCACTGCTTCACTTTGTTCGACAGACAAGGCGGTTCCTTATAGGCAATCACCTCCCATAAAGGCCTACCACTCCAGTATCCATCAAAGCGCTCAATCTCTTGTGACACAGGAAATTCATAAGGGCGGCGAAGATCTCCTGTAGGGATAGTTTGTGCAAGACCATATTGTCTCAAGACTCTACAAGGGAAATAAAAAGTTAGTCTTGATAAGCTCGGGAGACAACAATATGCTTGGTTACTACAACCGATCATCGCGTCGATCCTCCACCAAGGAACAACCCACTTTATGGTAAAATCACCAGCGGCAAACACCTTGCTCCATTCACGGCGACCGATCTTCAAGAATCGCTTCTTTCGGCGGATGATGCAATTTGGAACATAAGTTTGAATGTCGTCAGGAGGATTAATAAGCTTCAATCTCTCCATGAGCCATATCTGCAAAATATTTGTTTACATTAATATTACAAATGTAAAAATAATATGCTTTAATGATTAAATAATAATAGTATTATTTTATACCTGTAATAAGATTGGAGAACCTCTAAAAGGTGCTTTTGGGTTCTTTCTCAATGCATCTAACCATAGCATAGTCTCTCCAACAATTAACGGCATTGGATTTCTCCCAGTTTCAACTTGTTCTATAACAGATATGATTATTGATGGCCCCTCGTTATCTTTACCACTAACTAAGAGCAATTGATTAAATAAACAATAAAGAAAGGCCCTTCTTTTATACGTGCAAAAATCGGGATTAGGATTATCATAATAATAATGCGCAAAATCTGTCATATTAACTACATTCCCGTGCACTATGTTTTTTAAAGCCGTTCCCCTTAAATCAAAGAAGTGCTCAAAATCTTTATAGTAATACTCATTAACTCTAGGCATTACCGCAAGATCAGTAGAATAATAACCTATAATGGCTCCAAATTCTTCCGGTAAAGGACATATTTCATCATGGAAAAATCTAAAACAATGAGTATCAATATTCCAATAATCTATAGCAGAATAAATAAAATCAGTATCAAGAATCATCCCCCTGACCCCAAACATACCCCCCATATGAGAAAGTTCTAATGCTTTCCTATCTTTAGCAGTCAAGCGACGACACCAATCATCCATGTACCCACAAAAGGTTTTCTTAGCTAGAGACATGATCACTAATTAATTTAATTATTTGATAAGCTGATCAAATTATGCAGTAAACGGACTATTTGGGGGCTATTTATAACTTTTCCTGCATGACAGACTTCCATTTCTTAAGGGAATAGGAAAACATGTCTGTCGCCAGGCGACAAAACTGTCGCGTGGCGACAGAGGCTGTCGCCTGGCGACAGAGTCTGTCGCGTGGCGACAGAGTCTGTCGCGTGGCGACAGAGTCTGTCGCCTGGCGACAGACTGGATGACGCGGCGCCAGTATTTTTCCGTAAACAGCGTCACCTATTGCGCGTAGGAAACTGTGTTTTTACGTATCTGACTTCGACTTTGACTTGACTTACTGTTTTATCCCTTTTTATTTTTATTATTATTACTATTATTATTATTATTATTATTATCCCTTATTACCCTTATTTTTCTTATTATTATTATTGCTATTATTATTATTATTATGACCATCATTATCAATTTTATAATAATAAAGCTTAATTTTTTCAAGCTTGCCCTGATTTTTCCTTTTTTCTTTTGGGGGAGAAAGTCGGTATACCCTCCACTAATATTAAAAATGACGGAAAAATTTCGCGCAAAAATTACACTTTTCCACACACAATGCATACATTATAAAATGACAAACTAAGTAAAATGTTTAATAAATAATAAAATAAATGCATATATACAAGTGTCTAGTACATGAGTCGCATAAATACACCAGACAAAGTCCTACAAAAGTCAAACGTAAAAATAAATACAGGTACAACTATGGTGCCGGAGGTCGCAGATCGCGAGGGATACCAAATGTATCAAAAAATGCCCTACTCCGCGGAGTATGACCATCATCGTCCCCTGGACCACCAGATGACGCAAACTGCAGCTCAAGGCCAGGCCACCTAACCTCACCCTGAAACCCGACAGAAAGAGGCTGAGGCTGCTGCGATGACGAGCCAAACTCGTATGTCCCACCGCCCATCCCACCTCGAACAGTCGGCCCGGTCGGAGCATCCTCCGGCGATGACGCCGAATCCTCTACAGCGGCGGCCTCGGAACGACCACCTCGTCCACTAGAGGTAGTCCGGCGACGCCTCAAGTCGGACCTAGTAGTCTCCCTCCTAGGCTCGGGTCTCGACCGAGTGCGTGGAGAAGGAATAGGCTGCCCCTGCAAAAATAAATTCAAAATTAGCCAATATAACAAAAATAAAACCAAAAACAGTGAAAGTAAAATAATACCTCCTCAACGTCATTGCTACGACAGGTAGCACGGTTCCGCAACCTCACAAGCTGGCTGCGAAAGGCGTCAATGCACCTAGCCATAGCCGTCACCACCTCGCGAGAAAACTATCGAAACAATCAAGTCAGAATAGCAAACATAAAGCCAGTGCAATGATCATATAAAATAGCCTAACTACTTACTCAAGTCTGGTGACGAGGGATAGACCGCTCCACAAACTGCTCCCCCTCTGGAGCAGGCGGAATGAGCTCCTCGATCGGCCCATACGTACCCTGGTAACGTATAGACATCCTCGGAGGAATGAACTCCCTGGGACCAGCCTGCTAAAAACAGAAGGTTAAAAGGATACTTGGGGGCTACCTAAGACAAATAAAACTAAACAAATGAAAACATACCGCTGCCTCCTCTGAAAGGACAGGATCCGGCGCCAGCAACGGTAGCAGATCCTCCTCATAGCTCTGCTCGAGGAGAATGTGGGACCTCCAATGAGTACCTCGCGAAGGACCACCAGCACGATCCCGCTGCAAGGCATCATGGAACATGTGCCTAGGTGGAGGAGCTGGGACCACGAAAGAATCTGAGGAGTGCTGGATGGCTACCCGCTCCCCTAGGTAGACCACCGCATCGTACGTCCCCAGAAAGTAGCGACGCTCAGCTGTGTATTGCGCCGCTAGCGCAGAGATGGGGAAACCAGCCCAAGGTCGATATACCGGGCTAGGCTCCTGAAATACCACTAAGTAAGACACTAATGCTAAAGGTAATGAAGCCAAAAGTAAGAGTTAAGACAAAAACTCACCGTGAGGATCATCTCTCGAAGGCGTAACACCTCTGGCGGACCCCTGCGACCTCCCCAACTAGCAGCAATGGGGAGCACGCGAGGAGAAGGCCTCGCTGGCGCGAGAGAGGGAAAGTACTCGTAGAACCAAATCTATACAAAAGCAAAAAAATTTGGTGAAAACATGTTCCTAAACATCTAAAGCAAAATCTAAGTGATAAAAAAGGAGGCATACCTCTACGACCCTCTAGAAACTGGACAGGGCGACCTCTCCAGATAGGGCCTTGTGGCGACAGGAACGCCGTAAGCCCAATAAGAAATCAGCATAGGCCATGCTGGCCCAATCGTATGTCCCGACCAATCCTAGGTCGCGGACGGCAGGCAGGTAGTACAGTAGTACTCTACTACCTCGATCAGGGGAAAACGTCCCTGATAGCAGAATCAGCACAAAGATGCGCACCCGCTGCTCTCGGGTAGTCGCATCATCCTCAAAAGCTGCAGCCAATGTGCAGCGACGAATACATCGGGAACTCAGCTGTCCCGACTGAACCTCAGCCCGGGCCCGAATAGACAGTAACGCCAGCGTCGAAGGGAAGTGGAGTAGACTGGAACTCTAGCCCCGTGATGAGACTAAAGTCAGCTGGAGTGACTGTCATCTCACCCCAAGGAAAGTGAAAGGTGTTGGTGGTGTCCCAAAAGAACTCCACCAAAGTCCGAACGACGAGGTTGCCCCCATCGTACGAAAACATGGCCCGGGTGGCCTGCAGCAGGGGAGTCAGCCCACATGACACCCAAAGACGTCGAAGTTCCTCGTCACGGCAGATGAAACTGTCGTACAAAGAACCAATGGTAAAGTTACCCGAGCCGTGGCTACGGGTCCTCCCACTCGCTAAACCACGTCGGATCCTCTCCGACAGATGATGAACTGGCGCGTAAAACAGAGTGCGCTCGTCCCAATCAGGCATGACGCCCAACCCAGAAGTAGAAGGCACGTCCTCGCCCTCACTGGTAGGCTCGTCCTCTCGACGCGTGTCCCTCGATCGAGAACTCGAACCACGTCGTCTAGCCATGCTAAAGTTTGTAAAAGTAATTAAACTTAAGTTTCTACAGTATCTAAGTTCGCCTAAGCCGCATGATACTATGTTCAACAAAAAAGAGTACGTAGTACTAAAACAGAGTAAAAATCTCAAACAAGCATGTAATCGTTCTTTGAGCAAATAAACAATTTCTTGCAAACATATAATGAATATTTGCGACAAATTGCACGAGAAAAAGCAGTTAAAATGCCAAAAACGACCCACATTGTTCTTCACGACCTTAAGAGGTCCAACAATGGTGAATCGTTCGTTTCTTCACCAAATTGAGTCAAACAAGTCTCAAAACGCTCCCAAGGTAATATACAAGCATAATTTAACAAATTCGAGGCATAAAATTCGACGAACAAAGCAAATAAAGCAAGATAATTTTCGAATTTTCGAAAAATACGCGAACAAGAACAGACAATTCATCAAAAACCGAGTAGAGTTTGAGCAGAACTTACATAGATCGGGAAAATAGATGAGAAAAGTTTCGATTTGCAACAAGTTTGAGCGAATTCGGTTGAGAAATGAGCAAGAACGAGCAAAATGAAGATTTTGTGATTTTCGTGAAGCAGAGCAGCGAAATGAGAAAGAGGAAGAAGACGGGTTTTAAAATCCCGATTCTGTCGCCAAACGACAGAATTGTCGCGTGGCGACAGAAGCAAATGCTCGCGACAGATGCTTCTGGCCAGCGCTGGTGCGGCGACAGAGGTCTGGGCTCTTCCTTATGGTTTTTTGGGTCCAGTTTAGTGATTTGGGTTCCTTGGTACGCCAGTTAGCCCCTTTGAGTAATTGACATGATTTAATCAGCTTGATCAAATGCACTAAGTGATCGACTTGATGAAAGATCGTCTCACTTTAGCTTAAAGCGCCTAAGTATTGGCTCATAATGAGGCACCAAAATAATGGTTCAACAAATAAAGCACCGAAATAATGGTTCAAGGCACCGAAATATTGGTTCAATAAACGCACCAAAGTAATGGTTTATAAAGGCAAAGCACCGAAGCACTGGCACGGATATAAAAGTGATGGTATATAATGATATTAAGGGTCAATAGGTAAAGTGATTCTTTGGCAATGTCTCAACATAAAGGGAAATTGTTTAGCGGCGAAGTACGGTCGAGACGAGGTAGTGTCACAAATAATGGAGATGGCGAAGTAAGGCCACCTTCGGCAATCCCTCAAGGTAAAGAAGAGATTGTCTATAGCGGCGACATACTGCTGTGGCGACATATGGCCACACCCAGGAAATGACGACATACAGTTATTTTCGATGATGTTCCCGAAATACTGTGGAGGATCAAGAATATTGAAGGCGACGACATATGGTTATCTTCAAGGATGGCGTTCACGAAGCACTGTGGAGGTTATCACAAACAGCAACAGCAAAACGGTTACTCTTAGAGACGTGTGCTCGACGGTGCAAGATACGCGTTTCTTAACTCTTTTATCTGTTTTAACTAATGATTAGTTTGCAGGTATCGGCGTTATTAGAATGATTTGGAATTGCAGAACATTTTGAATCATTCTCCGTCCCTATCGATACTTTGACTCTCGTTTTTCGAAACATAAGTTTCTTCAAACTCAGTCAAAGTGGGGGCTTCTGTAGACACCCATTTGTGTCTCCCCAAAACCAAACCCAGTGACGAATGCCTTGTGCATCGAAACATAATCGAATGAGGTGAAAGTGATTCGAAAGTCAAATGTCGCGGTTTAGTTTTAATTAATTTCTTTTCTCTCTGTTTTTGAAAATGGCTTTATTTATTTGAAAACGTCCATTTCAGTTTATTTTGGTCCATGATTAAGGTCCAATAATAGTGTAGTTGGATGGGGCTTGAAAAGACCTTTCCAACGATATATTATAAGCCCAATTCCGATGAATATTGAGGAAGTTATGGCCAAAATACTAAATTGGGCCCGGAGTTTTTATTTTAATGCGGCCCAATGATCTAGAGGAGGGCCCAATGTTAATTATTATTCCTAAAGCTATTAGGATTAATTATAGTTTTCTAGAAGTTCTAGAAAGTTCTTCTTAGTTCTAATATTGATAGGATTAATAGTTAATTATCTTTAAAGGTTTTTTATTTGGAATAAAATATTATTTTGTTATCCTAAAAACGTATTTCATCTTTTGTACGGATTCCGTAGATCAAGTTGATTAAAGATCGGATTCTGTGTAAAGATAAAAACGCGCTTATATAGGCTATCGCCAGACGACAAGTCTGTCGCCACGCGACAGACTCTGTCGCCAAGCGACAAACCCTGTCGCCTCGCGACAGACATTGTCGCGTCGCGACAGAGTCCAGTCTTGGCGACAGCGTGGAGTTTTATTCCTTATCAAATTCCGTGTTTTTCCGGATTATTTTCATTATAAATAGCGTTCGGATTCCCTGTTTTCAGGATCATCAACAACAATTAATTCTCATTCTCTCTTTTCTCTCTTGAGCACTTTATGCTTTCTTTCTCTCTTTTCTAGTTTTAACAATATTCCGCATTCACAAGATCTTGAATCTCTTAACCAAGTTCGAAGTTGCCTTCGCCCTAGACGTGCAAGGTTGATAATTTCTGAGGGTTTGGTCCAAATCTAGTCTAAACTTTATTTAATTTGATTTCAATTTAATTATTTAATTGTTCTTTATTGATTTTCATTGAAGTTTACTAACTTGTGTATTTTGTTATTAGAAAGAGGTACGAGGCTTCAAAGTAAGTAGATTAGCTTACTCTCTATTTCTCTTTCAATGTAGAAAGCATGCTTATTATTGTTTAATATTCCTAGTATCATGTTAGGATTATCTTATCTTTTCTAATATCATGTTAGTACCATGTTAGGTTTAAAGCTTTGATCTTTATTGTTTAGTGACATGCTAGGAGTTGCTATTAATCTTGTTAGTATCATGCCTAGGATCTTGCTATTATTATCAAGCTTTATTATGCCTTATCATGCTATTGTCATCGTTATTGTTATTTTGTTTATTATTATGTTGCTTGATTTATATTATTGTTATTGCTTGATCACGCCTTTTATGCAGGTTTAAAGGGAATTTGTACTTGAAATCACGCTTAATAAGATAATTATTAATTTGGTTTAGGCTAATGTGATTTTAATTCAAGTGATCACCAATAATAGTCTTATTTGTGCATTAATTTCAACCAACATAGATAAACAGGGTAGGATTAATATAATGTTTGTATGTTATTCGAAAAGCGCGCATGAATACGAGCAGAACAAAGTAGAGGCCTATTTTATAGGGCGGGTCCTTTCTTTTGTAGATTGGATTCGTACCCTCATCCCCGGACCCTGTTTGGTTCAAGACCTTATGGAGTATTTGACGGTCCTTTGGATTGTCTTTTGGGTACAAGTTCCTTAAAACTTGTTGGCGACTCGTTTTAGCTCTTTGTCTTTCCCTTTGGAACGCCACCGTACTTTAGTGTATGATCACAGTGGGGTTCAAGTTTGGGGTTATTATAATGCTTGAAATATTCCCTACAGGTAGTTGTTGACAAAATGACCCATTTAGGGTCTGTTCTCTTCAGATTATTTTCAGTTCAGTTAAGTTCCTAATGTCCTCCGTCCTCTCATAAAAATATTCAGTTCAGTTTGGTTTAGCTCATCTTAGTTTAGTCAATCAGAATAGGGCCTTAGGAGTAGTGCTTGACAATTAATCTTTCTAAAATCATTGCACTAAATCCATTTTTGATAAAACCTCAATAAAATGTATATTTCCTCCGTTTTGTAATAATAGCAACACTTTCTTTTTACATTCGTTTTTATAATACCCCGTAATTGCAACAGTTACTTGGTAAGAACTTGCTCCTTTTTTTTTTTTTTTTTTTTGAAGGGAATAATTAAATATATCATTTCTTCATAAATTTTGTGTAACATCTAATGCTGTGAATGCTACGAAACAGAGAGCATATAATTTTTGCAGTTTTGGATTTGAAATTCAAAGTTTACAATGAAATTTTCTTACTAGCATCAAATTTTTATTTTTCTAAAAAGCCTAGAAGTGTTTGTCAGGTTAGCTCACATAGACATAGGTGTAACGTGTAGCCGTGTAGCCTTTGCTACAAAATTACTCCTAGTGTAATACCCTGTATTTTTAACGTATTTAATATTTTATTTATTTATTTATAAAATATATTTTGGGTCAAACTATTTTAATTATTGGATTATAGATTAATCAAGTATTTAAATTTGGGCCAACAAGTATTTAATCCAAATGTAGCCCATCTTCATTATAAGCCCAATCACCCTATTTTTACTTTTGGGTCACCTATTTCAACATTTAAAGTCCATGATTATATGAAGCCCAAACCTACACTAATTACCCTACACTATATATATCTACTAGATCCCCAAAATTTCCCACACAAAAAAGGTTAGTCTTATTTTCTTCCTTTTTCTCTCCTCTTTTCATTCTAGCTATTTTGATGATTTTATTTATGGATTTTGGTTTTAATTATTCAAAGTATGTTTAATTAGTATCATAATTATGTTTTGATGATTAAAGATTGTAAATTTTAAATAATAAAGTGTTTTATTTTCAGATTTCATAAAATTATAAGTTAGGGTTTTAAAATTATTAAAGACCTGATTTTTAGGGCTTTTATAGTAATGATATTTTGGAAATTTTGGTGATTATAACTACTAATTAGTTTAACTTAATCCTAGATTATTTTGAACACATAATTCGTGTTTTAATTTATTGATTTTCGTTCGTTAATATTTATCCCGTTTTAATCCCGATCAGGTTCTAAACTCATCCGATTTTGACAAAAAAGTAGTGTTTTCCATGTGGAAACAACGTTTTAAGAAAGACTCACTACCATTGGTAGTGAGCACCACCCTCTTGTGGCCAAATTCAGCCTCTAACTATGATTTTCGAGCAGTTTTTGATTTTTAACGAAGTTTTTTTTAAATTTTATCCTTGAGTTTAAAGGGTAAGATATAATTTAATTTTTCTATGGATAATTTAAGTATGAAAATATATTTTGATGAAGTTTTAAAGGGGTTTTAGATTAGTTTAAAATGCTGGACTTTTATTTAAAGTAGTATGATTGTGATTTTAATAAAAAGGTGTGATAACATATTAAAAAGGAGTTTAATTAGGGGTTTTTAAATAATTTTCAGATTATTCTAAATAGTTTAAAGTGAGTTTAAGTTGCTGGAAATTGTGTATACAAGAGTAATTAATTTAGTATTATTGTCCCTTATTGTAGGAGACTTGATTCGGGAATTGTTGTAGTATTTTCGGCCACTTTATGGGCTTAATTGAGGTACGTTCGCGTACTTAGCATATTTGATGATGTAGAATCATGCTAGGCTGAATTTCAATCAATTACAAGTAGTTTCATGCTAAGGTTCATGTATTGAATTGTGAATTATTGGTGTTGGTGGTTGAATTGAGAAGCATGAATTATTTGTGATGATCTATGGATTGGAAAACTATATTTTGGCATGATCATATGGACTACATATTTATTTATGGCATGATAGATAGCATGTTTAGTCAAACTAATTGTTTGATTATGTTTGGATTATTAAAAAGGAATTTTATTATGGTTCATATAATTTTTATTGATGCTTTAAGCATGAAGAAGGAGCTATATATGTGTCTATGTACACAAGGAATAAATTGTATGTTGGTGCCTTTGTGCACTTAAGGTGTTTTTAACACCGAGGAATAGGATTGTTGGCGCTTTATGCGTTTACAGTGTCTATGACACTGAGGTAGAATTAAAAAGGATTCAACATTAAATATTATGTGGTCACTAAATATTCAAGAATTAAGTTGGTATGTTGAATGGTTGTATTATTATTGATGATTGAATTGTTATGCTTTGAGAGTCATCACCAAGTCTAATAATATGTAAACAACGTAAAGTGAAAGAGATTACGCACCAAAACTCTTGGAACGTATATACCTTGAGTATGAACATATGGGGGGGAGTTATGTGACTTTATATTTGATCATAACTTCTAATGGAGTACAGGACGCTGTACATTCCTTTTATTATCATTATTATTATTATGCGCTGGAATTCCGCCACCAAAGGATGTGGCATAGGTGATGCTGGCACGGTTAGCTCCCGTGTCAGTGGTCCTCAATTTATTGAGGAAGGTTTAGTTGGAAACCCGTTCGATGCGTAATCAACGCTAAATAAATTATTTAGTGTCCAGTTAAAGAGTCTTGTTGTTTGTTGTGTGTGCTTGTAAACAGGTGCAATGAGGTAAGTATGTGTGATGATAGGAGAATGCATGTTAGTGTGTTTAATTACGCTTATGTACTCAGCTTTGCTGATTGTGTGTTTTGTTTGTGTCTGGCTACGTCTTTATCTTGGCCCTACGATGATCCATTTTAATGGAGAGTAGTGGGGGCAAGTGGAGATAATCTTTTCAGGTGTTGAAACATATTCATGACGGGGCATGAGTGAAGAGCGAATCATGCTAGTTTCTATTAGTTGAGATGTGGTTTATTGCATTCAAATATTATATTATATTATGCTATGCTTATGAGACTAACGCAAAGGTTTTCGTAATTTAATTGGTTTTGATAAGGGCCTTCAATGGTTCCAAGTTGTAGGTTGATTTTATTTGACTTCGTTTGACTTTGGTTTTAATTTTTACTTTCGTTTGGTTGACTTTTAAGTTGACTCGTTTTTGAATGGTTTTGAGTTGAGTCTTCCGCTGTGTGTCTTTGATAATTGCCTTAGCCGTTTTCACGGTGGCGGTAATGTCTTAGATATTCCTAAATCGTATTTTAAAAAAAAAAGAGTAAAGTGTATTTTAAAGGAAAGGAATTTCTAGGGTGTTACACCTAGCTACCTCCATTTATTTACCAGTTTACCACTGCTGTATAACTTATGCCATGGTTAATTTCAAACTTCAACTTACTGTTTTTTTATTTTGAAACTACAAACTTCAACTTACTCTGAAACCATAACATCTTCAAAATGAGCAACTCCTCCAACATAATCAGTAAAACATGGGATGATCTCCCAAACGAAATCCTCGAAATCATTGCAAAACACCTTCAATCTCCCATTGACGTCTTCCGATTTCGAGCCGTCTCCACCTCATGGCGCTCCGCCGTTTCTCTATCCAACCGAAGTTCTCTTACAGCTCTTTGGCAGCCACGTTCGGCCGCCTTCAACACCACACCGGTGGCGCCGCCGTCTTGGTAAAAGTCGTTGAGCATTTTCACGGCACATTAAAGCTCGTCAGTCCACTCGTTGATCCAAAACAATTTCAGGGTAGCTACTTTTATTCTCGCAACACGATTAGCTTACTGGATTTTCGGTTGATTGAAATTGATAGAGGTTATCAATTAGAAGAACCCAATTTGGTCTTAAAAAAGAAAAAACTCAAGAAAGTACTCTTGTTTTATGATTTAGGATTATTGGCATTGTTTCCGGAGCCGGGGGTTAATGATCGCCGTCGTATCGTGGATATGAAGGTGTATAAGCTGGATGAAGACTGGGGTACTTGGGTCGCTGTGAAATCGTTAGAAGATCGAGCTTTTGTGCTAGGAAAAGAGGTTTGTGTTTCTGTTAGTGTTAAGGATTTCCCGGGTTGTCAAGGTAATTGCATATACTTTATTGATACTTCGGATCCTAAGCCAGAATCTCACAATCTAGGAGAGGCGATCAAACGATTTTTTGGTCGTGTATTTCGGTTTGACAATGGGAGTATTCAGGTAGTTGAGTGTTTCCCTGCCTATAAGAGGTTGTTCTCTCCGGATATGAATTGGCCCTTTGCTATTTCATCTTGACATCTTCCCCGTGATAATTATATGTTCACAACAAGATACGGTCAGTTTAGCTGGATAAAGTTACGGGTTCTGAAATTCTAACCACTTTAGTACCACGTTATTCAAGTGTGCATCGTGTATTCGTGTGGTGAATTTTGATGTCATGTATCTTGTAATGTTGTGTAATTTAGAATGCAATTAGGTGATCAAGTTTTTGAACTAGAAAAAGAGGGTTGTTTTCTGTTAGCTTTAGAATTTTTGGGATCACCAAGATGATTGCATATAGCTTGTATTCTTGTCAATCCTAAGCTTTGAAGTCTAATATGAAGTATGTATTTAAGTAGGAGGTGTTACTTTGTCAAAAAAAAAAAAAAAGTAGGAGGTGTTAAATTTTAACGTTGGTTGTGTCACTTGTGTGTTCTAGTTCGACAATGGGAGTATGAAATGTTTAAGGCCTACATTATCCATGATTTTATCATCCTAAAAAAAAAAACTGATTTAATAATCTAAAAATAAAACAATACGGAGTAATGATCTTTAGAACACCCATAACACAAATATACTCATTATTCAATATAAGTTCTGCTGTTGTGCATTGTATTGAAGTAAAATAAGGGTCAAGAACTCAACATTATAATGTGAAGTGCTTCATTAGTTGGTCATTACAGTACATGTATGTCGATTTTATCCCATTTCCAATTTAAATTTCAATGCAAAAAATATATCACCAAGTACTCGTAGTCTATCTACTCTCCCCTTGTATTTTTAAAGTATTACACTTATGAAATATGACCGTTTTTTTAATACTCTATATTATATTTCTCTCTTCATATGGAGTCATGACCTCTTACTCAAAACTTTTTTTTCACAAAAGTTTTAAAAAAGCGGATTTACAATAATTTAATGAATGGCGGTATTCACCCCTTGAGAAAATTTTACGGAGTACTACAGTTTCTATTTTTCTCTCTCCTCATGGGTTTCTATTTGATCTTTTTTTTTTCTGCTCTCTTCTCTCTCCTCTGCACTTCTTCTTCTCTCTTTCTCTCTCCTTTGTTCTTCAATTTCCTTCTTTTTTTCGATTTTATCTTGATTTTGTAACATAATTTTCATGTTTTGATAAATGATTCATCTTCTACAGCCAGTTTTGAGGTATGTATGTTCATCTAATTTTTCACCCACTACGAAAGCCACCGCCGCCGCCACCACTACCGTGAGCTTGAGCCTCGTTAACAGAAAAATTGTATATAAATTGATAGTTCATCTTTCACAACATATCAAGCGAGTAACAATAGTAGCAATAATAATAGATCAAAGTAGTAGAAATTTTAAATCAAAGTAACAGAATATGGGTTACTTATGAAAAAAACAAAAAAAAAACTAGTGACATTTTGATACTCTGTTTTGCAATTTGCATATGTAACTTAATTACTTTTGTGATAAAAAGGGTCACTTTTGTGAAGAAAAAAAATTCACTTTTGTGAGAAAAAAGAGTCACTTTCAAGGTCACGTTTGTGAAAAAAAGGGTCACTTTTATGAAAAAAAAAAGGGTCACTTTTGTAAGAAAAATGGTCAATTTTCGATGTACAATAAAATTATTGTAAACCGGGGGCATGTAAAAGGTTTTGGTTTTTTTTTTTTTTTTCCTTTTCACATTCATTTGTTTTAGGGAAATGATACATATATCCCTTAGCGCTATGTATAAACATTAAATAAACTTTCTAAAATTAAGTTGGGAATTCATGATAAAATTACGTGTAGATCGGTATAATTAAATTTAATTTATGAATTTATCCTCAATATATCCTTTTTAAGGGCTATGTTTATCATTTTCTTTCTTTTTAATACTTGTAAAATACTAACTCCATTATCTTATTATACGAGTACAATTTTTTTTATAACCAACTACCCCACTTTTCTCTTGCTCTTTTCATTTTTATTATACAGTATGTCTGTATGTGTTATATTAGCACTTCTTGCACTATTCACTTGACTTATTTGACTAATGTTTGTGATTTACAATATTCCGCTTTTTTTTTTTGTTGTTGACGTGTATTCCTTTTTGGGAAGTTTTTTACGTGACCCCACTACAAACTTGATTAAATAAATTAAGCACATGTCTACCTACTTGCTTTAACATTCTCTCTCCTAACCTTAAAGTATCTTCTTAAATTGAACGTGTCATCTAAAAAGAAGCGGAATAGGTACATAATAAAATATACAGGCTTGTGACTTGTGAGTACTTGTCAATAAATAGATAATTAATTTTCAATTGTTAATCTTATTATTGGTCAAAGTATTACATCAGCATAAATGCCAAAGATAAATTGAATACTTACAAGTTTAAAATTTTGACAAAAGATTTTCATTAAATTAGGGTTTTTTTTTAATTTTTTTTTTTTGTGCCTTTTAAGTTTTAACAAAATCATCAGGTACATTTATTGTTCTTTTCTTTCAAAAAAAAAAAAAAAATACATTTATTGTGAAGTTATTCTAAATTGATTGTTTCGGATGAGCTTCGATAAGGGCGATAACCCATATTCAGGATTCGCAAAAAATCCTATCGCCCAGTCAAATACCTTCACAATTAATGTACGACGTTAGCTAATCCCGAGGTTTATCCGGAGATAACCACTCCAATGATAAAGTCAGTGATGAGTTCAAGGAGAAGATAGGAGAAAAGAAGAGAAGAAAAATGATTTTGAGAGAAGAGATCTAGAGAGTTTAAGATGTACAGATCACCTTGTAAATGAGCAAATTGATGAGTATTTAAAGGAAGATTATCTTGGTCACGTGGCTGAATTTCATGCAAGTGGCAGGTGTCCACGTGTTGGAAGCAACCGGCCACGTGGATGATCCCGAGTGTGTACAATATGAGCCAATTTGGTCACGTTGCCGCTATGTTAATTAGTGTCGAGTATTGATCGAATATGAGTCCAATATTTGTTCTATCAGCACCAATAGCATCCTATACATTGATCACAATTTATTCTAAAATGATACTCCGTAAAAGTTCCCAATACTAGAGAAGTTTTGGGGGAAGTAGTAATGGAGGAATGTAATATATTTGTAAATACTCATCATAATGATTAAAATATTCTAAAAACACATGGTAGAGAGAGAAAAGAGGAGATAATAGGAAGAGAAAGGTCTGTAGGTGGATCCCACATATTATTTTGTCAGATTGTTTCACGTGATGGGGACCACATGCTCATTGTTCCACTGAAAGTGTATTTAGTACTGTTTAGGGTAATTTTACCCCGCCACGTGGTCCAACCAGAGGATGACACGTGTCAGCCCTAGGATGACCCAAAGTGGACCAATCCTTGCTTGACACGTGGCACTCCAGATACATAGGAGAAAAGGCGGCCTTCATGGCCCAAATCCCGAGAAAGCCGCAATGCGGCGCAGCCCACCAATGATTAGGGCTCGATGACCTAATCGATGACCTAATCAGGGGCACAAATCCCGAGAACCCTATAAATAGGGAGATTCCCCTATTTGGGGAGCACATTTTACCATTTATTACACATTGACTCTTTGATATAGACATCTGAGCTTGGAATCCGAGCAGATACCCACCTAAATTTCGCACCTTTTTCTCTCCCTTCAAGTTACTAACTTGATCGTTGGAGGCGGAGCTCCTACCACCCGGAGTCTCCGTTTGTTTTGCAGGTACAGCTCGCGTAGGACCAATCTTTGTGCTGTAACTCTCCCGATAGACAAAAACACCCAAAACAAGTACCATTATATCTTTGGTGTTTATGCATAAATTTAGTACAAACTGAATGCATATATAATACCACTATAAGCATAGATAATATCATTCTTTTAAAAAAAAGCATACATAATATCACTGTATGTTCAGTGGTATTATTTTATCATCCAATGATACTAAAATATATATTCGTTTTTACATATGTGTAATTACATGAATACCGCTTATTATTAATTTCTACATACATAACATTCCTCCTTTTAAAATTTATTGAAGTTTCGATGATAGTGGAAAATAAAATTGTTGTTTCATGTGACTTCAAAGATGACCAAAGCCAATCCACACATTTTCAAGCATGCACAAAGTACAATCAAATACATTTCCATATTTAAATGCTACAAAAAGTTGTAAAGTTATTGAAATATCACACTCCCTTATTTGATTCTATCCCTATTACATTGCTCAGCTCAATCCTCAATCTTATCCTATGTAATGAAATAATCGTGATTATAATTAAACACCATTTATAAGCCTAAGTCTAAAAAATTAATCTGTCATTAATTCTTCATCATCATCACATTATTATAACGTTAACCCAGGTAACACGAAAAACACACTGAACATTTCAACAAATTCAACCATTCAACCCCATTCTTTAATTCATTGAAACAGAAAAAACGTAAGCATTCTTGGGATTTGATTCAACAGAAAAAGGAAGAAAACCCAGTTAATCTGGAATTCTCACATTATTTTTCACCCCAGATTCCCCAAATCTCACATTTCCTAATCAATTTCCCTTTTTCTTCCTAAAATTTAATAATTTTTCCTTCACTTTGCACCGTCTAAACCCCGCCAAATGCCTCTTTCTCTCTCCTCTTTTTCAAGTATTCTTTGATTCTTGCAATATAAATACTACGTAATACTTTTTTCCAATACCCATTTCATTTTTTTTTGTTAAATTTGTTTAATTTGGGTGTTTGATATGACTGGCGGTGGACCGTCGTCGGAGAATGGTGGTGGCAGCAAGAACATTTTTTGTGACGCCGCCGCTGGTGCCGCAGCAGGTTCTTTGATTTAATTCTTCATTTCTTAATTTTACAATTTTTTTTGCATGTTAATTGAATTGATTAATTAGGTTTTTGGTGTTAAATTTATGATTTTTAATGAAATTTTGATGGTGTAAAGGTTGATATAAGTAGTTGTGAAAGTGTAGGTGGAATTGCTGCAACATTTGTGTGTCCATTGGATGTAATTAAGACAAGATTGCAAGTTCATGGCCGTCCTGTCACTTCTTCTACTTCTGCTTACAAAGGTAGCTGAATTTACTTGTTTGATTCTTTTTATGATTTATTTTATTTTTTTTTGTTTTTGATAAATGTGGTTTATGTAATTGCTGGTTGTCCAAAAAAAAAAAAAATGCTAAAAATTGAGCAAGGGAATTGTTGTTATGATTTTGTTGTATGAGAAATTGATTGAAAGAAGGATAAAATGGATGAGTTTGAATCTTCTTTTTTTGGGACTTGCTTAATCGATGATATATATTCATTTCAAATTGGCTGTTCCAAGCATGATAGGGATGGAGGTTTGAATGTTTAAATTCGTGAGACCTTGTTTTATAAAAGCTTGTTGTTTGAGAAATTGATTTGGAAGAAGGATGTCATGTATCAAACATGTTTCTAGAAATTGTATATTGTTGGCACTTTAACAAGATTTATTGGGCTGAAGTCATTTTGAACTTCTTATCAGCATGGCTGCATGGGCTTCATTTAGTAAATGTAAATTTCTGGTACGAGTTTTAGGGTCAAATCTCTCAAATGATTCCTACTTCTGACTATGATTATTCGGGCGTCTAAGGCCGTAGATAAAATATCTGTGAACTTGAACCAGACCACAGCTGTGAAAGATCAAATCTTGTTCATTTTTATTTGTTTTTGTATTTAGTATGCTGCTGGTTTATTACTGTTTTCCTTCACTTTTGGTACTTTTATTTTTATTTTTATCTAATAAAGTTATATTATATGTGAAGCAGGTAGCATTATCATTACAAGCCTTCAAGACATTGTTAAAAAGGAAGGGTTTCGTGGCTTGTATCGTGGGCTTTCTCCAACAATTTTTGCTTTACTTCCAAATTGGGCGGTATGCTTAAGCTTAGTTGACTTAGGATTTTTAAATGAAACAATTATAATTATCTGTATTCTTCTTGTTCACTTCCCACTCTAGACAATGTTCCTGAGGTTCCAGTGAAGGGAGTGTGTTTTTCCCTTTATTGAAGCTGATTAAATTTTAATTACTTTATTGCTTGGTCACTTGATTCAGTGATATGATTTAACATGTTGATTAGCTAAGTTCTCTCCATCTTTTAATATTCTGGCATCTTATTATTTGTTGTGCGTTGTTAATCCATAGTAATCATTTCTTTCCTTTCTCGTGAATTTTTTTACATGGGCACTCTGAACATTTAAGTGAGTTTTTGGTTGCATTTGTAGTGAGATGTGGTTGTGATTACTTACCAGAGTCTTAGCAGTTTACAAATCGAAGCTGCATGGAGGTTGGCATCCTTAGTTGGTAACTCAGGAGTCGTTGGGCCGAACATGTAATCATGGAATATCTAACTTGCAATAGTTTTTGGTTTGTCTATCTTTGACACCTAGGCACCCCCTTTCCTAGTTTCATAGATTGCTTGGAAGGCTAGTGTTCCTCTTAATATGCACCTTGTTGTTTGATAAAATCAACACTAATGATATGATCTAATGCCTTTTGAGAAGACAAGGAATGGTTATTTCACAGGATGTTTGCATTTTGTGTCATGGTAATAGTGAGTCCTGCTCTCATCTGTCTTCAATGTGAAAGGGCAAAGTTGGAGGAGCCTATTGGCTGTATATGCTGCAAATTCGCTTTGTGATTTAAACAGAAGGCACTGCTTCAACTAGTGCTTTGTTGTAGGATAGCATAATCTATTTTCCTTCTTTGTGGGCTAAGGCAGGGGAGGACTTTGAAGTTGGTGGGGGAAATTCAGTGGGATTGTGCTAATATGTAATTTGTTCTTTGCTGTTTTGAGGGTAATTTGTCTTCTGTTCTAATTATTATTAAAAGAAAATATGCGTTTAGTATACTTAACTTTATCAAGCAAATCAAACGTTGTGGTAATTCATTTGCAACATAGAAAATAATATCATGAATTATTTGTTGTGGACCGGGTTTGATTCTCTGTATCTTTTCCCTGTCAGAGGATTTTAATATTAGATGTCTCAATACCCCCCTTTTGCACCAGAAGGTTTATAATTTACCAATATTTGCTAATGGCTTGCTGCGTCATCTGATCTCTTTTTACCTCAAGGCTTTTTTCACTTCTTAAATAATACATTGATGCACTTGAGTTTGACACTCGTATTAAGGAGGTATGATAAAAAGAAGGAAAAAGACAATAATACATTAATACTCCTACCCTCTCAAAATTGGATGCGGGTAATGTGGGATAATTAGGGTAAAGTAGGAAATACATAAGAAAACCTTACCATATAAAAAACATTTCAACTAAGGACTTGTTCTGATTTACTAAACTGAACTAATTGGAGCTGAGCTGAAATGAATTGTTTATGAGAGAAAGAAATTAGGAACTGAACTGAACTGAACTGATTGGAGCTGAACTAAACTGAAATAAAGTGAAGAGAACAGTACCTAAAAAGAATTTTCCCAGATTGGGATACAGTCAACTAAAAGAATGGAGGAAGTATATATATAATTAGTGAAAATATAGTAAACACCAATTTTGATCAGTTTTAATCAATAACTTTTTATAGAAAAGTATACTAGTAATCAGTAAAAAATATTTTCAGTTCGTAAAAATAAGTTGGGATCAGTAACAGTCTGTTACAATCTATCAAAATTAATTCCAGTCTAGTAAACTCAGGTGGAGAACAGGGCATTTTTTTAGTGGGGGAATAGGGCTTTATCGCTTTATGTACACATATTTATATATGTGTAAAGAAATTTGCATGTGTAGCTTGGTTCTTTCATTCTATGATTCTCTTATAATTGATCATAAGAACATATAGCAGTGATAAAGTCCTGCTTGTTTCTGGAAGGTGGGACTACTCTTTAGATTCTCTTAAACTGATGTCAGTAAGCATTATAAGATAAAATAAAGTGAATATATGTTGAAATTTTTATCTTTGTCTTCTTGTAGATATGGGACCAATATAATTTCCGTATGACTACCTTTATTCCGGTTGTTAGCTATTTATTACCCAAAATTTAACGATTTTTACGCACCATCTCCACTTGCATTGTTAAATATCTTAGAAATACCAAGACTTGTTGGAAAGGGGATTAACAAAGAATGGAGACAAATTTGTTTGGGTGCTGTTGAATAGGTGGTTTTATTAGAATTTGAAATTGAATTTGTAGCCTATTGAAATGGCAAACAGAACTATGTGAATGGAATATATCACAAGGCTCCAAACTTACCTTTAATCTATGACTTATCAAAAATTTAAAATAAATTCTAAGCAGACTGTCATTTACATCACTTTTCATGACGAGAAGCACTAATTCACAAGATATAAGTTTTTTAAAAAATAAAATAAAAATTCTAACCTCTTTTCAATAGGGGAAATTCAGCTGATCTAGGCTAAAATGTTATTGACTCACAAGGTTTTAAAGGTGATTAACTTTCATCAAAGGAAAGTTGGATCAAATCCTTTATTGTTTTAAACAGAAGAAAAAGAATGAATTCCATAAGTATTTTATGGAGTTGATTTGCCCTAGCTTCATTGAATGATATGGATTTATAATTCAAAATTTCCGAATAAGGTTTATATTGGTTATCTAGTGTTAAAACAACAAACCCATAGCCTTATTTCCTAAGAGATAGGTCGGATGCATGAGTCAAGAGCCCATATAGATCATCCCTCATTTGCTTCTATCTAGTGCTACATCATCCCTTCCACCCAAGTCATCTTTGGTCTTGCTTGACCACGCTTGCAATCTCCATTACCTTAACCCTTCACTTTCCTTATTGGTGCATCTTCCAATCGATGTCATGAGTCAAGAGCCCATATAGATCGTCCCCCATTTGCTTCTATCTAGTGCTACGTCATCCTTTCCATCCAAGTCATCTTTGGTCTTGCTCGACTACGCTTGCGATCTCCATTACCTTAACCCTTCACTTTCCTTATTGGTGCATCTTCCAATCGATGTCTAACATGCCAAATCATCATCATCAATTTTCCTATATCTTATCCTCAATATGTATAACTCCAATTATTCTCCCGAGTTATGTTACTCGGACTTGGGTAACCATGTCCGACACGGGTGTGTGTCCAAGTGTCATACCCATGTCTGAGTGTCGAGGGTCCGACACTGGTGCTTAAGGTGAAATGAAGAGTCCGAGTAACATAGCTCTATACTAAGGCGTAGGGCCTTAGGGGTCATGCACTTTTTGTTGTCATGAAGTCTAGCTGATGCATGGGGCTACTACATCTTTTTCACAAGATTTTTTTTATTGTTTTTTATATGCACCTTACTTAAATGAGGTACACTAAAGTGCACTAAGGCGTTCCTAGGAAACTCTGAAATGCCTTTGTGCTCTTTGAGCCTATTTATTACATTGCCTCCAAATTCACGTAGGTTTTTCTATCCATTTTCTAGAAGAATTCTTTGGATGAAAAATTAAATATATGAGCGAGTTGTATTTAATTGTAATTGTAGATTATTGGTTGCGAAAACCTCATATCCCATATCAACTGATGTGGAAATGGCTTAATGATAGATGCTCCTTCCATATGTCTTAAATATTTTATAGTCAAAAAAACATATGAAACGTTTATTATTTTTATATTATTTAATTTGAAAAACTAGTTATATAATGAGTAAAATTAACAATCAAAGTGCATAGTGCATTAGTACCATTTACCAAATTGGTTAGTTATTAGCTTAATTTATTTTGGGGTTGGGTGGATTAGCGAGTTAGGTAACATGGGGTCAAACTGTCAAAGTTGATTCCTAAACAACCATGGGTGCTCCTATTCATGTACTCAAGGAGATATATGCATAATGGTTGTCCCTTTTTTGCATTTACAGAAATAGTTTGGTATATTTTTGGAAGTTATTATCATATTTTGAAGGTCATTCTTGATGTGTGTATGTGTTTTAGGCTTTAGGTGTATATTGCGCACTCACGTGCCTATCCCTTCTAGGTATGGCTGTAAGTGAGTGATAAGTGCATTAAAAATACCACTCTAGCTCACCGTAAATTTTGGAGAAAAGGACAAAATGAGTGCTTTTATTTTTTGTAGCTTAATTAAATGACTTCACATATTACAATCTAGACATTAATGGCACCTTTGTGATTTCCATTATCTATTCTTTTTCATCTATTTCTTCAATTTTTTTTTTTTTGAAAATTATTATATAAAGTGAGAGGGAGACGGTGGCCGTTCTATACTCTGTCCATTTTCCTATGTTCTGCTCACTTTCTTTTCACATCTGTATTTAAAGCTCTAATCACCTCTGCTATATTCCTTATCTGACCTCCAATCAACATTGGGCTGGGATTACCTATTTCTTCTTAAAACTGCTATATTTCCTTGGTTATCAGTTCATATTAGAACTCAAGGAAACGGAGAAAAAATTTGATACTCCTTCATGCCATTTTTGACGGCTCCAACTCTTTTAATAATCCACAATCCTATATCTTAAGTTACCTTTGGTAAATTAGAAGATTGGCATGGAATAGAGTATGGATGTCACTTGTGGATTTCAAAGACGGTCTTTTGGGAAAATTCTTATTGCATTAACTTTATTTTTTGATTTTCTGAACTCAATTTCCACCCCGTTTGCACCTGTGGTACTTCATCAGGTCATCGATGGAACTACAATCAATTAATAGGAGTTGAAATTTGTTTGAAGGAATGTTAAGAGCTATGGTGTTCTCTGGGATGATAAAACACATGCACATTGTCATAGCATACTACTCTGAGTTTCCAAATATAATCAGGGTTATGACTATTCTAAATGGATGCTACATTCTAAAACCTGTTGAAATTGGCTCATTGACATTAATTTAGTAGGCCTAACTTTAGTTTTTTTTTTTTTAGTTCAATTACATGTTACAACTAACAATGTTTCTTACTTTATTTTGATTATTATTTTATTTTATTTTGTTTATTTGAATCTCAAGGCTCTTTTTTCTTATATATGAGATCAGTATCGTCGTACATTAAATTGGTTTTTATTTTGCTCTTTCCTTAGCAACAGTTATCTATACGATAGGTAATGAATCAGATTTTCTGCTAGATTAGTTAAAGTTTCTATCTAATATCAAAAGAATAGGTTTATTGCATCCAAATTTTCTATATTCTGGCATATATCTGCACTCCCCATGTTAGGCTCTGTAGAAATACGTGCTCCATATACTACCTCAAAATTTTTTGAATGACATACTTGTTCTATGTTCATTTCATATGTAGGTATACTTTGCTGTTTATGAACAACTTAAAGGTTTACTTCAAACAGATGGTCGGTTTATTTGACACTTCTTATGATTTTAATTAAAAGTATTTGTTACTCACTTTATATTGTTTATGGTTTCTTACGACTGAAATTGCTTCCTTTATCTAGAGCATGGTAATGGTCAGCTTACAATTGGTAGAAATATGATTGCTGCTGCTGGTGCTGGAGCTGCTACAGCTGTCACAGCTAATCCCCTCTGGGTAGTGAAGACCAGACTTCAAGTAAGTAAGATGTTTGGTCTTATTGAGTGCTATGTGTTCTGAACTTGGTCTGTACACTAAGCACATGGTTGCCCCCATTAACTTTTTGACTCTGTATGGAAATTTTGTTGCTTGGCTTTTGACCTATGATCGTATTAGGTGAAAGCTGAAACTTGATGATTCCTTACAATGTTGATATTGTTTGGCAATCCAAAAATGCTGATATTGATTGGATGTATGGGCTGAAAGTCCTAACAAACCTGTCTTTTGGGACAACAAGTTTTTTTTTCAAAAAATAAATTCGTCAACGTAGAAGATCATTTAAGCATGCTTTTAAAATTTGAGATGAAAGTATTCTCACATAAGTAAATTATTCTTCCTCGATATCAAATTTGATTGCATAAGTTTGGAAATTACGGAGTAATAAAAACAAGATACCATCAAACTTTCATTAATTATATATTTACTTGTGGACAATTAATAAATGTGGATATTAGCCTTTTTAAACCATCCAAATGGAAACACCACTACGGTGTGGAAGGAGTAGAAATTTCAAAATATTAAGTGCCTAAGTTAGTTTGATGTCAGCGTAAAGGTTGCAAAGAGGAGCAATTATTGCATATTTTAGGACAATATTTTAAGAGAGTTACATTATTTTGGGAATATGAGGGAGGGGAATCACATATTCCCAAAATTATGTTAAGTATGTTTTGGATAGTGGCATATGCTTTTAGATGAAAAGTAACTATAACCTATTTAAAATATACTCCCTCAATCCCACTTTAGTTGGCCATATTTGGTTAGAGATCATTCTTAAGGTATTCACTCAAAATACCCTAACCATCCTTGATAATTTGTACAAATGTTGATAACACATCTTATCATGATTCTACTTATTAAATCGAAAAAAGAAAGTTGTACGGGATATTCCATACTTTTTTACTTTACTAGACATATAAAGTGACCTTTTATTTAGGGACATTCCAAAATAGAAATTATCAATGTAGGATGGAGGGAGTACTATGTATTCAACAAATAGCTTCTTAATATTAATGTTATGTTAGATTGAAAATAGTTGTGTGGGAAGAATTATTGTACTTGCTGTGCTCTAGACCAGTGCTGGGTGTGATTGATGCTGGGTGTGATTGATGCTGGGTGAAAATCTATCTTGTAAAAGTAGGTATTTATTTGATCTTGAGATCACATTAAGAAGTGTTGTGACTCCATACACCTATTATGGGATATGATTATGTGCCAAGTCAGCATTTGCTGTATGAAAGACCTGTGTTAATGGTTTTATGAATAATTTTCTCTTTCTTATCAAGTACAATCATTTCAGCGCTTAGATTACCATTGAAATCATTTCTTGGAATTGACAGACTCCATTAAATGGCAAATTGGGGGATGGAAAGTTTATATCAACTTATGACAGGAGATCAATAAATCAGTGTTATTCGTTGGGATTTTATACAAACTTGTCACCTTAAAGATTAGCACCTAATACCCATACTTATTTTGCTCAAGGCTCGCAATGCCAGTCATGCAGGAGATCTCTTGAACTGTCACATGTTTTATATATTTTTCAGCTCTTCCTTACTACCTTGTTTAATTCACCTCATTTCCACTTATTTCAGGAAAAATTAGTTCAGACTTCAGACAAAGGGTAATAAGTTCAAATAAGGGCTATCCAAATTCAGTATACAACTAAATAAGTTAAAATAAGTTTAGATAGGTTCAACTTAATTTATTCAAGTTCAGATAAGTTGAAATAAGCTTAGTTAAAATAAGTTCAAATATCAGGTGAATATAATGCATAGAAATTGTTCAGTAGTTGAGAAGCCTAGGGAAAAATATATAATTACTGGGTAATTACTCATTCTGTATATTCAGTCTTGAGATTTGTATCATGTGAGTAAACATTCATGCTTCATCTATATAACATTTATAACTTATAGCTTCTATATAATTTTTAACACTGTGTAAGAAGATGTGATTCAGATTATGTGAATGTAATGAACATAGACTTCAGTATGATTATGTGAATGTCTCCCAACTATGTCTGTTTGATTTTATTTATTTATTTATTGAATTATTGTTCGAAAGATTGTTGTTTTTCTTGATGATGGCATTTCTGTAACAATTTTGGTTGGGTGGTCAGAAAAAGCTTTTTTAAAGTAGAATTTGTTAAATTTACGTGTGAATGAGCAAATCATTAGTAATCAAGTTTGGGTTTTTATTTATTTTATTTTCTTACTCTCATTGATGATTAAAAATTGAAACTGGTTTCTTTTATATAGGGTAAATACTAATTTATACGTTTATTGAGTTCAATGGGAGTTAGGAAGGATATGAAGCATGTGGATTTGCATGAGAATGAGGCATTTGATCATAGGAGATGGAGGAGGAAGATTTTTGTGGATGACTACATGGAATAATCACTTTTGGCATGTAGCCGACCTCACTTATGGGATTAAGTCTTTGATTGATTGATTGAGTTCAGTGGTTAATTGTTTGACACTTGTTTTAAAGCTTGCAATCTACATGTGATCGAGTATAGATACATTTATTGTTTCAGTCTTTCACAAAACTCTGCTTGATATATTCATTTTGATGGGACCTATTATGATTGACCATTAAGCTTCGTGAATTTCAGACGCAGGGAATGAGGAAAGATGTAATTCCATATAAAAGCATACTTTCTGCCTTATCAAGAATTACACGTGAAGAAGGAATTCGAGGGTTGTACAGGTAAAATACACTGAATAATTGAAGCAATATTCTACGTAGTTTCTTATGTCTCATCTCAAAATAATTGTGATGTTCCATCTTCCTTGTCTCAAAACAGTCCTCAGTTTTATGCGGAGAGTGATTATCATGATTTAGCTTTTTTCTTTTTATGCATATATACTTCTTTTCACAACAAATTCTTTTACCTTTTTACTACTTCCTACCCACAAATCTTATTTTCCACATGCTGGCTTCACTAAAAATTGCAAAATAAATTTATTACTCAAATTTGAATCACATAACCAGTAGAATTCATAGGCATAAAGCTTTCATGATAATTATGTGGTGTGTGGTTGGAGCAAAACTCCCAGACCTTTTCTTTACTTTCTTTGTCCTCTGACTTGTAGTGGACAAAATCACTTCTTTAGTGTCACTTTGGGCTAAGGCGTTTGGTGCTTTTAAGAGATCCTCAGTTGAAGAGTTTCAAAGAGATTGTGTTAATCTGTAGCCCTAGATTTTTCTGTTTGAAGGACAGCTTGTCCTCATTTAGCTGTTAACACAATCCATACATATTAGGAGTTTCAAAGAGATGGTGTTATCTGTAGCTCTAGATTTTTCTGTTTGAAGGACAGCTTGTCCTCATGTAGCTGTTAACACAATCCATACATATTTTTTTTCATTATAAAGAATAAATATTCTATTGGCCTTGTATTGGTTTTTTGTCCATTTGCAAAACAGTTGAAAATTCAGTGCTCTTTGGTTCTAGATTACACTAGCATGTGCCCGTACTAATGCTACATTGGACAGAATCAACATGACTGATTGCTTTACTCTTATTTATCTGGAGTAAACGGTTGTTTCATTTTGGGTCATAAAGTTACTTTATTTATTGTAGTAACGGTTATTGCATTTTGGGTCATAAAGTTATTATAGACATCTTTGTTATTGCAGAGATTAGGTTCAGCCATCTGGCCGTCCCAGCCTAAATAGGATATTATTTAAAGCTTTGAATATTGTTGTTGTGTAAACTTATGAAATGGGATCATTATGTATGGATGGAGGGTAGGTAAGTATAAGCATTGTTATTTCCGTTCATATGTTGCCATGTTGGGGGTATTAATGCCTTCTTTACAGTTATCTTTGTCTGGTTAGGATAGCCTATGTATGTCTGATTAATTAATTTAGTTCGATTTGTTCTATGAGCTTTGTTTAATCAGCTAATAATGTTCATTCTTTTTTTTTCTTGGTAGAACTGAAATGTTCATTGATGTATCAATTGAAGCTGGTGAAGTGTGAACTTTGTTTTCGGAAGTTGGTTAATTTGGTGGATTGTAGAAATGGGTTTTTATTGTGTAAAATATTCTTTATTGACACTGAAATATATGGAAATTTTGTTGTTTTACCTCTTGATTCTGATGAGTAATTGGTTTGAACAGTGGGCTTTTGCCTTCATTAGCAGGGATAAGTCATGTCGCCATCCAGTTTCCTGCATATGAAAGAATCAAGTTCTATTTGGCGAGCAGGGGTATTACAAAAACTTCTTCTCCTTACCATATTCGTTTTATTGGAATTGTTTGCTGTACTGCTGAACTTGAATTGGCACTGTTTGGTTTGCAGAAAACACTACTGTTGACAAGCTAAGTACAGGAAATGTTGCAATAGCTTCTTCATCTTCAAAGATAGTAGCTTCGATGTTGACTTATCCCCATGAGGTTTGCTTCTGATTGCAGTCCTTATAGTTTTCGGTACTTAAGCAAATTACCTTTTGGCTTTTGCCTTACTTTTTTTAGCTTTATCAGGTTGTCCGTTCCAGGCTTCAGGAGCAAGGGCAAGTTCGTAATCGTGAAGTTCATTACTCTGGGGTTGTTGATTGTGTCCGTAAGGTTTTCCATGCTGAAGGTCTAGCTGGATTTTATCGTGGATGTGCAACTAACCTAATGAGAACAGTCCCAAATGCTGTCATTACATTTACAAGTTTTGAGATTATTCATAGGTTTCTGATGCAGGCAGTAACTCCTGCAACAGAGACATCATTAAGCCAATCTAATATTGATGATCATAGCAAGCCTCAATGTAGTGTGAAGGGTGAAGAAGAGAGTGACTCTGGTTCTGAGCACACACAGGACCAATCTAATAGTAGAGCACCGTCAATCCCTGTGAGTAAGGACCGGTTGACGGCAAGATAGTGATAGATTTGATAGTTTCAACTCTGTAATGCAGGAAAAAACAGTTTCCATTAATTGAAAACTTTAGTGCGTACAGAAAGTAAAACAGTTAATAGTGAAGTTCAGGAACAATGAAAGCCATAAATTTCCAATTTGGTGATGAGAATATTATCTTGGGTGACTTCTGTTATTCTGCTGACAGGGAGACCCTGATTGAGTTTATTCTTGTACTTGGTTCTGACTGACATATAGGTCGCTGAATCCCGACAAGTGCCCTGAGACCTGAGTATATGATGATGACGAAATCATAGTGTAAGAGATACTAGGAACATCGATTACCCTAATATCTCTAACATAGAGAACCATTGTAGCATATTGCTCGGCTTTTAAACTTTAAGTGCTCGCGTGCCATTGGCGCTGTTTCTTCTACTCTCTGTTACTTGTTTCCTTTCTCCTTGGTCCTTTTTCAGGATTCATGTATATCTTTTTATTGGGATTGTACAGTTGTGCATTTGCGGCTAATTGCATAAAAATGTTTTATGCAATATTTATAATTGTACATGTACTGTTTACATTCTTGCTTTGTTGTGAATGCTGGAAAATTTTATTATGTGTTTTGAATGTTAGAAATTTTTAATTTTCATTCCTACTTTGTTCAAATGTTATGCTGGACATTGCAAATTAGCTGATTTTTCTTGGGTGTTCGCATATAAGGCTTGTTCACATTTACTGAACTGAGTTGAACTGAACTAAACTGAATAAAGCTGGAATGAATATTTTATGAGAGAAGGAAATTGGGAGTTGAACTAAACTGAACTGATTGGAGCTAAAGTGAACTGAAATTAAGTAAATGTGAATTGACCCTTACTGAACTGATTGAAGTTAAACTGAATTGAAATTAAGTTGAAGTGAACAGGCCATTCTTCGGTGACCTATGATTCTTAAAACAATTTTGTGAAGCTACATTTTTTTTTTATTTGTTTACTTATTTATTTATTTATTTATTTTTTTGGTGGAGCAACATTTTTTGATTAGGTTTTTTTTTTTTTTTTTTTAAACCAAAAGTTTATGAAATACTCAAATGAAATGTTTCTAATAACAGGAAGCTTACTTTTTGTTTCACAATTATCTACTTTATACGAAGTATCTTTGTTTACTTTTTAAGCATTCTAACTTTCACTTGTGCAAAAGACAAATGAGACTATTATGGGGAATGGTACTTATATTTTCAGTCACACATGAGATTTTTTCATTATTTTTTATTTTTGAAAAAAAATCACTTTAATTATTTCGACTTTTGATTATTGTCTAATAATCTGACTTTCAATATGTGTTTCTTCAAGTAGGCCAACGGGTCAATGACCTGTTATAACACATCGTGTTAACACGTGATTGGTCTAAAGTTAAAAAACCTTAATTCTAACTTATTTGATATACATTGGAATATTTGAACAAAGTTGATTGCAAATCCCTAATTCTAACTTATTAATTGGATTTAGTGCAAGGGTAAAATAAACAAAATTGCAAAGATAGGATTAACAAGATTGGATCTTCGATGCATGTAGTTAAAGCATTGAGGCAAGCCTAGCTCATGCGAAACTTGCAGGCTACTATTTCTAATACTTATTATCAATTTAACATTATTATTTAATTATAAAAAATTAAATCTAATTGCAAAATAAGATGAAAATTACAAAAAAAAATTTAAAAATTTATCACACTAAAGAAAATGGAGAGAATAATATATGCACGACTAATAAAAATAACTATGAATTACATTACAAAGTTATAGATTGAAAAGTATTATTGCTTAATCAAAAACCACCTTTTATAAGCAATTTTTTTTTTTTTTTTTGCAGAAACCACCTTAATATCAATCAATAATCAATAACTATATACTAAAAGACACACCAGCAATGACACGTGTCATATCCTGGTGTGTCCTTAATAATTTTTTTTTTGCTGAATAAAATGTTATTATTAAGGAAACAAATCTTATACAAAAATACTTTCGTAATCTTATACAATATAATTACTTAAACATATTTTGACATATCTTCAATACAAATATTTATAGCTAAAAAAAAAAAGTACATTCCACAACAAGAATATATCATATTTATTGTTTTTTTCTAAAAATGGTTTATATAGTTATTTATTAGAATTCATAATTCTACTACAAGGTATACATATAAAATCGATATTTATAGAAAATTAACAACGTATATTTTATTATCCGTCCCTTCCATAACTAATTGTCATAATAATAATAATAATAATAATAATAATAATAATAATAATAATGTTTTCTGTCAATAATCTACTGTACATATACTAAAATTGAGGAACCTTAACTAAAATATTACACACGTCACTATTCATCACAAATCTCCTACAACCAATAAAATTTATTTCTCATACATTTCAATCTTTATATATTATTTCATATTTTTACAACACATTTTTCTATATATAATACATATTTTCGTCTTGATCAAAATTTGTAAACTATATTTTCAGATATTATTTGGTTTATAAATAACCTAATTAGAATGATACGAAGTATTACAATTATAAGTTAATAATGGTTACTGAAAATTATCGTGCATGGCACGGGAACTAACCTAGTATATATATGTGTGTGTGTGTGTGTGTGTCTGCGCGCGCAAAAAAAAATTTCCATTTTTACGGTGTGTCATTACAAAAAGAATTCGATTAAGGTGTGTCATTGCAAAAAAAAAAAAAAAAAATTATAAGGTGGTTTTGTGCAAAAAATTGCTTATAAAATAAATGTGGTTTTTTTTTTTTGCATAATTTTCATTTTTGTTTGAATGTGTATAAATGGAATATACTTATAAAATTGGAAGTGAAAATTTTATTGTATAGTTTGTATTAAAAACTTCTCTAAGAAGTTTGGCCAAAAAAATAAAAATAAAAAAACTTTGGGAAAATTTTTAACCAAGAGATGACATGTGCCTGATTTCGTTTTTAATATAAAGTTATAAATTAACATATGAATATCATTACAAAGTATTTGTCATAAAAAAGTTGTAGAACAAATGTCGTCTTATCTCCATTTAGGCCCTGTTTGATTCACCTTAATTTTGTTGAACTGAAATTATTTTTACTGAACTGAACTTATTTTTACTGAACTGAACTTAATTTTACTGAATTGAAATTATTTTTACTAAAATTAAATTATTTTTACTGAACTGAAATTATTTTTACTGATTTTCTATTATAATTCTTCTTTAAGAAAACTGAATTTTACTAAACTGAACTTATTTTTACTGAACTGAAATTAATTTTACTGAACTGAACTGAATTTTTTTTTACTTAATATTATTTTTTTAAGGTGAAAAGAATAGGGTCTTACTAATTAAATATTTGTAATTGCATATAAATGCAAAAAAAAAAAAATGTATATTAAACTTTCTTCACCTATATGGCTGTATTTATTTTCAACACTTTGTTTGTATTTTTTTAATTTTTATCATTATCCACATGATTTTGATTATCTTTAGTGATTATGTTCTACCTTTGTACCATAATAATCTTCATGTTTTCGTTTTTGCAGGATAATCTTGAAACTATTAAAAGACTTAAAATTAGGCCTCGTTCACTTTACCTTATTTTTACTGAATTGAATTTTTACTAAACTGAAATTGTTTTTGTTGAACTAAAATTATTTTTATTGATCTGAAATTAAATTTACCAGAACAAAAATTAATGTTACTGAACTGAAATTATTTTTGCTAAACTAAATTTTTTTTTTTATAGTGATTCTCTATTATATTTCTTCTTAACCATTACTGATTTTTACTAAACTAGAATTATTTTTACTGAATATTATTTTTTTAAGGTGAAGTGAACATGGCCTTACACTCTCTTCCCTCCTATCGATGGACACAGAGTATTTATTAACTTTTTTATTTTTTTTATTTTTATTAATTTTAGTTTAAACTTTATGCTATCTCTCATCTCCCATCTTTCATTAAATGAGTATTTTTTTTTTGTTAATTAAAGTTTCAATAATTGAGATTGTTATTTTTTTTGTCATAAAAAATATGTCAGTATCAATAATTGCAATATATCACTCAGTTTATGTAAAATGGACCTTTCTAATAAGTATAAAGTATAAACTAAGGATTTGTTCACATTTACTGAACTGAACTGATTGGAGCTGAACTGAACTGATTAGAGCTGAACTGAACTGAATTGAACTGAATTGAGCTGAAATAAATATTTTAAGAGAGAGAGAAATTAAGAGCTGAACTGAACTGAATTAATTGGAGCAGAACTGAACTGATTGGAGCTGAAATTAAGTAAATGTGAACAAGCCCTAAGATTATTTAATAATTGAAACATCTAAGAGATTTTTTAACAAAAAATATGAAAAATATAATCACGTGAAATCTAATTATACATCCTCGAAAAGTTGGACAACTAACCAGCTATTCTATCATCCTCTCATGAGTCTCATCTCATCCAAAATCTTGACCATGGTTTCATTACAAAAGGATACAACTTTACTTAATTACAGCAAATGAGTCCAAAAGAGTGTCTAAATTCCAGTCTCCTAAAAAATATCTGACTCTCTCATCCCTCCAATTTCACCATCCTCCTTTTACCTGCAAAAAACACCCAAAAAAGTCGCACCTTTTTATCCTCCTAAAATAATCCCCCATTTCTCAACAAAGTCTTCCCCTTTTACTTGAATTATTTTAATCAAAACCCATTACACTTTCTTAGCTATTTCACTTCAATCAATTCTTAATTATTGCAATTGGGTTTTATTTAATTTTAATTTTGGTGGCCTTATTTTACAGTTCATAATTTGGGTGTTGATATTTGGTATAAGATAATCAATTCCGCGTATCCTTGCCGTGTCGATTTTCTCCCCCTTTTCTCTTCTTCATCACTTGCACTTTGTCTTTTTTGTCGACTTCAGTCATTTTCAGATCTAATTTCTGACTCCTGTCTTCCTCATTTTGTTGGCGGGTAATTTTATTACTCCCCCAATTTATATTATCCTCTTATTTTCTGCATTTTCTGGATTTTTTAAAATATTCTGAATCATATAATACACTTTCTGAGATTTTTGGTTCTGAATTATATTGTAATTTCTGGGTTTTTGATTCTGAATCATATTGTAATTTCTGGGTTTTGATTCATATGATATTATTTCTGGGTTTTTGATTCTGAATCATATGGTATAATTTCTGGGTTTTTGATTCTGAATCATTTGGTATAATTTCTGGGTCTTTTCAGATCTCCAGAAATTTCAATTTGGTAGGTACAACCCAAAATTTGAAATCCAGCATATGATTGGGAGAAGAAAGAAGAAAAATTGGTGATTTTTTTTTTTTAGAGGAAATTGAAGGGGTTGTTTGGCTGAAAATGGCGACAAGAGAAGATTCGAGAAGACCGAATAATCAACATCATGAACTTATACCACTAGCTGCATTAATTAGTAGAGAATTGAAGAGTGAGAAGATGGAAAAACCATCTGTTAGCTATGGTTATGCTGAGAAAGCTAAGAAAGGGGAGGATTTTTACTTGGTTAAAACTGATTGTCAGAGAGTTCCTGGCAATTCCGCTTCAACATTTTCAGTTTTTGCTGTATGTGATCTACCTTTATTTTGATTTACATTTTTGTTTTGGATTTGAGTATAATTGTATAAACAGTTTTTTGTAGCAATTGGGTATTTTATTTTATTTTATTTTATTTTTTTTTGCTGTTTTTGAGTTTTTGTTGATATACAAATACAATTGTAATTTATTTGTTGTTTGTGCTTCATTATAAATTTTCAATTTTCATGTATTGTTATTATTTTTAATTTTATTGTTTTGATTCTTTTTGTTTATGGTTATATAATTCTCCGAATTATAATTGCTAATAATAGAGTGGTGTAAACAATAATAATAATAATAATAATAATAATAATAATAATAATAATAATAATAATAATAAAACAAAAATAAATAGAATGATTCTGGACGGGCCTTTTTAGATAGATGCTATAATTTGTTGGGGATTTTGATGTGTGTTGATCTAGTCTCAAGATTTAATGTAATAGGGATTTGTAATAATCTGACTGAAACCAGATCTATATGCTTACTAGTTCCATTCTGTATTTGACTACTAGGGAATAATTTTTCAATTTTAGCTGCATATATAATAATCACACAATCTGAATTTTAGCTGGGTTAGAGCATGTTCAGTAATTTCTTAAGAATTGTCAAATTTTAATCTCTTTTTGCTCTTGGCTGATATACAGATTTTTGATGGGCATCATGGAAATGCTGCTGCCATATACGCTAGGGATAACTTACTGAATCATGTGTTAGCTGCGATGCCTCGAGAGCTTGGTCGTGATGAATGGCTTCATGCCTTACCTAGAGCACTAGTTGCTGGATTTGTCAAAACTGACAAGGAATTCCAGCTTAAAGGTAGTTAAGCCTCCTTTCATTTTGTAACTTTAGGTGCACCAATGATTGGTGGATGAATGGATGTTTCATTCCGGGTGTCTTAACTCTTAAGTGATTTCATCTTCACTTTGTTATCAGGGAAAACTTCAGGAACCACAGCCACTTTTGTAATTGTAGACAGATGGACAGTTACTGTTGCATGTGTTGGTGATTCCCGCTGTGTATTAGATATACAGGGAGGTGCAGTTTCAGATTTATCTGTTGACCATAGGCTGGAAGACAATGAGGAAGAGTATGTTTCTATCCTTTAAATCTATCTTATTTGCAACTATTATTTCTCTTTTTTTCATTATATAATTGTAAATTTATTCTCTTTTGTTTTTTGAAACAATTTTTTTTACTACGTAAATAATATTGCTTAGCTGCATACAAAATATAATCGTAAATTTAACTGCAGGAGGCAGCGTGTAATAGCTAGTGGTGGTGAAGTTGGGAGGCTAAGCATTGTTGGAGGTGTAGAGGTGAGATGTCAGCCTTGTGCAGTCTACTGAGCTCTCTTTTGTGCTTCTGTCGATACTTACGCTGAACTTTTTTTCAAATCAAGTATGTTTCCTTGACAAATATACTTACTTTGTACAGATTGGGCCTCTCCGTTGCTGGCCAGGGGGTTTGTGCCTTTCTAGGTCAATTGGAGATGTGGATGTGGGAGAATTCATAGTTCCAATTCCACATGTCAAACAAGTTAAGGTATCTTCATCACCTTTTTTCTTTTTTTTTTTTTTTTTTTTTTTTTTTTTTTTTTTTTTTGTTGTTGTTGAAAAATAGTTTTTGTTTGACGGCCTAGTAAATTTGTATCTTATTTAATAATTATTGTATGTGTTGTTGCTTTTTAATGTTTATTTGTTATGAATTAAAGCTATCACATGTTGGTGGGAGGCTCATAATTGCATCAGATGGCGTTTGGGATGCTTTATCATCAGAGATGGCTGCAAAATCATGTCGTGGTTTGCCAGCTGATCTTGCTGCCAGGCAAGTTGTCAAGGTAATGCTAATTCTTATACATGCTTCATTTTCTCAGTTTGCTTGAGAAGCATGCATATGTGTTAGAATCCACCTTCAAGCTCGGACCTTCAATATGCATGATCATAATTTATCTCCTTGAGGATTGTGTATCTACACAAGAATAAAAGATGGCAATCTTCCAGATTACTTGATAACCTAAGATGTTGATATTACTGTCATTTATGTGCTTTTTTTCTCATGATTGGTGAGTAGGAAACCCTAAGGACAAAGGGACTCAAGGATGACACAACGTGCGTAGTTGTTGACATAATCCCACCTGAAAATGCTGTACCACTATTGCCACCTCCTAAAAAGCAGAACAAACTTAAAGCTTTATATTTCTGGAAGAAGCTTCTTAACTATACAAACAAATCATCGAAGAAGTTATCACCTTTAATTATCGTGGAAGAGCTATTTGAAGAAGGATCAGCTATGCTTGCAGAAAGGTCAGTATCATTTTTTATGTCCTGGAGTTATATTTTTTGTCTTTCTAGTTAGGTAAGCTTGTTTAAACTTTGGTGGTTCAAGTTTAACAAGGTAAATGAGAAGCAGTGTGTTCAATTATTGATCTACTAGTTCTCGAGTAAGGTTAGATAATAATTAGCATCCTAAGATATAGTTCATGTAAATTGATTGGCTACATTTTTTTTACCCTGTATCTGCTATACCATGAATTTGTGATGCACCACTGGGAATTCAAGTTTAAAAAGTGTGCATTTATACAGGAGTTATCCTTTATACTACATTTTACAATTGGATTCCCTACGTTCTGTTTTTTTACCTCTTCAATAGTCTCTTAACAGCTTGATTGCAAACTTTTCAATGATATGATTTTTTGGATGGAATTTGACTTGGTGCCTCCAGTATGCAGAAAAAGCGATCACTGATACTTCTCATTCCACTGAACTTGAATTGCTGTCATGCTATGTTTAAATGTGTAATGTTGTTATGCCAATTAGATTTGTTGGTGGAGAACTAGGTGAAAGTGCGCCTGTTGGACTAAAGCTCTATAGATCCTCTTCAACGTGATTAGATTGCTATTTAGTAATTTAAAATAAACTTTTAAACATTTAGACAGGTTAGTTCAAATCAAGGTGAATATGGAATTATCTGAGAGTTGATAGCTTATCGGGATAAAAGAGATGGCAGATATTCCTTAAATTGTTTTTCTTTGTCTTATTAAGGATTTAATCTTTTGTTAAGTCCTCAGTGGCTTCACAGAAGAATTTACTTTCAATTTTGATGTTAAGACAAATAAGTTATCTCTAGTGGTGACTTATTATTTTTTTTTAATTTTTTTTTTCTAAAATTATGCACCTTTAAAGTAAATTCAGGAAATATAAGGTTATCAATAATTGCCATTAACCCTTGTCAATAGTTTTTAACGAACATAATTAATACTCTCTCTACCCCATATTAAAGTCTCATTTAACCCAAAAACATTGCCCTAAAGTAAAGTCCCTATTCACCTTTAATTATTTCTTTATTCATTTTTAATAAAGCAAACCATTACCTTATCAAATAAACAAACTCCACTATCTTGTTTTTTATATTCACCTTTAATCAACCGAATGCTAGTATCTTACTTTTTCTTTTACCATTCTAGAAACGTGTGCACACGGCAAATAAGATATTAACGATACGAGCAATGCTAATTGCTAGCTACTTATTAATGTATCCTTAATTTTATATCATTTATCTTACGAAATAATTAAATATAGATTAGTAAAAGGGCCAATAACCCCAGTAAGTTTAGATTAGGGAAAATCAAGTGAACGTAATGAATTCTTAGTGATATTTGTCATTGGGGATTTATTGTTAATGCCCTTGAATTATTGTTGCATTTTTTCTGGGAATTAAGCATCATGGATTGTTTTAGGGATGATTGTTAACTTGTTAAGTATTAATATTAGTTGGTGGGTGGTGAAGGTAGAATTTCTTATTAATTAAATGCTATATAGAATGAAGATGGTTGAAATGTATTAATACCTTTTGTTCTTTCTGCTAATTAGGCTTACTTTATAATTTAAATTGGTAGCCTCTTATTCTTTTGGCATCCAAGAAGAAAATTATCATTGCATGGCCTATTAGGCAAGTTGTGCCTTCCTGTAGTCATTTAATGGTGCAATAGGTGCTCTGTGTAGGATCAGTTCTTGCTCTGCTGTATTTGCCATTCCTTAACTGACTCTTCACTGGCTCTTTTGTCTCTTTGCCCTGGGGAAGGAGGGGAGTTGGTCTGGTGGTTGGGCTTTAGGCATTTACAAGTTTGGATTCAAGCTTGATTTATATGGCTTGAACAATGCTTCAAATCATGGCATTTGGTGCTACCATGATATAACTGGGAGCATAATAATTAAGAAAGATGGATCATCTACTTTTCCCATGGATTTATCCAACCTGATGTACTAGGTATTCTTTGGCCGTGATTGATTTTCCTTTCAGTGGTTTCGCATTCCTACCTTTCTGCTTCAGGAAAACGTTCTTTCCAAATGTCAGCTTAAAGCAATCCAATTTTCTTGCTCTAGTGCTCTCATACTACAACAAACGTCTTTCTTTCCTTTTATCCTAGCTGCACTATCTTCATGCTTTTTTTGGTTGCGATCTTCTAGTGACTTTTAATTTGCAGATTGACAACTGCAGATAAACTTAAAGATTACAACAATTCTCTCTCTGTGATTTACCCTTTAAAGTGATTTGTGTCGATTGAGTGAATGTACATTGGCAGAGCAGATAATGTGTTGACAATTTTCTCTCTGTCTGGACTAGAGTGTGAAACCAAAATTGATGTATATGCTGAAATTGAGGATAATTTAGAGGATGTGCTTTCAGAGAAGGTGGGAGGCACTTTTCATTCTGTTAGCACATGACAAGTTTACTACCAACATAATCAGTCTGATGTACCTAACTCTTTTAGGTACTTGAATATTCCTGTTGTTTATGGCCCCTTAACAGCTATTATTTTGGCCTTTTGGGGAACATAGCAGCTAAATCATCCTGTGTATTAAATTAGGCTGATATTGTTTTACAAATTATTTTTCCCACTTCTTGTTCATAGTCCATAAGATGTTCACTAATTCACTGTCTAAGGTAACAATGATGGAAGAGCACCATGCATGGTTGGTTGGGAAAGGCTAAGTTGATTAGTATGAGGTCTATTCTTGTAGCTGGTAGTCCTAGTGTTTTTCTGTATCATTCTTTGACGAATTTATGGACAATTAATAATTTTCGTTCTAATATTAAATTATTTCAGTTGAGGTGGCTAGTTGGATAGTCCATGGCTGGTTCTAGTCGTGGTTGGTGTTATGGCAGTGACTGTGTATGGTGAGACTGCAAAGAGGGCAGGGATAGGGTCTTTTTAATGGGATATTATGTCATTCAGGGGTCTGCATATTTTTATTTTTTATTTTTATTTCATACCCATTTAGTAATCGTGTTTTGATCTCACTTTTTCTTGTTTTTTTTGTACTGTGGTATTGAATGTATGTAATTCTGCATGATAAAATCCAATGTATCATCAACTTTATGAATTTACTACCCCAACTATTATTGTATACATTATCATTGACGATGACATGAGACATTCCATGCTTTCCCAAACTCGTGACCACTAACTACACATAACCTTGTGCCAAACTGGCTATTTGCGTAAAATTAAAAATAGTCAAGAATACTCTTTTGGTACTCTGTCAAGTATACTCATTATGCTTCTCTTCACAGTCACATGTGCCACCTGTTTTTGCTTAAATCTTGTTAATGGTTCTTAATGTATTTCCTGCTTTTTTGGCTTTTAGATTAGGAAATGATGATTCCTCTGCTCAATCAGCCTCTGGTTTTAATTGTGCTATATGCCAAGTAGACCTTGCTGCAAATGAAGGCATCTCTGTCCATGCCGGTTCCATTTTCTCCACCTGCAGCAAGCCTTGGCAGGGTCCTTTCCTCTGCAGTGATTGCCGAGACAAGAAAGATGCCATGGAAGGAAAACGCCCTAGCGGTCTCAAAATTATGTAATCCATATTGTCTCCAACGTTATTAGTTGTTATACCTACCATCCAATTCTTTTAATTCTTAATTCATTTGGTAGGCGATTCTTTTAGGTAGTAGTTAGCTTTAACTAGTACACCTAGTATATATGTAATCTTTAGAAATAATTGATTATTTAATTTAGTGTTCATTGGATGTAGTTATGGTTGTAGAATCAATCTAGATGAGATTTGAGGTTGAACTTTTGTGTTCAGCTGTGCTTAAAGCCTAAAGGCTTAATATTCTTCATGTACATAGATTCTATGATAGAAGTGCTAATCTGCATTATTATCATTTAAATCAATATTTCATTTGTAATTTTGTATTTCAGGCGTTGTTGATCCTTGGGAGGATTAATCTTTCTAACAATGAAGTTGATATCAATTATATTATCTGAACTTACTTTGCTTTCTTGTTATTTCAATTATTTCCTGATATTTTTTAAAATTCATTTATTCAGATTCTCTTTACAGGATGATTTGGAACCTTATATGGAGGTCCATGGTTCATCTGAGATTGACATCTAAATACATGGAAACTTAATTTTAAACCCTCCATTAACCCATTTTAAATGATTTAAGTTATCTTAGAAACCTGAAACCCCTTCGGGGATTGCAGCAAGGTGCTAGTGATTGTTTGTGTTGGGTATGCTGCTGTTGATGGAGCGACAGAGGTAAGGTGAGAGGTGCATTAATAGGGAATGATATGGGTGGGAGCTGCTATTGTTGATTGGTTGTGGTGGGAGGAGTGCGTGAGAAAAGGAGATATGGTTGTGCTTGATATGCTTGGAGGGTGTGGTGTGGTGTGGTGTGGTGTAGTTAAAGTAGTAGATGGGGTGTAGGATAAGGTGAGCCCCATTAACAGATTGACTGACTGTTATGCGGTTGTGAACCAAATTTTTTATTTTTCTCTGGTTCAGTAATATACATAGGATTTTTATACTGTAAAAAATCAGATTGGATCTTATATTCTTATTTGTGGTGTAAAAAGTAAAAAAAAAATCCTGAATATTAATGTGAAATTTAATGATATTGTATTAATTTCTACTACTAATTTTTTAAATGTGCAATTAGATATAAAAATGTTGGAACCATGCCTAATTTTGGTTGTGCCAATTACTATAGGAATAAGATAGTACTCCCTCTGTTTTTATTATTATTTTTATTTGCATCACTTGTGTTTGTGTGGAGTTTTAGGAGAATGAATTTGATGTAATATAATAATGTAAGTCGATAAATAATTTATTATGGTAAAAATAATGTAGGGACCATAAAAGTGAAGTGAAAGTACGTGAGAGGGAGTAGTGGGGACCATGAGAGAGAAATGATAAATTATTTGAGTGGGGTTTAAAGTAAGAGATATGTATTCCCTCGTTCTTAAATACTTGCTCCACTTTTCTTTTCCAACCGTTTTTAAATACTTGATTCATTTCTTTATTTGGAAAGCTTTTACAATATTTAACAATTTCTCTCACCAAGTATAAGTGTATAACGAACAATATTAATTCCGTTTTTTTCTCCTTCAATTCTCTCCACTGCTTTTGATTTTTTACAATTTTTTATTCTTCCACCAACCCCACTACCTCCATATTTTATTACTTTCTCCTAAAACTCCGTGCATAGAGAAATGGAGCAAATATTTAAAAACGGAGGGAGTATATAGAAGTGATGCAAATAAAATAAAAGCATCCAGCAAAATGATACAAATAAAAAATTGCATGTCATATTTATACAGGGGACTAGGGGAGTCTAAAAAAATCATTCAGATAAGGGACTAATATAGTATCAAAATTTTCTACTAATACATGATTAATAAAATTGCATGTCAAATATATACAGGATTGCAGTGAATATTAACATGCTACGTAGTTGAGTTTTCAATGATCCAAAATATATCAATTGTGCAATTTAATTAGTCAAGCATGTTGAATAACTGTCGGAAGAATTTTATTCAAAAGCTTATATCACATCCTGCTAACATACACAAGTAACAATTATCACTGTATAATTAATCGAGGCCCTTGCAATAGACCTGGCATTTGCCCAGACCCGAATGACCCGAAATCGACCCGAAACCAGTGACCCGAAATTGATCCAAAACCCGAAGCAACCCGACCCGACCCATACCCGACCCGAAGTGGAATTGACCCGGCCTTGACCCGAAACCCAAAACGACCCGACTCGAGATGACCCGACCTGAAGTTGACCCGAGACCCGAAATGACCCAACTCGAAGTTGACCCAGACCTGAAGTTGACCCGACCTTTAAATTGAATTAATTGACCCAAATAGCCTCGAAACCCAAAGTGACCCGTACCAAAATTATCTTATACTTGAAATGACTAGAATCTATTTAAGCTAAAGACTTGACCTTAGCAAATAGAAATAGAAAAAAACCGCAATCAAATTGACTTAATTTTTTTTATTAATCTGTAATGTGTAACCCAATGCATCACCCGAAATTGACCCGACGACTCTAAAATTGACCCAACCCGAACTGACCCGACCCAAACTTGACGTGACCCGAACCCAAACCGAAGTGTTGACCCGATACCCGACCCGATTATCAGTCGACCCGAAATCAACCCGAAACCCGAAATGACCCGACCCGAACTTGACCCGACCCATACCCGACCCGAATGACCCATTTGCCAGGTCTACCTTGCAATTATAGACTCCCCTAACCATTGAATTTTCTTCATTCGCTCTATTATCAATTTATCATCACACAAAATCCTCTGTATTTTGATATCATGATAAGGGTCTTCGATCAGATGTCATCGACTTCTGGTATCCTCTTTTTCCTTGTTTCTCACCTTATACTACTCTCATGCTCAGCTGCTGAACAAATGGGGCATTCGTGCCCAACTACCTTTCAGTGTGGAGCACTTGGTACCCTCGGTTACCCCTTCACGACCGCCTTCAAACCAGACTGTGGGATTTGTGTGATCAACTGTACTGATATTACTCCGACGATTGGTTTATCACACACAGGACCTTGGTATGCAATTATGAATACCTTTTCAAATCAGAGGAGTTTCTTTGTCAGTGATGAGAATTTAGATTACATTGCGAGCTCTGACGCATGTGATTTGTTTGAAGGCAACAGCATTAGCCTTCCAAAATCTACTACTGTCAGGTTCACAACCTTGCAGAATGAAACGTTTTGGAAGTGTGATAGGAACTCAAATATCAGTGGCTATGACTTTGGCAATTTACGTCGTATTCTTGGCTGTAAAAATTTCAGTATTTATGATACTAATAGTAACTTTGACATACTTACCAGCTGTAAGCCCTTTTGGTATCCCCAAAAGTTGGTTGTAGAATTGTCTGATGAATGTTCACAGTGTATTACTGAAGGAGGCTACTGTCAGGAACCCAAGATTGACAAATTCCAGTGCATCAATAAGCAAAAAGGTAACATAAGGATATCATCATGTAGCCTGTATTATTTATTTATTTATTTTTATAATTAGTTAATAACCTAATTTTTATTGTTGGTTTTCTATTTATTTTTTTTTTCAAAAAAAAAAAAAAATTATATCTTGCAAACGCTAACCATTCTATGTTTTCTTGCAGCAAAGAAGTCATTTATTCTGGGATCAGGTAATTGAATATTCTCAGATTTAAAAGTAGTTTGTATATATTTGAACTTAGACAAAGGTTGTAGAATTCTAGTTTTACGCATGTGAATTGTCCTACATTAGATAAGATTACAGAAAACTCTTTTGGTATGTATTGAATTCGGGTTTATAAATGGTTCATACGTTCCTCCTCTATTAAGGGTATCCAATCCCATTTTATTTTTCTTGTCATGACTCATGAGAGTGATTAGAAATATGTATATTTCAATATTTCATGCTGCATCCTTACATTACTCTATAATTGACTTATTATAAAATTGTTATACGTGGGAAGTTGCATGAGTTGCTTACTGAAATTTTCAATTCTCTGTTCAACAGTTGCAACTGCCTTATCATTGGGGGTTGTTGTTTTGATTGTTTGTATCATTAAATGTGCGAAAAGAAGGCGAACATCAAAAGGATTCATGATTTTGTGGAATAAAAGAACAAGGAACCGAAATGTGGAAGCCTTTCTGAAAAGCTATGGATCTCTTGCTCCAAACAGATATACATACTCAGAGATTAAAAAAATGACCAATAACTTTGAAGTAAAACTTGGGGAAGGAGGCTACGGTGCTGTTTTCAAAGGAAGACTACATGATGGCCGCTTTGTGGCTGTAAAAAACTTGAAGAGGTTGAGAGGTGATGGGGAAGAATTCATCAATGAGGTTGTAAGCATTGGTAGAACTAATCATGTTAATATTGTCACCCTCTTAGGCTTCTGTTTCGAAGAAGATAATCATGCTCTTGTGTACGAGTATTTGCCAAATGGGTCTCTCGAAAAGTTCATATATGATGCAGCTAGTTGCCAGTCTATGCCATCAAGAACTTTGTATAGAATTTTAGTTGGCATTGCTAAGGGGCTTGACTACTTGCATCGAGGTTGCAATGCACGTATTTTACACTTTGATATCAAACCTCATAATATTCTTCTTGATGAAGAATTCTGTCCTAAGATTTCAGACTTTGGCTTGGCTAGAATGTGTCCTGCAAAGGATAGTTTGGTGTCCATGTCGGAAGCAAGAGGGACAATTGGTTACATTGCTCCAGAAGTGTTCTGTAGAAATAATTTTGGTGGCGTTTCTAATAAATCAGACGTTTATAGTTATGGAATGATGATCCTAGACTTGGTTTGTGGACGAAGGAATGGAGTTGATGAAACTCAACAGGGCAGTGAAATGTATTTTCCTGAATGGATATACCGTCAATTGGACCTTGAGGTACATGGGATCATGAATGGGGAAGAGAAAGAGTTACAAAGAAAGATGATTTTGGTGGGATTATGGTGCATACAATCATATCCCTCAAATCGACCACCTATGGACAAAGTTATAGAAATGCTGGAAGGTTCGCTTGAATCAATACAAGTTCCTCCTATGCCACACCTATCTTCAATTCCAAATTCCGTGATCAATTCTACTTTCAGCACTGCATATTAGATTCCTTATGCATAGTAAAATTTCATTATTTGTATACTTTCGATTTTACAAGCTTGTTGGTGTTAATACTGGCCACCAATTTTTGCACAAATCCATTTAAGTCGTATTGAAATAAATCAAAATGCTGAAACCATTATGTGTTGCAATCTTGCAATGAACAGAACAATTATTGCTTCATGTTTTCACTACCTATATTTGTTGTTGCAGCTTAAGGCTAATGGTGTTAGGGTCAATTATGGGCACATTAAACTTGCAGGCAACTGCATACGCGAGGCTGAGTGCTTAAAACACTTTAGACCTGTTTCTGACACCAAATGCATCCTATTCTGTTTTGCTGCTATACGACTCAGTAGTTGGCTTGTGGTTTCAAATATCCTCAAATGGTGCTAGGATATGCATCACATATCTAGTAAGGTTCTCATCATCACTTTGCTTCATGTATGTAGTTCTACTCAGTAGTTAATTGCTTTGCAAAATTGTAACCTACAGTAGGTAGGCAGCTTATACTTGAACATAATATGGAGTATGCATTAGATCAAGGACAAAAAGGCTTCATATATTCCTGGAAGATTAATGTCACATATATAATTCCAAGAGTACTATGATTTAATGTATTTGAAATTTACACCAAACTTCCTACGTTTTTACTTGTGTCCAAATTAAAGAAAGGGTCCCTATGTCAAGAAATGTCAGCTTTGACCTTTTCCACTTCAATAATGTTGCTACTACTCTATGGCTCGTGTTGTTACACGAAATACATTTACAATGAAAATTGATACTAATAGCTTTGCGCACTATAACTGGCCACCAACATGCCTTGGATACTTTGTAATCAAACAATTTTTTTCTACAACATGCCGTCTTCCACTTGACTAAATACGAAGTACTCCCTCCGTTCCACAATGATGTTCCTGTTTGGAAACTTTGACTTTTTTAAGAAAGAGAGAATCTTCTAAATTTCTCTTAATCTATAAGAATAAATATAGTCATGTGGGATTTAGTTTGATTCGTCTTGATGAGTAGATTATTAATATCTAACTTTTATAATTTTTGCTATTGTGAGATTAAAGATATTTGCGGTCAAAGTTGGGTAAAAAATTACATCGATTTACGAAACAGGAACATCATTATGAAACGGAGGGAGTACTATATATCCAGCTATGCTAAGTTGTATCTTTTGTCAGATGCAATAGACTGGCATAACTTAACATGAGTTTATGGCTAATAAATATGACGATCGTTGAGCCACCTATATGTCGTTGTGTGCCATGTTTTTCAAGTAGAGTGAGTATTTAGGGTGATATCATTGAACCCACTGATTTTTAATTTTTTTTGGGAAAAAAAAAAAAAAGTTAAAGTTTTTTTTAAGAAAAAATCCGGGAAAAAAAGGCTATATATAATTTTGTCTGCATGACTAACAAAGGGAAAGTAGCGTGGCCTAGTGGTGTCTAATGTATGTCTGCATTTGTGCGCCTCTTTAGGCCCTCTAGTTGGGATTCTATGATAGAAGTGCTAATCTTTAGTATTATCATTATTCACAATTCCTTCTATATCTCACTTTGAGGAGAATAAACTGTAAAACAAAGTCATACACGCAAGCTGAGGATACCCCAATTTCTCATGGTGGGAAACAAATTTTGTTTCTGTAAATAAACCAACAACTTTATTCAACTTTGTTCAACTGTGGAGCCCACAATAATGAAAAAGTTGTTGATTAATTCACAAAAATGTCCCCATAAAAAACAAATATCGTTTATCAGAATCAGGGAATTTCCCTATCTTTAGTCAACCAGTTTACTTTATGCCCATGAAATGACTGAGTCCAACTCTTATAATCAACTAATCAAGTCTACCAGTATTATTAATGACTTCATATATTGGTGTTGTGTTGAATTCAAGATATAACAGAACGAAGAAAATATTCAATCTTACCCTATCAATCTTTCTCCAGTTTCATCTCTCATTAACAGACCATCATTTTGGTGATTGCGTGCCAAAAAAATGTGGGAATCAAACTATACAATATCCATTTCATATTTTCATATACAAAATGATCAAAAACCATATTGTGGGTATCCTGGTTTTGGGGTATCTTGCAATTCTGACAGTTTTCCTGTGTTTAATATATCAGGAGACGCTTATATTATTAAAAATACTAGGTTGAAACCCGTGCGATGCACGGTTTATATAAAGCTTATTTTTAATTTTGTACATTTTAAAAATAAATCGTTATTATACATGAATATAAATAAGAATTACGTATATTTTTGTAAGTTTAAATTTTTTTATTTTACTAGGGGATCCTACGCGCGCGATGCGCGCGGTATAGGTAGTGTTTCAAGTTGAGTTATTGCAGTTAGTCTTAATACCTTATGCATGTTTGCAAATATATTTTATTATAACTATTTGTACATATGCGATTAATATGTTGAATGTCATGTATCTTAGCAATGCTCAAAACTTTAGCAAATTACTCTAGAATTAGTGAAGGAGTTGTATAAAGTATTGAGTTCTAGACATGGAAATGTATTGAAATGGTTCAATTAGCAGGACATCACTTGTCTATATTTTTCTTGTATTCATATAAGATACCAATACACCTCACTTTAAGTTTTAATCAGTTAAAGTTATGATCGTAATAATTACAGTAAATGTCATTTAACAATGATTGCCTTGTAAATAATTTATTTTACGAAGTAAAATTAATATTATAAGTCATTAATTTATTTTGTTAAAGTTACAAAAATAATGAAGTTATTTTCTTGAATCGGTAAAAAAATGGAGTGGACAAAATGGACCAAGTAACCTCAAAAACTAAGGGTTTGTTCTCATACGATTATTTTCAGTACAATACAGTTAAGCTCTAATAAGTTCAGTTCAATTCAATTCAGCTCCTAATTTCCTTCTCTCATAAAATATTCATTTCAGTTCAGCTCTAATAAGTTTAGTTCAGTTCACATATCTTAATGCTTTCGGAATCAACGAACATAGTGTGTCCTAAGTCGGTAGCAAGATTAGAAGGCTCCAAGATCCCCGGATAAAGATTGAAATCTTGAACTAATCAAAACTCTCGTTCAATTCAGTTCAGCTCAGTTCAGTCAATGAGAGTAGACCCTAAGTTGAGTGGAGAAATAAGGTCCAAGGATTAATAACAGTAGATGTTGAGTGATTGACTGTGTGAAATTGTCAATCAAGTTCATTCCCAATTCAAATTTCTACCAAGCTAGTCTTCAGTTCAAATGAGTAAAAAATTGGGCAATTATTGCTTGGACCTTAAGAGTCACCAAACTAACTAAACTATCTTAATGGCATTAATACCGCAATCTCTTGAATGACTTTCTGGTTATTGTATTTGACCAACCTTTGTCTTAGCTTCTAGTTTTTTTTAGAACTACTCATATGATCTTTTGGATTTCACTTTCATGAACTTTTTTAAATGAACCAATACCCTTGTAAACTTATATCAAAATCATGGACATCGGTTTTCTCTTACTGTCCGAAATATAACCGATTCACCAACCCACAATTGAGCCTAATTAATTTCTTATATATCAATTTCAGTTTCAACACAGTTGCTTTTGCACTATATTGGACAAATGCTTGCTTCCATAGTTCCTTGTGCTTCATATAGGAAAGAATGTAAAATCAAAACCTCTCATAATCATACTTATGAAGGCTAGGTTTAAAAAAAAAAAAAAAAAAAAAAAAAAAAAAAAAAAAAAAAAAAAAAACTTATGAAGGTTAGAATAATTAAAGCAATCCTAAATTGATTATACTGACAAGTGAGCAATTAAATTAATGATAAAACACCCTTTCAAAAAAAAAAAAAAAAAAAAAAATAATGATAAAACCCATGTTGAGAAATTGATCAATAATAACAAATTAGCAATAAAATAAATACATTGATTATTCATAAACTACTCATACAACATTAATGGGGGTATAAAGGTAATTAAACATTTTCAGGGTTAAAAATGTCCTAACACTATTCATAAGAGTATTTTCCCACTTTTTATAAGGTAGGGAATCAAAATTATGATATAGTATCTGTTCAACGTTGTCTAATTTATAGTTCACTGTAGGAGGCCATTTGTTAATGTGCTATTTAAAACTGTTTCAATTTCCTATGATAAATATGATAGCTATACAAAAAAAAAAAAAATGACATCATCATTGCATTTAGGTGGGAAATTTTTTATTGAGAAAGCGACACGTGGGCAATGGTGACGTCAGCAACTTCTATTTTAGTAATAGTTAATAGATTTCTTATGAAACTCAAGATGTTTCAAGTCATAAACTTAGCTCTTGTTGCTGGTGTTCCTAGTATACAGGGTTGTTTCCATTTGCTTCATAACCTGTCCATACAAAACGATTTGATCAAATTCTCGACGAGTCATGATTATATGTGTTTCCTGATTGTTCAGGGAAGGTTTTGAAAGAATACAGAGATAAAAGAGAGGGTGGATGATTGATGGTGGTGACTGGTGAGGGTGGTTTTTGTTTTTTGTTTTTTTTTTTTTTAATTTTATAAATTAACTTAATTATTAAATGGTTAATGAGATTTATGAGTAATTAGAAAAATTAAGGGGAAATTAGTAATTAATTGAGTGATTAGAGATCTCAAGTTGTCTTCAACAAAAATATTTTACAATTTGGTTTCTTCTCGCCAAAAAAATTTTATAAGGTTTTTTCCGACAAAATAGTTGTTATAAATGGTTTTTTGTAACAAATTTTCCTTCAACGGTCCAAGATATGGTGCTCATCCTTAACATCCCCATCTAGACAAATTCAACTACTACTTCACAATCACAATACAATGTTAATAACAATGGAGTCAAATACCCCTTTCAAGTCAAACTCAAAGAGTCTCCTCAAACTATACATTTCTTGGTACCTACTAAATAATACACACTTTCTCTTACCCCCAATTCATAAAACTGCTTCTTCTTCTCCATCATATAATTAATGCTGCTGAATTCATAGATTTTTATTTATTTTATTCAATCATAAAAAAAAAAAAAAAAAAATGAAGAAAAAAAGCTGCTGTTTCTGTAAGTCAAACTTATTCAATCTAACTCTGTTACTTCAGTTTCATCTTATGCTCTCATCAAATCCATTATCAGAAAATCATTATGGTGATTGTGAGCCCAGAAAATGTGGGAATCAAATGATACAATATCCTTTTCATATACAAAATGATCAAAAACCATATTGTGGGTATCCTGGTTTTGGGGTATCTTGCAGTAATGGTAGCTTTCCTATATTCAATCTATCCAAGGATGCTTATATTATAAAGAATATTTCTTATGAAACTCAGAGGTTTCGAGTCGTGAACTCTGCTATTGTTGATGGTGTTGCTGGCAGAAGGGATTGTTTCCAGTCGCTTCATAACCTGTCTAAGCCCCCGAACGATTTGATCAAAATTTCAACGAATCTCGATTATATATATGTGTTTCCAAATTGCTCAGAGAAGGTTATAACAGAATATGGGGATAAAAGAGTGGAATGTGGAAGTCTGGCAGTGTATAGGAATGATACAAAATTGAAGGACTTGGAGGAAATGTGTAAAGGTAAAGCTATTGCAGTGCCTTATTACGATGAGGGTCAGACTAAAGGCAAAGTTATGGATATGCTTCAAAGGGGAGTGTGGTTGGACTGGAAAGCTTATAATTGCAGTGTTTGTTTAGAATCTGGGGGGCAGTGCGGGTTTGATGAGCCTAATAATCAGTTCAATTGTTTCTGTCCTGATAGAGCTCATGCTCTTCATTGTCCTTTGCCGCCTCCGTCTCAGCTTATTTACAGTAAGTCTATCTGTTACTGTTCTCGTCTCTGTGTGTATGTGTGTGTGCAATATATAGATTCCGGAGCAATGAAGTTAGGCTTTTGTATCAATTGTGGTGGTTAGAAGAGAATTTAAGGGGGTAATGATGGCCGTGAGTCTTCCTTGAATTTAAGTTTCTACTTTCTAGGGTATATATATGTGGTGGTTATGCTATTTTTGATGATTTGTCTGTGGTCATTGTTTTTGGTGTTTATATATCTTAGAAAGGTTACAAACTTACAACCAAAATTAATTGTACAGTCAAATGTGAGTTCCATCTTCCATCAAATATGCCTAAAACCAATCTTGTAACTCTTATTGAATGGATTTCCTGAGCATTTTTTAATGAGTTTGGAGCGAAGAGCAAAGACAGGAAAAAGAAAAAGTCAAAAAAAAAAAAAAAGATGAGCCTAATAATCACTCTACTATTATGAAGCATTGCATGTATGCTTAGTATTTTTTTTTTTTTTTTTTTTGACGAGACATGTATGCTTAGTAATTTCTGAGATCTAAGCATCAATATTTACTCTAAGTCTTTATATCACCTGATTTTCAATTCACAGAAACTGAAATAACCATACAACCCTCGTAGTTTCAAGTCACAAACTTCTGCTGGGCAAACAGATTGTTCCCACTTGCTTAGTTATCATTAAATCATGATACTGTATTAGTGTTTCCAGATTGCTCAGACTACTCTGCTCTTGTCATTCGAATTGCATGTTGTAGTCGCAGAAAATGTTGTAGTAAGTCTGTTTATTTGGAGCCCTTATTACTCTCCTCATATGTCATGTGAACTGCACGTGGTCGCAGGCTGAGCATTCAGCAACCATTTTTTTTTTTTTTTTTTTTTTTTTTTTTTTTTTTTGGTGCAAACACAAATTACTGACCATATGGTCTTTTTCTTGCAGAAAAGAGGCTGGCTACACCGGTTGGACTCATAGGTAACTTAATTTCCCATTTGCATCTATTGTTTACATACCTTTACAAAGCCGGCTTTCTATACTCTGCAAATTATATAATACAGCAACTTATACAAAGAAAATGCTCTGTTTTATCCTAAGGTTTTAGATCTTAAATTATTGCTTACACGGTATAAAACTTTTTTTTTTTTCCTTTTTTTCTCTACAGTTATATTTTTTGGTTCGTCATTTGGGGCTGTGGTTTTGATCGCTTTAATTGTCATTATTTGTGCAAAACGAAGGAAGAGAACAAAAAAATTTACAGCTCTGTGGAGAAAAGGGACTGCAATGAACCAAAATGTGGAAGCTTTTCTAAAAAGCTATGGATCTTTAGCCCCAAAAAGATACACCTATGGAGAGATAAGGAAAATGACCAGTAATTTCAAAGATAAACTCGGTGAAGGAGGCTACGGTGCTGTTTACAAAGGAAGACAACATGACAGCCGTTTGGTGGCCGTGAAGAAGTTAAAGAGGTTGAAAGGTGATGGAGATGATTTTATCAACGAGGTTGTAAGCATGGGTAGAACTAATCATGTCAACATTGTGACCCTCTTAGGCTTTTGTTTTGAAGGAAACAAACGAGCTCTTGTTTTCGAGTTTTTGCCCAATGGATCTCTTGAAAAGTTTATATATAGTTCAGCTAGCAGTCAGTCATTGCCATCAGATACATTATTCAGCATTGCAGTTGGAATTGCCAAGGGACTTGACTACTTGCATAGAGGCTGCAATACTCGAATTTTACACTTTGACATTAAGCCTCATAATATTCTTCTTGATGAAGAGCTCCGTCCAAAGATTTCAGACTTTGGTTTGGCTAGACTGTGTCCTCCAAAGGAAAGTTTGATATCAATGTCAGAAGCAAGAGGGACAATCGGTTACATTGCACCAGAAGTTTTCTGCAGAAATTTTGGTGGTGTTTCTCATAAATCAGATGTTTATAGCTATGGAATGATGCTCCTAGACATGGTATGTGGTCGGAACAATGTGGTTGCTGAAGCACAGCGTACCAGTGATATGTATTTTCCTGATTGGATATACCGTCGATTGGAGCTCAGAGATGAAATTGAGAATGATGGGATAATAGATGATGATCAATCAAAACAGTTACAAAGGAAAATGATTTTGGTTGGCTTATGGTGTATACAATCATATCCTTCAAATAGACCACCTATGAACAGAGTTTTAGAAATGCTAGAAGGTCAGGTTGAGTCACTACAAGTGCCACCAAAGCCACATCTATCATCTCCTCCGAATCCAGAATTCGATTCTTCAGAAAATTCTATTCTAAGCATGGGAAACTAGATTCTTCAAGGCTAGCTACCGTAATGTAAACTTAGTTTCACCAGCTGGCCTGGGTGGTGTTGCTGAACTAGATGCCATATTAGCATGAACGCAATTTAAATTATGCTATATATCCTTGATGCTTAAATTTGAACATTCTATAGAAAAGAGGTATGCTAGACTCAGAAGAAAGCCATTAAGAAAGCATTCGATAATTGGCCACTTATTCACATATGAAGTACAATACAAGCTCATTTACTTCCCTGGGAACTTCTTCTAACCTCACCCTCTCCTTTCATGTTTCTTCGTTTCTTTGTGTTTTTTGCATTTAGCCAAAAACGAATCTCAAAGCGAGGGAAACATAGCACACTAAAAAAATTACAAAATCCAAATCTAATTCCCACACTTCAAACTAGAGGGACTAGACAAGAGTAACAATAAAAGTTAGGAAGTATAAAACAATACTACAGAGTGTTAAACCACTCCCTCTTTTGAAGTGATATAAAGCTCAACATAACCATGTTTCCATCTCTCTTGAATTACCAATTGAGTTGAGAGAACCATAACTATTATTGACAAATAGAAAACAATTGTACCAAAAACGAATTCTCTTTCAAATTATGAATTATAAAACTGTCTAGTTATGAAATCTGAAACTACAAGATAGCAGAAAAAATGCCACACAAAATCCAATTATTAAGAGCTTATGAACATATTCCATATCTGAGAATAGAACATTAGCATTATTTTAGTGAGACTATGAAAATTTCAGTAATTGTATCTACATTCTATACGTCTAATGGAAATCATCTTTATCTTGCAAAGTAGAGTACCTTTCATAAACCATCTTTATCTTAAACCGAAACAAGGCTGCCAATTAATAATCCTGTTCCCCTTCTATTGCCTCCCTTTGGCAGATCATGTGCCGCGAATCTTGTAACATCTTTCATCTTTGGACTTCAAATCATACCAACAATAATCCCCTTCACATACCTTTAACAAAATTCTTCTATCATCTTTCATGTAAATAAAAGGCTTATTAATCAAAGTATAATAATTACGTCTCCCAATAATCTCCAAAAGGCAAATACTTAACAACTTAACCCAACACTCTTTGTTTCCGTACTCCTTCATTACCCACAAATCAACCTTTCCAATGACCAAACCATCACCAAAATAAAAAAAGTGACTCAACGCATATAAACCTAAACACCCACGTAACTCTGTCAATGTAAGGGCTTGTTCTCGTTGAGTGAACTCAGCTGAACTGAACTGAACTGAACTCAGCTGAACTGAACTGCAATGAATATTTTATAAGAGAAGGAAATTAAGAGCTGAACTGAACTAATTTCAACGTAAGAGAACAGGCCCTAATAGACATAATAACAGTAAGAAACTTGTAAGCATAATTCGGGTAATCGATATGATGCGAGAAGTTCTCAGTTTGAAGATCAAAGCTAACAATGAACTCCTTAACCTGATAATGCAAAGCACCATTAACAACAACACCATGGTAACTACCACGATACGAATGGTATGGAATACCTTCAATACATCTCCATGAATTATCCTTCAAACTATACACTTGAGCTTTAGTGTTAATATTAATCTTTCCAAACCTTAGAACAATCCTCAAAACCTTAGCTTGTAATCATCATTCTTGCTGTCAAACCCAAACCCGGATACACCGACTGGGATACAGCAATATTACGTACTGGGATTGAAGGAAGCTTACGGTGTGAATTTGTGAGAGGATTGTATAAGAAGACATCGTTGTTTGAGAAGTCGGAGATGCAAACGACGCCGTTGCAGGAACCAATGATATCGAGTTGTTTATGGGGTTTGAGAGGGTGGTTGAGCTTCGAGAAAGAGAGGGAGTTATGGTCGATTTTGAGCTCAGAAGAGCAACAAAGAGATTAGGAATAGATTGAAATAAGGAGATGACGATCAGAGTCGGAGGTTAGGTTTGATTGAGGTGAATTTTGATGAATTTGGGGTCTTTGATTATGGAATTCCAGAATTTGCAGACGGATTTACAGCGAAGAAGCGTTTTGACAGGAAGTTGAGAGAGTATGTCGGTAATTATCTCTGTTGGTAGCGCCTCCATTGCTGCTTGTGCTCAAGCTTCAGGGTTTATCAAGCTGAAAATCCCTCTTTTGAGATCAAATTCATACCTTTTTGTTGGGCCCAAGTCATGCAACTTATTGGGCCACACGCACTTCACATTCATATGATATTGTCCACATTAAACATATCCAGAAAAATTTGTCAATTGCAGCCGTTTAAAATTATATTTTACAAATCTAATATTTCTTCGTGTTTAATAAGTGTTACAGGTTGACTTTTTTCACTATTTACATAATAGTTTTGACTGGATTAATTTACTTATATATATATATAAAAAAAAGTTATTGTGTATTACATTGTTGGATTCGTTATAATGTTATTGTATACTTTCGTTATATCAATTTTTCTATAATTTTATTAACGTATAATTAGATAAATTAATGGTCAAAGTTGTGTCTCGGGATGCATAATTGGTCAAACTGTAACACTTATTTTAACACGGAGGGTGTATTTAATATCATATCATATCACTAATATATAAAGTCGGCCCCGCAGTCAGGCCACGAGACAACGACACTTGACATTTCAGTTTTTCATCAAGTGTCGAGCCACGTAAGCTACAAATAGATTTAATTGTGACACATATGATGCTAAATAAGCGAATTTTTTTGGATAGATTTTTTTAGATTAAGGGCCTGTTCACTTCAACTTAATTTGAGTTCAATTCAGTTTAGTTTCTAATTTCCTTCTCTCATAAAATATTCATTTCAGCTCTATTCAGTTCATTTCAGCTTCAATCAGTTTAATTCTAATCTGTTTAGCTCAGTTCAGTAAATGTGAACAGACCCTACAATGTTGTATAGAGTTTTATTATCGCTATATTTCTATTTATTATCACTATACTTCTAATAATATTTCATAGATACAAAAGTAATCATAACTTTTAATAAATATCTTATAACTCAGTTTTATTTCCATCATAAAATTCATTTTAAAAATTCTTTAAAATAAGATCCATTTATAATATATTAATTTAGTTACCAATAGAGAATCAGTAAAAATATTTTTGGTTTGGATAAAATATTTTCAATTTCGTAAAAAAATTTTTGATTCCTCACTAGAGATGTTGATGCTTTGCATTGAAATGGGAATAGATTTTCGAAAACATTGAAACTTCTCATCTATTTCTCAAAATTATCATGTTCATCTCATGGTTCAATTCTTTTTGGTAAAATTTTTATCCATGATAAAAGGGCAATCCACGCAAATACGCGTTTATATATTACGATGACGCGTGCCTGCCGGGAGATAGTGTGACTCAAGTTCCTACCCCTAATGTAGAGAGTACTGCTGATTTGTGCGTGGCAGAGTTAATTTATAGTGTGAATGGGTGCTGGGATATTGAGGCGCTGCACCTTAAGCATTTATCTGATGTTGATGATGCTCGATTTCAGGAACTTCCTTTGAGTATTCGGCATACTAAAGATACTAGATTTTGGGGAGCTACGGAGGATGGGATTTACACTACAAAAATCGGGGTATCTTTTGGGAAGGCTTAAACATGTGCGTGGGTGGGAGTCCTTGTTTGGTGGCGATAATGCAGTGGCTTGGAAAACAATTTCGAGGATTGATGGGCCTCTAAAGCTACGAAATTTTCTTTGGAGAGCTTGTACTGGGTCCCTCGCATCTTTTGGAAGACTGCAACAACAACACATTCGTGAGGATGGGGACTATAAAGTGTGCAGGGGGGAGGTGGAAAGTATTATGCATGATATCTTCCTCTGCACTAATGTTCAAGGCATATGGGTTATGTCCCCATTTGTTAATTTGCTGGTGGATGCTCATTGCACTTCTTTTATGGAGAGACTGCTTTGGGATCACACAAAGGTAACTAAAGATGAATATTTGTTGTTCACTTCATTGACTTGGGCTGCATGGTCCTATAAAAACTCTGTCATTTTTTATGAGCCGTGACAGAACAGAGAAATTGGTGTTATGGGGTTTGTGAAACTCGTGGGAGACTATAAGGAGTACACGAAAGCGGTCTCAGGTGGGGTTAGAAATGCTGCTGCTGTGGGGCGTGGCTCTTGGAAGTGCCCTGCTGCTGGCACTGTGCGCATCAATACTAATGTTGCGGTGTTGGAGGGGTGGGGAGTGAGTTTGGGGGATGTGATTAGGGACTCTGATGGCAGAATTATGGCTGTGATGGTTCGTCGCGTGGGTGCTCGGGTTCGAGTGGCTGTTGCGGAGGCGTTGGCAGCGAGAATGGGGGTGGTTTTGGCTACTGATTTAGGATGTCAGAGGGTGGATTTAGAGTGTGATGCTTCCTTGGTAGTGAAGGCTATCAACAGCAGTAAGAGAGGACTCTCTCTAACTGATCTTATTTATGATGATATTATTACCTCTTTGAGTGGGAGTTTCTTGTCTTTCTCTTGTAATCATATTAAGAGAGGGGAAAATTGTGTAGCTCATTCGGCTGCTAGGATTAGTCCAGCTAATAATGTTGAACAATTATTTGTATCTTTGTTTTTGCAAGGCTTATTAGCCTTGGCGGAACTTGATATCGTGAATTAATACTAATCCTGCTCCTTGAGCACTTTTTAAAAGAAATTGGGATGACAAGGTTTGTTTGGATCTCAAGCAAGACAAGAGTTTGTTTTCCATTTGATATTTGGATGGTATGCAAAGATCAAATCGAGCTAATTAAGCTTAGTAAGTAATATAGTTTATAAAATGAAGAATTCAAGGCTGACTGCAAGACCCACTTTATATATTAGTGATATGATATACTACCTCCGTCCCCTTTTGATAGTCCCTTATGGGCATATTTCACGGGAATTAATAAACATAAATAAGAATACTAAAACTACATTGAAAAAGTAAATTGACATTGGGTATGTAAAAAAGTAGAGAGAGAAAATAATAAAAGTATATGGGAAAACAAAATTTACATGGAAAATTTAATTTGCACAAGTATTGTTGTAAATTGGAGGAAATTTTGGTAAAAAATTAATATTAATGGTTGTTGGAAAAAGCAAATGGGGTGAATATTTTGGGACTAAAATTTGTCCATAAGGGACTATCAAAAGGGGACGGAGGGAGTAATATGTTGAAGACTTGCAGGGTGTTTCGAATAATGATTATTTACAAAATTTCCTCCGTTTTTTTTATAGTAGCAAAACTTCACTAAAATGGAAATGCCATAATAGTTGTATCACACCATGAAAGAAAGGTTTTTATGGTGAAACTTGTACTATTACATTTAATTACATCATATGACCCACTTGATTAAACTCTTAACAACCTTTTAACCCCATTTTATGTGTATTATAACATGTGAGGTCCACTTTTCTTAAATATTGTGATAAAGTTTGTGTTGTGACTATAAAGAAACGGAGAAAGTATACATTTTAAGGTTAGGGCCTGTTCTGATTGACTGAACTGAACTAAATATTTTATGAGAGGAGGATATTAGAAACTGAGGGCCTGTTCACATTTACTGAAGTGAGCTGAGTTGAACTGAACTGATTGGAGCTGAATTGATTTGAACTGAACTAAACTGAGCTGAAATGAATATTTTATGAGAGAGGGAAATCAGGAGCTGAACTGAACTGAAATTAAGTAAATATGAACAGACCTTGAATCGAACTGAAAATAATCTGAAGAGAACATACTCTTAGGGTCTGTTCTCTTACGGTTAAATTCAATTCAGTTCAGTTCAAAGGGTCTGTTCTCTTACGTTGAAATTCAGTTCAGTCAATGAAAACAGACCCTTAATGTATTTACGTAGTAATTGTATCTATTTTTCAGGCACCAAGAAAGTACAAATAATCTTAAATTTCTTTTACCGTACTCCACAACAGTTAATATTTTTTTTTACCGTTGCACAACATTTTTGTCATTTACTCCACACCCTCATTCTCCAACCGTTTCTCTTCACTCCACCTCAACAACCCTCACTACACACAGCTAGTCAGCTACACTCACTCCTTATTCTCACTCTCTTACACTCCCACACTTCTTCACTTCTTTCTCACTTTCTCACCACCATTAATGGCAAACAACCCTCCCTTCCCCCACCACCTCTTCCACTCCACCCTTCTCCTCCTCCTCTTCACCACCCTCCCCCTTCACACCACCGCCACCACCCACCCCGACACACACCCCTTACTCTCCTTCAAATCCTCCGCCGACGTCTCCAACTCCCTCCCATGGAACACCACATCCACCCCATGCTCATGGCACGGCGTCTCCTGCCTTCAAAACCGCGTCTCTAAGCTCGTCCTCGAAGACCTCAACCTCAACGGCACCTTCCCAACCTCCTTACTCTCACTCTCCCATCTTCGTGTCCTTTCCCTTAAGCACAACCACTTCTCCGGCGAACTCCCACCGGATTTCTCCCCTCTCTCCAACCTCAAACTCCTGTTTCTGTCCTACAACAACTTTTCCGGCGACTTCCCTGTTTCCGTCACCTCCATCTTCCGCCTCTACCGCCTTGATCTTTCCCATAATACCCTCTCCGGTGTAATCCCGCAAAATGTCAATCGTTTGACTCATCTGCTGACCCTTCGGCTGGAAGAGAATGCGTTTTCCGGCGGAATTATCGGGTTGAATCTTCCCCACATTCAGGATTTCAACGTTTCTGGAAACAAATTAGGTGGCGAAATACCCAAATCTCTCTCTACTTTCCCAGATTCCGCGTTTTCCGGGAACAAAGCTCTTTGTGGACTGCCATTGTTGAGCTGCAAGGAGGTTTCTAACGACCCGGCAAAACCCGGAAACGACGCCGTTCCGCCACCAGTAGGACCCACCACCGCCGTCGTATCATCTTCCCCGGTGTCTACCGTGCCGGCGAGAGATTACGTGAAGAAACCGGGTCATAACCACGGGAGATTGAGTTTATGGGCTATTATTGCAATAATTGTGGGAGATATTTTGGTATTAGCAGCAATTAGTTTACTCCTGTACTGTTACTTCTGGAGGAGTAATAAGAGCAAGAATTCAGGGGTAGTTTCGGGAGGAGAGAAAATTGTGTACTCGGCGAGTCCATACCCGAGTGGGCTTACCGGGTTGGACAGGCCGGGTCGGATGGTGTTCTTTGAAGGAGGAAAGAGTTTTGAGTTGGAGGACTTGTTACGAGCATCCGCGGAGATGCTGGGAAAAGGGGTGTTTGGGACGGCGTATAAGGCTGTTTTGGATGATGGAATTGTGGTGGCGGTTAAGAGGTTGAAAGAGGTTCAGGTTGGTGGGAAGAAAGAGTTTGAGCAACAAATGGAGGTTTTAGGGAGGTTGAGGCATCCTAATTTGGTTAGTTTGAAGGCTTATTATTTTGCTAGGGATGAGAAATTGTTGGTGTTTGATTACTTGCCTAATGGCAGCTTATTCTGGCTTCTTCATGGTAATTAATTTCTATCTTTTCTTCTTATTTTGATTATTTTTTGTTTTAGTTAACTGCATTTTAGTTGTTTGAAGTAATTCTTGTTGATTTGTGTCACATATTCAGCATTACATATATTAGATACTTTACTTTTATGTTTAGGAATTGACTCGAATGACTTGTCCTAGAACCAAGTTGCACCCGAAATTAGATGACTTGATTTTGATCCGACTTTTGTATGTAGTCTTAGACGATTATTGAACAAATGATCAATTGGTTTCCTTGCTTGAAACTAAGTTGTATTCGAAATTAGATGACTTGATTTTGACCCGACTTTCATAGGTATCCGATTGTTAAGACTTAAGACACGGGGTTAACAAAAGTCGATCAATTGGTTACTTTGCCCCCATTTTTTTGTTTGCTTGTTTTAAGTGAATTTTAGTTAGTTGAATCATTAAATGTAGTAGCAATAGGTTATAACGTATACTTCACTAGTGAGATAAATGATAAGCTGGAGAATAACATAAATAATGAGGTAGTACATAAAATATGGAATGTACAATGTATGTTCTGTACTAATCAGGCAAATCTAGAAATTAATTTTGGCAATATTAGAAGATGAAGGTATTAAGGAATTAGCTGGAAGAGTGTAAGATGAAATATTGCACCCTTAAATGGAAGCAAGTAGGTGGTAATTGTACAAGATAATTAATTAGCATAACCGCTAATAATTAATATTGAGTTAATTAAGAGATTATGAAGGGCCATTTATTGGCCAGCTTGGAAGTAGCGTCATGGCAGAATATGCATGTGATGTGTGTTAATGTTCAACTTTATTCTAAAATTCTATACCAAGTTAAGGTCTTGTTTTTTTGGTTTAAAGTATGAATGTGTGATATACTTTTTGTAATTTAGCTAATATAAGATGTTCAGCAGGGTCAAGTTTATAGTACTCTGTAGGAGAAAAAACAAAACAATATGGAGGTCAATTCCATTGGTGTGTATGTATAATTTTATTGGATTCCTAGACACAAAAGGTCCAAATTGACACATGTATGTTTTATTGTTTATACTGATATTGAATTCCTTCTACATTTTTTAATACCATTATCTTAGTAATTAATCCTAAACATGATACAGGGGTAGTTTGGTCTAATTTTTGTGCCACGGAGTACTAATTTTGATCATTTTTTTAATATCATTAAAAAAAAAACAGTTATAATTATGTGAAATGCTGTTGAAATAGCCTAGATGTATTTTTTTTTTAAAAAAGAATCAAATCCTTGCAAGTTTTACTTGTCATTAATTAATTGTCAAAGTTATGTGTTAGACACATGTGGAGTCAAACTATTGTAAGTAAAAAAAACTTGTAGTTCAATCTATGTTACTCAAACTCTTTATTTCACCTCACGTACCCGTGTCGGATCTTTAACACTTGGACATGGGCATGACACTCGACACTTCACTTTTAGTTCAAAATCATAGATTATTTAGCTCGGATCACATAGGCAATAACTCCGGTTTGTCATATTATTCCGGTCAGTCATATTACTCATATAGTTTGACTTTGATTTGCTTCGGGTTTATTAAAGTCAATTCATACGGGTGACTAAGTATTATACATTCATATGAATCGGTTTTGCCAAGTCTACATAGCTAACAAAATAATCACTATGATACCTTATTTAAATTTGGGGAGATGGGGATTAAAGAAAGGAGTGTATGTGGGCCAAGAAAGAAAAACAATTCTGTTATTGTACTGTAGTAGTAGTTCTCCTTTTAACGTGAGAAACTGTTTTTTTGTACAAAGTGAAAATGAATTCTACCCCTCACATAAACATCATTGCTCCATTTTGGGGAAAGGGGAAGATACTAAGATAATGATGTGGGAGCGTTTATGTGATACTCACACGACCGTGTTTACATCAAAACCTTTTAAACCCTCAAAATCAGAATTATAGGAGAGTGTTTATCTTCATTTCTTTATAAAGTGCCTAATAATTTTGCCTTTTTGTTCTTTTCATGGCTTAATTCTATGTTATATTACACTCAAAAGAACCCCACCCCAGAAAATCTGCTTATATCTCTAAAACTAATTATGTGCTCCACTTACAACTCACAAGCTCACAGTTCAAGCACACCCAATAACTCTACCAAATTCTTATTGTGGGCCCCCCTATATGGTGGTCTACTGGTCTTCACAGTTCAAGGTTGCTTCACCTTTTGTTTTCTTACATTCTTCATAATACTTGGGGGAGAATTAGACTAATGATATGTTACTCGGATTTGGATACCGACGTCAAATACGGTTACTTGTCTAACTGTCCAACTCGATTATTTTGGGATAATATTTCATGATTTTGGTCTAAATAAATTGTCCAAGTATTCTACTTATGTTTTATATCAAGGATTTGACATGGGTAATTGAAAGAAAATCTTCTTTTTAATAAAAAGAAAAAAAAAATCTCGTTTTTAATATAGGAATATATAATATCATTGACCACATGCAACAGTAGGATAATAAGGCAACATAATATTTGCTAGCAAAAAGGTGGCAATTTTCACTATTACCCTTACTTTATCTACTTTGTTTTGAAAAAGTAAAGGGTAGTCAGTGTAATTTCGCCCCCTTTTTGCTAGCAAAAATTTGCTGTTTAGAGTCTACACTATTTTATATTTCGTGGTAAGATCGGAGCAAAATATTCTTAAACTATTCACAAATAATTAAACAGGCACTCAAATTTGATTTTAGTGTTTGTTGTTGTTCCCATTCCACAATTTGATGTCTTTTCCAGCTCGAGGCATATGATCTTGATCTGCTAAACTGTTTGTCTTTGTATCATGTGACCATCTACATATATGCTTGTGAAATTTTGATCTATAAAATGACTAGTTTCTACTATTTATTGGATTTGATAGTCTTGAAGTTTGGGGATATGGAAATTTGAATCACTTGTTTAATGATTAAACTAAACATATGATTACTCTCAATAACGTGCATTTGTGAAGTAAAAGTTCTTGATCGAGTAGTTATATATAAAATACTTGTTACTATTACTGTTAGATTTTCTCAGGAGTAAAAACCACATTTTTTTTATGTGGCAGGAAACAGAGGACCTGGTCGAACCCCATTAGACTGGACAACGAGATTAAAGATAGCTGCAGGAGCTGCGAGAGGAGTTGCATTCATCCATAACTCATGCAAAACCCTCAAGCTGATCCATGGTGATATCAAATCGACAAATATCCTCATTGATAAAACTGGCGATGCTTGTGTGTCTGACTTTGGTCTCTCAAGTTTTGCCCCTAATTCAACCACTAATGCAAGATCAAATGGGTACTGTGCTCCTGAAACACTTGATGGTCGTAGGCTCAACCAAAAGGCTGACGTCTACTCTTTTGGAGTTTTGCTGCTTGAGCTTCTAACAGGTATATCAATATACTAGTAGTTTATGAAGCTAGGGATTATTTCTGCTTGCCATAAAAAATGACAAATATGACGTATAAATTACATAAACATATCCTGAAAGAAAGTAAAATGCTCATGATCTGAAGTCATGATCCGTATGCAAAAATCCCTGATACATATGTAGGCTGCAATCATGTACTTATTGCTGCACTCTTCTAAAATGCTGTTACTCTGACTGTTTGATCGGCCTTTCTACACCCATGTTAGGCATGTCTCATACAGGTTGCTACATGTCAATTAGATGAGCCAAGTACCAAAAAGTAGCTCTTGAGATATAGTGTTGATAAACTTAGACAACATTATGTTACACTAATCAAATTTTGTGTTTTCGGCTTACAGGGAAGTATCCATCAATAGTAGAGGGAAGTGGACCTTATGGCACAGTAGGAGTTGGTGGGGTGGTGGATCTTCCGAGATGGGTGCAATCAGTTGTAAGGGAAGAATGGACTGCCGAGGTTTTTGATCTGGAGTTGATGAGGTATAAGGACATTGAGGAGGAAATGGTGGGCTTGTTGCAGATTGCCATGGCCTGTACAACCGCATCTCCTGACCAGCGGCCTAGAATGGGGCAAGTAGTCAAAATGATCGAGGAGATACGTGGTGTTGAAGTATCACCATCACATGATAACTTTGACTCTGACTCACCTTCTATCTCTGAGGATACAGGGGGTGTTAGCCAGTGATGATACGAAGGAGGAAGTTGCACGTTGTGAATCTATGAAGCCACTATATAACTCTTTCTTGAGTGATGTAAATTAGGTTTAACCAGTTAAAATGCCTGTTTCACTTCCATTTGATTCTAGGCTTTCTAGCTTATTATAGAGGTAATATTATTGATATTGTAGATGTTTTGCTTGAAACAAAAAAGTGGACATTTGCTCCTAAAATCTAGTATTAACATATTGTCACCCGCATCTACATCAATGTACAAAAATCAAATGAGACAAACATAAAAATATGGACGTAGTATCTATTTACTTAAATAAAAAAAAAAAAAATAAAACACATTTCTGAAATGGATATAAATAACAAATTGTCAACTAGTAAGATTATTTTTGTCTAAAAGCCCATAATTTTGGGTGCCAACTTTAGTAGCCTATTTAACGTTTTAGGCAAGAATTTTCTTGCGAACAAGTAGCAAATATTGGTTTTCTTCCCATTATATTGACAAGTCTTCCAATTCCTTAACTTCTTCAAAAATTCGGCTGTAATATGCATTCTGTCATACTTAGCAGGGTGACATCCACCCTTGGACCAATTAACCCAAGTTATGCTTCGATTCGAGTTTCTTTGTCTAGCATTCATGTTCATCCAAGTAGGCAAGTAATGCTCGTCAGCATAGCATGCAGACTTAAGGCATGCTCCCTTGAATGACAAGAAGTAACGTTGATCGGACATGACCTTGATGGCTAACTCGCGGTCCATCTCAAACCACTGAGACCCTTTTCGCCAGTCTTGGAGTGTGATGTTTGGACCAAGACGGTGCTTGTACCGGCCTCTTGCTGCTGGACCACTCTTGTCATAGGCTTCGACGTAGCTTTGTGTGGAATTAATAAGGTAAGAATAGATAGTTGAAAAGTTGAAGAGAGGGATGCAAGTTTCTGAGAGAAGAACAAATCTTTGGTTTGAAACATCTTGTAGAGCATTTGCTAGTAAGCGTAATTCTGCCTCAATCATGTTGAATCTTCCCCATTCCACTTTCTGCTTAAAATGTAGTTGAGTTTAGGACAATTCATAATATAATACGAGTAACATAAAATATCAAGTTAATAGGACCTTTTTTTTTTTTTTTTTATTATTATTATTAAACCTATCATTTCCCATTATAACTTCGGGATGTTCTAATTTACTAAACTGAACTAAACTGCATTGAACTGAATATTTTATGAGAGGAGAAAATTATGAGCTTAAACTGAAGAGAATAGACCCTTCCTTTTCAAAGAGTGGATCCTCTATAACTTCCACTAAACAAATTTAATAACTTTCATAAACATATTTGCAAAAATAAACTAATAATACCGTGATAATTAAAAAAAAAAATTGTTTAATTTTATACCACCGTATATTCCATGCTTTTTTTTCACGGTAAGATAAGTGGGTTGGTGGGGGGGGGGGGGGTTGCCCCTCCTATTACTGGAGTGGACGAGAGGTGGGGTGATGACCGAACCCTAGTCACTCCTTGGGGAGATGGAGGGACAAATCGTCCCTCAACTCCATGGACCTCTTGTATATTATATTCCATACTTCAGCACGAATACGCTATAGTAATATAAAATAACTAGTTAATATAGTAGAATTTATTAATATAGTTATATAGAGATAACAATTAGGGGTTTAGAACAAGCCCTTATTTATCTCAACTCCTTGATAAATAGAAAATAGAAACCAAGTGGTAAATTTGTAATTAAATAAGGAAATGTTGTCAAAAAGCACCCACTTAAAACACATTTTTGGGAAAAACCACCCATAATAAAAAAATGTTGTAAAAAACCACCCGAACTAAAAAAATTGTTGCAAAAGCCACCCACTGCCAAAAATAGGTTGTTGACCATATTTGCCGGCGTTGACCGCGCCCTCCCTTAACGTTGACCACCCGCCTCGTCCCCTTTAAAACCACTAGAATTCACCAGAAAACGTCCGGCCGCTAAAATCGAGGTGGAGGGGGAGTATTTTACTTGAAAACAATGAAAAACTCCAGACCACCACCGGAAAGTATGGTCGGAGTGATTATCGAGGTGGAGGGGAAGTGAATATTAGGGGTTTCGAGGGGGAGTGAATGTTAGGGGTTTTCGAGGGGGAGGGGCGGCTAGACTTTTTCGGTGAATTTTAGAGGTTTTCTTGGGGTGAGGAGTGTGGTCAACGCTGGGGGAGGATGGTTAACGACCTGTTTTCAACAGTGGGTGACTTTTTACAACATTTTTTATATAGTTTGGGTGGTGTTTTACGATATTTTTTTTTATTGTGGGTGGTTTTTCACAAAAAAGTGTTTTTAGTGGTGGTTTTTGACAAAATTTCCTAAAAATAACCATTTTTAGTCGGCATGATAATCACGTAATGTCAAATTGTAAAGTACATTGAGGCATACTTTTTTTTGACAATACATTGAGGCATACTATTTAGGTTTGCTTACATTATAGAAAATTCTCCTTTTTTTTTAATTTTTTTTTTTATTTTTTTTTATTAAGCTTTATATCAATATTTGTCACCAAATTAGAAAATTAAAATATATAATCAATGCATGAATGAAGCCATGCAGGGTAGAATTTTGTGGTCAATAAAAAACAAAGGGTAGAATATTCTTCAAATCTTGACTCGACACATACACCCGTTTTCCCATTTACGTGACCAATACGGATAAAATTCTTACAAGACGTTATTATTGCTGATGTTACTTAAATATTGTTATACCCCCACATTTAAAGCTTTAATTAGTGTGTGATTGTTCTTGTCAAATTTTAATCATGAAATTGGGAGTGGACTTTACAAATAGATTATATCTTTTTTTAGTTTTGCTTAGCTATGTTTATCTATATAGTCTATTATCCTATTATAGTCTAATTAGTCTGATTAGTGTAAAATAAGTAACCAATCAAAATGGTGTAGAGTGTTTATTTAGCCATTTAGGGGATTCTTTCCACCATAGGGTCTGCTCTGATTTACTGAACCGAATTGATTGAAGTTGAACTGAACTGCACTGAACTGGACTGAATAGAGTTGAACTGAACTGAATAAAGCTGTAACGAATATTTTATGAGAGAAGGAAATTAGGAGCTGAACTGAACTGAACTGAACTGATTGGAGCTGAACTGAACTGCACTGAATTGAACTAATTGGAGCTGAATTGAACTGAAATTAAGCTGAAGAGAATAGGCCCTTAGAGGTTAGGAAAAAAATTCCTACATACGTTAATTTTGATTCTTATATGTGATCATGAAAATAAATAAGCATTATTTATTAAATGTGATAAAAATTGACATAACATGCCTCGAAAAAACTGAACTATTGTCAAAGAATTTTTATCTAATTATTTAAATAAGTGAACACGAAATGAAACACTTAAAAAGTAGGTCAATGTCAAAGGTTTATTTCAATATGTTTGATTAAACAGGTCAATATGACACAATACATTTAATTAAACTTATGACGTTAGTATTGAGTTTTCTTAACTCGCTTATCGGATCTTTGAACACAAACACAAGTATGACACGATACATATGCCAGCTCTAGATTATGGAGCAATTGAAGTGAGTAAATAATTTTACATAAGAGGAAAGGAACTCAAAACACGTTTTAAAGTTACTAAAAATTCAGTTTAATTTTGGTTATAAGAATCATAACATAATTAAATTAAGCTAATTGAGGAATGCTAATTACTCCATGAAAAGAGATGGAAAAAGTCATAGAGTATTGACGATTTGACGATGAGTGCCGAACTGCCAATTGCCAAATATATTTGGTCAATTTTCAACGCATTCATTGGAATGCATCTTCATTTTATTACACATTTACACTATAGGTTTAACTTGTCACTTGTGTATTGCGTGGTACATTAATAACTATCCTTTATAGGCTCTATTAATCTTATTATTGACAATTTACGTGGTTAATACAGCCCGTTTACGAGTAATTAACAAAATAACAAAGACCAAATTTAAGGGAAAAGAGAAACAACAATTAACTAAACTTGGATGTAATTTACATATATACCCCTTGATAAACATGAAATCAAGGTTATAAACTTGTATTTTTGTCTTTTGTTTTCACGCTTTTCGCCTATATTAACTAGCATGAAGTTACTACTAGTAAGTTGTGCTAGGCAAAATGAAATAAGTTAGTACAAAGAACATTTCAAAAAGGACCTATTATAAAAGTGTAAATAACACGTAGAAACAAGGTAATAACTAATAATACTTCGTGGTAACTTAAATCAATTGAAAATTTGTTAAATTTAAATTCAAAATCTAAAAAAAAACACAGAATGATATCAAACAAACTCTTATCATCTAATCAATCAACCCAATAAGAATAAAGAAAAAAAAAAATAAACGAACCAAAACATTATCAGCACATTAAAAAAAAAAGGACAACAAATGGAACAAACGTACCTTACTAGGAATCATGCGGCCACGAAACACCCCAGAATTCAATTCAGCTGAAGATTTGTAAGAAGAATCAGAATGAACATAAATTGTGTATGATCCTTCATGTCCTTTAAACAATTTTTCCCAAAGAGGTGCCAAAGGAATTGACCCTTTAATCAAAAACATAAAAGCAATCTTAGGCACCCCATAATTTTTCATTCTTGTAACCTTTGATGCTCTCCTCATCAACTCCTCATCGCTCGAAGACTCGTGTATAGGGTACGATTCGATTGTGTGGTTGTACTCGTACGAGTAATTTTTTGATAAAGGGGTGTTAAGAGCATGGAGTTTTTGTGGTGTTTGTATAGTAATGATGTTTATGTTATGGAGGGAGAATCTATTTGAGTAGTATGCTAGGGTGAGTATAAAAGTTATGGTAAAAGCGAGTAATACGATCGAAAAACAACATAATTTGAGGTGATTTAGATGAGCATAAATGGGTTTTACTAGTATGAATGATCTAGTGTTCTGTTTTTGATCATTCATGATTATATGAATGAAACAGAGAAAATAGTTGGGTTGTGTAAGAAGGTTTTTGAAGGGACTAGAAAAAGGTTTCTTCTAATCATATACTCCACCATTAATTAAGATTAATTAAGGAAAGATTAATAATAATTCATATGATTTTAATTATTAGAAGGAAAAGAAGGTATGAAGAGGGTTTAAAGATGAAGAATTTTGGCAAATTGGGAAAGGTATCTAGATATAAAGATTTATGTCATGAAGAAAGGTCTTATATAATACAGTATCCTAATGGTTTGTTTGTGGACCACTGTGGTTGACTCTTAAATTACATATAATTGACTAGTTTAACATTAAATATGTTTTATTATTAATGTTTTACCCCAACAATTAAATCCGTAATACATTTATTTTTAATTTTTACTCCCTATGCTAATAATAAAGAAGGTTTTGTGTGAGTCCGTTTCACGTGAGTCCACCACCACTACTCCACCACCATCGACCCAAAAGAGCCCAAACCCAGACCGGCCCTCCTCCACCCTCCTCAACCTAGAAACGCAGCAATTAACAACCCACCTTCCTCAAATCGAAGTAAGGTTAGGAAGAAGAACATGAAGAACCTCTAAATCTTCAGCTTCTACATCTCGTTCGAGACTACAATCACAACGAGATAGCAATGGTGGATCTTTTGGCAAGTTAGACAGAAGAGTGTCAGTCTTGAAATCCAATAATAAGTCTATGACTCTATGTTAATGAGAATCCAAACAAAGGATTTTAACCATAATCGATGGCTTTTCGAGACTAAAGGCAAGCTAAGTATGGGATTGGGTCTGCTTGTTGGTCAGATGAAGAAGCTTAACCTGTGGGTTGTTGAGGAGAGAGAAAGGACGGAGGGGTTTTAATATCGGACAATTATAATTTAATTTCTGATATTTTTCACCTATTTTCTGATACATAAAAAAACCCATTTTCTGATATATATAACCTATTTTCTGATATTTATAATCTAATATCTGACCATTAATTATAATCTAATTACTGATCATTATAATATAATATCTGACTATTATAATTTAATTTCTGACCATTAAGATTTTTTTTTCCTCAAATTTTTTTTCCCCTGTTTGTATGACCGGACTTACGTGAGTCCGTTCTACACATAACTTTTACCTAATAATATAGTGTTCATCTTAGGTTAAACTTTGGAAAAAAAATAATTAATGATGTTTAGTAAGCTTTTGATAAATGAGTGTATTAAGTAGGTGGGAAAATTAAAAGAGTAAATAAATAATGACATGAGAATTTGAGAAATTTTGGGGTATTATTTATGAAAACACTATGATAAAAAGTGGGTTTATGATAGTAAATATAAAATTAAAAAAGTAATAAAAAATATAAATAGGAACAATATTTTCCCCAATTTTTTTTATTTACAACACGTCCTTGACTTTTATCAATGCATTAATTTAATTATTAATATTAATATTTTCTTCAAAAAAAAAAAAAATTAATTATTAATATCTAATTTTACATTATCAATAAATGAAACTATAAAAATTTGATTTATGATTTACGAAGGTGTAAAATTGAGTTGGTAGATTCAATTCTAACAAGTTTTTGTATAATTATATTTCTCTTGAAATTTAAAGCATCAACTATATAGAGTACTAGTTTAAATCCCGTGCAATGCACGGTTGTTTTAAATTTTTTAAAGAATTATTATTGTATTGAATTTTTTTAAAAAAATTATATTCATAATATTAATTCAAAAGTAAATATAAAAATATATTAGTTGGGTTTATATGGAGAGTTATTTTTGTTAAGAATTTTAATTGGAAGAAAGATATTTTTCATTATTATAAAATGATTTCCTTTAAAGAATCTTCGTAAAAACGGAAAGTAAAATGGGCGGGAAAATTGTTAATGACATTGTGACAAGTGTCATTTTAGGTTCGCTTTTAGTATAGGTTAATTGATACAAATTAGAGTATGTCAATAGTACATAGGTCAAACCGTCAAAGTGTTTCAAGACTTGCAAGTAAAAACCAAAAGGAAGAAGTATATAACAAAAATGAAATTAAGGCAAATATTGCAAGAATCGATAAATAACATAGACATATAAAAACAAGTTAAGATTAAGTGAACTATGTTGTGTTGGTTTGTACGATAGCCAATAAAATAACATAGGGCCTGTTCTCTTTAGATTAATTTCAGTTCAGCTCAATTCAGTTTATTTCCTAAAATCTTCTCTCATAAAATATTTAGTTCATTTCGGTTCAGCTTATTTCATTCAATCAGCATAGGCCCATATTTATGCTTCTCACAATAACATGCCAACTTTATGACAATAGTGAGCTCAATTGGTAGTACTATTGATCATCAAGGGAATAACATTACAAGTTGTTGGCTCAAGTTTTTATTTTTTCCACATTTTTTGGTTGATAAACTGTTAAAGAATAGACCTCTCAAGTATCACTACACGTAAGTGTTCCACACTAGTTGAAGAGAGAGTTAATCACTTTATAAGGCTATAGGGCTACTCATCCTATTATTATATTGTTTTGGGAAGGAACCTCTTTGAACTTATAACGTGGGCTCTTCCTTGATTTAGGCACTTACATTTTTAATCAAATGCAACCGGTAAAAAAGGCATGCTAGGTCTGGTCGAGCAGCCTTGAAGCCTCGAGTAGCTTTTTCATTCCACATCGTCACAAGTCTTCGGGCCATATCATCTTCTATCATCCAATAATAATTCAACTTATGTAATCGTTATTTTCTTATTTTTTTTCTTTATTTATTTTTAGATTAGAATTTAGGAAGTTTATAAGTACTTCAAGGGATTATTATTTTCCCTCGGGCCGTTTTTACGTTCGTTTTATTTGTTCTCTCTAGCCCTACTTTCTCATGGACAACTCCATGGATTCCTCCATGGTTTTGTTCTTGAGTTTGTTACTTTAATTTTGAGGTAATCTTATTTCTATATTTTAATTATGCTTTCTTTATTAGATTTAGTTTTTATTATTTCTTCCATGTTTGAGTAGTTTATTTCTAGGGTTTTGGAATCCATTTTATACAATGAATCTTGATTGATGTTTTTGATATTTTGATTATTGATTTCTCTAATTGATAGTGTTTTATTGTTAATCTTGCAACTTGATCAATTGTATGATTAATTCATGTTAATAAGAGTTTGAATCGAAAGATCTTACTTTTAGAGACTTACCTACAATTAGCAATTCTGATTATGTTAGAGACGGAACTACATATGTTGAATTGAAAGTGTAAAGACCCGACCGTAGGCTTAGCAATTGCTCTAGATAATTAATTAATTGATTGAATTGTTATTAATATTTGATAGATTTAGAACTATAAGCATGGTGAACCACAACCCTAGGTCTTTTTATTAATTAATTTTATTTCTATTTCAATCTAGACTACTTTTCTATCCCAATTTCGTGACATAGTTTAGTTTCTCCATACCTTAGATATTAGATTGAATAGCCATCTCTATGTGGATTCAACCATACTTACCCTACTATATTGTTAGTTGGTTTTGTTAGGAATTTATTTTTGACAGGTGTAAAACAACCTATCAATTAACGTCATTTACAATACTTTATGACTTATTTCGGTTACTTTTATTAAGTTTTCATTTATTTTTTTTAGAAATAAAACTGGAAACTACTATATAAAGTTAAAATATTAAGAAAATGGCATTAATGAGATGCGTGGTAAACATATGTGGATCGGACTATCCGATTAACATGATCTAAAAGCTTAGATTATTCTTTCGATAATGTAGGATATATTTAGACATACAATATCATTGATTTTATTTAAACAGTGTGCTTTTTGAATTTAATTAGTAGATAGATTTCTATGTTATTACAATTATATATTTTGATATCCAAGAATAAATGTTCACTTGATAATTATATTTGTTAAAAAAATACATCACCGTCGTGAAAGATAAATAATCCGATCCTAACACTAATAACATAGTTCAATTCTAATCTATATCTATACTTCTATATTAAAAAGTGTTCCTAAAAACGTTTATGTGCCACGTGTGGCACATCACTACTCAATATCCTATGGCATCGCGCCATGTCACCACTCAATAATCCATGGATGTGTTAATTACGCATATAAAGAGGTTTGAACTCCTAACCTCATGGAGGAAACACCACATGCCTTACCATCTTAACTACCAACTATTTATGTTCTATTCTTCCACATAAATGTATTTAAATGCAAAATACAAAATTGCATCGATCCAAACTCAAAAACAAAGAGACACATATTATTCTTTATATTCTATCTCTTCAATATTTAACATTACATTCCAAATTAGTAATACTTCAAACACTTTATTAAAAAAAAAAAAAACGAAAAGAAATTACTCAAAGTAACATCCTGGGGCAACGGCCGGGTGACACACTAGTTAATTTATTCAAAAACACTATTTTTATAGAATAAATAGGAAACTAATTTAAATTGTGAAAGATTAATATGATTATGAAGTAAATATAAATTTAAATCAAAGTGTATTGTACATGTAATTATTATTGGTGTATTCTGTGTCAAAAAAAAAAAAAAAATAATTATTGGTGTATTCATTTTTTAAGTTTTGTGGGTGCCAAATTGTTAATAAAGTCAGTATTTTTTTATGTTTTGTGAGTGTTAAATTGTTGTATCATCCCATTTTTAGAACGTTGATTAATAAAACATTCAAACATCAAAGCTAGCTCCGATCCCATTTGGTTCATACTGCAGTTTTTAACTAGTTTATAAACTTTATATAACGTACATATTAAAAGTAAAGCTATAATTAACTTACTTTTGTTAGGTTTTGATATATTTAATGAATGGCTTGAAATGTGAGTAACTCTAGCCTTTATATATTTAGCACAACAAAAGATATAAGTGTGAAACATTTTCATTGTAACATGAAGAGAAATATAAGATCACAATAAAAGTAGATCTTTTATAGAAACATACAAACATATTTTATAGTCAACAAAATGAAGACCATCGTCAAACTAACCAAGCCTTTGACGATCTTATTTTTGTTGCTAACTATTGTTTTAGTACAACATGTAAGTTGTAATGGGGAGCAAAAGCTAAAGTTTGTTGAACATGAAGCTCAAAATGAGAAAGTAGTGCCTAAGGTCGAGACTAACCCTTTCGATGTTCATAGTTCAAAAATTCGATCTCCTCCATCTAGTTCAAGTAAGGATTGCTATGATCCTGTTTGTAAAAAACAACACGGCAAAAACCCATAAAGACTTGCAAGAGTATCGTGTAATTTGAATTAGACAATTTTGCTAGAATTGTTGAGGGAACCTAAAGAAATTAGGGTTATACTCTACTAAGCTATATATTATTGGAAAGTAAATATGTATATTAGTTAGCAATATTTAATCGGATGTATATTTCTTGTCAAGCAAGATATCATTGCTTTTATAAACTCATAGTATGCAGTGTATGATGATGTACAAATATCATTCAATTAATATCAAGTAATAAACATATTACAATGTATGAGATAATTTGTTTTGTGTCCAGTCGATATCTCGGGTTGTTAATATATGGATTAGGTACGTTGTTATAATGGTAATATAAATATTTTTGACGTAGGATCTTAGACATACGAGTGATCTAATCGATTTAGATAACGGTCTATGTACTATTTATAGTTCATTTTATAAGTAAACAGATATCTATGCTATTTGACTTTATTACTTAAAAAATATGTTACTCAAGAATTAATTACCACTTGATATTATATTTGTTATATATATATATATATATATATATATATATATATATATATACATCACCATTGTTCTTACAAGATGTTAGTAAATTTATACACCATGTGGCCTGCTGTCAAGTCAGTAAAAATAACAGACCCTAACACGCGCATAACGGGGTTATTACTATTCACGCACATAACGGGGTTACTGGCTTTGTCAGGGTTGTATTTTTCAAGGGTTACTTGTATATTTTTTTTTCCAGGGGTTACTTGTAGGTATAGATTATTTACTTAGGGGCTACTTGCATTTTTCAGGGGTTACTTGTATTTTTTTTTTTTCAGAAGTTTTTACTTGTATGGATTACTTATTCAAGGATTACTTGTATGAGTTACTTATTCAAAGGCTTACTTGTTTGAGTTACTTATTTAGGGGTTACTTATATGAGTTACTTCAAGGGTTACTTGTATGAGTTACTTATTCAAGGGTTACTTGTATGAATTACTTATTCAAGGGTTGCTTGTAGGCCCCATATCAAACCAGTAAAACCCTACAAGTAACCTCTGACCAAAACCAGTAACACCCTACAAGTGACCCATTACAAACTCAATAACACCCTACAAGTAACCCATGACCAAATCATTCGTACCCTATAAATATTCTACAATCTACTCATATTACTATTGTTGTTTCTATTGCTGAATTTTTGTCGAATAATGCTCGATCTAAGATTTCACGAAGAAAACGAGCTCACATTTCTCCGCTTCCCATCGATTTAACTACTTTAAATGTTATTGATGATCTCGAGGTTAATTAATTGCAAATTTTCACAGTAATTTGGCACCCAATTTCTACAATTTCAGGCTTTAATCGCAATAATTTGGTGAACTAGAGAGAAAAATGGGTGGAGTAGAGACATGATTATTAGTAGACCTGGAAATCCTGACCCAAACCTGATGACCCAACCCGAATGACCCGACCCATGACCCAAAATTGACCCAAAAATGACCCGAAACCCGAAATTGACCCGACCCATACCCGACCTGAAATGGAGTTGACCCGATCCTGACCCGACACCCGAACTGACCCGACCCAAAATTGACCCGAACAGACCCAATACTCGAAATTGACCCGAATTAACCCAATACCTGAAATTACATGAACTAAATTTGCCTTATAATTGAACTTAAAATAGTCAAAATAACTCAAATTGTTCATCTTTAATCGTAGATAAGCTCATAAACTGAATTGGTAGTGTTGTTAAAACAATAACAAAATATATACAACGTATAAAATTATTCATTTGAGCTTGATTCACAAATGAAACAACCCGAACATGACCCGAACAGATTTTGACCTAACCTGAAATTGACCAGAACCGAACATATCCGACCCGAAATTGACCCGACCCGAACTGGACCCGAATCCTGACCCGAAGTTCACCTGAAACCCGAATCGACCCGACCCATACCCGACCCGAATGTTAACAGACCCGAAATGACCTGACCCAGACCCGACCCGAATGACCCATTTGCCAGGTCTAGTTGTTAGTGATGTGTGGTCTGACTTGGAGAAGAAGTTAAGAAAAGAGGAGAGAGAAAATGGGTGGAATAGAGATATGGTTGTTGATGATGTGTGATTTGACTTGGAGAAGAAGCTAAGAAAATAGGAGAGATAAGACTTGTGGTATTTTTTTTTTTAAAAAAATAAGTAATAAAAAATATTGTGTTATCATTATACTTTTGTTTTATTCATTTTGTGGTAATAAAAGATTTCAACTTTCATCACTCTTTAACACCCCCACCCCCCCAGTCCATATAAAACTATATAAAATTATGTAATAGTATCAATGTTTCTAAACATCCTCTTTCTAACCTAAAAAATAAGAAAAGGGAGCAACTATATTCATTTAGTATTTCATTTTATATGAACAATTAATGAGAAGATAAAAAATAACAGAGGGCATAAATAAGAAATTTGTTGAAAATTATAAATTATTTTATACATAAAAAATATTGTAGTTTACCAAAAACAAAACCCTAAACAAAATTTATTCTAAATAATCTATTCGAATTTTGTACATTTATTAACATCATAACTGTTATAATAATGTATAATTATCTTTATATATAACTAGTGATTAAAAAACTCCCTCGAAAGAAAGGGCACCCTCTCTGGCGAAGCGCGAACTCTGTTTCTCGAACAGAATTCTACCGGATTCCGGTGTTTCTTTGTGAATTGACCTGTGCTAATGGATGATGAGATTACGAAACTGTGTTCCCACCTTAGAATTGAGGAGGAGGAGAAGAAAGCAATTGACCTTGGTGCAATTGAACAAGATGAAGAAGGGGATAATTTAGCCCTAATGCTAGTAGGGCGATTATTAACAGAGCGATCTTATAATGTGGATGCGTTCAAGAAAACAATAACAGAAGCCTGGGCGCCGATTCATGGATTAGCGATTAGGGTTCTAAGCCCTAATTTGTATGCTTTTCAATTCTTTCATTGGAAGGACATGGAGAAAGTTCTATAAGGCAGACCATGGTGCTTTGACAACATACTGGTGATTTTGAAGGAGATAGACGGCAGCGAGCAACCTGAAGAGGTGAAACTCACACATTCCCCTTTTTGGGTGCGAATCAAAAACTTGCCATTTAATTGTAGAACAGATGCTCATGTGAAGGCATTGGTGGAGGGGATGGGTGAGATCCTCGAATTGAAGAGGATGTTTTAGGGATTGGGAGGTACCGTCGGGTTCGAGTTATGCTGGACATATCACAGCCTTTGCGTCGATATCAGACTATCAGGGATCGAAAGGGAAGAGAACTCAAAGTGGATTTTGCATATGAGAGATTACCTTATTTTTGTTTTGCTTGTGGGGTGATGGGACATTCTGAGAGAAATTGCCTTAAGGTGACTGAAGAAGAGAAGCATGAGAAACTTGGGTGGAGTGCTCTGCTGAAGGCTACACCAAGAAAGGGTCGCACTAAGGATGTGAAGGAAGTAGAAGAGTTGAAAAGCGCCAAACGCCTTTCCTTTGTGACCAGACACTCTGATAGGGAACCTTTGCTAATACAGGAGGTGGAGGGAAAGGAAAAAAACACAAACACAGTACTGAGTGATAGTGTTTTGAAGGCTGCTGAAATGGGAAACTCTTCGGAGGTTTTTATGAGCACTGATGCTGATTTCCAGCCATTGTCACAAGGAAGAGTGAGCCCGGAGAAGACAAATTCGAGTTTGCCTGTGTTTGTTTTTGGGGCAGGGGATGAGAAAGGCGGGAATAAAAAGTGGAAGAGGAGAGAGCGAAAAGTTGGAGAAGGTGGGAGGGAGGATATGTGCATTGACAATCTAAAAAGAAGTTTTGAAGGAAATGATCATGGCAGTGAGGAGAAGGGAGATGAAGTGAAAAGGAGGAAGAGTAATGACAGTAGGGCAGTAACAAATTTTGATTCGACGGTGGTTGGGGATGCCCAACCCCGTCGATCTCAATGAGTCTCCTTTGTTGGAACTGTCAGGGTTTGGGTAATCCCGAGACAGTTCGACAACTTCGGAAGTGGAGTTCAAAAATTACCCCTGATCTTATATTTGTCTCGGAAACTAAGATCAGTAAGGATATGGCGGAGGGTGTTAAAGAAAGAATTGGTTATTCTAACTCTTTTGGGGTGGCAAGCCGAGGACTAGCTGGTGGATTATGCCTATATTGGAATGAGAATGTGACTAGTTTCTCTTTAGTTTCTTTTTCACATAATCACATTTCTGGTGATGTGACGATGGGAGATATGGTATGGCGTTTTGTTGGTTTGTATGGGTGGCCGGAATCCGAGAATAAACATCACACATGGACCCTCATTAAGCAGCTTAGTGAGGAGAGTGTTTTGCCTATTATTTTTGGAGGGGATTTTAACGAAATTCTGTCATACGAAGAGAAGGAAGGTGGAGCAAGCAGGGAGAGGAGGGAACTAGCCAATTTTAGAGAAGTGCTTGATGTTTGCGAGTTAAGGGACTTGGGGTTTGAAGGGCAATGGTGGACTTGGGAGAGAGGTAACTCGGTGAACACTTGTGTGAGGGAAAGACTCGATCGTTTCGTGGCTACATCTTCATGGTCGAACCTGTTTCCTATGGCTAGTGTGGAGCATTTGCTTCGTTATACTTCGGATCATACTCCAATTGTGGTCAGTTTGATGGGGAGTAAGAGAAAGAAACCGAAGGCTCGAAAAAAGTTCCGCTTCGAAACTGCTTGGCTGCTGGACGCAAGCTGTGAGAAGGAAATTAGTAATGTATGGAAGGAGTCAGGGGAGCTTGATGTTGTGGGTAAATTGGGTGTAATGGGGAAGCGACTTATGAAGTGGAGTAAGAAGCATTTTGATTATCTGGGGGACAAAATCACAAAGGCCGAGACTGCTCTTAGAGAGGCACAGCAGCTGCCAATTTCGCAGGGGAGTTGCTTGAGGTGTGCGGAGATTGAAAAATCCCTTGATGACCTTCACAGGAAACATGAAGCCTATTGGTTCCTTCGATCAAGGGTTCTTGAAGTTAGGGATGGTGACAAAAACACGAGTTATTTTCACCACAAAGCCTCCCAAAGAAAGAAGAAAAATAGAATCAAGGGCCTTTTTAATGAGCAAGAAATATGGCAGGAAGATGAAGAAAAAATTGAGAAAATTGTGAGCGAGTACTACTCTGCTTTGTTTACTTCTGGCGACCCTTCCCACTCAGGTATTGAAGAGATTTTGCAGCATGTGAAAACCGTGATCCCAAATGAGAAAAATGTGGCGCTTACTCGGCCTTACTCAAAAGAGGAGATATTATTTGCACTCCAACAGATGCACCCCTGCAAGGCCCCGGGCCCTGATGGTATGCATGCAATTTTTTATCAGCGTTTCTGGCATATAGTAGGAGATGATGTTTCTAATTTTGTATGTGCTATTTTACATGGTCTTATCTCCCCGGAAGGTGTAAATAGTACTAATATTGCTTTGATTCCCAAAGTGAACTCTCCTTCTAATATGACAGAATTTAGGCCTATTAGTCTTTGCAATGTACTATATAAAATATTGTCGAAAGCTATTGTAATTAGGCTTAAAAATATTCTCCCTGAGATGTAACAGAAAATCAGAGTGCTTTTGTCCCTGGTAGATTAATTACAGACAATGCTCTTATAGCCCTGGAGCTTTTTCATACTATGAAGAAGAAGAGTCGGAGTAGAAGGGGCACTATCTCACTGAAGCTGGACATGAGTAAGGCGTATGATAGAGTAGAGTGGGGTTTTTTGAGAAAGTTGTTGTTGACGATGGGTTTTGATGGGAGGTGGGTTAATTTGATTATGAGCTGTGTTTCGACTGTGTCTTACTCTTTCATTGTTAATGGAAGGGTGTGTGGATCGGTGACTTCGTCGAGGGGCCTTAGGAAAGGGGATCCCCTTTCTCCTTATTTGTTTATCTTGGTTGCTGATGCCTTTTCCCACATGTTGAATTACAAAGTGCAGATTGGAGATATTCATGGGGTAAAGGCGAGTAGAGGTGGCCCGGCCATTTCTCATCTTTTGTTTGCAGACGATAGTCTATTATTTGCTAGAGCCAACCGGAAGGAATGCGAAGTTATAGTTGATATACTCAACAAATATGAAGTAGCATCTGGTCAGAAAATTAACTATGAGAAATCGGAGGTCTCTTTTAGCAAAGGGGTTAACGTCGAGCACAGGGATGAGTTGATGGGAATTTAAATATGCGCCAAGTGGACAGACATGGGAAATACTTGGGGATTCCAACACTAGCTGGCAGATCAAAGAAAGCAATTTTCAGTGCTCTAACCGACAGAATTTGGAAGAAGCTGCAAGGTTGGAAGGAGAAACTACTATCAAGAGCAGGGAAGGAAATTTTGCTTAAATCAGTCATACAAGCCATTCCGACTTATTTGATGGGGGTATATAAATTACACTCATTGGTGTGTCATAGTATCCGTTCGGCCATGGCTAATTTTTTCTGGGGACAGAAGGATCAACGGAGAAAAATCCATTAGAGATCGTGGGAAACAATGTGTAGCCCGAAATGCTTAGGGGGGATGGGTTTTAGAGACCTCGAAGTTTTTAATGATGCGCTCCTCGGAAGACAAGCATGGAGGTTAGTTCATAAGGATGGATCTTTGTTGAGCCGGGTTATGAAAGCAAAATATTATCCGAATTGCTCCTTCTTGGATTCTTATTTGGGATATGGTAGTAGTTATTCTTGGAGAAGTATATGGAGTTCGAAAGCACTACTTAAGGAAGGAGTTATATGGCACATTGGCAATGGTTCGAATGTGAACATATGGAGAGACCCTTGGCTTGCTGATGCTGAGGGCCGCTTTGTTACTAGTCAGGAGGTGGAAGGTATGAGTCAGGTGAGTGAGCTCATTGACTTTAATTGTATGGAGTGGAATGTGGATCTAATAACCTCAATTTTTAATGAGCGAGACCAACGTTGTATTTTGTCAATTCCCATAAGTTGTAGAAGCCCCTGCGATGTCCTCACGTGGGCTTTCTCCAAGGATGGCTTATATACAGCAAAAACAGCATATATGCTGGGAAAGGGGTGTAATTTTGAAGCATTCCATTTGGCTTGGGGGGAGATCTGGAGTTTGGAAGTATCTCCAAAGGTAAGACACTTCCTTTGGCGCCTTTGTACTAGTACTCTGCCAACGAGAGCTCTCTTGAAAGCTCGTCACTTGATTGAAAATGCCTTATGCCCGTGGTGTGGTATGGAGGAGGAGACTAGCGCACATATCTTGTTTGATTGCGCCAGGTCTAGGGATATGTGGGAGGATAGTGAATGTGCAAGCTTGATTGTAGACAAGAGTGGCACGATGTGTGACATGGTAGTGCGTTGGAAGGCCAAAGATGTGAAGTAGCAGCAGCGAGCTGCTACTTTGATGTGGATCCTTTGGGCTGAGCGGAATCTCTGGGTTTTCAATGGCAAAGCTACCCCAAATGGAGTGCTCCTCTCTCGTCTGGACAGGTTGTGTGAGGAATACGGGAAATACAATAGTATGATTTACAAACCAATGCAACCTCGTCGAAGGAAGAGTGCCTCGAAGTGGATTGCTCCTCCTACTGGTTTAATTAAAGTTAATGCTGATGCTTGTCTAGCGAATGAAGGCTGGGTGGGGCTTGGCGTGGTGGCAAGGGATCACAAAGGGGAGGTTCTCTTCTCTGCAGTGAGACGAGTGAGAGCGCAATGGCCTGTAGAGGTAGCAGAAGGCAAAGCTTTGTTGTTTGCTATGAAGCTTGCAAAACGGTTTGGGTATGAGGACTTGGTGCTTGAATCTGATTGCCAAGTGCTGGTCAATAGGCTTTCGAGTGCAGCAGTGTACTTCTCTGAATTTGATGTCGTGCTTAAGGATATTCTTCATGTTAGCAGCGCATTGAATTATTTTGCTTGGTCACATGTTAAACATGAGGGCAATTTTGTAGCCCATCACATAGCTAAGTTAGTGCCCTTCGGGGATGAGCAAGTTTGGGTAAATCATTGTCCTTCGATGATTGCCCCCTATGTACTGTCGGATCGTTTAGCTATTGATTAATAAAATTGCTCGACGGGTTTCAAAAAAAAAATGTATAATTATCTTTAATGTGGCAGGCAATTGGCGAAAAGTGGAATATTAAGTGGCTCCGCTCGATGTATCGTAGCCTAGCTAATCATTTAGCTTTATAAATTTTTCAGTGCTTATTTATATTATATAATATGCATGATATGATATAATATCATACAATTATAATTTTATTGTGTTTTATTTATCATTTGATCAATCTCTATGGTCTTTTTTAATTCATATCTTATAATAAAATTATAAAAGTGTTAGTTTTTAGACTCGGGAAATGTCTCTAGTGGCTATATGAACAGTTGTAAAATCAACACAAACTCTAATATACTATCCTTCGCTTCTGAAAGTTCAACTCACGTAATGTTCTTGTGGTCAAAATAAAATAACTTTAATCACATATCACATAATATGATTTAATTATATATATAAAAGAAATAAATTAGCATGTAGATTCTTATTAGATTCACCTAATTAATTAAGCATATATAATTTTTCCAAACATCAACTTTTGAAAATTTAACTTATACATAGTATTGATGATAAACATCCACATTGGAGACCGCATAAATGCAAAGTGAGTAGAACTTTAAAAAACGAGTGGAGTACATAATTTTACTGAATTATTTGTCACGAAGTAACATTAATTCTTATAGAATAAACTAGGTTAGAACCCGTGCGATGCACGGTTTATATAAAGTCTATTTTTAATATGTACATTTTTAAAATAAATCGCTATTATACATGAATATAAATAAGAATTAGGTATATTTTGTAATTTTAATTTTTTTTTTATTTTAATCAAAATTATGATATAGTATCGGTTCAACGTTGTCTAATTCCTAGTTCAATGTACGTAGGAGGTCATTTATTAGTGTGCTATTTAATATTGTATCAATTTCCTACGATAAATTGATAGATTTTAGTTGTAATGTAGAAGCTTCTAATATTTAAATTTCAAAAATGTTAAATATTGTAGCAAAAAAAAAAATGACATCATCATTGCATTTAGGTGGGAAATTTTTTATTAAGAAAGCAACACGTGGGCAATGATGATGTCAGCAACTTTTGTTTTAGTAATAGTTAATAGTAAAAAAATTAGATTAAATATTTGATTAGGAATTATTAATCATAGCTATTTTTATTAGACAGATATAAAAATCAATTAGAGTACCATAGTAGTTTATTATTGTTTTAGATTTTAGTTTTTTATTTATTATTTTTTTTTTAGTTTTATAATACTCGTAACATTTTTTGGATATTACATATGGCAAATATGGTTGAAAATTTTGTACATATATTAGCATTCTATCAAACATTAAAAAAAATCCATCGTCTCGTAAGAGGGCAACTAGCCCAATCCGCGTCACACCAACCTGTCAACTGTAAATCACAATCTGAGCGCAATAAAATTCCCTGACCTGTACAACCCTTCAAGTAGCGTACCGTTCGAAGAGCGGCCTCCCAATGATCATGACGGGGTTGGTGCATAAATTGGGACAAAATATGAACTGTGTATGCCAAATCAAGTCTAGTGAAAGACAAATAGATCAAACGACCAACAAGACGCCGATACATCTCGGGGTCATCAATAAAAGGTGCCTCTGATTTTGCCAGAGTATGATTTTGCTCAATCGGAGTACCTGCCGGGCGTGCCCCTAATAAACCAGACTCTGCAATAATATCAAGAGTATATTTCCGTTGGCACAAAAATATGCCTTCCGGACTACGAGCAACCTCAATACCCAGAAAATATTTCAACACCCCCAAATCTTTCATATGAAAGCAATCACTCAAATATGCCTTAAAAGCAGAAATCGCAGAAGTAGAGTTGCCAGAAATCAATAAATCATCAACATACACCAGAACACTAAGATGGACATTCCCTTGATTCAGAGTAAATAGAGAATAATCAGAGTACGACTGTTTGAAGCCATACCTCTTGAGTGAGCCGGCTAGTTTGGCAAACCAACAACGGGGTGCCTGTCGAAGACCATAGAGCGACTTTTGAAGACGAAACACCATTCCTGGTTTGCTACCATGGAACCCGGGAGGTGGTTTCATGTATACCTCCTCATCAAGATCACCGTGGAGAAATGCATTGTGGACATGCATTTGATGCAATTCCCAATTCTTCGCAGCAGCTACAGCTAAGAAAGTCCGAACTGTGACCATTTTAGCCACGGGAGCGAACGTCTCATTATAGTCAATGCCTTCAACCTGATGATTACCAAATATGACCAGACGAGAGTGCAAGTCCACCACTTTACAAGACCAAGGAGGTTCCACCTCAAAACCATATGACAATGAGAGGAGTATCCCCTTAGCCTTATATTGTGGTGGTAACTCTTGATTTCTTTCAATGTGGGATTTCATAACCACTACACTCCCCCTTTAGTGTTTAGTGTGGGACAAGAAGAATGCTCACATGTGGGTTGTTCATGGGCTCAACACTCCCCCTCACATGTGAGCTGTCCATAGTGTTTTTGGCCCAGTATACTTTAGCAAGGCCCCAATCGTGGGCCTGGCTCTGATACCATGTCAAGAATGTGTATACTCGTGTTTGTATTGATTGTTAATGTGGTATATATACACAACCTAAGCAAGGGCCTTAAACTTAGCCCGTAACTAAATACAATTATATACGGGCTCAACATTTGTTGAACATGAAGCTCAAAATGAGAAAGTAGTGCAAAAGGTCGAGACTAACCCTTTCGATATTCATAGTTCTAAAGCTTCATCTCCTCCATCTGGTTCAGATAAGGAATGCAATGTTCCTGTTTGCAAACACCACAAAAAAAAGCCATAAAGACTGGCAAGAGTATTGCATTTTTTGAATAAGACAATTTTGCTAGAATTGCCGAAGGAATTAACCTACAAAAATTAGGTTTATACTCTATCTACTTTATACTTTTGGAAAAAATGTATATTAGTTTAGCAATATATGTACCTTTCTTGTTAAGCAATATATAATTGCTTTTATAAAATCATAGTAGTAATATGATGTAAAAATATCATGCAATAAATATGATGTAGAAATATTACAATAAGATATAATATGAGATTTCATTATCAACTATATATTATTCGATCATTGGGTAAGCGGTATGGTTCTCACACACTCACACACACACCCGCGAAAGAAAAAAAAAAAAATCAAATCGCATATACTAATCTCTTACTAAAGTTCTTAAAATTGGCATATGTCAATGATAGCACATTGATATTATTTTTTGGTTACATTACGTTTATTGAGTTAGCAAGGTCTATATAGGTATTCTACGCTGGTAGAACACGGATGATTCAAGTATTCAACAGGCTCGTCAATGAATTCGGATGATGTAAGGAGATAATAAATTGAGTAGAGGCCTTGATGCCCTTTGAAGAACAACTCCCATAATGGTGCTAGTGGCAACGTCTTCATGGTCCAGAACCATAAACGCCACCTTATGTCTCCTATTATAAGGATAATCCTTTATATGAGGTACCATAGAAGCACGCCACGTGAGCTCCTGATCAGACATTGTGAGCCATTATCCCCTCGGTGCTATCCAATGACCAAAGTCTCTGATCCATAACCTGATAGTTCGATGCTTCAATACCTGAAGCTAGCGAGTTTTGTATTGGTGCGAAGTCCTCAAAAATGAGGAATTTCCTGATGCGACCATTGAAAAAGATCCTGAGGACTACAACAGAATTCAATCGTAAAGTAAAGATTGGTGGTAGTAACATGGATGGCTGCAAACTGAGAACTGCTTTCTAAGCCTCTCACATAAATACTCCTTCATTTTCTATGAACTAAGTTATATTTTTGGGTGGCTTTAGGAGAAGAGGGAGGAGAGATTATTTAGCAGATTATGTACGCTTTCAAAACAAGGCAGAGTACAGGCTTGAAAAGTGTCAAAGATAGAGTAGAAAGTGATTAATATCAGTATGTCACACTTTGAGACACATTAATTGTAAACATTGAACAACAAATAAACTGATAAAGCCTTAAAAAATAGTAAGTAAACACAAGGGGAGGCAATCAAATAACCTTTCTCGAGTGTAGCTTCTGTATCTGGCAATATAACAGCATATATTCCGCACCTTAAAATTAAGATTGAAAGGAAATTGCCAGAATTACTAGCCAATTAAAATACACTTGACATTTGACTTGAATTCTGGACCTGACTCAAGTGCTAAAATCTTTGCAATTGCTAGAATGTAAAATAAAAACGAAAGAAAGAGGCGCAACAATACATCACTAAGATTAAACATACCAACTTGTTTATTAGCCAAATTTACACAAGATGAACCTAATGCAAACGGCTAGAATAAGATACGTAGTAGATAGCACAAGTTCTAGAATAAGATAGATACACGGTAACTTTGAGGTGTGGCTTGTTTAACCTCATCAGCCTGACAATTTATTTACCAAGTATCCATAGTGATGCAGTGATGGCATAATTAAATTAATGATTTAAAGTAGGCATGTTTCTTACACAATATAATGCAGCAAAGCAAGCAACAACTGCCGAAACAATGACTTTAGGTTGTCTAATCTTCATAATCTTTGATGATATCCAATTGCATGTGTATGCCCAAATCCAGTTGATTGCAAAATGTAATCCAAAAGTTCGACGGAATTTTGTCAAGAAAATGCCCTAGGAGAAAAACAAGGAAACCAATATCAATTGTACAACTCTGGATAATCAAAGAAAAGAAAATTATATTTGTAATAAAAATAAAATTTATAGTTTAAAAGGAGGCAGAATACAATTACGCAATTTAGTTGTACTACTCCCTCCGTCCCAAAAAGAACGATCCATTTGGCCAAAACTTTGTCCCAAAAAGAATGACCCATTTGCATTAAAACACCCACCAATTTGCTACAATCTATGTTACTCGGACTCTTCATTTTACCTCAAATACCCGTGTCGGACCCTCGACCCTCGGACATGGGTATGACCCCATGGGTATGACACATGGACACTTCATTTTAGTTGAAAAACATAGAATTTTTTCACAAAATAGCCGAGTCGGACACTTGGACACGTACCCGTGTCGGACATGGGTACCCAAGTCCGAGTAACATAGGCTACAATATTTGTGCAAAATTAACTTCCCCATATAAAAATTTGATTTTCCATGTTATTTTATTACTTTCTATCTATTTTTTTTACAAACCCCGTATAAATTTATCTTTCCAATATACTTTCACTTCTTTTTACTTAACTTTCTTAATACCCGCGTAATCAACCCAAATGGGTCGTTCTTTTTAGGACGGAGGGAGTATATCAGAATCATTAGACATGAGTATCATATGATGGAACATTGTGATATTAATTTTCCTCTAATACAGACATACTATTCAGCAAGTGTAAGAGCAGTGCTTCTAACCTAGAGAGGTCAATGGACCTAGAAAATGGCACCCCTTTATTATAATTTGCTCAACTCGTCACAAAATGCTGCAATACTTTGGTTGAAAGTCTCTAAAGAAAAGACCTGCATACCCTCAAACATATTTTGTTCAAATGAGTAAAATCTTCATCAGCCAGATAGACTATATTTGCCTTAAACATCTGGCCAAGTTTCCAATTGATCATAAGTAATATAGTGATTATGGTTGTATAGATTATCATTTGGCAACCTTTTCCAATAATTGGATGGTGGAGGTGTATGCAAGTGCATACTGCGCATCTGATGAGCATCTAACATAAAACCAAAGAAGATGAAAACTACTGGGTAAAATAAAATAACATAAATCTAATAAACATAAACTCCAATGATCATCTTAGTTGTAGCTCTTGTATTCATTGGAGCCTATATTTATTAGAATTAGTCTTCATATCCTTTGATTTTGGGCTTGATGTACAACGGATGCACAATGAGAATTGTGCATACGCCTCCACCATTGCATTTGCAAACTTTTCCAGCTACGCATATAAAAATACTAATAGTGAAACAATAAAATATAACATTTACTTTTTATTTTAGATTGTTCATTTTTTTCAATTTTTTAAATTTCTCTCTCACTTTTTGATAATTTTTCATCATAACATGAAGAAGAAGTATACAAAATCTACAATTCATGGCAAAAATTTATTTCCGTAATTCTGGGATAAGTACACTAATGAACATTGGATTGGCATGGACAATAGTAAAAAGCAAGCACTGTGGACATTACCTCAGGTAATTTGTGCTGTTGAGCTAGATGCTCAACATGGAGCCTCACATTTGATGCAGCAACAAACCACAGGACACGATCAACGTCTTTATATATAGTGGAAACTATGTCAAATAAAGTAGTGCTGCCATTTTCTATGGCACTCAAGATTGAAGATTCTCTATCTCTGCGATTCCTGAAATCAGACTATACATTGTGAGAAAATTTATGAAAACTTTCAGATATTTACCACAATATTACATCCACAAGCTTCCGTGCTCTGAGAAATTTAAATACACAAGGCATATGGGGTAAGATATACAAAAAATCATACTAACTATGAACAAGTCATGACAAAGAAAATTACATGCATAAATATGCCGCATCAATAGCTCATCTAGCAAAAAATATGGTAAATGCTTTATATGTGAAATAGTGAAAGAAGAGAATCATTAAATGCAGTTCATACTTGAGATATCGACAAAGCATGTGTTTTGGCCACAGATTGACTCTCCCATGCATAGGAATCAAAGTGTTCGGAGAAATCTCCAAGAATTTGTATGTTGTATTAAAGTATTCCTGCAAGAAAAATAAGCATTGGTGAGGTGATGAGATCAAAATAATGTACCCTATCAAGATGAACAATCCATTCCTGCAATGGAATGCAGGGAAGCATGGAAAAGCGAAAAATTAGCTATATAGAGGGACTTCTATAGTTAGTTCCTGCTAGTTGAGTTCGACCTGATATTTTTATCCCAAATAATCTATAGTTTTTTCAAATTAATAATAATTTAAACAAGTACTGGTAGTACAGTATGTTATATCCTTGGCAAAAATTTGAGGGCTTGGTCTTTCAGCAAAAGACAATAAACATTTGGTTCCCTATTTTTCTCAAGATAGATGGTTGTGACTTGTGAGAATGTGAGACTATTGAAGGGTTACATAATTTTAAATGGTTCTTGATGATATAACATGGGTGCACCGTGCATGACACCCAAGTAAATTCTTATAGAATTCAGGGTGAAAACAGAATATTTCTTGTTTGGGTTCCGAGAATCAATGCAATATCACTTTGCGTCTATCTTTCAAAATGCAGAATAATAGTTTTACCGATCAATTTTAAGAAATAATACAAGAGAGTCGTAAGTCTAAATATTTTAATTGAGGATATGACATCCATGTAAAAAAAAAAGACTAATGGAGTATTGGAGTGGTGTAGAGAGCATGCCAAAAAAACAGGACATGCAATTAACTTTATGTTATTTCTAAAAGATATCCCATTTGGCACTTTGGCTAGAATTTTTTCAAGTTTAAAGTTTCCCCAAAACCTAGTTCAAACACCCACATAATTCCAAACACTCACATTCCCTTATCTAACAGAAGCATTAAACTTGTTATTGGGGGCCATATATTGCCTTACACGAGTAAAGGGAATCAGTACAGCTTTGAGAAAATTCTTATACTTCTTGTCATCTGTACACTTAATATTTCTGAAGTGATTCTGGGAAATTTGACATGAAGCTCCGGGTGAGATGGTCGACTGGTCGAGATTGATGGAAATATGAGTGTTGCGTTAAGGAAGTGGGGTGGTGGGGTGAGAGGGTTTAACCAAAACTTTCAAAAGTAACCACTGTAGCAAAAACAATTAAACATCACTCCACATGTAATGAAGGAATGAAAGGATATAAGCAAAGGATTAGCTGCATCATTAAAAGTCTCAATTCCTTGTGTAATCAGTGCACATCTCCTGTGATGTCTTCCCTTGACATCATCTGATACAAAAATTATATTCTCACTCCTCTTCTTCCCTTTCCCATACTTCTTTGTTATTTTGGTAGCTAGCCCGATTGTCTCAAAACATAACTAGCTTAAAGCTTCACTAATCTTTGTTACAACTTGATCCTTTTTTTTTCTTTTAGACACCCTTTAAAGAATAACTGAAACAAAACACTTGCTTTGATGCGAGTAAAAATAAAAAAATAACAAGCAAAAGTGGGCAGAACACTCAGCACAAATAATGAGAACCAAAACCCAAAAAGAATATGATAAAAATAAAAAATATCAATAAAATAAATAAATAAAATAAATAAATAAATAATTTGTAAAAAAGGTAACAATACATAATTAGCTTACTCCCATATTTCCACCAGAAAAAGCATCCAGAACTGCACTACCTTGCCTGCAACATCGATGAAACAAAAAAACTCTTAGTACATCAGATGGTTCGAACTTAATAACAGAATATAACAAGATGCTATCATCATAAACAATTGAAGAAAATACTTTCTTTTTTCCGATAAAAAACAAGAAAAGTTTCCACAACTTGATCATTGAACCTACGAATGTTTCTTTTATATAGAATGCTAGAAACTACATATACGAAATGCATTTGAATATAAGGTGATTATTCCTTGCTAGTCTGAGCTATACAAGCTGGAGGATTTTCCAGAAGAAAATGCTCTAACTCACATAAACATGTAACAGACAATTGATAACAGAGATCTTGTGAATATAGTCTCTTTAAATTCAGAGGAAAACATTGCACAAGTGACTACCAAGTACCAACATAAAATTTTTCATCAAAAATGAAATTGAATTGAATACCGAAGATTTCACAAAGAATATATTTAGTTCTTCTTAGTACCTTTATGTATTATGTAAGGGATCATAGAGCAATATTTCAAAACGTATCTACTTTGAGAGGGCCTTACCCAACACAATGATCACCAACAATCAGTGTATGAGTATTGATATGGAGCAATGCCATATGACCATCTGTGTGGCCCTGTTATTGAAAGAATTAAAACTATCAAACTTGGAAATTATCATCCTTCATAAGGACTATAGGAACGCAGATAAAGAGCTAAACCACAAAGTACAAAGAATACAGATAGCATATTGAATTGTATCCAATAAATCATAAACACTAATTTATTTATTTATTCGTGCACCTATGAGTAAATTCAATTATTCGACATAAACTTCTCATTCCTTGTCTCATTGAGTAGAAGAGAGTCAGGGGCCTATAGTTAATTTGAATAATGAAGCTTTGAACCCATTACAAAGTCTAGTGACTTCAATCTTTGAATATTATATTATCAATGACAATCATGAAGAAAAAATCATGCCAATAATACACTACAAATTACCAGTATTTAGGACAAATTATTCATAAGTTAGCAAACAGGAGTACAGGACTAACTACAGGATTTCCCTCAGCAAAAAAGTTAGCAAACAGGATAGCTTCAATCAATCTTTTTCCTTCTAAGCCTATTACTGCTTACTAGAAGTGAAAATGGGCTAAGCAAGGCCGATCCTGAGCCAGTACAGGCTCCGAATCGAGGTATTGGAGATGGTCAGTCTGGTCTTGAATAGACCTGCTCAGGGTCATGCTGTGCTGTTCCTAGGAAGCTTCAGCAGGGCATTGAACCAGAATCTGAACAATACAAGACCTAAACATGCCGGCATTCTCTCCTTGTTTGAGCCCATATTTTCCAGCTTTTTTATATAAAATTTACATCATTAAAATATAGTTCAAGCGTTTGGGTTCCCTCTGGACCAGTTTGTGTCAGGATACTCCAAAGTCCAAACAAAAAAATTTGGACCTAAAACCCTAAACCACCTGGACCGAGTCACTTTGTCTGACAGTACAAGACTTAAACATGACGGCCTGGTTCTAGCCACATTTTTCCAGATTTTCAGACAAAGATTTTCAATTTACATCATAAAATTACAGTACACGTGTTTGGGTTCCACCTGGGCCCAGTATTGGGTCAGGATGCCACAGAAGGAAAAAAATAAATAAATAAAAAATACTTGGACCTAAAACCCAATATTACCCAGTCCATGGCCCACCTGATCCTTGCAATAGACTAAAAATCAAAAAAGTAGAATTGAGGAAGAAAATGCTCCCCGGTCTCAGCCCTAATCCCACACCACGGTGGGTTACAGGTGGATTTGGATAGTAGATGCTCCCCCCAAAGATTATAAAATCATAAATAAATGTTTCCTGTGAAAAGCATGCAATGATGGCCTCCTCATAAATGATAGATTACATTAAAGCAAGGTGTTTGAAAATGCTTAAGACTTTTTGTAGACTATCTACTTATCTATAATATGTAAATTGTGAAGGATCAGATACAGGAAGCCAGGGAGCACAATACTGTCCCAGATGCATGCCACACAGGTTACTAAGAGTATACCAATAAATCCTTAGTAGCAGAGAGGACTCAAGGAGTGTCCATGAATTTCTTGTTCAATGACACTCAGGTTCAATAACATAAAGAGGTGCTAGTTATCCAATACAATACCGGGGCAAAAATGACTTGAAGTCGCTGGCCCCCAACATTTATTTCTTCCCCACCTGCAACTGATGTATACCCAAGAGACCAGTCATCTGCAGTCAAACAAAGTTGTTATAAACTTATAACACTTTTGATCTCCATGAAAGTAGTTACTAATGAATAAACATTTGCATATACCCTATAATAGAAACACCTCTATAAAACAATAAATTACTAATTTTCCAATATCATTAATGTAGTGAAAGGATTTCTGATGGTCCAGCAAACTGGCTTCCACTATCATCACTTAGAAGTTCTTAGCACTACACATGTGTTTTATTCACTTCAATCATACATTTAGCTTAAATTTGGAATGCATGATCCATAAATAACTAGCAAATAAATTCAGTCATTGATAAAGATATTCTAAATTTTATATGGGCTTGATCTTGAATCTAGAAAACCATGCTATTAAGTATTAACATGTATAGCTGTAGGGGTGCAAAAACCTGCAAAATATTTACCAATTCAAAACCCAAAAGCTGAAAGCCCATGTAATAGTCAGTCTACCTCTTATAATAAAGCTTCCCCCCACCCCACAAAAAAATAAATAAATAAATAAATAAAAACCTCTTATAATAAAGCTAATGTATTGTAAACGTAGGAATTGAAAGGTCTTGCGCTACATGTAGCTTTATACAGTGCAGTCAATCTGCTATGCACATTCAGAATCTGTATAAGCTCTTTCTTCTAATATATGTTACGTGTTTTAGGAGTGGTGAGACAGGATGCCTCTTATTTACATACTGTGAGCTTCCTACTTCTTTTGGGTCCTACCTATTTGAAGTGAAAAAATGGAGAAGTTGGCAACCCTTTTATTATGGTGCAATGAAAAATTTCTATGTTGACTATGAACACCAAGAGGGAACAAAATCATATACAAGTAGTAACTTTAAATTCTTAGCTACTTTGGAGGCATCATGTTCAAAGAGAAATGAGAGGACAGTTTAGAACAAGATTTTCTCCCAATCCCTTCACGGAATAGACCTGTCAATCCAGCAACTCTCTGAACTGATGTTGCAGGACCAAGAGAAAACAGGTCCAAATCAATCCCACTAACTGAGTACTTCTGTAAAATAATCTTAAAGCCAGAAACTACCAGATACACCTGAATAGCAGTAAGCACATTCTTACATCCAGCAAGATAAGCATAGACAAATAAGCTAATATATATTGCTAACTGTGAATGAGAAACAGAAACCCCTTCACAATGCAAATCCCAGAAAATGACTTCACATTTTCACCCTAAACTTGAAGACAAATAAAAGATTCACCAACAAAAAGAAAAACCAAGAAAAGATCAGCTTCCTACAAACTTCTTGTGGCCCCTAACCCCTAAACCTTCTCCAAGGCTTACCAAATTAAGCACCTCACAACAAACCCCTCCAGATCAGTATCTACAAGGTTTGCTGATGCCCAAGGTGCTGCTGTCCAAAATCTTAGAAAGGCCTAAGCGACATGTTTTCAATGAGCAATTAAGAAAAAGACCAAATGGTGTTGGCATTAACTTCATGTCTGCAACAGTTTTTACACACAGATTTTTTTTTAAGAATTATGCCGCACTTTTATGATGCACGCACTTCATGCTCGTGTTTTGTGCCTAGGTTCAGACCCCTATCAGCTCAATGCACTTCCAGCCTTTTCAAACAATGCCCCATATCCACTTCCTCCACCTAATCCAACCCTTCACAGTTCACACCGTATCACCTTATCATAAAACTGTAGGTCGCCCTATTGTATACCTTCTTAAAACCAAGCTTAATTCGACCCTTAATATAACTTCAACAAACATCAATTATCACTACAGCCACAACTAAAATTTGCCTTATATCCACAAAAAGCAAACTGGGTGACAGAGATAATAGACCAGTTCAGGCTTAATACAAATAAAGTACCATACCACTTCAATAATTTTCGAAACCTTGACTTGGGTAGAGAAGAATACCTTTTCCAATACGATGCATTGTGTTTTCGTGAGCTAAGAGAATTGCATCAGGGTTGCATTTTTGAATAGCTGACAAACCTGAACATATCCACAAAAGCAGCAAGTCAAATACAAAAGACATGAAAATGCTGATCACTACAGCTATCAGGAAATGCTTTGCTACAGCATTTTGGACATGGCCTTAGAGCCTTAGAGGTATACTGAGACACATTTGAACCTCACAAGCCTTGTCCGCAGTGAGATAAAATTAGAAAGTTCGCTGGAAATAGCTCTTATTGGAGAAAATAGACCACAGAAACAACAGAACAAAAAAAGAATCTGGGCAAAAAAAAAAAAAAAAAAAAACACCAGGTTTTTATCCTGGATCAACAATATACCTCCAGCAATCTGCCACGCATGAATATTAGAAAGAATAAAAAAGAAATAGACCACATGCAATAGCACTTTCATGAGTTTCATCAACGGTGGCGGTTTGGCACCTAAGTTATTTTCTCCAATCAGAATCAACTTCACTGAAATAAACTTATGAAAGCATTGAAAATGACTTACCATCAATATGATCAGGATGATGATGTGTAACAAACACGACCAGCTTTCTTGGTAAAGCTGCAATAATATCTGCAAGCTGATAAAAACAATGAGATATGTCTGAGTATATTATGACAGTAGAAAAAAATATACATTATTCTTGTCATATCTACAGCTAAACAATCGTGCCGTATTGTACAGATTCTGATGGTTGTCTGCAATATATACAGCTTCATCCAAGACAGGTCAACAATTTAAAGGAACTGCAAAATGACTAATCATAGAATATTATAATGAAACAATATCTATATTGAGTAGACATGAGTAAGAACACATAAGTTGAAACTGAAAAGCTTTAAACAGAGGCAGTTTTATCCACTTCACCAAAAATTACCTCATATCTTCAAGTTACAGATGGTTTTCATATATTTGATTTTCTCTAGTATACTTAAATGTGAAAGAGAGATATCAACAGAGAATAATGGCTTTCCAAGGCTCTACAACCCACATGGTCATATCTTGACACCTTAGATCTACGTTCAAAGTCTTCAAACTAATAAAGTTCCACTTTTACACAATCCAAAGTCTACCAAACCTTTAAAAAAAATATTGCAGTAAAATATCTTGACAGAAAGTAAAGGATCTTCACAGAAAACTTCCCCTTATCCATTAAATTGAAAACAGCTAGAGTTTCAAGTTTTCAACCATTGTCAATTATAGTAAGGAAGATCCTTGATGTGAAGAATCAGACATAAAACGAAGTCAATAACTTCATGAATAAGTGTGATATTTGAATAGGCTATGAGAGTATGAGACCATGCAACTAATACAAGCCACATAGTCATGTTACATGTTCCTTTTTTTGTGGGGTGTGGCGGAGGGGGGTGTAATAATATTAGTCTTCCACCAGATGTGACTAAAACCTTTGATACCATATCTTCTAATAGGAAGAGAAAACAAATAGATAGAGATCAGACAACTAAAGAATAATTATATAAATGGGGAGTAGCTACCCCTTAAAACTGTGACGCGAGAGGGAGGCATGATATTTTTCATAAAACCTCAACTAGTAAACATGTTTGCAAAGCCTTGCAATCTATGAGATGCTATCAAAGTAAAGTAGATAATATTAGGGTTAACGAATAAAAGGAATCCGAACTCACTGACAACTCCAAAATACAGAATCAGTTAGATTGAGAGAATCGCATTCTGATCTTTCCTGAAACTTTGGCTAAGTTTAGTTCACAATCACCTTATTTTTGGTTATCTGAACTTATTAGGTGGACTTATCTTTTCTGATTTGATTTGAACTGGTAATCCATAAGGGAAAAATACGTCAAATGAGGTCACATTAGTTTTGTATTAATGTGTATATTCCAAATATGTAATTTCCATAATTTTTTCAAATGGAATTAATGATGTTTAGTGATAAAAATCAAAAATAAAACGACAAGTCTTACATGAACTTTTTTTTTTTTTAATCTCCACAAAACTTCTCTGTATTTACCTGATGTAGTCTGAAATAAGTATTAAGGTACTTATATAAGGTAAACTATACATAGCCTTAATGCACTTTATACACAATAATTTTCCTTATTTACTCTAATATATTTTTTATTATCTTCCACCAGTGGTTTTGACTTTTGAGGGATGATACCTACCCTACGTGGTCTTTAGTTTTATTAAATATATAAATTCATCAGTCCTTCACCAATTCCAGCCTTGGTTTTAAAAAGCGCGCCTCGCTCCCTGGGAAATGGGCTTTAGCTAGGCGAGGCTCAGTCACCTACGAAAGGCGCTCGCCTCGTGCGCTTCTGGGCTTTAGCTAGGCGAGGCTCAGTCACCTACGAAAGGCACGCGCCTAGTGCGCCTCAAAGCGCCTTTGGAAAGGCGCGCCTTTGCACCTCAAAGAAAATAACTAAGATTTAAGTTATAAATTGAAGAATGATGGACATTTTTTAAAATTCAGACTACCTTAGCTTAACATATATCATTATATAATTTACTAAATCATTTGAAATAAATAAATAAAATACATGCGCCTTGCATACAAAAGGCGCGCGCCTTCGCCTTGCGCCTCGCGCCTAGGCTGCAAGGACCATTTGCGCCTTGGTTTGCGCCTTTTAAAACTAAGATTCCATCACCCTAAGATTTAATTTACTACGATTTCTGAAACGACGAATGCACTGCAAATATACAAACAAAAAGAACCTTATATACAACTAAAGACAACATTCAGTCATTTGCAGAGAAGATATCTAGAACTGAATAAAGTATTGTGAATTTTCCTATCAAGCACCTGACATCCCTAAAAATGTCGACAATCCCTGAGCTTACAAACACTACCTCCAACCAAAAACGATGATTGTAAGGATTCTAAAATTTACACTCTCATAGCAATATAGAATATTTAAGCTTATCAACTCTCCAAATTCATGTGAATCACATTCATACATATAAGGCAATTGCTTCTGTTATGTATTCCTACACACTTTACAAGAGTGGGCTTCATCGTATGCTATATATTTACAAGAAATATACCATGTTGTCATATGTGCAGTGAATTAATGAAAGTTCTTTCAGAATTAAGGTGTCTTAAGCTGAGTTGGCTAAAAGTATACCTCTTGATGCAACCGAGATCTGCATCCTGGGTCTATTATTAGTGCATCTCCATGAGCAATAAAACCTTTATCGCTTTCCCTATTGGCAACAATCTGTGGAGCAATGACTACCAAGTTCGTAGTGGAGAAAGGCTTGCCAGTTCTACTTTCCATTGGTACAAGTCTAACACCCAGAGGATATTCCTGTAAAAGAGACAAAGTAATTGACAAAACGGCATCAGAGAATGATTTCTACAGATTTACAACATCAACCGGAATTCATGATAGGAGAATTGATGGTATTAGAGAACCAAAACAATTACAGATAATTAATCAAATACTTGCATGAGTTGATCTCTGTTTGTAACTGTATTCCGCAATAAAAGAAAACATAGCAAAATAAACTGCTTCATCAAAACAATTAAACAACAAAATACTAGTATAAATTAGATGCAACCTGGTAATTCAAATTATGCGGAACATCCCACTTAGAGTATTTAGAGTCATGTGGAAAACCATTAACCACCAAGGGTCCCATACGATAACTATCCTGTGTTACTTCGGAGAGCCATTTGGAGCAATTAGACCAGGACATCCACTGGCATGCCTCTGCATATGGATTTACCCAATAGACAAGAAGAAAATAAATACTTATGAGAAAGCTATATGAACTTCAGATACAACAAAAGTGTTTTACTCCCTCCGTCCCTAAATTACATTCCTCTTTCTAGCATTTATTCCTCACATAATAGAGAGAAAGAGGAATGTAATTTAGGGACGGAGGGAGTATTATTCTATCAAGCTGGCCACGAATTAATAATATTCCCATAATTTATGCACTCATTAATTATTTTTCCTTAAATACTCTTTCCATACCACATCAAAGTGGGGCAGAGGGAAAAGGTGAGTACAATATCATAATTCACATTCATATTTGTAGCTATAGAAATTAAGAGCAGAAGGAATATGAACATGTCAGTATTAAATCTAATTTTTATTTGTCTAGTTCTGCTCCGTAATTAATTTCATTTTATGGAAAACCTTCTTTAATATCTTATCCCGCAATATCTTTACACCTTTCCATTCTCTCCATCTTCCCTTATCTACCTGTTCTACTTTAATATTCAGAATAAAGATTGAGGTTAAAAAAATTAAGTTTTTGTTTTTTTTTTTTTTTTTTTTTTGACAAGTAATAAAATTAAGTTTATTCCTTTAATCTTATTTATCATGTTTCAGGAGTGATACACAAACCTTTAATCTTATTTCAGGAGTGATTATTGATTGAATACCTTAGTCAAGAGTGGTCGAGGGGATCCAAGAACCAATTTGTTATTTCGGGAGTGATCGAGCGTATTTTCTATTGACTACATTTATATTAGAATCATGATACATATATTTGGGGTCTAGATTCATATCAATCCCTCCCTTTCCTTCCCCTCCCTCCACCTAATCCATTACCTGAACAAGAGAAATTCTCCTCCTCCCAATCTCTTCTTTTCTTTTCCTTTTAATTCCTTCTATCCAAACAATGTGTAATTTAGATTGATATACTGTTTTTTGAATCTTAGTAATGCAATGCCATTGATCAGTACATCATCTAATTAAACCAACTCAGTTTTTGTTAAGTTTATTTCACTTCATGACAATCAATACATACAAAGTGGAGGCATGGAGAATCCAAGCATGTCCACCATTTTCAGATCATCAACACACAACTCCTCAGGTACATCCTGGCATGACAAACTAAATAACCCCCAGCAAAGATTCAAAAGAACTATGAGAACCGCGAATTGCACCACACTAAACTCAACACCTACATTATCAATCACAAGTTGTTCCATTGTCCAGGTTCACTTTGCAATACAAAAATTGTTACCCTCGACTTCCAAGTTTAGTTGTCACATTGCTAGTCCAAATCGCAAAATCGACATAACTACGGCATTAACTTCCAACCACAAACATTCTAAAATCTAAATGCATGCAAATAAAAAAGGGTTAGGACTAACCATCACAACTTTTATCATCAACTCCATAGCAGCCAGTGATAAAAACCGTTTGAATCGGAGGTCCCGGTCCGAATGCAGGCTCTTCCACAAACTTCCAGAACTTCCACTGCCCTTCAACCAACCTCTCAATTTCAACCTGCTCTGAAACCTTAAAAAAAAAAAAAAAAAAAAAAAAAAAAAAAAAAAAAAAAAACCAATTTCACCCAAAATTTCAACATACCAACAATATATCAACAATTTCCAATTTCCCACTAAAAATGATCATTAATACCTGATTTAAAGCCAAACCCAGGTCAAATTTCTTCAAATCAAGTTTAGCAGAGCATAATTCAGCTCCTTCAACTTGAATTTCCGATTCACCTTGTAAAATACTCAATTGAACAGAAGGAAAATCCCAGAGATCAGAATCAATATAAGAATCATACTCTTCAATTCCGAATTTGCGAGGTCTAATTTGCTTGACTAGGAGAAATTCCTCCTCATTTAAAGGGTTTTTGATGATCACAGCTAATTTGTATATCGACATTGTTGCTTAGAAATATTAGGGGCGAATGATTTGTGTAATTAAATTGGGGATTTTACGATGAACAAATGTGTTAAAGTTTAAAAAAGTAGTTGAGGAATAGAGTGTTAATAGTGTAGAGCGAGGTTGGTGAGCATGTAATTAATGGCGTGCTTTTATAGGTTTGCTAGTTTTTTAAACTGTTTTTTTTTTTTTTTTAATTGGGAAAGTGAAAAATGAAGGGGAAAAGGTTGTATATTGGGTTTTTCTCCGGTTTTTCGGGTTTCTCATGATAAATTTGTCTCTCTACTATATGTCTATATGTATATCTACCTGTTATGAGTAGTCTTCAATGGTGTGAATTTAAGGTGGAAAATTGTCCCCAGAAAATGATGGTTTTGATAAATGATGGTTTTGATATGTTTATTGACATGAGGCATTTGACAAAAAGGATAGGGATGACGTGAATGAGAAGGTAGGATAAGAATAGAAAATTAGTAAGTGGAATGTAGGTTAAAATGATGTTATCGTTAATTTGATATAAGTTGGGAATTAAATTAGGATAATATTAAAATTACTTGAGTAAAATTGTATTTTACCTTTCAATTTTTATCCTCCAACCTGTGATTTGGTTAGTAGTACTCGATAGTAGTATATGAGCAATTCTCATCCTCAACTAAGTTGAGGCAAGAATGACTCAACTAAGGGTAAAATGGGAATTCCATAATTTGGCTCTGAAAAGTTTCTGGAAAGTGTGTGGTCATTCTCATCCTCAACTAAGTTGAGGCAAGAATGACTCAGCTAAGGGTAAAATGGGAATTCCATAATTTGGCTCTAAAAAGTTTTCTGGAAAGTGTGTGGTCCCCACACCCACCCACACATGTTTGTGATTAATTAATTCAAAAGTTAGAAAAACTTCCAAAAAATTTGAAATTATAATCTGTAAAAGAGGAGAGAGAAAACCATTTTCCAAAAAACCATTGAGATTCAAGGAGTGAGAGTGGAGGTGAAAAAAAAACCGCTAAGAAGTTGGAAGAACAAGTTGCCAATTTTGTGTCGATTTGGGTTTGTATTCAAGCAAAACATGGAGCATCGTCTGTGGGTTTGTATTGAAGGAGAGTGTGATTGCATTTTCGGCCTAATTTTGTCGCGCCATCAAATGTAAGTATGAACCCTAGTTTTTTAAGATTTGAAAGAAATTTTGTTTTTGTTTGGTTTTTGTACATCTAGAAGTTTGTCTGTGTAGTAGTATTTGTTTAAATATGTGTGATGAACTTGTGAAAAGTTAGGGTTTTCTACCAGATGAAATTGTTAAAAGTTAGGGTTTTACTGGAGATTCTGCCCTTTATTTGTCGATTGTAGATTTGTAGTATTACTTGTTGGGAATTTATTATGTTTGTTTAAAATTGTTGAAATGTATGTGAAATTTATTATCTTGTTTAAGATTGTATTATAGAGTATGTGATATGGCAATTAAACTCATGTGTTTGATGGGTAATGTTCATTGCAATTATTTTTGGCGAAATTACATGCATTACAACTGATATACTCATGATTGGAGTTCAGTGTTTAAAGCGTTATTAGAGTGTTGAAAACTTGAAATTCCTAAAATTTTAATTATTTGTTGAACTCCCCTTTGAATGTATAAAAAAATTTATTTGGGTCATGTTGAATTCTAATGTGCATGTTGTTGTTGGCCCCTATGTTGTAGTTATTGGGTTGTTTGTTGATACCATAATCTTCTATTTTTGGTACCAAATATGTTCATGTTTGATGCCATAATCAATGGACTTAAGATACCATGATTTGGCTTGTTGGTACCTGTTTTTGAAACCTTTTTTTAACTTTTTTGATACCATGGAATTGTTTGGGGTAAAGTAGGTTTGTCTATATGTATGAATTTGTGTGGGTAAGAACCTCCAAACAGAAAAATCTACTGGTTAAGTTTTGTTGTTCCTCCAAAGTAGTATATTGATTCTGTATTTTTTCCCGTGTGTTGTAATGTAGTTAGTGATGTCAGATTAGTTGAATGAGACTTCTGTAGGATGCAGAAGTAATTGGGGGGTATGTATGCATGGTTTATTTTAATTTGTAGTATATATCCAGAAGAAATAAATGTATTTATTTTGGCTGTTATTTGAATGGAATATGCAGTGTACCTTTAAGCAGATAATGAGGACTAGAAGTGGTACACCCGCTGCTTCTTCTAGCAAACAAGCAGAACAACAAGTATAGAGCAACAAAAGGAACATGAAAGCAGCTATTGTCGAGGATGTTGATGATGAAGATAATAACTACAACGATGTTTTCAGTGGAGCGGATGATGATTCTAATGATGCTGACTATGTGGAGGAAGTTGAAGAACAAGAGTACGCTGAAGATGATTTATTTGGTGGTGAGTATGAGGTGGAGTCAGAGTATTTTGTTACTGACTACACCGATAAGAAGTAAAAATTTGTGTCATAGAGATCACAGAGACCCCCACCACAGACACAGACTAGAGTTGTGAGAAGAGTACAGAGGCCTTTAGTAATTAAAGAACAAGATAATGCGATGGAGGTACAGAAAGAGTTAATTTTTAATAAAGTTTGTCCTGTAATTGTCAATTTGTGACTTTGATATGTTTTTCTGTTGTAATGTTGTTTGTTGATTATTTGTAGTTTGTTGTTGGACAACCGGGGCAGACGTTAAGTGAGACTGCCAAGAAAAGAGGGATGTTAGTTGCAACGCAGCTGAGGAATTGCAGCTGGAAGGTATAGCTTATTATTGATAATGTGTTGTGTAATTGTATGATATTGAAAAGTGGTTGTTGAAGTGTATTTTTCCAATTTGTTTAAGCCAGCAAACTTCAATTGTCGAGTCAGCGCATTTGTTGATCTTATCAAGGCGATGAAAATAAATGAGAAGAAAATAGAGCTGTTGGAGGATAGTGGGTTTGGTCCCTTGTTTAAGCTGCCTTCAATTAAGATTGATCGCAGGTTGTGTTACTGGCTTATGGGAAGGATCGATCCCGAGAAGAAGGTTCTGACTGCGGGAGATGGAAGGGAGCTACCTTTGTGCCCAGAACAATGGAGGTGCATTTTTGGGCTTCCTCGTGGTACAAACCAAGTTCCCGTGAAAGTAACAAATGCAGCCATGCAAGTGAGGGTTGATGGTATAGTTCAGTACTATGGTGAGGTAAAGCCAGATGGTACATGTCACATTAAGATCCAGCAGGCAGTTGATGAGCTGCCTTTGATGTTGATTACTACATAACATGAGAAGGATGATTTCATGAAGGCGTTCTTGCTAGCGATGTTGGGACTGCTCATATGTCCGACTACCAATGGTCAGAGCTTGGCTACTTCATTACTGCCCGCTATTTCGATAGGTGATGGTGCGCAGTATTTTGATTGGTGTGCATATGCACACAGGTGGTTGATGACCTCTGTAAGAGATTTTAAGAGGAGGCTGAACAAGAGAGGGTATTCAGCCGGTGGTGGATCGAAGGATGTGTGTTATTCCTTCAGGTAAATTGTTATCTAACTTTATTTAAAAGCTCATCTGTTTTTGCTATGTTGTTTAAAATGCATATTGTTGTGACAGATTTTTTACTTGGACCACCTTGCATTGCCTCCTCTGAGCCGGGGGCATTTTCCAAGGTCGGAGGTGTGGACCGAGAAGAAGTTTGTTGCTGCAATCCAAACTGATTTGCTACCATCACTAGACTATGGGAAAGTGAAGGTAATGTGTTGTACTTTAATTTGGTTTACTTTGTGAATGTGTGTGAGCAATCTATTAAATGTTTATGTTGTGTGTTCATTATAGACTGTTGATGTTGTATATGGGGAAAGGCATCCGATGGTTGGAAGGGACTCATGCCAACCGTTAGAAGTCCACGTTGCAGATGAGGTAAAATTTGATTATATGGTTGGTTACAAACTAAGATAGGATTGATAATCTTATGTTTAAACTAATGTATTTTTTTGTTTTCAAGGTATTGGATATAATCAGGCCGATGTATGAGAGAATGGAGAAGAAATTGGAGAAGAAAATTGAGAAGATTTTTGAGAAAAACATGGAGAAGGTATTTGAGAAGAACATGGAGAAGACGTTGGAGAAGCATATGGAGAAGCAGTTGGAGAAGAATATGGGGAAGATTAAAGTCGTATTTTACAATTGAATTTAACAATCTAACATTTTGTGCCTAGATAAGGAAAAATGTTACGGTACGGAAATAAATTCACTGTTAGCAAATGGAGAAATAGAAATTAGCGCTTGTTAATTCGTATGCACATATTTATAAAGTAGATAAGCAGTATACTTCATGTGATAAAATGATGTTGCATTTGATTATAATATGAGGATACGAGTGCAATAATCTTGAGCTAGCCAGTAATTATGAATTTACTAAAATTAAGACCCACTCTAAGTACACAGCAGGGGCGAAAGATTGTATGTAACAAATGACTCCTTCTAGAAATACTGAACATGGAGGACCCAAATTGCCTTACATGTGGAGCCCAGCCTTGGTCCACGTTCTTCGATCAGGAAGGACATTTGCAGTCTGCAAACTGTGGTTGGGGAAAAGAATAAATATGCGTGGCCCACTTAATTTTTCAACCATGTATTATAAGCTTTAGTCGTTGCCCAAATTGGAAGCATACCAAAGACACAATCACTTGTGTCTGATTAAACTCTTGTACATTAGTTGCTTTGTTTGTCATGCTTATTGTGTGACATGTTCCTAATTATATATAAATCGTACTTACTCCCTCGATTATTTAGTACTTGAAGTGTCATTAAGTTTGCTCACGGTTTGACTTAATGTTGTTATAATGTACACACTATTTTTGTTAAACGTTGGTAAGTAATGTTATTTAGATGTTATAATTTTGTTGAAAACCGTTAACCAGCGGTTACCACACTATCAAAATGAGCTATATTGATTAACGATTTTTTAAAAACCTACTTATTAAAAATCTTAGTTAAGAAGATTTAAAAATTTATAACAATTAAATTGGGATTAGCACTTCTTGTAAACAAAGCCAAACAAAATGCTAATCATAGGCAATGATTAAACAAAGATATTCATAATATGCATTCCAAAATTGAACAACTCTACAAAAATTGGCTTACGTGGGTCAGTGGGTGGCCACATATTTATCAAACCGAAGTTACAACACTGATTAATTATGGTGTAAATTCAATTCGCAGGGGCCCACTAGAGATATATACTCTTTGCGTGTTATAAATGGCGCATAGTTGTTTCTGAGAGCATGGGGAATGCTCACTTCCTCTACACATCTTCACTCCCCCTTCACCTACTTTATTTAGAGTACAATATTCATTAATTAGGCCAGCTTGAGTAGTTGGGGAGCTCAATTCTACACAAACGGTCCAAATTACATGCCAAAAGTTTTGCTCTTTTATTTAATTTCACCTACATAAACCTTCATACAATCACATAATTTAGTTAATGTAAAATCTATAGTTTGCTTAGTGGCATAAGTCAAATCGGGTAGCACAACTTCATTAGTTTGGAACAGGGTCACGATTAACGCGTTAATTGAACTATGTTCAAATTTTTTTTTTGCGATTCTTTTCAAATATTACTTTATATTTATATTTTAAAAGTCACATGTTCAGTTTATTTATTTTTACTTTTCAATTCCTTAACAAAAACCACATATTTATGGATTCGTATAATGTATAGTGCGCATAATGTAATAAGTAAATACGTTTACTATAATTTAAATTAGGGTCACGCAAAAAAACGAATTTGGTACTCAGTTATGTGACTTTGTAGCGAATAAATTCCAAGCTTACAGTCCAGAATATTGCAACGCCTACACGTAATCATATTTCATCAAGCTTGTATTACGTAGATATGAGTATATATAAAGTGTGCTTTAAGGATGCGTTTTCCATTGTGATACTGAGATCAGTTGTTAAATTAAATATAATCTAACATTAGTATATGTCATTAATCTAAGCTCTATATGGAAATTATATAAATATAAGACATTTAGGCTTGTGTGGGTAAATTATAAATAAAACAGTTGCTTCACAAACGAAAGTATGCATTAAGTGCAAGGACTTATTATCTGCTTGTGCTTGCCTCTAATGTGTACGGGTGGTGATCTGAAGCTCAATACTTATTTTGCTCTTGTGAAAGAGCTTTGTGTGTGGATCATAGTAGGTCCATAACCTATGTTGTGTTGACTAATATGGACTTTTGGTAAATAATTATAGTTTGTGTTATGTAGTCGTATGAACTTTTATCCTGCTTATGGATGTTAGTAAGTAAGTGCAAGCTAAAATATGTATTGAATCTAATGTGGTAATTTATGGTATGGTTATGTCTTTATATTGAAACCAATTGCTTAGTATTTTTACCCAGTGGATTTTGTGTGACAAGCTGTTGGTTGAACTAAAGTACAAACCGGGCCAATATAAGCAAAGTTTGTGGAATGCAGGCCCAATTTGGGTGGTTTGTGCAATATTGTGGCCTCCATCCTTTGTTTAGTGCCAATATTTAATTTGAACATTTAGTCATCTGCTTATGGTATTAGTAGCTATGTTGATGTGTTGACTTACGTCATTTGAGAGTTTTTATGGAACTGATGGTTGTTATGCTCATGTTTAGTTAGCTTGATTGTAATTGTATCAAGAACTTAACTTTTCTTTAAAAAAAGGCTTGGTGGTCAGTTGTGCTTAATGATTTATGTTTTTGTGACAAATGTTTGTTCTCATGGGTATCTAACATTGCTTCTATTGATATCCGAAAAATTGCTCATCAATTTACTAGGCTTTTGAGGGGTTTGTCATGATTGTAAAAATATTGCCGGCGGACTACATTGGTTGCTGATTGAAGTGATGTATAGCTACACTATTAAATGCACAACCAAGCTTATTAAGTTATTGGAATAACATATTCACCTCAACAGTTGTATATATACAAACCCCCGTTGCTCCGAATTTACCCACAAAAAAACACAAGCACCTCTATTTCCCTTACACACCCCACCTAGAAAATCAGCCAAACACTTAGTGCTCCGATGGATGAAAGGTTTAGTTGGGAGCGCTTGCGTAAGTCGAGCTTGTTCCGCTATGACCCTTTGCTCCCATGTTGCCCCATAGGCCCTGCTTGGGCTCCAAACCCACCCCTCTCAGCCTTCCTTCAGCTAGATTTTGGGGCAATTTCTGAGTCTGATGAGAAGTTAAGCGATTTTGAGTTGGAGTTGCCATCTCCACCTTCATACTTGCTTAACCATTCCGCTTTGTCAAGCTGCTTCGTTACTCCTCCTTAAAACAACAACTTGGGATGCGTAGCACCGCCCAAGCTTTCCGTAATGAAGGTCCTGAAAAATGCAAATCCAAGGAAGTGGTTAAAGAAGTATGTTTGCCTTTGTTTCAAACCAAGTGCAGCAGCTTAGGTGTGGGCTTCTTTGAAAAAAGTTAATGGCCAATTTATATTAGATTTTGTTTTTACTTGAATTAATGGAATTATAACTAGTATCGTTATTCAAGGAATTAAAACTATTATGGAAGTAGAAGTATTATGTATGTTAAAGCTGTGTTAGTGTATCTTAGCTTCAGGTAAGGTATAGTTTGATGTTCTCCTAGTATTGTCTTATTAGAGTGTATTAATGTTAGTTAAAGCAGCTTCGTTCGTAACATATATTGTACCCCGTGGGCTACTACTATCAATGAAGTCGCTGTAATATCCTATGTTAATGTTCTACTTGTTTTGCCAAAAAAACCGTTCACCTCATTATTACTACACACGCAAAAGCAAAGTTGCATATGAAAGCACAGTGTACTTCCTAGTAGTAATGTAGCAAAGAGATAAACATCTAAATCAGTCCACAAATTTCTGGCCCAAAGTAGTCAGCCCATAGCGTATTTGGACCTAAGCAGTGTACATATGGAGGAAATAAGCACTCAACTGCTGGGCCTTTTAACAAAAAAAAAGTCACGCACATAATAATTCAAAGGCATTTGATAAAAAAAAAAGAGAGAGGTTCGTTGTTTTTTAAAACATTACAAAGGTGTTTATCGAATGATATGCCAAGAGTATTGACGTAGAACGATAATTACCAAAAACTTAAACACGCAAACCAAGGAACAACCATCATTGCAAACTAAGAGACAACGAAGATGACTGATCAGTTGCAGTGTATTGACGTATGATTTCGCCCTCAGGTATCTGGTCCAACCCAATTAGATCATGTTCTGCAAAGGAACTGGCTTTCCCCTTCTTACTTGACCGTGTGTTGCGCCGTCCGTTAGAAATGTTTTGTACCTGCATTACAAAATTCGACCAAATGTACTCATTAGTTGTCTTGTTGGCAACCTAACTATTTAGTTTTCAATTATTATCTTTCAACTTACAGGAGTCGATGTCAAGTCAACATTTAGGGTTTCACTTTCAACTTCATTCCGCTCATCTAGAATGACGCCCTAGGTAACAAACATATTAACCAAACAACAAGCGTAAACAACTCGTGCATCAAACAAGGCTCAAATACAAAGACATGACGATCAACACAAATACTTTACTCAAAACATACCTGCTTGCGACTCTTTCTTTTGGAGGGGATCTTGTAACCTATTTCCTGAAGCGTTTTATGGCGAGTGCCTTTTGGCCGACCATGACCTATCTTTATGGGAACTGGATCCTCAATTGGTGCTACCGGAGCACCATCTTTACACTTTTTATTCCGACTTCCCTTAGGCCTTCCACGAGCCCTCGTTTTAGGAAGTGGATCACCAACGGGAGTATGCGGGGTAGGTTCAAAACCAAAAGCCATGCTGCAAACTTCTGTTGATTGCGGCTCAGATGTTGCTATGAAACTAACATCATCTCCATCACCTTCATCACCTCCATCGGACAACGACTGAACAAACGCATTTCCCTCTCCAGGGAAGGTTTTCAATGGTCTGTTCTAACTTCTTAGCCTAACGCTTAACAACTACGATGTTCACCTCTCTTAAACTATTTAGCACAATTTCAACTGTTGCATCGTCTACCATGGCAGCAACATCACAAATTGGTTCGAATGCACTCATAAGCTTTTTGTATCGTTTCACCTCAACAGTCTCAGCAGGATCATGATAAGCCACCTTTACAAGAGTATGCTTACGCATTATGTCCTTCCGCCATCTATTTAATATATAAAGCGGGAATGTCATGCACCATATTAATATCCAAGACCCTCATCATGTGCTTGCACATGATTCCATGTGTCTGGAATTTTCTACAATCACACAAAACCTCTCTTGTCTCCTTATTGTACACGGCGCAATAGTACCTTCTGCGATCAGTTATTATCTCTTCGCTACAGCCCTCCATCACAATCCAAACCCGATCCTCAAGAAGATATTGTGTTAGCTCATCAGAAATGTTAGTGACTTCGCGAAGGTAACAATAATTCATCCGGATACATTCAGTTTGAACCTCTTGAAACTTCCGGTTAGTGTATACTTTCTGAAAGACCTTTTCTACCTTATACCTCGTAGCAAGTCGTCATATATATTTGGAGCAATTTGCATCTGCATCCATCTCATCACGAACCCTTTTCCTCATGGCTTGGGAATATTTTAGGGGAAATTCACAAAGCTTTGTTTCCCGGTTCAAAAACTCATCAAAAAAACTGTTGATACTCTCAACTCGTTGTGTTGTCTTCATACCAGCCCAGAAATACTCCTTCATGAAAGCTGGCACCCACATGTGCCGCTCTTTAAACAAATGGGTTAACCACTTGTTCGCTTCAAGTTTGTAGTGACCAATAACAGCATTGCAACGTTCCTCAAATTTTCAACTCAGTCTTGAACTCTGCATACCGACATAAAAAAAAATTAAAAAAAAAAACATAAAATCAAAACTTTATTGTTTCCATCACCTCATTCATAAACACTCTCGTGAATGTTACATCTTAACACAAAAACATAAATCAATCATCAAAATTAGATATCCAAACCTTGAACATTTTCCAAGTTTGTCGGGGATCTTCTTCATTATGTGCCAAATACACCACCGATGACGAGTATCAGGCATGGTTTCTTCCAAGGGCTTCCTCATTGCAGCGGCCTGATCAGTAAGAATAGCTAGAGGAGCGCGGTTATTCATGCAACACAACCACTGCTTAAACACCCATGTGAATGTATCACAATCCTCGTGTGACACAAGCCCACATCCTAGCAAAATTGTCTGCCCATGATGTTTCACCCCAACAAAGTTAACAAACGGAAGATCATACTTATTTGTTACATATGTTGCATCGAAACATACAACATTTCCAAACTCCTCATACGCAGCACGACTTCGTGCATTAACCCAGATGACATCTTTAAGTCTTCCCTTGTCATCCACCCTTTGAGCATAATAAAAATTCTGATTCTTTGCTTGCATTTGTTCAAAAAACGCAAACATTGCAACTGCATCACCAGCCACCATTCTAAGCCTCCTTGCCTTATACACTTCATGCTGAAGGTCTTTTACTATCAACTGCACCCTTTCATCTTCCTCAGTCTCATCGTCGCTTTCTACACACCCATGGATTTGAGACACTGGTATACCTCTATCAAAAAATTTCAGCAACTTCCTGTAGGAGTTTATAGGTACTACGCAGCGGAAATAACATATATGAATCATATTCAATAAAGTACCTAATCCCAAGAATCACATGCATAACACACAAGACACATAATCATACCTTTGAAGCGTGAATTCCACGAAGCTATTCGACAGGCAAATCAGGGAGAGAATAGAGCCCCAAGTGTTGCTCCTCTACTTAGTCCACGAGATTCGAACGAGCCGTCCACCAATACTAGATTGGTCGAGTGATTGAGGAAAACCGCGATCACCACCTTTTTGGACAACCGACCACCGCACGAACCACCACCACCACGAGACACCACCGTGCGCCGGGAGGAGGAGAGAGCCGTGAGAGAGGGAGTATGAGAGGGGTTGGTTTCGTGTTTGCTAATTAGGGTTTGATCTAATGATCAGTTAATTCCTTTTCTGCAAACCTAGGCACCTAGTCTATTTATAATCTCATCATAATTAGACTAGGGCACGAAGCCCAATAGCCTCTCAAAGCCCCATATGGCCGGCCACCTAGAGTGATGAGGCCCATGATGGGCCTCGTCCTCTAATGCTCGATCTAGCCCCTTTGTGTGACCTTATAGGATCCGTCCAATCGGGCTTTGGCCTATTTTACTAGTCCAAAGATCGTAAGTACCTCTAGCTATGGCAAAACGACGACCCAAATGTCCGGACTTAATTATCTCCATAATTTGATCCAATTATATATCTAGTAATTGCACACGACGAAGACATAACTCCTTCAATCTCCCACTTGTCTGAGACAGGGGTGCAATATTCAAATTCCTTAAGTCAATGTATATGTCGATTTGATAATATGATTGCATCACATGTTGAGATCATATTAATCTACAAATCGTTTCTTGAAATCTGAGTTAGAATTACAAAACCAAATGATTACTGAGTAATGCATTTGAACGCGACCACGTATTTTCTAAATTCTCCCTCTTCAAGCGGCCATGACACATTTCCTAATTTAATAGGTAGACTCTATCCAATCTTGTGGCAACAAGCCTCCCACTCAACTTCTGAAATAACCGGGAAACATCCTTTATAATCTCCAGTTACGGGAAGACGTTTGAATGTACCACAGTTATAACATCCATTGAATGAAATCAATGTTCCACTCATGTCAAAGGAATCCACTAATATATACGGAAGCTCTATACTTGAACTTCAAAGTAGGTCAATAGTTCAATCATGCATCATTCATGCATATCCAAGTGATTGATCGAGCATCATTATGCCCCTATAGCCCATGAAACCGAGCTATCCAATCAATCTTACATGCTAGTCCATTTATTGAAATCATTTATGTCCACTTTAATGATTTCGAACTAGGAACTTAAATAATATACGGATTTTGTTCACCTGTGGAGTTTCATACACCAGGTCTCTATCTGATAGATAACCTGATGAGCCCATCAATCCATAATTATTTTGGACATTTTATTTAATTTCATAACCATAATTAAATAAGAGAAATAATAATTTCTGTTTTAAACATAATTCTGCAAATTGATGTATTTTCTCATGTAATATGTTTCCACAAACATACACAACTTAAAATTACATAATTTGCTTCAATCCAAGACTTTAATGTGACTTTCATACCTTTGTCTATGGAAGGGGTTTAGTGATTTCTCACTCATAATAAAACTTCGCAGAACGTGACCTTCCGCCGGTCAATGATCTCATAACTGAGGCGATATTTTATATCCATTTGTTTGGATTTGTGATGTGACCCTGGCTCCTTTGTTCTTGGGCAAAAGTAACCCTTTAGTCATATGACATTTTAATCCGAACTTCCTCTAAAACTATCCGACTATAGTTTAATACACATATTCTAACATTGAGCATGCAATAGTGCTCTGCTTTGAACTCTTCAAGCTCACTGTACTTCTCCATACTGACCAAATTGTGCGTCTAGATCAAAATCTAGAGTCATCTTGCCTGTTTGGAAAGAACTTGCATTCGTAAAACTTTTGACAAACTTGTTTACTTTTAACACCATAAACTAGAAAAATTCCTTTAGTGCTTCTCAAGTACTCAAGGATTTGTTCTTGGTAACTTTCGGTATGCTTATTCTGTATTTGCTTGAAAACTTGCTACACATGCACAAGTCATATGTAACAACTTGCTTCGTACATTTCATGGTACATGTAATGGTCCCTTTTGCAAAAGCATTAGGTCCACTGCCTTTACAACTCAACTCAACTAGCTTTTAAGGCACTGAGTCTTACTGAGTGTAAAACCATGAAACATGGGAAAAGATCCTCTCTTAGAATTTTGCATCTTGAACTCGTCAAGAACCTTATCAACATAAGTCTCTTGATTAGGTCCAGTCATCCTTCAAGATTCACTTTGTGGATTTTGATTCCCAATATGTACTCAACATCTCCTAAGTTTCCCAATATGTACTCAACATCAGTGCCACATTTGTTAGACTTTCTCTTCCTCTTACTAAGTTCATCATCACACACAACTTCACCTGCCTTCCCAACAATACCACCTACTTCCATGGCTTTTGCCCTTTTTTTTGGCTTCCCTAACGGCCCTCATATCAGGCCTACCCTAACATTCACACCTCCAAGTACTAGCAATCCTATCCCTGACACCAGTCTTGGATTTCACACCAGCAACCCTACTAACCCCAAACCCTAATTGTTGTGCGTATTCTTTGTAATACAGTTCAACATCTTGCCATGTCTGGAAAACCATTCCAACAGTAGGAGGATCCACAAAGTTACAACCACTACCACGATTTCTTCCCACTTTAGTCTCCTGAGTCTCTACTATGTTAACTGGTGAACAATATTCCTCCTCCATTCCTAAGTCTTCTACTCTCATTGAGTCCGGTGTTGAAAACCCATCATGATTAGGAACTAAGTCCTCAACAATAACTTCACATTCAACAAATACCTCGTCTTCCACTATGGGACCACATAGCTTAACACCACTACCATTATCCCACACCGGCTTATCACAACCCCTATTATCACCTTCACCTCCAACTCCTCATATATCTTCCATTATCAAAATCACAAACCACACCACTGCAAAATGTAAAGTAACATGGCCATTTTAAATTTAGTGTAAGACAACAAACTCCACAAATGACATAAAAATCCAATACAACACCTCACCAATATAACCACAATACATATAGATAGACACCAACATATGTACACAAAACAACACATTACATTAATGAATCCTTCTTTATTTTTAAAAATTAACTACAGAATTAAGGGAATCTTATTACTATGTTATGCATAGGTCTTAATATTAATTAAATCATACATTTTCCGATTTTTCTTAACATATAAGCACCGCAATATGTTTCAGAAAAACATAAAATATATATACAAAAAAATAAATAAAAATAGAACCGCATTAGCAAATATTTCATTGCTCGGAGAATGAGAATAGATTTAGGGATAATTTCTCAAATCTAAATTATAATATCCACATTAAGAAACCACAGACCATTACAATGACCATACTAATCATACTTATCATGTATTACTAACCAAAAAAAAAAAATTGCAGTAATTGGACCTTCATGGTTATTCAACAACCAAATCCAACAATTTCAAATTTAGTAACGACATGCACTGAACACGAACTGATGTCCGATAAAAGATCAAGATTGAGTTGCAACATTTAACTGTTACTTACATTATCCGGCCAAAATTCCTCGGATTCGTCGTCGATCGTAAAGGAAACAACCAGCTCCCACATTCCCAACGCTTCTCTTTCAGCTTCCAAAACAAGGAAAATTCCTTAGGCGTTTAAGGTACCGACACTTTTCAACGACCAACAAGACGCTTTAAATGTCATTGTTGTCAGTGTAACCGTTAGTTTAACGGTAGAGATATGTCCCTGATTAGCCTGCGTGGAAGTACACAAAACAGCCTGTAATACTCCGTATTTTTAATGTATTTTATATTTTATTTATTTAATAATAAAATATATTTTGGGTCAAAACTATTTTAATTGTTGGAATATATAAATAAAACAAGTTTTGGGTTAATAACTAATTAATCTAAATGTAGCCCATTTTCACTATAAAGCTAATCATTTTATTTACTTATTTATTTGGGCCAATTATTTTTCCCATCTTACCATTTCTTATGAGGCCCAAATAATTACAATTTACCCTATCCTATAAATATCCCTTTGATCCCCAAATTTGCCACTCAAAAAGGTCAAATGGTCAAAGGTACTACTTTTCTTTCTTAATTTTTCCTTTTTCTTTTCCTTCCTTTCTTTTCTTTATTTTTCTTTTCCTTCCTTCCCGTAGCTTTCCATTAACATGGAGTTTTGGTGGGTCATGAATGGATATACCTCAAGGCTGCCACCGCCGGGAACAACCCGTCGGCCGTTCGGCCACCTGCCGGCGACCATGGTCAGCCACGACCTTCCCCCTTCCTCTTTTCCTTTTCCTTTTCCTTTTCCTTTTCCTTTGTTTCCCCTTTCATTCACGGCTGCTGCTCCACCCGCCGTAGTCGGCGCCGCCCAGCCACCCACCAGCTGTCGGCTGCTGGCCGTCCACCGCCCTTGCCACCGTCATCATCATCATCATCATCATCATCCCTTTCTCATCTCTCCTCTTTTGGTTTAATTTCATTAATTTGTATAATTATACATATTAGTATTGGTTTGGATTTTTATTATTAAAACTTGTTTAATTAGTATCAAATTCTATATTTTGATGATTATAATCTAAAATTTTAGATAATTGGTTTGATTTTATTACTCATATTTCATACTTTATATGGTTTGGATTTTGAAATGTTAAAGATGACATTTTTAGTGTTCTTTCACTAATTTATTTGGGGGTTTTGAATACCTATAATTTCGATTATTAACCAAGTATAAAGATATGATTTTGATGAGTTTTTAAGGAGTTTTTAACAAGGTATTAATGCTGGAATTTTGTTTAAAGTAGTATAATTGTTGTTTTATAAAAGAAGTTTAAATTACCCATTAAAGAGGAGTTTAATTAAGGGTTTTACTATAATTTTCAGATTATTATAAGTTATTTAAAGTGAATTTAAGTTGCTGGAAATTGTGTATACAAGAGTGATTAATTTAGTATTATTATCCCTTATTGTAGGAGACTTGATTCGGGAATTGTTGTAGTATTTTCGGCCACTTTATGGGCTTAATTGAGGTACGTTCGCGTACTTAGCATATTTTGATGATGTTGAATCATGCTAGGCTTAAATTCAATCAAATACAAGTAGTATCATGCTAAGGTTCATGTATAGAATTGTGAATTATTGGTGTTGGTGATTGAATTGTGGAGCATGAATTATTTGTGATGATTTATGGATTAGAAAATTATATTTTAGCATGATTATATGGACTACATATTTATTTATGGCATGATAAAGAGCATGTTTAATCAAACTAATTGTTTAATTATGTTTGGATCATTGAAAAGGAATTTTATTATGGTTCATATAATTTTTATTGATGCTTTAAGCATGAAGAAGGAACTATATAAGTGTCTATGTACACAAGGAATAAATTGTATGTTGGTGTCTTTGTGCACTTAAGGTGTTTTTAACACCGAGGGATAGGATTGTTGGCGCTTTATGCGTTTACAGTGTCTATGACACTGAGGTAGAATTAAAAAAGGTTCAACATTAAATATTATGTGGTCACTAAATATTCAAGAATTAAATTGGTATGTTTGAATGGTTGAATTATTATTGATGATTGAATTTTTATGCTTTGAGAGTCATCACCAAGTCTAATAATATGTAAATAACGTAAAGTGAAAGAGATTACGCACCAAAACTCTTGGAACGTATATACCTTGAGTATGAACATATGGGGGGAGTTATGTGACTTTATATTTGATCATAACTTCTAATGGAGTACAGGACGCTGTACATTCCTTTTATTATTATTATTATTATTATTATGCGCTGGAATTCCGCCACCAATGGATGTGGCATAGGTGATGCTGGCACGGTTAGCTCCCGTGTCAGTGGTCCTCAATTCATTGAGGAAGGTTTGGTTAAGTTAGAAACCCGTTCGATGCGTAATCAACGCTAAATAAATTATTTAGTGTCCAGTTAAAGAGTCTTGTTGTTTTGTTGTGTGTGCTTGTAAACAGGTGCAATGAGGTAAGTATGTGTGATGCTAGGAGTTGCATGTTAGTGTGTTTAAATACGCTTATGTACTAAGCTTTGCTGATTGTTTGTGTTGTTTGCGTCTGGCTATGTCTTTATCTTGGCCCTACGATGATCCATTTTAATGGAGAGTAGTGGGGGCAAGTGGAGATAATCTTTTCAGGTGTTGAAACATATTCATGACGGGGCATGAGTGAAGAGCGAATCATGCTAGTTTCTATTAGTTGAGATGTGGTTTATTGCATTCAAATATTATATTATATTATGTTATGCTTATGAGACTAACGCAAAGGCTTTTCGTAATTTAATCGGTTTTGATAAGGGCCTTCAATGGTTCCAAGTTGTAAGTTGATTTTATTTGACTTCGTTTGACTTTGGTTTTAACTTTATTTTTGTTTGGTTGACTTTTAAGTTGACTCATTTTGAATGGTTTTAATTTAATTCTTCCGCTGTGTGTCTTTGATAATTGCCTTGGCCGTTTTCACGGTGGCGGTAATGTCTTAGATATTCCTAAATCGTATTTTTTTTTAAAAGAGTAAAGTGTGTATTTAAAGGAAAGGAATTTCTAGGGTGTTACACAGCCACACTCTACATTCGAGTGTCAGACATGTCAGGGTTGAGTCAGCCGCCAAAAAGGACTATATAAACATGGTATGTTTATCAAAAATATAAACTGGGGCGCTTCCTTTCTTGACCCGTAACCTTAAATAATGACCCTGTCCGAAATGACTTGTAACCCGACCCAATTGACAGGTCTATACATAGTAATGAAATTAAATTAGATTGTGAAGTATATTATTTTACTTGATTAGAATATATTATAAATAATGAATGTGGTACATTTTGAACTAATTCCTTCGCTCCAAAAAATATTATGATACAAAAAATAATATATGATAATTTATGAGAGTTATAATCTAATTATTTTTTGAATAAAATTATAATACAATTTGTACAAATGAAATATTGGTAGTTTTGTGCCCCGTGCGATGCCCGGGTTGTTTATGAAGTCTATTTAAATCTATCCAACGTGGTGCGACACTCAAATTTTATTTTATCGAAAATAAAGCTCTAAACTAACAATTTTATCTTAAAATTCTATCCAAATTTGATTCAAAGTAGAATATCAAACTAACATTTTTTTTTATCTTATGGAGTCTATTTAAATTTATCCAACGTGGTGCGACACTTGGCGAAAAGTTAGAATGCCAAGTGTCGCTGCCTCGTGACTTGGCTAAAAGTTTAGATTTATATATTAGTTATATGATGTTTTTTTTTTGAGAAAAAAAAAACAATGATTTATTTTTTACTGCAATCAATATTATGTAATATTGTTTTATTTGAAAGGCGGCCGGGATTAGGCAAATCTTGGATGGGGACTATTAAGTTGGGGTGGATATCCAAGTGAGTGACTGAGTGGTGGGTCGGGATGGTTTAAGAATTGTACTCGTCGGGACAGAGATGCATGAGGACGGATTTTGGACCCGCCGCGGGGTTGGGATGGGAAAGCCAACTTCGTCTTGCCCCGCCATTAACATTCCTAGTTCGTTAATGATTTTGTTAGGAAATAAACTAAACTTACCAAATACTAACTGTGGTGAATATTTCAAGCATTATGATAACCCCAAACTTGAACCCCACTGTGATCATACACTAAAGTACGGTGGCGTTCCAAAGGGAAAGACAAAGAGCAAAAAGAGTCGCCAACAAGTTTTAGGAACATGTAAACCCAAAAGACAATCCAAAAGGACCATCAACTACTCCATAAGGTCTTGAACCAAACAGGGTTCGGGGATGAGGGTACGAATCCAATCTACAAAAAAAGGACCCGCCCTATAAAATAGGCCTCTACTTTGTTCTGCTCGTATTCATGCGCGCTTTTCGAATAACATACAAACATCATATTAATCCTACCCTGTTTATCTATGTTGGTTGAATATTAATGCACAAATAATACTATTATTGGCGATCACTTGAATTAAAATCACATTAGCCTAAACCAAATTATTAATTATCTTATTAAGCGTGATTTCAAGTACAAATTCCCTTTACAATCATAAAAGGTGTGATCAAGCAATAACAAAATATAATCAAGCAACATAAATAATATATAATAATGATGATAATAGCATGATAAGGCATAATAAAGCTTAAATATAATAGCAAGATTCTAGGCATGATACTAACAAGATTAATAACAAATCCTAGCATGTCACTAAACAATAAAGATCAAAGCTTTAAACCTAACATGGTACTAACATGATATTAGAAATAATAAAATAACATCCTAACATGATACTAGAAAGCATTAAAAGCATCCTAACATGATACTAGGAATTGAACACATCCTAACATGATACTAGAGAGCATAAAATAACATCCTAACATGATACTAGGAATATAAAACAATAATAAGCATGCAATCTACATTGTTAATAAAATAGGGAGTAAGCTAATCTACTTACTTTGAAGCCTCGTACCTCTTTCTAATAACAAAATACACAAGTTAGTAAACTTCAATGAAAAAAAAAAACAATAATTAAAGAATTAAATTGAAATCAAGTTAAACAAAGTTTAGACTAGTTTTGGACCAAACCCTCAGAAATTATCAACCTTTCACGTCTAGGGCGAAGGCAACTTCAAACTTGGCTAAGAGACTCTAAGTCTAGTGAATGCAGAATATTGTTTTTAATAAAAAAGCTAGTTTAGAAAGAGAGATAAAGAAAGCATGTATTGCTCAAGAGAGAAAAGAGAGAATTAAGGAAGAGTTGATGAGAATTGATGATAGTTGATAATGAAAGTTGATGATGAAAGTTGATTGTGAAAGTTGATAGTTGATAATAGTTGATGAATAAAAACAGAGGTTCGGACCCTATTTATAAGAAAACAGTCCGGAAAAATCATAGAATTTGATAAGGAATAAAACTCCACTCTGTCTCTAATCAAACCGACCTTGTCGCCACAAATTTATCTTGTCGCCAGACGACAGAGTCTGTCGCGAGGCGACAAGCCTGTCGTTTCGCGACAAGACAGTTTTTTGCGGATTTTGTTTTAATCATATCTTTTGATCTAGAAGTCTAAATAAGTCATATAATATGTCGTTGGAAATATCTTGAAGTCTACTTTCTAATGCAATTGGAATCAGATTAAAATCTTTTGTAGATAAAAAGATATGGCCGAAATAGTAAAAAGGTGTCAATTTTGGATAGAGTTTCGTATATCTTTAATATCTTTTTCGTTATAGCTCGGATTTATTATTATAAGGAAATTTTGTTTTTTACCACCTTACAAAAGCACTAAAATCTCTTTTACCACCTCCCAAAAAAAAAGTATTACTTTACCACCTTATAAAAATAAATAAATATAGGTTTTACCACCTCCACCTGACTCCGGTGACGGAAAGTTGCTGTGGGTCCCATTCTAACGGCTACTTTTTGAAATTTACCCCTTTGTTCCTCGATTTTCCGTTATAAATACCCCTTTTAACCAATTTGTTCCAAAAAATCAACAGATTTTTGTTTTTTTTTTCGATTTGGTTCCAAAAAACTCAATTTAAGTGTGCCCTAGCATTCCCAGCATCGACTTGTTTGATATTTGTGCTGAATTAACAAAGTTCACTGAGACAGAAATTGGAAGGAGGTACGATGTTCAATTAAATCTCGAATTAGATGAATTTGTAGCAAATTTTTGCAAATTGTTGTCTGAATTATGTCGCAAATGTGATGTTTGATTGTAATTGTGGATATGACTTAAGAATTGACCCCCAATTTCGTACTTTTAACATTAGGGTTCTTGTTAGTTTCAATTGAATTGGGGTTTTTTAAATTTGAATTGATTATTATAATTAGGGTATGGCAATGGTAATTTTGTTCAACTGGGAGTAATGTTGATGATGGTGCTTGCCAATTGTTGCAGGAAATGTCTTCCGTAAGCTATTCACCATCAAAAGAAAAAAAATGTCAATGCGGAGTACCCATGGCGAGGCTTACTTCCTGGACTAGGGAGAATCCGGGACGCAAGTTCAGGTCGTGCAAGTTCTATGACCCTGTGACAGAGACAAGGGGTTGTAAAGCCTTTGAGTGGGTGGATCAGCCAGATGGAACACCATGGCAAACAGAGGTGATTAACAACTTAATACTTGACAAGAAATTGATGAAGGGTGAGATAAATGACTTGAAGAGGGAAGTAGATGATGTGAGTGGGCAGAGGAGATGCTTGTTGAATGAAATTGATTCCTTGAAGATCAAGTGTAAGGCACTGAATTCTGACAGGAAGAAGATGAGCATGGAGAGTCAAGGAAATGATGGATCATCAAAGAATTTGACTATGTCTATGGGTGTTGTTGTGTTTTGTTTCCTAGGTTTGGTTATGTCCTTGTATTTTGCTAGAACTTAGGATTAGTGTGGACATTAGTCAATTTAGGCAATGTTTTATGGCTTTTGTTAAGGTATCATGTTATGTATTTGAATATTTTGCGTAAATGAAATGAAATGAAATATTTTGAAAAGGTTGCTCTAACTTGTAGTGCTTAATTTAGTCATTCCCATTCATTGTAGTAGCAAAAGGCATATTTACATATGCATACAAAATGTTGAGAAAGTGTTGCAGCAAAAGAGCACTACATATGTTGACCTTAAAAAACTAAGTTGTCCAACTACACACATGAAATTACTTAAAAAACAAGTTGTTCAAATTCTTTGTCCTGCTTCTGGTAACTGGCAGCTTGGGCCTTGGTTGTGTTGCTTGGGCTGGCTGAGATGAAGACTCATTTGGTTGGGGTTGAGTTGAGCTCTTTTTTCTGCCTCTAGGAGTGGGTTGACTCAGAGATTGATAGGGTGCTGATGATGCAGGGGCAGTTGCTGTAGGCTGGGAAGATGTTGCTGCAGTAGTAGCCTGTGGTTTTGGCATTGTCAATGCAGCCTGCATTTCAAAAAAAAAAAAAAAAAAAAAAAAAACATAAGTGATCAACCTAAAACACATACAATGAATGCAACATTTCATGTATATACCTGTTTTGCAGCTTTAGCCTCACTTTTCTTCCTTTGCTCTTTCATCCAAGCTGTCTGCAGCTGTGGCCTTCCCCCTTTGGGATTTTGTGCAGGCTGCTGTGGTTTTTCTGGTGCAGGACCTTGCTTACAGGTCTTGGCATAATGTCCAAACCCACCACAGTTGCTACATTGCTTTTTGATCTTTTGTTTTTTCCCCTGAGAAGTAGCAGCAGTAGACCCTTCACCTTGTTCAAGCTTCCTTTTTTTCCCTTTTGGTCTGCCTGGCTGAACCTTTATCACAGGTGGCAAAGGCTCTCTAAGCTGGACCTTTTCCCAATGCTTTGAACCAGGCATTGCAGCTATAGGAGACTCATATGCATCTAGGTAAGTGACCCTATAATAGTGTGGATGCACATACAACTCAGGGTCCTCCCTCTTGTCTAAAATGCAAGCATAAGCATGGGTACAGGGTATCCCTGTCAACTCCCATCTATAGCAAGTGCAGGTCCTATTTGACAAGTCAACAATGCACTGGTCATCTTTGTATTGAACCTCATAGGTCTCTCCCCTAGTAGCCACAACAGTACATGCCCTAGCATACTTCTCAATGCCATCAAACAACTTGTTGACATATGGTGTTAATAAACCCTCCCAGCTAGAGGCAGCCTCCCACTTATCATTACTTCTCTTCATCATGTACCTTCTTAACCATTCCATTTGGGTAAGAATGGGCTTATCCCTAGCTTCCCTAATCACAACATTAAAAGTCTCACACATGTTGTTTAACAACATGTTAGACTTGCATGTAGTTAAGAAAGCATGCCTAGACCAGTGGTGGGGGGGATGTTTGCAAGGTACTCATATGCTTCATCATTGAGGAACTGAATTGACTCCATAGCCACCTCAAATTCAAACTAACACACACACACACAAAGACACACAGCATACATTCAATACTCAGTTTGTACAGCAATGCCAAACAAAGGATATACAGCTATCCCAAATTCAACAATCCAAATTATACATTCACACACAAGATATCACATGCAAACACAATTATACACAAAATATTCAAAAAAAAATGCAAAGATAAAGTCAAAGTTCTTGTATATACCACTATGCTTGCCCTAGCTGCTGCCCAAAAAAGGTCCTTGAAAGTGGCCCCATGAAATTGCAATTTGAAATTTGCCCAAATGTGTCTGACACAGAACCTCAGCTCTGCCTTTGGGACAACTTCAGCAAATGCTTCAATCAATCCCTAGCATATGACAACATACACAAAAGTTAAACCATATACATGTTTAAAAAAAAATTAAAAAAAAACAGAGTCAAGGCACTTACTTTCTGCCTATCAGACATGAAAGTCAAGCCATGTCCTTTGTCAAAGCACCCTAGTGACTCCATCAGACTTTGAAGAAACCAAACCCATGTCTCCTTATTTTCAATCTCACATGTTGCCCAGGCTATTGGAAATATGTTGTTATTTCCATCTTTACTTACAGCCACCAAGATTTGCCCAGGATATGCTCCTTTAAGGTGGCAACCATCTACCCCAATAATGGGTCTGCAACCAGAGACAAACCCAAAACTCAGTGGAGCAAGGAAAATGTACATTCTTATGAAGATTGGCCTCTGTATCTGATCCATTGTATCCACAACCACATTGCAACTGCTGCCTGGGTTGTACTTTAGGATAGCTTTCCCATAGTCCCATACCCTAGCATATTGCTCAGCTGCACTCCCATAAATAACCAATTTGGCCCTGCTTCTTGCCAACCAGGCTTTGTAATACACAACCTTAATCCCCAAATCATTCAATGCCCTCTCTTGAATCTGTCTTATCTTCCACCCTGGGTTACTCCTAAATTCCTCTAAGTACCTGTCTGCCAGAAATTCAGCTGTCACCTTCTTGTTCATCTTTGTCCTTACACACCTATGCTTCAACACTAAAGACTTAATCTGGAAAGCATCTGATTTCAGTAACCTGGAAGCATAGAACTTGAATCTGCACTTCCTCCCTTTCACACAAGTACACTGAACCAATCTACAACTTTTCTTGTTGTACTGACAACTACACCTTCTTCTACAGTAAGTTGTTATCCTTTTGCTGTTATTATGCAATAGGTAGTACTCATACCTATTCTCAATTGCATGTTGCCTCAAAGCTTTCCTCACCACTTGAACATTGCTGAACTTTAAACCCACTTCAAATTGGATAGGCTTGGAGAAATCTGTTTCAGCATTAAACCAAGTACAACCACCATTGTCATCATCAGACTCACCATCTAAGCTCCTAAGTTCCTCAGATTCATCATTAGCTTCTTCTTCAACCCTGATGTCAAGTGAGTTCAGATGTCTATCAATGTCAACCTTAGGATCCTTAGGCTCCTCTGGATCTTCACCTACACCTTCCAAGCTGCCCTTCACCTCACTTCTAAGCAGATCTAAGTTTTGCCTCAACCACTCTTCATCATCTTCATCATCATACACATCCTCTTCTCCCTCCTCCCAGTCCAGTCCTAGATCACTGTGCTCAGAATCAGAAGACTCAGTTCCTCTCTCCCTATCACTGTACTCATCTTCAAACACCAACTTCTTCCCTGCTCCTTGCTTCTTCTTGCCTGCACCTTGCTTCCTAGGTTCTTCACCCCCAGATCTAGCACCAATAGCTCCCTCAAGAACCTTTCCCTTACCCTTTTCAGCTGCAGTAAACTTCCCAGAAGCTCCCTCACCTAACTTTCCCTTTCCCTTATCTTTTGCTGTCACTCTATCTGTAGCTGCATGCACTCTTTCACCCCTGTCCTCAGCTTCTTTGTCATGAATCTCAATCCCTTTTAACCTTGGGCTTCTCCTTACTTCTAAGCTAGTATCCTTTGGGCCTGTCTTAAGTATTCTAGGCCCACCAAATTTCTTTTTAAGTCTGCTCCTCTCTTTTGAAGTCAACTCATTACCATCTATAAGATTAAATGGTGTTTTATCAGTTGCTTGAATTTGCTCATGGCTAGTCACATACATCTCTATTTCCCCATCTTTATTCACTGTCTCAAGGAACCCCTTTACCTCATCATCACTATTCAACTCCCTTTTACCAGTTACCCAAGACTTCCCTTTCTGTTTATACCAACAACTAAATCCCTTAGGCACCCTAACAGTAGCATACACAAAACCATGTATAGCTGACTCCCTCAAGTAGTGTACATCTATGCTAGAAACAGGAACATTTTTCCTCACAAAAACCCAACCACCATCCCAATTTAACACCCTTCTATTTTTACCAACTAATGAGGGTATAAATGCACCCCCCAATGTCATTTTAAGGTTCACTTTATCCATCCTAGCTGTAACAGGTCCAACAACAACAAAACAAACACAACAATGCACAATCTCAGTATTTAATTGAACAATTAATCATTCAATCCAGTTTACAACTACTCACAAATTACAACATGCAAGACCAATTAGGCTACACTGTGCACTTAATTAACAATTAAAATATAAATAAAACCCTAATCAACTAATTAATTAACAATAACACAGTTCAACCAAGTCAAAGATTCGCATAATTAGGGTTTATAATTGTTTAATTCACATATTCCCAAAAACAGCAAATTTTACCCCAAATTACTCCCAATTACCCACACAAAGTACAGTAAGGAGCTAAAAAATACCTCTTTTGTCAGAATTCGAGATTCTTTGTCAGCAAAGACTCAAGCTTTTGGACCTTTACGCGTTGAAGATGACAGATACCTCGCTCAGTAGCTTCGCTATTGTGGTCCCAACTACTCTTGCTGAGGGAAGAACTGTGCGACTTAGGGTTTGCTTTTTGACAAATATCAGAAAATGAGAGGAGAGAGAGTGACAAGGTTGAATGTAAGGGAGAAATTGATGAGAAATTGATGGAGAGAGGTGAGAATTGATGATAATTCAGAGGGGAAGGTGAGAAAAGGAAGAAAGAGAGGGAAATCGTATTTTTTGTCATAAATGTGGAGGGAAATGAGAAATGGTGGGACCCACAGCAACTTTCCGTCACCGGAGTCAGGTGGAGGTGGTAAAACCTATATTTATTTTTTTTATAAGGTGGTAAAGTAATACTTTTTTTTTGGGAGGTGGTAAAAGAGATTTTAGTGCTTTTGTAAGGTGGTAAAAAACAAAATTTCCTTATTATAATATATCATTGGAAAGATAATTTCAAGATCTATCCAACCATATAAAATTTGGATAAAAAATATGAGGCTCGAAAATAATATCTGACTATCTTTGAACATGTTTAAATCCGAATAGAATTAGGAAAGTTTTAAAAAAGAAAAGTTTATATTCAAATCAAATTCCATGATCTTATCTTTTCAAAAAAGGATAATTAAGATATTTTAGAAACTTATAAAAGATTCTAATCAATCCTAATTAGTTTAGGAATAGGATTAAACCTTTGGACCCTCCTCATGATCATTGGGTCGTAGGTAAAATCCGGTTTGGGCCCAGTTTAGTATTTTGACCATAACTTCCTCATTATTCATCGGAATTGGGCTTATAATATATCGTTGGAAAGGTCTTTTAAAGCCCCATCCAACTACACCATTATTGGACCCTTATCATGGACCAAAATAAACTGAATTGGACGTTTTCATAAAATAGAAATGGTTTTCGAAAACAGAAAGAAGGATTTTAATAAAAACTAACCGCAACACTTGACTTTTCACACTTTTACCTCATTCGATTATGTTTTGACGTGAAAGGTATTCATCACTGGGTTTGGTTTTGGGGAGACACAAATGGGTGTCTACACTAACAAGATTTGTTTTGTTTAAAGATATGATGTACTCATTTTTTATTTAAAACTATCTTTTATGCTTTCCTTAGATGGGATTTGTAATTAGCTAGAAAACTAGATAGATTTTAGGTACATAATCAATCTAGGATTATTTAGTGTTGGGGAGCAAGTAATGTATCCTAATTGAGTAATTGATGTAGGTTTTTAGAGCATCTCCAATGGTGTTTTTTAAAGACCTGCTTTGCTGAACCATTGGAGCACTATTGAAAAACCTGCTCTCGTGAGGAATACTGCTGAGTTAAGCTACACTGCTTGGAAATTTTAAGCATTTATAAATTATTTTAAAAACTTGAAGAGTGGGGGACACGATTGGTTTTTCATGAAACGTGGTATGGAATTGCTATAAAAGATAATGCAACATCATTTTTTATCTTTTTCTACAAATAAATTTTAAAATATTATTTTCATCATTATCGACTGGCATATAGCTAGGTAGGTGATGTTGACTAATCTTAATCCTAGCATATAGCTAGTTAGACTTTTTTCTTTTTTATAAAAAAATTGACTGACATTTACGGGGCGTTTGGCAACAGGGATAGGGATAATGATGATAAGAAGATAGGATACGGATAGGGAATTATTAGGTGGGATAAGGATAAAAATTATGATATCTATTGTTTGGAATGAGTTGGGAATGAATTAAATTGGGATAAGTAGCAAATTTACTTAACTATCCTTACTAAACTTTCTCCTCTCTCCTCTTCTTTCCCTTTCATTAAGGAGTGCTTTCCCTAAATAAAAAGAATTGCAATTCCATGAATACCTCTACTTTTGTTTTACAAATTCGCAATCTACCGTCCACGTCATTAGTTTAATTAGATTTATTTTTTTAAAAGGCCTTTTTTCCTCGCTTCCCATGTCGTTCAAATCAAAGTTGGGTTCCAGTTTCCTCCATTACCTTAGATCAACCATAAAAATTAAAATCAAACCTCTTTCATTCATTCTTTAAATTTCATCATTCATACTCCATGTTAGAGGTGATCAAAATCGGGCCGGGTCGGGCCTTAAAACACTTCCTCGTGCCCAAACCCGCAAAAAGTAGCTGGCTTGTCGGGCCAAAACGGGCTTTACGGGTTTATTCGGGCCGAATTCGGGCTTTTTAACTAAAAATGCGTTTTTATGCTTGCCCAAACCCGCCCTATTTTCGGGCGGGCTAGCGGGCCGGGCCATTGTTGATCACCTCTACTCCATGTCAAGGTGGGTGAATTTTCATATTAAATTTGAGGATGATTGGACGAACAAAATTTTTGAGAGTTTGATTTACTGATTCTTTTTTTTTTATGGGTACTATAATGGGATTATTTTGCAATTCTCTCTCAAGCCTAATTCTTTGGGCATGGATAAATTCATGGGATTATCTTGCAACTTTCTCTCTAAAATCTTGATTTTTCAATCAATTCTGAAGACTCGACGCTCAAAATCACCGCATCTGCCACCTTCGCCACCGCCACATCTTCCACCTTCGCCACCAGGAGTTCTACCGTCTTTACCGCCGCCGCCTTAACCAAGGTTAATGTAAAAGTGAAACTAATTTTGTTTTGGTTTTATGCGGTAGATCCAACAACATTTATTAAGATTTTTTTTCTTAGTTTTATTTAGTTTGATTTTGATTTATACTCGATCAATCTTGGCTCAATTTCATTATGTTCTTCTGAATTCATCCATTACAAGATTTACAGTAGAATTTTTTTTAGTTTTTGAGAATATTGATTACGGATTTACAGGTTCTGCACTTTCTAATATTGATTACAAATTTAAAGTTTTTCATTCTTTCAAAGCTTAAAGAGGAAACCGCTACCTCAGTTGGCGGTTTTCAATTGGGGAAAACCGCTTACTCAAATAGCAGTTTTGTGTGATTTTTAAAAAAAGAAAATACCAATTTTTTCCCAAATGCTGACATGGACAGTAATTTGGGTATTGTTAAGAGTATAGCTGTATTTATGGAATTGCAATGGATATAAGCATTATTATGGGAAACACTCTTCATTAAGGGCAAATTATCTTTTATCTATTAATTTTTATCCTCAAACCTTATACTTGCCCCCCTTGTTATAAAAATAGAGGGATAAGCCCCAATTTAGTCCCCATCCCTTTTATATGGGATAACTTATATCCCATCAAACAAACAAGGGATGATGGGATATGAGGGAGACATGAGGGATTTTTAATCCTTATCCCATCAATTATCCCAACAAACAAACATGCTATTACTCCTATAGTTTACAAGATTATAGATTGTACACAATTACATTCACTCGTACTATATGTTTCATTTTTCATTGAATTTTATTTTGATAATTTTTAAATTTAAATTTTTTGATTACTTTTTATAATAACAAACTTGACTTTGTCAACATAAGATTTTGCCAAAATTTTAGCCAACGTACAATATTTAATTTAGCAACCATATTTAGCTTTGAATTATTAGCTAATGCATTTATAAATAAGTTTTTAAAACTTAAGAATACAACCAGTATTGTTTTCATAAAAACATAATCTTAAAATACTTTCATATCTACAATTAGTTCCTCGTAAATTTAGGTGGATGATACGGATAATCCATTTAGTCAATATTTTGGTTTGGAAAATTCATCAAACTGTGGAAATTTCACCTCTGAAATTCCTACCCTCAAACACACTACCACCTTGGCTACTATTATCCCAATACTACAATGTCTAATTTGCAAGACACCATGCCAAGCTACTATCCTCAACCTCCACACTTTCAAGTGAATCTAATGTGCATGGTTCATGATGCTACAAGAGGAGAAAGTGTAGGGGCCTCTAGCATGCACCAAGAATCATCACTCCAAAGGTCTCAAATATATGGAATCTGACACTCCTCAAAGTGATAATATACAAAAGGTAAATGCACAAGCTACTAGTAAGTCAACATATAAGCTTTCATGGACCCAATACATGGATGAAGATTTATGTAATAGTTGGTTAGAATTCACAACTGATTCAATTAAAGGCACCAATAAAAGTAAGGTGGATTATTGGAAAAAAAAAACTTGTAGAGTATTATAACAAGTGGAGAAGGGAAGGTCCTCCAATAACCGTAGAGCAAGCCACAAATCACTGGTATAAAATGAGTCATGAGGGTAGCAAGTTCAATGGGTGTTATATACAAACTAAAAGTGGTCACCCAAGTGGCAATGATGATGACCAAATAATTATTGATGCCCAAATACTTTTTACTAGCAAAAGTGAAAACAAGAAAAGAAAAAATTTACATATTTACATTCTTGGAAAATTCTTCGAAATGCCCCGTAGTGGAAGGATTATGTTTCCACACAAAGTAGTTCTACAAAAAGAATAAAGATCTCTATTCCTACAGATAACACTATCTATAAGAGGGTTTAGGCATACTAAAAAGATAATGAGTGAGAATAAAAATCATCAAGAGGGTTGTTGTCTTATTTTGCAGGAACTTAATATAACAATAATTTTCTTTGAGGGGAAGAAATCTAATTTCCTCATAAACATGGTTATTTTGACTTTTACCACCTCACAAAACACAAAAATTTCTTTTACCACCTCCACATCCAAAAGTTTTATTTTACCACCTCATAAAAAAACAAAAAAAAAAAAAAAAAAAAAAAAAAAAAAAAAAAGGATAGATTTTACCACCACAATTCAACTCCGGTGACCGAAAGTTGATGTGGGCCCCACTATTTTTCATTTCCCTCCACAAGGGTAAAAAACCGATTTCCCCCTCTCTCTTCCTTTTCTCACTTTCCTTATTGAATTTTCTGAAATCTTACCATCAGTCTCTCACCTTCCTCCATTTAATTTTTTGAATTCTTACCTCTATCCTCTCATTTTCTAAAATCTTACCTCTCTCCGTTCATTTTCTATAAAAGTAAAACCCTAAGTCTCAAAATTCATCACCAGCTTTCTCATTTGGCACCACAAATTCGCAACAACTAACTCAGGAACAGTTTGTCATCTTTAACGTGGAGGGGACCAAAAGCTTGTGTCCTGCTTCAATTGACAAGCACCAGCATCAACATTACTTGTAATTGAACACAATTATCATTCCCAAACCCTAATTACATTAACCGATTGTAATATTTAAAAACCCAAATTAGTTGATACTAACATGAACCCTAATTTTTAAAATATGAAATTATTGGGGCTCAATTCATAAGTCATATCAACAATTCCAATGATACGTACATAACAATTGGAACATAATCACGACATGATGAATTGCGAAAATATACATACTAATTCATGATATTTGTGATTGAACTGAATTTCGTACCTTCTTCCAATTTCCCTCTCAAATGATGTTGTTAAATGAGCATAAATCTGGAACAATTGGATGATAGGATTGAAAGGATAGAGCGAATTTAAAAATTTGGGAAGAAATTCACAAAAAAAAAACCTAATTTCACGGTTTTTTATATGAAAAGTGACACCGGGATTATTTATACAAGATAATCGTGGAAAATTGGGGTAAATTTGGAAAAATAGCCGTTAGTGTGGGCCCACAACAACTTTCCGTCACCGGAATTGGGTTGTGGTGGTAAAATCTATCTTTATTTTTTTTATGAGGTGGTAAAATAAAAATTTTGGATGTGGAGGTGGTAAAAGCAATTTTTGTGTTTTTGTAAGGTGGTAAAAGTCAAAATTTTATTTATTTTATTTTGTGTTTGAGGGTGAATTCCCAAATCGTTCCATTGCACGCATCTGTTATAAAAAGATAGTGGGTGTGTCAACTGCGAGCAACTTGGTTTCTTGCCTTGAATCACAATACAAACAAGTTGCAATATTCAGATATTTCTCAACTTTTCAATACGAAGTATAATTTATGAACAACATTCTTGTATTTGTCACATTTAGTCTCCCATCAGACAAAAATCTCAAAGGGAGATACAAAGAGAGGTGAGAAGATCATTCTAGTTACATACACTTTTATTGTTTAAACCCAAATAAAACAGGTGCTATCCTAAGCAATGGTTCAAGTGTATTAGGATGAAATTTTCTTGCAAAGAGGAAACAATACGAGCCTGGCACATTGTTATATATACAATCAGATTGATCTCTAACTCGACTCAAGAACCTTTCAGAAACATCCTTTCTAACAAACGTCGTGGGATGAGAACCAGGCTTACTCCAATCAACCCAAGTAATACTTCTGTTAGAATTCGAGTCCTCACCAACTTTCACCACAAGGGTAGCTAAGTAGTGCTCATCCATGTAACATGGAGGCCTGCAATGATCTCGAAGAACAGGATAGAATGCCTGATCTGATACAACTGCAATGCCAAGGTCTCGGTTAAGTTCAAACCACTGATTACCTTTTCGCCAATCTGATAACTGTATAGCAGGTGCCATATGCTTGTTGTATCTACCTCGTCCCACCTTTCTAGGGTCATCAAAAGATCCCACAAAGCTGTGCTTCGACTTGATTAGATAGTCGTAAATAGCACTGAAGTTGAATAGAGGAATGCAGGATTCTGATAGTAATATGAATCTTTCATTAGAGAAGTCTAGCAGGGCATTAGCTAGTAATCTTCTCTCTGCATCTACCATGGTTGCCCTTCCCCATTCCACTGGCTGCCAGCACGAAACCGCAAAAGATATTGTTATTTTGTTACATGCCAATAACGTGTAGTATATGATACGTAAAAGAATTGCTTGAAGGAAGCAATAAAATTCAAATTAGCATAAATTTTGTAAGCTATTGTACCAGTATTATGTTTGGACAAAATTGCTTTTAGTGATATCTACAACAGAAAAAAGTGAGAAAAAAGAATGGAAAACGGGAATTGAAGGACATACTTAATTTCTTCACTGTTTTCTGACACAAATTTCATACCTCATCACCCATAAATCCATAATAAACAGCAGATAATTACTGTGACATTCCTTGATTTTTTTTTTTTTTTTTTTTCATAATTGGCATATGTTATCAGGCAATAGCTAGAAACGAAATAGGAATGTTTTTAAACCTTAGGTGTCTTTAACAAACTATGAAGCGTATGTTTTCAATGAACAAAGATAAATGATATTCTACGAACCATCATCTAACAATGAGACGTGCATCAAATAAGAGAAACTAATTAGGTGTAAAAAATATAGACCTTGCTAGGTATTCTACGCTGGTAGAACACGGATGATTCAACAGGCTCATCAACGGACTCGGATGATGTGTGGAGGTATATTGAGTAGAGGCCTTGATGTCCCTTGAAGAACAATTCCCACAATGGTGCTAGTGGCAGTGCCTTCCTGGCCAAGAACATAAACGCCACCTTAGGCGTCCTATTATAAGGATAATCCTTAATACTAGGTACCATAGAAGCACGCCACAAGAGCTCCTGATCAGACATTGTGTGCCACAACCCCCTCGGAGCTATCCAATCACCAAAGCCTCCGAATCCATTACCTGATAGTTCGATGCCAGAAGCTGGCATGCTTTGTATTGGTATGAAGTCTTCAGAAACGAGGAATTTCCTGATGCGACCATTGACAAAGATCCCAAGGACTATAACACAGAATGCAATCGTAACAGTAAAGATTATGATGGTGGTAACTTGAATGGCTGCAAACCGAGAGCTGCTTTCCTTGACCATTTTTCTCAGCCATGAGCCTTTCACATAAACATCCACCTTTTGTTGTTCCATTTCCTCTATGAACAAAGTTAATTTTCGGGTGGTTTTAGGATGGAAGAGGAGATTACTAGCAAGACTATACACGTTTTTAGAAAAAGATAGACATGCATGAAAGGTGCCAAAATACAGTAGAAAAGTTATTAATACTTCGTATCACATTAGACACATTAATTTCACGCAATGAATGAACTAAAAACTGATAGAGCACACGTTAAAAATAATGCGAAAAAACACAAGGGGAAGCAATCAGAGAACCTTTCTCGTGTGTAGCTTCTGTATCTAACGACTCAACCACAGATATTTTCTTTTCTTTTTTTTTTTTTTCATTAATTAGTAGAGGTTATTGTTATACTAATCCCGAAACACTTTTTTGAACATTATTTTAGTTGGGAAACTAATTTTGGCATACCCTAAATTGATTTTGGCACACCCCTATGTGAGAAGAGCATAGAAAAATATGCTCTCACAAAGGGGTGTGCCAAAATTAATTTAGGGTGTGCCAATATCATTTCCCTTTTAGTTGACTCACCACTTTACTCTCACATAAATTACTTTATACGTGTGACAATATCTCGTTTGCAAGCATGCGTAAATTAGTAATTGTAAAAAATAATGGAGTTGTGAAGCGCATCATCAATGAGATAAACAAACCAAACAAAACCGAACTGAATATGGTATCGCTCATCAGCCAAATTTACAAAAGATTAACCTAAACTACCCAGCAAGTCTAATTTTTTACGGGCATTACACAGCAGTACGTACAAGTTCAAAAATAAGATAGATACACAATAACTATGAAGTGTAGCCTAGAGATGATCAGATCACAGCTGCAAACATAATATGGTTATATTGCTTTATTAACCTTGTCAGCTAGACAATTATTTCACCAAGGATCCACAGTCATTGTGGAATTAAACTAATGATTTAAAGTAGGCATGGTTCTCACACAATACATATATACAATGCAGCAAAGCAAGCAAGAACTACAGAAACAATGAGTTTAGGTCGTCTAATCTCCATAATCTTTGATGAAATCCAATTGCATGTATATGCCCAGATCCAATTGAGTGCAAAATGTAACCTATAAGTCCGTTGAAGTTTTGACAAGAGCATGCCCTAGGAGGAACAAGGAAACCAAATTAATTGTACAACTTTGGATAATCAAAGGAAGAAAATTACATTAAAAATAATATGAAACTTATTGTCTAAAAGAAAGAATCTGAAAACTTGTAAGCAATTTACGCATACAATATCAGAGTCGTCATATATGATGAAACAGTGTGCAAACAGTTCCCCTTTTATACAGATTGACATACAATTCAGGAAGCGTTAGAGCAGTGCTTCTAACCTAAAGAGGTGTCAATGAGCCTAGAAAACAGCATCTCTTATTATAATTTGCTCAAATCGTCACCAAATGCTGCAACACTGTGAGTTTCTAAGGAAAAGACCTGCAGTCCTCAAACAAATTTTCTTTCAGAGTAAAATCTTTATTAGTAAGATACGTACACGTTAGTCTTAAAAATGCTCAAATTTCCTATAGATCTTATGATAATATAATTATCATGATTGAAGAGATAATTATTGGCAAAATGGCAAGCTTTTCTGCTCCTTACATAAAGACACTAAAAGTGAAGCAACATCTACTACATACTACAATTATTTTTTTTAGGAAAAATTAACAAGAATAATCCCAACTTTTAACATCCCATCTGTAGTTTAATACTTTAATCTAGAATAATCCCAACTATTAGGTGACCCTTCTCAAAATAGTTTCAATTTTTTTTAACCGGTTGAACAGGTAAAAAGAGTGATGTGTGAATTTGGTATTGGTTAGTGCCTCATAGCATGAAATAAGCATTTCCTGACCTTAAAATGAAATCAACAATCTATGGCATGAATTTATTGCCGTTATTCTGGGGTTGCAGTAGCACATAAATCTTACAGCATCCAATACCAGGCCCAATCTTGGCAAAAACCTCATTGGATTGGGTAGTGTTGCTTTGATATACAAATGCAAACCATCTATTGACCAGATGCATTCTAGGGCTATATCTATATGATGAGAATGAATTAATATGAATACACAAATGAGCATTGGATTGGCATAGACAGCAGTAAATAGCACTGTGGACATTACCTCAGGCAACTTGTGTTGTTGAGCTAAATGCTCAACATGGAGCCTCACGTTAGATGCAGCAATATACCACAGGGCACGATCGATATCTTTGTATAGAGTGGAAACTATGTCAAATAAAGTAGTACTGCCATTTTCTATGGCATTCAAGATTGAAGATTCTCTATCTCTGCGATTCCTGAAATCAGACTATGCATTGTAAGATATTTTATGACTACAGTTTCAGTTAATTACCACAATATTACATCCACAAGCTGCTGTGACCTGAGAATATAAACTATACAAGACATATGAGGCCAGATATATAGAATATCACACACAACTATGAACAAACCGTGACAAAGAAAATTACACACATAAATTGCCAGGGCAATATCTCATCTAACAAAAAATATGGTAAATGCTTTATATGTGAAACAGTGAAAGAAGAGAATCATTAAATGCAGTTCATACTTGAGATATCGACAAAGCATGTGTTTTGGCCACAAATTGACTCTCCCGTGCATAGGAATCAAAGCATTTGGAGAAAGCTCCAAGAATTTGTATGTCGTATTAAAGTATGCCTGCAAGAAAAATAAGCATTGTTGAGGTGATGAGATCAAAGTATAGTAGCTGTAGCCTTTCAAGATGAACAATCTCTTCCTGCAATTCAATGTAGGGAAGCATGGAAAAAAGAAAAAATTAGCTACTCCCATAATTAGTTCCTGCTAGTTGAGTTCAAGCCTGATAAATTTATTTTCCAATTATCTTTATTTCATTCAAAATTATAACGGGGGCAATTGTTTCAGGGTTCTTTATAAATGGACAGAATACTCAGCACAAATAATGGGACGGTGTGTATAACATAAAATGATCCAAAAAAAAGTACGACGAAAAAAATTGGGTAAAAATACACAATCAGCTTACTCCCATATTTCCACCAGAAAAAGCATCTAGAACCGCACTACCTTGCCTGCAACATCAGTTAATCAATAAATTACTTAATACATCAATGGTTCAAGCATAATAACAGAATATAACAAGATGCACCTATGATCATTTTAAGAAAAATCTTTCTTTTTTCCTGTACTATCAAAAAAAGTTTCCACAAATTAATCATAGAAACTATGAATGTATCTCTTTTCAAGAGTGCTAGAAACTAAATTTACAACATTCCTTGCTAGTTTGAACTATACAAGCTGGAGGATTTTGCAGAAGCAAGTGCACTGACTTAGATAAACATGAAGAAGCATATTCTCCGTCCAACAATTTTAGAACAGAGATCATGTGAATATAGTCTCTATATTTCAAGGAAAACATTGAACATGTGACTACCAAGTACGGAGTACCAAGATATGAATATTTTAGCACATAAATTCTTCATCAAAAATGAAATTAAATTGAATAGAAAAGATTTCACACAGAATTTATTTAGCTCTGCTTAGTACCTATATGTAAAGAGATCATAGAACAATATTTCTATATGTATCTACTTTAAGAGGACCTTACCCAACACAATGGTCACCAACAATCAGTGTATGAGTATTGATATGGAGCAAAGCCATATGACCATCCGTGTGGCCCTGTTATTGAAAGACTTAAAACTATCAAACTTGGAAAATATCATCCTCCATAAGGACTAGAAGAATGCATATAAACAACTATAGTGCAAAAAATACAGATAGCATAAAAAATAAAATAAATTATATCCAATAAATCATAAACACTTTTTCTTTTCCACGCACCTATGGGTAAATTTAATTGCTCTACATAAATTTCTCATTCCATAAGTCTCATTGAGTAGAAGAGAGTCATAAGCCTATAATTTATTTGAATAATGAAGCTTTGAACATAACAAAGTCCAATAAAACAGCAATGCATAGGACAATTTGTAGGAGGCCAGCCACACAGGTTACTAAGAGTATACCAAAAATAATCCTGAGTAGTATAGAAAAAAGATTCAAGGAGTGTCCATGAATTTCTCCTTTAGTGACACTCAGGTTCTGGTGAGAGATATTTTATTAAAAGAAACTAAATATAATCTTAGACAGAAAATCCAATAATGTAAGGATGTGTTAGTTAGCCTATACTATACCGGGGCTGAAATGACTTGAAGTCGCTGGCCCCCAACATTTATTTCTTCCCCACCTGCAACTGATGTATACCCAAGAGACCAGTCATCTGCAGTCAAACAAAGTTGTTATAACACTTTTGATCTCCATGAAAGTAAATAGTTAGTTACTAACGAATTAACATTTGCTTAGACCCAAAATATAGATGCACCTCTTTGAGATAATAACTTTCAGAGAGCTATGTGAACTGGCGAAGCCAAAATATAGTGAATGGATTTATGATGGTCCAGCAAATTGTATTCCACTATCATTACTTAGAAGTTCTTAGCACTAATCGTTTGTTTTATTTACTTCAATCATACACTTATCTTAAATTTGGAATACATGATTAGTTTTATTTTATTTTTTTGAAACCTGGAATGCATGATTAAATAACTAACAAATAAGCTCAATCATTAATATGGATATTCTTAATTTTATATGGGCTTGATCTTGAATCTAGAAAACAGCACTATTAAGATGTAGAGCTGTAGGAGTGTAAAAACCTGCAAATATGTACCAACCCAAAAGTCCAAATCCCAAAATGTGGAAGCCCCATGTAACAGTCAGTGCACCTCGTAGAACAATACTAATGTATCATTAACATAGGAATTGAAAGGTCTTGCACTCCATGAAGCTTTATATAGCTCACAGTCAGTCTCCTATGCAGATTCAGAATATGTATATTTCTCCTGATACATGTTATGTGTTTTGAGAATGGTGAGATAGGATGCCTCCTATTAACATACTGTGAGCTTGCCACTTCTTTTGGGTCCTACCTATTTGAAGTGAAAGGATGCAGAAGTCAGTCCCCTTTTATTATGGTACAATGAAAGCTTTCTGTCTTGACTATGGACATCTGGACTCTGGAGGCACAAAATCACATAGTCAATTTGGATTCTTGGCTACTTTATAGGACTCATGTTCAGAGAGCAATGACAAGACAGTTCAAAGCAAGATTTTTTCCTAATCCCTTCATGGAGTAGATCTGTCGTTCCAGCTAAGCTCTGAAATGATGTTGCAGGAGCAAGAGAAAACAGGTCCAAATCAATCCCTCTTAAGTACTTTTCTATAATGATCTTAAAGCCAGAAACTAACTGATACATACACCTGAATTGCATTAAGCACATTCTTACAGCCAGCACGATAAGCTTAGACACACACAATACTATCCATTGTGAATGAGAAACTGAAACCCCTTTCACTGCAAATCTCTGAAGAGAAGATCAACTTACTACAAACCCCTTGTGGCCCCAATATAAGCAGCTTACAACAAGCCCCTCCAGATCAGTATTTGAAAAAGCTGTGCTGACGCCCAAGGTGCTGATGCCCAAAATCTTAGAAAGGCCTAGGTGATATGTTTTCAATGAACACATAAGCACAAAGCTGTGTAGAGCTAGCATTAACTTTATATCTGCAACTGTTTTTACACTCAGATATTTTTTTAAAAGAATTGTGCCACACTTTGATGATGAGCACACTTCATGCTTGTGCTTTGTGCCTAGGTTGAGGCCCCTATCAGCTTAATGCACTTTAAGCCTTTTCAAACAATGCCCTAGATCCACTTCCTCCACCTAATTCAAACCCTTAACACCCTATAGCCTGCTCCTAGAACTGTGGGTTTCCCTATCATATACCTTCCCAAAACCAAGCTTAAGATCTACCCTTCATATAAGTTCAAGAAACATCATAAATTCCCTCGTTTACCAATAATCACCAATGCCACATCCAAAACTTTTGGTCTAAGCCAAAAAATCAAACTGGAGATAGTAGACCAATTCAGGTTTGATACAACTATAGTACTATACATAGTCATTCATTTATGAAACCTCGACTTGGGTATAGAAGAATACCTTTTACAATACGATGCATTGTGTATTTGTGAGCCAATAAAATTGCATCAGGGTTGCATTTTTGAATAGCTGACAAACCTGAACAAATCCACAAAATCAGTAAGTCAAATGCAAGAGACATGATTTGCAGATCACTGCAGCTTTCAAGAAATTCTTTGCTGCAGACATGTTGGACACGGCCTTAGAGATATACTGAAACACATTTGAACCTCAACAAACCTTGTCTGCAGTGAGATAATGACATTAAAAAAGTCACTGGAAAAAAAGCTCTGACTGGAGAAACTATGCCACAGAAAAACAGTATAAAAAGCATGCACGATTCACAAAAAGAGGTGCCAGAAAAATAAATCAATTGCCACTATAGCACATTCAGAGCACACGATGAATTAAATAACTTATGTGACTCATATGCTAGCCAAGAGAACTGCTAAGCGGAGTAGCAATAATGGCCACTGCACCAATAATATTACGGTTGCAGCTCAGTAAAGACAACAAACAAGGCCAAGGAACAGGAAACAAAACAGGTTTTGATATTGGATCAACATTATATCTCAACCAATCAAGAATGTAGGTCACTTGCAAATTGCAATAGCTCTTTCATGAGTTTCATCAACGATGGCCAGGTATGGCAACTCAAAATAATTTTCTCCTATCAGAACCAACATTACTGGAAATAAAATTATGAAAAACATTTAAAATGACTTACCATCCACATGATCAGCATGATGATGTGTAACAAACACGATCAACTTTCTTGGTAAAGATGCAATAATATCCGCAAGCTGATAAAAACAATGAGACATTTATGAGTATAATATGACAGTAGGAAAAAGATATACTACGTACATCATTCTTGTCATTTCTAAAGCTAAACAATTGAGCCATATTGTACAGATAAATATAAAGATCCATCTAAGACAGGTCATCTATTAAAAGGAACTGCAGATTGACTTGATATTGTATATTATAATGAAATAATATTTATATTGAGCAGATAGGAGTGAGAACACGTAAGTTGAAATTAAAAGCCTTTAAACAGAGGTTTTATGCCCTCACCTCCTTCAAAAGTTGCATCAAACATCTCAAAGGTCAGATGTTTTCAGTTTGGATAGCAACAGAGAATAGTGATTGTCCAAGGCCCTACAACCTATATGGTAATATTTTGACAACTTAGATCTATATGTTCAAACTTCAAAGTAATAGAGTTACAATTCTAATTATTGACATTTCTTGACAGAAAGTCAAGGATCTTCACAGCAAAATTTACCCTCATGCATCAAGTTGAAAACACCTAGAGTTTCAACCACTGCCGAAGTGCCGATAATAGTAAGGAAGATCCTTGATGTGAAAAATTAGACAAAAAATGAAGTCAATAACTTCACGAATAAATAAGATATTTGACATCCTATAAGACCATACAACTAATACAAGCCTTACTGCCATTGTACATGTTCCCTTTTTTATTTGTGGCGGGTGAAGATGTTAGTCTTCCACCAGATGTGACTAAAACCTTTGATATCTCATGTTCTAATAGGAAGAGAAACAGATAGATCTCAACCAACTTTACAAATATTATAGGGATGGAGAAATAGCTACCCCTTAAAACTGTGAAGCAACAGAGAGGCATGATATATCTCATAAACCTCTTCTAGTAAGCTTATTTTCAAAGCCTTGCAATTATTGAGAAGCTATCAAAGTAGCCTAGTTGACAATATCAGGGTTTTTTTTTAATAAAAAAAAAAAAAAAAAAAAAGGAGCTCCATCACAGCCCCCAAAAACAGATTCTGTGAAAATGAGAGTTAGCATACTGGATCTTTCCTTAAACTTAATGCATATATACATAACAGTTTTCTTAATGCATGGATACATAATAGTTTTCCTTATTTACTCTGATGATTTCTGATTATCTTCCACTGGTGGTGTTGATGGATGATTTCTATTTATGGAAAGAACTACCCTGCAGGTCTATAGATTAATTAAAAATATTAAATTCATCAGCTCTTTCACCAATTCCATCACCCTAAGATTTTAATTACTTCAATTTCTAAAAATGACAAATACACTGCAAAGATACAAACAGAAATACTTATATACAACTAATGACAGCATTCAGTAATTTTCAGAGAAGATATCGACAACAGAAGAAGGTAATGTGAACTTTCCTATCAAGCACTTGACATCCCCAACAATGTCAACAATCCCTGAGCTTACGAACACTACCTCCAACCAAAAATTATACTCTCATAGCAGTATAGAATATATAAGCTTATGAAAATTATCCCCCAACTCTCAAAATGCATGTTATACACATTCATACATATCACACAATTGCTTCTAGACTTCTAGTATAAAGTTCCACACACTTTACAAGAGTGGGCTTCATTTTATGCTATATATCTACAAGGAAAATACCGTTTTGGCATATGTGCAGTGAATTGATGAAAGTTTTTTCAGAATTAAGTTCTAATGCTGGGTTGGCTAAAAGTATACCTCCTGATGGGACTGAACTCTGCATCCTGGATCTATTAGTAGTGCATCTCCATGAGCAATAAAATTGTTATCGCTTTCACTATTGGCAACAATCTGTGGGGCAATGACTACCAAGTTCGTAGTGGAGAAAGGCCTGCCAGTTCTACTTCTCATCGGTACAAGTCTGACACCCAGAGGATATTCCTGTAAAAGAGACAAAAGTAATTCACAAAACCTCATTAGAGAATGATTTCTACAGGTTTACAACATCAATTGAAATCAGCCACAATAAGAGAGCTCATGGTTTAAAGAACCAACACAAATTCAGACTAAATGATCAAATACGTGCATGAGTTGCATATCTCTTTGTAGCTTTATCCCTCAATAAAAGAAAGCATAGCTAAAAACATAACTGCTGCATCAAAACAAATAAACAACAAAACAAATTCTAGTATAAAATAGATTCAACCTGGTAATTCAAATAACGCGGAACATCCCACTTAGAGTGTTTAGAATCATGCGGAAAACCATGAACCACCAAGGGCCCCATACGATAACTATCCGGTGTTACCTCGGAGAGCCATTTGGAGCAATTAGACCAAGAAATCCACTGGCATGCCGCTGCATGAAGATATACTCAATAAATAAATTAAAATAAATAAATAAAAGGTTACAAGAGCTGCAAATATAACAAAAATGCTTTATTATTATATCAAGTTGGCCATGAAATGATAATATACCCATAATTTATGCTTTTTTTACTTTTCAAAGAAACCATATAAGGATGATGAACAATACTACATCCACATTTTATTTGTCCTGCTCACTTTTTCCGTACTTTGCAATACATATACAATTACTCTCAAGTCTCAACATGCAAATTTAGTTGTCACGTTGCTAGTTCAAATCGTAAAATCGATATAACTATTTATTTCGGACCAAGGCATTGATTTACCTCTAACCACAAATGTTATACAAGTAATTATATTCCAACCAAAAAAAAAGTTAAGGAATCACCATCACTACTTTTATCGTCAAAACCATAGTAGGCAGTGATAAAAACCGTATGAATCGGAGGTGCCGGTCCAAATTCAGGCTCTTCCACAAATTTCCAGAACTTCCACTGCCCTTCATTCAATCTCTCAATTCCAACCTGCTCTGAAACCTAATAACACAAACCACTCGTAAAAATTAACCATTTCATTTCACCCAAAATTCAACCTACAAAAATAAATTAATAAATCAACAATTTCCATAAAAATGATCAACTATACTTATATCAAAATAAAAAAATAAAAAAATATCAATTATACCTGGTTTAAAGCCAAACCCAGGTCAAATTTCTTCAAATCAAGTTTAGCAGAGCATAATTCAGCACCTTCAACTTGAATTTCCGATTCACCTTGTAACAATTTCAATTGAACAGAAGGAAAATCCCAAAGATCAGAATCAATGTAAGAATCATACTCTTCAATTCCGAATTTACGGGGCCTAATTTGCTTGACAACCAGGAATTCCTCCTCGTTTAAAGGGTTTTTGATGATCACAGCTAGTTTGTATATCGACATTGTTGATCGGAGATATTAGGGCGTATGATTAAATTGGGGATTTTACGATGAAAAAAGGGATTGAAGTTTAATAGGAAGATAGCATGAGATAAATGTGTAGTGTGAGGTTTGGTCATATTTGGACTCTGTTTTTCTGTATTTGGGAAGTTGAAAATGAAGGGATGCATGCATTCGTTATTGGAATTTGGAAAGTATAATGAAAGTGAGCATGCATTTGTTATTGGAAAAATACTGAGGAGTTTTCTGTAAAATTATACTTCGTCTTCGTGGGAAATGTGACCTCTCTTTAAATGTTACAAGTTCCGAATGTACAAAATAACAAGTACTACAAGTGGGGTGGGGTGGGACGAGGCGAGGTAAGGCAAGGCAAGGCGGATGTTTCATTCTCAATTTTGCTTAACTTTCTCATCTCCAATTCTATAGAGGATTCAAAATTCATCCTCATCCTCTGCCCCGACAAGTACAATTCCAAAACCATCTTTGCCCCACCTCCACTTGGATATTTATACCCACTTAATCTCCATCTAAGACGCACTTGTGGCCTGTTCTCATTGACTTAACTCAGCTGAACTGAACTGAACTGATATAAATATTTTATAAGAGAAGGAAATTAGGAGCTGAACTGAACTGAATTGAGCTGAGCTGAACTGAACTAAGCTGAACTAAACTGAAATGAACTGAATTTCAACGTAAGAGAACAGACCCTTAATCCCACCTCCCATGTACAACAATAATGCTACATAATGTAGTTAATATTACATTTTTTTTATCTATTGTATAAGTCTATTACAAAGTACGGAGTATTATTACATTTAATTTACTACTTTAATTTGCTTAATTTTTTAATATAAAATAGTATAAAAATATATACATTTATTCTTAAATATATATAGAGTGGGTATGGGACGAATACGAAGTGGGTGGCGGGCGTGATAGGCGGTCGTACACCTAACAAAAATAATACATAACTAAACCTCCTAATTACGTAGTAGGGTAAGTCAGGGTCGAACCCACAGAAAAGGTAGTATCAATATTGGAAAACTATGAATTAAAACTAGTCGAGTCAATCAAAATAGGGGTTGAAAATATTATACTACTAAATCAAGAAAATCAAATAATAAAAACATCTAGCTAGAATTAAGTATCACCACTAGCATAATCAATACGAATTACAAGACAAATTCTTACCCCAACCAATTAATTATATGTTCACAAGGAAAAGTAATCCCTAGATAATATCAAAGGTCTTTCTTGAGTTATCAATGGCTTCTCTAATCACAATCAAGCCTATTTTCATGGAATCATGCAAACTAGAGACATTAAGCACATTACTCCAACTTCCTAATCATCCATTCAACAATTTTCATGATGAACTTCAAACCCTTAATTGATCTATTCAAATCCGTTAAAAGCCAACTCTCGTTGCGATTAAAACAAAGGAATAATAACAATACCAATTATCTCTAATCTAGTATTGGCATAAGACAATCAATTAAGCATGAACAATATAACAATTAATTGAGAATTTAAAAGAATATATCAAGTATTAATCATGGTTAGGTTTCAACCTAACCTTAGAAAATAAAACTAGAAACACATAATTAAGAACAAAGATGAATAAACTACTAAGGGGTCGTTTGGTTCACACAAGATAAAGGGAATGGAATGAACAATTGGAATGGAATGAAAAACCACCCCTCGTCGCCCCTCCCCATCCCCTTACCGCCTCCCTCTCTCCCCAAAAACCCATCTTCTTTCCCAAAAAATATCCCCCACCAACGAAAAAACCCTAAAAACCCCTCCACCTCCAAGGAAAATAGTCGGCCACCCCTCCACCTACCCTCGTAACCCTCGGGCGAGGGTTTCGAGGGTGGGGAGAGGGTGGCTGACTGTTTTCCGTGGGGGTGGAGGGGTTTTTAGGGTTTTTTCATGAATTTGGGAGAATTCCTCCTTTATGTGAGAAATCTTTCATATGTGAGAACACTATCATGTTCTAAATTCTTACTCATATGTTATAAATTTTAAATCAGATTCTAAATTTTAATATACGTGTTCTAAATCTAAAATGAGTTAAATCAAATGTTTTAAATCATTACTCACATGTTCTAAATCTTAAATTATTTGTTCTAAATTTTAACTTATACTTCGTATGTTCTAAATTTTTCAATCCTATGTTATAAAATATTACTAGTATGTTCCAAACTTTCACTCATATGTTCTAAATGTTACTCATATGTTCTAAATTTGAAATATGGTGCTCTTAATTTTTCACATGTTCTAAATCTTAAATCAGATGTTCTAAATTCAAATTTTCTAAATTTTAAATCAAATTTTAAAGCATACGTTGTAAATCCAAAATCAAATGTTCTAAATTATTAATAGTGTTGAAGTTCTAAATTATAACTCACGTGTTCAAAATTTTAAATCATGTATTCTGAAGTTCATGTGTTCTGAATTTTTATCATATGTTCTAAATTCTTACTCATATGTTCTAAATTTTTACTTATATGTTCTAAAATTAATATCAGTTCTCATATAAGTATGTTTTCTCACATATGGGTCTATTCTCACCGGAGCCCTCCTCTACACACACACACACACACACACACACACACACACACAGATGTCCAAGGGATCAATAAGTCTATCATAATTAGTCTGTCCATTCAACATATATTTCATCTTAGTGTAAAATCTATGATTACAGTAACTTTTATACATAATTGGGTTAAAAAGTCACTTTTCATTAGATGATTGATTAAATAGAGGCTAACCTCGTAGAAGTAAACTGCACTAACACGATATTTTGGGGACGCATTGATAATCCGATGAAGAGCAGGATTGTACAAACCATTGGACAAAATCTGCAAATAATTATTTAAACTTAATCAATAACATTGAAGAAACAAGAAAAAATTATAATAAGTGAGTTCGATCTTTTTCAACTATAGGCTTAAATTTTAATGTTTAGATGATTAAGCACCTTTAGCATATCACCAAGAATGCAAAGAGTTGCGCTAGGTATTGGAGGTATTGGAGGAGCAAAGATCCACTCTCCAGAATTGTTCACAGCCTTCAACAACATTTGATGTTAATTAATTTTGTAAAAAAATAGCAACTAATAATCAAACAAAATACTAAGTTATATTAAGCTATGATTTTTGATTCTTATACAAAAAGTTAAACTTCAGTACTTCACGAAGTATAGTAAAGATATATGATCTAAAGCTGATACATTTTCATCTTGATTGACAAATCCTAAAAGACCTGTCGATCAAGAACATTATGAAATCAATGTTGTCACATATTTCCTCAGTCTCTATGTTTTTGGTTTATTTGATTTTTACAGTCTCCAAGTCGAGTCTTAAAACGTTTATATCTTTATGGGAAATTATCATTGGTACATCTCAGGTTTGGGCTTTTATCAATGAAACACCTGCTTAAGTTTAAATTATCAGTAGTGCACCTGTATTTGCAACTAATTATTAACGGTAAGCATTCAGTTAATTAAATGTTAATAATAGGCCAATGACTTGCAATTTTGACCAATTTTAACCTCCTTTTTTTCCCTCCTTAATTTCCCTCGTATATTTAAAGTAACCTAACCACCTCGGTTATTATATAAATGAAACACCCTAATTTGCTCTGATTTATGAAGCTTCTTCTTCATTTGGCTAATTTGAGTACCAAATGAAGAAGAAGAAGCTGCATATATGAGAGCAAATTAGAGGGCTTTGTTTATATAATGACAGAGATGGGTGGGTTGCTTTAAATATATAGGAGGAAGATCAAGGAGGGAGTCAACATTGCTAGTCATTAATCAATTACTAACAATTAATTAACAGAATGCTTATCGTAGTTAATTAGTTGAAAGTATAGGTATACCGTTGATAATTAAAACTTAAGGAGGTGCATCTATCATTGATAAAAGCCCAAACCTGGGGTGTACCAATGATAATTTTCCTATCTTTATTTCCCTACACACAAAATTTATAAAAATGTGATATTAATAAAATATACAATGAAACGAATTTAACAAGATTCCACATGACTATATTATTTCTTATTAGATTAACGGTACTTTATGGTTAATGTTTCAAAATTTGACCCAAAAAATAGCAATGAGGTAAAAATAAAGGAAGAAGACGAAGTAAAAGCCAATAATTTACATTTCCTCAAACAAAGACTTACCATAATCTGTGTGAGCTACACTAAGGTTATGTCCGAGATCATGGTAATAGAATAGATAAACATTAGTTAAATTAGCAAAACTAAAATGAAATTCAAGAATCCAACAACAAGCTAAGATTAGGTTTGTACCATCCCATGCGTTGTGGTTCGACATCTAATCTTTTTTAGACCAGCGGATAACCTATCAACCATAAAACCCAAAATGGATCGCCAACAATATTACCTTCAAACTCGTTGCCTGACTCGCCCAAAGCCAATGTAATACCTCTCATAATCTTTCTACTGTGTTCTGTTCGCATTGTTATATATACAAAGCAAATAAGTCTTAATCAAAGTCGAGCGCATACATATATACAAAATTTTATCATATATGGGATAGGTAAGGGTAGAAAACATGCCTGTGGAAACGTCAATATACTGCTTCAACACATGTTTAAAGTCAGGAGGATTAGATGGCTTTCATATTAAATAGAGAAGTATACGTTGTATTAGATCAAATACTATATAAAGTAATTAAGTCATGTAAACTAAAGTAAGTTAATCTTGAGAGATGACTATTCTAATATAATGAAATTGTTTAAGCATGTACAACAGTACAAGTATGTAACAAGAGCAAAACCATGGCATGTATACAATTCGCCACATACCATAAGTTAGATCCTTCCATTGGTTTTCCCTTATCTCCATACATTCCATCTGCAAATTCTTTGTAATAATGTATTGACAAGAATTGAAAAAATCATTCTATAAATGAAATGTAGCTACTGGAGTTGGAGTAGTAGACAAAACGCAAAAATACTTTATAAATCCTATACAATCTTAATTATATTTTGTTAAGCAATTGCTTTCAACTAATTTAAGAACATAACTTGATGATTAAAAAGTGAGGATGTATGAAATATTTACTTACATCAATAGCTTCCGGCACATCAGGAAGACCATTGGTATGAATTTTATCAAGTTCTTCATATCCTCTGTATTTTAAGACCCAAGTCATGATTAATATAGCTGATTCAGTAGCTACATTATATATAATATATATTATATGAATATATCCACTTAATTAGCAAGTAAAGACCATCAGTGAAACTGAAAAGAGCTCAAGTATATATGCCCATTAAACTTGTATTTAGTTGCTGCAGTCATCTTGTTTTTCATTTTGTCTTCAAGAGACAGATTGAAGAACTCGCGTGCGACATCTCTTACTTCCTTTAATTTAAATGAGAATTTGAGATGCCATGACCTCTTTAATCAACAAATTAAAATCGAATCATTCAGTAGTATAAAATATTTCGTTTAAAGTAGTCTAAGGCCTTGTTCTTTAATTTGCAGCTTAAAAAATAATATTCAGTTAAAATAACATTAATTTAATAAAATAAATACTACATATATTTTAGCAATAAGTTAAGTTCCATGGATTTTTTAACTTTAAACAACAAATATAATATTGAATCAATATATATAATGTAATTTAAGTTTAGCAATTGACAGGCTAAAGTCGTATCACCTAATCAAGAATAATTACCTAAGTCCACTAGCTTATGCAGATAGGGAAGTAGGGTCGAATCCACAGGGAAACAAGTCTTTCTACTCCTAATTAATTAATATAGTCTAAATTATTAGAGTAACCAATGTTTGTTTGTGATTATAAACTATACTACGAAGGTTATGAGTAAAGAGAATAATTAAGGAAGAAATCAAATATTAAAAGGCCTAGGGCGTAGGTTCACTAATAAACAATATTCCAGGGCAAACACAATAATCAATCACCAATGCATTAATTAATCAGATCATAAAGGGCTTTCGCTACGTATTACAATCACAGAGTTAATTTACCGGTATTAAATCTCATCTCTCGAATCTCTACCTAACCATTTATAAATTAATCTGCCTACTGAAACTAAGCCTAAACATCAATTCTCATCTCTCGAATCTCGAATCAATATTGCTAAACTCATACAATTAAACCTGGTCAAATCTAATTGCATAGCATTTAAACAATCAATAGGAAATCAATTAAGCATTAATGATCAACAACCATAAAATTACCCCTTCATATTATTTATTAGATCCCCATAACCCTAGAAGGAAAACTACTCAGACATAATTAAAACTAAGCAAAACATAATAATTAAACAAGACATGAAGAAATTGAATGAATAAAATACTGAGATAAATTAAGAGAGAAATCGTACCAAGACGGCGGAATTTCAATTGAGTTAGAGGAACAAGAGAGAATAAAAGTCTAGAGAGAGAAAATCTAAGTAGAGAAAAGGAGAATAAAAACTAGAAATAAGAGAGTAATGAAGAAGTGTCTAATCTTGCCTAATAATAACACATTAATACTAAGCAAGAGAATCTCCGCTAAACAAAACTAAACGGAAAACAAAACTCCTAAAAACTAAACGTGCCCGGTCGGGCAGTGGCTCGCCCGACTGGGCCCGCCTTTTTTTCTTCTCTGATGGCTTCTCGCGCCCGGCCGGGCGCGTCTCCGGGCACATCTGTTGTTTCGCCCCGCCCGACCGGGCCCGCCTTTTTTTCTTCTCTGATGGCTTCTCGCGCCCGGCCGGGCGCGTCTCCGGGCACATCTGTTGTTTCGCCCCGCCCGGCCGGGCGCGCCTTCGGGCGGAGCTCTTGGTCCGGGCAGCTTCCACTTGGGCTACCAAATGAACCTCGATTGGGCCTCTTATCCTCGGCCCAATCCGAGTTTCCTCCTTGGATCTTCATACTCGAGCCCTTAATCACCGATTTGATACCTCCAATCGGTCTTGGGCTATTGAACTGGGTCGCGGTCTTCCAACACTTGTAGATGCTCCTCAAAAATTCGGGAAAATGCTCCAAGTATGCAAATTCCTACAAAACTCAAGCAAAACTACCAAAGCACTGGAAAACACAAATTAGTAATAAAAGTGGCTCGTAGGAGCCAAAAACACTACTAATTACGACCAAGGGACGGGGATAAATATATATATAAAATGAACACATCAGCAATAATATTTAATTTTTTTTTTTAAACTTAGCAACAATAATTTAATTACAGTAAAAAAAAAACAACAAAATAATTAAATTTCACAAAGGAAATATTAGGTGAATAGTTGTGCTAGGGCCAAATTAGACACGATCAAGGGGTTAATTAATAAGTCGGCAACAAAATGAAATGAATCTCTTGCAAGACTAGTGCATCTAAATAATGGAGTATGTACCACGTAGAAAAGCTTATGCTCTCTACAAGCTTTATCCAACTGTTTTACAACTTCGCAAACACCAACATCTTGAGCCATGTTTGCATCATCGGCTTTTGCTACCAAAGGACTAATATCTGTATTATGTATGTCATTAGAGCTATGAAATCCTAGACTCCCCCTTCTTTAAATACATGCTTATTGCTCTGTATTGTGTGAGTAATAAATGAATTTTATTGCAAATTAAACCAAAGTAAGTTTAAATTAAAAATTAAGAGGATATTAACACATCGTTTTTAAGGGATATGAACATTTTAACTTGGTATTCAAGAACACAAATCACATTGCAACTCTCGGCGAACTAAATCTACAATTTTAAAATTAAAATGATTGTTCTAAATCACAAATAAATAGTTAACTACACGTCGTAAACATGGTTTGTTTTGTTTTTCGATGGCCAACTTTTACAATAAATCTCTCTTAAACTATAGTGTTAGTTAATTAATTAAACTATACAAGTATTAAAGATAAAATTATGATTATATAATTGTTATGTATATACGAATATATGTAGTATATACTAGCAACTTATTTTTATGAAGTACTAGATTAGCAATATAATAATTTGATGTTATAATGTCGAAATTTTTTATTAAAAAAGAAACGTAAAGTAATCAATCTTCCCCACACACCCCCCCCCCCCCAAATCTTCCCCCATTGATGTTATATAGTATATAAGGAATTCTAAGGATAAATGGCAAATTATATGAAAAACTGAAAGAGGTGGATGAACTTTTGGAGCCACCAAAAAAGGTAACATTAGTTTCCTTTTTTTATTCAAGTAATCAATCTTCCCCACACACCCCCCCCCCAATCTTCCCCCATTAATTTATGTGCTAATCATTTCTTATTTACTTACTGTTACATTCTTCTTTACTAACTGTTACATTGCTGAGTGTTGGTTTAGCTTGGTTCATTACATTCCTATCTAATCTTGCTGTTAAATGTGCCTTAAATTCTTGTTAAACTTAAATATTTTTCATTTACTGACTCAGGACACTGCCCTACCTATTACATGGCATCCCTACCACCCCTCTTTGTTACCATCCCACTTGGTCGATCAAATCCGGCTCCGCACGATAGTTGCCCCAATGTTTTGCTACAACTATGCGGAGTATCATTTTCCACATAATGTAGCAAAACAATTTGAGTCATTACAAGACATTGACTTGAGCGGTGTCGGATGTAGTCTCCATCCCATCGTCCACAAGGCGAACAAAGGGAGACATGAAATCAACTTCAAAAAACATCATGAGAATAATATCAAGGACTGGGTGGAAGCAACCCGTGAAGAGGATGCTTCCTCGGCAAGCCGTGAGGAGGGGGGATACGTTTCTGAGGAGGGGGGATACGTTCCAGAGGAGGGGGGATACGTTCCAGAGACGGAGCCTGTGGATGTTCACCGAAAGAGGATGCAGGGGGTGGCTACTCCACCAAGCAAGATTTATGAGGGCAGAAGGATAAACCAGGGCATACATAATGGCAAACCCGGGAAAAATGCTCCAACAGTGAAATTCCCTACAAAACTCAACCAAAACTACGAAAACACTAGAAAACACCAATTAGTAACAAAAGTGGCTCTAAAGAGCCAAAAACATTACCAATTGCGACCAAGGGACGGGGGTAAAATACTATATAAAACATGCCTCACCCCAAATAGTCAACATCAAGAGCAACAAGCATGCATCAACATCAACCAATCTCATCCATCCAATCGCTCATCCTCCCTAACAATTGTCAAGCAGAGCAAACCACAAAAGCATATAGAATTCAAAACTAGTGCTTACATTTAAGAAAACATGCACTCAACCTAGTAGTCGACTCGGAATATGTCAAATCATTCCTTGCATTGATAAACAACTAATTTCACATTCACACAACTCTATGCACAAAGGTCGGAAGGTCTTCGTATGTAAGGTTAGGGAAAAAGGGTGTGAAATATTTGGGAAAATGTGAGAGTAAAGCCATGCTTAAAGGGAGCCAAATCCTAATAAATAAAACCAAGGTCAAAAATAAATAATGACCGTATCATCTCCAACAAAACTCAACTCCACCAAAAATTCACCAAATATAACTCCAAACATATCAAATAATCCAGCACTTACAATTTCACTCACAAAAATATAATATAATATTATAGAACTTGAGCGAACAAACAAACCTTAAACAATTTTTTTTCAAACTTAAACTTGAATTAACCCAGTTGTACATCTGGTGCAGATCAAACGCCTAGGTGGCTGGACGTGCAGGCGCATGCCACGGCTATGCTGGCGGCTGTCCCCAAGTAGAGAAGGATGCCATTCCAGTCATTGAGTCGTTCAACCTGGAACGGATCACAAGCCTGCTGTCTGAGGTATGCTCATTTGCTTGTAATTTAGTGTCATTACTTTATCTCGGATGCCTAATAAAACTTCTTCTTCAGGCACTGCTGAGGGTGGATGGGCTCAAGCGGCCCTACCAACGGAAGAGGGACGAGGTAAAAAGGGCCGAGAGATCTGCTAGAGAGTCTCTAAATGTTGCTGAATATACATGCACCATTAATAACCTGAAAACTAAAGCCAAATTGATGCAACAGGCGGATCGTCTCCGGGAGGCGGCTCAGGCTCTAAAGGCGGCTCAATAGCAACGCACCGCAGCTGAGGAGGAGGCTAAAAAGGCAACGGACGAACTCAAAACCCTCCAAGATGCTGCCAAGGAGAATGCTGAGCTGAAGGTAGAGGTTGCCCGCCTGAAGGAGGACGCGGAGAAAGTTCGACAAAACCTCCAGGCAGCTGGCTTGGACCGCTGTTCATCCCGACAGCGACTACGGCCATTGGGAGCAGGCTATCCAGTATGCTGAAGTGCTTATACGCAGAAAAGACACTGGAGAGCCTCTGCCGGAATCCTATGAGGCCTGGGTGGCCGAGCAATGGAAAGAGCCGGCGGCGGGCGAAGAGGCGGTTGTCGCTCAGCCGGAGTCTGAGCCGGCTGAAAAAACATATCTCCCCAATGCAGTCATTAGATCCAACCAAAAAACCAACCACATTCCCAATCAGATAACCAAAATACCAGCCGAACAACCAGCACAATAATTTTCCTTATATCACAAAATACTACTCCCTCCGTCCCCCAATTTTTGCACCAAAACACTGTGTGGCACTGTTCATTTGACCACTTTGACTCTCTCTAATGTTTTATATAAAAGGAAAAATATAAGTATGAAACTGCACACTCTCTTCCCTTCCTCACTATCAAAGTCTCTGCAAAAATGTCACTTCCTATTTCCTACTACTACTAGTCTTATTCATCCCTCAAATTCCCTAACAAAGCTTCCTAAACAAGCCCAATTTAAAATTTCTAATTTTTATTTAATTTAGCAAAAACCCATTTCAATTTTTCCACAATCTCGCCAAAAAACCCTTTCCAACCCCAAGAACTACTCAAAGAAGCATTCTCATTGCAATCAAAGAAACTCAACCCCACAACCTTAGAGAGGAGACCCTCCTTTATCTTAATAATCCGCCACGCTTGCTTGCCCAAAAGAGCTTGCTTGCTTGCCCAAAAGAGCTTGATTAAAGAGTCTACTATCCCTAATCCCAAGGCCACCCTCCTCCCTTAGTTTGGTGACAAAATCCCAAGACTTCCAACAAATTCCCCCCCAAGTTGTGTTCCCCTTCCACCAAAAATTTCGAATCATTCTATCAATTTTATCTGTTTAAAACTTTGGTAGTTTGAACACGGACAACACATAAGTGCTAAGATTACTCAGAACTGAGTTGATAAGGGTTAATCTCCCAGCTTGTTGTAGAAAAAGATTATTCCAACTAGACATTCTCTCCTCTAGCTTCTTAAGAACCCCTTTAAAAATTTCTTTCTTTGAAGCTCCAAAATCCGAGGGGATCCCCAAATAAATCCCAAAATTGGTACTTGCTTTATATTTTAATTGAAAATGATCATTAATGCAACAAAAAAAATTTTTAAAAAAATTTCACTTTAATATATCAATTTTCTTTTTTAGTTTTGATAGATGAATCATATATATTTGAAGTTTAGGGCTTTTGGCCCAATAATCATAAGCTGTTTGACATTAGTCAAAATCAACAAAACACGTTGCCTTGTTTTGGACCTGAGGTTGTATGAAAATATATACTACCTCCATCCTAAATCACTTGCTACATTTTTCTTAAACGGAAATCTCAATTTATTTGCTACATTACTAATTTTGGAATGAAAAGTTATTGAACTAAATTTAGACCATAAAAAACAGTATAAATTGAATAAATTTGATGAAATTGCAATGTAGAGCTTCGAAAATCAGCATTAATGGAGGAACTTGGGAAAAAAATAAATAAATAAAACCTAATTAAGATTGAAGGAGAAGAAACAGGGAGCAAAATAACATAAAACACTGTCGTTTATGACCGGGTTCACAAAAAATTTTTAAAAACATTTTCTTATGAATATTGAAAAAACTTCATTTGATATTAAATAAACTTCATTTATTTCTTAGCGAAAATTAATTTTTGAAATATGCAAATATTATTAATTAATAAATGAAGTTTGTGATTTCTTAGTTGAGTAAAACACAACACCGTGTTTTGCCTGGTTCTGAATTTAGCATCCTAGTTGAGAAAAACACGGCACTGTGTTTAGGTTTGTCTAAGTCAATGTTGACTTCTTAGTTGAGTAAAACACAGCACCGTGTTTAGGTTTGTCTAAGTCAATGTTGACTTCTTAGTTGAGTAAAACACAGCACCGTGTTTTGCCTGGTTCTAAATATCTTCCTAGTTGAGAAAAACACGGCACTGTGTTTTGGTTTATCTACTTCTTAGTTGAGTGAAACAGAACACCGTGTTTTGGTTTGTTTAAGTCAATGTTGACTTCTTAGTTGAGTAAAACAAAGCACCGTGTTTTGCCTGGTTCTGAATTTAGCCTGTGTTGACTTCCACCTAGTTGAGAAAAACACGGCGTTGTGTTTTGTATTAAAATACAAAAGCTTATTCCTAGTTGATAAAAACACGGCACTGTGTTTTGGTTTATCTACTTCTTAGTTGAGTGAAACACAACACCGTGTTTTTCCTGGTTCTGAATTTAGCTTCCTAGTTGAGAAAAACACGGCACCGTGTTTTGGTTTGTTTAAATCAATGTTGACTTCTTAGTTGAGTAAAACAAAGCACCGTGTTTTTCCTGGTTTTGAATTTAGCCTGTGTTGACTTCCACCTAGTTGAGAAAAACACGGCGCTGTGTTTTGTATTAAAATACAAAAGCTTATTCCTAGTTGATAAAAACACGGCACTGTGTTTTGGTTTATCTACTTCTTAGTTGAGTGAAACACAACACCGTGTTTTGCCTGGTTCTGAATTTAGCTTCCTAGTTGAGAAAAACACGGCACCGTGTTTTGGTTTGTTTAAATCAATGTTGACTTCTTAGTTGAGTAAAACAAAGCACCGTGTTTTGCCTGGTTCTGAATTTAGCCTGTGTTGACTTCCTAGTTTTGGACCTGAGTTTGTATGAAAATATATACTACCTCCATCCTAAATCACTTGCTACATTTTTCTTAAACGGAAATCTCAATTTATTTGCTACATTACTAATTTTGGAATTTACGTCCCATGATTTACATTATTTTCCTTAATCTCAATTACTTTCTGTGTATTGATTTTATTGACTTAAAAATTTAAAGTCTTTTCTACCGCTACTATATTACGGAGTAATTTTTTAACTATTCCAGCTTTTTTAGTTTTGATAGATGAATCATATATATTTGAAGTTTAGGGCATTTGGCCCAATAATCATAAGCTGTTTGACATTAGTCAAAATCAACAAAACACGGTGCCTTGTTTTGGACCTGAGGTTGTATGAAAATATATACTACCTCCATCCTAAAACACTTGCTCATTACTAATTTTGGAATGAAAAGTTATTGAACCAAATTTAGACCATAAAAACAGTACAAATTGAACAAAAGTGATGTTGACTTCCTAGTTAAGAAAAACACGGCACTGTGTTTAGGTTTGTCTAAGTCAATGTTGACTTCTTAGTTGAGTAAAACACAACACCGTGTTTTGCTTGGTTCTAAATTTTTCCTAGATGAGAAAAACACGGCACTCTGTTTTGCCTGGTTCTGAATTTAGCCTGTGTTGACTTCCTAGTTTAGAACAACACGACACTGTGTTTTGGTTTATTTACTTCTTAGTTGAGTAAAACACAACACCGTGTTTTGCCTGGTTCTGAATTTTTCCCAGTTGAGAAAAACACGCACAGTGTTTTGGTTTGTTTAAGTCAATGTTGACTTCTTAGTTGAGTAAAACAAAGCACCGTGTTTTTCCTGGTTCTGAATTTAGCCTGTGTTGACTTCCACCTAGTTGAGAAAAACACGGCGCTGTGTTTTGTATTAAAATACAAAAGCTTATTCCTAGTTGATAAAAACACGGCACTGTGTTTTGGTTTATCTACTTCTTAGTTGAGTGAAACACAACACCGTGTTTTGCTTGGTTCTGAATTTAGCTTCCTAGTTGAGAAAAACGCGGCACCGTGTTTTGGTTTGTTTAAGTCAATGTTTTTTTGCTTAGGTTGCTAGAACTTGTTCCTGATGAACCTACCAACTTTCCCATACCTTTACTAAACGTTTTTTTGCTACGTTATATTCAACTCAATGAGAACTCCTTCTGTTTTTTGGTTTCTGGTGAACAAATGAACGTCACGCTGGAAGACGTTCTGCTTTTGACCTGCTTGCCAATGAATGGCATACCTCTTGTCCCTGAAGTTAGTAGAGATCGAAACGCTTTTGGGCGCGTTTTTTCTCTAAATGCTAAGAAAGTTAGTTTAGAAAAATTAAGAAATATTTGCGTCGATCCCAACAGGGAGGATGATGCAAGAATCAAGGCTATTTGCCTTTTGATCGTTTCTTGTATCATTGCTCCGGACGATTCGGGGCAACATTGTTTGACGTCGTATGTCCAATTTGTCGAAGATTTGGACAACATCGACAACTACGCTTGGGGAGCACCATGTTGGCCTTCCTGTATCAAGGGTTAAGGCAATGGAAGGAGGATGATAGGACTACCATCGATGGTTTTGTATGGCTCATAATGGTAAGTCATTTTCTTTTTTATCCTTTTTTCACCCTTGTTTCTTTTTTTCTTAAATTTTTAACCAAGTGTTGTTTTATGTAGGGATTCTTCTTTTATCATTTCAAAAGTCTTTATGAGATCTTTGGAATTGCACAGGAGCAACAGCCTGAGATGCCACTGGCATCTCTAATTAAGGCTCTTGCGAAAGTTGGTGCCAACCACCATTGGAAGATAAATGACAAATTATATGAAAAACTGAAAGAGGTGGATGAACTTTTGGAGCCACCAAAAAAGGTAACATTAGTTTCCTTTTTTTATTCAAGTAATCAATCTTCCCCACACACCCCCCCCCCAATCTTCCCCCATTAATTTCTGTGCTAATCATTTCTTATTTACTTACTGTTACATTTTTTTTTACTAACTGTTACATTGCTGAGTGTTGATTTAGCTTGGTTCATTACATTCCTCTCTAATCTTGCTGTTAAACGTGCCTTAAATTCTTGTTAAACTTAAATATTTTTCATTTACTGACTCAGGACACTGCCCTACCTATTACATGGCATCCCTACCACCCCTCTTTGTTACCATCCCACTTGGTCGATCAAATCCGGCTCCGCACGGTAGTTGCCCCAATGTTTTGCTACAACTATGCGGAGTATCATTTTCCACATAATGTAGCAAAACAATTTGAGTCATTACAAGACATTGACTTGAGCGGTGTCGGATGTAGTCTCCATCCCATCGTCCACAAGGCGAACAAAGGGAGACATGAAATCAACTTCAAAAAACATTATTAGAATAATATCAAGGACGGGGTGGAAGCAACCCGTGAAGAGGATGCTTCCTCGGCAAGCCGTGAGGAGGGGGGATACGTTTCTGAGGAGGGGGGATACGTTCCAGAGACGGAGCCTGTGGATGTTCACCGAAAGAGGATGCAGGGGGTGGCTACTCCACCAAGCAAGATTTATGAGGGCAGAAGGATAAACCAGGGCATACATAATGGTCGATTCACGCATTCAACTGATCATGCTGATAAAATGAAGTGGAAACAAAATCAGGTACTTCAACCACCCTAAAACATCATATTATTGTAATCAAGTAATTTGGCACTGTAGAAAAATGGAGTATGCATATTTTTTGTTTTGACATTTTTTTTTTATTTCCTAGCCATTTGCTCTTATAAACGGAGTATGCATATTCTTTTTTTTTTTTTTTTTTTGGTAAGAGTAAAATATGTACTAGCTGCACTGGGCACTGCACTGAGTAAAATATTCGTTTTTCTCTGCTTGCAGTTTGTTCTGTTTATTTTCCCTTTTTTTTAATTTCCCTGGTGCTAAAAAACCACTTGGTTTTTCTCTGCTTGCAGTTTGTTCTGTTTATTTTCCCTTTTTTTTAATTTCCCTGGTGCTAAAAAACCACTTGGTTTTTCTCTGCCTGCAGTTTGTTCTGTTTATTTTCCTTTTTTTTTAATTTCCCTGGTGCTACAAAACCACTTGGTTTTTCTCTGCTTGCAGAAGCGTGCTAAAAGAAGTTGAAGACTGCAAACCTCCTCCTCTTTGTTCTCAAACTAGTTTTTTTTTAGCCGGTTCTTGTATCAATACAAAAGATTTACAAGTTTTTGAGATTTTTTTATCATGTTAATATATCATTATCCTCAAGTAATTGTCTTGAAAATTAGTTTAGCGTGTAATTAGCCATTGTAGTTTCATATCCGTAGTGATATATAAATGATATAAATACGTAGTACGCCTCAGACGTAGTACGCTTTTCCACAATCTCGTAAGGGTTTTTGCTCATTCTAAGTGTTTAGTTATATTTGGTGAAAAAAATACCAAAAAAAAATAATTTAGCAAAATCCCATTTCAATTTTTCCACAATCTTGCCAAAAAATCCTCAGTTTGCGGGGTATAATCAAGTTTTTAACTTATATTACAAATCACAAGTTTGTAATATAATTCGGATCTGTATCAGTAATATTAGATTGTAATATATTAAACTATAAACCCATCATGGATGATCAAGGTTATATTACAAACATCTCAGATACAGCAAAATGCTTAGAATGAGTTAAACGAGTTTAACAGGGGTTGAGAGGGAAGGTGAGGGGTTTTCATCACTTCATACGAATGAATTTCATATTATTAAGGGTTTTTTTAATTTTCTAAAAAAAAAAAAAGGTTAACCAAAGTCTAGTTAACTTAAGCAACCCCATTTAATAGTAGTCAATAAGGGTATAACGTGTACAAACAAAACAATAAGGTGCAGTACAAAACGTCCCCAATTATAAATTAAAATCATACTAATCATGTTGATTGTTGAATGGTTGTTGAACTTCTTTGTGTGCGGCGTCGGTGTCCTAGGCAAACAAGGCGCAGTGTTATGGATATGAATAATATATAAAAAAAGAGGAAACTGAAATAGAACATTAGTATCTATGTTACCTCGAAATAAATCAGTATCTATGTGACTATGTTCATCTATATTAAGGCAATACAAGGTGCAGTGTTTATAAATTTAAAAAAAAAAAAAAAAAAAAAAAAACCGAAATAGAACATTATCCGGCAAAACAAGGCGCAGTGTTATGGATATGAATAATATAAAAAAAAAAAAAGAGGAAACCCAAATAGAACATTAGTATCTATGTTACCTCGAAATAAATCAGTATCTATGTGACTATGTTCATCTATATTAAGGCAATACAAGGTGCAGTGTTCATAAATAAAAAAAAAAAAAAATCGAAATAGAACATTATCCTTAATCATGTTTTTGTTTTTTTTTGGGTAAATAAGTAAGTCAAATAGCACAAAACAACAATACACCTAAAGAGCACCACCACAATATTTGAACCTGTTTAAACACTGCATTAAACAATGCTCTTTAGGCCACCATGCACCTAAAGAATGAGGATAATGACAATAACACATCAATCAATCAATCAATCAATCATAGCTTAATCCCACAAGTGGGGTCGGCTAACATGAACCAAAATGATTATTCCGGGCTAACAATAATGATACACCTCAAGAAAACAATAAACAATGTTATCTGAGATATATGACTCATATACTTCAATGTCTTTGGCACAAAAGTTGAAGACTACTTTGTATGCTATGTATGAGGAATATCGTTATTGTTCTGATCAGCCATATAAGTATGGATATAGAGAAGAAGTGTCTTCTTCCTTTAAGGGTGATTGTAATTCTCAAAAGAAAATTGAAGCATTGAAGTCTAAGTACAAGAAGCATAAATTTGAAAAGGATGGGAAATCAAAGTCAGAGGTAGACAAGTATTTGGAAGAGGAAGAAATGGAAGATGATGAGGGGTTTGATATTCTAGCTTGGTGGAAAGTTAATGCACCAAGGTTTCCTATTCTTTCTAAGATGGTTCGGGATGTGTTGGTTGTATCTATCTCAACAGTAGCTTCTGAAAGCGCATTTAGCGCTGGAGGAAGGATCCTTGATCCATTTAGGAGCTCTCTTTCTCCTAAGGTTGTTGGGAAGAAGGAAGTGACAGAGTTGCTGCAAAATTATATGAGTGTGGCAGAATATTATGGCAAGCTGAAGAAGCACTGGGAGGATGAACTTAATAACTTGGATGAGGTTGAAAAAAATGGTTGAAAGGGAATCTAAGAGAATAAGCTCATTGATTTCTTGATGGGGTTGAGCCCTAAACATGAGCGCGTTCCTGGGAAAGTATTGAGCAATCACTATACCTACCATCAACAAAGCTTTTCAGTAAAGAGCAACAGGCTGAGTAGCAAAAGCAGGTGACAGAAAGTATTGAGCAATCACTTGAAGCTAGTGCAGTGTCAGCCAACAAAGTGAAGGAAAACTTCAAAAGTTCACAAGGTGGGAAGAATTTTCCTCAGAAAGAGGAAAACCAAAGAAGAGAGAATGAAGAATTATTTTTGTAACCATTGCAAGATGAAAAGACACACTAAAGATGGATGTTTCAAGATACAGGGGTATCCAGGTTGGTTTAAGAACCCACCTCAAAAGGGAAAGAAAAACTCATCATGTAGGTGCTAAAGAAGAAGGAAAAACTGTCAAGCAGTGGTGGAGCAAGTCTTAAAGGCTTCATCTGTCGAGAAAAATGAGGCAAGTACTAGTTTTGGAAATTCATCAGGATTGAGCAACTTTGCAGGTATAGTCTTCTCTAATAAGGAAAAATTTTATTATGATTTCATTGGAAAACATAATTGGATTATAGACTCCGAAGCATCAGAACATATGGTATGTGATGAAAAATGTTTGTCTGAGAAAGAGAAGGTTACAGAGATATGTTCATGTTCTTGGACCTAAGGTTGTATTGAGGAATGTCTTGTACTTTCCTGAATTTAAATGATCAAGGATGTTAGTGGAGAGATTTTATGATCAGAAAGATGAAGGGTCGTTGTATTAGCTTATTATTATATGTTAGTATTATCAGTTTCTTCTAGGGTTATTTTTTTGGACGGAGGCTTATCTATTTTTAATGAACTACTTTGTAATGTTTTTTTTTTTTTTTTTTTGACGGGTACTTTGTAATGTTATTTGGTACTTTATATGTAATGTTTTTTATGCAGTTTGCCTTTTATTGTGAATTTATTTAGTATTATATATGTTAACAAGTATAATTATTATTTAATTGCCCAAGAGATCAAGTATAAATCACAACATACCATTGTCATTGCAAAGCTACTAATATGTAGAGCACTTTAGCAACCTACTTATTCAATAAAAATACCTCTTCCTTTCTCCAAATGAGCGGTTGAAAAAGTAAACACTTTTTTGCCTTTTTTTAATCGCTTTTCCCCTTCCGGTTGAATTGTTACAGGATCCGGCATACCACGCCTCCTTATTTGCCTCACTTGAGGTTGAGGACTGCCTTGAGGACTGTTCAGTAGACCACTGTCCTGACGGGGGCTAGTACGAGGAGGGCTTGGATTAAGAGGAGTGAAGTCACGAAGAGGGGTATGAGTGTTCAGTTGAGGACTGTCCGTTTCAGAACTATCCAGTTGATGACTGTCCGGTTGAGTACGAGGAGGGCTTGGATTAAGAGGAGTGAAGTCACGAAGAGGGGTATGAGTGTAGTTAGGAGGGGTAGTGGAGTCACGAAGAGGGGTATCCGAAGTTGAGGCATGGTCGTCATTTGGAACCCTGAAACTTTGCAACAATCGCCTATCCATCTCGCCCCACATTTGCATCTGCTTCTGATAATGCTTATTCAAATCAACTCGATTAGGGCCTGTAACTCTCTTTATCTGCAGGTAAGATAAGAATAGTAGCAATAAGGTGCAAGTCGAATATAAAGAGGTTATCTAATTAAGAGGTTATCCAATATTATTTCTAAAGTGGACAGATGTGAGAATTTATTTACCTTTATAGAGGGAAGATCAGATTCAACACGTTCTGTGTCAATGATGGTGCCAAAATCCTCGAACTGTGGTGCCACCAAATCTGGACGATGATAGTACATGTACTCGTAGCAAAACAACGGTCCGACGAACGTACATAATCTAATCTGGTCGTGGAGGTGCTCTGGCAACATCTCTCGGGTGTAAGGATGCCATGTTATATCCTGTCCAATAGAAAATAAACATCATTAATCAACTAGCAGAAATTCATACATCATTAATAGCACCAGGGGGAAAAATAGAGAATAAAGAATATGCATACTATTAGCAATGGTGTTATTTCGCGTACTCCTTACTTTAAAAGATAGGATGTAAACTTCATAAAAATATGTCTAAGGTAAATGTGTATAAGATCTGCCCATATGGTAAAGAGATATCTGATATCTCCATCAACAAGACTCTCAAATTCCTATATTGTCCCCACATTATACCAGGAAAAACGACATTAGCTTGTATGGTAACATTATCTTGAACAAAATTAAGTTATCTAAATATTTCGGTTGGATATTATCAATCAAGACAATATGTTACCCCAACATTCAATGATTAGCAATATGAATCAGCATTAGGCTATGTTATGACCGTTTGCAAAATTCAAACAGATTATAACCTTCACAAGCTCATCAAAACCTCATCCTACACCGCGTTAAGTTTCAATAACCTAATAGGCCTATTCATCACTCTACCATGAACAATATCACAGGGTTTCGAACATCAAAGTCCCAAAAGGGGACCTAGTATAAAGGTGATGAACGAGTCGTTGTTCTAAATTCAGGTGGGGTTAGAAGGGGTCAGATTCATTCAGTTCAGACTTATTTGAGTCTGCTACCTAGAATCAGCCGAGGGACTTTGGTCCACATCAGATCAGGTGAGATAGGGTGGCAATATCAGGAGTCATTCTGCTTGGGTTAAATAGTAAAAAAAAACTTTGTATGAACTCAAAAGGATTACAAAGTTTAAAGTATTCAATCTTAAAAACTAATGTAAATTCAACACACTTGCATGTAGATGAAGGGAAATAAAGAGAGTTCTGCATTAAAAAAGGATTTGCAATAATGATGCTTCTCCAAAGTGTGTTTTTCTATTTAGCTGCCACTGTTGAGACTTGAGAAGAGTTGTCACTTGTAATTGCCTTTAGAAATTGATTGTAACCAAACTTGCTGCTAGTATGGAGTTTATTAAAGCTTTAATCATTCATTTTTTAAATGTTCTTTCTGTGTTGGTGTCTGGAAAGACATTCTGGTTTGGATTGGTTGTCAGAAGAGTCCTAGCTGGCTAGCAGTTGGTCTCATGAGATTCAAATCTTACTCAATCAGCAGAATACCAATTCCTAGCATGCAACATAAGTGATACCATAGACAATTAACCTTGTCCACTGAAGGCTTAATTATACCAACATACATAAATAACAACCATTAAAATAGAACGAATTCAAAATCCAAAGCAATTGAAACATTCATAAAATAGAACAAAATTACCACATCTGTCGATTGAAGTCTTGTGTCTAGTTGCATCAACTTGTTCCCTAAGTCGTGATGCAACTTTGAATAGTGATTTCCTCCAATCTTCTTGGCTAACTCCTTCACCAAAGAACTCAAAGTGTATGGCACCATTTGACGATTAAACTCGACACCAAAAATGTCAGAGATGTTGAAACGGCAAAAGAAAAACCCCTAAGGTGGAAAAAAAAAAGTTAGTTAAACTAAACGAAAAAAGGATGAGCAAAAGAAAAAGAAAAAAAAAACTTGCTTACCAAAACTAGCCACATAAATCCTACACCCGTTTCCTCATTTTTGCATCGTCTCAAACCCTCGTACAAGTATGCTAAAGCTGCTGCACCCCAAGCATAGGAGTCTACCTCGTCCAATTTTTCAACAAAGTGGACGTAAGAAGTCGTAATCTTCCCAGTTGAATTGGGAATGATAACGCAATTCACAATATAAAATAATATTGCCTTCATCTTCTTCTCAGGTTCCCTAGTGTTATTCTTATCAATACAGATCTCCTTGAGTGCAGAAAAAGTAATTTCTTTGCTCCTCGGCCCACCAAATACCCTAGGGAAAGCTTCAAAATCCTTGTACATCTGTGGCTCCGGGAAAACTGGTTTGCCCCTTTTAGGGGCAAACCGGTCAGGTACAGAACATCTTCAAGCGTGATGTTCAAGTGCTGACCATCGCCCACTGTGAAATAGGAAATCTGATCGTTTACAACCTCGTAATACCCCATTAGACGCTTAAATAAGCTCGTAGGGAAGCCGAGTTGATTTGGTAATTCATAAATTTTGAACAGGCGCAAGAGGGAGCTTCCCTCTCCATTGGAATCAATTATCCTATTGATTTCAACTTTCATATCACCGTCCAACTCCAACCAAACTTCGTTCAGGGTATTCAGCTTGTTACACCCTTTAATGCTTTTCATCATGGTTAATCAGAGACCTAAACAAAAAAATATTCAAAATCAAGGAATATTCAAAATCACATAAAAAAATATTCAAAATTTTCAAAGAAAGAGAAAAGGGTTTAACAATTTAAACAACTACAAACAGTAACAACAAATCAACAATTTAAATAGAATGATTTAAGTATTTAATTAAGTAATTTAACAATCAATTTCTCAACAATCAATTACACATTTACACTGAAAATCTGAAATAAACAAGTAAAACAACTACAAACAGTAACAACAAATCAACAACTCAAATTAACAAACATCAAATCAAATATTCAACAACCTAATAGGCCTATTCATCACTCTACCATGAACATGTCATGAAATCATACAATATCTTCACATCATAGCAAGATATGAATGCAAATCCAAATTCATGGACATTTCTTGATTCACAAATCCACAAATATCACACAATCCAATTGCCAACTGAATAGTCCCTCGTTATAGCACAAATCCAAAATCAAACAATAAACGAATTCAAAATCCAATCTTAAAAATAACACTTAAATCAAACAATAAACGAATTCAAAATCCAAAGCAATTGAAACATTCATAAAATAGAACAAAATTACCACATCTGTCGATTGAAGTCTTGTGTCTAGTTGCATCAACTTGTTCCCTAAGTCGTGATGCAACTTTGAATAGTGATTTCCTCCAATCTTCTTGGCTAACTCCTTCACCAAAGAACTCAAAGTGTATGGCACCATTTGACGATTAAACTCGACACCAAAAATGTCAGAGATGTTGAAACGGCAAAAGAAAAACCCCTAAGGTGGAAAAAAAAAAGTTAGTTAAACTAAACGAAAAAAGGATGAGCAAAAGAAAAAGAAAAAAAAAAACTTGCTTACCAAAACTAGCCACATAAATCCTACACCCGTTTCCTCATTTTTGCATCGTCTCAAACCCTCGTACAAGTATGCTAAAGCTGCTGCACCCCAAGCATAGGAGTCTACCTCGTCCAATTTTTCAACAAAGTGGACGTAAGAAGTCGTAATCTTCCCAGTTGAATTGGGAATGATAACGCAATTCACAATATAAAATAATATTGCCTTCATCTTCTTCTCAGGTTCCCTAGTGTTATTCTTATCAATACAGATCTCCTTGAGTGCAGAAAAAGTAATTTCTTTGCTCCTCGGCCCACCAAATACCCTAGGGAAAGCTTCAAAATCCTTGTACATCTGTGGCTCCGGGAAAACTGGTTTGCCCCTTTTAGGGGCAAACCGGTCAGGTACAGAACATCTTCAAGCGTGATGTTCAAGTGCTGACCATCGCCCACTGTGAAATAGGAAATCTGATCGTTTACAACCTCGTAATACCCCATTAGACGCTTAAATAAGCTCGTAGGGAAGCCGAGTTGATTTGGTAATTCATAAATTTTGAACAGGCGCAAGAGGGAGCTTCCCTCTCCATTGGAATCAATTATCCTATTGATTTCAACTTTCATATCACCGTCCAACTCCAACCAAACTTCGTTCAGGGTATTCAGCTTGTTACACCCTTTAATGCTTTTCATCATGGTTGATCAGAGACCTAAACAAAAAAATATTCAAAATCAAGGAATATTCAAAATCACATAAAAAAATATTCAAAATTTTCAAAGAAAGAGAAAAGGGTTTAACAATTTAAACAACTACAAACAGTAACAACAAATCAACAATTTAAATAGAATGATTTAAGTATTTAATTAAGTAATTTAACAATCAATTTCTCAACAATCAATTACACATTTACACTGAAAATCTGAAATAAACAAGTAAAACAACTACAAACAGTAACAAAAAATCAACAACTCAAATTAACAAACATCAAATCAAATATTCAACAACCTAATAGGCCTATTCATCACTCTACCATGAACATGTCATGAAATCATACAATATCTTCACATCATAGCAAGATATGAATGCAAATCCAAATTCATGGACATTTCCTGATTCACAAATCCACAAATATCACACAATCCAATTGCCAACTGAATAGTCCCTCGTTATAGCACAAATCCAAAATCAAACAATAAACGAATTCAAAATCCAATCTTAAAAATAACACTTAAATCAAACAATAAACGAATTCAAAATCCAAAGCAATTGAAACATTCATAAAATAGAACAAAATTACCACATCTGTCGATTGAAGTCTTGTGTCTAGTTGCATCAACTTGTTCCCTAAGTCGTGATGCAACTTTGAATAGTGATTTCCTCCAATCTTCTTGGCTAACTCCTTCACCAAAGAACTCAAAGTGTATGGCACCATTTGACGATTAAACTCGACACCAAAAATGTCAGAGATGTTGAAACGGCAAAAGAAAAACCCCTAAGGTGGAAAAAAAAAGTTAGTTAAACTAAACGAAAAAAGGATGAGCAAAAGAAAAAGAAAAAAAAAAACTTGCTTACCAAAACTAGCCACATAAATCCTACACCCGTTTCCTCATTTTTGCATCGTCTCAAACCCTCGTACAAGTATGCTAAAGCTGCTGCACCCCAAGCATAGGAGTCTACCTCGTCCAATTTTTCAACAAAGTGGACGTAAGAAGTCGTAATCTTCCCAGTTGAATTGGGAATGATAACGCAATTCACAATATAAAATAATATTGCCTTCATCTTCTTCTCAGGTTCCCTAGTGTTATTCTTATCAATACAGATCTCCTTGAGTGCAGAAAAAGTAATTTCTTTGCTCCTCGGCCCACCAAATACCCTAGGGAAAGCTTCAAAATCCTTGTACATCTGTGGCTCCGGGAAAACTGGTTTGCCCCTTTTAGGGGCAAACCGGTCAGGTACAGAACATCTTCAAGCGTGATGTTCAAGTGCTGACCATCGCCCACTGTGAAATAGGAAATCTGATCGTTTACAACCTCGTAATACCCCATTAGACGCTTAAATAAGCTCGTAGGGAAGCCGAGTTGATTTGGTAATTCATAAATTTTGAACAGGCGCAAGAGGGAGCTTCCCTCTCCATTGGAATCAATTATCCTATTGATTTCAACTTTCATATCACCGTCCAACTCCAACCAAACTTCGTTCAGGGTATTCAGCTTGTTACACCCTTTAATGCTTTTCATCATGGTTGATCAGAGACCTAAACAAAAAAATATTCAAAATCAAGGAATATTCAAAATCACATAAAAAAATATTCAAAATTTTCAAAGAAAGAGAAAAGGGTTTAACAATTTAAACAACTACAAACAGTAACAACAAATCAACAATTTAAATAGAATGATTTAAGTATTTAATTAAGTAATTTAACAATCAATTTCTCAACAATCAATTACACATTTACACTGAAAATCTGAAATAAACAAGTAAAACAACTACAAACAGTAACAAAAAATCAACAACTCAAATTAACAAACATCAAATCAAATATTCAACAACCTAATAGGCCTATTCATCACTCTACCATGAACATGTCATGAAATCATACAATATCTTCACATCATAGCAAGATATGAATGCAAATCCAAATTCATGGACATTTCCTGATTCACAAATCCACAAATATCACACAATCCAATTGCCAACTGAATAGTCCCTCGTTATAGCACAAATCCAAAATCAAACAATAAACGAATTCAAAATCCAATCTTAAAAATAACACTTAAATCAAACAATAAACGAATTCAAAATCCAAAGCAATTGAAACATTCATAAAATAGAACAAAATTACCACATCTGTCGATTGAAGTCTTGTGTCTAGTTGCATCAACTTGTTCCCTAAGTCGTGATGCAACTTTGAATAGTGATTTCCTCCAATCTTCTTGGCTAACTCCTTCACCAAAGAACTCAAAGTGTATGGCACCATTTGACGATTAAACTCGACACCAAAAATGTCAGAGATGTTGAAACGGCAAAAGAAAATCCCCTAAGGTGGAAAAAAAAAAGTTAGTTAAACTAAACGAAAAAAGGATGAGCAAAAGAAAAAGAAAAAAAAACTTGCTTACCAAAACTAGCCACAAAAATCCTACACCCGTTTCCTCATTTTTGCATCGTCTCAAACCCTCGTACAAGTATGCTAAAGCTGCTGCACCCCAAGCATAGGAGTCTACCTCGTCCAATTTTTCAACAAAGTGGACGTAAGAAGTCGTAATCTTCCCAGTTGAATTGGGAATGATAACGCAATTCACAATATAAAATAATATTGCCTTCATCTTCTTCTCAGGTTCCCTAGTGTTATTCTTATCAATACAGATCTCCTTGAGTGCAGAAAAAGTAATTTCTTTGCTCCTCGGCCCACCAAATACCCTAGGGAAAGCTTCAAAATCCTTGTACATCTGTGGCTCCGGGAAAACTGGTTTGCCCCTTTTAGGGGCAAACCGGTCAGGTACAGAACATCTTCAAGCGTGATGTTCAAGTGCTGACCATCGCCCACTGTGAAATAGGAAATCTGATCGTTTACAACCTCGTAATACCCCATTAGACGCTTAAATAAGCTCGTAGGGAAGCCGAGTTGATTTGGTAATTCATAAATTTTGAACAGGCGCGAGAGGGAGCTTCCCTCTCCATTGGAATCAATTATCCTATTGATTTCAACTTTCATATCACCGTCCAACTCCAACCAAACTTCGTTCAGGGTATTCAGCTTGTTACACCCTTTAATGCTTTTCATCATGGTTGATCAGAGACCTAAACAAAAAAATATTCAAAATCAAGGAATATTCAAAATCACATAAAAAAATATTCAAAATTTTCAAAGAAAGAGAAAAGGGTTTAACAATTTAAACAACTACAAACAGTAACAACAAATCAACAATTTAAATAGAATGATTTAAGTATTTAATTAAGTAATTTAACAATCAATTTCTCAACAATCAATTACACATTTACACTGAAAATCTGAAATAAACAAGTAAAACAACTACAAACAGTAACAACAAATCAACAACTCAAATTAACAAACATCAAATCAAATATTCAACAACCTAATAGGCCTATTCATCACTCTACCATGAACATGTCATGAAATCATACAATATCTTCACATCATAGCAAGATATGAATGCAAATCCAAATTCATGGACATTTCCTGATTCACAAATCCACAAATATCACACAATCCAATTGCCAACTGAATAGTCCCTCGTTATAGCACAAATCCAAAATCAAACAATAAACGAATTCAAAATCCAATCTTAAAAATAACACTTAAATCAAACAATAAACGAATTCAAAATCCAAAGCAATTGAAACATTCATAAAATAGAACAAAATTACCACATCTGTCGATTGAAGTCTTGTGTCTAGTTGCATCAACTTGTTCCCTAAGTCGTGATGCAACTTTGAATAGTGATTTCCTCCAATCTTCTTGGCTAACTCCTTCACCAAAGAACTCAAAGTGTATGGCACCATTTGACGATTAAACTCGACACCAAAAATGTCAGAGATGTTGAAACGGCAAAAGAAAAACCCCTAAGGTGGAAAAAAAAAAAGTTAGTTAAACTAAACGAAAAAAGGATGAGCAAAAGAAAAAGAAAAAAAAAACTTGCTTACCAAAACTAGCCACATAAATCCTACACCCGTTTCCTCATTTTTTGCATCGTCTCAAACCCTCGTACAAGTATGCTAAAGCTGCTGCACCCCAAGCATAGGAGTCTACCTCGTCCAATTTTTCAACAAAGTGGACGTAAGAAGTCGTAATCTTCCCAGTTGAATTGGGAATGATAACGCAATTCACAATATAAAATAATATTGCCTTCATCTTCTTCTCAGGTTCCCTAGTGTTATTCTTATCAATACAGATCTCCTTGAGTGCAGAAAAAGTAATTTCTTTGCTCCTCGGCCCACCAAATACCCTAGGGAAAGCTTCAAAATCCTTGTACATCTGTGGCTCCGGGAAAACTGGTTTGCCCCTTTTAGGGGCAAACCGGTCAGGTACAGAACATCTTCAAGCGTGATGTTCAAGTGCTGACCATCGCCCACTGTGAAATAGGAAATCTGATCGTTTACAACCTCGTAATACCCCATTAGACGCTTAAATAAGCTCGTAGGGAAGCCGAGTTGATTTGGTAATTCATAAATTTTGAACAGGCGCAAGAGGGAGCTTCCCTCTCCATTGGAATCAATTATCCTATTGATTTCAACTTTCATATCACCGTCCAACTCCAACCAAACTTCGTTCAGGGTATTCAGCTTGTTACACCCTTTAATGCTTTTCATCATGGTTGATCAGAGACCTAAACAAAAAAATATTCAAAATCAAGGAATTCAAAATCACATAAAAAAATATTCAAAATTTTCAAAGAAAGAGAAAAGGGTTTAACAATTTAAACAACTACAAACAGTAACAACAAATCAACAATTTAAATAGAATGATTTAAGTATTTAATTAAGTAATTTAACAATCAATTTCTCAACAATCAATTACACATTTACACTGAAAATCTGAAATAAACAAGTAAAACAACTACAAACAGTAACAACAAATCAACAATTCAAATTAACAAACATCAAATCAAATATTCAACAACCTAATAGGCCTATTCATCACTCTACCATGAACATGTCATGAAATCATACAATATCTTCACATCATAGCAAGATATGAATGCAAATCCAAATTCATAGACATTTCCTGATTCACAAATCCACAAATATCACACAATCCAATTGCCAACTGTATAGTCCCTCGTTATAGCACAAATCCAAAATCAAACAATAAACGAATTCAAAATCCAATCTTAAAAATAACACTTAAATCAAACAATAAACGAATTCAAATCCAAAGCAATTGAAACATTCATAAAATAGAACAAAATTACGCAACAAATAGAATGAAATCGAGCAAAAAAAAGAGAGGGAAGAGAAGAGTAAGAACCAGTGAAATTGAAGAATTTGATGTTGGATTGAGCACGATCGCCAGTCGGAGTAACGCTTGGATTTGATTCTTGCGATGAATTTTGTAGTTTTGGATTTGATTAGGGTTTTGAATTTGGGGGAAAATCTTGAATGAGGATAAAGAAAAAAAAAGGTTGAGGAGTTGAATGAGGTGTTGAATGGTCAGATTATAGTCAAAGCAACATTAGCACCTCCAATCTGTGTGGCACATTTATTAGGCCTTGCTTACTTACAACATCCTAAACTTGGGCTTGGCCCTATAATAAAAGGGAAGTCCAACTCATCCTAAACATATGCAATTTGAGCACCACCAATTCTGCTGAAATCAACTAATTACAAATTCACAGAACACCGTGTTTTGGTTTGTTTAAGTCAATGTTGACTTCTTAGTCGAGTAAAACAAAGCACCGTGTTTTGCCTGGTTCTGAATTTAGCCTGTGTTGACTTCCACCTAGTTGAGAAAAACACGGCGCTGTGTTTTGTATTAAAATACAAAAGCTTATTCCTAGTTGATAAAAACACGGCACTGTGTTTTGGTTTATCTACTTCTTAGTTGAGTGTAACACAACACCGTGTTTTGCCTGGTTCTGAATTCAGCTTCCTAGTTGAGAAAAACACGGCACCGTGTTTTGGTTTGTTTAAATCAATGTTGACTTCTTAGTTGAGTAAAACAAAGCACCGTGTTTTGCCTGGTTCTGAATTTAGCCTGTGTTGACTTCCACCTAGTTGAGAAAAACACGACGATGTGTTTTGTATTAAAATACAAAAGCTTATTCCTAGTTGATAAAAACACGGCACTGTGTTTTGGTTTATCTACTTCTTAGTTGAGTGAAACACAACACCGTGTTTTGCCTGGTTCTGAATTTAGCTTCCTAGTTGAGAAAAACACGGCACCGTGTTTTGGTTTGTTTAAATCAATGTTGACTTCTTAGTTGAGTAAAACAAAGCACCGTGTTTTCCTGGTTCTGAATTTAGCCTGTGTTGACTTCCTAGTTTTGGACCTGAGTTTGTATGAAAATATATACTACCTCCATCCTAAATCACTTGCTACATTTTTCTTAAACGGAAATCTCAATTTATTTGCTACATTACTAATTTTGGAATTTACGTCCCATGATTTACATTATTTTCCTTAATCTCAATTACTTTCTGTGTATTGATTTTATTGACTTAAAAATTTAAAGTCTTTTCTACCGCTACTATATTACGGAGTAATTTTTTAACTATTCCAGCTTTTTTAGTTTTGATAGATGAATCATATATATTTGAAGTTTAGGGCATTTGGCCCAATAATCATAAGTTGTTTGACATTAGTCAAAATCAACAAAACACGGTGCCTTGTTTTGGACCTGAGGTTGTATGAAAATATATACTACCTCCATCCTAAATCACTTGCTCATTACTAATTTTGGAATGAAAAGTTATTAAACCAAATTTAGACCATAAAAACAGTACAAATTGAACAAAAGTGATGTTGACTTCCTAGTTAAGAAAAACACGGCACTTTGTTTAGGTTTGTCTAAGTCAATGTTGACTTCTTAGTTGAGTAAAACACAACACCGTGTTTTTCCTAGTTCTGAAATTTTCCTAGATGAGAAAAACACGGCACTCTGTTTTGCCTGGTTCTGAATTTAGCCTGTGTTGACTTCCTAGTTTAGAACAACACGGCACTGTGTTTTGGTTTATTTACTTCTTAGTTGAGTAAAACACAACACCGTGTTTTGCCTGGTTCTGAATTTTTCCCAGTTGAGAAAAACACGCACAGTGTTTTGGTTTGTTTAAGTCAATGTTGACTTCTTAGTTGAGTAAAACAAAGCACCGTGTTTTGCCTGGTTCTGAATTTAGCCTGTGTTGACTTCCACCTAGTTGAGAAAAACACGGCGCTGTGTTTTGTATTAAAATACAAAAGCTTATTTCTAGTTGATAAAAACACGGCACTGTGTTTTGGTTTATCTACTTCTTAGTTGAGTGAAACACAACACCATGTTTTGCTTGGTTCTGAATTTAGCTTCCTAGTTGAGAAAAACACGGCACCGTGTTTTGGTTTGTTTAAGTCAATGTTTTTTTGCTTAGGTTGCTAGAACTTGTTCCTTATGAACCTACCAACTTTCCCATACCTTTACTAAACGTTTTTTTGCTACGTTATATTCAACTCAATGACAACTCCTTCTGTTTTTTGGTTTCTGGTGAACAAATGAACGTCACGCTGGAAGACGTTCTGCTTTTGACCTGCTTGCCAATTAATGGCATACCTCTTGTCCCTGAAGTTAGTAGAGATCGAAACGCTTTTGAGCGCGTTTTTTCTCTAAATGCTAAAAAAGTTAGTTTAGAAAAATTAAGAAATATTTGCGTCGATCCCAACAAGGAGGATGATGCAAGAATCAAGGCTATTTGCCTTTTGATCGTTTCTTGTATCATTGCTCCGGACGATTCGGGGCAACATTGTTTGACGTCGTATGTCCAATTTGTCGAAGATTTGGACAACATCGACAACTACGCTTGGGGAGCAGCCATGTTGGCCTTCCTGTATCAAGGGTTAAGGCAATGGAAGGAGGATGATAGGACTACCATCGATGGTTTTGTATGGCTCATAATGGTAAGTCATTTTCTTTTTTATCCTTTTTTCACCCTTGTTTCTTTTTTTCTTAAATTTTTAACCAAGTGTTGTTTTATGTAGGGATTCTTCTTTTATCATTTCAAAAGTCTTTATGAGATCTTTGGAATTGCACAGGAGCAACAGCCTGAGATGCCACTGGCATCTCTAATCAAGGCTCTTGCGAAAGTTGGTGCCAACCACCATTGGAAGATAAATGACAAATTATATGAAAAACTGAAAGAGGTGGATGAACTTTTGGAGCCACCAAAAAAGGTAACATTAGTTTCCTTTTTTTATTCAAGTAATCAATCTTCCCCACACACCCCCCCAATCTTCCCCCATTAATTTCTGTGCTAATCATTTCTTATTTACTTACTGTTACATTTTTCTTTACTAACTGTTACATTGCTGAGTGTTGGTTTAGCTTGGTTCATTACATTCCTCTCTAATCTTGCTGTTAAATGTGCCTTAAATTCTTGTTAAACTTAAATATTTTTCATTTACTGACTCAGGACACTGCCCTACCTATTACATGGCATCCCTACCACCCCTCTTTGTTACCATCCCACTTGGTCGATCAAATCCGGCTCCGCATGGTAGTTGCCCCAATGTTTTGCTACAACTATGCGGAGTATCATTTTCCACATAATGTAGCAAAACAATTTGAGTCATTACAAGACATTGACTTGAGCGGTGTCGGATGTAGTCTCCATCCCATCGTCCACAAGGCGAACAAAGGGAGACATGAAATCAACTTCAAAAAACATTATTAGAATAATATCAAGGACTGGGTGGAAGCAACCCGTGAAGAGGATGCTTCCTCGACAAGCCGTGAGGAGGGGGGATACGTTTCTGAGGAGGGGGGATACGTTCCAGAGACGGAGCCTGTGGATGTTCACCGAAAGAGGATGCAGGGGATGGCTACTCCACCAAGCAAGATTTATGAGGGCAGAAGGATAAACCAGGGCATACATAATGGCCGATTCACGCATTCAACTGATCATGCTGATAAAATGAAGTGGAAACAAAATCAGGTACTTCAACCACCCTAAAACATCATATTATTGTAATCAAGTAATTTGGCACTGTAGAAAAATGGAGTATGCATATTTTTTGTTTTGACATTTTTTTTTTATTTCCTAGCCATTTGCTCTTATAAACGGAGTATGCATATTCTTTTTTTTTTTTTTTTGATAAGTAAGAGTAAAATATGTACTAGCTGCACTGAGCACTGCACTAAGTAAAATATTCGTTTTTCTCTGCTTGCATTTTGTTCTGTTTATTTTCCCTTTTTTTAATTTCCCTGGTGCTAAAAAACCACTTGGTTTTTCTCTGCTTGCAATTTGTTCTGTTTATTTTCCCTTTTTTTTAATTTCCCTGGTGCTAAAAAACCACTTGGTTTTTCTCTGCTTGCAGTTTGTTCTGTTTATTTTCCCTTTTTTTTAATTTTCCTGGTGCTAAAAAACCACTTGGTTTTTCTCTGCTTGCAGAAGCGTGCTAAGCGTGCTAAAAGAAGTTGAAGACTGCAAACCTCCTCCTCTTTGTTCTCAAACTAGTTTTTTTTAGCCGGTTCTTGTATCAATACAAAAGGTTTACAAGTTTTTGAGATTTTTTGATCATGTTAATATATCATTATCCTCAAGTAATTGTCTCGAAAATTAGTTTAGCGTGTAATTAGCCATTGTAGTTTCATATCCGTAGTGATATATAAATGATATAAATACGTAGTACGCCTCAGACGTAGTACGCTTTTCCACAATCTCGTAAGGGTTTTTGCTCATTCTAAGTGTTTGGTTATATTTGGTGAAAAAAATACCAAAGAAAAATAATTTAGCAAAAACCCATTTCAATTTTTCCACAATCTCGCCAAAAAATCCTCAGTTTGCGGGGTATAATCAAGTTTTTAACTTATATTACAAATCACAAGTTTGTAATATAATTCGGATCTGTATCGGTAATATTAGATTGTAATATATTAAACTATAAACCCATCATGGATGATCAAGGTTATATTACAAACATCTCAGATACAGCAAAATGCTTAGAATGAGTTAAACGAGTTTAACAGGGGTTGAGAGGGAAGGTGAGGGGTTTTCATCACTTCATACGAATGAATTTCAGATTATTAAGGGTTTTTTTAATTTTCTAAAAAAAAAAAGGTTAACCAAAGTCTAGTTAACTTAAGCAACCCCATTTAATAGTAGTCAATAAGGGTATAACGTGTACAAACAAAACAATAAGGTGCAGTACAAAACGTCCCCAATTATAAATTAAAATCATACTAATCATGTTGATTGTTGAATGGTTGTTGAATGGTTGTTGAACTTCTTTGTGTGCGGCGTCGGTGTCCTAGGCAAACAAGGCGCAGTGTTATGGATATGAATAATATATAAAAAAAGAGGAAACCGAAATAGAACATTAGTATCTATGTTACCTCGAAATAAATCAGTATCTATGTGACTATGTTCATCTATATTAAGGCAATACAAGGTGCAGTGTTTATAAATTTTAAAAAAAAAAAAAAAAAACCGAAATAGAACATTATCCGGCAAAACAAGGCGCAGTGTTATGGATATGAATAATATAAAAAAAAAAAAAAAGAGGAAACCGAAATAGAACATTAGTATCTATGTTACCTCGAAATAAATCAGTATCTATGTGACTATGTTCATCTATATTAAGGCAATACAAGGTGCAGTGTTCATAAATCAAAAAAAAAAAAAATCGAAATAGAACATTATCCTTAATCATGTTTTTGTTTTTTTTTTGGGTAAATAAGTAAGTCAAATAGCACAAAACAACAATACACCTAAAGAGCACCACCACAATATTTGAACCTGTTTAAACACTGCATTAAACAATGCTCTTTAGGCCACCATGCACCTAAAGAATGAGGATAATGACAATAACACATCAATCAATCAATCAATCATAGCTTAATCCCACAAGTGGGGTCGGCTAACATGAACCAAAATGATTATTCCGGGCTAACAATAATGATACACCTCAAGAAAACAATAAACAATGTTATCTGAGATATATGACTCATATACTTCAATGTCTTTGGCACAAAAGTTGAAGACTACTTTGTATGCTATGTATGAGGAATATCTTTATTGTTCTGATCAGCCATATAAGTTTGGATATAGAGAAGAAGTGTCTTCTTCCTTTAAGGGTGATTGTAATTCTCAAAAGAAAATTGAAGCATTGAAGTCTAAGTACAAGAAGCATAAAATTGAAAAGGATGGGGAATCAAAGTCAGAGGTAGACAAGTATTTGGAAGAGGAAGAGATGGAAGATGATGAGGGGTTTGATATTCTAGCTTGGTGGAAAGTTAATGCACCAAGGTTTCCTATTCTTTCTAAGATGGTTCGGGATGTGTTGGTTGTATCTATCTCAACAGTAGCTTCTGAAAGCGCATTTAGCGCTGGAGGAAGGATCCTTGATCCATTTAGGAGCTCTCTTTCTCCTAAGGTTGTTGGGAAGAAGGAAGTGACAGAGTTGCTGCAAAATTATATGAGTGTGGCAGAATATTATGGAAAGCTGAAGAAGCACTGGGAGGATGAACTTAATAACTTGGATGAGGTTGAAAAAAATGGTTGAAAGGGAATCTAAGAGAATAAGCTCATTGATTTCTTGATGGGGTTGAGCCCTAAACATGAGCGCGTTCCTGGGAAAGTATTGAGCAATCACTATACCTACCATCAACAAAGCTTTTCAGTAAAGAGCAACAGGCTGAGTAGCAAAAGCAGGTGACAGAAAGTATTGAGCAATCACTTGAAGCTAGTGCAGTGTCAGCCAACAAGGTGAAGGAAAACTTCAAAAGTTCACAAGGTGGGAAGAATTTTCCTCAGAAAGAGGAAAACCAAAGAAGAAAGAATGAAGAATTATTTTTGTGACCATTACAAGATGAAAAGACACACTAAAGATGGATGTTTCAAGATACAGGGGTATCCAGGTTGGTTTAAGAACCCACCTCAAAAGGGAAAGAAAAACTCATCATGTAGGTGCTAAAGAAGAAGGAAAAACTGTCAAGCAGTGGTGGAGCAAGTCTTAAAGGCTTCATCTGTCGAGAAAAATGAGGCAAGTACTAGTTTTGGAAATTCATCAGGATTGAGCAACTTTACAGGTATAGTCTTCTCTAATAAGGAAAATTTTTATTATGATTTCATTGGAAAGCATAATTGGATTATAGACTCCGAAGCATCAGAACATATGGTATGTGATGAAAAATGTTTGTCTGAGAAAGAGAAGGTTACAGAGATATGTTCATGTTCTTGGACCTAAGGTTGTATTGAGGAATGTCTTGTACTTTCCTGAATTTAAATGATCAAGGATGTTAGTGGAGAGATTTTATGATCAGAAAGATGAAGGGTCGTTGTATTAGCTTATTATTATATGTTAGTATTATCAGTTTCTTCTAGGGTTATTTTTTTGGACGGAGGCTTATCTATTTTTAATGAACTACTTTGTAATGTTTTTTTTTTTTTTTTTTTGACGGGTACTTTGTAATGTTATTTGGTACTTTATATGTAATGTTTTTTATGCAAGTTTGCCTTTTATTGTGAATTTATTTAGTATTATATATGTTAACAAGTATAATTATTATTTAATTGCCCAAGAGATCAAGTATAAATCACAGCATACCATTGTCATTGCAAAGCTACTAATATGTAGAGCACTTTAGCAACCTACTTATTCAATAAAAATACCTCTTCCTTTCTCCAAATGAGCGGTTGAAAAAGTAAACACTTTTTTGCCTTTTTTTAATCGCTTTTCCCCTTCCGATTGAATTGTTACAGGATCCGGCATACCACGCCTCCTTATTTGCCTCACTTGAGGTTGAGGACTGCCTTGAGGACTGTTCAGTAGACCACTGTCCTGACGGGGGCTAGTACGAGGAGGGCTTGGATTAAGAGGAGTGAAGTCACGAAGAGGGGTATGAGTGTTCAGTTGAGGACTGTCCGTTTCAGAACTATCCAGTTGATGACTGTCCGGTTGAGTACGAGGAGGGCTTGGATTAAGAGGAGTGAAGTCACGAAGAGGGGTATGAGTGTAGTTAGGAGGGGTAGTGGAGTCACGAAGAGGGGTATCCGAAGTTGAGGCATGGTCGTCATTTGGAACCCTGAAACTTTGCAACAATCGCCTATCCATCTCGCCCCACATTTGCAACTGCTTCTGATAATGCTTATTCAAATCAACTCGATTAGGGCCTGTAACTCTCTTTATCTGCAGGTAAGATAAGAATAGTAGCAATAAGGTGCAAGTCGAATATAAAGAGGTTATCTAATTAAGAGGTTATCCAATATTATTTCTAAAGTGGACAGATGTGAGAATTTATTTACCTTTATAGAGGGAAGATCAGATTCAACACGTTCTGTGTCAATGATGGTGCCAAAATCCTCGAACTGTGGTGCCACCAAATCTGGACGATGATAGTACATGTACTCGTAGCAAAACAACGGTCCGACGAACGTACATAATCTAATCTGGTCGTGGAGGTGCTCTGGCAACATCTCTCGGGTGTAAGGATGCCATGTTATATCCTGTCCAATAGAAAATAAACATCATTAATCAACTAGCAGAAATTCATACATCATTAATAGCACCAGGGGGAAAAATAGAGAATAGAGAATAAAGAATATGCATACTATTAGCAATGGTGTTATTTCGCGTACTCCTTACTTTAAAAGATAGGATGTAAACTTCATAAAAATATGTCTAAGGTAAATGTGTATAAGATCTTCCCATATGGTAAAGAGATATCTGATATCTCCATCAACAAGACTCTCAAATTCCTATATTGTCCCCACATTATACCAGGAAAAACGACATTAGCTTGTATGGTAACATTATCTTGAACAAAATTAAGTTATCTAAATATTTGGGTTGGATATTATCAATCAAGACAATATGTTACCCCAACATTCAATGATTAGCAATATGAATCAGCATTAGGCTATGTTATGACCGTTTGCAAAATTCTAACAGATTATAACCTTCACAAGCTCATCAAAACCTCACCCTACACCGCGTTAAGTTTCAATAACCTAATAGGCCTATTCATCACTCTACCATGAACAATATCACAGGGTTTCGAACATCAAAGTCCCAAAAGGGGACCTAGTATAAAGGTGATGAACGAGTCGTTGTTCTAAATTCAGGTGGGGTTAGAAGGGGTCAGATTCATTCAGTTCAGACTTATTTGAGTCTGCTACCTAGAATCAGCCGAGGGACTTTGGTCCACATCAGATCAGGTGAGATAGGGTGGCAATATCAGGAGTCATTCTGCTTGGGTTAAATAGTAAAAAAAAAACTTTGTATGAACTCAAAAGGATTACAAAGTTTAAAGTATTCAATCTTAAAAACTAATGTAAATTCAACACACTTGCATGTAGATGAAGGGAAATAAAGAGAGTTCTGCAGTAAAAAAGGATTTGCAATAATGATGCTTCTCCAAAGTGTGTTTTTCTATTTAGCTGCCACTGTTGAGACTTGAGAAGAGTTGTCACTTGTAATTGCCGTTTAGAGGCAACCATATTATCTTGCCCCAAAATATAATTAGAGGCATTACTAAAATTTGCTTCTAAATACCATAATTATTTAGGGGCAACCATATAATTTTGCCTCAAAATATAATTAGAGACATTATAACAATTTGCTTCCAAATATCATATACATTTAGAGACAAACATGTAATTATGTCTCAAAATATAATTAGATGCAATTTCATATATTGATGCCGATGATATTTAGATGCAAATTGGAAATTAGACATGAAAGGTTTTAGAGGCACAATGCATGATATATGCATGTAATGTATTTATTCTAGATGTATAGAAAATTTTTTTTTAAAAAAAAATAAAATTAAAAAAAAATTATAATATTACCTTCAATGTAAATTTATAGGTAATATCATTCCAAGGATTCACTTATCAATATAACATACGTAAATCAAAAAAATATCATGATGAACATGGTTGATCTCAATAAATAAATCAAAAATGATATTATTAATAAACTAATAGTCACTACATAATTGATCAATCTTCTTAGCATAAGGCATAACCCTTAGCACACATATCCAAATTGATAAATTTTTGAACCTAGGTTTGGTAACTTTTCTAGATCTACAACTTTCACGAAGGGACTATGGCACAAAAAAAAAAAAAAAAAAAAAAAAAAAAAAAAAAAAAAACCAATTGCAATTGATGATTTTGGAGCGACGAGAACATCAACTACAGCATATCATTTATTTTCATAGGGGCAGCAGTAGCTTCACGAGGCAACAATAGCTTCACTCTACAAAGGCAACAACATTTCAAGGAATAAGTAGATGCAACATTTAGGCAACATTCAACACAACGTGACATTAAATAAGTAGGAATCTATCATAATCATACAGAGCATAACATAACACTACCTTGAACATGGTATTTGGTCATACACAACAGAGTACATTTAATAAAAAAAACAAAATAAAAAATCAACTTTTACACACAAATTTTCATTTCATTAGCAAACTGTTTCTGGATGGTCAACTTCAAAGATAGCATCACTAATCCCTACCCATAACCAATGTTATGAGAGTAAGGTTCTCATAAACAACTAGTATTTTAGAGGTAATTCCACAGGTAATAATTTCTAATTTCTTAACTAAGTAATAAAAAGAGTTGCCATGTTGAATTTTGATTAACGGGTAAACTGATCATCTAGACGCAAGAGACATTACATATATATTAAAATTGGAAGCTCAAAATCTGGACGGTTTAGGCAATGTTAGGACTATATTTATAACATAGAAATCATATCAATGAACAATCAAAGACAACCACCGCTGATTATGGTTTATAAGCTCCTAATAGCAGAAACAAAACAATACTAAAACTTACAATGAATATAATAAATAGTACTACTCCTCTTCATCTTCTTGCATTTTATCATCCTCTCCATCCTCATTCTCATTCTCATCATCATCATCATCATCATCATCATCATCATCATCATCCTCGTCTTCATCTTCATCTTCATCCACATCATCATTAACCTATAATATCATAATTAATATGCAATAAAAAAATCAAATTTAATTATATTATCATATAACAATATTAAATAATATACATGTAAAAAAATATTAAATAATGAAATATACCTCATCCATATTTGTTTCAGACAAATCATAGCCTAGATGGTTCAAAATATTTCCCATGAAACCTTTCATAACCTCCATTTCCTTCTGAAGCCCTCTCATCTTTTTCGTCAGGGCTTTATTTTTCACATTTATTTCTTTTACCTCTTTTTTAGCCTCTATTGCCTCATTCTTTGCCTCATCGGCTTCTTTGCGTAACTTTTCACCTTCACTAAATGTCCCATATAATGATGTAATAGAAGGACTAACTCCCTTGCCATGATAACGACCATGTTTACCAACGGGTTTAACTTTTGCATAGATTTCTTCATCGGTCATGTCTATTTCTCCCGCCTCACGTTGCACAAGGAGCTCTTTAATTTTTGACTACATAAAAAAATTATATGTAAGATATACAAACAATGAAAAACTACTGATAAACACTAATATTCACAAATGAAATCAATTACATATACATAAGATTTATTCAAGACGAAGAAAAAAGGTCACGTTCTTTTGAACTAAAAACAATTTAAATGTATCTCCATTTCTAAAGAAATTTTGACAGCATTTCCTTCATAAAATGATTGAAAATCAACTTTAATAATTTGTTTCAACTTTCTTTGTCACATAATAAACATAAACAACTCTAGCATCATTTCAATCACAACACATATATACTATATTCACATTTTATTTTCATAATTGTCTAATCTTTAACAATATAGAAATACCCGTACAAAAAAATAATATAGAAATAAAAAAAGATACCATGGTTTCTTTTGCCACTTCAGTGATAGGTGCTTTATCACTTTTTGAATGAGTTTCCTCATATAAATCCAACATGCTCGGCATTACTTTGTCACGCTTAAACTGATATTATAAAAAGTCATATCATCAAATTAAGTTTTATTTTGTATATAAAAATAGATAAAAAAAAAAAAAAGAGTTTACCATATCTTCAGCTTTTTGAGCAAAACTCTTTGTCCCAGCAGTGTGTCCAGCATCTTGGTAAGATCGATTGTCAACATTTCTTTTACTTATGCCCTTTAGAATTTGAAAAAATGAAAAGGAATATATAATTGATGTCCAAAACTCAAAGAGAAATAAAGAAATATATGTTAAAATTTTATTATACCTGAAATTCTTTTGACCCAAAATATGTAACAAGCCATTTCCAGTCATTTTCATCGACATTTGGGGGCATATTCTCTTCTTTAAGTCGATCTTCATCAGTATCCTCGGTATCATAATAACCTCTTTTCAATCTTGCGCGATAACCCCTGTACTTCTTATTTAAAGATCCCATGATATACTTTTTCCTTTCCTTTAACTTCATATCACGTTCCTCTTCATCTTGGTCATCCTCAAGTCCAATATCAAATTTTTCCTTGACGATACATACAAGTGTAGTTATTAGAAAAAAAATTACAAGAACATAATTTATTTGTAACAAGATATAAATTTAAAAAAGAAAAATACCAGAACAAGTTGCCACATCTTCTCCTTATTTTCTTTTGGAATTTCTGAAAATACTTTCACCTCACAAAGTGGAGCATTAAGAGGATCTCTAACAAGGGCACCACAATAACTTGCCAAACAAGCTCTATTTACACCAATCGGCTGACCCTTTATGTTGAAATCCACTTTTTTTTTCTCACCGGGTCTCATTTTTGCCATTTGAAGATTTCTTGTAGGACCTCTTGGAGTTTTGGTCTTATAAGTTTTTTTCTTTTTTTTATTTCCTATAGCATACAAACATTATAGAATGTATTAATTCATGCAAAGTAAAAATAAAATTAAAAAAATCATCGAAAAAATAATAACAAGAAATACCATTGTTGTCTTCTATTTCATTATTTATAGGTGTTTCATCATCATTACTTCTAATCATGTCTGCATTGTTGACATCTTCTTGATCTTCCAAATCAATGTCTCTTGTAACATCTAAATTATTATCACCTTCTTGATTTAGCAAATCATTATCATCATAGTTCTCATGGTGCTGCACGTCATCTCGTACTATATCAAGTGCATTTTAATTAGGTTCAAGTTAATTGAATATGCCAGAGTTCAGAAATTGCATAAACATTCTAAAAAAGACTCTTGTATAATGAAATCATAATATTTTTATAAATGTACCTTGACAATGACCACTGCTATCACCTTCATTTCTTTGTTGAGAACCTAGTAAGAGTTAAAATTTAAAGATTAATGAAATATAAATGCGTATCTTGATCAAATATTAAATTATATAAGTGTATAAAAAGTAACCTTGTATAGCTTTGATGGTTGTTCTGATTTTATCAGAATTTTTATTTCCATGTCTTGTCTGTTTTTCTTTATTTGACCTTAAAATCCTAGCAATTGACATTGGTGGAATGACATTGCTTGTTCGACCCCTTTCTTTGATCTTATTAATTTTAACCTGGAAAATTTAATAATAAAGAATAGGTACCCAGGCCAGTTATAAAATATGCATAAATAATAGATATTATCTAAGGAAAACTTTATGAAGGAACTTTTCAATAGTTACACTGCTATTAAATTTGGAATACATAATGGTAAAATAACATGTTAATATCTCAACAATATATTGTGAAAGTATTAAAAAGTTGAACAACAAAATAAATCAATACCTTTTTATTTGAAGTCTCAGTGTGAGTTTCTTTCTCGTACTCAACTTCTTCATCCTCATTAGGTAGATAATCACCATCTTTGTCAAGAGAAGCATTACACTTTTGTTTACTTTTCTTAACTTTTGAGCTATCTACTAAGCTCGTCAAAGAAGCGGCAATGCGCTTTATGCCCAACGTCTTCATTCTCATTTTGTTAACTTCAATTGTCTTGAGTCTTTGTAGATCGTACTCATTTTGAGCTATGTAATCTTGCTTTAAAAGAGTTTTTCCTCCTGATCTTGACATTTTGGAGCTAAAAAGGAAAAAATCTTTAAAATCAAAGTTCTGATAAACTACTATAAGTATGTGCATAAATCAAATCATTACAATAGATTAAAACTTTGTAGAATTCTAAATTAAAGCAAAAAGTATTTAAATTATTGGCCGGAATAATTTGTCAAGTTGACAAAAACATCATAAAGTTATCTGTATATGTACTTGATTAATATGCCCTTGTAACAAAAGCTAGTTCCTTAAAATCTCTTAAGTCAAAACTTGCAACAGTTTGGTCTAGTTCCTTTCATGAAGATAAAGACATCATATAACATTATGAAATTCGTGAGTGTGATCACTTTTTTACTCACATGAGCCATTGTTATATGTTGTTTATTCTAATATCTCTTTTTTTCTCACAAAACTCAGTAATCTACACACATTTGCACAAAAATCAACCTATAAACACATTTTAATTCAGCTTAAATAGTGGTATACATTAATCAAAACATCCTTTACAGTATACTGGTAGACAATAAACATCAAAGTTGTTACATTTTTGCATCAAAATGCAATTCCACATTCAGAAAACATAACTCAATTTAAAAATTATGAATAATAACCCTAAATTCGCAGTTCAGTCTAAAAATTATGAATACCTTTAAATTAAAATAAAAATTAAAAATAGCAGAAATTACTTGTATTAACGAATCAAACAAATTAATTACCTTGGATGGTGAAATGTACTCCAACAAATCAAATTCGGTTGATTCCAATCGCTATTTACTTCGTTAGGTTTCTCTCCGAGATTGAGTAGTATAATTTTTTTAATTTAACTTCTGAGATTGTATAGTATAATTATAGAAGGAAAATTTGATAAAGTAAGATAAACATGGGATTATTTACCCCATATTTCAAAATTGGTGAAAATTTTAGGAGGGAATAATAGATGAAAACAATAAAATTCCCTCTCAATTTTTGGGGCTAATTTGGATCCGAAAATTTCCCTATTTAGGATCATGATTCCGCCAAGATAACCAATATTTTCATTTTCTTTCATTTTTTTTTTCTAAATTGTTGGAATTGAAGATAAGTTAGGAAGATTTGGTGGGTTGTTTAGTTCCTTTTGGGAGAAATACTGGCGGAAGATACGAGGCCTTTGTTTAGGTGGTGGGGTTTCTTCTTTTTTTTTTTTTTTTTTTTTTTTTTTTTTGCTTTCCGTCGTTTTGTTGTAGGGGATGGGAAAAGATTGAAGTCTATTGAGTATAATATATATGTATATACAACATTAGCTACAACAAAAAATTACTACATTCATGTTATAATATCAATGTAGCTTCCTTTAAAAAAATATTACGGGCCTGTTCATATTTACTTAATTTCAGTTCAGTTCAGTTCAGCTCTAATCCGTTCAGTTCAGTTCAGTTCAGCTCCAATCAGTTCAGTTCAGTTCAGCTCCTAATTTCCCTCACTCATTAAATATTTATTTCAGTTTAGTTCAGTTCAGTTCAGTTCAATTCAGTTCAGCTCCAATCAGTTCAGTTCAGTTCAGTTGCTATATATGGTTAAGCATTGGCACATAACACCTATATTTTTAAGAAACATATAGGATGGTAAAATGCACCACAACAGCATAATAGGTGATAAGTATTTTAGGAGAAAATAATCAACAATAAAGGATGACAAAAGGTATTACTATATGCATAATAGTACACAAAAGTACTATTAAGGGTTTTTTTTCACCTTATTTTTAGTTTAGTTCAGTTCCTAATTTCCTTCTTTAATAAAATATTTAGTTCAGTTCAATCTAGTTCAGCCGAACTCAGTAAATCAGAACAAGCCCTAAGACAACTTATACTTCAATGGCACATTACACATGCATATTAATTTTAAAAAAAAAATACTAATGTAAAAAACATCTAATGAAAAAAAAAAAACCCCATAATGCCCTCATATATTCATGCTTAACATATACTTCCTCTATTCTTTTTTACTTGACATGTTTCTTTTATCATGCTTGCTAATGCAAAACTTTAACGATCAATAAGTTTAATTCTCCAAAAGTAAAAATTACATAAGTTATATATTATGATAGTACTTATTGAGACGAATTCAAAAGATCCCGCATGCATATTTTTTTCCTTACATACTATTCACAAAAGACAGTCAAAGGAGGGATGGTGAATAATGTAAAAGTCAAAGGGGGTCAAATAAAAAAGAACGGTGGAAGTAGGTGTTATACGCCTATATGCACTTTGTTGCTATGTAAAATACTTTTGGATTAGTCTTATGTATGTTATCATAATATAAGCTTTTTATACGTATTAGAAAAAATTATAAAAAACAAAAGTAGTGGAAGAATAGGAGGGAGTGGGCATGTTCGCTTTAGCCTAATTTTAGTTTAGTTCAGGACAGTTTTGTATCATAGGGGTTACTTTGTTTGTGATACAATGGGTTACTCGATCAACGTTATAAGAGTTACTTGGTCAGTGTAAGGGGTTATTCGGTCAACATTACAGGGAGTTACTTAGTTAGTGTTATAAGAGTCACCTAGTCAGTGTTATAAGGGCTAATTTTTCCTTTTTATAAGCGACCAGCTGAGTGGCCAGCCGCACACAAGATGCAATGACTTTTAATCTCAACCAATTGCATATATTATGTTAAATTTTTCTAAAATTACTTTAAATTATATGAGAAATAAATTTTAACAACTACAATAAAAAAAATAAAAAAGTACAAATTATTACACCGATCTGGCGTGATTTTGTCATGAATTTAGGTAACTAAAATCCCAATAAAAAGAAAGAAACAAACAAAAATATTTACTTTATGTTTCAAAAAAAAGAGAAAGAAACAAGAGCATCCCTCGATTCCATCCTACTGCCTTATTACATGCCTTACAACATTAATAAAATAAAAAAATATCTATAAAAAAAAGAAACTAAGAACCCCAACAATGTTAAGGCGGCAAGGCCTTTGTAAATTCCGCCATTATTTTCCCAAAAATCAAAACATCCCACCAAAGTTTCTTTATCTAAATTTTGGTAAATTAACCTTTGTCTAACTATCTTTATCAAAGTTTCCTTTTTTACTATCACCATAAGCAATCTCAAAAGTCAAATTTGTAGGAATAATACTACTCAATTTCTGGAACGAAACAGAGGAACAAGACGAAGAAAAAAGCTTGGATTTAGCCCAATTTGATTTTTTTTTTGGAGTACGTCTCACTGTTCAAGGTAATTTAATTTGATTTGTTTACTTTATCAATAGAAATAATGTTTTTAATATAGTGTTTCTGGATTTAGGGTTCCTGTTCTTCAGTTTATTGTCATAATTTTATATTGAAATTTGATGGTGGAAGTGAATTTGAATGTTAAAATTATCAATTTTTCATGAATTTCATCCTATTATATAATGTATTAATCGCCATAAAAGGCAAAACCAAATTTTGTTGGCTTTGGGTAAAACGATTGTAAGGAACTAAATTTTGTTAATTAATCGCCATAAAATTGGCAATTAATCAAACTATAATGTATTAATCGCCATAAAAGGCAATTAATCAAATACGTGTGCAAACTGCTTCATGATATTTTGAGTATCTTTATATGTCAATTTGACAAACTAATGCAGTAATTAGAGTATTGTGGACACATTAACTAATATAATCAGCCAAGTACTTTTTTAATCCCTTGTAAATTTCTATTTGCTTAATTTTGTGTTGTTAATTCGTAGCTATGTTACAACATCTTTTAATGTAATCAACTTGTTTATACATTTTAATATGTATAGGACATCATGGTGTCAAAGAATCGTGAGTGGATGCAATACAAAAAAAATGATCCTAGGTACAAGATTGGCGTAAAAGAGTTTTTAGAATTTGCTTTTTCTGAAAAAAATGTCAAAGCTGTAGCACCTTGCCCATGTGTCAAATGCAATAATGAAAGGAGAAAATGTAGAGACGAAATAGAGTTAGATTTGCTTAAATTTGGGATTGTTAAGAGTTATACACGTTGGTTGCGACATGGAGAAAGTGTTAATGATTCAACAATTCATGATAATGTTATAATTGATGAGTCAAATGAATACCCATTGAATGAGCATGATGTTATGTCTGATATGCTACATGATGCCTTTGGAGTTTAATATGAAAATGTTCTTGGGGACGAGACAATTGGTGTGAATGAATTCAAAGATCCTCCAGAAGCAACAAAAAACTTTTACAAATTGATGGGTGATCTTGAGTTAGAGTTGTATCCTGGCTGTAAGCAATTCTCAAAACTGTCTTTCTTACTTAAGTTATTCCACATAAAATGCTTAGGTGGAATAAGTGATAAAAGCTTGTCTATGATTCTTGATCTATTTAAAGAAGCATTGCCTGAAGGTAACACTCTGCCAGAATCTTTTTATGATGCTCAAAAGATGATAAAGAGCCTATCTCTTGAGTCCATCAAAATTGATGCATGTCCCAATAATTGTATGCTGTATTGGAAGGATCATGCGAATGCAGACGAGTGTGTTAAGTGCCATGCTTCTAGATGGAAAATTGATGAACGTAATAATGGATCTTCCACCTCACAATGTAAGCCTCGAAGGACTCCTAGCAAGACAATGCGTTATTTTCCTTTAATTCCCCGGCTTCAAAGAATGTATATGTCATCCAAAACTGCAGCAAGTATGAGATGGCATAGTGATGAACGTGTCGATGATGGTTTAATGAGACATCCAGCAGACTCTAAAGCATGGAAATTTTTTGATAAAAAATATCCTTCATTTGCCTCTGAACCTCGTAATGTCCGCCTTGGGTTAGCAAGTGATGGGTTTAGCCCCTTTAGAAATGGTCATATTCCTCATAGTACATGGCCCGTAGTTCTTATACCATATAATTTACCGCCGTGGCTTTGTATGAAACAACATTCTTTCATTCTTTCAATGCTTATACCAGGTCCTAAGGGGCCGAAAGATAAAATTGATGTTTACTTGCAACCTTTAATAGAGGAGCTAAAATTACTTTGGGAAGTTGGTGTTGAAACATATGATGCTTCAAAGAAAGAGAACTTTAAAATGCATGCATCTTTGTTATGGACAATAAGTGATTATCCAGCCTATGGTGATTTATCTGGTTGGAGAACTGGAGGAGCTGTTGGTTGTCCCTCTTGTAATAGTGATACTTGTTCTCAGTGGTTACCAAATGGAAATAAACATTGTTATATGTGTCATCGTAGATTTTTACCTTTAGATCATAAATGGAGGTATGATGGAAGAGCCTTTGATGGGAAACAAGAGCTAAGACCTGCACCTAAACCATTATCCGGTGAGGAATTGCTACAACAAATTGATGCTGAACAAGCTGAGTGTAATAAGAAAAAGAGAAGGCGTGATAAGAAAAAGAAAAAACAAACAAAATTATGGCGAAAGAAGAGCATTTTCTTTGAATTTCCATATTGGAGTAATCTTTTGATACGCCATAATTTGGATGTGATGCATATAGAAAAAAATGTGTGTGAAACTTTACTTTCGACTCTACTAGATATTGAAGGAAAAGGTAAGGATAATTTAAGTGCACGTCTTGATCTACAGGAAATGAAAATTAGAAAGTCATTGCACCCTATAACACGTCCTGATAAATCAAATGAGCTACCTCCAGCTCCTCATACATTATCTTTGGAGCAAAAGAGAGATATGTGTAATTTTTTGACTATTGTGAAGTTTCCAGATGGGTTTGCTTCAAATATTTCAAAAAATTCCCTCCTCAAAGAACGTAAACTCTCAGGATTAAAAAGCCATGATTATCATGTTATTATAGAGCATCTATTGCCTCTTGCTATACGTGGTTGGCCTAAATCATTGTCTGCTCCACTTATTCAGTTGAGCACCTTTTTCAAAGAGTTATGTTCAAAGGCTTTGAAGATTGATGAGTTAGAGAAACTCGAAAAACAAATTGGTGTAACCCTATGTGAGCTAGAAAGAATTTTTCCACCTTCCTTTTTTGTAATCATGCTACACTTACCTGTTCACCTTGCAAGTGAAGCTTTGATTGCAGGACCAGTTCATTATCGTTGGATGTACCCCATCGAAAGGTACATAATTTTCATTCTTCTTGTTTTTATAATTATTATTATTATTATTATTATTATTATTATTTTAATCAAATATGTAAGTTTTACTATTTTCTTACAGGTATCTTGGAAAATTAAAAGGTTATGTACGCAATAAAGGCCACCCGGAAGGATCAATGGCAGAAGGTTATCTTTTAGAGGAATGCTTGACATTTTGTTCAAGATATATGGAGGATATAGAGACAAAATTTAATAAACAAGATAGAATTTATGATGATCGTGAAATCTTTTCAGCTGATATCCTACCTATATTTGAGACAAGAGGTAGAGCATTTGGGAAGGAATGTCCTCGTTTACTTACTACAAAGGAATGGGAAGAAGTTCACTTTTATGTGTTGAATAATTGTGACGAAGTACAACCATTTATTGAGTAAGTCTTATATATTTTAGCAAGTATAAAGATTATTTTTGATAGAAAAAATATATATAACTTTGGTAATTATCTATCACTGTGAGTACACTCGCAATGCTACAAGTAACAAGAGAATGATTTCGTCTCATAAGAAAGATTTCACAAAATGGTTTAGAGATCAAGTAAGTGTTTATTTATTTCTTAATTTTTTTCCTATTTTGAAAATATGTATGTGTTACCACATTTTTAGTCATATGGTTATGGATCTATCATCGAACCAACAAATAGCCTATACTTAGCATTCTCATAAATCTGATAAGATATTTGTAACTATCAAGGAATTAATATATCCTCTTCTGGTGGGAGACTGTTCTAGTTGTGAAAAGTAGCCTTAATTTTTTTGTTATGGCGTATATGTCTGCACATTCTTGACAGTCATGACAGGGGGTTCCCATACTTGACAGGGGGTTCCCATACTTATAGGTTTAAGAGTCTTATGTTCCTAGTATTTTTGCCAATTTTTTAGTATGTCATTTGCCTCTCTGTTTTAGTGCTAATGAGACACTTTTTAAATTGACATCAAATTTAGCTGCCAAACCCATATGAATAATGTTTTATGTACAAGCCTTTAGAATATAACTTTATCCTGCAGTTTTGGTCTTTATGTACAATGTCATAGGTTCACAAATTTGATGACAATCCACTAGCCACTGTATTAAGCTTCGTTACTTACTAGGTACTATAAGTGCCAGTGCATACATGATAGGGATTTATTCATGGGGTTTGTGTTAAGACCATGTTCAATTGTAATAGACTGAATGTTTAGAAGGCATTATGTTAGGTTTGGCTTTAATCCTACTAGATTAATATTTTCATTAGAAAGACCAACAATACTCATAATTTGATACTACGTACCTATAATTAGATTAATATTGTCAGACAAGATGAATAAATAATATACTTGAAATCAAGCAATCAAACTTCATGACTTTAAGTTTAACTAACTAGTCTAATATCTCAAGCAGCCATGTTAGTTTCAAGTTAGTGATTTTAACTTTTAAGTGATCCATCTATTTTAGAACCCCCATCAGCCCCTTATTAGTTGTGCTGTGCAATATTACCAATCTTGTATTTCTTGATCTCTTTCATAAACCCAAGTCCTTAAGTTGTCAAATTTTTCATTATAATGATTATTAAATAGTAAATAATGATGTTTGGTTTATATAAAGTTTCATGCAAACTTAGAAATTAAATTGTTATGATGTTTTGGTTTAATATTTTTTTTACGGCTTTTTATGATAATCTTCTATGTTTACTTATATTTATCTATTTTATAGGTGACAATTTTGTCAAAGGAAAACCATCCAAGTGCTACAACTAACTTAAGAGCATTAGCACAAGGTCCGGATCGTGCAATGATATCTTTAAATGGCTACATGGCTAATGGATTTATGTTTCGTACCAAAGATAGTGAAAGGACAAGAGAAACACAAAATAGTGGGATTGTTGTGAATGGAGAAAGTGGATCAACAACCCTTAATTATTATGGCCTCTTACAAGAAATCATAGAAGTTCAATATATAGGAAGAAATCGTGTTACTTTGTTTAAGTGTGACTGGTGGGATGTGCACACTCATGGTCGAGGGATCAATACTGACTGTTTTGACTTCATAAGCATTAATACATCAAAGTTGTTAGCTAATGATCCATACATTTTAGCTACACAGGCTCGTCAAGTATTTTATGTGTAATGATGTTTTAAAGCCTAATTGGAAGGTTATAGTTGAGACCACACCAAGAAACTCATATGATGTCCCAGAGCTCAATGATCATGACGGAACTAATCATATGGATACTATGTATCAATGACCCTTTTTGTTACTATTGTTTTTCTGCTTTTGTTGTTAACAATTTTTTTTTTATCTTGTTCTTTTTTTAAAAAAAAAAAAATTAATTTATTTAATAATAAGTACTGTTGTTGTTTAATCTATAGATTCCTACTTTACACAATGATTTTTTTTTATATATCATCATGATTCGATTTATTCACATACGTTTTTTTTTTTTTTGAGCTTTGATTTCTAATATTTATTTACAGGTATTTATGTTTTTTTTTGTTCTAATATGACAGGTACATCTAAAGAATGATAATATAACTGCAGATGATTATGGACAACAAAACTCAAGACAGTTGAAGATCATACGTTGGACATAAACCACTTTGATGACTATTGATCAAGCTTAGTAGAGAATCTAAAGCCACTAGCCTAGTGTGCATAAGCTATTTTAAAGGTCCCAACCGTGGCCCACTAGTCTACATAAGAAGTATTTGATATTTAATTACTTATTTATACTCTTATGATCTAATTAGTGGCCTAGTGGGTTACATGATCCACTAAAAAGAAAAAAAAAAGAAAAAAAAAAGTAGCTTAATTTAGGAATAAGCCAAGGGATGCAGAAATATTGTTGTACTTACTCTCGATCAAATGGTCCAAGTCTTTATCGTCCTTATTACAAACTAGGCTAGTATGCCTCTTATTATAGATAAAAAAATATAGCCTACAAAATTAAGCCATATATATGCTCGTAGTCTACGTCATTATAGTATCTTATATTATAGTATGAAATTATGATACTATTATCCATAATTCACGAGTAATTTGTCAATGTATGTTGTTGTTTACATGGATCAATGCCTCCCCCATCACCAACCTGCATGAACTAAAACACTTATACTTAGATCAACTACAATTCTACAATTACAAACAAAATATACGTATAAGTAATATGAAGTATTTCCTTTGCCCCTTTCAATAAAAAAATTTTTGATGTAAGAAATGAACACATCTTAACCTATTCATTACTTTAAAGGCTCCAATTATAAAAGTCTCACACAAGAAAAATACACTTGATCATTTCCCTTTTGATGCATCACTATACGTAATACAGATACAATTTCTTGTTTTTTAAGAGGTAACAAAAAAGTTTTAGAGGCAACCATAATTTCTCGAATGCTAAAAAGAACATTTAGAGGCAACACAAAATTCATTATTCCTAAAAAGAAGTTTTAGAGACAACCACATTCTCACTAATGCTAAAAATAAACTTTTAGAGACAATTTATAATCTATTAATGCTAAAAGTAACTTTTAGAGGCAACAATATTTTCATTGATGCTACAAAGAACTTTTAGGGGCATTCTATAAACCATTAATGCTAAAAATAACTTTTAGAGACAAACAGATTTTAATTGATGCTAAATATATCTTTTAGAGACTATAAAAAATTAATTGCCTCAAAGTTTTGCCTCTATAGATAAATTTTCTTGTAGTGAAGCAAGCGTGGCGGATTATTAAGATAAAGGAGGGTCTCCTCTCTAAGGTTGTGGGGTTGAGTTTCTTTGATTGCAATGAGAATACTTCTTTGAGTAGTTCTTGGGATTGGAAAGGGTTTTTTGGCAAGATTGTGGAAAAATTGAAATGGGTTTTTGCTAAATTAAATAAAAGTTTGAAATTTTAAATTGGGCTTGTTTAGGAAGCTTTGTTAGGGAATTTGAGGGATGAATAAGACTAGTAATAGTAGGAAATAGGAAGTGACATTTTTGTAGAGACTTTGATAGTGAGGAAGGGAAGAGAGTGTGCAGTTTCATACTTATATTTTTCCTTTTATATAAAACATTAGAGAGAGTCAATGTGGTCAAATGAACAGTGCCACACAGTGTTTTGGTGCAAAAATTGGGGGACGGAGGGAGTAGTATTTTGTGATATAAGGAAAATTATTGTGCTGGTTGTTCGGCTGGTATTTTGGTTATCTGATTGGGAATGTGGTTGGTTTTTTGGTTGGATCTAATGACTGCATTGGGGAGATATGTTTTTTCAGCCGGCTCGGACTCCGGCTGAGCGACAGCCGCCTCTTCGCCCGCCGCCGGCTCTTTCCATTGCTCGGCCACCCAGGCCTCATAGGACTCCGGCAGAGGCTCTCCAGTGTCTTTTCTGCGTATAAGCACTTCAGCATACTGGATAGCCTGCTCCCAATGGCCGTAGTCGCTGTCGGGATGAACAGCGGTCCAAGCCAGCTGCCCGGAGGTTCTGTCGAACTTTCTCCGCGTCCTCCTTCAGGCGGGCAACCTCTACCTTCAGCTCAGCATTCTCCTTGGAAGCATCTTGGAGGGTTTTGAGTTTGTCCGTTGCCTTTTTAGCCTCCTCCTCAGCTGCGGTGCGTTGCTGTTGAGCCGCCTTTAGAGCCTGAGCCGCCTCCCGGAGACGATCCGCCCGTTGCATCAATTTGGCTTTAGTTTTCAGGTTATTAATGGTGCATGTATATTCAGCAACATTTAGAGACTCTCTAGCGGATCTCTCGGCCCTTTTTACCTCGTCCCTTTTCCGTTGGTAGGGCCGCTTGAGCCCATCCACCCTCAGCAGTGCCTGAAGAAGAAGTTTTATTAGGCATCCGAGATAAAGTAATGACACTAAATTACAAGCAAATGAGCATACCTCAGACAGCAGGCTTGTGATCCGTTCCAGGTTGAACGACTCAATGCCTGGAATGGCATCCTTCTCTGCTTGGGGACAGCCGCCAGCATAGCCGTGGCATGCGCCTGCACGTCCGGCTACCTAGGCGTTTGATCTGCATCAGATGTACAACTGGGTTAATTCAAGTTTAAGTTTGGAAAAAAATTGTTTAAGGTTTGTTTGTTCGCTCAAGTTCTATAATATTATATTATATTTTTGTGAGTGAAATTGTAAGTGTTGGATAATTTGATATGTTTGGAGTTAAATTTGGTGAATTTTTGGTGGAGTTGAGTTTTGTTGGAGATGATACGGTCATTATTTATTTTTGACCTTGGTTTTATTTATTAGGATTTGGCTCCCTTTAAGCATGGCTTTACTCTCACATTTTCCCAAATATTTCACACCCTTTTTCCCTAACCTTATATATATACATACATATATACATATATACATATATACATATATATATACATACATATATATATACATATATATATATACATATATATATATATATGTATATATGTATATATATACATATGTATATATATATATGTATATATGTATATATATATATATGTATATTTGGGAATATTTCCCAAATATTTCACACCCTTTTTCCCTTACCTTATATATATATATATATATATATATATATATATATATATATATATATATATATATATATATATATATATATATATATATATATATATATATATATATATATATATATATATGTATATATATATATATGTATATATATGTATATATATGTATATATGTATATATATATATATATGTATATATGTATATATATATATATATATATGTATATATATATATATGTATATATATATATATATATGTATATATATATATATATATATGTATATATATATATATATATATGTATATATATATATATATGTATATATACCCAAATCTTAGCCATATATATATAAGTCTTAAATCATGATTATTTGTTAGGATATGATTTTATTTTCATTCTTAGTTAGTTGATTTTGCAATTATCTCTTGTAATAATGAATAACTAGTCCTACATGCACACGACGTGTCCTTTGATGTATGAGGCTAAAAAGAATATATATTGTAAGGTCTAATTACCTATAGTGTTTTGATTTTTGCTAATTTTTTACTTCGTTTATTTAAATATTTATTTGCATTGCAATCTTTTGATTGAATCTATTTAAAAATTGAACAAATTAAATTACTGTATAAATAAATCGTTTTGAAGTTGATTATTATGAAAGATCAAAGGAAAGCATGTCTGGTAATTGTTGTACATAAATCTAATTATTATTTTTTAATAAAGATGAGAAAATACATAACAGATTATAATAAAGTAACTTATCATTATTAATGATTATTTACAATTAAAATTGATTGTTATACTGAAAGTTCACGTTTGGTATATTTTTTAGGGAGAATTTTCCTTTTTATTAAGATTGAATTTATTAAATATTTTTATTTGTAAATTCTATTTTTTTCAACAAATTATTTCATTAATGAAAAGGCATACAACATCTATAAATTAAATAATGAACTCTAAATTAACAAATACATAAAACAGAATAAATTAAAGGTTTCTTTCATCAAAGCTACAATCGTTGAATAGATCTTGCACTCCGATACCTTTTCAAAGAGACGGTCAAAAGATTTGTTGTAGTCGTAAGGATGATTATTATATAATTCGTTTAAACGTATTTGAAAAATCAACCGTTGTAATCCTGAATAAATCTTTACCAGCGAATTGATAATAGAGCAAAATATGATTACTTTTTTAATAAGCCCTAACACGCATAAAAACCCTAACAAAAAAAAACAACTAAATTAACAAAAAGTAATGACTCCACCATATAGGGAGACAAGCGAACATCTACGTTACTTGTGTAGATTTATTGAAACCTAAAAAAACAAAGCTATTTCTTCTTCTTCAAAAAAAAAAAAAAAAAAAAAAAAAAAAAAAAAAAGAGCAGCAAAGCTACAGATAAAGAGGTGAAAGGGTCAAAGATAGTCTAATTTCCAAAAAAAAAAAAAATAGATTATTTTCGGCCTAAACAGCCACTTAAATTCTTGGATGGAAAGGGAGGAGGAGTGAAAATTTTAAGGTACAGCAGCCTATACCTAGCAACGTACAGACAAAAAAACGCGGAAAGAACATGTAGCAGTTTTTTAAAGAACATAAAGCTGTTTTGTAAAGAACATATAGCTATTTTGTAAAGAACATTCAATTTTATGTTTATTTTATATATCTAAAGAACATTTGTAATATTAATAAAGAACATGAAAATATTATAAAATGAATATTATTTATGTATATTCACCATAATTTTTTTTATAAAAATTCAAAGAATATCTCACAATAAACAATTAACATTATATCACAAATAAAAGTACATTACACTGACAATCAAAGAACATGAATCTATGTTCTTTTCACTCTTTTTTGATATAGATATATTCTTTTTACTTTAGATATATGTTCATTACATTTTAATATTATGTTTTTTTCATTACAACGGTATGTTCTTAACATGTGTATAACATGGTCATTCTGCAAAACAGTTTTACGATGCAAGGTACCCACGCCTGTAGGAACCACACACTAGAGGATGAGAGGGGAGAGGAGAGAGAATAACATTTGAATGCTCTTTTATTTAAAGCTTGATTGAACTCTTAATTGGAAATGATATTTTTGTCCTTGCATCTATACTTTATTATTATCTACTTACTTTTTTTAGTTAATACATATTCCTTTTTTGGAATTTTACTTTTAGTTGACACGTTTCCTTTTTGGGTAAGTTTTATACCTTGCTTTTTTAGTGTTCCCAACATGCTTTATCAATTATCTCTCATTTCCTTAATATGTGTGCCTAAATTAAAACCGTCAACTAAATAGAAACGGAGGAAATATATTATATATTAAAAGGTGTTCCTAAAGAAGTGGCACTTTCTCTATCAATCAATCTTTCATATACATGCTTAAAAATTATGGCTTTGTACATGAATTGAACTCACGACCTTTTTATTTAAAATTATATATTGTTAGCCGCTACTAAGCTATTACATACCACATTATATGTCATTATATTATAATTAAATATAAATAAGAATTTCAATCATGAAATTAATGCAGTAATTCGGGGCATCGCCCGGGCCTAAAAACTAGTTTTATCCCTACCTTATAAAAAGTAGAAACATACTCTTATGAATAGTGTAATGCCAATTATACCCTTCAAAATGTGTATCTACATACATACCCTCATTAATATGTAGATGCTATTTTAATGAATAGCCTTCAAAATGTGTATTTACATACATACCCTCATTAATATGTAGATGCTATTTACCTACCTTATAAAAAGTAGAAACATACTCTTATGAATAGTGTAATGCCAATTATACCCTTCAAAATGTGTATTTACATACATACCCTCATTAATATGTAGATGATATTTTAATGAATAGTGTTTAGACAACTATACCCTCTAAAATATTTATGTACTTTTATGCTTTTATAAATGTTAGTTGTCTTGAACATTTATACCACCTAAATATAGTTGATTACATATTTTCTCTTATTGTTTTTTTTAGGAAAAATTTCTCTTATTGTTAATTTAACTAAATTGTGATTTAAAAGCCAAACCAAAAAAACCTTCAAGATATGGCTAGCTATGACGCGCGCATCGCGCGCGTTAGCTGCCCTAGTATATTAAAAAGCGGAGGAAGTACTAATGCAATTTTGTTATGCATTTGCAAATGCATAACATATATAAAAATATAAAAAGTACATGGAAGAAAGAGAAGGGAGGAGAGAGATAGGTAAGTACAACCACTTTTAAATATACCACTGAAAGCTTATATACTATCATTGTCTATTTAGTGATATTATTTTTACACATAGTTAGTACCACTGAATGCATATATATATATATATATATATATATATATATATATATATATATATATATATATATATATATATATATATATATATATATATATATATATATATATATATATATATATATATATATATATATATATATATATATATATATATATAGTACCACTATATGCATACATTGTACGACTGAATGTTCAATGGTACTCTTTGATCATCTAATGATAGTATTAACCACCCAATGGTACTACTCTAAATTCAAAATATGCATTTACGTGTAATTACACCCTTGTCCCTTGTCTGCATTTCTCTGTACATAACGAACCTCCATTATGATAAGCTCTAAAAAATGAGCCTAAAAATGTTTATGTGCTAGGTAGATCTGCACCAGCATTGTGCCACGTCCTCATTAATCAGCATTGTGCCACATCACCACAAGCATTGCAACACTTCCATCATACAATATTCAAACATTGAACCTCATGAATATATGATCACATTTCTTACCATCTAAGCTGATAGGGGGGAAAACTAGGTCGTTGACTAATCCTCCCTAAGCCAAACAAAATTTATAATCACTTAACAAACCTAAATACAAGTATAGATGTAAGTCAAGGGTCGAACCACAAGGAATGGTTATTTCAAGTGCTGTCAATTGTACGCCTAAGCTAGGTCGAAGTCAAGGGTGAAGTGGTAACACTAACAACTACCAAAACAAAGAATCAAACAAATGAAACACTAATGAATGGGGATCAACAAGTAATAATAATATATAATTGCAACAACTTGGGAAAAACATGTCAATCAATGGTTGTGAAGACGACTAATGATAAATGCTATCAATTAGAATCAAAGAGCTATCTCCTAATCGTCAAACTAGTGGTCTCTACGAATAACAAACTAGGATAATCACAATCCAAACCAATTGATAATTGCAATTCCTAAATCAATTGTCCGTATCATTAAAAACCACAATGCAATCTAGCATAATTCTCAAGGCCTAGTCAAATTACACACATGCAAACTTACATTAATTACTTTATTCTTAACAATCAATCAACATAATTCCCAAATTAACCACAATTAATCAATCATACTAATTTCACCCAATCCCTAGCCAAACAACTACTCAAGAATCATCATCTAATCAACAAACAACTAAGAAATCAAGAATCAACAAAATATGAAGAATGATTGCACTAATCAAGAATCAAACATCAAAATCAAATGAAACAAACATGAAATTAACTAAAGCAAAAAAGAGAGACGAACATGATAGTCACTAAACATGAAATATTCAAATGGACTTGACGGTGGGTTCAACACCGTGATTTCATGAGAGCGCTGCTTGAGGGCGCAAAAGCAAGAACTTGGAGCATCCATTTCCTTGCATCTTGAGCTTTCTCATGCTATATGCTTGCTCCAAATGCATTTTTCAACTTAGAAAACCACCAATATCAAGACCCGAACCTCGTACAATACCTACAACTACGAAAAGAGAGGAAATCAAGGAGAAAACACTAGAAAAACCATAAAACACAAAATAAGAGAGAAAATGTAAAATAAAGAGATAATGTATAAAACCAAGCATTTATTAAGAAAGAAAGTTATGAAAATAAGGTAAAAACAACCTATAAGCTCATCAAATGAGTGCCATTTATGACACTCATCATAAGCCAATAGTACATAATTTATGTCCACTATATAAATAAATACCAGTATATCTTTGAGTAAGCTCTAAATGATAAAGAATAATTATGTAGTGTTATGGTCTAGAAAAAATGAATAAAGAAAATAGCTTGATCAACAATTTTAAGACAATGGAGAATTCAGAATTAGTCTATCTAAATCTTCTTTTTAGTATAACTAACATTATGTTTCAAAGTAGCAACCCGGTGTAACACCTAAGCCACGCACCGGTTATACTAATTACCTTAAATAATTTTTTTACATTAAAATATGGTGAACAAGGGTATTATGGGTATTTCAAAATTTGGACACCAACTTTTTACTCCCCTCCCCCCTTGGCTTATAATCCTTATATAATCTACTAGATTTTGTATGCACTCGTATATTAACATACACAGAGTGTGTATTATCTTCCCTCTTCTCTCATTGTGTGAATTTGTTGACCAAACATTGAAAATAAATAACTTAAATTTCTAAGGCAATTTGCACCATTAAATTATGAAAAATGAAGTACTTTGTAAATTTTTTATGAGAGAAAAAGGCGCGAAATAACATTATAATACCAAAGAAAAAAAACCTAGAGAATTTATTAATGAGAAATGTTTGGGATGGTAAATACATGACGAAGACAACAAGATTTTGTGACAATTGAATTTGATTTCATATGTGTAAATAATCAAGGGATTTAAAACGGAGGGAGTACTTTCTTCTTGAACCTAATCCAACTACTCCTTCCGTCCTCTTTTGATAGTCCCTTATGGGCATTTTACAGGGGAATTAATAAACACAAATAAGAATAGTAAAACTACATTGAAAAAGTAAATTGACATTGTGTATGCAAAAAAGTAGAGAGATAAAGTAATAAAAGTACAATGGGAAACAAAATTTACATGGAAAATTTAATTTCACACTAGTATTGTTGCAAATTGGAGGGAATTTTGGTAAAAAAAATTAATATTAATGGTTGTTGGAAAAAGTAAATAGGGTGAATATTTTGGGACTAAAATTTGCCCATAAGGAATTATCAAAAGGGACGGAGGTAGTATGAACTATCCAAGTACTCTTCTACACTACAATAATGTACAAGTCAACTTATCAAGATAAGCTAATTGATATGACATGTTGCTGGTCATCAAATCAGACAAGTGGACGTATATAAGCAGATATATAAGCAAATCTAGGAGACATCAAAAAGGCAAATAATCTGACAAGGAACTAACTGAAAAAAATTAGTGGCACCTCCACTAATTTAGCTTGGTGGGATTTATATTGTTATAACTCTTTAATTATTTTATCAAGTTAAGTGTGCGAAGCATGAGCTTAACACGCTCTTCTTCTTTGTTTATTGCTAATTAAGTATGATTAAGGGAATTTATTTTGCCCATTTTAAGGTTAGTGGAAAATAAAGTTAAGGAGTTGAATATGGATTTTTCTTAATCTCACTTTATTTGGGTGAAGGAGAGCAAACATGAGAAAGAAGAATGATTTGATGAATTATAAAATTTATATTCCGTACCATATTACTGTTAGGATAAGTTAGGTTAAATGCCTAAAAAATTTGATAGCATTTTTGTAATATTAGTTGTATTTATAATTGTCACTTTTTAATTTTAATTTTGATATTACATACTTGTGTCTTTTTTTTTTCATATTTTGTGCCTAAATGCTAAGGTAAATATTAATATAGACAACTTATTACACATACACAAAATGTAATATGCACAAAATATTTACAGACATTTCATATATATATTGATTTATAAAGTCATCAAAAGCATCTCCTAGGACAAACTTTCTCATTCACACCTATACGGCTATACTTACAACATTATAGTAGTTTATCATTCATTCTATTCACCTAATAAGTAATAACAAACTCCATATAAACTTGATCTAGTGGAAAAAATATCAAAAATTGCACCTTTTAATCTTGAGGTTAGTGGTTCAATCCCCGATAAAGACACTTTGATGGTAGGGATCCCTTACTCTTCCGCTCTCACACTCTATGAGTGTCTAGCCTGCAAATATTGGATCAAAAAAACCGTGAGGTTGAGGTTCGATTAGAGTCTTTCTTCATAAACAATGATCATATAATTAAGATTCCTCAAATAAACCTATAGAAACTTAAATAACAAAGCCTAATTGCTTTAATCAAGGGCCAGTTAACATAATGTCTCTAAAATAATTATACGCAAAAGAATCCCAATACAGTTTGTATCTTTGAGCAACGAGCTTCATGCTTTATGTCTATGAGACTATGAGCAGCCACATTAAGGCAAAGTCTGACTTTTCCTTTTTGTTAAAATCAAATCTTAACCATTATCAATTTATTAATCGACAATAATTGAGCACCATTAGCACCAATTAAGCTGCAAAATCACAAAAAGATATACTACGTAATTTTAATTTTTCAAAGAACAAATTGTAACATTACACGTCTATACTCTATCATACTTCTTCACAGAGTATGTATTGTATTAGGATTAGAGCAATCTAGTATTACCTTCTTTTTTTTTTTTTGGGGGGGGGGGTGTTTGGGGGTTGCTTTGATAAGGAGAAGGGCCTTGTCGAGCCGATAGCTCTCACATGTCCTCCCCACTCCTGAATCCTAATATTACCCTACTTTTATGACATGCATGCTCGTTGTATATACAGTACACGCAATACGCTTTCAATACTTTCCCAAGCTATAAGAGAGTCCCATATCATTCTCAACTAATTTGTACTATACAAGTGCCCCATCTCGTTTTCAGTTTTTACCATACTATCCAATCTGTAGTTATTGATCTTTATAATTCTAGCCTATTAGCCATATTTTGTCCAATTCCTTAATTTATTATATAAGATAATGAAGTTTTAAATAATGTATCCCTTATAATTAGAGCAGATCGTCTAAGTTTTTATAAGTTGATAATCATGCATCTCAATTTTCATTTTACCATGTTTTTCATATAGTATAACAAAAGCATTAGTCAATTTTTTCCTAAAAATACAATTTCTTTTCCTTATTTTAGGTAAGCAGGTCAAACTTCCTTCTTACACGGCAATTAGAGATTAAATATTGTAAATTTAGTTGTCATCTTATCTAATTTAAAGGAAAAGGAAAAGGAGAAAATGGATTTAACCTCCATTTTTATGCACCATATATGTCTTTATCCAACGTATCTCTCAATGGAAAATTAATTGGAGTATTTTTTGGTCCACATTTATTTTGTCTTTATTGGTAATGTATATCTTAATCCTTAGCCAAAAACCCCTGCCTCCTATTGGCAACAAGAATAGAACTAACCAGACCGGCATCACCTTGAATCTTTCCGATTTGGTGGATTCATACAAAGACAACTTTTAATATTTTTAAGTAGGTGAGGAGAAAATGTCTTATTTTGTTAGAGAGAGGTAATCAATGGACGGGCCGGGCCGTGCCATTCATACAATTTAAGCCCCCCTTTTGGGTCGGGTCTTCAGGTCGGAGTTTTTGTGCCCAAACCCGCCCATGGTTGGGCCGTGTGGGCTTTTCGGACCGGGTCTAAAAAAATCAACTAAATATGCCTAAAAACGCATTTCCAAACCCGCCCAAATATAATAAATTTTCGGGCCGAGCCAAAAAACTCTGCCCAAAATCAGGCCGGGCTAACTTTGATCACCTCTAAGGGCCTGTTCACATTTACTTAATTTCAGTTCAGTTCAGCTCAGTTTAGTTTAGTTCAGTTCAGCTCCTAATTTCCCTCTCTCATAAAATATTCATTTTAGCTCAGTTCAGTTCAGTTAAGCTCCAATCAGTTCAGTTCAGTTCAGCTCCTAATTGTCCTCTCTCATAAAATATTCATTTCAGCTCAGTTCAGTTCAGCTCCAATCAGTTCAGTTCAGTTCAGCTCATTTCAGTAAATATGAACAGGCCCTAAATCTCACACATGTTAATGTGATTTACGTTAGCAGATGAAGGTATAATAACTTTTCTGAGTTCGATTGATACAAACAAAGATTAATTTTTAAATCATTTTTGGCAAATAAGGGGAAAATACCTTATCTAATCAGAATCTTGTACAAGTTAACTTGGCCTTTGTTAGTAGACGAGGGTGCAATAATTTATTAAATAAACTAAAACCTTCCCAAAAAGCTCCAAAATCATTTAAGAAAGGAAGGACATGATTCATTATTGCTACAACATACCTCCCCCCAAAAAATCTCCAGCATTAAACAAATGAAAAAAACAACAACAAAGGCCAAAGAAAATACAATTAATAAGTTGATGTGCACATACACTCATTTAAGCTACGTGTCACAGAAATTTAAACCCTATTAAAATACATTTAACTCATACTTCAAGTAAATCAAAATTGTGTTAAAAGAATTTGAAATTTTAACTGTAGCAACACCTTCAATGGGAATGAGGATTTAGATTTGACCTGACCCGAAAACTTCTAATAAGGTGTAACAACACTCTCACGTGCCAATACAACGTTTGTTAGTGCTTGGTAGTATTAGCAATAATATGGTGGGTTGAGTAATGGTGGTTGGGTGGTTGGTTGGGGCATGTAGAAGATCTCTCGAGTGGAAGAGGCAAGAAAACTTGAGAAAGGACCGTGGTGGATACACACTCACACGTGCCTAACATACGTGTCCCGCAATATCTCCTTACGTCCAACATCTCTTTATCACACCTTGGCAAACTCCTTCCACGTGGACCCACTTTATACTGTCTTCTTCTTATTACCCTTTTTCAATCTTACCACCAACATCAAAGATAATTCATTCATTTTCCCCAAATTATTTTTTTTAAAAAAAAAAAACAAAATCCTCTTTTCTTAGGAGAGAGAAAATTCGTTTCATTCATGAATTTTAGGGTTTTTGAATTCGTTAATTGTTGAAAATTGATTCAGGAAAAAATTCTGGAGAATTTTCAAAAATGGCGACGCCATTAACGGGAATTGGACACAGAGATGGAGGTGGAGTTGCGATAATGGCAGGTCCTGTTAACGCTGTAGATCCTTCACCTCCGAATTCGTCGTCTTCATCTAAAGCTTCGTTGAAGAATTCAGCTCAGAAATCGCCGATTTTGATTTTTTTGTTCTTCCATAAAGCCATTAAAGCCGAGCTTGAAGGTCTTCATCGAGCTGCGATTGATTTTGCTACTAATCATGGGAGCGATATCGAGCCGTTGCTCCAGCGGTATCATTTTCTTCGTTGTATTTACAAGCATCACTGTAATGCTGAGGATGAGGTAGGTGCTGGTGTTTTGTTTGTTTGATTTTGTTTATAATTTTGTCGATTGCTCCAGTTTTCGGGTTTTGAGGTAGAGTTTGGATGATTCTGAGATGTTGTATTCGTTTATTCTTTATTAATTGCTTTTTTTGGGTATGTTTTTCGGAATTTAGGTTAGTGGAATTGGAATAATGGAATATACTCAGTACGCAAAGCATCTTGTTTATGGTTGATTAGCTTGTGGAATTACGAATCGTTGTTGCAAATGTTGTAACCGGAATACGGATTGATAGCTTGGGAGAATGGTGATTGGTGTTGGTGTTGTAGAAACAAGAGTGTAATTTAGAAATGCTGATTGGTGTTGTAGCTTGAGAGTAAAATTACGCGGTTGCACTTACTCACTAGGCAAGGTTTCGTGTATAACTGTATATGGTTAACAAATTCGTGTAATGTCGTTGCAAATCATGTATTGTGAATAAGGATTCAGCAATAAAGAACTATAAGAGTGGTATAGATATGCTAATTGGCTTTGTACGTCCAATGTGAAATTATGCACCGGCACTCTCACTAGGCAAGGTTTTAAGTTTATCGTCGTTGCAAATTGTTTATTTAGAACACAAGATCATCAATGAGGTAGTTGAGTGTAAGAGAAAAGAAGGGAATGAAGAGATATGAAGAGAAAATTGTAATAAATTCATGGTTTTGAAATACTAATAGGCCTTTTAGCTTGATTGCATGTGTTTAGAGTATATGTATTTGATGATGCGGTTGATGTACTAAGCTGCATATTTTTCTAATTTTGTCATAGAATGTGTGGTATGAGGACGAAATACTCGTGGTATAGAATGGAGCAGGACTAGTGTTTGCAGCTGTAAAACCTTTCATCATATTTATGTGATGTAATCTCTTCTGAGTGTTTACTAGTCTATCTTAGGACTTCCTCAATTCCTTTTTGTTTTTGTTTTTGTTTTTTTTTTTCCCTTACAATTTTGGCAATTGATTTTCACAATTTCACTCCCATAACCCCACAAACGTACTTATTCTTTTGCCACATCCTTACATGTTCCACCTGCAACCCCACGTTTCATTCTCTTTCTTTTCTTAATTCTTGTGCAATTAGTAAAGGTCAAGAACATTAAAGAACAAAGGTACTTAAAATTTGGAAACTTGGCACAGTATTGGGTGATTCTGCCTGTTCTGGCTTTGTGAAGTATCTCAGATCTTGTAGTTATGAAATTTTGGAAAAAATTGCAGGCTGATAGATCGCTTCGCAACCTTGTGAGTATTTGTGATTTTGCATATTTAGGACTGGGTGGTAATAATATGTGGTCCAATTTTTTTTATTTTATTTATTTATTTATTTATTTTTTTTATGCATTTTTACCTTATAAGAATGCTCAAGAACTATCTTAGTCTGGTGGACATGGTGGAGTCTTGTCACATTAGAACTTGTCTTGACCAACTAAGTTATTTGGCTGTACTGACATTGGAGTTTGAGTCATATATTAGTTGTGTTTTATTTTTGTTTTTTCCCTTACTTCTCTCTCAGTGATTCTTAAAATCCTAAACACACTAGGCGAGTAGGGTTGTCAATGGCTTCAATGTGCAAAGAGCGAGATTAAATTAATGGTCCAAATGTCCAATAGAATGGGGAGAGAAAGAGCACAAGAGGTGGACCAATGAGTAGTGTTTCCGGATGAAAGAGATGGATTATTGGCTCTCCAAGTTCTAAATCTCTCAGTACTAGTAACTGAAACTCTTGGGACGGGGAATCTAAAACAAGGATTTTAATATGGCAAAGGAACATTCTTTCCCTTTTGTTTTTACCTACCATCTTGACATATTACTTTTTACATGAATCTAAAGCTAAAGCTGGCATTAAGGCCTGTCATAATTTTTTCTGAATTCACAGGTCATCTTCCCAGCACTTGATATTCGTGTAAAAAATGTTGCTAGAACTTACTCTTTGGAGCATGAAGGTGAAAGTGTACTTTTTGATGAATTGTTTAAGCTGTTGATCACAAAAGTACAAGATGAGGAAACCCACCGTAGAGATATAGCTTCTCGTGCAGGAGCTCTCCAAACATCAATTAGCCAGCATATGTCTAAGGAAGAAGAGCAGGTGCTGATGTACTTTCCGATCAAAGATATCGATAGTTCCCTTCCCTTTGAAGGATAGACACTGTTTAAATTGCTTGGGAATGGGATTTGACATTTTCTATAATATATATATTGCGATGCTTATTCCAATGTGTGTGCTTTATTTCAGGTGTTTCCGTTGCTTATTGAAAAGTTCTCTTTTGAGGAGCAGGCATCATTAGTCTGGCGGTTCCTATGCTCTATACCTGTTAATATGATGGTAGAGTTTCTCCCTTGGCTTTCATCTTCTGTTTCCACTGATGAGAGTCAGGATATGCAGAAATGCCTCCGCAAAATTATTCCAAATGAGGATCTTCTTCATAAGGTTAGCATTTGAGCTATACTACATAAAATTCTTCCGCTATTTTAATGGCATGTTTGCTTATATATTTTTTTTTTGAATATGGAGGTTATTTTCACCTGGATGGATGGACCTAAAATGGATGAACTTCGTACAAACGGTGGTTCCACGGTGCAGTGCTGCATAGACTCTAAAACATGTGCTTCAGTGGGGCAAGCCAAAGGTTCATCCTGTGCTTGTGAATCTTCGCAGGCTGGGAAAAGAAAACGCATCAAACTGAGTAGTTCCATTGCAGATTCAGATCTTAGTTCCCCTATAGATGAGATATTACTGTGGCATAAGGCGATAAACCGAGAACTTCTTGAAATAGCAGAAGCTGCTAGAAAATTGCAGATAAATGATTCATCATCTGATCTAACTGCATTCAATGAGAGGCTTCACTTCATCACTGAAGTTTGCATATTTCATAGGTAATCAATGTGTGTGTCCATTATACAATAGACTGAACTAATAATCAAATTTTACACTTGGAAGTTTCTTCTTAAAGATTTTCCCAACAAAAAATCTGTATAAAAAACTTTGTACCAATGCTAAGTAAGCTGCATCTGAAGATTTTACTTTGATAGCAACAGAAGACAGTTTCAGAACTTTATTTTCACTTATGCTTGAATTTTACCTCCTGTCTATACCTTTGTAAAAAGGGAAATCTTTCTCTATGTAGGTAGTTTACATCCATGAAGCATGTAAAACCGTTGTTACATTTTTCAGACCCTTCACTTTTTTGGGGAGTATGGCACTTTTTTGGGGGGTATGGACTATGGAATGGTTAGGTGGGTGGGAAGAGGCTGATTCAATACGAATTTGAGATAGGGATATTGGTACACAGCATGAGAGAATAAACTAGCAAAAAATGTTTAAAATAAACTTCCTGGGCAACCCTGTTTTTTTTCTCTATTATCCAACTTCCAAGCAAGATGTTGGATCACACCATTATCCCCTCTTTTTTTTTTTTTTTTTTTTTTTTTTTTTTTTTTTTTGGGTAGAACCATTATCCCCTCTTCAATAATTAGTTTCATGGGGATTTCATGGTTTACAAGGGTGAATCGTGAATCATGTAGTTATTTAATGTCCTGGTGGATGTTCCAGTTGCTTCAGCAAAACTGTGTACTGTATTTATTTAAAATCCCTTTGTGCTCATTATTCCACTCATAATTTTGTTCCTGCCCTGTTTACTTTGAAGCATTATTGAATTGCACTGATCTATGCAATGCTCATCCACTGGGGCCCCATTGTCCCTTTTTATCGTCATTACTCATTAACATTGTGCATGTAGCTTGATGCTCACTATTTTCTGCTTCCAAGGCGTGACATGTGCTTTAATTGTTTTCTTACAGTATTGCTGAGGATAAAGTTATATTCCCTGCGGTAGATGCAGAACTGTCCTTTGTGCAAGAGCATGCTGAAGAAGAAAGCAAATTTGAGAAAATCAGATGCTTAATTGAGAACATACAGCTTGCGAATGCAGACTCATCTTTAGGCGATTTCTACACAAGACTATGTACTTATGCTGATCAAATAACCGGCACCATACTAAAGCATTTTCATAATGAGGAAATTCAGGTTTGTTTGTTGTAAATAAAGTCTAAGCTTACAGTGTGTTGATGTTGGGTTTTCAAGTGTGAAAGAAGATTTATGGAAGAGACTAAACTGATCAGATAGGTGATCCCATATATAAAGTGAAAGGGGGTTTTGGGTGATAAATTTCACTTTCCCAAAATACCCCTCTCAATTTTTGTCTTTCTTTCTTTCTTTTTTTTTTTTTTTTTTAAAAAAAAAAAAAAAAAAAAAAACCTACCATCTTAAAAAAAAACTAACATCTGGAAAAAAAAAAACTTCTATTTGAAAAAAAAATAGAGAACTAAACTTGATAGATTCACACGCACGAATTTGCGTGCGTCTCTTAGCTTGTAAAGATAATGTCCAAAAGCTAAAGTAGCTCAATATTGTAGTTATTGTTTTTGTGGAAAATTACATTGCATTGCAGATTGAATGGTTTGTTTGCATTGTGTTGGTCAAAATATTAGGTGTTTATATATTCATTCTGGTCACTACACACACTCTTCTTGATTTTTCATGGGTTACATCTTGAAACACCAGGTACTTCCACTAGCCCGAAAGCTATTTAGCCCACAGAGGCAAAGAGAACTTATGTACCAGAGCTTATGTGTGATGCCATTGAAATTAATTGAACGTGTATTGCCATGGCTAGTCAGATCTCTTAGTGAAGAAGAAGCAAAGTGCTTTCTTAAAAATATGCATATGGCAGGTGATATTACATTTTTGACATTTTGTATTTTACAGTATATCATAATATTGTCTACTTCATATTCATATTCCTGTAGAAGCTGCGTGCAATATGCTTACTTCTCATTTCTTAAACCTCTTCTGTCTAATGCAGCCCCAGCTGCAGACGCTGCACTTGTTACACTTTTTTCTGGTTGGGCGTGCAAAGGTAGTAAGATGAATGTCTGCTTGTCCTCAACTGCAATTGGTTGTTGTCCAGCTAGTCTGTTGAATGGGGAAGATGATGAACACCCTGTTGCTAGCAAATGTACTCCGTGCTTATCTAATGGGGATAGAGCAGCTGTCACGCAACATGATGATGAAAATCGGCCATCCAAGCGGAGTAACATGGCATCAAGAGAAGAGATGATTGATTATCTTGAAGAAAGAAAAGCAGGTGGCTTCCAGAGGTTATCCTGTGGTACTCAATCCTGTTGTGTTCCTGGTTTGGGAGTTGATAATGGTCATTTGGTAGTGGGTTCACTAGCTGCTGCAAAATCTCTCCGTTCCTTGTCTCTCAGTCCCACTGCACCCTCTTTGAACTCAAGTCTTTTCAATTGGGAGACTGAGATAAGCATTTCAGATAGTGGGTCTACTACAAGGCCTATTGATAATATTTTCAAATTTCACAAAGCAATTCGTAAAGACTTGGAGTACTTGGATGCTGAATCTGGAAAATTAAGTGAATGTGACGAAGCATTTCTTAGGCAGTTCAGTGGGCGATTTCGACTGTTGTGGGGACTGTATAAAGCACATAGTAATGCGGAGGATGACATAGTGTTTCCAGCGCTTGAGTCCAAAGAAGCTCTTCACAATGTCAGCCACTCTTACACTTTAGATCACAAGCAAGAGGAGATGCTTTTTGAGGACATATCATCTGCATTATCTGAGCTTTCACAACTTTGCGGAGCATTGAGTAGATCTAGTGCTGCTGAAGCTCATCTTGGATATGATTCCAACACTGGTGTCTCAAGTGATGATTTGAAGAAGTACCATGACCTTGCCACCAAGCTTCAGGGAATGTGCAAATCTATAAGAGTAACTCTTGATCAGCATGTTTTCCGTGAAGAGCTTGAGCTATGGCCTCTGTTTGATAAACATTTTTCTGTGGAGGACCAGGATATAATTGTTGGCCGCATAATTGGTACCACTGGAGCAGAGGTGCTTCAATCTATGCTACCATGGGTAACTTCTGCACTAACTCAAGAGGAACAGAATAAGATGATGGACACGTGGAAGAATGCAACCAAGAACACTATGTTTAGTGAATGGCTTAATGAATGGTGGGAAAGAGCTAATCCCTCTCAACAATGCTCAGCATCAGAGATAAGTTCTGCGCAAGGTTTGGTTCTTACCTACAATGCATGTATAAAGCTGCTGACCAGATCCTTTATGTATGTAATTTGATAAACCTGTGCCTTAAAATTTTTTGATTTTTTAAAAAATTTCTATAATTTCTTCAGGCCATGATGTGTGCGATGCTTTAGACTCCAGTGATCAAACTTTCAAGCCTGGATGGAAAGATATTTTCAGAATGAATCAGAATGAATTGGAATCGGAGATAAGAAAGGTCTCTCGTGATTCAAGCCTTGATCCAAGAAGAAAAGACTACTTGATTCAAAATTTGATGACCAGGTTTATTTCGTTTTAATTGCTGTATCAATTTCTATCGTGGAGCTTTTTGTGATGCTAATTTATTTCAGTTTTTTTCGGTTGTAATATTAGTCGCTGGATCGCCGCTCAGCAGAAGTTTTCTCATGGAGGTATAGGTGAATCTTCTAATGGTGATGACCAGCTAGGATGCTCTCCATCATATCGGGATCCTGAAAAAAAAATCTTTGGATGTGAACACTACAGAAGAAATTGCAAGCTTCGAGCTGCCTGCTGTGGAAAATTGTTCGCATGTAGGTTCTGTCATGACAAAGTTAGTGACCACTCCATGGATAGGTATTTTATCTTATCCTAGCTCTTGCTCCACCAATATTTTTTTATTTTATTTTTTTGGGTACTTACCAATATGCTACTTTACTCCCGATCAGGAAAGCTACCTCTGAAATGATGTGTATGCGCTGCTGTAAGATTCAGCCTGTTGGACCGGTTTGCACAACACCTTCTTGCAATGGACTTTCAATGGCCCAATATTATTGTAACATCTGCAAATTTTTTGATGATGAGAGGTAAAAATGCATGTACTGGACTTACCTTTGCCTACTTTTTGGCATATTTGTGAAGTTTGGATTCAAGCTGCTATTTGTTAATTTTTTTTAATTTTATTATATTTTCGTAACGGATTCACCTCTAGCCTCTGGGCATGTCGGATTTATTAAACTATTACTATCATTCTGGATGGAAGTCAGGATCATAATTAAATGGCCAGAATGTATTGTAAGCAAGTCAAATACTTTGATAGGTTTTTAAATTATTGTACCTCGGGTTTCTTAGGCGTAGTCAATATATAGTGCTTCCAAATGCAGTATAGTATATTCTTATAAATGTGTGTGATCAACAGCTTAAGTCAGCAGTTGGTACTTGCAGAAAAGAGGCAATTTCTAGAGAGCTAGCAATTTAACTAATCATATTGTCTTAAATGTCTGTAAAGTCATATCCATAGTGTCTTCAGAAGTGATTGTATTTGAAAATTAGTTGTCTTGAAAGTGTAAAGGACAATGCTTCGTCATGATATTATTAGGCTTATAATGTTTGGACAATTAAGGAAGCAAATAATCGCAGAAAGTGAATGTATCTTTTGTGGGTAATGTACTTTGCGACAATACAATGAATGAGCAGGCAAAGCTAGGTGATGATGAATCTCTTATAAGTGAAATGATTGACTTAGAGTTGGATGATTGTAAAATCCAATTTGGGAGATTGCCCAGGTGTATAAGAGATGCAAAACCACCAAGGAGTATGAGAGATGTGAAACTGCAATGTGTGTAAGTGAGTCTAAGGCAGATGACCAATTTCATGTGACTATGTGAGTATTCTGCCCATAGAGGAAAATTCGGAATGCCTTCAAAGGGGATGAAAACAAAAATCTGTGCTGGATTTGGGAGGTTGTTTTAAGTTGTTTGTGAACCAGGATTTAAAAGTTTGTTGCTTAAAACATATAACATATATAGTGACTAGTATGTTTGAGTGAAGAGGACTTTTTGGTTTTGCACTGTTGTATCCTATTCTATATTTTAAGAGATGATTGGTGGATTATGGTGTCTTAGAAGGGGCCAGTGCTACCTATTCTCTAGTTCTCTCGGCAACAATAATACACTTGTGGACAAGACTAGGTAGTAAATTTTCTAAATATGCCATCTTTTTTTTTGTTTTTTTTTTTTTTTTGAAGGGGAATTTGTACCCATCTATATAACATTAGTGCCTTACTTTTAGTAACACTGGAAGATGTTTTCAACATGAGTTGTATTGTGCTTCTTATGATCCTGTCTGTGTATTACTTTACTGGTCTGTCTTTGTAGTTTTAAGAACTGCTAACTTAAGAGGTATGAATATGATGCATTGCCAGAAAGTATGCAATTAAATAATAAATCATAAGGGTCTTTGTAGTTTTATTGACTGACTTGAGTTTACTTTTCTGTGTTGGAGAGTTTTTTTTTCCTTTATGTTGTGTTCCAGTGGTGCATTCCTTCTCTCTACAGTCTAGACTTTAGCCATATGGTCGATACAGAGCAACTTATGCATAAGATGATGTAAATTTGTAGATTATGGGGTTATAGAGTGTTCTTTGTTTCAGTGGCTCTATACTACTTCAAAGCTGGTTGTGCAGGATTTGCATTTTTGAATGGCAGAATGTGTTTTTAGTGGCTTGGAGTATTGCAGCTATTTTTATTGATAGTCTTCTTTTTTCTACAAATCTTGCCTTCAGGAGCGTCTATCATTGCCCCTTCTGCAACTTGTGTCGAGTGGGGAAAGGGCTTGGCTCTGACTTCTTCCATTGTATGACATGCAATTGCTGCCTGAGTGTGAAGCTAGTCGATCATAAATGCCTTGAGAAAAGTTTAGAAACAAATTGCCCTATCTGCTGTGACTTCCTCTTCACATCAAGTGCATCTGTTAGAGCTCTTCCTTGTGGCCATTATATGCATTCAGCTTGCTTTCAGGTTGGTGGATGGCAGAATTGTTTTGTTACTTGGTTTCCATGTTCAACTTATTTAATAAATATGATGAATAGTGCTTGAGTTCTCTCCTCTTTGCTGTGATGTCAGGCTTATACTTGCAGCAGTTATGTCTGTCCGATTTGTAGCAAGTCATTGGGAGATATGGCGGTGAGAATGTTATTTATGCTGTCGTGCATTTTATAATATGCAATCTTTATTTATTTGTTTGTTGAATCATGAAACATGCTTCATGAATTTGCTACAGAAGTATCTGCCACTTATATTTCCTGAAATCATTTCCTGTACTGCATAACTACCAAAACTCACTTCCAAGTGAATATAATAATGAAAACAGAGTATATTAGTTTATTTATACAGTATAATATAGTAACTATGTTTAAAGCTGTATAAGATGGATAATATTTTATTGATTAACCTTAATAATCATGTAAGATAGTTCTGAAACATTATAATTATAATACAAATGCAATGTAGAGAAATGAACATGAAGGTGATTAGGGCATAACATGTCTTTTAGCACATTAATGATATATTATTGTAAAGCCTTTAATAACTACTCCTAAGAATTATAGTATGAAATTGTGGTGTATGTTAATGATTTTTCCATGTGGTTGACTATTTATTTGAAATTTACATGCCTTTTTACCTTTGACCAATTGATTACAATTGCAGTATTCTTTTATTACTACCTTTGTCCCAAAAAGGATACACTCACCTTTGCACGAAGTTTTAGGTGTTACATGGTTTGGTTATCCATTGTTATTTATTGAAATAATAGATGCGGTAGAATGTAGTTTTACCTTTTCTGTGTGTGAGCAACTTGAATTGGTGAGTATGGGACTATATCTAGCAAAAATGACCTATTTCTACAATCCATACCAAAATTGACTTGTCTCAACTATCCAGTCCAAAGTTAACCCACCGAAATCAAACTTAATTTGTTTTCTCTATAAGCTAATTTTCTATGTACCTGAAATTGACCCAACTCAAATGGACTCAACCGGTGCCAAAACTTTCCTCCCAAATTACTCACACCCATTGTAGTTAACCTTAACGGAATAACCCTTTTACCATCTCTAGCAGTGACCAAATTTCTTAGTTGTAAGAACTCTAGGTCCTTTCTTGCAAATTTTTCAATGGTGTAAAAGAGGTCCTTGCTTGCAAATTATTAATAGTTGTAGCTAGAAGCTTACCAATGTAGAGCTACATTAGATGTTGGTTGGGTGAAACTACATAGGTCTACAAAGCTATGTAGTTTCACAAATCCCAAAGCATGTGCTGTCAAATTAAACAAAGAAATTGCATGTATTTTTTTTGGGCAGTAATTTCTCCTTTTTTTTTAAAAAAAAAAAATTGATGTAGTAACTTGCAATTGTTAAGTTTGTAGCTTAAATGATGTAGTTTGGCAATAATGATGTAGCAAGCCAAAGCTGCATCCACAATGCTATCCATTGTGGATGCTCTCATTAATATTTTAACAGCTACATCCCTTGTAGCTTTGGCTTGCTACATCATTATTCCCAAACTACATCAATTCAAGCTACAACCTCCACAATGACAAGCTAACCTTTTGTAAATTTAGTATTTACATGTTACCAAAAAAAAAAAAAAAAAAAAAATAAAATCAATGCCAAAAAAAAAAATCACACGTATTCTTTTATACTTGTATTGGACAACACATGCTTTTGGGCATCATGAAACTACATAACTTTGTAGAGCTATGTAGTTTCACCCGGCAACATCTAATATAGCTTCACATTGGCAAGCTAGTAGCTACAACTATTGAATAATTGCAAGCTAAGACTTATTTTATACCGTTGTGGTTGCTCTGAGGGTCATTCTTAAAATGCAAGTATAAAGAGTTTTCAGGAACAGAAAAATAGGAAAGTGTAAAGAGTATTATTGGACGGAGGGAGTAACTTTTTACATAGGCTGTTACAGTGTTGAAAAATCAACATAAACAACAGTTTCTCTGTTATACAGCTATAAGGACTGAAGATAGAATGATGAGAGATAATTATTGAAATTATGGAATATGGAAAATGAGATAAAGCCTTTCAGCTACATCAGAATTCTGAGTTTTTTTTATTAAAGACTAACATAGACACCTTCGCTTGCAGTAATTGACTAATTGTGCAGTTCAGCCCTTCGTATTTTCAAAAGCAAATTCTCATCAGAAATACAATTACTTTATGCAAACTGTCTTTCAAAACTCACTGTTGTTAATGTTTTATGTGTACATTTTTAAGAGATTTTAAAATTGAACACTCCATATTAAACAATCTTGGTAAAACTTTATCGACAACCTGCTTTATGCAATAGCTGAAATGCAAATAAAATATTCTACTTTTGAATTGGCTTTAAATTTATGATGCTATTACTGCTGCTTTAAAATTGAATTTTAAACAATCTTGGACGGGGTTTTCATACTCTGTTTCTCTCTTCCTCCCCTTTTTAGATTTTATTTTGTTCCTAAGGTGTGCAAAATGTTATTGTTCTCTTCATTCTGAGTTTTAACATTTTCATTATTGATCATTTCTTTTCTCACTCCATGTCTACTTTTAGCTTTTTACTGTGATAAAGAGAAAAGAAGTATATGCAACTTGCTGCAATTCTGATGACAGACATTTGTGCCAAGGGCAATTCTGATGACAGACATTTGTGCCAAGATTAAGTAGAGAATGAAGTCAGTCTGACATGTTTGAATTTATACAAGCACAATCTATTGAATTCAATTTGGAAAATCCTATGTATATTCTTCAATTTAATAGCTTTACATTTGGAGGGTTTCTAGAGGAAAGTAAAGTTGCATTTAAAATTATTTATTGAAACAACCTCTAAGGTTAATTTGCTACAATTGAAAGTAGAAGGGTGGATTGCACAAGTAGAACTAGGCTATATTCTCTTAGGTGGGGCGCTTGGTTCACAAATTGGTATGGCTTGGAATCAGGACTGAAACCGACATCTCTTCACTTTGTTCATAAATTTTTAAATTGCTAGGATTGGACCATTATTTTCTTATTTTGGTTTTTATTACCCAAAATCTATAATCGTGTATTGATAAAACTATGAAAATTTGATATTTGCAAACTGTTAAAACAAGATCCCACATGATAATATTTTCCTCATATATTAGTGTATATATACAGTCAAAAGTTAGAGGGATCCAACTAGACCAGACCAAACCAAACCAGAAATTTCAGAGTAGACTCAACCCTAGTAGGTTCATATTGGAGAACAAAGCCCTAGTCTGGTTGAATAACCACTTTGCTGCCTGTTCTCCCCACCCAATCTAGTTTATATACAGTGGGCTCTTCTATTCGTATATGTTTAGATATTGAAGGCTTTTTCTCCCACCTTCCCCCACCCCACCTCCCCCCACACCACCTCCTCTTACTCTTGGAGAATCACTCACAGATGCTGGCAACAATCTGTTTAAGGTACAGCAAGTTTTCTTTTTCCGAAACGTGCATGTTAAAGGAATTGAGATCTGACAGCTACTTTGTTCATAAATTCTTAGTCCTTTTTCTTTCATTAGTAAAATGACGTTGATGGATAAGAATGTGCTGTCATTAAGATCACTTCGTTGTGGAATCTGGCAGGTTTTTTTTTCCTGCTCTATTGTTTTTGTCACTAACTAGAAAATTTATGTTTTCTTGCTCTTACGGGGTTCCTCTCATGTAGGTCTATTTTGGAATGCTTGATGCTCTGCTGGCTTCTGAACAGTTGCCTGAAGAATATAGGGATCGTCACCAGGTGAGGGCATGAACTAATTTTAATATTATAATATATTATTTTTAATGTTCTTTGCCAGTTGGGTTCATAAAAAAATTGGTGATTCAGGACATACTTTGCAACGATTGTGGTAAAAAGGGAACTGCACGGTTTCATTGGCTTTATCACAAGTGCGGATCATGTGGATCATACAATACCCGTGTCATCAAAACTGGTCTGGTCGACACCGGCAGTTCAACATTGAAATAACAGCAATATAGGTGTCCATGTGGGTTGCTATACTGTATATATCTTGGCGGCGGTACATATAAAACTTCTTTATTCTTTTTCCTCCCTCTACTCTATAATGTTGTAGTTGAAAAAAGGGGTGGTGCGGGAAGGTTAATTGAATTGCTGTAGTGAGCAATTCTAAGATTTCAAAATTTTTGGCCAAAGTAGGCAAGATTTAGACCGTCTTGCAGTTCCACGATGATTGCTTTTCAGCAAATTTGCAGAATCGAGTACATAGTACACACGTCCAATGAGGAAAATACTACTTTGATACTGTGTGTTAACTGATTGTTTTTCTTTGATGAGATTTGGGGCAGTTGCAACTCACAAATGCACAAGAGTAACATTAAGAGAGCGTTTGGGATGTTCTTTGAAAACAAGGGTGTTTGGAATGTGGATAAATGGTGCAAGGGTTATTGGGTGGGATGAATATTCTTCAGGTAAAGAACTGCTTCATTCAACCCCTAATTTTTTGCTATAAGCAAGTACTTGTTTTGATCCCATATCTTAAGGATTTTAAACAACTGCTTCAAATACAATGTTCAGAAGAACAAAACTCAACATCCACGAACTTATTGGCCAATGGCAATAGGCATTTTGCACGTACCATATGTATAGTCGTTTTTTGTGGATTCTCGTAACCTTGCTGTAGAAAGTGGTATGCGCAATTGAAGTGGATAGGCGTAGCATTTTCCTTATTTGGTATGTATTGAGATTTTATTTATCACTAGGCCGGCTAACGCGCTCAATGCATGCGTCATAATTAGCCATGATCGGCAAATTCTTTCGATTTAGCGTTATGTTATAACTTTAGTTATTAGTAGCATTGAACAAATATATTTAAGAGTTTAAATGTTCACACACTATTTTCAAGAGTTACAAAAATAATTAACATTAATGAAGGAAAATACATATGTAATTAAACATTTTAGGGGCATCATCGTTTCAACACTATTCATGAAAATGTGGTCATACTTATAAAGAGGGTAAATATGTAAATAAATATTTTTAGGGGCATTATTGTCTCAACACCGTTCATAAGAGTTTACTCATAGTACTAAATACGGAGAACTAAGCTACTTTGATATGCCTTCGTGAAATTTTGAGTTTTTGCTACCACCAAAATACCCTGTTTTGACTTTTGTTACCTATTTTTGCCACATCATCACTGAATTAACCTTAATCGTTATGTCATGTTACCGAATTAACCCACATTACTTCATAAAAAATATAAGGTTAAGGGGATTCGAACACCCAACCACTTATAACCAAGTTCATTATTTAACCATCCTAGCCCATTATAAGCATGTTGTAAATATAAAAAAGAAATGTACATAAGTGTAAATCACATGATTTAATTATTAAAAAAAAAAACACATTCATTTAAAGAAATAAATAAAACGGACATGTAGGCGTTCCCCATATAAATTATTTTATAAGGTGGATATTGAATTACTTTGACAGCTTGAGTCTTTATTTCCTATTAATAAAAAAAAGGGGGGGGGGGGGGGGGGGGGGAAAGAAGACTACCTTTACTCTTTGTTTCATTATAGCAAAATTGAATTGCCAAAGCTAGCTCTATACTGTATAAATAAGATTGTGGAACTAGTTATTTATCATTACAAATTATGTTTTGGGTTAGATTTGAATCTATAACCTCTACCACATACATATGCACTTACCATCTCAATCAACTTTTATTAGTGATTTAAAATTTAACATAAAACTATATATTCATTTCATTTAATAAGTAAATTAGACGAGGTCTTGAACATGTGACTTTTGAGATGAAATGTGGGATATAAACTGTCAATCCATAACAACTTTATTGGTTAATATTTCAAAAAAATTATGAGAAATTCTCATGATTATATATAACTAATTAAAAGGGTGATGCATCCTCTTTCTCATATAATTGTTTATATTAGTTGACCCGGGGCATCGCCTGGGCCGAAATACTAGTTTTATTTTATATTTGCTACCTCTTTTTTTTTGACAGCTGAAACAAAGGGAATCAATCCCCAATATTAGAAACACTAGATAAACAATGAAATAAAGGCAGTAAGCTGTTAATCTTATGAATCCACATCTTTCCTTCCTGCAATTCTGAATTTCTTCCCTGCAGCCAACGCGCAACTCTTGTGTCTTGACAACAAACTTGCAGATGACACATGTGGTTATTAAGAGCAGCCTGCATTCCATTATAAATGGCACATAGTATGCTCCTAGAGTTGTCATCCTGTGAGATGAAGTCTTGGCTCTGCACAAAGTTTTGACCAGCACCCTTCAAGCTCCAGGCCCAGCCCTTCTGACCACCTTTGAGCTTCAATTTCTGCATCACCAGCCTTAAGGTATTGCAAACACCTACACCAGTGATCAAAGAGTGATTATGTTGGTTCTGCACACCTACATTGCAACTGGTACCAAACCCCGGAGGGTGATCATGATCCTGTTCCCGGTGTTGACTCTAATGTTGTTCTTTATCAGCATTCAATTCCTTCAAGCATGACTTCCTAAGTGCCAGAGTGACTTTATGCTCCATTTTTTTTATTGCTCCCCACGGGTTTATACTTGAGCTTCTGAAAATCACAGCATTTCTGGCTTCCAGATGCATTCCAAACCTGCAATAAAAAGATGATAACTTCCTTCCAAACCTTTATTTGCACCACTAAGAGCTCGTTGCCAGTTTTCAATCCATTCCGAAATTGGAATATTACTTTGGGAGGCCACATTGAAACCTAGATTATTGCATCCTTTCCACACGTGGCTAGTAAAGTTGCAGTCCCTAAACAAATGCTCAAGGGTCTCGAGGTGGATATTTTGTTGATTTGTCTTATCCCAGCAGAGAACACAATGATGCTTATCACCCAAACCCCCCTTTTTTTTTTCTTTCACTGCCAACTGGAAGAGCTCCATTCAAAATCTTCCAAATAAAAGTTTTTTGTTTCAAAGTCCCAGCACGCTTCCAAAATCTCTTCCATTTGTAGGTGCTTGAGCTCCTTGAAGCTAAGGCAGTATCCTTGCTGTAATTTGCATCAAAAAGGAATCTGTAACCACTCTTGACTATATACATGCCATTTTTGTTTGTTGTCCAAATAACCTAGTCATCAATGCCTGTTTCCATTAGTACAATTTTTTCAATATTCCTGACAGTGTCCTTAGATCCCACCTCCCATCATCTTTTTTCAGGCTAGCTTAGCAACAGTCTCAGTTGTGTGAGTTCCTTGGTTCTTCCATTGTAGTGTAGTAGCATTTACCTAGGGATGGTGAATTTTTGCACAGCACCCATCACTTAAAGACCACGCACACCCATTTTTAAGAACCTGTAAACCCCACTTAATGCCATTCCAACCCCAAGAACCAACTTTTCTTTTATCCCAAGAATCTTCAAACAAGGTTTCCTTGTTAACACCATATTTGGATCCAAACACTCTACTGATTAGAGACTCAGGATCATTTATAATACGCCATCCTTGCTTTGCAAGTAGTGCTTGGTTGAAAAAACGAGCATCCAAAATTCCTAGTCCTCCTTTCTCCTTTTCTTGAGTTAGAAGAGACCATTTCCTCCAATAGACTCCTTTGCCAGCTTTGTTTCCCAAACCAAAACTTGGCCACAATGCTGTTAATTTTCTTCAATATTTTAACAGGGCATTTGAAAGCTGAAAGAACATAGGTTCCCAAGCTGGAGAGAATTGATTTGATTAATGTTAACCTCCCAGCATAAGAAAGAAAGAGAGCATTCCAAGCAGTTAATCTGTCTTTTACTCTGTCAATAAGGGTACCAAAAATTTGTTGCTTCGAATTCCCAAAGTCAGCAGGGATGCCTAAATAAATCCCAAAATTGTTGCTTTTTTTGATACCAAGAAGATCACTGAATTTGGTGGTAGTATTATCATCCAAATTTGGACTGGAGAGAAGCACTGATTTTTCTTGGTTTATTATCTTACCTGAAGCTCTACAATAAATATTTGCTACCTCTAAATGTTACAAAATATAGCTTTTGTTACCACTTAACAGAATCAGTCTCTCGTTAGCCCCCCTCCCCGTGCCAGCTGCTGGCGCCCAAACGATCCCCCAACGCCAACGACCCCATCCCTCCCTTTCCCCCACTCACGCTGCCACTAAACCCTTTACAATCCCTGCATCCTTAGCAATTCTCTCATTGACGCCAACAATATTCATGGTCGTGCGAATGATTTCTTCCTTACTTAGTGGAGCATGAGAGGTAGAAGAGAGAGAATTAGATTGAGAAGGGGTGAATTTGAGGTAAAGGGTGAATTGGGTTGTAGAAAACGGAGGAATTTGTTTGAGGAATCAAGGATTAAGGGTTTGGATAAAGGGTTCAATGGGGTTTTGAGGGAAGCTAGAGTTATGGAGAACAGGGTGATGATGTTGGGGTTGTTGTTCAGCCATGGTCGTGCGTCAGGTGTATATGATATGCAGTATTTGATCAGGATATGTATTAGTTGATAGAGGATATGTAGAACTTGTTGGAGGATATGTGTTATTTAATAGAGGATACGTACAATTTTGTTGTAGGATATGTATTGTTTGTTATAGGATATAAAGTATTTGATAGAGGATATGTACAATTTATCTTTGGCAGAGGATATAATAGTTTGTTAGAGGATATCATCATATAACCAATAAATGATATCGTCCGGCCTATAGATGATATCATAAACACAATTATAAATGATATCATATAGCCAATAGAGGATATCATCCAGCCTATAGATGATATTATATACACAATTATAAATGATATCATATAGCCAATAGAGGATATCATTCAGCCAATAAAGGATATCATAGGCACAATCATAAATGATATCATATACGGAGTAGCCAATAGAGGATATCATGCATCCAGTCAATAGAGGATATCATAGACGCAATGATAAATGATATCATGTAGCCAATAGAGGATATCATCCAGTCTATAGATGATATCATCTAGCTTATATCATAGAACCAGTAGAGGATATCATCTAACTTATAGAAGATATCATAAATACAATAGAGGATATTATCAAAACAATAGAGGATATCATCCAACTCATGGAAGATACTGGTATCATAAAAATAATAGAGGATATACCAAAAAAAAAAAACAATAGAGGAGATATCGTCCATCGTATAGATAATATTATAAAAACAATACATGATATCATCCAACTTATAGAGGATATTATCCATATTATAGATGATATCATCCAACTTATTATAGATGATATAATCTACACAATAGAATTTATTTTATAAAAATTATTAAAAGGTCAACAATGGTAGAACCACCATTGAAGGTCCCATACTAAGCTCATAGGTATAACATAACATGCTCATTTATCAACAAAAATACATGCATTTGTTATCAAAACGCTCACAATTCAACATACAATTACATAGGACAAGCAATTTCAACAATTATACATCACACAAGAAAACCCCAAATCAATTTTTTGGCATTTTTCGAAAAATTTGAGAATCTCAAGCAATTATCAAGCTAATTCAAGCATAAATCATGAACAAATATAATCAACAATCTTTATTGTCTCTCTCCTCTCCATCCTCTTCAATTCAAGCATAAATCATGGACAAATACAATGGAGGAATTTAGCAGAAAGTTGAGGAGAGAGAAAATAGGGGTGGGTTAAAAGTGAGGGAGGAGAGAGAAAGTGAAGTACTCCCTCCGTTTTTAAATACTTGCTCCATTTCTCCATGCGCGGAGTTTTAGGAGAAATTGGAGAAAGTAATAAAATATGGAGGTAGTAGGGTTGGTGGAAAAATAAAAACTTGTAAAAAGCAAAAGTAGTGGAGAAATTGGAGGGGAGAGAATACAAAATTAATAAGATATGATATTTGTTGGGTCCACTAGGTGAGAGAAATGAATTAAATATTATAAAAGGTTTCCAAATAAGGAAATGGAGCAAGTATTTAAAAACGGCCTAAAAAGGAATATGGAGCAAGTATTTAAAAACGGAGGGGGTAGAATTGAGTGGGAGTAATGTTGGCGGCGGTGAGTGAAACTGAGGCTGTGAGAAGTTTGTATTGATGTACAAATAATAGTTGGACTGACGAAATGTTTGGTCAGGCTGGACTGACCCAATAATTTGTGTTTGAGTAATCACATTTATACCTAAAACGGCTAAAGTAACCCTTTTTGACAATTAATCACATTTGTACCTCATTGAATTAGAATTAACTTGAACTTGAAAAAAACCAACCCAAATTAAGCATAACATGATGAGGCTAGATATAGTTTGTTTTGAGTAAAACTAGAATTATAAATAAGTAGAACAAATCTTTTGATGACATGTTTTGAATAGAAACTAAACTAAACATAAAATTTATAATACCCAAACTTGATTTAACTAAGTTTTGCTAATTTAGCTTGAAGATGACTTTATTAGAGCTTCACTAGAACCTAATAACCCAAAATCGATCCCAACAAAACTTGACTGTCTGTATGTCTCAAATCAGTTCACCACAAAACCATTTCAAATCCAACCTAATTCAACAACCTACCAAGACCTAGTCCATATCCAAAAATATAAAAACATATCAAACTCAAGCAAAATCCAACCTAAAAGACATATGACCTATTCTATTCCAAAATACTACGAACATCAAATTTGACCTATCTCTATTAAAGTGAAAATAGTTTCACTTCCTATAGTGATGACCTAAAGCAACTTGATCAAACTTAAACGAAACCTCGACTTAAACCAAATCTAAACATGGCTCAACTCAAATCAGACTCACTATATCTAATTTAACCCGTCTCAATCTATGAAATATTTTATACACCCAAATGTAACGTGCACACTACTAACCCAAAATTAGTTTATGCTCTTCATTGATAATCAAATGAAAATCAATCATCAAAATGAGAATAAAATGCTCACGGATATACCGTGCACTCGGATATATATTACAATCTCTAGTCTCAGTCGAAGTGAAAATTAATTCAATCACTAAAGAGTAAAGAGTAAAGATATGCATGAAGGACCCACAACCCAAGTCAAATTATTGAATCATTTCAACAAAAACCTCTTCAATTCCCATTTCCCAAATTCCTAGTACAGCCCAAGGCCCAGTCATTTGAAAAAATTTCAATTCTACTACTACAAGTTTTCTCTTCTTTCTCTTTCTGCCAGCCAAACACTCCAAAGCTCAACAACAGAGAAACAAAGAGAGAGAAAAACAAAATCAATCAACACAAACAATTTATTTTTCACAACCAAGAATTTTTCTACCAACAAAATTTCAATTCTCACGTCTTTTTCGCAGGTATTCTTCTTCTTCTCAATTTAGATCTCAACTTTTTTCTATACTTCCCATAATTAGAATTTGACTTTCCAGCTTCTCCTGTTGATTAATTTCATATAATTTTTTAATTTTACTTTATTTAATTAATTAATTAATCGCTGCAATTATTTATGTGAATTGGGTGCGATCCAATGTTTCGAATTTCGCTTCACAATTGCAGAAATTTGTGTGTTTTTTTTGTTAATTGCAATGATGCTTTGAATTTTCTCGAATTCGTATGTTTTCTCCAATGATTTAGCTGTGTATTTTGCCGACAGACATTTTCTTGGTGCAAGATTTGTGGCCTTTTTGGGGGGCTAATGAAGGGAATTTGAGGTACTAAGTTAAGATACATCTGAAAAAAAGAGGGGAAAGTGAGGAAGAGAGAGAAAGAGTGGTATTGAGGACTGTATTAGGGTAGAATGAGTTCGAAGAACGGTGGACCGTCAACCCCGGTTCTTCTTCGGAGAGATCCGTATGAGGTTTTGAGTGTTACTAAGGATTCTACTGATCAGGAAATTAAGACGGCGTACCGGAAACTTGCCCTCAAGTAAGTTTTTGTTTTTGAGCTTATTGATGTGTATCTTTTGTTTAATTGTTGTAATTTGAGGTGTAAATTGTGATTTCGGAGCTGTTTGTAATCTGAATGTGTTCAATGTTGGAAATGATTCTAGCTTTCTGTTGCCATTTGATCAAGAGAAATTTAAATAGTCAGTAGTTATTAACAAGAAACAATGTAGAATTTATGGTGGTGGTTACTGTTTAGCTTGTTTTGGATTAAATTTAAGATTATTAGCTGGTTCGAGATTTTTGATGTTTATCAAATTTCGAATTCAACGAAAGGCCATTGTAGGTCTACCTTATTTTATGAGATGGAAGCTACTGTCATGTATGTACTAATGCTTCTGTTGAACATTGGCGGCTTTTTGCTACTTTCATCATGCATGAGCATTTGATTCAATGCATAAGCAAGAAGGGTCATAGCAACCGCAAATTTTTTTCTTTATAGCAACTACACTATGTCCAAAGTAGGAGCATTGAATACTCGCTAATTTATTCTAATTATATTTACACAAGGTAATATTTCATTTCACGGTTCAATATTTTTCGGCAATAAATTTTTCTTCATTACCTTGGTGCTTTGAAGGAGATTCCCTGCAGAGGCAAGATATGTGGGTTTTCGATCTATGCTGCCCTCCCCTATGTCTAGTGCGGTTGTGGAGGGACCTTTGTGTTCTGGTTAAGTGGAGATATTGCTTTTAATGTACTCTTGAATTAAAACAAATGGTCATTGGCTCATATTGTTCAATTGATGTGGCATTCCAATTTAGTTGATAATGAAGCATAAAAAAATTAAGTTTTTCGGCTTCTCTTGAATGGGCTGAGTTATTCTTGTTAATATTGTTGGAGAAATTTATTGTATTGTGCTTTGGGAGATACCATTCCTTTTTTGTTGAGCATGAAACTTGTGATTAATTCAAGTTCCTACCTGGAGAGTAATGTACTTTGGTTAAATATAGGTATCACCCTGACAAAAATGCCAATAATCCTGAAGCTGCGGAGCTTTTTAAGGAGGTTGCGTACTCTTATACAATATTGTCTGACCCTGAAAAGAGAAGGCAATATGATGCCGCAGGATTTGAGGTTTGTAGCTCTCCTTTATAAGGACTTAATAATCATTTTTTTATCTACTTCGTAAAATGTAGTTTGTTATCCAATAAATGTTAGTTTCAATCACGATCTCTCTCTCTCAAGAACATTATTAATATTTTTTTGTCATGTACTCCTTTAATGCAGTACCCATATTATCTATAAGACGACACATGCTTCAAAATGTTTTTATCGATGGAATTTATGTATGGTTCAGTTAACCAAAACTTTAATTTATATAATTTTGGATACTCTAAATGCATTACTTACATTTGTAAGAGAGTGTGAAAAGGTGGTTGAGTTTGAGAAAAGTTGAATAAAGTAATAGAGTGTGGAGCATGGTTCAAATTAAGGTAATGGTCGTGATTGCGGTATCTCAGTATTGAAGATTATGCGGTCATTGCGAATTGGATCTTGATTGTTACAACTTGAATGTGGTGTAAAAGTCTATTTTGGAATTTTAATTTGTATAATTATCATTCAAGAACCAATAGGAGTAGCATAGTAACAAAAATCTAGTATAATCCTGAATATATATTAAAGATATATAGCCATTTAGATTAATGACTAATGAGTTGAGAAAAGTTGAATATTAGTCTTAAAAGGTAGGTACTGGAGTGCTAGCTCGACTGAGACCATAGATTATTGGTTGACTTGGCCTTAAACTTCATCTATTTAAAAGATCGTTACAGTGTGGGAAATATGGGTACGTAGATTTGAAAACCAATACAACTCGGCTGATATGATATTTCACAGCCGAGTTTTTACATCATGTTGTGAGGAAATGTGTAATTATTGTGGGATAAGGGAAAACTGGTAAAAAGCGAATGTCTAAAATAGTACTTCCTCTGTTCCATTTTACTTGCTACATACCACTTTGGCATGCATTTTGAGGAAAAGATTTGAGGGTGTAAACGAGCAAAATAATCAAGATAATTGAAACACAAGCAAGATGGAAATTATTTGTTACCGGTATAAAAGTTTTTTTATTTTTTTTATTTTTAGTTTGATCATTTACAATTATCCTTCTCAAAATGCGTGCTTGCACTTATTTAAAGGAAAACATTGTACTTATTAGAAAGTGGGTTAACGAAGAAAGATATAAATGTCTCAACCACCACCAACAAATTTCCCACACAGAAGCGATAATCTCAGGATGTTGGAAAAATGGAAAGTCTTGATACATCCCATCCACTTTTGTTTCAAGAAAAACAAGTTCCCAACATATCGGGCAAATAATAGACTCGTATGACTCCTCTTGGGGATTACTCTCCTAAATATAAACTCCTGAAATTAACATGGTGCTTAGTTAAGGTCTCAAATTTTGTACTCTCCGTATCATATTGTGTGCGTCATGGATTATGTGTTATTGCCAAAGGTTTGGTTTTTTCATAATACACTCTTCCCACAAAGGAAGTTTATATCAAAGGAGATAGCACATAGTAAGTGGTGACTGGTGAGTCAAGGTTTGATGAGTGCCAATTTTGTGTATACTGTATTACTGTTGACTGGTGGCTTGACTATTGAGGCCTGGGGATATTGCCCTTCTTTTACAGTCAAAGGCTGATAATTATTGTTACAGCATCCTTGAAGAGCTATTCACATTTAGTTACAAAATTTCTATTTTAATTGTAAATATCTGTGCATAAAACCAGGTATAGCATGTTCCTGAAGATTCTACTTTTAGTTTTTATGCTTTTAAATTTTACCTGGGTGGGGTTATAGATATTTGCTGTAATAATTTATCAGGCTCTGGATACTGAAGGCATGGATATGGAAATCGACTTATCAAACCTTGGGACTGTCAACACAGTGTTTGCTGCCTTATTCAGGTAAAACATACTTTGAGTTTTGGTTTTCTGGTCCAGTTAATTTTTCCTTTGTCGCCTAGCAATTTTCAAACTTTGTTTTTCTCAGTAAGCTGGGAGTTCCTATCAAGACAACCATCTCTGCTAATGTTCTGGAAGAAGCATTGAATGGAACTGTGACTGTCCGACCCCTTCCTGTTGGATCTTCAGTTCATGGAAAGGTGATTGCTTGACTAATGCTTTAATCTGTTTATTCCAAAATGAAATTCTCTTTTGCTGTATTTTAAGCTATGCTAGAGGTTTCAAGTAGTCCAAACTTACACAGCTTAACCTTGTGATTGTAGATGGTTATTGCTGTTGGATTATTGATTGAAAGGTCATAGACTAGCATGCTACTAACTCCTATAAATTAGATGTAGAAGTCAACTTAGATATTTGATTTCATTCAATTTATCCAAAGTAGATTCAATACAAACTAAATCCAATTTGTAAAAATATACTTGTGTAGGCGTAAATTCATGATTTGGTTACATTTTCTTGCAGGTAGAGAAGCAGTGTGCCCACTTTTTTGGCGTGACAATAAGTGAGGAGCAAGCACAGGCGGGTATTGTAGTCCGTGTAACTTCTGCGGCCCAAAGCAAGTTTAAGGTATAGTTTGTATCTATATATGGTGTATGATTGCAGTTGCAGAGAATCAAATTTGGTTTCATCTCTTGTATCTCTACTCTGGTGTATTTTTCAGCTTCTTTATTTTGAACAAGATGCAAATGGAGGATATGGACTAGCATTACAGGTATTTCGTTTCTCTTTCTATTATGTCGTTTATGATTACAAGATTTAATGACATGAACAACTGCTACTATTGATATGTATTTGGCAGTATTGACACTTTGATACTATTAAAAAATAGCAAAAATGTTGTCAACAGTTTGCAGCCTCTAACACATCTATGGAGTTTCAAAAAAAAAAAAAAAAAAAAAAAAAAACCTGTATAGGGATGTGACCTTTTTTTTTTCTTTCTTTTTTTTTCATTATCACTATTGTCTTTTCATCTGAACACGAATTTGATAAAAATATTTTTTTTTTTAAAAAAAAAAAGGTGAAGGGAAATTGGAAATTAAAGAGCACAGGCGTAGACTGAAGGGGGAAAGAGAAAGTTTTTAATTAGGCATCTTTTTGTGTAAGTAGTATTTTGATGTAAGTAACTAGTGAAGGTTTTACAAAAAAATAATTATGAATAAGAATTTGGAGTATTGTAAAGGACACAAGAGATCGTTGTATGTATTTAATCAAATAAAATTGATCAGTCCTTATGTAACATATCACTAAAATACCTTTTGGAGAAATTAGGGCTAAGTGTAGTAAGATTTCATGAGATGATAAATGAAAATTATGAGGCTGACACAAGGTTTGTGAATCTGAAGCTAAGGCTAGAAGATGGTTATTTTCTGTAATAAACTGGAAATTAAATGTAACATTAGGAAGATGAAGATTATGAAGAGGAGAATTTGGTGAAAAAACTGCTTTCATTAGAGATGCAAATAATCATACACCAAGGAAAATACAATCCTACCTTTGAATGGCCAGACACTGCCAAACTACAAGCTAAAAACAAAGTAAATCAAACGACTTAAATCAATGGTTATTTACTCACTTAGCTCTCTTTTATGTAGTGTGTACACTGATTGCTTCTCAACTTTTTCCACACTAACTCATTACAGAATTTTATTGCAACCCTCCCCATAGGCTAATGATTGTTGCACAGTTCTTTTGAAACTTACTTTATATTTTTTTTAAAAAAAAAAGAAGATTCCTTACGTTTGTAGAGGACCACGTAATGCATCCTTACGTATAACCATACAAAATATTGTATAATTAAAATCCAACCTCTCAAAAGGATGGACAATTGTGCCCATATATGGCCTTAAAATAATTAGCAATCAGTTTCTCTAAAACAATGAGTTATTGAAAAGTCATTTACCTGTAGAAAGGTCTTATAGACAATCGTATATGATATCTCCTTCGTTCTCTTTTGATCGCAACATTTGACTCACACACACTCCTTTGACCATCTATGATGATTTACACATTAGGAAAAACATAGTTATGAGGGATCTTATTAGATTTTCTCGATTTATAATTTCAAAATATAACTTCCTTCGTTTTAATATGTTACGATTTGGCCATTTTTTCTCTCACAAAGATATTCGAAACATAATAAGAAACAGAGGGAGTAGCTTTCATTAATGTTGACTAAAATATATTAAAAGATATTGATGATATAAGATATGCATTGACAAGCGTGAAATGCCCAGCGACCCAACATGCTTTCCATTTTATTTTTGAATTGCTTTAGTCACACACTAATTGTCTCCTTCAACAACATATCACTTAATTCTTGACAATTAACTGCGTTAGCATATTCTCAAACCATCATTGCTTCCGCAATTATAATGCTAGTCTCCCCAATCAATTAAGCACTTGTCACAGTTAGTTTTCCTTTCCAATTTTTCAGTAGAAACTTAATTGCAGCTTTCCCATATACATATCTGAAGCATCATAATAAATTTTTCTAAATCATATGATGTGGGTGTGGGGGTGTTGTTGGGGTGGGGTGGGGGGGGGGGGGGGGGAGGGGCGGTTTCCCAAGCGAGTTGAGGTCTAAGGCGTCTAAGCATTTCCTTCAGTTCGGTAGCTTGGGTTATTTCTTCTAATAAACATGCAATAGGTAACAAATTTTGTCGAACGGATTCCTTGCCGACTCATATTAGCATTTTTATTTTATTTCTGGAGGGATTGTATTTGATGTTTTTGATGATGAAGCGGTCTTTTCTTCTATTACATGGATATCTTCCTTTGTCTTATTAGGATTGTATGTGGTGTTTTTGATGATGAAGCAGTCTTTATCTTTTATTATATGGATATTTTCCTTTGTCTTATTTCACAAACATTTCATTTTCTATTGCTATCATGATACAACGTGCCATTTTATTATTAACTACTACCTTCGTTCCATGAATTGCTATCCATTTTCTGTTTTGGACTTTTGGTCCATTTCATGAATATCATACTCACTTGGCATCTTTCCTTTCTCGGTAAATCTTATGTAATTTAGATTTTTTGGACCACGCATTCTCTCTTATCCAAGTATTCCTTTTCTTTTGAAATATAATTAACCCTCACTTTGACCTTGTCTGTTTCTATCTTGGATTTTCGTACCATTGTTAATTGTTTCTTGTAGCGTATGGGCTCTGACCTTATTTAGCTTTGGCCACACCTTTAGATTTGAACTGGCAGTCCTAATGCACTGTCTCCAAGAAGGAGAGAGGGAAACAAATGGATGATAAGAAGCTATGTTACTCAGACTTGGCAATCAGTATTGGATAGGAGATCTTGTCTAAGTGTCAGACTTAGCTGCTTTATGAAAGATTTTGGATGATTTTGGTCCAAAATGTGATAATAGATTGTCCATACCCTTATTTAAGGAGGAAGTCCCAGTTTATCTCCTTGATAAACAAAACTGTAAATTCTTTCAAAAAAAAAAAAAATAAATAAATAAAATAAAATTAAATTGTAAATAAATCAACAACTATGTCTTGTCATCAACTCATCATGGAATTTTGGTAAATAAATCAAAAATTATGAGACCCATATATGACAAAAAGTTGTTGAGTTATTTACATTTTTGCTATTTTGTCTAGTCATCATGGCATTTTGGTAAATAAATCAAAAACTGTGGGACCCATATGTAACAAAAAGTTGTTGATTTATTTACATTTTGCTATTTGATCAACATATTTTGTTTATCAAGGTGATAAACTTGTATTTTCTCATATTTAAGTGTTAAGTACCTAACAGTAACACGATATAAAATGAGGTGTCTGAATAGTACGGGCTGTTGGCCATGTGGTCCAACTGTCCAAGTGATTGAAGTTATTTTCCGTTCTTTCAGAAGATAATGCTGCATCTAGTTTAGACTATGGGTCTGATGTTTCTCTTTAGGGATCATGCAACTCTATGGTTTCTTATTAGATTGCTTTGTTGCATATAGTTTCCAGTATCCATGCTATGCTCTGAGAAAAATCACCTTGCTGAATGGAATTTTTCTAATTAATTAACACAGATTCCAATAAATACATTTTTTTAATGCAGGAAGATAGTGAAAAGACAGGCAAGGTGACTTCTGCTGGCATGTACTTCTTGCATTTTCAAGTTTATAGGTTGGATTCAACTGTAAATGCGGTAAGAACTGGGAATGCAATTTCATTTCTGAAATTGAGCTATTGTTGTTCATGGCTGTAAGTGATTCTAATAATTAAATATGTGGTTCTTCAGTTAGCAATGGCCAAGGATCCTGAAGCTGCTTTCTTTAAAAGGTTGGAGGGTCTTCAACCTTGTGAAGTCTCAGAATTGAAGCCAGGCACTCACATATTCGCTGTCTATGGTCAGAAATAACTCCATCAAGCTGTCTTGTTTGACTGATGTTCAGCTTTTATATGGTTGCATTGAAATATCATGTGCTATAGCTAACCAATATATATATTGTAGGTGATAACTTTTTCAAACCTGCATCTTACACAATAGAGGCACTCTGTGTAAAATCTTATGAGGAAACGACGGAGAAATTGATGGATATTGAGGCACAGATTTTGAGAAAAAGAAATGAACTCCGTCAATTTGAATCAGAGTACAGGAAGGTACAACTGCTTGTATTCTTAACAAATACTTCCTCCGTTCCCCCTAATATTGAAACAATTACCATTTTAGGAAGTTCCACAGCAATATTACCATGTATGCACATGTTTTCTCTCCCTCTCTCCTCATCACATGGGTCCCTATCTTTGTTTCTCTCTATCTCTTATATTCTGTGTCATCCCCCTTGTTGCAATATTAGGGAAACGGAGGAGGTAATAATTTTATGCTCTTCGTTTCTGTAAAAATCTGTGTATTTGATACTTTTTTGTGACTTGTGTTAATGGCAGGCATTGGCTCGTTTTCAAGAAGTGACAAACAGATACAACCAAGAAAAACAATCTGTAAGTATGATCATTTTATTTCATAGTTTCAGTTAATAAGAGGTACAGAACATCAATTTATTTTGACTTGGGTATTTAGTTGGCTCCCCTTGTTGAATTTCAATCCGTATAACGGGTATTTGAGCTGTGAGTCTAAAATCAATTTGTGCAAGGTCCGTATATATAACTAACCCTTTTTTTTTCACACCTACACACACCAAGATGAGCCCCTTAACCATCTTACCATCAACCAGGTCCAAATGTAAACCATTAAATGACCATTATCTAAACTTGTGCACAAGTTTTGGTTATCCAAATGAGTCTATTGAATTTTAATTTCCAAATGTTACCCAAAACAGTGATATAGTTATTAATTGTAGATTTATCAGTATGGTCTTGGATTAACACTTAGTCAAAGTTCAATATAAGAGTTACAAACTTAGAGTCCAACATTTGACTATTTGATTCCAAGTCCAAACTACGGAGTACAATTTTCGAAGTCCAATCTTTATTGGATTCAGTTGAAGTAGAACATGGGATTTTGTCAAAAAAAAAAACTAAAACCCAAAATTTGACTGTTGGGGTACATAACTGTTACAGACCCAATGTTATTGTGGTTGATGTATCTTATTTTGAGAAGTGTCAAATAACTCATTTTTTGTACCAGAACCTCATTCATCTTAGATGTATCATTGTAACCCTTTGCCTGGGAAGTCTGCGTATTGACTGGTGCACTGTATAGCATTACTTGAGTGCCTCCGACCTCTTTATAGTTCTCATTTTATTTATTTATTTATTTGTTTTTTAAAAAGAGAAAATACACAAATACATTTAGGCCCATCTTCTCAACACTTGGAAGTTTGACCTGATCTGAAATTCTAATTTTATTTGTATACAAAAAGATTAAAATCTCCAGATGAACTATCTATTTCTTGTGAGTTAGGCCCTGGTCAGAAAAAATGAGGCCTAATCATGGCGTCTTAAGTGCAGAAAAACTGAATTGATTCCTGGTTTACACCATGATGCCTGCATTACACCATGTCAAAACTTAATTTAGGTCTTTCATTATTTTATTCTTATGTCCTTGCTTTGCTATATAGGTTGATGAGCTACTTAAGCAACGAGACAGTATTCACTCTGCCTTCACTGTGGTCAGAACACTCAGTACTGGAAATGCTAGCAATTTGTCAAATGGGAGTACAAGTAAGACTTCTGCTGATGAGGCCAGGGGCGAAAGCCCAGTGGAAGATGGAGGCTCTGATGGAAAAGACAAATCATCTCGGAAGAGGTGGTTCAATCTCAATCTCAAGGGGTCTGATAAGAAGCTTGGGTGATTTCTTTGAGCGGAGATGCATAAACCAATTCACTTTTGATTTTCTGATGGGATTTAGGCAATTGCTTGTACTTCCCTTTCAGTGATCACCTTGTATCCATAGCTTAATTTTTGCCCCCAATGATTCCGATAATCTGATTTATTTCACCCATGCTTTCAGCCCTAGAAGAACGGAGAGGGGAACATACAAAAAGGTAGAAGGATATTTGTTCGATAAGTCGAGTTCTTTTTAATATGTATTTTGTATGTGTTTGTTATTTATCAAGAAAGAGACTGATATTTTATGGTCTGTTGTAGATATTTTTAAAATGAGTGAATTTTTTGTTGTAAGTATAAAATCTTCATTATTTGATTTTTCTGACAATTTGGTTCTAGCAATATGCTTGTATACATTACGAGCAGTATGCGTGAAGCGTTTGTTCAGTGCAAAATTACTGTTGTATTATTTCAGATTTTCAGCATATGCTTATTGTCATTTGATATTTGGATGAAGCAAACAATTGAACTGCTATAACCAATAGATACATTTATGCATGCTAAGACCCTTGTTTAGGAAAGTTACAACGGTACTGCCAGCCCGTGATTATCATGTTTTTTTCATCCCTAGTACAATGTAAAGCTGTTTGCAGTTTCTAGCTACAATGTCCAGAAACTTCTAGAGCAAATCAACCATAAACACAAGATATTGCTGCTATGTGCAAAAGTGTTAGGAGTATATCTGTACATGAGGTATTAATACATACAAGAAGTTGGTGGAAAGGAAATTGTAAATGGGAAAGACAATTGAGTTGGTAGGGGATGTAAGAATGCGAGGGTATGTCTAGCTTATTAGGGATTTGTGTAATAATTCAGGGAGGAGAATAGAAGAATGAGAAAGGCATTGAGGGAAGGTTTTGAGTCATTACAAGTGGCCCCAAGGCACCTCCATCAACAATATAGTGCTTGGATGCTTATTAAGAAAGTTTAGCAAAGTTTGAAAGGATGAAGAATGAGATGGTGGCCATGGTTGTTGAAATAGCAATAATAATGAGTGGAAGTGAAGCCTAGAATAAACAAATTAAATTAAGTAGTGAAATATTAAAGTCTCTCCATTTTCCTAGATTACGCCATCAGTTTTGAAATAAGTGTCATACTTTTACTATCGTTACGATTTAAATAATTCACTAGACCAATGTTAGTGATTTGTACATAAATAAAAATATAATTAATATGGGTACTTACTAATTTATTATTACTCCATCCGTCCCCAAATGATAGTCTCTTATGGCCTATTTTTAGTCCCAAATTAATAGTCTCATTTGTTTTTTTCAAGTACCATTAAATATCAAAATTTTTTATCAAAATTCTCTCTAATTACAACAATATTTGTGCAAATTTATCTTTTCTATATAAATTTTGTTTTTCAATGTACTTTTATTACTTTCTTTCTCTACCAGTTTACATACCCAATGTAAATTTATCTTTCCAATGTAATTTTACTACTTTTATTTAAGTTTCTTAATTCCCGTGATTTTTGCCCATAGGGGACTATCAAAAGGGGACGGAGGGAGTATTAGCTCAATGTATAGGTTTTGAATATCAAATTTTTATAAATTTCCCATTATATAATCAATAATAAAAGATATTATTGAAAAAACTAGTTTTTGGCCTCGTGCAATGCACAGATTTATAAATTATGATTTATTAATAATAATAGTTAATTGAAATAGAGTTAATTAAAATTAAATGACTTTTGTACTCCCTCCGTCCCTAAATTACATTCCTCCTTTCTATTTTTGGTATTTCAAAATTACATTCCTCCTTTCTTTTTTAGTAAGTTTTTTTTAGTAAATCAACTTTCTTTTTCTGTTTTATATTTAATGCTTTCTCACTCATTCTTACCTAATCTCACTCATAATCCTAATGCCAAATTACAATGAATATGATTGGTTAAAAATTTTTAATTAGGAGCATGTGATTGGTCCTTTTTTTTTTGCAAAGGATTGATGACTTGTCATGAGTAATAACTAATCTATCTTTGTACTTCCCATTGCACGATCTAATTATTGTTATTTGTCTTATTCTTCCATCCTTAATTCCCGTGTAAATTTCCAAAGAGGAATGTAATTTAGGGACGGAGGGGGTAACACTTAATTATTCTGAAATTTGAATTTATTAATCCTTTAAAAGAATTTATTACAAGAATTTTACTGTAGCTATTTTAATTTTTGTTTTTTTTTTTTAAAAAAAAAAGTAGAGCATTTTGAAGGGAAATTTTTTTTTACAAAATCATGCCAAGTGTCTCTCCGGTGAATACTTTAGTATATTGTATAAGATTGTGCATGGACATATCTGTCAAGTACCCCATTTGCCTAAGATTGTGCATGGGCATATCTGACAATCTTATATGTAAATTACACTCCTAAAACTCCACGCATCATCAAGTGATGTAAATAAAAAAAACGAAGTACATTTTAGGCAACAATTTTTCCGTTATCATTTGCAATTACTAAAGTGAGTACTTTTAATGATTGTATTTAACAAATTTGCCGGAAATTCTTGGTCTAAAGTAGGTAGAGACCAAGTTGGTCTTTAGTAAGGTCATTTTCGTAATTCCAAAAAAAAAGAGTACCTTATTTGTAAACTAAATTTTCGTACCAACGAGATGTATAGCCAATACCATCCTTAGTAGTATCGAAATACCATCCTACGATAGATTGGTATCGTCATAATATTGCGATTGGTATCATATTTCATAAATATTATTGTTAGTATTATACCACATTTAGTTGGTATCTTAATTACAACTTTGTTGGTATTTAGCTGCGTTGGATTGGTATCAGAGCCATACGATTAAAAGCTAAACTAGGTTATTAATAATTAAGTAAAACTGGAGAATACTAGACCTTCTACTGAGTGTAAGAAGCATGAGTTTAAGCATTACTATCATATTCCGAAAAACTCTAATAATTTTGGCCCAATCTTTAATTATAATGTAGATCAAATTGGTGAGCTTAAGGTAGAAGTTGGTAGCATACATTGTCGTTGCATTAGCAGTGAGCATAAGCTATTTATGGCAATATCAGAGACTAATAAAAATTTAAGTGAGTTAAAAGAACAAGTTAAACAAGTACAACTTGCTTTAACAAACGAAATTAGACATCAGTTTAACAAAGAAGTATCACCTAGTAAAGAAAAGATTGTTCCTTATAAATATAAATATCATCTTCAAAATCTAGATAAAAATAAGAAGTTTACGATATAACTCCCTAAAAGACCTATTAGTAATCAAGAAAAGAATAAAGAAACTAAAGATGAGCCATCATCTTCAGGAGAAAACGCTTGAAGAATTACAAGTCTTATTCGATAAGGAAGAAGACCCTGATAAGCTTAACGAAATTATGAATTTAATTTCTGAAAAAGGGATTGCTCCTGATGATAAAATAGAGGAAGACCTACCCATAGAAGTTGTCCAACAGAAAATTGAAAATAAAACTAGAAAAAGAGTAATAGATAATATTAATGTTGGAGAAGAAATTATTAATGAAAACGTTATTGTAAACAATGTTATCCAAAGACCCAGGTATCAAGGAGAAGGAAGTTGCACACAACCAAGATACATACCAGGGAAAACTACCCGGTTTAGTGTCAAGGTTATGCCTAACCAAATCCCTAAACAAGAAGAAGTAACTCTTGAACTTATAAGTCAAACTGGATATAAGCTTAAGTTAGATGGAGTAAGAGATAGACAAGATATCATAGATCAGTGGAAGAAGAGCATGAGTAGTGTACTGAATTTAAACACAGAATGGACTTCTGAAAACTTATTAAATTATATCAAACATAGTTTCTATAGTTGTGTAGAAGATTGGTATGATGGAATAGATCAAGAAGTCAGAACTACGTTAAGAGCTAGTGAATCTCCTACTAGAATGTTTAGGCAGTTATGTCAATACATTGAGTTAGAATTCATTGGTCCGAGAGTTGATCCTAATGGAAAACGAATGAAATATCAAAGAAAGTTAAGTAATTTGTCCATCTGTAATATGAAATATGTTAAAAGTTACATTATTATAAAATTGGTGAAAATGAAACAAATCTTGGAATGTTCTATGATAAATTACCAAGTCCCCTTATTGAAGAAATTAGTGAAAAATACCAAGAATGGAGAGAGAAATTCTTAGCTAGAGATGCCCTAGGGAATAGAATTGCTTTTCTAAGAAAATAGATTGAAAAGAAATGTAGAGAAGTTGTAGGAACTCAACAAATGAAGAGACAATTACTCACCTGTTGGAATTTCCTAAATAACTATGGATGTGAAAGAAAAAATTATAATAAGAGAAGGAATTATAAGAAAAATAAATTCGACAGATCAAGAGGAGAAACCTATAAGAAGAAGTACTATAAACATAAATATAGAAAACCAAGTAGGTTTTTCAGATTGGCAACATATTGTCCTGAGAAAAAGAAAACATGCAAGTGTTGGTCTTGTGGAGAATTAGGACATTATGCTAATGAATGTAAGAAAGCTCATCATAAATTAATGGAAGCCTTAGGTAGCTGGGACTACATAGAAATACCAGAAGACGAGGCCTTAGAATTGGCTTTAAGTAATAATAAAGGAATAGTAGAAATATTAGAAAAAGAAAATGAGTATAATGAAGAACTTGAAGACGGTGAGTTTGAAGATGAAAATTACGAAGAAATAAATAATACTTCCTCCGTTTCTTTTTAGTTGACACGTTTCTTTAGTCACGTTTGCCAATGCACTTATTCAATCATTAATATCTTTAATTATCGATAAACAAAAATTATGAAAAGTTGATATTTTGAAAGTATATAACGTGACGAATCTAACAAGATCCCATATGACTATATTTTTCATTACGTGTAAAGCACAAAACACGGTCAAAGGGGGGTGTGTGAATAGTGCTAAAGTCAAAACGTGTCAACTAAATAAAAACGGAGGTATTATGATGGAAAGAGAAGAATTAGAAAATTCAGAATCAGATGACAATGATGAGGATAAAAGCAAAATGACTATAGGACAACTAAAAAGAGCTGAGTATTCATTTCAAGATAATGACCTAGATCAAATAAACAAAGAAAGCTGGAATTTTCCCTAGATTACTAAGGATAAAATATTTAAAACCTCTTTCTTTAAAACAAGAACCAAATATGTATGTGAAGAAATGGAAGGAAGTATAGTAATCGAAGATTGTGAACAAAAGGCAGCCGGAATTAATATCATAAACTGGAAAAGTATAAAAAAAAAACAAAACCATAAAGAAAAAGGAAATTATAGTTATATTTGTATTGGTGCAGTACAAGTATAGATAACTCCTTTACAAAATTTTGGCAAGGATGTTAAATGCTTGAGTTTTATTTGTGATATTAGACATAAAGAATTTTATGATCAAATAATTAGAGGTATCATGTAACACCCCAATAATTCTCTCTTAAAAACCTGTGAGAAACCTGTATATAACCTGAACAAATTCAAGAGAATTACTGGTGTGCTACCGCCACGTGTTCAAACGTTAAGGCTATCTCAGAAATTAGCAGCGGAAAACCAAAACAGTTTTAAATAAACCTCAAAACAAAGTATTTAAATCAAAATAAGTATTACAAGTTGGAACCATTAAGGCCCTTATTCAAAACCCAAAAGAAATAATAAGTGATTAAATTCAGTGTTTAAACAAACTTAAACCAAGAGAAATAGTGTCAAATAAAATCGAGTTAAGATAAAATCAAACTTGCAAAGGAAATGAAATGTAAGCAACCAACTCTCTACTCAAGATCCCACAACCCTGATGAATGCTGCATATGAGAGAACTTGCGGTTATTCTGCTCCCCAATATTACAAGTGTAAAAATTGGATCGTCACAGGGTCATTGAAAGGCGAAGGCCATGACCAAAGAAGGACACACACACAAAAGCACGCAATCAGCAAAGCTGAGTTCATACAAGCTGCAAAGTAAAATAAGAAAATACTTAACATGCTACTAATAATCAATCATACGCATCATTAAATAACAAACTCAACACACGACTCGATTATCCAATTTATTAAGACTCCACTAGTTAATAGTAGCTAACTCATTTCAATTTATTCATTGGATTTAGCAATAGACAAGGTTGTCCAACCCATGTTCCATTTGGAACATCAATAAAGAAAAACCCCATGCCTCCTTTCGGAAACATCAATAAACATCCAACGACCACGGGCGCGACTCCGTGACCGTAGTTAGTATGAGATCTCACCTAACTCCTGGTTTTGAAAAATATTTGAAATAAGAGACTCGTAGATCAGACGGCCTCGAGAAAAGTACACGGCTAATACCCCATGTACCCCAACCCATGATTGTCATTACTCCAGAAGTGCACCAATCCAGAGTTTTATTGCTCATCCATCTTGCACTTTACGTGATTTACAGGTTTAGACTTGGTGATGACTCATATGCATAACAATTCAATCAATCCAATATCAATTCAATCAAGTAAATCAACTTTTCAATTTCAATTCTTGATTTATTAGTGGCAAGCAACATTTATTATTTATTCCTTTACTACCTCGGTGTATAAACACCTTGAGTGCATAAGGCACCCCAAACTCTTAACCTTGTCTTATAAGACATGAACCATTCCTTTACTCATCCTATTTCATTAAATCATGAATGAGTAATAATTAAGTCATTTCACCAATCACATACCTTTGCCTCTAAGCGCACCTTGCATAATTAGAACATAACCAATAATTGCAATAAGGAATAGTGCACGTCAAAGGAAATTCACAATGTATAACCAAACAATTTAACCCAGTCATCCCTAGACATGATACTAAGTTCTCGATCCATCCTTAAACATGCACCTAAAAGCAAGGTTTTGTAACTTGTACGTACCTTGTGCAAACAATTCGGTTGGCCACTTTAGAAACTAGAAGTCACCTTCTACAAAGTCCTCTCCTAAAGCAAACAATGAGAAATAGATCAATACTCAAGCAATTAAATTTACAGCAATACTAAAGTGTTTTAAAACCTCTCAAACCATCAAAATAAGGCCTTTAAATTGTCCCCAATAGTCAAAGTTAGTAATATATCATCCCAACTACAAGTTTATGTGTTAGATTCAAGAAAACATAGCATATGGTATAAAATTACAGCAAGTTTAACTTACTAATACATGCTGAAAATTTGTTTTATTGATAGTTTTTGCAATTCAAATAGTCTATACCTATCACATTGCATAAATAGTTGTTTAAAAGATATTAAAGCATTCTAAACCTTTATTTTTTGCTCAAAACCAATAAAAATCAGATTATATAAAATCTGAAAAATAAATTAAATTGCAAACTTCAAACTTTTAAAGATCTAAATACATAATTCAATAGCTATAATAGTATATTTCACTTTAAAACCTTAAAATCCTTCAAATAAACAACCTAAAAGTCCAATTTCACAAGATATATAATCTGAAAATTAATTTTAATTATAAAATTGTGGGTTTTACAATTATGAAATCATAGTATTTCTAATTAACTTGCTTAACACGTTTTCAAGCCCTAAAACATGAAAAATCAATGTTTTAAGCCCTAAAATATACAAAATACATAATCTGAAATTTTATTTAATAATTTAGATATACAAAACCCATAAATTTATAATCTTTTATAATCTAAACATACTATCAAACCATAATAATATAATTTAGAACAAGAATTTTAATTAAAGCTTAAAACTTTAAACAATTTAATAAGATAATAAAACAATAAAAAGAAATAAAGGAAGAAGAGGAAGAAGAGGGGCAAACGGCAGCAGCAAGGCGGCTGGGCGGCGGTGTTGCGGCGGTCAGCAGGGTGGCCGGAGGTGCAGGCGGCCGGTGAGGGGGGGTGGCTTCGGGGCAGCAGCAGTGAGCAGCTTCAAAGATTGATTTTTTTTTTTTTTTTCTTTTGTGAGTACGTGAAGAGGAGGAAAGAAGGTGAGGGGAAATAAGGGTTTTGGGGTTTTATATATTTTGTGGGCTTGATCTTCAAAATCAAGTGGGAGTGGGAATTGTATTTGGGCTTGAATAAAAGTTTAGGCTCTCTTTATTCATATTTGGGCTACCAACACCATTTATAATAAGAATTTCAATTATATTGGTGCTTAATAATCTAATAAAGTTAAAATAAATTTTGCATATAATAATTTTAATTAATGAAAACAAAGTAAAATATTTATTTAAATAATAAAGAAATATAATAATTTATTCTAAAAATATGGGGGATTACATATCACATGTAACTTAAGTCAAGGAACAGTAAGCTATACATGTGAACCTAGATATTATGTGACCTTAGAGGATTCATTTGCATCAAAGTTTTTAGCTATCAAACTACTAACAGAAGGAGTAAAGATGCATAAAGGAACACGACCTGTACAATTGAGATGGAAGGTGGTTTTTAAGTTGGTAAACACTATAGACTCATCTTTTAAGAAACAAATAGTGGATACTCAGAAATATGAGCAAAGAGGAGGCCCTAAGAAGAAAATTACACATATAAAAGTAAATCCTAACGAAATCAAAATTGAAAAAACTTGCGAAGAATTCTTTGTGAATCCTGCAGTTAGTAATAGATCAAGTAAGATGTTAATTGATGAATCAGGATTACTTCATATTGGGGTGGATATAAAACCTAAAATATATAGAAATATGAGTCTTAAAACACCAAGTCTAAGTAGACAAAATTTAACAATAATAAGGATGAAAAAATAAAGTGATGAGAAGCCAGAAGAAGATGAAGAAGAAATATTAGTTCTACTAAAGGAATTAAATGAAAAATATGAGAATAAAAAGGCCTTAAAACAACTTGCAAGGCATAGCATAGATATGGGGCCATATTCTAATTTTGAGTTAAATGAAGATCCAAATAATCCTATTGATAAAAGGAAAGTAATTGGTATAAGACTAAAACTGTGAGTGAACTAGTATATGAAGATGAAGTTAACATGCAAATAGAAGCTTGTAATGAAGTAACCAGTACTAATCCAAATAGCATCTACATTCCAATTGATATATGCATTGAAAATTATACTAAATATAAATTATGTGCATATATTGATAGTGGTTGTTCTACATGTTTTGGGAAAAGATCATTATTTCCAGATTTCTTATGGAAAAAGACTAAAAATCCTATGCAAGTTAGAATTGCTAATAATAGTGTCATGATGCATACGGAAATAATTGAATAATTACCTATAGAAATTGGAGGAGTTCAATGTGTTATTCCTATTTTATGAGCAACTTATCAACCTAGTCATGATATGATAATAGGAAATAATTTTTAAAGATTATACTCCCCATGCACTCAAACCATTGATCAGATAATCTTTACTATTAATGGTCATTCTGTTCCTATACAGAAAATAACAAAAGCTTATACTCATTAGACTATGGAATTTACGCGCAGCCAGCGTGGTGATAAGGTTACACCTACACAACGAGATGTTGCACTTAGAATTTCTGAGTGTAATTTATCATTAATAGATCAAATTAATAAGCAGCAAGAAAAATTATGTGAAGGATTATATTCAACAAATCCATTAGAACATTGGGAAAAGGATAAGTCATTTGCTAAGATAACTCTAACAAATCATAATAAGACTATTAGAGTAAGACAAATGATTTATACCTACCAAGGCATATTAGAATTTTGATGAACAAATAAAAGAATTGTTGAATAAGAAGTTAATTAGGAATTGCAAGAGTTCTCATAATAGTCCAGCGTTCATGGTTATAAACCATGCAGAAGAAAAACGAGGTAAAGCTAGAATGGTCATTAATTATAAGCAACTAAATGACAATACTGTTTTTGATGGCAATTACATTCCCAATAAAACTGTGTTATTTAATAGAATACAAGGAGCCACATGGTTTTCTAAAATGGATTGTAAGAGTGGTTATTGACAAATTAAAATGGAAGAAGAAAGTATTCCATTAATTGCATTTAGTGTCCCTCAAGGGCATTATGAATGGTTAGTAATGCCTTTTGGATTAAAAAATGCTTCAAAAATATTTCAGAGAAGAATGGATAATATTTTTAGAGAACTTAATCATTGTTGTTTGGTTTACATAGATGATATTTTAATCTTCTCAAAAGATTTAGAGCAGCATAAGAATGATCTCAAAGTTGTAACTCAAAAATGTGTTGATCATGGTATAATCCTTGGAAAAGATAAATGTGTATATGCTAAACATGCAAGAAATTGAGTTTTTGGGGTTAGAGATTAAAGCAGAACAAATAATGTTGCAAAAACATATCCTAGAAAAGATTGAAAAATTCCTAGATAGAATTAAAGATAGAAAACAATTAAAAGATTTCTAGGATGTTTAACATATGCTTCTGATTTCATAAAAAATCTTGCTCTGTTAAGGAAGCCATTACAACAAAAACTCAAGAAAGAAATAACTTAAAACTGGAAGGAAAGTGATTCCAAAATTGTTCAAAATTTAAAAGCAATTTGTAAAGATCGTCCTATACTAACACTACCTACCAGTGAAGATAATTTAATCCTTGAAACAGATGCTAATAATGAGCATTGGAGTGTCGTATTAAAAGTCAAAGAAGTAGAAAGACTTTGCAGATACAGTAGTGGAAGTTTTAATAAAGCTGAGTTAAATTATCCCACAATGCAAAAGGAAATCCTAGCAGTTATTAGAGGGATCGAGAAGTTCTTAATCTTATTAGCCTCTAAACATTTCTTAATAAGAACATATTGCAAAGACATACTTGGTTTTGTTAAAAAGAATTTGTCTAATATGCAAGCCCCGCAAGGGAGACTCATGCGTTGGCAATTATGGCTTAACCAATTCTCTTTCACTGTTGAACATATATAGGGAACAAAGAATTCTCTAGCAAACAGCTTGACCAGAGAATTAGCTAATGTCGTCCAAGAAGCTCAAGATGACACAAAAACCTCTTGCATACCAACTTCAAAAGATGGATGTAGAGAGGAAAACTCTAATTGATGAAACGGAAAAAGCAATGGAGCGGGTTTCACCCTCTAGTTGGGCCTTAATGCAAGGCTTGATCATATCAGCAAAACAACGTTCACGAGATGGTTTAATCAAGGGTTGTCATCGAGTAGTCCAAAGATTATTGATGTTTGAAGTAACAATTATGTTATTTTATCTTATTCCTAATCTACGAAATATAATACTAAGCAACATAAGAGATAATGATTTTATAGCGTGGTACGAGTTGGTGGCAACAAAGTCCAGTAAGTTCTTTGATCTTCGAGATCTATGGGGATAATGAATAGAGTTTCCCAAAAACTCCAAAGTTGCATCATTACGAATCTACCCATATCCTCTTAATCAGGATGCTCCATTCATTAGTATACATTACAAAGCTTGGGATTATGGAATGGTGCATGATTTCCATGAATTCCCTACTCCTAATGACTCGTTCTTTCCAAGACTTACAAAGTTCCAGCAGTACGCATTCAACAAGGTTTGGAAATATTGTGATGATAAAAAAGAAGACTTTCAGCTGGGAACAAGGGTGCAATGTGCTAACATCGAAGTTAAAGAAGGAAAAGTTAGTCCACATCATTACTTGATAATGTTTGGGAGAGTAAGGTGTTGTCAAGATCCCATACCAATTCGTCAGAAAACTGTTAGAAATCCTACTAAAGCAAGAGCAACGGGATTTTTCTACATATCACAATATCTCAACAATTTTATAAAAAGAAAAAATAATCCTCCTGTTATATTTCATGTTGGTAATACAACAATTGTGGCACCAAACGAGATGAGAGAGTATCTTGTAGATGGCATAAACAATACTGAGTCTATCTACAAATATTTAGAAGATGTGGAGAGTGGGAAGTTTTTGTCATTTGAAGGCCATGAGTATCTGTTTGAAGCCTTCATGACATGGGACGAAACATATGCAGCCAAAATGTGTCGTAGACCTTGGCATAGAAGAAGAGAATCCTATGTATGTATAATATGAAGATATCAAAGATAGTGAAGGTGGCCTATAAGAAATGATGATGGATGAAATAATGAATGCTTGAGCCCACCCCAGCAATAATTCAAGAGAATCTTCACTGTAACCACGTTTTACTGATTGTTTCCGTATTAAAGTATCTTTGTAAAAAGCAATGGTGTATAATTGCTTGCTGAGTCGGGATAAGAATCCTATGTAACTTTGCTTCCCTATATAAAGGGACTTAGGCCAAGAAGTGAAGGCAGAGTTGGAAGAGTTAGCTAGAGAATTTCTCTAAAATCGTTAGAGAGTCCTCTAGAGAAAAATACTCACCTTAAGAGACACATTGGTTTTACATCTCTCTTAAAGTAGAGAAAACCCTAGTTCAACTTATGTCTGTTTAAGCTTTCAGTTAAGTGTGTTGTAATATATGAGTGTTGTAATCTTTTTAAGTTAAATAAAAGTTTAGTTCAAGAAGGGAATGTTATTCCCTTAAACCTTATATTTCAAATGAGTTCTCTTTTTGGTTAAGAAGTTCTACCATAAGCACAATAAGAATTATTTGATAAGAGACTACGGTCTAAGGTAGAAAACGAATTAGATCTATGTTGTGCTTGATCTAAGGAGGACAAGGTTGGCGTTAACTACCTTGGTAAAGCCGGAAGCTCAGAACGCCGGAAGTTCCATTGTCGTTTAAGTTTAGGTATTGGTCAAAACTTTCTAGTTAAGGAATCATTATTGCGAAGCATGGTGGGCTGTTAAACTGTTAAAATAACTTATTTTGATGTATAAGTAATAGAGTTGTGATAACTAGTACGGTTAAAAGTCATTAATAAAGAAACAAGTAAACATTAATTGACATTAATATATAAATAGTATTATATATAGGTTCATTGGTACCAAAAAGGTGTTCGTAGGTAACAAAAGAAAAACCAATTATGAGTTCGTTGGTATCGAAAGATACCAACTAGGCTTAACTCGGTTGTTGGTACCACCAACAATAAAATCAATATCAAACCACCAACGACAAAAGTGTCGGTTAAAGTACAAGTGGATCCTACTTGGTAGAGTCCAAGTGGTCTCTAGTAGGTAGAGACCAAGAAAAGCTCCAAATTTGCTCTTAAAGTTCCATATGTCAAATCAGAATTTTTGGATTCTCTAACTAAATACTCCGTATAAAGTTACACAATTTTCCAAACTCACACTCAGATCGTGATCCACATACAATCCACAGGATTATATTCAGAGTTTCTTTCTGTTGTGGCTACTCGTCAAATAGAATTTCCTCGGAAAAATTATGAACACCACTCTTGCCAAATTACAGCATGGTTCAAAATAAATAAAAAATTACCTGACAACTTTCACTAGCGCGTGCAAGATATATATACAGCTCAAAGCCTTAGCACACAAACGAATTTGGAAAAGAGGAACAAAAGTTCCCCTAACACTATGATCCTAAATTCCTCGCTAAATAAAAAGAAATGAGAAAGGGGGATGCAGGGGCAGTCGAAAAAAGAAAGGATTTGTCTACAATATATGTGGAAGCTGAGAATCTAATCTCTGTTGCAGTTCCTTAATTTTGGAAGAGAGCTCATCCTTCTGCTCCTTGTACCCTTCTAGTAGATACTCTTTCCCTTCAATTATTTCTTTCAGCCCTCTGATTTCTTTTTTCAGCATTTGAATTCTTTCATCATCTCCACTTTTCTCATGGAACCCAAAATTGGCATCTCCATTAAGATATCCATTGGCATGACCATTTCTTTTCTCTGCCGGTGAAGTTGTGGCAGAAAGCTTTTCGTTAGGGTCCCCATGTGCCAAGCAATGATCTGCAATAGCTTTCCTCAGTCGTTGGATCTCTCTCTCGGAATCAAAGAGTTCCTTGTTTGTAGCATCAAGTTGTGACTGTAAGTTCTCAGAATGAGACATCTGTGCATTAAGGGCATTCTGTAGTTCGGCAATCTGATCCTGCATCTCCACTATCAAATCATCTCTTCGCTTCAACTGTTGCCTGAGTTTCTGTATCACATCCCGCTTGCTAAACATGTCAGAGCCAGATTCAGAGACACATGGTGAGTCAGAATTACTTGAATGTTGAAACGGTTTTGGATGTGGGTCACCACGCTCTGGAGATGATACCCAAACCATGCTGTATTCAGGTGTCGGAACAGTCACTAAAGGTAGTGACCCCTCAGGTTCTGTCATAATAGGGCCGTTTGAAGAGCTCTTAACCTCAATTACACGTTCTCCTACATCAACAACCCAAATGAAATTTTTATATTAAAATAAATAGCCCCTTTACTTAGTCTAATCACACGCAATGATGTAAAATGCTCCTTTTTGTATATTCTTTCTCTCTTTACAACTATGGCTTTGCCACTTATCATATACTTCTACTACCCTCTGTACCAAATTACTTACCCCATATCATTTACCACAGGATTTTACGCAAGTGAAAGAAGTTGAGAGATAAAAAAAAAAAAAAAAGATGGTGGTTCAGCATGGGACTTATCTCAATAAATTAGAGAGTTAAAACTTCTTAGATGGGAAATGGTCAATTGAATTGGGACATCCAAAAATGGAAAATAGGGCAACTAGAAGTAGCAATTTTATGAAAATAGATGGTACAGAAAAGGAAAAAAAAAGGTGATGGGTTCACAGAAGAAGCAAATTACAATGGAGAGAAGAACTGAGCCATATCCATATACTATCAGTTATATAAATATGGTGCTTTTAGAGATCTGTATAGCCTTATAAGTAACATGTCTTTTCCTATCATGTAATATGTATTCAGGATCATGTAAATATCAACTCACAGCAATCCTAAAACAGCAAAATTACTAATTATACGTACTTAGGCAGTTAAGGGTTCAAATAGAGAATACTCATCCCTACTCCTAACATTTCAAGTCAGTTAATATCAAGCTCTAGTGTTAAGTATTGACACAGAAGAATGCATCATATGCTCAACTTATCTATCATTTGTTATTCACGCCCATAACTAGCAGTTACTAAAACTTTTGATGCCTCTCTTCTCTAATCTGAACCAACAAAATGAAGCTATAAACAGATGATGTAACATTGGTATTTAAAGTTGATTCCTATATCTATTTTAAGGTTTTATAGACCTCATCAAGGTGAAACAAATCTCAAAATTGATTGTTAATGTAATCATGATTGAGGTTCTGTAGACCATTGCCAAGGTTAACCTCTTTTGGCAACCCAAACCAGCTTTTGCATCCATCCTTTCTATTGCAAATTTGTAAATGAAGCATTAAATGACCACTAAGCAAAGTAAACTTTTTGGTTAAAGAAAATTAAGTGATTGTTACATAACTAATATTATCCTATGCCATGTATTCTAAAACTTTTATGACCTTTAAAGAATTCTCAGACCAATGCAAGACATGTTTGGACTTGACAGTCATTAGAAAGTTCAAAGAATAAAGGGAAACATTTACTCCATGCAAACTTGCAGCATCTTCAAAACGTCCATCTACCACCAAGACATTGAAAACAACAATACCTATATCAGAAAATTTTAACCTACCAAAGGTAGTAATCTTGTGGTAATCGCTACCTGAAGGACAATTATAGCAGTTATTCTCATCCAATCCATAAGAATGCAAACTTGAATTTGAGCGACAATTTCCCAACCTCCGTCCAGCAGATCTTTCATTGCCTGAAAATTTAGCATCAAAGTGAGCTACAGAATACAAAATCAAAAAAACTAAGCACAAAACCTTTTTTCCATAAGTCCAAACCTTTCAAGATAGAATTGTCTTGCTGTTTAGAATCAAGTGCCTGTTTCAACTTAAATCCAAGACGTACAGATAATGTACTTAATAAGGCACCACCTACAACGAGCACCCAATTTGGTCCCTCTCCTTGAACATTCTTTGGCCTCTGAGTCCTAGCTTCACTACTGACTCTTGATTTCATTCTTAAAGCAGAAGTTTGAAAAATAAACCATAAAGGGAAATTACCTAGAGCAGAATATTCTGAAAAAATAAAAATTAGTGTGCCAGTACAAGTAAGGAATAAAGTGCATAAATTTCACATTTTACAAATAACATTCCCAGGGAAGGAAAACAGGCAAGCAGAAGCCATTGCAGAAGGGACTTCTGTTCAGAAGAGACTAAGGATAACTAAATCACACACAACTAAGGAAGATGCCAAGCAAGAATGAAAATTATTTTTAACTATGTGGCACCAGCTGTTGGCAAACCCACTTGCCAAAATAACAATTACCACCTCCTGAAAGACAGAGAGCATTTTTGGACATAATTGGATGATATTGATATTATACTCGGATTTAAGTCATCCAAGTACAAACAACAAGCTTCCCATGATTCCAAAATTTATTCAGCTTTCTAATTTAAACTCTTTCGAAGAAGTTTCAACATATACTCTTATTCTAGTGATCCTATAATCTGGAAGAGGTCAAAGAAAATACAGGAATCATAAACAGCCATCTTAGGAATATTACATTACTACGAGCATTCGAGAGAACTGGTATACATGTTATCATGTGGAGACGTATGCATATACTATAATTCACATGCACACTTGTGCAAAGCAAAGCTAGAAATCAATTGTGTATGGAAACCTAGGAGGTTTTAGGATATTCTGAATTTGACCAAGAAACTTGACAGGAAATATCTCATCTAATAGCTGTCTTTTGAAAACATCCTGAACTTAGCATTTTCCCACTAATAATCCGATTATTAAAGATATATATTATAGTAGACTTGCATGGCATCCTATAGGTAGTTTCTGTCTTCTTCTTTATTTTTTATTTATTATTTTTTTTTTCTCTCTAAACTCAAAAACAATTAGCTTCCCTTTCATTTTCTCATCAATTCCCCTTTCTGATTCACCTTACCTCCACTAAGCTCGTCATCTCTCTCTCTTCAAATCCATAAAAATCCATTCTTCTCTTTATTTATCTCTTCCAGTTTTCACCTTCAGTACCACATCCCTTCTTTGTCTTGTGTCCATGATTTCTCAATCAACCCACTTTATAAAGTTAAGCAGAACACACCTTTAGTGACTTCTCCTGCTTGATTTAAACTTGTCTTCTATATTACTCAACAAAAAGCAGTACTTTTCTAAGATATCTAATACCTTATACTTGTATATATTTGACTGCATTTCTCTAATTTCACCTTTGACTCGATATAAAGAGCATGAGACACTCCGGGACATACTTTTAATCCTTTTCATCCTCCTTTTCCTCTATTCGCTTAACAAATATGAACAATAAGCAAAAACATATGTAGCTAACCTTGCCACAATGCCACGCCAAACAAGGAAAACCAATTGATTAACAAAATGACTGCTAGGAAAAGTCGATATGGAACAGATAGTAAGCCAGTAATGTCAAATTCTACAAAATTTCGTTACATCGAAAACAGACTTGGATAAACAAAATTACTTGCCTTATATTCTTAAAGATAATGAATACTTATATTACATAATGATCCTTTAATTTAATAAGCAGGGCCGACCCCGAGCCGGGAAAGGAGCGACGTCCGCCCTGGGCCAAGGTAGAAAAGGTCCATTTTAATAGTTTCTTCCTACAATAAAGGATAATAAATAACAACCTGCAACACATTATCAACAAAATTTGACTCAATTATCAAATTAGGCTCTAAAAATCACATCAGATTCATCTCATTTAAGATTATCAACGTAAATTGCACATTGAAAACCACTAGAAACAAAATCGATCGTAAATTGCAAATGACTTGAGTAATTATAACCAAAAGTTCAATAATTCACCTCTAAAACCCTAAATTGATTATACAGACAATGAAATTAACGATGAATCTTAGATTGTGAAATTGATAATCGATGCTTTGAAAAAGAAGAAATAAAACATTTTTTTACCTGAAAAGCTGCTTCAATGGAGGAGAGAGAGATAAAGAGTGAAAGCGAGGTGCAGCGTAAAGTGAGAAGCTCTAAATGAGGAAAATTTATTAGAACGTTTTATTAGAACGCAGTAGCAACTAGCAAGATTAAGGGCGTATTCGGCACTAGCTTTTGGGTAGCTTTTAGGTAGCTTTTAGTGGTTTGACTTATTCAAACCACTGAAAAAATTATGAGTGTTTGGGAATGTAGTGGTGGGGGTAGAGTTTAGTGGTTGAAGTAGCTTTTGTGAAAAGTTAACATTATTAACTTTTGTGAAAAGCTAGGTAGCTGTTGAATTTTCTTCTATTTTTTTTAGAATTTTACAGTTCACAGCTAGTTTACCAAACACTCATACTAAATTATTTATTTTCACAGCTAACAGCTAGTTGACAGCTAACAGCTTCATATACAGCTAACAGCCACCAGCACAGCTAACAGCTACCTCTACAGCTATATTTTGCCGAACACGCCCTAAATGAGTAAATAACACACATGTAGGGAAGGGAGTAATGTTGTTCCTAGAAGAGCGTCTTCTCCTTGCCTACAATAAAATCAAGTACACTTGGGCCCTGTTCTTTTGAGTACATTAGATTTCATGCAGAACATGACTCAGCAAGGCAGAGTAAATTTCAACAACATAGGACATAGTAGATTTTAGCAGAGTAGAGCAGGCCACAACAAATAAAAAAAACAGACCCTTGATCTAGTTGTAAGAATTCATGAATCAACTTGTTTGATCATTATCAATTGCGCCTTGATGGAGGGGTGGGGTGAGCTTGTTTGCTTACCTTAGGGCTTGTTCGATTTACTGAATTAAGCTGAAATGAAATGAACTGAACTGTTTATGAGAGAAGGGAATTATGAACTGAACTGAACTGAACTGAACTGATTGGAGTTTAACAGAACAGAATTAAACTGAAACAGAACTAAACTAATTGTTTCACTTTTCAAAACAAAAAAGGACAAGGTAATTAGTGTAGTGATTTAGGAGAGAAAATGATGATTAAAAATTGAAATTATGCACGAAAAAATTCATTTAAGGCATGTTTGGCTTGAGGGTAATTTCAAGAGCAAATCCAATAGTTGAAACTGGACACTTGCTTAGCTTGCAAAGTTTAAAATTCCCAAGTTACTAGATTAGTTTGGCTAATCAAATTAGCTTGACAAAAGAATGGAGAATGATAGCCCACTATTGTTTAACATGTGATACACAATATAATATTAAGCTAGTAGCTAACTATTGGGTGACCAATTAACCAAATAGTAATCTTACTTAAAAGGATTTTTTGACTTTTACCACCAAAAAAATCAAAAAAATGTTTTTTTACCACCAAAACTTCTAAAACTTTTATTTTACCACCAAACAAAAAATTAAAAGTTGTTTTTTACCACCTGCCGTAAAAAACCTAACGGAATTTTTTAAATTCTTCGATTTTCGTGTCAAACACATGTTTTTTAGGGGTTTTGGGGGGCACTTTGGGGCTATGGAACCAATTTGAGGTCAGAATTGACAAAAAATGAATGAAAATGCCTCGTTTTGCGTGTTTAAAAAACCTCGATTTGCGTGAATACGCAAAACGAGGCATTTTCGATGATTTTTTGTCAATTCTAACCTCAAATTGGATCCGTAAGGCCAAAGTGCCCCCTAAGCCTATGAAAAACATCTTTTGCGCACGAAATTCGAAGAATATTTTTTTAACCGTTAGATATAACGGTTTTCTTGACGTTTGGTGGTAAAAAACAATTTTTAGAATTTTTTTTGGTGGTAAAATTTAAGTTTTAGAAGTTTTGGTGGTAAAAAAAAACAATTTTTTGATTTTTTTTGGTGGTAAAAGTCAAAATTTCCTACTTAAAATGTGATGTGACAAAGTTGACAATTAACTTGTCATTGGATATGCTTTTAATGGGATAGTCAAAACAAGAAAAGTGAATGCAAATTCATATTATGCTAAAGAGGACGAACAAGGTATTAAATAAAAGAAAGATGTTAGTGTTGGCACAATGAAATGAGAGAAATTGAGGAAATTTATTACCCTCACAAAGTCACAATAGGGGTAACAAGCCACCACCATATTAGCATAACAATTACCCTAAAATGAGGGTAGTAGTTTCACGCCATCACTATCTCATCTTTTTCTTTGCAACCACACCCATGGCGCTAGGGGCGGCGGAACTACAAAGGGGGGATGGCAAGGGCCTTGCCCCCTGTAGCCCATCCCCGCAACCCAATATTTTTAACTTAGCTCCTGCAGCTTTATTGGTATATGTATTATTAAGTAAAAATTAGTATCAAGTGGAAAAAAAGTAGTACATGATACCACACTTAATCACAAGTTCAATTCTTCTAATGAGTTTGCCTTTATAGTTTATATGATGTTGTGACATAATACATTCAAAAAACACATAATTTTCTAAATTTTAAATGTTGCATATTGCTAGTTATGTTTCTTCTTGTTTTTGTTAATTGTTAATGAATTATAATAGAGTTTTCTTTAATATGATGGTATGAAATATATTTTCAAAAAAACATGGTAACTTTTTAAAATTTATATATTGAATATTGCTATTATATTGATGATCATCATGAGTTTGCCTTTATGTGATGTTGTGACATATATTCAAAAAACACATAACTTTAATTTCTAAAATTTAAATGTTGTTACGAAATATTGGGTGGATGTCCATCATCCTTCTTGTATCATTCAGAATATTCTAGATTTAGGATTTGTTGTTATCCAAGCAAATCCTAATTATACTACATGTATATATACCCTCATCATATGGAATAAAAAACACATTAATTATCTCTCAATATCTTATGTTTCTCCCTATTTCACAACAAATGTTGCATATTGCTAGTTTTTGTTTCTTCTTTTTTAATTATTAATGAATTAGAGCAGAATTTTCTTTAATATGATGCTATGGCATTCAAAAACATCGTAACTTTCTAAACTTTAGATGTTACATATTGCTAGTTTGTATATATTTCTCCTTATTTTTTAATTGTTAAAGATTTAAAGTAGTTTTGTAACTTTTACTACAAACTACTTCGTAGTTATCTTGTTTCGTAGTTATCTTGTGATTTGTTATAATGTTAAGGTTAAATGATGAACTTTGTATATGAACTTTTTATTGTCAAAGCTAACACAAAAGATATTTTGACCTTCATTGGATAAATAGGCAACAAATACAACTTCCCAAAGGAATGGGGGTTTGGGTATACGGTCTGCTAGCATTTACAACGACGCCTTGTTACTTAATATTTTCAGAATGCATACCAATCCTCAAGCTCTTGCTGCAAAGGTCTTTAATGCAAAACTGGACTGTATTTTCTGACCTTAAACTGACTTGTGCAAACCCCCTCCGGCCTCCTTCTCTTGGGTTCGAAGGACAATGCATTCTCTAGCTCTGAAAATGAGGACGAGTTTCGCATGGAAGATTGGCTCCGGTAACAATGTCTTAGCTTCAAGCTCAAGATGGGTGCATTATATATAAAGTTCCAGTTGTAAACTCAGACAAAGTGCTTTATGGAGGGTCAATGAACTTATCACTCCTACTAGATCCTGGAATGTGGGGATAATCAGGAAACGTTTTGAGTGGGATAGTGTCTAGGAAATCCTATCTATTGACCTCCCAACACAGGGAGAGGAAAACTCCCTTTATTGGCCTTGGCATAAAACAGGAACCTATACTGTTAAAACAGGATATGCCATTTTAGAAAATCCTGTTGGAGGGGGGATTTCTCCCCGAAGGAAAGAAATCCTTGATTTTTACAAAATTATATGGCACCTGGACATCCTCCCCAAATGGCGAATCTTCTTATGGATACTTGCTGTTAATGGAATTCGTGTTCGTACTAATCTTCAGGTGAGAGGAACTATTTATGATACTTTATGTGATTATTGTGGTGTAAAGGTGGAGGATGGTTTTCACCTCCTCTTAGACTGTTCTATAGCTCGGTATGCTTGAGATAACTGCCAAATACCGAACTGCAAAAAAATCAACGGGCTCCATTTCTCTTCAAGATTGGATCTGTACACATAATCTGCCTTTTTATAGTAAAAAAGGAACCCAAAGTAGACGTATTCAGGCCTTCGTGGCTTCTTTATGAGCTATATGGGTCACAAGGAACAAACGTATGATTTTAGAAGAATATGGGTATCTAAGATGCTACTTTGGCTATCTTAAGGAGGCTTTTCTCCTATTACGTGATTTCACTAAGTCGGCAACTGGATTACAAGAATCAAGGGTATTTGCAAGCTTCCTCTGGGCAAATGAATCATGTCCTACTCTTCAACGACACCTTAGTTCTTTGTACTATTCGAGTCGATGGATCGTGGCAAAAGGCTAGTAAAAATTATGGGGTAGGGTGGACGATAGAGGCATTCGCGACCATGGGGAACGAGAGGCTGGTGGCTCTTTTGGAATTGCGGCCTCAGCACTGCAAACTGAATATTGGGCTTTCCTCTATGCTTTACGTTGGGCTCATGATAATGATTATAGGTCGATCAAAATCTTAGCGGACTCGGCTTTACTTGTCATGTCTCTTACAAACAAAGGACCCTCGAATATTCACCTTTTCTGGACTTGGAAGGAGATTATCAAAATCGGAAGCACCTTTCATCATTGTATCCTACTAAAGGTTGACAGAATAGAAGTTCATCTCTCACATCGTATAGCTAACTAGTGTCGGGTTACTTTAAATGCTTTCTGTGGTAAAGCTTGAGGATGAAGATGGAGGTGGAGGTTTGTGGATCATGGTTTTAGATTGGAGTAATATAAGAAGATGGAGGTAGTTTGTAAGATCTAAGGAAGAAGATGATGAAAGAAGAAGATGATGAAAGAAGAAGATGAAAAAGAGTACAAGTATAAAAAATAAAATATAAAAAATTGTCAAAAATAATACAAACTTTGAGCGGTCCGCAAAAACAAGTCAAATTTTTAATTATTTCTGAATAATATAAATTTTAGGGAGTATCTGCTATAAACAGGTTATAACCGGTTGGTGACTTGATTAGTAGGTATGTGGGACACGTGTCATAATTCTATTGGTTTGACACTTTAATTATTTTTATTTTATTTAATGTTTTTAATATTTGTTATTATTATTATTAAAAACGGAAAAAAAAAACAACCCCTCCCTACCAGCCACCATATCCCCTCCCCACCAAACGCATTTCCCCGGTGTCCGTACTCCAGCGACCCTTTACCGCACCCCAGCCTCCTCCCTTGCGCCAACGAGACAATATCCGACATTGCTAGCCCTCTCTCCCCTCCCCGAATCCCAACCACCACGAACTGAAACCCCACCAAAACCTCTAACTGCCTCCACTCCCACCCCCAAAACCCTAGCAGCTAGGGTTTTCAACAGTCAGGGAAGGAGCGTTTGGGGGTTTCGGTGGTGGAGGAGCAGATTTGTGGGTTTTTCGTGGGGAGGGAGAGGGATTTTGGTGATGGTGATTCGCGGGGAGGGGAATGGGGGCTTCGGTGCTGGAGGTTCAAGGGAGAGGGAAGGCGATGGTTGGGTAGGAATAGGCGGCAGCCGGCGACCAGGTTGGGTTGCTGGGCTGGCGCCGCCGGGGCTAGGGGGTGGGAGTTTTTGATTGAGTTGACGGTGGAGGAAGAGGGGTGGGCGGTGGAAAACGATTGGTGGGATGTGTTTTTTTTTTTTAATTATTGTTTTTTCAATTATTTTAATTGTTAATTAATGATGATTAAATCTTTAGTTAGGAATAATTGAATTCTTAAACGAATTATATAAAAAAAAAGTTAACCGGTTGTATAGGTTGTAGGTAAAACTTCCCGTTTAAAGCGGATACTCCCTAAAGTTTGTATTATTCAGAAATAATTTAAAGTTTGACTTGTTTTTAGCGGATCGCTCAAAGTTTGTATTATTTTTGACAATTTTTTCAATAAAATATTAATAAAGCGATTTTGTGATACATAGTACGAGTAGATAAAATGTTTCTCCTATTAAGAAGCCGGGGCTGCTTTTAAAACTGGATATCCGTTAAATATATTTATGGGTCCAGTCAACTAGAAAATAACAAAAACCTAATTGTACTTTGTATTTGAGTCAAACAATTATAGGACACTTGTAATATGATTAACCCACCCCCCCACCCAAAAAAAAAAAAAAAAAAAATTAAAAACTTTTTTTTTAAAAAAAATAAATAAAACTAAATTAAGGGAGGATGAAATTCAATTGAATCTCCTTAACTCTCGTTACTGAGAACAATTTTTACTAAAATTCAAAAATCAGAAAACTTTGACGACACAATTTTCTTCAACGTGCACGACATTTCTGTGATTCTATATCAATTCCAGATTCCCGGTTTTATTTATTTTCTCTCTCTTTATTCTCCGATTACCACCTTTCTTCTCCGGTACGTTTCTCTCATCTTCTTCTTCTCCTTTAATTTCTAGAAAGTATAATTTTACTTCAATTTTTGATTTTATATACACTTTGATAACAATTTATAACTTAGATGCATCTTCATATATTTATTTATGTGTTTTTTTTGCTCGTTGAATTGAACAGCATATTAATTTTGCCTGAATTTTTTATTTTTGTTTTAAATTTTGATTATGGTTGTTTATTATGTTAATTGTTATGAATTTTTTAATTTTATGCTTGTTTTTTTTTAGATTGTTGCTGTTAATTTGTTTGATTGGTAAGTGAATGATGGATCTGAATAGTTTTATTGTTGTTGTTGTTGATAGTGAAGTGGGGTATTTTTGGCAATGATGGGGAAAGTAGATGCTGGACACAAACTACATGCTAGAATGAGGCTTTGGGAATTTCCAGATGAGTATGTTGTTGAACCAACTGATGGCACCGGTGGCTCGTTTTTGTCGGTCAGCCGAATCGATGGATCCATGAAGCTTCTTGGTCTGTTTATTTATGATTTTACTTTTTAAGATGGTGTTTCGTTTATGGGATTATTGTTCTATTTTTTTTGTTGGATTTTTGATTGAAATCGTATATATATGTATATGTTTTTTTTCAGATGAACTCCCACAATGTAGCGCTGTGCACGTACCAAAAATTCAGTCGATTTATGGTGTGATGGGCGTGTTAAAGCTCTTGGCAGGCAAGCTAATTTACTTAGTTGCTTGCATTAATATGTTGTGCTTGCTATTTTATAAACAATATTGAACTTTAATCTTGATACATCTTGTATTGACCATTGTACTAATAGCTTTATGGCATTGGCTTTTGCTATTCCTTTTCCATCACATACCTAGAGTTATCGGCATATTAGATGGTTGATCAATTGACCACTCTTTTGCAAACTACCTCATTATTATTATTATTATTATTATTATTATTATTATTATTATTATTATTATTATTATTATTTATTTATTTTTTTTTGTCTTTATTTTCTTAAACTAGTAGCGGATTAGATATTAGCAAGAATGGACTTTATAGATCTTAATAATATTATCTCTCTTTTTTGTTCTTTTTTTTTGGGGAGGGGGGAGGGGTGTGGAGGAATGGGCGAGAGTGGGTGTTTTCATTCCGGGTTCATGACTTGGTAAAGTGAGTATTAAGCGTAGCACACAAAATTTGAAATCATGTTCGTTAATGGTATATGGGATTTTCAATTCTTCATAGTTTCAAGGACCTAAATATAATTATCAATTTGCAAGGATTAACTTCTGGTAGGTTTGTGAATATTGGAAGTTATAATTGTACATGGACTTGTTAATTCAATTTTATTTTGCTCACATGTCTGATTTGTTGGTCTAAGCTCTGATGGACTGCCGAAGAAATGCATGGGATCTCTCATAACAGATTTAAGCTGCACCTAATGCTTGATGTCTTTTGATCTAAAACCCATTTGTTTTCAACATTGCAGGGCTATATTTATTTGTGATAACTGAACGTGAATGTGTTGGATCTTACCTCGGCCATCCTATCTATAAAGTTTCGTCTATGAAGATATTGCCTTGTGACCATTCTCTTAAGAGTTCCCCTGCAGAGCAGGTATCACTAAGAATTTAGTTTTTATTTTATTTTTATACTTCTTCCATTAAAAGTGATTGAAACTCACTCTAGGCTGACCAACTTTGGCAGAAAAGTAAGGAGACAGAGTTTTCCTCTCTTTTAAATGCTGCAGAGAAGACTCCGGGATTGTATTTCTCTTATGATGTCAATTTAACACTAAGGTATCTTATTGATTCCTATCCTTCTTTTCTGCTTTTCGTTATTTCAGTTTTCTTGTCTTTATAATGTTACATATCTTCCATTTTAACTACCCACTTAAGTAGCAAAATAAATTTCATTTGTGAAAGTAGTTAAGTACTTAGTGTTGTCTTTTAAGTGAATATCAGATTCAGAATACCGATACTGAGAAGTCTTTGGGAGTATTGTACTTAACCGAAGCTTAGTGCCAAGTCTGCCAACTCTATCCCACATTATTAGACAAATGGTGACCTGGTTCAACCTTTTTTTTTTTTTTTTGAGTCTACGTTAATCACTGAACAATGTTGAGAATAATGTTGGTTTGTGTTTGTTATAGAAACTGCTAAGGTACTTATGGACCCTGGAGGTATATGGTGTGGCCGTTAGGTGATTGTTTTTCATGAGTGGTTCTATGTTCATCACTGAACAATATTGTGATTTTTTTTTTAGGGTTTTTTTTTTTTTTTTTTTTTTTTTTTTTTTTGGGGGGGGGGGGGGTGGGTGCATGAGGATGAACCATTGGATCGTAAGGGATGGAGGAGGAAGATTTATGTCGATAACTACACGGAATAATCAAAATTGGTTCATGTTAGCCGACCCCACTTATGGGATTAAGGCTTTGATTGATTGATTTATTTGGGGGGTGGGGTGCACTTTTTATTCCGTGGTCTTCTTTTAGTTGAAAGCAGAGTTCTATGGATATTTTGCAACATGATTCCTTGACAAGATATTATTTTGCTCTAGCTTTTGTTTTGAGTTTTCACAGAGATTACTACCTCTTTGGATTTTTCCTAGTCTATTTTTTTCACTCATAAATCAAAATTGGTTCATGTAGCCGACCCCACTTATGGGATTAAGGCTTTGATTGATTAACTGATTGATTGATTTTTTTCACTCATAAGGCAGCTTCAGAGCTTGTTTATTATTGGCATTAAATATGCCTGATTTTATTGATTTAGTACTTGAGTTTTCGTCAATTGGTATTCCTATGTTTGGAGAGGAGTGGAGCTCTTGGTGAGGGAATTATGTATTTTGACTGTAGCCCTTATTACATAGCTTTGCAGCAGGTGACTGTGTAAGGCAGAGGGTTGGGGGGAAGGACAGATAGTAAAGCATTTAATGGTTTAGGAATTTCTAATATTTGTCTATTATAGTATGCAGAGATTGCACGATTTAGGCAATGAAGCAAAGACACTCCCTCTTTGGAGACAGGTAATCCTATTCTTTGTCATCAATGGAATTTTAGTTGTTTTTAGTCGGTCAAATTTACTTATGAACATGTAGTATTTTGAACGCATCATCATCATTATTGTTGTGCAACTATTTAGTATCTTCAAGTTTTAATTCTGCCTCCATTCAAATATTATAGGCTACAATGCCGAATTGGGGATGGTGTTCAAAGCTTGCTATTTTTAATGATTTATTTGTTAGTGTATGTACTGTGTTATAAGTTTATATGATGTTGCTCAAATAATCTTATAAGTTATCCATCCAATTTTTTTTTTTGCTCATCAGTTTAATAACATTGAAGAAAAATAAAGCCAAATTTTGAGTGGAGCAACTGCCAACATTTAATATTTTTTGAAGCCTATAGTTTATGTCTAAAAAAGCACCAAAATGAAAACCTAATAGCAGTCAATACTATATATAGAAAGATAACCCCTATAAAAAAGGACATAAAAAGATAATTTTTCACTTGAATAAATTAGCCAAATCATGCAAAAAAAGATCACCAACTACCAGTATCAGAACGCTCTTTTCTAAATTTTTCTAAAACTTGCTATCACCTTAAAGATCAACAGTAGTCATTGCAAGTATCCTAGGTTTCCCTCGTCTTGGCTGCAAAACATCATGATATCATTTGGGAAAAACAACTAATGTAATGCAACTGTGACGACATAACAATTACTTTTACAAATTTTCTTAAATCTAAAGTTATTATCTTAAATTTTTGGCCAAACATGTCCTTAGTGTTTGGAAAGAATTTTGAGGCAGCCTTTGCTATTGAAAGTTGAAACTACAAAAGGAATTTTGCTTCTTCTATATGCCAGGAGTTTTCATTTTCTAAGGCGAAAAAAGTAGGATATTTCAGGTGACATGATCTTTCGCATTGGAAATTTAAGATTGCATACTAAGCCTTGGAGCAAGCTGGGTACTTAGAGTGTCATTGTCGCTTAGAAGGATTTAGTTGAGTTGGTATTTATATTGGATTGTCAGGAGTTACTCATAAGTGAGTAATTAAGTTACCGTAGGTTTGTTTTGCAAATTTATAAAGATCTTGACCAATATGTACTAACAGTTTAATTCTTAATGGTTCAAATGGAGTTTGATGTCTTTTTTTTGTGCATCAATAGTTTACCTTTTAAGGCTAAAGGGAAAACTTAATGTACTACTATTATAATATCATTGTTATTAAATGGGTTAAAATCTTGGTTGTTAGGGAGGATCAAATTAGGAAGATGAGTGTAGCAGATGTGTTTAGGTGGGTGAGTAGGAACACTATTAGGGATAGAATAAACAAGATTTTTTATATAGAAGTTAAGCTTCTTATATATCTCGAATATCATAGGCCATAGCTTATGTTTTGCATGTAATTTCTACAGTGCTTTTAGTAGTAACTGGTAAGTAATTGTGGAAAACATTTAGTGTCAGTAAAAAGCATAAGAAAAAACTTCGACTGCAAAAAAAACTAAATGCATTCGCAGTATCATGAAACATAAAAGTTACCAATTAGCCTGCCTATATGAACCATAAAACAAGTTACTTTGTGAATTAAATTTTTGTAACAGTTCTAACTTCCGGTAAGGAGGCTTGAATAGTGGCAAAGTGTTGGATTGCGAAGGGTAAAGGTCTAGGGGAAGATCTAAGAAAACTTGGAAGAGGGTGATTGAGAGCGACACGAGTGCTTTGGGGATCGAGGAAAATATGGTGTTGGATAGGGCGGAGTGTAGAGAGAATATAAACGTCAAAGATGTGTCATGATTTAATATATATACATGTATACTTTTGTTATTTTCTGTGAAAAATTAACCACCATAAGTTGAACGTTGGGTGGTCTCCAATATTGAGTTCGACTTATTGTGGTTAATTTTTCCAATTTTTCTAGTATTTGCTTTTATTATTTACTCAACTTGTGTTTTGCAAACTTTACTTATTTCATCTGCTAATGTTTTCTCAAACCCTTTTTTTTTTTTTTACTCACATTTATCTCCTCTCCTTTTTAATCCCCTTACCCTCTTTACTCTTAAATTTTATTTGAATACTCTTACCGTTTCTCACTTTATACACCTTTTTTTTTGCTTCAAACTTTTATTCAATTGATTATCTTGTTATGCTCTTTTTGCTTTTCAGACGGTTTCTTATGACAATTCATGTTAGCCGACCTTAGGTCATTTTGGGACTAAGGCTTTGTTGTTGTTGAACAATTGGTCGTGACTTTTTTCTTTCCCTTTTATGGCAATGTGAGATTTGTGTATATTATGAAAGCCACATAGCTTACATCATCAAGGCTTGCTATCTCCTGTTGGGATGGGGCATTTGGGGCTTTAGGTGCTATACATAATTGGAGCAATGCACAAGAATTTAGTTAATTTGTTATATTTGCACTTCTGCTCAAGGACTGCCAGTGATTTTTTTTTCCTAAGAGTCTTATGGAATATAATAATAGAAAAATTGTCAATGCTTATTCATTATTGTTGCAGGCAGACCCAAGATATTGCTGGAACAACTACATGATGGAAATTCTTATTGATAACAAGGTTTGTTCTGCGTCTTATTTATCTGTGTTGTTGGTTTCTGAATTGACTCAGCATCACAGTCAATGTATATTATTATTATTATTCTTTCTGCCATTTCTATTGCTCTTGCCTTTGGTGTTTGCTATTAATGAGATTGGTGACAAAGAACATTTTTTCTATTGCAGCTTGATCCATACTTGCTTCCCATTCTTCAAGGAAGTATCCTTTTTATTTAGTTTTTCTGTGATTTGGATGCAACTTTCATCGATATCTTCCTAGTTGATTGGAGTCCTTAACCGTGTCAAGCTTTCCATAATTTCCAAACTGCTATAGGAAAAGATACTATTGATGTTACGTTGGTTGCTCGCAGATGTACCAGGAGAACTGGTATGCTATTTTATTTTAATGACTCAACTTTTCCATCAGGAGCCTTTTTTGCCAATTGTTTTCTGTCCACTTGAATTTCTCCTTGGATATCTTCTATGCACTGACCCCAAGACCTTTAAAAGTGTTAAGCAAGTTTTTCATAACACAAGGAGTATTGGAAAGCTTCATGTTGTCAATCTACTTGGAAACCTACTCTTAATTGCTCGAATGAAATCTGATAACTAACCTTTTTATTAGTCTTATCACAAATTATGGCTGATAATTATGACATCTTGTAATGATGTTTTCCCTGGTCCACTGATCTGCAATTGAGTGCCAATTGAACTAAACCGGAACAGTAATACACTAATCCTTAGAAATTAAGAAAACACAATTCATCACATAAATGGTACTTATTTCCCCCTCTTTTAATACATTGCCAAAAAATGCTAGATATTGGTTTATTTGCAAGGAAAAGCATTGGTGTTTTGCATTTTTACCATTTTGATAGTTGAGGTTTCTCTACCTTGCTTGCTACGTGAGTTAGTTCACCGCTCTGAGTAGAATTTTTCCTCTGATAGATCAAGTAAATCTTTTCTGTATGCTCCAAATGTTGTGAATATTTTGGAATTGAGTCCATGGCACAAATTTGAGTGCAAGATGTAGTTTGATTGTCTGGAAAAGCTTCTTGTTAATCCACAAGGCTTACCTAGCATTCTTCTTAATCTTTGTAGTTTTTTTGGGCCAAGGAGGAGAGGGGGGGGGGGGGGGGGGGGGGGATGATCTGGACGGGGATACCAATTGGCAATTATTTTCAATACAAGTTACTACATACCTAGTATCTTTTTTGTGTTACAAAACCAGTCATGTTATGTTACTCCATGTGGATGATGAACTTTCTCTTCTCTAATTCATGGTTTTGGTACTTCTTTGAAGAATTCTGAAGAAGAAATTATGAATTGTATGAAACTATGGTGTCTAATATTTTGATCCTTACTTTTCCAAGAAACTGAAATGGTTACTTATCATGTAGTCCTCTTGATTGGTAGGCTACGCCTTTACTTCTTTTTCTTCCTTTTTTTTCTTTTAATATAAATTATATAAAAAAGATAGGCTATATTGGTTACCTGTTTCTCCCTAAGAATTTCTTACAGCTTAAAGGAAGACAAGCAACATGAATGTGTGCATCTTTCACCTTTCAGTGGTAGGAAATAGGGCTAGTCTTCTTTAACCAAGTCATTGTAATGATTTATGAAGTCCAATTTTGTTTAAGGTACACGAATGTGGAGAAGAGGAGCTAATTCTGATGGATATGTTGCAAATTTTGTTGAAACTGAGCAAATTGTGCAGATAAATGGCTATACAGCATCTTTTGTGCAGGTAATTGAGTAACACACTGTCAGGGGTTATGGTGGAAAGTGGCATTTCAATGATGAGCAAAGAATCATTTATTGATTTTGCTTTGTGGGAGATTATGAAAAGTTCTTTTTATAGGTTTAAGTCTTTAATGATAAGGAATAGGATTTCTAGATTCCAATTGGTTATAGAAAGTTAATTTATTATTATTATTATTATTATTATTATTATTTTATTTGTTTACATTAATACTTATAAATGGTTTATGTATGTCTTTTACTATGGATATAAGGTAAGTCATATTGGAACTATTACCCATTTTTTTTTAGTGATTTGTGCTGAAATGCTGGTTAATTTATGGATGTAAGGTTGTCATATGACTCATATCTATTATTATTGGTGTTAACTGGTGTTTATTCTTTGATTGGTATGAAGAATAGGTCCACATTATGATGCAGTAGTTAGATCCATGGATATATATGGGGGCGAATCATTGAAAATAGTTTTATGCATGTTTATGAGAAAGAACTTGTTTACCTCTTTCTTTTTGCTGAACTCTGATTTATCTGAAATTCTGATCTGCTTTGGATGATGACAGTGGTTACTTACTACAAAATCTTATTGTTGTGGGCCAACCTTAAAGGCTTAATGGTAATGGGTATGACCTAAAAGATTACGTGGTCAGTATGTGAGATGATGAAGTTTCTTGATGTTTGCTAATATTGAGGCCCCATTGGAAATCAAGTTTGGACTTTAACTAAGGCTATGTTTAGTTTTCCCTATTTTTACTTATTTGGACTCATCTGAACTTTTTTTTTTTTTTTTTTTTTATGTCTAACCTGAACTTTTTTTTAATCTGATCCGATCTGATTGCCTTATTTCTCTAAACTTTGACCTTATATGTACGCTAATCCATAATGATAAATTATATTAAATGGGGATTTAATTAGATTTGTATTTATGTGTATTTTCCAAATATGTGTTTATCATAATTTTTTTCATTACGGGATTAAAGATATTAAGGAATAAAAGATTGCACATAAAACGATAAAGCATTTTTTATTTTATTTTATTTTATTTTATTTTATTTTATTTATTTATTTTTTTTTTTTTCTGAGCTAATGTGATTTAAGTAATAAGGTACTAAAATAAGGTGAACTAAACATAGCCTTATTGAAAATATTGTTATCATAAATTGGGATATTTGACTTTCTGTTAAGAGCGGATAATTGGATGAATATTCCTTATTTTGCATCTAAATATTCCTTATTTTGCATCTATGTGGTGGGCTTTGTATAGCTATATGAGTGATACCCTATCCATAATGTCTGCAGGTTCGTGGGTCAATGCCATTCGAGTGGGAGCAAGTTGTTAATCTGAAATATAAACCAAAATTCGAAGTCGTGAATCCAGAGAAAGCAGTGAGTGTTTTTTTTTATTTTTTTTTTAAGCAGAGGGGTGGGACTTATATGAATTTTATAATTTGATTGTTTAACGTACTTTTCTTTTAATCAAGTATTTGACTTGTGCCTTGTGCAGCCGCAAGTTGCTGAAAGGCATTTTCTGGACTTGAGAAAACGATATGGTGCTGTTCTAGCTGTTGATCTTGTCAATAAGGTTTGCCAACAACTCCTATGGATATGGAATTCTATATTAGGCCTGTAGGTATCATGGTAGATGAATTGTACATCAATCAATGATTGTGAACGTAAGTTGAGGCATAGATTATTATGGGAAGGACAGTATCATTGAAAATAGGTGTCAGTTACAGAATCATGGTAACTTTCATATGCTTCAGTTGACATGTTTCTGCTTAATCCCGTTGGCTTCATTCTTAAGTTATTCTTTGCGTGGATTTATTCCAGCTGTCAAAAATATCTTTCTTGCTTGTGGAACCTTTTACTCCCTCCATTTCAAAATGATCTTCTTGCCTTGACGGCGATTCTCTCACAAAAAAGTTAAAATAAGAACATATAGAAACGGAGGGAGTATCTTTTATAATGACTTAGTTAACAGCACTGAGTGCTTATCTGGGCTTATGTTGTTTTGTATATAAGTCCACAAGATTTAATTACATAGTATTTTATAGCTGTTATGTTTTTCAGTTTTTCTCCTTATGCTCTTTCCTTTGTGCTGTTTTTTTGTTACCTGAAAACCCATATAGCTCCTGCCATTTTAATACAAAATTGAAGAGCCTTATAATTGTCTCTTGTTGTTCCACCAAAATTGATTAATTTTTTGTGTTTATTACAATATTTTAAGCATTTTTTAGTCTCTCCATTTTATTTTATTTTTTATATTTAAAATATAAACATCATTTAATATAAAGTATTCAATTACTTTTAATATATATGAAGTACAAAAATTTATGAAGTATATAATTGTATGATGATGACTTGTTTAATGTATTCAATTCGTCTCAATAAGTACTTAAAAACAATAAAATACCATGCAAATATGCATAAGGCATAAAGGCCACCAATAATAATTCTCCTCAAAGGGCTAGCCATCTGGAATCCCTAGTTATTTTTAATAATACAGTATCAATATTTTTATATTAATACGAGGGACTACTTTCCGAAATTAAATTCGGAAATTTGAATAGGATCTTAATTTGTATAGATATACTCTTGATGTTCTTGCATGAGCAAATGCATACAGGCAGACAACTTATGTATTGGCCTTGCTTTTTATGTCTGTATGGCGTAAGAATGCATTTATACCTTTTTGTTGTTGATAATCTTATCCCTTTTGCTTTTCTTGTCAGACTGGTGGTGAGGGCCAATTGTGTGAGATGTACGGGAATGTAATGCAGCAGATTGGAAATGAGGAAATAAGGTGTTTGAGATATTCTGTTCTTTTGCCCCTTAATGTAATCTCTCTTCTTTGTGCTAACATCATTTTTTTTTTTGGTTGTAGATATTTGCACTTTGATTTCCATAGGATATGTGGACACATGCATTTTGAGAGGCTTTCACGTCTGTATGATCAAATTTCAGAATTTTTGAACAAAAATAGGTATGACTCCCCTCCCCTCTTCTTGTTTTCCTTTCCATGTTCTTGTAATGCGGTAACCACATCTTTGGGCTTGTCTTGATGGGATTCAGGGTATTATTAAAATAATTTTGCTTGGCTTTGTTGTAGCTAGAGGCAGTAATATCAATACCTATTAGTTTCTAGTCTTTGTTTAAGCAAGGGTTAGTTTATTGACTGAATTTCAGAATGAGGTACTTTCAGTTTTATTTTGTAATGACAATGATGTGAATTCGAATTGAACTTGAAAGTTAGAAAATCCAATAAATGTGACTTTGCCAGAGTATATATAAATCACCAAAGGCAGTTAAAGTAACTTGATGAATACTGCAAAAAATAGAAGTATTGCACCTAATTAAAATTGGAAGAATTATTCAATATAACACACGAAGTAGTTGCATAGAGGAAGTATTAATTATGGTTATAAATTTTTGCAAGTTTCTCATGAGTTATAAAAGTTCCTAGAGTTGGCTCGAGAATATATCGAGTCAAGCTACCTGGAGTTGAAGTTTTGATTTAGTTGAGAAAAACTAATTTTGAATTCTCTTGCCTCCTTATATCAACCCTTTTTGTATTGATGATACCTGTGGTATTTCTAGTCTTCAAAATCATCCCTTTTTTTTTTTTTTTTTTTTTTTTTCCGTCTTGATTAAATTTTATTTCATGTTTGGCAACTAAATTGTTAAAGTTCTTAGGTTATTAGATGATGGAAACTATTTAGTTGGGTATTGAAAAATCCTATGTGTTTGTTAGCTGTTAATTTTCATCCGTGGGACTACTCATTTGTTGATGTAAATTGATTTATGTCTTAGATATCTCCTGCTGAATGAAAAAGGAGAAAAAATCGAGGAGCAAAGTGGTGTTGTGAGAAGTAATTGTATTGATTGCTTGGATCGCACCAATGTCACACAGGTGGGTTTGTTGAATGGTTTCTGATTTATTTGTGCTATAATTGAATAAGAATCCATTAGACTGCATTTATGCTTTTAATTGAACTCCTTTACGTGGGGTGCTGACTTAAAAAATCTTTCCTCTGATATCGCTGTGCGCAATTTTTTGCAACCTCTTTGGTTTGTGGTGATCAAGCTTCATCTGATCTCTTTATTTTGCTTCACTGCAGTTATCTTATTTCTCTCTCTCTTTTTTTTTTTTTTTTTTTTTTTTTTTTTTTTTTTTTTTTGATGGGACAGTTATCTTATTTTCTATAGTCTGGATTAGTTTAAAATTTCTTGTTGATCTAACACTATTGGTGTTATTCTGTACCTTCATGAATTGTGGTAACAGAGCATGATAGGACGAAAAATGTTGGAAATGCAACTAAGGCGAATCGGTGTTTTTGGTGCTGAAGAGACCATTAGCTCACATCCTAAATTTGATGAGAATTTTAAAATATGTGAGTACTATTGTTTTTTTTAATTTTTTAATTTTTTAATTTTTTAATTTTTTATTTTTTTTTATATTTTATTTTTAATGGAGCTTGATCATTAGAATTTTTTATGTTCATTATTGTATTATTTCTCGAAGATTTTTGCCCACTTATGCACATTCAACAATGTTGGAATTGCAACTAAAGGTTTATAGGTGCTCTTGGTGCTGAAGTGACCATCGCTATATTGTATTAGTACTATAATAGTATAATGCAACAGTGTTGATTAATTTCCTCTTTCCTCTCTCTTTATAGTGTGGGCGAATCATGGAGATAATGTAAGCATCCAGTATTCTGGCACTCCTGCTCTGAAAGGGGATTATGTCAGGTATGTATTGTTATTTGCTATGGACACACACATTTTATTTCTGTGCCGATGGTGGAATGTGTTCCTATGCGCATTTCTTTTAGCCGGAAATGCCCCTTTGATAAAAATAATTCTTCTTTTTTCGAAAGTTCAACTCGCTTATTGTAGACTCTTGTTTTTAGGAATGTATGGAAAAAGTGAGTGGGGAAAAAAGTGAATTAAGAGAGATGGGGTAAAAAGGTGGGTAGGTGTAAGAAAAAAGTTGATAAAGTATGAATTGAGTATGGAAAAAGGTGTAAATAGTGTGTGGGAGGGATAGATAGTAAAAGGGGTTTCTAAAAAAGGAATGAAGTAGAAGTGAGTCGAACTTTTAGGAATGGAGGGTGTATTAATGATTCTGATTGGCCTTAGTGTTTGCTGTATTTTCTCCAAGACTCCAACTTTGAAGTGGTTTCGCTTTGACATGAATTATTGCAATGTAGTTTATACTTGTTAGGTGTAGCTTTATTTTGTTTATACATGTCAACTAGGATGCTTGACCAACCACCCAGCCGTACTGGTGTCAACACGATGCACCCGGGTGCGGACATGGAATTCAGGTTGGGTGAAAAAGTGGACTCGTCAGTCATGAACCCTAAATCTAAAATAGAAGGCCAGATTCACCGAACTAAGAGCCTAAACCTTAGGGGTTTTGATTGAAAGTGAAAAGCGAGCAGTCTAACACAAAGAGGTTGTTGGATTTTTATTCTGGCGACGGGAAACTGGTTCTTCAACCATTCAACTGTGCAATTTCTGTTTTCTTTTATTTATTTTGTAATTGATGGTGGGAATAGGTAGTCCAGGTACTAGGTAGGGAAATACTTAGTATAGTAATTATGTGGGGGGTATGTTGGGGAAATTGGTTTACGGGGTCACAAAAATGACACGAAATTGGACAAATTAATACTTCGAGGCCTGAACGAAATCAGTTTCCCAAAGTAATATTTCGACCCTTATATACACACCGGGTATCACGAAATTACTAGGAGATACAACGAAGACAATCACAACAGTGTGTAGTATGTTTGTGATCTAATGTAATCAAACTTTGGATAATTTATGATGATGATAATTGAAACAAAACAAGCAAGCTAAGAAAATGAGAAAAGAAAAGTTTCAGAAAGGAAATAGACTTTTTTTTTTTTTTTTTTTTTTTAACTTTCATCATATGTTCATTAACATATTTATACTAGAAGACAAAATAGCCAAACAATGCCAAGAAAATGACAATAACCGTCATTCACAAAATGGAAACAGTTCGCACCCTATAGGGCGGTGAAACCCTAACCGGGCGTCGGAGTGCTACATCGTTTGCTTCCTCTTAACAGAGTACTTTTCTCTCTAAACCGAGTTTTTAGCTTCTAACCTTTGCTATTCTTAATTGAACACCTTCACCAATTAACACCGTCACCTTTATTAATTAAGAAAAGCAAACATGAAATTTGTCTCATACTCTAAATTACTCAACAGGGTAGGTGGGAGACTCACACGATTTATTTACTGGTGCCTTTTTTTTTCCCTTCTTTTTCCTTCTTTTACCTTCTTTCATATTTTTTTTTAATTATTTTTTTTTTATAAATCTGAAATATAAATACTTTTTCACTTCTACTTTGACCTTTTTTTACTTAGCTTAAAATCTGTGATTTTTTTTTATTTTTTTTTATTACCGTGTCTTAGAGTCCAAATTCAAAACGTGTCCATGGAACGTTTGGACTCTTTCAAAACATGTCCACGGATCCTTTGGACTCTTTCAAAACGTGTCCGCGGATCCTTAAATTTATAACATTCCAAGTCTGACACTTGGACCCTTACCTGAGTCCAACACCCGTACCCAGAGTCCGAGCATCCTAGCATGTCAAAATAATGGAAAACAAAGAATTTCTTTTACATATTTTCTGGGTTCTACAAAATCCTCCTTTTGTCTGCATTTAGCATTGCTTCATTCCTAAAACATTTGAATTTGTATGATTTAACCCGAGTCCTTTGGAGTGCTCTGTATATGGCTTGTCTCTGATAAGCTTAAGTTTCCTTGCAGTTACTTTTCAGACTGTCAACTTATTGCTCAGTAAATGTTGACATCTTATGAGATCTTTTTATTTTGGAAATATAATTTTAATTTCTTTTTTTCTTCTTCCTTCTTTTATTGGAAGAATATCTTTTACTTTCTCTATCCTGTAATTAAGTATCATCTATCTTTTGCACATAGATAAAGGAAAGTATAGAGAAAAAAGTGGGTGGATGATTTGGAACTTAGAGATAATAAATAAGTGATAATAATTACTAAAAGTAGTGGTTCACTTTCAAGCTGGGATATCTTCGAAACAGGTGTTATTTTAAAACGGTGTATAGAGAGTATTTAACTGGGTTTATATATCCCTGTATCTCTTATACTTGCCTACATTTTTTTTTATAAAGAACAAGAACATGCATCCGACATATATGTTACTATGCTAGCACCTAGTGATATTAGAATTTAATATGTTGGAATAAGATAGTGGCAACTTCGTCAAAACACATTACTTTGTAAAATTCAAATAAAATTTTCAAATTTTTTAAGATGTTTAAGTTTATTTATTTACAGGGAATACTATTATAATAGGAGTAACTTATGTTTTACAAAGCCTGTAGTTGTTTGATTCAAAAGTTCACAATGAAAAGCTATTGCTTGGAAACTTGTTATAGCAACCTATCTACAGTTTGATACATTTTTTATACCCCTTGAAATAGAGTTTCTTTGCTCCAATCTATTTTTCTTTTTCTAGAGGTAGGGTACTTTCAGACTAGATGCATTGACTATCCCTCTTAACTGCTTTCCCAGTTTGATACAACTTGCTGGCAAAGTCGTCAGGCACCTTAAGCAAGTGGATGCTTTTATACGTGCTTTATTTACATATGAGTGTGTATCTTCTTTTGTCATTTTTGTATAGACATCTTTGAATAGATGTCATCCTTTGGATGAAGAATTAAACATCTGACTTTGTTGCCACCAGTGTTAAAAAAGATTTTTGGTGCAATTCTGCTGTATAACTTGTATCTGATAGACCATGCTTTAGTTAAATTAATTTTTTTTTTCCTTTCTGTTTGGGACGTCTTCTGCTGTTAATTAGAAGATGAATGTGGTGATTGTTATTTACTAGTTTTACTGTAGTTGCAACAATCTGCAATTAAGAGAGGATAAATGTCTTCTAATCTGGTGCCCACTGCAAATCATGTATTTACGAAATTGACAAACCACCCTTCCCCTCCGTAAAAGAGTAAGTTACCATTCTAAAAGACCATCTTTCAGTGGGAAGGGGAGATGTTTGGCGTAAAAAGTCGCCTTTGCCTAGCTAACATGCAGGAAAGAGATTATAAATATTGTGGCCATGTTAAGGAGACTTCACCAATATTGGGAGGTTTTTGATGAGATGGTTCTAGGAAACCCACAATCAGAATTCTGAAAAAGTTTGTATTGGTGAGGATCTAAATGGGCATGTAAGGATAGGTCGTGGATATTAAAGGGTCCAAAGAGGGTTGGGGTACGGAAGGAGTAGTGACTTTGCATTTCATGCAATCATATGAATTGTTTCTAGAAATTGCATGGTTTAAGAAAAAAAGGGCTTGGATTTGGTGACTTTGAAGTGGACCAAATGGACCTCAAATAGTCTTTTTCATAACAGGGAGTGAAGATAGGTTGTAGAGTGTAGCCGTGCCACATAGTCTATAAGTCTTGGAAGTTCGTAAGAAGGTTGGGTCAAGGAGAAGAAAAAACTAAGATAAACCAAGGATAACATGGTGGAACTTGAAAGAAGACAATATCAAGGATTTTAATGATAAAGTGGTATAAGAAGCCGAAATCAGAGATGAAACCCGACTTTGCTTGGACGAAGGTTAGGAATTGTTTTTCTAGAGTGGCCAAGGAGGATTCCATGAAAATCAAAGAGGAAATTTTTGGTGTACCAGGATACATCGTAGTGGAATGTGGACTCTAAATCACCAATCAAGAAAAAAATAGAATGTTATTTGGCATGAGGAATTTGTAGGAATGAGGCGACATTGCAAAATACAAGTTCTAAAGTCAAGAACAGTGTGGTAGAAAAAAAGTGTCTGAAATTCTGAATTTTTAGGAAAGGGAAAAGTATATTTATAGGATGGCAAAAAGAAGACAAGTGATGAACAAGGACCCATAGCTAATGTAAACTATAAAGACTAGAGGATTTTGCTTTAGGATAAAGACATCAAGAAGAGGTGGATGGGATACTTCAATGAGTTGTCCAATGGATGACCTTGAAGTCAGATGGAAGTATATGAGAAGAATTGTGAAAGAGGTGGTAGAGAATGAGGCTAAAGAAAGCAATTGGTCTACATGATATTCCTATTTAGGATTATATATGTTAAGGAAAAATGATTTCGAGCAGAAACTAGATCCTATAGGATTGGAGATATAACACCTCGGTATCGAGTTAAGAACAAAGGTTGTTTTGACAATCATGGGATAATGCTTATGAATTACACCATGTGATTGTGAAAGAGAATGATAGATTACAGTCTCCAAACTTGGGTTCCATGGTTTTTTCCAAGGTTTTCAATTATAGAAGTGACTCATGAGATAAGGAAAATGATGAGTACTACAATGCAAGATAGGATTTGCTTATGATTTTCATTGTCCTTCAGATATCTTATGACAAATTGACAAGGTTCCAAGAGAAGTATTTTGGTGGAGACGACTAAGAAAGGTAACCCTAGAAAATATATGGACCTAATTAAGGATTTGTGTTGAGATGTGAATACAAGTGGTAGGACTTGCAGTGAAGTAATGAAGGATTTCTCGATTGCAATTCATTGTCATGAAGGGTCGGCATTAACTTTTTTTTCCTCTTTGTAGCAATTTAAGTAAAATGGTCCATCTAAGATGAGGCACCATGGCGTATGATTTAAGACTATACATAGATTAATGTTTAATTTGAGTAGTGGAGATATACATTAGAATCCTGCTGGTTTAGACTGTGCCGGGATAAATTGGAGCATATGGAATATTGATTTAGTACTATGAGGGAGTCCAGGCCATTTAGTTGTTGTGGATGGTAAGGAGTTGTCCAAAAGTGAGTGTTAGAGTTTTCTTGGCTCGATTTTACAAAAGAATGGAACTAAAGGATTATTCAGGGTGGACCTAGGTGAAGGGAGTATACCAAATGGATAGCTACAATTAGGGTATTATGTGGCAAGAGCATACCCCTTGGTGCTAAAGGGAAAATTTACCGGATGGCTATTTGATCAGCGTTGTTTTATGTTATATGTGTTTGACTTTCTAAGAACGATTATGTTAGAAAGATGAAGTTGTAGGGATAATGGATGTTTGACAATCACTTAATGGATAGAATTAGGAATGAAGACATACGTAGGAAAGTTGGAGTTGTTGATAAAGAATGAAAATAAGGAAGAACCAGTTATGCTAGTTTGTGCATATGAAACGAAGGCCGAATTCAGCACTGATAAGGACATTGAAAGATGGGATTAGGAGTCTCATAAAAGGCCTAGGGAGACATAAGATGACTTGAGTTAAAAATGTTATGAAGAAATAGGGTGAGAGAGAGAGAGAGAGAGAGAGAGAGAGAGAATAGAAGGAGAGCATCATGCTCAACTGTCGGAGATGAAATTTTGGTTCATTTAGCCTACTCCATGATTGGGATTAAGGCTTCTATTTTGTTGATTCCTAGTTAAGGGAAGGTACTTGCACTTTAACCTTATCAAGGTAAGGCACTATGTTACCTTCATTTGTGCTAGGTGAAATTCACTAAACCTTTGATTGTTTCAGAACAAGCTCCACTATCTTTGAGCTTCGCTTGATTTTGGACTTTTGGTGGACTGCTCCTTGTAATTTTCCTTGTTTGATGGCAATATTATCTTATCTGTATTAAGAAATGTTATGTTTGTTTTCCTTAACTTGTACCTTTGCCTAGTCCAGGCAAGGCACTATGGTACCTTCATATGTACTAGGTGAAATTTACTATACCATTGATTGGTTCAGAACGAGCCCTACTATTTTTGAGGATATTCTTTTCGCATTGTTTGTTTATTTATTTTGTTTGATTTTGGTGGTTTGCTCCTTGTAATTTTCCTTGTTTAATGGCAGTTATATCATATATAACTTAAGAAATGCTATGTTTGATTTTTGCATTGACTTACAATAACGGGTCAAGCTGACAAGGAGATTTTTCATATTTGTTCTTTGAGTGATGAGATTTTGTCCTTTGGGTGTTGATAAACTTTCAACAGTGATCCTTGTTGATGACATTTGTCCTGGTTGTCGATAGATTAATATGACATCTAATTGATACAAATTATCAATCTGTTAACATTGACTGGTTATTTTGCTTTATGTTTTGCACCACAGGTTTTGTGTCTGTTTAAGAATGTAATGTTATTTTCATTAGTTTATATGGGAGATAACTTATTATATTTTGAATTGTACTGATGAAGTTAATATTTAACATACAACTTTGTTTTATGCAACTTTGTAATTTCCAGATATGGCAAGCGAACGTTTGAAGGTATATTTAATGATGGGTGGAATGCACTTTCTAGATATTATCTGAACAACTTTTGTGATGGAACAAAACAGGTTCAGTACCTTTTCTTGTATATGCTCGCTGAGTTTCTTTTTTATCGACATATGTTATCTGTTATTTTCGTCTCTTGTATATCTCCTGCGTTTTAAAAATTTTACTTTCAAAGGAGTGGGTTATATTAATTTTGAGTTTCGATTGATAAGGAAAGGTAACATGTTGCTTTTAAATAATTTGGGCAACTATTGAGGATTAGACAAAATGGAAATTGAAGCTGGTTAGAAACTAGTAAATAATATTACTAACGTGTCATATTATGTGCAACATAGGCTTTGACTCGGACTCCTAGGCAAAATTTGTTTGTGAGTGTTAAATAGAGAGAGAAAGGTAGAGGTGCATGTGATGAAGAGAGAGAGAGAGAGAGAGAGAGAGAGAGAGAGAGAGAGAGAGAAATGATAACTTAAAAAGGAAAGAAAACATTTGTTGTAAGTAATGTGTAGCATCCATTTTTAGGAAATGTTGCACATAATATGAAACGGAGGTAGTAGGTGTGTAGTAATCCATACCATGTACTTTAGCACTTCAGCACTCAAGTTGCCTTCTTCAAATATGGCTATCAACGTGCATTACTCCCTCCATTCCTTTTTGTATTACTCACCTTCCGTTTTGGGGTGTTTCTTTTTTCATTTCCCACTTCTATTTTATTTTATTTTTGGCACACACTTTAACATCTTACCCCTTACCCTACAATCTATCTAAACTTTTTCTGTACATACATCCGCTTACTACTCTCTCTCTCTCTCTCTCTCTCATTTGATCCACCTTTTTTCGTACACTCCCTTTCTCGGTGTACAAATCTACAACAGGTAAGTAGAATGGAAAGGAGCTTAAGGAGAACTATTCCTGCTTTTTTTTTTCTCCAAAAAAAATAAAAAATAACCTTCAATAAAGACCTTTTTTTTTTTTATTAAAGCTAGTGCTCAGTATGCATTTAAATTAAACTGACAATTCCCCGTAAAAAAATTAAAAAGTAACTGACTAATTTTATCAGTCAATTTATGTTCTCTTTTGCATTTGATTCTACAGGGTCATCATATCTCATGTTGTTCAGTTGCATACTTATTCATTTTTTATGCTCTTTGATCCCCTATCTGTTCTTGAATTTTTCCTCTCATGTTTGCAGGATGCCATTGATATGGTGCATGGACACTTCATTGCTTCTGTGAGCCGAGATATGACTGCACAACCTCAAAAAGGAGGCCTTGAGGCTTTTGCTGTGAGTGATTACTAAATCTTATAGCTAGAATCAATGGCTACCCTTTCACCCTGCATGCCTTTTTTTTTTTTATCTCTCAGTCAATTAAACGTGTAATGATCTGATGACTTTTCTTATTGTAGTCTCTTCCTTTAGCTTTTTGCTTGGTCTTGGCTGGGATCGTTTTCGCATTTATGTCTCTGAAGCAAGGTGTGTTTCATACTATTACTCTATAATTTTTTCTTTTTTTACTTTTTTTTTTTGCTGGCTTTCTTATGCTGTCTCATGACTCTACTCTTCCTCTAGTTCTTCCCTATATAAGATTTTATAATATAGACCAAAAAATTACAAGTTTGCTCTCGTATCCAATGTTTATATTTGGTGTACTTCGTTGTTTCACCTTTTGACCTAACAAAGGAAGAATCCAAGAATTGGGAGTCTTGGTCTATATTTACATTTATCTTAAATTACGGATAATTGGCAAAATTAATTCCAAGATAGAGTTTTGTGCAGGGGAAAAAAAAAAAAAAAAAAAAAAAAAAAAAAAAAAAAACCCAACTAGGGAATATGCATAATAAAAAATAACACAAACATACAAATTTGGTGAAGAAACTAATTAGAAATTATCAAATTAACAATTCAGCTTTTTAAAGACATCAATTGCATTTAGATATGGTGGATCTTCATTATAAGTATTTGAATGAAGTATTTTCAATCTATTTTCAAGTGGGATCTAATTATTTGGAATCAACACATTATGACTTTTTGTTTTTTTTTTTGTGTCCATACGTATGTTCAATAATACGCATCGAATCAACATAATGTGAGTATGGTATGTAAGGAATCAATATTTGGGGGAAGGGCATATTAGTCATAGTCTATTAGTAGCAACTTGAGGAATAAGCTAGAGGTTTGTTATAGGGATTTTCTATAAATAGGCCTCATTAGGAGGAATAAGCATATACTTAATATTGTGAGGTTTGTTATTGGGAGAGAGTGAGCCTCTCGAAAGCTCATATTAAGAGAGCATCCACCTCGCGAAAGTGGAATTATCATTCGAGTTAGTGTAATTCTCATATATCAATATCATTATCATTTTTCTTCCCTAATTTCTGCCATTATAAGAGCTGTAATGATGTTAGTTCCTAGCATGGTGTTAATGGAATGCTTGGAGTGAGTGTGTAAGTTTAGAAGCAATATTATGGAATACTTATTGTGCAATACTGCAATGTATTAATCCATGGAATAATATGTAGGAAAATTTTATCAGAAATGATCTTTTGTATTGGCCATTTTGTGAGAAAGGACCTTAAAAAAATGTCACACTTTGGGACCTAAAAAAGTAAAATTTTTTTCTCATCTGGATTCTTGCTCGGATTTTGGCCATTGACCGCCGCTTTCCTCTTTTTCTTTGTTGACCAAAACCATCATGTGAGTGGGCATGTGACTTCCATTTTTCCTCCTTTTCTTTTTTAACCACTTGTCCACCACCCCTAGCCATGTTGTACGTCCTCCTACCAGTCTACCAGCATTTGAAGACCATTCCACCACCAACTTGACCTTTTCACCACTACACCACCACTGTCTAACCATCTCACAAGTTGCAACCACATCGTCACCCACACAAACACCTTATACCTATTCTCACATGCTCCCTTTTTCGATCTCCTCCTCTGTAAACCCACCACACTGTCCATCATAACCCCCTTTGCATCGCCCTAAGGCCTCAGCCACTCTTTCTACCTTTGCTACCCGTGCTCCCTCTCTGTATGTTCCTCATTCTTTCTCCCCCTCAGACTTAGCCAACAGCGCAGCCTTTAACCCCCTTTTATCTTCCTTGATCCCCCTTTCTAATTCCCTTATACAAGAAAAAAGAAATTAAGCAATCAATCAAAGCCTAAATCCCATAAGAAAATCGAAATTAATCTTGGTTTAAAAACCAAAATTTGATTTTTATACATGATGTTGAGTAAGATTGTGATGGGATGGTGGAAGTGGTAGTTGGGAGGAAGAAAGGGAGAAAGTTGAGGCTTTCAATGAAGTCACATGTTTTGCACGTGATAGTCAACATCAGAAAGTGGGCGATCAATGGCCAGAATTCAGGCAAAGGTTCTTTTTCTCATGGTGCAATTTTGTTAGAAGGTTTTTTCTCACAAAATGACCAACATTAAAGGTCCTTTCTAACGTCAGCCTCCACAAAGGGTAGGATGAAAGTGTTGCATAGGAATGTGTTGCGTAGGAAAGTGCATATATAACAAAATAATACAGCTTCCTGAGAAATTTAGTCGTTTAAATGTGAAGTTGATGTGGTGTCCATCTGGCATGATTTTTTAGCATAATTCTAGTGCATTTTTGCTTCAGGCACCTTCATCATGTCAATGCGCTTTTTTTTTTTTTGGTGCTGCATTTTTTTGGATTCCAGATATTTTTATTAGGAATAATTGCTTACAAAAAAAACATCTTTTGTTGCAATGTTGATCAACAGCTCGGTTAGAGTGGCGACACCTATTCTTTTCGCTTATGTGGGCAAGCTTAAGTATTGCTATAGCTATATTTGTGAGAGCCAATGGCCGGATGTTTTGCAATCGACCCCGTCTGCAAAAGCCTTGATGCTGATTATAATTTAATAATCTTTCAGGTGGAGTGATACATGTGGAAGTTAGTAGTTGGCCGCTCTGTTTTTTGTCGTTGAATCTTATTCGACCTTTGAGTTTCTCATTCTTATTCGTTGATTTCTTGTTCATTTTCTATTTGACCTGGGCTTTTCTGATCGACAGGTCTCTAATTTGCCTTTTGGTATTACAAATTGGAGTTTAGGTGAGCCAACAAGTGCTCTTCTGTATAATAACTTACTGATATCCTTCCCAAATAATTTGAGTAGAGGGAAGAGTATTATAATCCGAAGTTGATAGTTCACACGAACCCATTAACTTTTTTTCTTTTTCGGCTGATTAGTGTATCTCAACCCTTGAGGGTATATAATCATATATTTTGAACTTAATCAAGTCTTACTGCATCTTTGTACATATAGAGCTGTCCTTCAACGACAGTGCAACGATATGCTACAGCCTATGCTGAACAAAGTATATCTTGTGATTCTGGTTCACAGTGAGAATGTACTGATAATGTTTGTTCAGGATTATGTGCTCGATTGATTGTCTTGACCATCATTCGAGCCATCAGTTATTTTCTATTTTGATAAGAACAGGCTTTATACTTTTGTGTAATGGATTAAAACTAAGACCCAAAATTTAGCTGTCATGGCAAATTTGTATAATCTGAAAGATTTGGTCATGTACCTTATAGTAATTCCCAAGTTCCTGATTAATCTTAATCAAGCTTTATCATTACAAAGCTCTCTTAATTATAAGCCCCTGATTAGTTGTATTAATTTTATAAGTCCCTGATTAGTTGTATCAATATACATTAGTTGCATTTTTGCAGCTTTGGACCCTCAAGCTTTCAGGCTTTTACTTGGTGTTTTTTAGCAAATAGCAAACCTTTTACCTAAAAGAGCAAAATAATTAGGTTTCGAGTGATTTGATTAAACATTCAGAAAATTCAATCAAGTCTAGTTATTGTTTTGTACAATGTTTTTACATCTTTTGGGCAGGGATTAGAGATAAACCACACAGCATATAGAAGAGCTTTATACTGCCTTGACAACTAGTACCAGTCTATAAGCTTTTTTCAATCAAAAACCTTAGCCCTTTCCATTAAGGAAACATAGGGATATACTCGACATCATTTTGTTCATTGGACATTGGTGTCACTGTCGCACCTTTAAACATTCGGGGGTACAGGTGCATATGATTGTAGCAAAGAACATTTTCTTCATAGATTCAGTTTTCTACATAGGTTCTGAATCGTTGCTTTCACTCCATGGAATAAGCGGTACTGCTTCTGCTTGCTAAGCAGGATTACACTCCTGACATTGTAGTAGAAACAGTTGTCAATATACAGTCATAGTGAACAAAAAATTACGGCAGTAATCGCTTATGTGTGTTGTAAATGGTTCTAAAATCAATCATAGACGTATACTCTCAATTAGTCAATTCCCATGCATAATTTGTAATAACACAATTTATTAAAAATAGATATTACAAACTACAATTAAACCCTTAGCTTAAAATAATCAACAATAAGAAAGAAATACATGGAAGTACAAGTAAAAAACATGCAATAAAGTTGATGAGAATGTACGAATCACAGAGGAATAATTATAGTGAATTATTGTACGTAAAACTAGGTAACATAAGCTAGGTAAAGGCATGCAATGGGTGCAACGTAACACATGGTGGGCGCATATAGTGCCTTTGTTGTTACCTAAATGGTATTACAATTGATGCACGAACAACTATCTGTCTTTTCTATTCTATCTTTTTTAACGTTTAAAGCTATTGAAATTGATGTGAGAAGCATCAACCTAGTAGTTTATTTGTTGTTAGTTGTTTCATAACTCTCTTTAGACTACTGCATTTTGCTTTGAATTCAGCGGCAAAAGCTGATTCCTAGTACACTTACATACTACTACCCTCATTCTACCTCGTCCACTTTTGATCTCTTAGCTTCTTTCCTTTTTCAAAGTGTTTGTACTTGTACTATTGTCGCGTGAACTGCACACATGTGCATACCGCGATATGATGTCACGTGCCGGTTTATGAGTGGCTATTGTACGTTGAATTCTACACGTGTCGGCATTTGGGTGCATGCTTGGTTCTTGGGGGTACTTCTATATGTTTAATGTCGGGGGATTTTGGTTTGTGTTGGTATACGTGTTTGTACTCGAAAAATTAGACCATGTTCTTTTGAATTTCTTTAATAGTAATTCAATTTAGCTTAGAGTTTTACAAAAAAATATATTTAGTTTAATCGAGTTACATATGTTTATCCCTTTATTCAGTTCGTTTATTACTACCTTTTTATTAAGTGAAGTTAAATTTACTCTATACTTTGGTTCAATTCAAATTCATTCAGTCTCTTAAATTAAACTTTCGGATAATTCAATTGTGACAGCCACTATAACATACTCATCATCGCCCTACCTATACTTTAGTTAGTGCTTTATATATCTACAAAGTGGAGCTGTTTTTTGGTGTGCATTGTAGGTTTAGAGAGCAATATATCGTAAGGCATGATGCAATGTAATTGGCATCACTTCATGCAGATGGAGTTAACAACGTCGTCACTTTAATTTTAATTTTGTCTTAGGAAGTGGTCTTTAATTAAAAGTAAAATAGTGATGCTGTAAGCAATGACATAATAATAATGATCATAATTGTAAGTTAATGTGTTTTAAATTGTATTTTGTGGATGAAGCCAAAAAGATAATGTCAACCTACGTAGGAGCAAACTAAATAACTACATATATAGGCATAAACTAATTACGGATTAAACAAAATGGGGAAATGGTTTTTGTTTTTGTTTTTGTTATTGTAAGTTTTTACTCTTTTTCAAACAACATCCTATAGTTTTTGAGTTTATAATGCAGTAACTTTTATTTTTTTCATTGTGTATCTATACCTATTTTTAACTGTAATGTAAGATATACAATGATATACATTTTCTTTCAACATCGTGTTACTATGTACTTGTATCTAGAAAAAATTATTTTTATACTCGGGGGTGGCCGGACTTGCGTAGAGTTGTAGAATATCTCAAGGAGACAACATAATCAGTTGCCCTTAGCATCCTAATTCATATGTTGAGATTGAAGAATCCAAGGACTAGAGGAGCACTTTGGTGTCGTCGATAAGCCAATTTAGTGAAGGTTCCATGGGCAGTAGAAACTAATGAGACAAGGGGCCAAGGCCAATTTTATGCCCTTATCGATAAGCTAGGCATATGACAAACCATTTTCTCATCGATAAAGGTAAAGTTAGGATTAGGGTTTACTATCCTAGGCTTAAGTTAAATTAAGTTCAATTGAAGTTGTATTCTTGCATTGGGCTTTCACAATCTGGTTTGTTTTCTCTATTTTTGGAGTTATCATTCAAGTGTTTTGCTGAACCTTCCTTTTAATCTGTTATAATAGTGTTTAATTAGGCTTATGTCAAATAAATTAAAGCTAAATTGGTAGTGCCATGCCTCTCTTTACCTTTGCCTAAGCTAGCTTCTCTATCTTATTTCATGTTTATATATGGGTGGCGACCTAGTTACATAGGCCACATTTAGTTAATGCAAAAGGAAATAATTTGAACAAGCATAGTGCTACAAGTTGAATTTTTTTTTTTTTATTTTTATTTTTTATATGAGCGCAAAACAAGAATTATATAAGAATACTAAAGGAAGATAAACTATTGGCTAACTTAGTAGACCCAAAAATGTTTTTAAAAATTTTAAGAGTCTATAGCTTAAAAGGCATTATAAACAAGTAACATGACATATACAGATATACTTGGTATGTTATTAGTATGAATTATTAGTCTAAACCTTTTAGTGATATGTTTAGCTTTGCTTTTACAAAGAGGAAAAATTCAGTTGCTAATTAAGAACGTAACAACCTCCTTAAGTGCGAAGCACATTACACTCACTAAGCTAGTTAGCTACAAGTAAGAAGGATAGTTACTTTTACCTTGTTCTTCTTCTCCTTTTTCCGCCCTTTGTTTTAACATATACTCATTGGGATTGGGAGTATAATGTTTAATTTCTTTGTTTCTTACTCTTTCAACAACAACTAGTAGGCAAGTCAATGGACTTTGATTTTTTGACTTGATCTAAACCATCATGCATGCCATTTAGGGTAAGGGAAAGATCTATAATCATCTCTCTTAGGGGTGTAAATGAGCCAATATGTTCTTGAATTACTCGCGAACAAACTCGGTCAAACCTCGGTCAAAACTCATTTATTAAGTAACAAACAAGCTTGATCAAAAATCTTAAGCTCGTCAAATAAATGAACAAAGATCGAACAACATCATGTTCGGCTCGAAAATGATCGTGAACAACTCGTTTATGCACATTTTTATTCACGTTCGATTATAACTCGAACAACATCAAATAAATGAACAAAGATCGAACAACATCATGTTCGGCTCGAAAATGATCGTGAACAACTCGTTTATGCACATTTTTGTTCATGTTCAATTATAACTCGGTCAAAACTTGCTCAAGCTCAAAAAATCTCTATTACATTAAAAACTAATTTAGTATATTTATATATCTTTTACTCATATTTATTTATAAAAATTACAAATGATTACATCTTATATAGGCATGAAAACTTTGAGATCACCTTTTTACTATAAAAAGCATGAAAAACTTCTCAAATAAATTTAAGTACGTAGATGCATTAAAATGTAAAAGTTTAACAATATACTGGGCTCGTTTATTGAATAAAGCTCATTCAAGTTTGATCTTAATCTCAAAATACAAACAAGCATGTTCGTGAACAAAGCTCGAACATGCCAAATCCTTAACGAGCCAAGCTTGAACAAAATTTTGAAAGCTCGTTCAAACTGTATAGCTCCGATACTTTTTTTTTTTTTTGAAGGGAAATATCTCCGATACTAAATTTTCTTGTCAAGCTTTGTTCAAACATATTAAAACTCGGCTCGACTCGGATCGTTTGCAGCCCCACTCTCTCTTTAGCACACTATCCCTCCTAGTTTAATTTCCTAAATTAGATCAATTTGGAAGAAATATTTGAGGTCCATCTCCCCCTCCTCCCTTATACGGAGTTACTTATTATATATATATATACGGAGTTACTTATTCAAGGTTTATTTGGTCGATTAGGGGTTACTCGGCTGGTCTAGGCAAGGTTACTCGGACAGTCAAGGCAGAGTTATTTAGTCGGTAAGGGCTTATTCGCTCAGAGATTAATCAATTGGTCATGAGTTACCCGTTTAGGTCCTGTTTGGCATTTGGATGTTGGCTGTCACCTGTTTTAGTCTGGTTTGACTGGCTGTTTATATTGGCTTTTGAGTTGGCTGTTTGACTAGAGTTGTAGTGTTTGGTAAATTGGCTGTTGGGTGCTAGCTGTTGTTAAACTATATCAACACTAATGAACTAATATAGTACTTTAATATTAATTAAAATAATAAATTTATTGGTAATTATAATTGTAAATTAATTATTAATTATTTACAATAAGGTTACAATAATTTAATAATAATTAATTATAATTTAAATTAATTAATTATTGGTTAGAAATTACTAATAATTGTATATTACTCCATTTTAATACTAATTATTAAGAACTAATTATTGAATGATAATAATTAATTATTAATTATTAAATACTAATTATTAAAAACTAGTTATTAAATACTAATAATTTATGTTTCAAAAAAGTATTAATTATTAATTAATAATTATAAATAATTATTAATTATTAATAATTATTAATTAATTATTAATTATTATTAATTATTAATTATTAATTATTAATTATTAATTATTAATTATTAATTATTAATTATTAATTATTAATTATTAATTATTAATTATTAATTATTAATTATTAATTATTAATTATTAATTATTAATTATTAATTATTAATTATTAATTATTAATTATTAATTATTAATTATTAATTATTAATTATTAATTATTAATTATTAATTATTAATTATTAATTATTAATTATTAATTATTAATTATTAATTATTAATTATTAATTATTAATTATTAATTATTAATTATTAATTATTAATTATTAATTATTAATTATTAATTATTAATTATTAATTATTAATTATTAATTATTAATTATTAATTATTAATTATTAATTATTAATTATTAATTATTAATTATTAATTATTAATTATTAATTATTAATTATTAATTATTAATTATTAATTATTAATTATTAATTATTAATTATTAATTATTAATTATTAATTATTAATTATTAATTATTAATTATTAATTATTAATTATTAATTATTAATTATTAATTATTAATTATTAATTATTAATTATTGATTATTAATTATTAATTATTAATTATTGATTATTAATTATTGATTATTAATTATTAATTATTAATTACTAATTACTAATTATTAATTATTAATTTTTATTAATCAAAAGTTAATTATGTCAACAAGCCAAAAGTCATAAGCCAAAAGCTGCTCCAACTAGCTTTTGGCTTTTAGCTTAAATGCCAGCTTTTCAGTCTGTTAAAAAAACCACTAACCAAACATGTTTTTTGGTTGTTTAACCAACTTGAAGAAGCCAAAAGCCAGCTGAAAAGCTGGTTTCCAAACACCCCCTTAATGTATTGGTGTGTGTCAGCCAACCATACAGAATGCCCTGATTAGAAATAATGTTAAATATTATAAGGGATTTTAAAGGGAGGAATGTTAAGTACTTAAGCATGTAGAAATGCATAAAAGGGGTATTCATGTAATTATACATATGTACAAACGAATGCATATTCTGGTATCATTGGATGATCAAATGGTGCCACTGAATATACATGATACTATATATGCACATAATGATATTATATATGCATTCAGTTGTACTACATTTATGCATAAATAGTACTCCCTCCTTTTTTTTATATGCATCACTTTGACAATTACACTATTCACATACCATGGTTGACTTAATTCTTTCACCTCTAAAAAATGAATAAATGTTATTACATTATATATATTCGTCAAAATATTTAGTTTCATAATATAATTTTGTTACAATTTTTTACTAATACACAATTAAAGATATTTATGGTCAAAGTAACATCTCGACAAATGTGCCGGTCAAACTGATGCATATAAAAAAAAAAGCAGAGGGAGTTTCACTGAGGATTCAATGGTACTATATAAACTTTCAGTGGAACAATCAGCATGTGGTCCCCTATCATGTGATACAATCCGACCAAAAAATAGTGGGGTCAGGGGTGCTTATCAAGCGAGTCGATCACGAGTCGAGGAGTGCTCGACTCAACTCGAAAACTTTTTACATGTGCTCAACACGTGCTCACTAAAGTTTCGAGCAAATAAAACCTGGTCGACTTGTGCTCGTTAAAGTTTCGAGTCGAGTCGAGTAACTCACAATCTGCTCGTTAAAATTTTGGTCAATCTATTATGATATGCCTTTATTTATTTATTTTTTTTCAATTTATATTGTTTTCCCTATTATATATAGACATTATTAAAAATTTACTCTTCCTTTTTTTATGATATAAATTAAGGCTTAATAAGCGTCAAATTTGTTTAAAGATAGTAACTTTGTTAGCAAATTCTATATTAATAATATATTATCGAGTTGCTCACGAGCTTATCGAGTCGAGTTAGAGCTTGCTCAACTCGTGCTTGTTAACATCTCGAGTCGAGTCGAGTCGAATTCGAGTCGAGCTAACTCGAGTCGAGTTTTGACCGAGCGTTGACCGAGTCGAGTACGAGTTACTCGCGAGCTGCTCAACTCATTTAGCACCCCTAGGTCCACCTACAGACCTCTCTCTTCCTATCTCTCTCCTTTTTTCTCTCTCTATCATATGTTTTTAAAATATTTTAATCAATGTTATGTATTTACAAATATATAACATTCTGTTGAAGCATAAAGGTTTTGATGATGAGAAACTTAAACTAAAGCAAACTCGACTAATAAAGGTTTTCAAGTGTTTGATTAGTTTAGGTGAAGTTGATCATGGTGATGGAAGAAGTAGCTGGAACTAAGAAGACATGAAGAGATCTTTATCAAAGAAGTTAAACAAACTAGAAGAAGAGTTCTCTAACAAGAACTGAGTTTCCTAACAGGAACTTGAAGACAGCAAGCTGAGGTTCTTTGGTGGAACTTAACAATCTTGGAGCCCAAGTAATCTACCTGAACAAAAGCGCGGCGCAGCTATTAATTTAGTTAAGGTTTTTATCTTTCTAGATTATTGTTAATATGTTAAGTAGGTTATTGCACGAAATTTATTAGAAGCGTGACAAGTTAACTTGGTAAATAAAATAAAACGGAAAATAATAAAAGATAGATTTTAGGAAAAGATTTTCTAAAAGCTTTATTTCCTTTAAATCGGTCACTTTACAAATTATCTTTTTTATCTTTATTTTCCGGAAAAGATTTTATTCATGTGATTTACATAAAACCGTGTTTTAAGGATAAGTTAAGTTAACTTATTTATCTTTTAGAAAACCTACTTTCTATACGAGTGTGACTTGTATAAATAGTTGAGAGAAAAATGGTTTTAGGTTTTTGTGAGTTTATGCGTGAAGAAATCACCGTGCGTAATTGAGTAAGTTTACCAAGCTTCTAACTTGTCATATTAGTTTCGGATTTCGTGCATTGCTTGCCTAACATACTAGGTGTCATACACTTGTATAGGGTTGGGTTATTTGGGTGAGTTTATTGTTTGTTTCATACACAGTTTTGTAAGCTTCTTAGTGAGGCTAAGAGTTTGCACTTTGGCAGTACAGGTAGTACTTTGGCAGTACGAGTGAATCTAAGTGTGGTGCTTAGGTTGGGTAGGATAGGGTCATATCAAGTAGCAATTCCAGTGAGGAATTTGTGAAATTAAAGGCCCGTGTCTAATAGGTTGTAACTTGGTGTTTGCCCTATTATAGTGGAGTTTGTGTGTTTGAAATCCCTAAGATAGGGTCGAGGTTTTATTTCCAGTTGGGCCCTGGAAGGTTTCCTCGTAAAATCTGTGAGTGCTTTTAAGTTCCTATATGCATTGTTTATTAATCCGCAAAAAATAGTTATTAGGAACTCAATACAATTCACCCCCCTCTTGTATTAATCGTCTCAACTAACACATTCTTTCGTTTCCGCTTCCTCAAATATATATTACCTGAAGTTGTAAAAAGTAGTAAGATTTCAAACAATGCAAGAACATCCAAAAGAAACCGAGGTATACTTCGTGTTATTAAACTTAATTATCCTCTTTACTTCATTATTGTCTCTACTAGCATTTGGATTATTTAGTTAAAGAAGATGCACCAAACTTTATGTATTTATAGGTTCGACCTAACCATAATGTAAGTTAACCTTTTAACAAATTACACACATTATTTGTCCTGACCAGGCAACAAATTAGACAGATCTGACCAACACACTACCAAAATCTACCATACTAGATAATTGTCACTAAATTGAACTCTATATCTTGCTTAATTAATTTACATACGTACAACCTATGTGGCATTATACTATGATGTAGATCCAAATAATATTAAGGTTAAAAAAATAAATAAATAAATAAAAAAAAAAAAACATTAATAAAGATACTGTTAAGTACAAATCATACATGCATATGTTGGGAGGTAGAATCTACATCATAGTTTAATTAAATCCTTAACACTTTAATTTGGGGTTGATCATGTGCTATTGTCTCCCATGTAATTAATCCCTATGATAATCCTCCCACCTCCACTTTTATTATTATAGTAATCATAATTAGGACATCATCTTGTATTGTTTGTGATAGCCGTCTACTTGTCTCTCACTTTAATGGCATTAATCTTGTCTTATATTGATTGACTCAATTCACGGACTTCCTAGCTACTTAGGCTTTGATTAATCATTATAATACTTGCTTTCTTCTTTCTCTCTCCTATTAACATGATCTAATAATAAAATCTAGAGGTGGGCATGCATATGGGTCGGGCTAGCATGAGGGCTAATCAGGCATGACACGAAGATATTGACATGACCTGCCATGAGCCTGTTAGAAGCCCAAGACGGCACGAGAGGCACATCAGTGGGCCACAACCAATAGCCAATGTATGTACATCATTTGCAAAAGTTTCCATGAGCTCAGGATGAGCATGACGAGTCAATTCGCATGTCCCGAATTACCAACAATATCAAAGTTACTCAAGGGGCAATTGGCCTGACAAGACATATCAGATATCACGTGGACTAGGCCATGCATGAGCTTTAGTGTTTAATGATTGACACAAACTCAACAAGACACATCATTTTTTTGACTCGTTTTAGGCACAATTTGTTTCAGCATGAGACATGTTAACACGATAAGTGAGTCTACACTACATGATTCGTACCCATCTTAATATAATCACAACTTGTAAATTAATTTAAAAGATGTATTTTATGTTTATTTGGGGGTTGCTAAAAACTACGGAGTATTAAAAATAGATATAGATAAAATGCATATATAATATGTTATCTAGCCACTCGCCTTAAGTATAATTTGTCTATTGCCCTAACCTACCTTAGACCCTTAGTGTATATTTTACCTTTTCCAAAACAAAATTTTGTTTAATAGTTTGTCTATCAAGTATCAACCACCACATAATACCTTAAATGTAAAAGAGACAAAGCAAATGCATTATTAATATATGCATCTCCTAACTTTCTAGAGATGTAAACTAGACTTAATAACATTAGGGTTGTTTATTGATTAATTTAGTATAGGGTGGAAGAGAAGTCATTATTACACATGGCCTAAGCTAACTCCACCCAACATCCAACTTATTGGCTACATTCTAACATAGATATCAAATAAGGTGGAGCCACAACACTCTTCCATTTGAGGGTCTACCTTATTAAGTAATGGAATTTTCTGTCATATGTAGACTATATTAAGACTACTTCAACGTCAATTTGTCGTTGTAATCGCATTACCAATTTTATAAGTTTTGGTTTATTAGTTCAGAACATTTGACCATTAGGTAACAAATAAAAATTAGTTCAAAACATTTGACCAAAAAAAATAATACAAAATAAATTGATTGAAAAAAACCTCCTTATAATCTTTTATCAGTTATATGTCGATCCGACTTAATATAAATGTATATACGGTTGGAGAAGATACAACTTTCAACGTGATTCAACATTATAGTGAAGTGACAATTTGTGTCACTACAAAACTGTTCAAAAGCCATCTAACTAACTTTCCCCCTTCCCCAGCAACCAGCGAACCCCCATCCACCAAAACCCTTCCACCCCCGTAAAACCACCAAAAATACATCTCCCACCCTCGAAAAACCTTAATCGGACCTCCCTAGGTACCGCTAGGGGTTTGGTTAGGGTTTTTCGAGTGTGGGGGATGGGATTTTGGTGGTTTTGCGGGGGAGGGAGGGTTTTGGGGAAGGGGGTTACTTGGTTGCCGAGGAAGAGGGAAGAGGGTCACAGAGTGACGTACAGGGGAGTGGGTTTGGCGTCGGCCAAGGAGGGGATCTGGGCGGTACGGTGCCGGCGCCTGGGGGCTAGTGAGGAGGTTGGTGGCCTTGGTGCGGTGGTGCTACTGGCTGGTGGCTTGATGGTGGAGGCTTTTTTTAAATAATTTTTTTTGTTGAATTTTTTAAAATTAATTAATTGTTAATTAATCATAATTAATGTTATTATTAAGATTTAGTACATTGTTAAATTAGTTTTATTAACCGGTGATTCAGGTTGCAGGTAAAATAACTTATTTATGGCGGATAATTCCCAAAGTCTGTATTATTCAGAAATAATCGAAATTTTAACTTATTTTTGGCGGACCGCTGAAAGTTTGTTAGGGCCTATTATGTGTATAGTGTATAGTTATCGGGCGTATCTCATGAGCCCTATTATATTTTGTATATATACCCTTGCTATACTCTAATGAAAACTACGGAAAATTATTTCGTGACATGGTATCAGAGCCAATACACTCTAACCACAAAAATCCCTAAACTTCTACTCTAAATTTCTGAAATTTTTACTCTGAATTTCTATTCTCAATTGGTACTCTACATTGCTACTAAATTGCTGAATTTCTATATTCTTACACTGAAATTTGGACTCTAAATTGCTGCTCTATTTTTTTTTCTTAACCTGCTATACAATTTTATCTCTCAACAATGGTGAATGGTGGATTATCTTCTTCTTTCTTATCTAAGTCCCAATTAAATTCTATCTCTCAACACTCCCCCTCACATGTGAGTTGTCCATAGTGTTTTTGGCCCAGTATACTTTAGCAAGGCCCCAATCGTGGGCCTGACTCTGATACCATGTTAAATACGGGTCTGGGCCGCACCCGTCATGGGAGAGTGCAAGTCCACCACTTTACAAGACCAAAGAGCTACCACCACAATATAAGGCTAAGGGGCTACTCCCCTCATTGCCATATGGTTTTGAGGTGGAACCTCCTTGGTCTTGTAAAGTGGTGGACTTGCACTCTCCCATGACGGGTGCGGCCCAGACCCGTATTTAACATGGTATCAGAGCCAGGCCCACGATTGGGGCCTTGCTAAAGTATATTGGGCCAAAAACACTATGGACAGCTCACATGTGAGGGGGAGTGTTGAGCCCATGAACAACCCACATGTGAGCATTCTTCTTGTCCCACACTAAACACTAAAGGGGGAGTGTAGTGGTTATGAAATCCCACATTGAAAGAATTCAAGAGCTACCACCACAATATAAGGTTAAGGGGCTACTCCCCTCATTGCCATATGGTTTTGAGGTGGAACCTCCTTGGTCTTGTAAAGTGGTGGACTTGCACTCTCCCATGACGGGTGCGGCCTAGACCCGTATTTAACAAAGTTTGTATTATTTTTGACAATTTTTCCTTTAAATTAATGAAAATATAGTCAATCCCATATATTATCTAGAACTCTAGAAGGCAAAGTTGCATAAGACGATGTTACACATTGCCTATTAATGTGCCAAAATCTCAACATAAGTGGAGTAATGCCAATTTGTATGTGGTAACTTCCAAATACCTAATTAGTTGAGTTTGAGTAGCATTTAAAATTTGAGTTTAGTTTACATTTGTTTATTAAGTGCTACTGCATTATATGATTTATATCATTATTGTCGTTCCTTTAATCAATTTCAACATAATAAGATATATTGGACTACAATTCTACAAACATCTCAATTCTCAAGTGGGATAACTTTAAGATTAGATCATTGGTGTGGGATGAAGTGATACGTAAATATGCATGCTGCATACTTATATTAATTCACTACACTATGCTTACAAATAAATAATTTTCTTCAACTAACTCTACAATATGTACACCAATATAGAGTTAGTTGAAGAAAAGTATTTATTTACACAAATAGACAATATATAATATTTATATTAAATGCAATCACACTTAGGTCATGTAGTTCACTTCACATTAAACAAATAATATTTAATAAATAATTTTAGTTCAGATAAGTTCAGTTCAGCAAAAAATAAGTAAGTTCTAAGAAGAAATACAATGGACAATCGGTAAAATAATTCCAATGTAGTTAAATTAATATATATAAATATAAATATATATATATATATATATATATATATATATATATATATATATATATATATATATATATATATATATATATATATATATATATCAAGTAGGTTAATGTTTTTGGTCAATTGGTTCAAAAATTTTGGAATACTTAAGACCTAGGATCGAATCTCATTCGCACCATTTTCTTGTCATTCTAAATAAATAAATAAAACATCCATGGCTAAAGAAACTATACGAGTGTAAAAAGGATCTTCATCCAACTTGCAAACCAAGTAAGGTACGGGAAATTGATTAGTTTTGATGAATGAATTTCAATGTTAGACCTTTTCCAAAGTTAATGGTAGCCAAAAAGGGGAGAAAGATGATATAAAAAGTTAATGGAAGTTGTATTATGATTAGGATCATGTCTGAATTAATAATTTTCCAAATTAACTTTAATTATAAAGCTTTTAATTGGTTAATTTTCCTTGATAAACATCGCTTTTGTGGGCCAGTCACAGGATTCGGACGATCTTGAATGATAATTTAAGGGGGGGCATCACCTCAATCAACATTAAGAGCAAAAGTCAGTGATTAATTTGATCAAGGTCCCTCCTTAGCTAATAAAGTTAGATTTATCTTGTACATTTCTTATTTAGAGTTGTTTCTTTGTATACATCAGTTCTAATTAATTAACTAAAATATAATAGTCATGATACATGCATCCTAGGTTCCTATATATACATAAAAATAAAAAAAATCTTTGTCAAAAAAATAAAAAAATAAAAAAATAAAAATAAAAATAAAAAATCCTATGCATATAAGCATTTAGTAAATTTCACCAAATTAGTATGCTCTCTCCATTTTATGCACGTGTATACACATAATGTGAATGTAACAAGATCTCAAATTAATTAACTACTATGTTTTTTTCTTAAATTTACCAAAGATTCTCCATGGTTTAACTTTTTTTGCTGATCTCGTCAAGTTATGGATTCAAATAAATATGTGACCAACAAATAGGGATGAAAGGATTATTAACTTGAGAATGCACGTAACAAAATCATGCATAGAACAATGTAATTAGATATTATTTAATTGGTATTTCTATTTTTGCTTGAATTGTTAAAGAGAGGTATATCATTTTCTTATAAAATAAAGTGTTTTGATATGCTAAACTCATTTAACTTTGTTCGATTTGTCTAGTCTATTATGATTCTAATTGAGCTAAGCTAGATAAACTTTATTTTCATATATAAATTTTTTATTATTTATGTAAATGCATAACTTTATCAGCGCATTTTTTTGTGTGGCCTGCCACACCGTGTGATAAGGTTACACACACAAAAATACCGACCGGGTAACCCCTGACCGAATAGCCCCTGGCCGAGTAATTTCGACCACAAATACTGTTTCTATAGTGTGGTATACATACGTTTACTTGTTTTCCATGTGACTGCAATTTCTTTTATTGACCTTGCAAATTACAGGTGATGAGTTGATACCTGATGATGATGATAGAGGCTTGAAAAGGGGGCTTGTGTGAAGAACATAGCGGTGTGGTTTAGCGATTCACCTTTCAAAATCAATTACAATTTATTGTATTGACCTTGAAAATTACAGGTAATGAGTCGATACCTGATGATGATGATGACGATGATGATAGAGGCTTGGAAAATAGGGCTTGTGTGAAGAACATATATAGGTGTCGTGTGGTTTAGCTATTCATCACCTTTCGAAATCACTTATATTACAAAACAAAAATAGTTTAATTTTATGCTTATCTGATTGATACAAATTATTTATAATGATTTTATACAATAAATACTAATATTATTTACATATAATAATATTTCATTCATTATTTACTAATTAAATATAATAATAATACCGGCCCTATAACTTAAAATTATTTTACTTTGTGAAATTTCGAAAGAAATTTTTGATATTAAAAAAGTTAGAACATTTCATATTTGTTTTTTTTAAAAAAATAATAATTATTATTATTATTTCCATGCATGAAAATTTGTGTAATAATGATATTAGTATATTTAAATGAAAATTAAAAGTTTAGATTAGCTCTAATATGAATATTTTTTGAATGATCTAATCTAATAGTCTAATAAGAATAATAAATCATATTTTTCTGTAATAAGTTGAAAATAGTCAAATTTTCACTCTTTTTTATTTTTTCCTTTAATTATTAGCTTTCTTGAATTATTGTTTGATTGATTATAGTTTGATAAATTACGTAACAAATTTTTACCAAATATATATATTTAAATTACAAGGGCGAGTGATGAGAAATGATCACAATATCTTTTGAAATCAGGGTGGAAGCTTATCCCTCACTCTCATTAGCAAAAATAATTTCAATTAGGTAAAAATATTGAAGACATGAAATATAATTATTTTTTTCTATATTTACGTCATTACCCAAAAAAAAAAAAAAAAAAAAAAAAGAGTAATTTCTCAGTTTTAAAAAAAATTAATATTTTAATTACAACTTACACTGAAGGTAAATGAACAGATTAATACTCCATAATGTATAAAGACGTGTAATAAAAATTAAAATATAATAAGTAACTAGATGAAGCCCGTGCAATGCACGGTTTGTTTGAATTTTTAATTTATTTATTTTTTATTTTTTTTATTTTTTGTATTTATGTGCTAAAATTGGTTATATATTTAGATAAAATTCCTAATATCAAAAGATAATATTTTTATATTTAATTAATTTAAATTTAAAAATCTCATTCGCCGATTTTGCTTATGTGGCATTTGAATTATTTAATTGTAAATGATTTTAATAATCTCTTATTTAATTGTCTACTACTAAAATTTATAATCCTACATGGCGCGCTAGAAAAATTAGATCTTACGTGGCTCTTTAAATATGTACATATATATATATATATATATGTACATATATATATATATATGTACATATATATATATATGTACATATATATGTATGTACATATACATATGTATATACATATACATATACATATATATACATATACATATACATATACATATATATACATATATATATATATGTACGTATATATATATACGTATATATATATGTATATATATATATATGTAATATACAAATGTAATATATATATACATATGTAATATATATATACATATGTATATATATATATACATATGTATATATATCAAGTTCAGCCCGAATATATGTACCTCTGCTCAGGAGGGCTTCAAATCTATATTCCAAATGAAGCATGTTTAGGTGTTCTATCATCATCTGGGGGCTCCTATTGATTTTTTCGGGAAAAAAAAAGGATCACTTCCAATTTATCATCGACAAAATTATTGGCCGAATTAATTGCTTAAATGCCATCTGCCTCTCACAATCGCAGAAGTTAATTTTTATTAACTCTATCCTTATAGCTATGGTTTCCCATGTTCTCGCTTGTTATGAGTTGCCCGTCTCTGTGACTGGGAAAATCGACTCCTTAATGTTGCGCTTCTTCTGGTCGCATTCCGATACTAAAGGTATGCACTGGGTAAATAGGGATACCATATATGCACCTTCCTCGTGGCCTGGGTGGTTTGGGCATTTGCTGCGTGTCCTCCTTAAATAAGGCTTTGCTCATGAAACAGGTTTGGAGACTCTTTACGAAACCGCAGTTGCTAGTCTTATGACCTTTCTCTCTAACAACCCTAAAACTCGGCCGCGATATTCTGACCGCCATTCTTATGGCCTTCGGGATTTGCTCAGGGCGGACACTCTTTTGAATCACGGCTGCAACTGGAAAATTGATAACGGCAAGTCCACTCTAGCTGGGTCAGCTAAGTGGGTCAATGGTAGCATTCCTGAGTTCAAACCTGGAATTCTATCGCCACATTCGGCTACTCAGACTGTCAGCTCCTTCATTAATCCTCACTCCCTGGAATGGGATACCGCTAAAATTGTTGACTGGTTTGTACCTGCAAATGCTTCCACAATCCTGGCAATGGAGGTACCCGATACGACTCAGGACATTACTGGGCGCGTACCCCTTTTGGAAAGTACTCGGTTAAAACTGGTTACGCTATGCTTCAAAAACAACTCCCCCAAGCCTCCACACACTACGCAACTAACTTTTTCTGGAAGGTTCTTTGGTCTCTCTAGCTGCAGCCCAAATGAAAGTTGTTTTCATGGAAGCTGCTACACCGCGCTCTTGCGGTTAAGGTGGAACTCGATCATAGAGGGGTTCCGATCCAAGACATGTTCTGTGACCTCTGTCGTTCGGATCCAGAGGATTTACAACATCTCTTCAGAATGTGCGATACTGCACGATCGATTTGGAGGGGGGGATGCCTTGATATCCGCTCAGAATTTAATGGAGACCTTTCTCTCTCAGATAGGATCCAAGATTATATCCGAATTTTTATCAGTCAGGATGGACTTTCTAGTGCTCGCTTAGGTACCTTCGTAGGTACACTTTGGAGTTTGTGGTTGTGTCGCAACTCCAGAATCTTTAGGAGTTCTTCTACGTCTCGCCCCTATGAGTCTCTGTTTGCGGAGGCTATGGATCATCATACAATCTTTGTCAACTTGGATGACACCGCTACTTCCCCAAATATTGTCGCTGCAGATGCGGGTGCCTATTCTCCGCCGGGTTTTTACTTTGCTCGGATTGGCCTGACGTCCTCTGGGACCACAGTGCCTTTGAAATAGATGGCTCCTAGTTCAAAGATTCTCAACAAGCAGGGATGGGTTGGTGCTTGGATAATGACCCACTGGATGATTGTATTACCGGGGGTAGTAACTTTGGGGTTTGCTCTTCAGCTTTACATGCGGAGGCACTGGCCTGCTTGCATGGCCTTCAGTGGGCTTTGGATCGTGGGATTCTGTCTCTCATGGTGTTCACTGACTCATATAATCTTGTTTCCATGCTTCGCGAGGAGGGGCAAGGTAATGTCGCTTACATTTGGCTCATTCGGAGGATCTTACAACTTGGCTCTTCCTTTCGGGTCTGCAATATCCATAAGACGGATCGGCGACGCGTTCACAGAGCTCATCTAATTGCAGGAGAAGCGGCGATTAATTATATTTGCTTTAGTATTAATTCGTAGTTTGTTTGTATACTTTGTCGAAAAAAAAAAAATTGTTGTGTATTATATAAATTAAAACTGTTGCAATTAGTCTAAATTGAAAAGTATATGTAGTGGTGGAAATTATTCGAACAAGTTAAGATCGAGGGAGCCCCGGTTTCTCAAAATGAGAATCAAATTTTTGTTTCTCAAGGGGTAATTAATTAATCTCAACTAATTAATGAAGGACAAATATGTAATTTGCTTTATACTTGAGTTAACTTCATGAAACTCTAGTTAACTTACATCACTCACACCGTCAATAATCATCCTTCTTCTTCCTCCTTCCTCCTTTCTCTTTCCTCCTCCATTGAAGCTCACATCAAAGGGCCAACACCATAGAAGACGGTGACATTGAACTTTGAAGATGACCCCATCCGGTGCTGATATAAACGAAAAACCCTAGAAAAAAGGGTGAATTAAGGGCATAGTCAACCCCAAAGAGTAAGGGTGACCATGTCCTCCATTAAAGCTAAGCTTTAAACTTGATTTCCTCCGTACTACGTTTCTGAAAATCTCTCCATACTAAATTTCTGAACTTTCCTTATCATTCAAAACACCAAAATCGGAGCTCATAAACCAAATCGGCGCTTTAACATCAGATGTCGAAGCTGCTCGTACTTCGATCTGCTCGTATCTCGACCTCATCTGTCTCCCCACTACAAAATTTGACCAAAAACATTAACATTTTGGTTTTATGCCATTGACGTTATTCAATGTTGCAATAGTAGACTGGTTGGGTTGTTTAACCCAAGGTTAGGGGCCAGCTGTGTTTTTTTGTATATTTTAATATTTATCACGGTACCCAAAGCAAGTTAATTACAAAAAATGCCACTTGGATAAACTTGAATTTGCTCGTTAAGATCTTATTAGCTAAAAAGGACAGCTTCTTGTTGTTGAAAAACCGGGTAAAAGAGTTGTTATTGAGACCTTTCCCATCATCCTTCTACTAGCTACTTGCAATTGATCAGAGAGAAGAGGGAAGAAAGAAAGAAAGAAAGAAAGAAAGAAAGAAAGATAATATGGTAATGTAGGACCATCTCCAAAAGACTTGTAAATGTGGGTCCCATTGTAACCCCCATCGTGCGGCGGTTCAAGAAACAAAATTCTGTTGAAATAGTATAGTTATACTATTAAGATATATAAATGTGAAAAAATACAAATGAAAAAAGAAAGGTGAAAGTCCCACTTATGTTGAAGCACCTTCACATGTGTAAGACCTCTATCACTGGAGAAAATCATGTGCCAACCCTTTTGCCTTTAACAATCAACAATACCTTTTTTTTTTTTTTTTCTTTTTTTTCATCCATACTAAAAATAAATAAATAAAATATTAAAAAATAAAATAAAATTTTCACTCTTCTGATTACTCTTTGTTTTCTCATTCTGTGTGTATAGAATATTTATGGATTTTCCTTCTTTTTTTACTCTGCCAAAGCTTTTTAGATTTCGATAAAATTGAATTCGAGATAAATCAAGCTGCTCTATTAAGAGTGAAAGTTCACTCATAAAGTGCTACTATTAATGTGCCCAAGGCTTTAACTTGAGACATTAGTTAAGCTGGCTCAAGTAATGCCCTATTCTTTGACTTGTGTTCTTGGTCAATTCAACTCAGCTTATTAGTTCACTATTCTACTTCAATTCGGTTTCACTCAGTTCAGCTCTAAATAGCACAGTTTATAGTCATACACCTTTGTAGTCAAATACATGCATGTAAAACAAAATAAAATATCCCATTATGGAGTGTTGGAGTATCATTTGGATTTGAGTTGCCAATAGTCTTGGTTTTCCATAAATTATCAATATGTGATGTAGAAGCTTAAGAAGTTAAATTTAGGGATTAAACAAAAGCACAAGAACTCTTGAAAACTACACAACTACTAGAAGTACCAAGTAATACCAAACCTAAGACTGATCATTTATGTAAGAAAAACCACTAACACAAACTTGATTGGCCATATTTGAACCAAAATTGTCCCAATTTGAACTACCTTGGTCCCACTATTAAGTTCAAATTCATGAACCTAATTAATGTAAGAAAAAAACACCCTTGACATAAGTAAGAAATTTGATCACATGATAACTTCTATAGCCTTACTTGGCTTCAATTGGTCCCAACAACCCTAAACCAAAGTATTATATTTCAACTTTTTCAAGTACTAAACTTATACTTTAATTTAAAAAGGTCACTTCAAATTAAATTAATGCATATTTAATTAATTTATTAATTAAATTAATTTAATTATGAGTGTGTGAGACCAAAACTTGCCTTGAGCCCCATATATAGTGGAAAGAGTGGCCCAATCCCAAGTTTCCAACCTTCCCAAAGAGTGAGAAAAACCTAAAGAAAAGTTATTGGATCCGCACATAAATAAAGTAAAGATTATGATGTTAAATAAAGTGGTAGTTGAGTTAGCAAAAACATATTTGGTTTTATGGAGATTCTAATCTATGCCCTAGATCTTCCAGCATCATTTCAGGTCTCCTAGAAGGTAGATAAAAACCCTCAATTTCCAAAATTTGTTGGACCCACATTAATCATGTATCATCAAGTTATGATTAGGATAACTTATTTGCCTGTTAAACATTATTGTCATATCAATTTTAAATGTAATTAAGTAATGCTACTATTGAAGACTATATTTATACAACTACTTTTTTATTTGAATTTTCTCTAACCTTTTGTTGATAGTTAGTGTCGGCTCTCTAGTTAGGTAATTGATATAAGACCTAAACATATGTCTTCTTATGCATGCTTGAAATGCCTAAACTATCTAATTTTGAAATTGACAACATTTTTTTGCATATATATATATATAAATCTTTTCGACCAATAATTAATTTGTGCTATATATACATTTAATATCGAATGTATGTACCATAAATATTGGTACAAGTATAACTTTTACATTAGTACCTCATATAAAAGTACGTATAATATCTTATGTCAAGTTAGTGTGTTCCTAATCCAATCTACCTCATACCTAATATGGAATGATATCCAATCCTTAAGTGAAGTCAACCCTCACTAGACTTTTGTATAACTTACTAGACTTTTGCATAATACATTGTACAATTTTCCTTATAATTGAATATACACATTAATTGACATATATTTTTCTCTCACGATTCGTGCCATCACTTCCTCTCTAACTATTATTTTGAATGATTAAGTAGAACATAAAACTAAATGATACGAGAGTGTATTGAATTTTTTTTTTTTTTTTCCTTGTGTAGAAAGAGTCAAAAAGGACCGGCAATGACTTAAACCGCTAAACATGATTCGATCCGATACATATATGGATTAGCATCCATAGTCTAGTAATGATTATAAACATAGACCGACTATTTAACTATAGTTAAGCACTATTTATGACATGCTAAAGATGATTAAAATTGTCAAATCTAACAACTGGAAAGAATATAAGCTTTCTAGCAAAAGTAATCATGCATGTAATTGGGTTCATATTATTTTATATGCCAAATTTTGACTTAATGAGAGAGAGAGAAGAAGAACCTTTATTTAGTACAGAAAATAACAGCTTAATTAAGATATTAATTAAGAGAGGAGACAAAGGTGGGCCATGTTTGGAGTTGTGATGAAGACTTAAGAAGTGGCATTTGAATGATTTTATGTTACCCTTTTGAAGTGCCTTCTTTCTCTATCTTTGGAGTTAGTAAGATTCGGAGAGATCTCTTAATCTTAAATCCCATAATAAAGAAAACAAACCCATATGCTCAAGACTTTGGTATATAATTTTTATTATTGTATAACCTAAAGTTTTTTGTACGATATTGATTTCAACGTCAATCACGCAAACATTCTAAACTATTATTCATCATGAACACGTAATGGTGGGTCCATTTTATTAAAAAGTTATATTGCAAAGTTTTTAACATCGATAGATTATTGATCAAACCAACTAAAATTTCAATATAAAGTACATGATAAATACAATATTGTTCTCTTTAATCAACTTGAGCATTGAAAATTTGAGAGTACAATTATATTGTGGATAATTCCTCATTATTGTGTTATTAATAGTTTGTGTCAACTTTTAAGGTGTAAGAATAATTCTATCAACTGACGAATAAAAGATGTAAGCATTGTAATTGTGTATTCGTATGTCATGTGTACAATGATGCGGTGCATGAGTAGCAATAAATCTAGAGTAAAATATTTGGTCATATATATCGTGCATATGTCAAATAAAAAGTAGGTTGAGAATCTTGACATCAACCAAAAATGTACTTCAATTCAATGGATCAAAATACTTGACTATAACTTAAATGTAATTTAAAACATTGAAACATCATACTATCATAATAATATTTTTAATTTTTTTGACCAATGTATACGTTTAGGTTCAGTCATTTGGATATTGAATTTTAAATTACATATTAAAAATAAGGACACTTCGTTCTCATTGTGCTAAAATTTTGAAATATTCTATTTTTATGTTAAAAGGAAATGCCTAGTACGGAGTATATCTTTATGTTTATTTATCAAGGTTTCAAAAGAAGGCCCTACCAATTGGCTCTTGTATGGGATAATTTGGCTTTAGTCAGTAGACAAGGTCCATTGAGAGTTACAAATTAGGGTCTTTGGTTTTGAATAAGTTGTGTGAGGTTAATAAAGAGCTATTCAAAATTTCGGCTTCCATAATCATAATGACTCGATATGACCATACCTAATCTGAAAGTATCCTATTTTAGATTTTGGCTTGCATAATCACGATATTTTAGCATGACTCAAACCAGAGATAGACCCAACCTGGCTAGACTCAACTGCACCCGACCTAATTATCTGAATTGACACTTCTAATTGAACAAAATTGACCGGGGGGATTGTGCTCAAGTTAAGATTAGAAAAGGGGCAACATGCTAAACATGCGTATCTAATCCTAGTGTCCGCCGAATTGATATGATGTTGACACGTGGGCCACACTGAAGCTTCTTTACTGGACTAGACGGTGTGCTTTGCTAAAATCCACTGCTCACAAAGTGCTTCATGCATTCGACGTCTTATGTTGACTTCCCTTATACCTCTTCCTATACGCCTACACGTACAATTCCCTTTTCTTTTTTCTTAGTAGTTCACTTTTGTGTTATTTAATTTATATGTACCACATTATAGGATAAAAAACACACGAAAAAACTATAAATTACGATTACATGACCTTAACTAAAAGTCTAAAAATGGGCACATAATCTCAAGCCTTGTAGTCATGTTTTTCATCCTTTTATAGCTAAAGAATATTTATACAAATACGGAGTATTTTTTGGGGCCAATAATAATTGATTTATAGTCATTCACACCAATAATTAACTCATATATAGTACCTTTTATGTATAATCGAATGAAATTGTTTTCTAATAATGTAATGATCCACCTACTCGAAACAATTTATGACACAAAACTATATATGAATATGGTGATTTTAATTTTCGTTTTGTTTAAGTATTAGGGAATTTTGATTTTTACCACCTTCAAATAACGACTTTATTGAATTTACCACCTCCAAAAAAAAATGATTTACTTTACCACCTCATAAAAAAATAAAACATCAACTTTCCCACCAATCACCTCCAACTAACGGATTCTGTCCATAAATCCGTTAGTGGGGCCTACCTTTCACACGTGTCGCCATATTATTGGGTAAGTTTTAAACAAAAATTTTAAAAAAAAAACAAAAAAAATTTAAAAATCCTCATCCATCAACTGGTGGTTGCTGCCACCGGCGGGACCCCCACCACCGGACCGGCTACGACCAGCCCCGCCACCTAACTGCTACGACCAACCCCCACCACCTAACCGCTACCAGCCCCCACCACCTAACCGCTACGACCAACTCCACCACCTAACAGCTACCACCGCACCGCACAGCCACAACCACCGCACCAATTTCGACCCCCTTTCACACCAATTTCCGACCTCAAAACCCTAGCCACCACCTAACCGCTACGATTAACCCACCACCTAACCACCACCACCGCACCGCACCTGCCCAAGGACCCCCGAAACCCCCCAACCGCACCGCACATCCACAGCTACTGGTTCGATTTCGACCCCCTCTCCACCAATTTCCGACCTCAAAACCCTAGCCACCAAATTCCGACCACCCATATAGCCCCCCCTAATTCCAAAAACTCTTAAAACCCTAGCCACCACCAATCTGCACTCCTAAAACCCTAACCACCACCTAATTCCGACCACCTCCCTAGTCTACACCAAATTCCGACCCCTCCCTTGCCCCCACACGAAATTCCGACCAACCACGGTGAGTTAATTTCGTTGCCGGCTGGGTTGATATGGAAATCGGGGAAGATGAAGAAGAAACATCAAAAAGGTCGGCCCCACTAACGGATTCATGGACGAAATCCGTTAGTTGGTGGTAAAATCAAAGTTTTGGAATTTTTGTTGGTGGTAAAGTAAATCTTTTTTTTTTTTTTGGAGGTGGTAAATTCAATTAAGTGGTTATTTGAAGGTGGTAAAAGTCAAAATTCCACTCTGTAATTAATGCAAACGTGCTTCCCTATATTAAGAGTTTAAGCCCGAGTTTAAATCAAGCTTAACTAACATGCCCTTATACCTTTCCAAAAAGGGAATTTTTGTTATAAAAAATGTATACATCCATTCCACTAAATTCAAGCATTTGTTAAAGTTCTGACCTATATCTTATACAGTACATTTGGCTATTATTTGACAAAATGATTTTAAAATCTTGAATGTCCTTTAAAAAACAATATACAGTAATTATCAACAAGTTATATCCAAATCTCCAAGCATAAACGATGCTATACATGAAGTATATGAATATGAGTTGCACTATCAAGTTCAATGATGGTCAAACATGGAATTGCATGAAACTTATTTGAATCAAATGAACAAGCTACTATTTGTTTTTTATTTTTTTTTTCCAAATCATCGGAACACATAACTCATTTATAGCCCATAATCAATCGCCTGCAATGGGTTCACGTCTTCTTCTTATTAGTAACCATACATGGGTTTTGTTCAGCTCCTTCGAAATTTCCTAGTTTATCGTTTTAAAAAAATTAACATGTCGAAAAAAAATTAAAATAGAATTATACAGTACAAATTAATTAATTAATTAATTAATTATGATGTCAAATATAATGATTTATTTTACTAATTAATACATACCTTTTAATTATTGATTTACTAGGGAAAAAAATTAATACAAATTCATGTACTTTACATACATTATAAATACAAATTTTTTTAAAGGGGCATCATTAAAAATAATAATAATAATAATAAATAAATAAAAAAAGTTTGAAGTCAATAATAATTTATGCTCTCCAATAGGTATTGGGTGGATTACAGTTTAAAGTACAAAAATAGAAAGTATTAAACACCCAACTGTTGCGAGGCAGTTCATAGATTACATATGATGATGAATAATTGGCAACTTAATTATGCTAGATAGGCAGTCATCACTCATCATCAACTATTATTAATTAACTTAATTAAGCTGGTCATCATGCATCACTTGAAGCCTGCTATTGGACTATATACACTTTTTTTAAATTATTATTTTTATTTAACCATATAATAATATATATACAAAGTACAATTTTATGCACTAATATAATAATACTCAATATACTTGTATAGCTTTACACAACAACGAGCTTATTAGCTCAGGCCAAATTGACTTGTGAGACAATAACAGGCTCCACTTCGGTAGAACCCTTCTTCTTACGTGTACCTATTAGGTTATTAAAAATAAAAATAAAATAAAAAATAAATAAATAAAAATGCTTACAATATATAGAGTATTAGAGTATATAGTACTCCAGTATATCTTTACAGCAATAAATTTTTTTTTTTAAAAAAAAAAAGGAAAAAAAGAATATAAAATTGATTTATGCTCCATAATGTAAATTCAGGTGCATGGAAAGCAATATAAAAATGAAAAGTAAAGCTTGCATAAATCTTGACTATAGGGTACATAAATGTTCCAAAATTTCTAAACTATACAGTAAACCAATAATTAATCCTTTGTTATCTTGTATATATACCCTTATTACATGCATCCCCACCTCTTAACACTTACCTCTCCCTTACCATTTTATTCCTCTTCACTCATTTTACTTTTCCTTGTTTTCTCTCTCTAAGCTAGTTTCTCTCTCTTTAGATGGCGGAACTTGATCATTTTCAAAGACATAATAGACCCATTACTAATATCCACAATACACCATCAACACCCACACGGTTGAAGCTTTTCGGCATAAACGTATCATCTAATCACTCTATTTCGGAATTTGATCAATACGAGGAGGTGGAGTCATCGACTTCACCTCACTCGAAATCTTCCACAACTACTGGAGGAGCAGGCGAATCATCGCCTGACTCCGGAGGTGGTGGTGGAGGTGGAGGCAGGTTCTCTCCGACTAATAATACAGTCGGAGAGGCCGCCTCCAGAAAGTACGAGTGTCAATATTGTTGTAGGGAATTTGCAAACTCACAAGCGTTAGGGGGTCACCAAAACGCGCATAAGAAAGAGCGACAACAACTAAAACGTGCTCAAATGCAAGCTACTCGAAACGCAGCGGCAGCAGCTGCTGCCGCTGTTTCGTACGTTCGGAATCCGATTATTTCCGCTTTTGCCCCGCCACCTCATCTTTTACCGGCTTCCGCATGTGGGGCCCCGGCAGTTATGGTGCCGGGCCCACAATCATCTTCATCACCTCCTGGTTGCTCCTCCTCCTGGGTGTATATGCCACGTGCTACCATGCCATCTCTCCATGTGTCACACGGGTGCGTGTTCCCATCGTCGGGATCCAACGGTGGGAGTTTAGCCCCGTCGAGGGGTGCACCGGGGTTGTCGTATGATGGTGGTGTAGGAGATCAAACGAGCTTCAATACGACGTCGTTTTTACGGCAGGGTAATAAGGTTGACGGGCCTTCTTTGAGTAGGTTTAGTAGAAACACCGGGCCCGGGTTTGATGATGGTGTCGGGCTTGACTTGCACCTTAGCCTTGCTCCTGCTGGCCCTTGATTTAGAGAAGCCCGGGTCTTGGCCCGGACCCGGTGAGATTTGTAGATTTTAATTTGTTAAATTATTCTTTTGAATTTTAGAAATTTGGGTGGGTATGACTTATTAATTGTCGTCTTATTCGGGTTTCCGGGTTTAGCTCGTAATGTTATTCAAATGTTAGATGTTACTCTATTTTTTAGAAGTTGGATCTTTGTACATTATGTTTCATCTTGATTCAAATATATTAATTAATTTATTTGTTTTCCACATGCCTCCTTTTAACTTTGAAGAATATAAATCTCTTATTTTTATGATAACGTTTGTAGATTATTTATTGATACGATGGTTTTGAAAGTGTATTCTTAATAAATTCTATATATATACGGAAGTAGAAATCAAGCATGATTTTACCATTAATACACATGTTTGACCTTTATTAGTTGATGAAACGATTTCTTTTTCTACGGAATTCCACATTATAATCAGAATTTTGTAAAAGAAGATTTAAGGTATCTCGATCTAGAAGGGAATATGATTGAAATTTCCAATAACGCCTAGAAAGCTAGAAGAACCCTTGCTTTTTGACAAAAGGAACATGAAATAGTGTGAACCTAAGTATGAAACTAGCATGTACGTGTTGTTGCAATCGACAAAGAAAAAGTGTAGAAAATGAAAACAGCTTAATATCCATAACGTATTTTATAAGTTTACTTGTTTAATGATGTGAAACATTAGCTCTGAAAATTACACTTCAGTTTTGATCAATTACCTTTTACCTAATTAGTAACTAAGAGTATTTCCATTTCAAGAGTTTTTTAAATTACGTAAAAATGGAATCAATAATTAATGACTATAATGTGAATAAAAGTACGGAGTACTTTTTTTTTTTTTTTTTTTTTTTTTTGAAAGGAAAAGTACGGAGTACTTTCTTATACATGTAATTACAAAAAAAAAAAATCAATTGGTATAAAATTTGTACTGATTAGCTCCCCCTTTTCCAATCAAAATATTTTTCATTTTATTTTTCGTATTCATTTTCCTTGATTAGTGGGTTTGACATCATGCAATGTATAACTTTTCTTTAATATTTTAGAGGTACAAAAAAACATCAGAATATATGATACTGTATTAATAAACAAATAAAATGTCAATTAAATGTAACCTTATGACACTTCTTGAGGGCATTTGCTAAAATTTGCATTGTTCCACTTGATTTATGATATATTAAGAGCTTGCACGCTCTATTGTAGTAGTGACGTCAAAAAATTGGCCAAATAGTAGTAAGAGATCCGAATTTTGAAAAATAAAATGAATCGACTAAGACATTTGTTTGGTTATTTTGGAGCCACTCAAGTATTAAAATTGGATTTGTTTATTTAGAGAATATGGATATAAAGTAATTAAGTCCCGTCATACTTGTACTAGACAAAGTTATTCATCAACACTTGTATTACTCCTTTCGTTTTTTTTTAAGTGTTCTAATTTGAATATTGACCTAGCTACCTCGTCAATAAAGCTTGATCAATAACACAATTAATAGTTATAGTTTTCGATTCCAAAGTTACTACAAAGACAGGTGTAAAGTAACCTATCTGATAGAAATTGACCTACCTCGTCAATAAAACTAGATCCACCCTAATTTAGAGATCCATCCTACAGTTCTACTATATAGAATACTGAACATGTTGCATGTTCATATTTGAAAGAAGAAATTGAGACTCACAAAGCTCTTGTGTTCAATCAAATTTGGTTGTGTTCTTTTGGGCCTGGCCTTGGGCTTGGTCCCAAAATGCATACACGCTCAAAACAACAAGCAAAACATAAAATAAAAAAATAATAAATACTCCCTTCGTCCCCTTTTGAAAGTCCCTTATGGGCAAATTTTAGTCCCAAAATGTTTACCCCATTTGCTTTTTCCAACAACCATTAATATTAATTTTTTACCAAAATTCCCTCCAATTTGCAACAATACTTGTGCAAATTTAAATTTCCCATGTACTCTTATTACTTTCTCTCTCTACTTTTTTGCATACCCAATATCAATTTACTTTTTCAATGTACTTTAATAATTCTTATTTGTGTTTATTAATTCCCGTGAAAATTGCTCATAAGGGACTATCAAAAGGGGGACGAAGGGAGTAAATAAAAAGAAAAAGGCAAAAAAAAACTCATTTGGGTGGAAGCCATGTTGAACTATGAATTCGGTTCCTACCAATATTAGGTCGATTTGAACACCATAGAACTCATTTGGCATATCAATTTATTACTGCATACCAAATATCAATCCACTAGTTTAACTTGTTAGTGATCTTGGATATCTTGTTATATTGTTGAGATATAAGTTGTATAATTAAGTACTTGTTTTAATTTGGTGTTTAACAGTTTAATGAAAGAGCTACAAGGAAAAATGATGAGAATCGATTTCAAGATCACATGGAACCGGAAGAGTAGTTCTAACCACCTGAGCTATCCTTTGCTCTCATATACTGTATAAGTTGTATTTGGTATAATTTTTAAATTTATAAGGAGTGGCTTTACTTTAACATTTAGGGAAATTCAAGTTATTAAATTCAGCAAGTATTTGACATGAATATTAAGTTAATTGGACTACTAAGTTATTGACATGCTCAAGAAATTATTTTCCAACCTAATTTAGCCAAAAAAAAAAAAAAAAAAAAATGAATTAATAGTTTCCAGCCACTTCCCCCAAGGGCCTTGCCTTCTTAACTTTTAGGTCGACAAATTTCCTATGAAATCATAAGAATTTCTTTTCAATTTATATGCAAGCTATTTCATAGTAAACATCAAATTATTCGGTGTAATTGACAATAATTGATCTGACTTGATAAAGGAGATGAGTAATTACCGTTGTATATATAGGAAGAAAGCTTCCGAATTATCTCACTTTTAAATGACGGAGTATATTTTGGTTATAATAATAATTTTTACAAAGAAAACTTCATCTTTTCACTTGACTGTTAGATCACTAAGGCCCTGTTTGATTCACCTTAATTTTGCTGAACTGAAATTATTTTTGCTGAAGTGAACTTATTTTTACTGAACTGAAATTATTTTTACTGATTTTCTATTATAATTCTTCTTTAAGAAAGCTGAATTTTACTGAACTCAACTTATTTTTACTGAACTGAAATTATTTTTGCTGAACTGAAATTAATTTTACTGAACTGAACTTATTTTTACTGAACTGAAATTATTTTTACTTAATATTATTTTTTTAAAGGTGAAAAGAATGGGGCCTAACTCATGCATTCATTTCTTTGATTTCCGACGGAAATCGATGAAATGATGAGTAATAATGCCGATCTTCTTAAAGAGAATCATACTCCCTCTATCTCAGATTAATATATACTACAATAACAAACATAATATCTATATCACACAAGGGGAAAAAAAAAAAAACCCCCTTATCAAAACCATTACGAATTTCATCTCAAGAAATCTATCCATAAATGGATTTTGACAATTTACTTTTATCTCAAAGTTAAGGAATCTAGGTTAGCCAATAGCCATAATGAATAGCATGTGGGTTTTATGTCGACCTCTAATAGCGGATTAAGATTTAATCACCCTATACATACAATGATGGAGCTAGCTTATTGATAATTATCATATACTATTATATTATAACTTGGAAGTATATGCAACTTGCATAAATCCAAATAGCAAGTAACCAAAAATGGGGGAGACGAATTGTCTGAAAAGTAAATGTAAATTAATCAAATATGTCTATTTATACGATGCAATCTTACATTAATTAATCACATAATCAAAATAATTTATAATGTTGTAACACTCTTGTAAGTCTATTTCATCGCATGTATAACCTATGATTTGTATTTGATTATTCGTCGCTGAACTAAAACCTAAATTTTACCCAAAATTCCGTGATCCAAATTCACCCAATTGAGTTGACTTGATTGACTCAACAATTAATTATATGTCTTAGAAGCTATCATAATAAGTGATTGACAATAAAATCGAATATGACTAGCTATTTCAAACCAAACCTACTTGAACATGAAATCAACCTAAACATTTTTTTAGGGAAATTAAACGAAATTTGTTTCTCATTAGGACATTTTTGTGAATAAATCAACAAGTTTTTCATTATTGTGGGATCTAATGATCTATAATTGAATAAAGTTGCTGGTTTATTTACGAAAATAATGGCATGTGAGAAACAATTTTGTTTCCACTATGAGAAAATGGGGCATCCTCATTTTTTTTTTTTACCCGAATTAGCCCAATTTGAACTGAATTCAACCCGATTCCACCACCCCCACCCCTAATCAAACACGTGTATTTCTCTCAACAATCGAGCAGAACAAGTCAAGAAAATGATGAATGGTTTGATTCACCAAGTATAAAAGAAACGTTAATTAACTCAAGTTAGAACTGACTCTAATACTTCCACGTCATTGATTTTGTTAACTACACTTGTTTTTGTTTGATTTGCTACGTTAAATATGTTTATGTTACTTAATTTAATGTTCCTTGTCTAAATACAAAACAGTTCCTACATAAATTAAGCTCGTTTATTCCGTTAATAGATAACCTAAGATGTTTCTTTTCTTGTCTCTTTAGTAAGAAATTTTACTATAAACATAAGTTCTAGCACGTTACTTGCCGCTTAATGATTCCTCAATATATTTTTTTCAATATAAAAACTGCTTCATTAGATCCGGTGGTTGATTAAAGTTATTGTCTCTTAGTACTAATATAAAACATAACTTCTTCTTTAATAATATTCGTTTGATTTACAAGACCATTGTATCTGCATGACAGATCTTACCTATATTCTATAAGAGTTGAAACCTTAATTAGCCAAATGAAGAGATTATTATTATAATAATCGACTTGATTGGAATACTAAATGCTTCATTCTAGAGTTCTAGTGGTCAATTTTGGTAGGCGGTTATAAATAAATTAAAATTTACTGTTATTTAATAATACTATAACAAGTTTTAAATGTTAGAAAAATAAATGCTAAAATTAATCACCAATAAACAGAACTACATATTGATTTTATTTGAATTGAATTTAGAACATACCCTCCTATAAACTAATTCATTGTAGAGATTTATATATATAACACTATAACTTAGTAAAAAAATTTAGCCTAAAAAAATTTAAGTCGGGTTTAAACATATCAACAAATTCATTTTAAAAAAAAAAATCTTATAAGAAAATTTACCATCGATCATAAATTACTAACATCCTTAAATTATTGTGATACTATAATAATATATCTCCTTAACATAATCTGATCTATTAAATTACAAATAAGAGTATGTATAAGACTACTACATTGGCTCTAGTATTTCATTAATTGTCACCATCTTAGTAAACATCTTGTAGTGTCCTTTTCTATGTCTACACATGCTAACCCATTCAAGTTCAACTCATTAGTATCAAATTAGTGACATAAAGAATATTAAATTTGTTTAGAAGCATAGCTTAGGAGCCTAATAAAAGTATAAATAAATATTTATTCAATTAATAATGTTAATTTGTATTATAGTAGTTGAACATCTAGTCAGAATTCATCAAATATTAATAGGAAGCTATAAAAAAAGGACAATTTGTGTCATAAAAAAAATAGTTGAAAGCTCAATGTTTACCTCATCCACAAGATACGCAAAGATATCCACTTACATGTTAATTAACATTTAATTAATTGTATAAGCTATTGGATTAGTACGTTTTAGAGCATGATGACTGCATGAGGGACTGAGGGTTATAATATTTGTCTTGTATTAGGACTATAATTTAATTTTGAGACTACGGTCAAAACAAGTTTATTCTATTGACTCAACCGACGAAGTGCTTGAGTAGTCAAATACTGTATATGTCTATATGACATGTAATTCTATTTCATTTGTTTGCTATTAGTCGTTTTCAACCATCATTTCCTACATATGTTAGTTCTATATTATATTAGTATAGTATATGATATATCCGTATATGGTTATACATTATTCTCTCCGTCCCTTTATTTTTGCTCTATAGAGATAATGTATGCTACTTTCTTAATTTTTGGTTGAAAGAAATTGATGAGCGAGAAAAGTGGTGAGACCATGGCCTTGTTTGGTAAATGGCTTTTCATTGGCTTTTTTATTGGCTTTTGGCTTTTTCATTTGGTCAAACATCTAAAATTCGTGTTTGGTAAATGGTTTTTTCAGTTAGCTGAAAAGCTGGCTTTTACGCCAAAATGAAAAAGCTACTTGGAGTAGCTTTTGGCTTTTTAAGTTACTAATAACATTCAACAGCCAATTTTACCAAACATGTTTACATACTAATAAAAAGTCAAACAGCCAACAAAAAAGCCAATACAAACAGCCAGTCAAACCAGCCAATCAAACCAGCCGACAGCCAACAGCCAATTGCCAAACAAGGCCCATGTGTAGTGATTGTGGGAATAAAAGGGTGAGCCTTATACCAAAATATAAAATGGGACAAACTTAGAAGGACAAATCACAATAAAATTGGGGCAAATAATAAGGGATAGAGGGAGTATTTATTCACTGATTATCCTTTGATAATTTCAATCTTACTGATCTTGGTGACATTTAGAGTCAAATATATTTACTCATTATATATACATCTCACTACCATAAGATTGTGGAATTAAACATTCAAACACTTTGACTTTGGACAATCTTTTAGGGACAGCGAGTGTTTAAAAGGTGTTTTATTTGGGTTGCTAGTAATGATCGGGTGTTTGATATTTTGTTTTTTAAGGAGTGCTTCTCAAGAGTTTTCGGAGTTGCAAGTCAGCATCTCCTTCAAAGCAATTGATCAATGCTCCTTTCAATTCAAAAAAAGTGTACTGTTTATTGAAATTAATCCAAGTATCAAACAGCTATTTTTTTTTTTTTTAAAAAAAAATATATATATATATATACTAATCAAAGCATCCAAAGGAACTATAGATTGATGAAAATGAAGATCCAAAACTGCAGAAGATGGGATTATCCACTAAGACTGCATTACATTGCTCTGGTTACAAACACCAGCAGTTGGTCTTTAACAATCTACTTCTCTATACATTTACTGCCAAACCAAATCACATTAGACTCGATTCGACTCAAAGCCTACCTCCATAACATTAAAAAAAATTAAATGAAAGAAAATACATGAATAAATAAGAACAAAATAGACATATAGAGGGGGAAAAAAAGTTTTAAAAAAAGGGTTCATAATTTACTAATTGTAGTCTCACTGTATAATTGTTGTGGACACAAACATAAGTCAACTGAAATGGGGAAACAAGATGAAACCCCACTACAAAATTGTGCAGAAAATTTCTCAAGTGTTTATATGTGTTTATCTTCAAGTCTAAAACAAAAAGAATCAGTTTAATCATTTTGTTAATTGCTTCACTTTGGCACACATGGCCTCCAAATTGTGCCGCCTGTGGGTAAATCCATCAAGCTGATACCCTTAGCGGTTAATTCACTCCTCAACTGATCAGTTTTTGTAAAATCTTTGATTTTTCTAGCAGCAGCCCTTTCTTCTATCAGACGTGATACCTCATCTTCAGTTAGCTCGGCTCTAATTAAAGCCTTCTCCTTCAACTGCAGCAAAACCTATTTGAAAAGCAATAATATTATTGATAGTATGTAGCAGGCTATAAGGAAGGACTCTACAGATAATACAAAGACATAGTTACCTCGGAATACGGCAGAGTAGAAAGCAACCCTAGGACATCCAAAACCTTCGTGACTGCCTCCTCCAATTCTTTAAGAGACTGAACAGCCAACATTTTTTGTTGCTTCTGCTTCTTCTGGAATAAGGAAGATCAAAAGTCCACATCCATCAATCAAAGAAGTTACAAGAACCATAATTTGCATGAATATAAATTGAACTTGTTTTCCTTTTAAAAGGGAATTAAATGCAGGTATCACCATCACTCACCTTAAGCCCGTTTATTTCATTGTTAATAGCCGTCAATGCATGTTGAAGACTGCCCTTCAAAATTTCTGCTGTGTGCAAATCATCAGACATTTTGCATTCAAAATCTGTCTTCAAATTCTTAGCCTCAGAAGGTTTACTAGGTTGTTTGCTATTTGACTTAGGCTTGTCATTTGAGTTTCCACTATCAAAAGACAATATAGCATTCCTACAATCTAGCAACGTCTGAAGAATAAGAGCATAAGATCACAATCAACAAATTAGAACAAAGAATTCTAGACAAAACATAAACACAACCAAACAATCAATCAATTGACCTAATCACAGCAATCCACTAAAAATGAACAAACAGATTTAGTATGAAAGAGACATTATTATTTAGAAAAGCAAATATTAGCAAACAAAAAACATAACTTCTTGCTAGAATTCTAATAAATTTACAACAGAAGAGAAACAGCATTGAATACAAAAGGGAGAGCAAAAAATTTGGGTACCCAGATTTAAAAACCGGAACCTGAACTGGTTCAGGTTCTCAAAAATTTCCAAAACCGAATACCTGAAACCTGGAACCAAAACCACATAAACATGCTACTTACCATAAATCAATCTAAGCCCATTATTGGAAGAGAAAAAAATCATAAAACAATCAAAGACCAAGTCATACAATAGCATTTTTCTGATAAATTGGCAGCAAGTTATTCTAGTATATAAAATTCCTAAGTCAGAACTTGTACGGTTGTACCCGATGGTTCTGGATCCAGTTCTCATTTCCAAAACCTGTTGCAATAGGCGCCAAATCTGATTTCGTTTTTGAGGAACTGGTTAACCAGAACTTGTACCAGATGGTTCTGGTTTAAGTTATCATTTCCAAAACCTATTGCAATAGGCACCGAAACCATTCAATTATGAGTAACTGGTTAACCTAAAGTTGTACCCGATAGTTTTGGACCTCTAGCTCACGTTCGCATATCCAAAACTAGGCACCGAATCCCATTTTGTTTTTTGAATGGCCAGTTTTAGGTTGGGAAATTTTGACAAGGCACCCTATGTTGCTCACCCTTGAATAAACCTTCCCCGAACAAAATGCCACCGCTATACCAAAAGAAGAGAGAAAACACATTTGCGCATTACATAAGGTAATAAAAAAATCATTAATCCATCCCATAGTAGTCTTCCCATTTTTCCATTTCCATTGATGCTGAAAATTCTTCCCATTTCCTTATTCAGTAGGAGTCAACTAAAAACAAAATCCCTCCACCCACCCACCTTAGTCACTTACTCACTCAACATTTCTCTCTCCTCCATATTAAAAGAATCAACAACTTCCAAAAACTTAACTTTGTATTTTTCGCATAACCATGCCCAACAGAACTAGGAATACCACTGTGGGACAACAGGAGTAGCTTTATCAGTCAATTGGTATGCCGAAACTGTCTTGCATATCTATGCAAAATATTAAATAAAATAAACACTTGCATCAGAATTGAAATGCAAGATAAATGAACATGAGGGTATTACAGGAAAATCTAATCGTAAAATACTTCAAGGCAATCTCAAAAGAAAACCTCAAATTTAGAAATCAATTTGGAAAAATTCCAGTCTAGTAGGGCAAGAATGTGTTATTAACTTATCAAGAAACCCAATAGATAACAGGGAGTCTGACTATGAGCGCAACTTTCTGGGCTACACCGTATATCCCACTATAAGGTGCTGAAAGCAATAGATGGGAAAGTTGGTTTAGTGTAAGAAATTCACTTTACCAGTTTCCCATGGCTGGTCTTAATCAATGGATAAGATTTGGAGGAAAAAAAAAAAGGAATTAATTAGAAAGATGATTCCTTCAGAATAATGTTGCCAGCAATTTGGAGGGATTAGAAAGGGGAAAAGGCTACTACCGCAAATGTACCAATGCTCGTACTTTCTTTACAATCTCTTTCTGTGCAAAGAAAAGCCCCTCGCAAATTCGCAATTTCATTTTGTTACAACATATATGATGATAAAACTAAATTTTTTTTTTCGTTCCTTCCCTCCTCTCACAACCATCATACAAAATCAAACAATAACTCTTATGTCAAGGCTCACCAACTTAGATTGCCATTATTATACCCTAAAATTACTATTCAAACTTACTAAACTTAATTGAGAAATGAGTGGAAACCAGATGGGCATAGCAGAACCATACATGTACAATAACTCAATAAGACACATGCCTGTATTTAACATCCAGAGGATTTATGACTTAAAAATCTTAATCATTCTCATGTGGTTCTAAAACTAATATACCATCTTTTCTTTGCGGACATAAGCTCAAACTATGATTTTATGCACATTATATGGTTAAAGATGGATGAAAACTTCTTCCTACTTCATCATCTAAGATTTTCATTATTCTCTATCCCAGATTTTCATTACATGCATGATGTATGTGAATAGTAAAAAAGGTAAACAAAATAAATAATAATAATTTTTTAAAAAAATTAAAAAATTAAAAAATTCCGGCAATACAACATACACTTAGACACCATAGAAAATTCACACCATGACTACATAGCATAAATTTGTAAATCTAAAACCAGAAAGAAAAAATTCTAATGCACTAGGATATAGCAAGCAAAATCAGAGTACAGCAAGAGCAAACTAAGAATATGAACTATAAGCACAGAATACTTGCCTGATAAACAAAGAAGACTGCATCGGATGCAATATCTATCTGTGACAATGAATAATTGACAGGAGAATTGTAGTTCATGCTCAGCAAGAAGTACCTCAAAGCCAAGGGATGGTATTGTTTTGTAACCTAGGTTTGAGAAAAAGAAATATTTTAAGAGTAATAACATGTCAACCAAACACGCAAGCACCTCAATCAACAGCTTGAAATGTAGCATCACTCATTCACTCATACCTCACGAATAGTAAAGAAGTTTCCAGTTGACTTTGACATCTTCTCTTCATTAATAGTCACAAACCCATTATGCAACCAGTAACCAATGTCAGTCTCTTCACATGCAGCGCAACTCTGGGCCAGCTCGTTTTCATGATGTGGAAATATCAAATCCATTCCACCACCGTGGATATCAAAAGAGAAAGTCAGGTAATGAGCACTCATTGCACTGCATTCTATGTGCCATCCTGGCCTTCCTGGACCCCAAGGACTGTCCCAACTTGGTTCACCAGGTTTAGCAGCCTGCAAATTTGATAGATGTCACACAAGGAAACAACAGCATAACATCAATGAATGTGTTGGTAAAAAATGCCTATTGTTTCCTGTACCTTCCATAAAGCAAAATCGGCAGGATGACGCTTTCTAGAATCTACAGCAACCCTTTCCCCTGCTCTATTGTCCTCAAGCTTCCGCCTAGATAATTTCCCATAATTTGGGAACTTATCAGCAGCAAAATAAACATCTCCATCAAGAGGATACGCATAGCCTTTTTCAATTATCTGCAATGAACAACCACCCCCAACAAAAAAACAAAAACAAAAACCAAACAAAAAAAGTGAGATTAACAAAGAATGCAGAAGTCATAGGCATACAATAAAAGAAAATGCTAATGCTCAGCCATGTCTGGTTTGTAAAGTGGAAAATTTCATGGTATGAGGATTCATTGAGGACCTTTCCATGCAAGCCATTCTTAATACATGTTTAGGACTATTTGAGTGCATGATTGAAATAAAGCTACTTGGTGGTTTATTATCTGAGTAGCTATTTCTGTTTAAGGATAACTGGTCCACCAACTTTTGTATCCCCTGTCTTGCACTCTTGCTATTACCATGTCCTCTCTTGTCAAAAGATTTGTTTGTTCCATCTTATTTGACTTATTCAGACAAAAGAAGTTCAATAAGTTCAAAAAAATAAACAAAAAACAAAAATCAAGTTCAGATAATTTCTTACAAGTTCAATAAAATAATTTCAGACAACATAAGTTAAATGGTTAAACCAAACAGATCAAAAATCCTCCAAGCTCCATTCTTTTGACTCACACTAATAATTAAGGGTCTGTTTGGTACCATTTTATGTTTTTAGTTTTAGGTTTTTATAAAACACAAAACTGATTTGGTTTTTTTTTTTTTTTTTTTGTTTTTCTAAACATAATAAAAACTACTCATGTTTCGTACTGTATTTCAGAGCATCTCTTAACCCAAGAAAAAAGTTATAAAAAAAATGAAATAAAAAAAAATCCTTTTTAGAGTCTCAGGCCGACTCTTATTCATATTCATGACAACATCGTCATCATCTCTATTAACCCACACAATATTCTCTCTCCTAGACATCTAATTTCATTCACTCATCCAACTTTCTACTATAATTTTTCAATTCCTTGTTAGGCTTGAGTGTTTATGACAGATTTCTTATGACCAAATTAAAAACTGAAAAAACTGATCAAATTTATTCACAATTTCAATTAAGTATTTACAAATTAGAATAATCACCATGGAACATGTGATGCACAGCTTTAGAAACTTTAATCCCATTTTTTTTTTAAAAAAAAAAAAATACCAATATCTATTATTTCTATTTGTAATTTGATTTTCTGAGCAACGTAGAAATTCAAAAGATCCAAAGAATCAGATTTAAGATTGAAAACTAGAATCCCTAATGGTTCAATTGGCGGGAGAAATAATTGAAGGATCGTCGAATTCAGTGTTGGGGTTACGTTATTTTGGTGTAGACTAACCTTTTTTCCGGCGAGAATTTTACAGTTGTGGTCTGATCAGTCTCGCAAAGCTAATGAATGTAGAACAAAGATGGAAAAGAGGTTTTGCTTTATCTTGTTTTATAAAACGACAAAACAAAAAAAAGTGGTTTCTAGTTTTCCGTTGTGGTTTTGTAAAAACTGGAGGAAACTTGTTAATTAAAATGATTTTGCCAAACGCTTGTATTTTAATTGAGAAAAATAAAACGATAAACTGAAAAGCAAATCAGTGCCAAACGGACCCTTAAATACTGAATTCAGAGGGTGCTAGGATAACAGGAGCATGCAGATACAGATTCATATTATATAAAAATAAAATGAAGAGGGGGGCACCAGTGAACAACATAGATGATTGTTTACATGATTGACTAACAATCCATGTCTGACCAGATACCCAATACACATTATTTGTGAAACTTCTCCATAAACTTTCATTTTAAGGCAGCCTTTATAATTGAATTCACTAGACAAGAGATAAAACACACAAAACCATAATTCTCACCTTAGCTATCATGTCTCTAATCTGATCCATGTGATCAGAAACGCGTGGCTGATGAGTAGGAAGCAGGCACTGTAGATCATCCATATCCTTAAGGAACTCTTCACAAAAATGATTGCTTAACTTTAAAGGGTCACTCAGTGGATCTTCTGGATCTTTCTCCTTACGCTCATTTGCTCTACGTATAATCTGAAAAATTCAGACAAGAGAATTAATAAAGCATTGGTCAAAACCTGGAACTGAAAAGAATCAAGAAAGGATATTGAAAGCAAATGATAAACATTAAGGTAATAATGGAAAGCATCAACTTATGAACTTTATTATATATCTTAGAAGAGGTCAATGTGCCACTGCTCATAATGAATTAACAAGCCATCTCAGTTCATAGAGTATATGCGTTTAAATTACCAGTGCAAAGCAAGCCCTTCACACCAATACAATAAACAAGTTTTGTTATCTTGGAGACATGTGCATATCATAAACTTTGCCATAAAACCTCAAAAAATATATTGCAATGATGTATCTATAGTTTTAAATATCTTTTGTTGAGGCCATTCTCATTGGTTATCATTCCATATTACTGTAAATAAAATAAAAATAAAAAATAAAATAAAAATTAAAAAAAAAAAAAAAAAAAAAAGCAACCACGTTAAATGAGTATCTATCCCTACGATCTTAACCCATTTCAAAAACATATTCACAATAAGCCAATACTAAATGCCTGTTAAGTCAGATTGCCACTATTACCTTGCTGCTAACAACATATGGAACAAGCCTCCAAATCATACAGAAACGACTCACATGGATTTAATATTTTAATTTATAGTAGCCAAAACCATTTGAATTGCTATCCCCATATTGATAGCAGTTCTGTCAGATATAAATTAAAACATTATTTCAAGCAACCAATTCCATATTAGCAATCCAGAAAAGGAGGATCCAGCATAGCCAATCACATAAGGTAAGCAGAGAGAAATTTCAATTCAAACAACAAAGTCCACACCTGAACACCCCCAACCCACATCCATCCCAGAAAAAATATTATTAAAAATATATTATTAAATTCAACTTTCCCTCGTAAAATTCAACTCAAACCATGAAAGAGCCAACGTCACTGACCACTTGAACAACAGAACACAAAGCCAAGGTACACTATCATTGAAGTAGCCAACAATTCCTGCTTATTAAAATTATGGTCATCAGCCAGTGAACAAGCAATAGTGCTCTGTTGGCAACAAGATTCCAGTGGCTGAGTGGCATGCAAAGGACAATGCAAGATATGCTCCAAAAAGGTGACAGTGAACTTGCTTTTATCTTTGCAAAATATTAGCCTTTAGCTTATAGCTTATGGTACGGAAATCCCCAAATCTGTCTGCTAGAGATCATCCCAGACCTCCAATATTGGTTACATACGCAAGGAAGAAGCAGGGCAAGGGGAGTGGAATCAGTTAGCAATGCAAGGGCAGAAGAGTCTTTCCTCTTATAATTCTGTTAGGAAAAGTTGTTATAGAGAGAGAAGAATCTTTAGTTTTGGGTTTAGCTGGCTAATCTTATTTAAGGGAGGGATTTTCTGTTGTAATAATCATGCTAAGAATTTTGTTAAGCTTTGCTTAGTGGAGAGTCCTTTCCTCTCGAAAAGGAAGGTGTATTGATTATTTTTCTGTTGATCATCAATACAGACTATCAACCTCTTTTTCCTCTGTTTATCTTACTGATCTTCTGGAAATTAGCTTGCAAGGCAGGTTAATTCCTAGCAGTTGGTATCAGAGCAACCGTGATCCTCACCGGAGACGATGGCCAGGCTTACCCACGCTCAACGGCTGGATTTGTTGGAGCAGGAGATCGCCGACGTCTCAAATCGAGTCGCCCAGGAAATCACCTCAGCCTTGGCAGCGTTCAAGACTGACTTATCTGCTCAGCTCGCTGCTGCGCAAGAGAAAACCCGATCTGAACCTCAGTCGGCCGCTGCTAATGGTTCCTCCTATCACTGGGATAATCCTTTCGCCGGGACAAATCCTCCTCTGGTGACGAATGAGGGTGGTGAGTATGGAGGACAGTCGAATTGGAGATTGAGGAAACTCGATCTTCCCCTGTTTGACGGCACAAACCCAGATGGGTGGATTCTTCGCGCGGAGAGGTTCTTCCATTTCTACCGTTTATCGCCGGAGGACAAGTTGGAAGCGGCGATCGTCGCTCAGGAGGGCGACGCCTTGCTCTGGTTTCAGTGGGAGCACAGGCGCCACCCCTTGATATCCTGGGAAGCGTTGAAGAAGTTGGTTCTCAGAAAATTTCGCACCACCGCCTCTGGCACACTCCACGAGCAGTGGCTTGCTCACCAGCAGACGGGTACGGTGGCTGATTATCGACGCCGCTTCATTGAGTTGCTCGCTCCGATTGAAGGGGTGCCTGAAGAGATCGCAAAAGGTCAGTATATTAATGGGTTAAAAGATGAGATAAAGGTTGAGGTTCGGATCCTAGACCCGATTTCTCTGGACCATGCCATGGATCTGTCCATGAGAATTGAGGAGAAACTTCGTTTGGGCCCGCGGCCCAAGTCAACTGGACATCTGCCCACTTGGAAGACCCCTTATCCCACAACACGTTTCCATCCTTCCACCCAAACCCAGATTTCCCAAACCTCAAACACGAATCTACCTCACCCAAATTCTTCCCCCACCCAGCCAAACACTACCAGACTCACCTACAGACCCACCGGAGAAATAAGGCGGCTATCGGAATCTGAACTCCAACATAAGCGCGAACAGGGGTTATGTTTTCGGTGCGACGAAAAGTGGAACCTCAACCACCGTTGTCAACGGCGCGGGTTAAGTGTTCTGTTGACCGTCGATGAGGAAGATGACTGGGATGCTGCCGGAAACCATGAAGCCGGGGATCTGGCGGCGGTTGAAACACAAATTCCTGTAGAACCAGTGCCGACTTCTCTGGACACCGTCGTTCCTGGTGTTTCTTTCAGCTCTGTGATGGGGCTTACTAACCCGAAGACAATGAGAATGGCTGGAACGGTGAAGGGCCAAACCATGGTGGTGATGATCGATCCTGGCGCAACACATAACTTCATCTCCACCTCTTCCTCTCAGAAGTTGGGTATACAGCCCTCAGATTCTAAAAATTTTGTGGTGACCCTTGGCACCGGTGAGGTGGTGCAAGGGGAAGGAATCTGTAAGGGGGTGATGTTGGAATTGCAGGGGGTCACCATAGTAGAAGATTTTCTCATTCTACCTCTAGGGAACTCTGATTTAATCCTGGGTATCCAATGGCTCGAAAAATTGGGTACGATTGCAACAAACTGGAAGACTCAAATGATGAAATTCCAGTTAGGTGACACATCAGTTACTCTCCAGGGTGATCAGTCACTTGGGCGTACGGGGGTCTCACTTAAAGCAATGATCAAATCGCTCCAAAAGGAAAAACAAGGGTACTTGGTGGAATTAAATCACCTGGTAGGTCAGGAACAGGAAGGTAGCGCTTCTGGTATAGTCCCTCTGTTCTTACAGCAGCTCTTGGAGGATTACAGGGGTGTGTTTGACATGCCGGTGGGGCTGCCTCCACGGCGCATTATTGAGCATTCAATTGTGTTGAAGGAAGGCACTGATCCAGTGAGTGTCCGTCCTTATAGATATCCTCAGAGCCAAAAGGATGAGATCGAACGCTTAGTTCAGGACATGCTAACCGCAGGTATTATCCAACCTTCTTCCAGCCCTTACTACTCTAGTCCTGTGTTGTTGGTTAAGAAGCGAGATGGTTCATGGCGTTTCTGTGTTGATTACAGAGCCCTAAATAAATGTACTGTTCCTGATAAATTTCCTATTCCTGTTATTGATGAACTATTGGACGAATTGTTTGGTGCTTGTGTTTTTTCGAAGTTAGACTTGAAATCCGGATACCACCAGATTCGTGTCCGGGAGAATGATGTACATAAAACAGCCTTCCGTACCCACGAGGGGCATTACGAATTTTTGGTAATGCCTTTCGGGTTAACGAATGCCCCTGCTACTTTTCAGTCTTTAATGAACACTGTTTTCAAGCCTTTTCTTCGCAAGTTTGTGCTGGTTTTCTTCGATGATGTGCTGGTGTATAGTAGGTCCTATGAGGAGCATGTGAGACATTTGGCAGAAGTGTTGAAGGTGCTGCAAACCCATCATTTATACGCCAACCAGAAAAAATGCGAATTTGGGCAGGAACGTGTGGCCTATTTGGGTCACATCATCTTAGGCCAGGGGGTAGAAGTAGACCAAAGCAAAGTGCAGGCTATGATAGCTTGGCCTCAACCGAGAAATCTAAAAGAGCTTCGAGGATTCTTAGGGCTGACGGGTTACTATCGAAAATTCATCAAAAATTTTGCTCAAATTGCTCACCCTTTGACTGAGCAGTTAAAGAAGGATAGCTTTGGTTGGAGTGAGGCTGCCACACGTGCTTTTGAGACGCTCAAGGAGGCTATGACTAAAGCTCCTATCCTTGCCATGCCAGATTTCTCTCAGCCCTTCATCTTGGAAACGGATGCGTGTGGCCAGGGAGTTGGAGCGGTGCTCCTTCAGTTTGGGCACCCAATTGCCTACTACAGCAAGCTGCTGGGAAGTCGTGCTTGGGGTAAACCAATTTATGAAAAAGAGCTAATGGCTATTGTGTTTGCGGTAGAAAAATGGCGCCATTACCTGTTAGGTAGGCATTTCATAGTGCGTACCGATCAGAAAAGTTTGAAGTTTTTGTTAGAACAACGTGAGGTGGGTCAAGCTTATCAAAAGTGGGTCGGGAAGCTCTTGGGATACACCTTTGACATTCAATATAACCCTGGGTCTAGTAACGTGGTTGCTGATGCTTTATCCCGGGAGTTGGTCCCGACCATTTCCTGTGCCAACTTGGTCTCTTCTGGTGGGATACCGTGGGCTACATTTCAGCTTCATATTCAGAGGGATCCCCTGATCTGTAAACTGTCCAACAGCATCAGAAAGGGAGAAAAGGTTCCTAAATGGTTTACTCTGGAAAATGAGGTCCTTAAGTACAAAGGTCGGGTGGTAATTTCCAAGGTTTCAACTCTCACTTCTGCCTTACTCCGAGAGTATCATGACTCTCCTCTTGGAGGCCACGCAGGGGATTTTAAGACTTACCAAAGGCTGTCAGCAGAATGGTATTGGATGGGTATGAGGAAGGATGTTTCCCGTTATGTTCAAGCTTGTTTATCCTGTCAGCAAAATAAGGCTTCTACAGTCAGCCCTATGGGACTTTTGCAACCTCTTCCCATTCCCGACAAGGTGTGGGAGGACATTTCCATGGACTTCATCAAAGGCCTTCCAAAGTCTTCCGGTTGGGACACCATATTGGTAGTGGTTGACAGACTTTCGAAATATGGACACTTCATTCTTCTCAAACACCCTTTTACTGCCCCAATGGTTGCGCAAGTTTTTGTTCGGGAGGTGGTTCGTTTACATGGTGTACCCTCTACCATTGTCTCGGATAGAGATAAAGTGTTCCTCAGCATTTTTTGGAATGAGCTCTTCAGGCTTCAAGGTTCTCAGTTGGCTAGAAGTACGGCCTATCATCCGCAATCAGATGGACAGACGGAAGTGGTCAATAAGGGTGTGGAATCGTATCTCCGTTGTTTCATAAATGGCAAGCCTCGTTCTTGGTCCACATGGATTCCATGGGCAGAATATTGTTATAATACGTCGTTCCACACAGCGATCAATTGCACTCCCTTCAAGGTGTTGTATGGACGCGACCCTCCTCATCTTGTTCGTTACTCTCCTGGCAACACTTCAGTTGCTTCGGTGGAGGATCAATTGTTGGAGAGGGATGCCGTGTTGGATGACTTGAAGTTTCATTTAGTTAGAGCCCAGGAGTATATGCGTCATTATGAGAACAAGAGCAGGAGAATGGGACACTTTGAAGTGGGTGATTTGGTGTTTTTGAAACTTCAGCCTTATCGCCAGCAGTCTGTGGGACAGAGGTCATCTCAGAAGTTATCTCCGAGGTATTATGGGCCATATCCTGTGGTCAAAAGAGTTGGGGAAGTGGCATATCAACTGTTGCTGCCAGAGGGGTCGAGGATTCATCCTGTTTTTCATTGTTCCCAGCTCAAAAAGTCTGTAGGGCAAGGCCATACCCCTTCTCCTTTACCTGCCCAGCTAACTTCTGACATGGTGCTTGAGGTGCAGCCTGACTATGTTCTTGGAATCAGGAACAGCCAGCAAGGTAATCTCACCTTGGTCGAGGTACTCATTAAGTGGCAGCATCTTCCAGATTCTGAGGCCACTTGGGAACCCTTTGATGACATTAATGCTAGGTTTCCGGAGTTCCACCTTGAGGACAAGGTGAAGCTTGTTGGGGGGGGGGGTATTGCTAGAGATCATCCCAGACCTCCAATATTGGTTACATACGCAAGGAAGAAGCAGGGCAAGGGGAGTGGAATCAGTTAGCAATGCAAGGGCAGAAGAGTCTTTCCTCTTATAATTCTGTTAGGAAAAGTTGTTATAGAGAGAGAAGAATCTTTAGTTTTGGGTTTAGCTGGCTAATCTTATTTAAGGGAGGGATTTTCTGTTGTAATAATCATGCTAAGAATTTTGTTAAGCTTTGCTTAGTGGAGAGTTGTATTGATTATTTTTCTGTTGATCATCAATACAGACTATCAACCTCTTTTTCCTCTGTTTATCTTACTGATCTTCTGGAAATTAGCTTGCAAGGCAGGTTAATTCCTAGCACTGTCCCACACAATTCCAATTTACTCAGCATGATTAACCATTTCAAAGAACCATATTTAAAAATCTTAGCAGATCCCCAAGTATTCACAGACAACTGTTAGGTATTCCCCAAAATTTAAAGAGCTAGTCCTCTGGTTCAGTAGTTTCTACAATCAAGTGTTGTCCTTTGCAAATTTCAGCCAGTTCGTGATGAAGGTCTAGGATCATGGCAATTGACAATGAATAAAGCAAAGCTAGAATGTTGCAAATACTAAAACATGTAGCAGACTAACAGCTCCAGGCACACTCTTTGTCACAATTAGGGGTGCTTATCGAGGGAGTCGATCACGAGCTGAGGGGTGCTCTGACTCAACTCGAAAACTTTTTACATGTGTTCAACTCGTGCTCGCTAAAGTTTCGAGCAAATATGCTCGACTCGTGCTCGTCAAAGTTTCGAGTCGAGTCGGGTAGCTCACAATCTGCTCATTAAAATTTTGGTCCTTCTATTATTATATGCCTTTATTTATTTTATGTTCAGTTTATATTGTTTTCCTTAATATACATAGATATTATTAAAAGTTTACTCTTTCTTTTTTTATGATATAAAAAAAGGCTCAATAAGTGTCAAATTTGTTTAAAGATAGTAACTTTGTTTGCAAATTCTATATTAATAATATATTATCGAGTTGCTCACGAGCTTATTGAGTCGAGTTAGATCTTGCTCAACTCGTGCTCGTTAACATCTCAAGTCGAGTCGAATTTGAGTCGAGCTAACTCGAGTCGAGAGTTTTGACCGAGCGTTAACCGAGTCGAGTACGAGTTGCTCGCGAGTTGCTCAACTCAATTAGCACCCCTAGTCACAATCAAGAGCAATCCAACTCCAAAAGATAAACTCAAAAGTGCAATAAGCAAATGAATAGCACCATGCAAACCACACACCCATTTATTAGTCCCTTAGAAAATAATCAACTTTAACTCCTCCTCTATCCATTTCTACTAAAAAATTCCAAAAATAAAGCAACTTTGCCACTCCATAAGAGTTCTATGATCTTAGAAATAACAACAAGAGCAAGATAAGACATTGAATCAATACAGTGCATGAAACCATGAATTGGAAACTAGAACCAGGAATTCACGTTGAAAAAAATACATAATTAAACTGTGCATGATTCTTCGTGTGATTCTATTTGGGGTATGTTTACATTTTTATCATCTATCACAGCCTTAGTTTTATTGCAAGGTCAGAGGTATAGGCTCACTCAAATTTGGACATCTTATCTTACAGCCTTGTGCAACAATTTCAAACTTATCCTAAAGGTAATCAGGTTCAAATTGTTTTTTTTTTTTAAATACACACACACATGCCCCTCCCTCCCCCCCCCCCCCAACTCCACCCCCACACACACACTCACAAAAAGAAGTAATCAGTTGAATTGACCTGTGAATCAACCTGACATCAATAGACCCAAAACCAATTCAAGGAACCCGTTTAGCATGTCTCAGTAGAAGGCTCTTTTTTAGGCATAATAAGAATCACAGTTGCACCTCACTTATGCTTACCTTTATAATTGAGGCCTTTTGGCCCTTTTCTATACACCCAAGAATAATGGAAATGAGAACATAACATTGTAATTGCCTCCAATACTTTATCTTACGTAGTATAATACAAGAGACTTAAGATGACGTTAGTCATTAGTGCATTGCAGACCACATAACATCAAATTCATCCAAGTATGTGCCAATGTAAAAGTCTCAACCTAAAGTCCATATTTGTTGACAAAGGCATAGCAAGATTTTTCCAAAAAGTTAAAAATCTAGCAATTTCTAACCTTGTCATCAACATCAGTGAAATTCCGAACATATGTAACATCATAGCCCAATTCCTTCAAGTATCTGCATAAACATATCGAAACATATCATATCAAAATTCTGCATATTAGTATGTTTTCAAGATAGTAACAAAATAAATATCCTGACAACCAGCAAAAGTAGGAAGGAGCCGAAAACAAAGGAATTTACAATTTTCTAGAATCAACCGCATTAAAGCATATTCACCAATTTGGTCATACATTTAAAATCCCGCTCATGGATCGCATATTGTAAGATTATGAAAATCCAAGAGAACAGCACCCAGAATTCCGACACAACTATTCATTTCATCAAATGGTTAATAACCAAGATCTAACGCGGTTTATTGACTAATTAAGTTTTGAAGGAAAGAATTCCAATTTGGTTCATTCAAGCTTTAAATGATATTGTTGATCAAGTTTTTTTTTATTTAATTCTTATTTTTCTCAGTTAATTTATAAAAATACTGTTAATTTAGTGTTAGCAATGACTATATACATCAAATTCCATCTCTCAAAAAAAATGTATATCAAACTCCAGTTATGATTTAAAATTCCAGAATTCAAAATACTGCTTCAAAAAAATGGAATTTAGAATTGAATTTCCGGGTAATCAAATCCAAAATTGAAATTACAAACACCACCTTAAGGAAACATATAAACTAAAAAAAAAAAGGTCGACTTTCGAATAAATCCGAATTCTCAATAAAATAGTACACTGACAAACAAAATCCCCCAATTCATTAAACCCTAATTCCAATTAACATCAAATCAGAAAAAGTAGAAAAATCGAAAACAATATAAAATCGAGAAATTCGAATGAGATTATACCGGTAAAGAACATCGAAAGCAACATAAGCACGAGCATGACCAATGTGGCTGAAATCATACGCAGTAACACCACAAACATACATTGAAACCTTGTTGGGAACCTTGGATATGAAAACTTCCTTTTGCTTAGTCATGGAGTTGTAAAGCATAAAGGTAGGACGATTGTTCGACTTCACATCTTCTTCCGCCATTGTTGCGGAATTCAGAGCTCAAAACCCTAACTTTACTTTACTTTACTTTTTTCTTACAGGAACTTAACTTCTGTTGGTATCTTCTCTCTTTTTTTTGACAAGATCTTCTCTCTTTGTAAGTAAATAAAATAACGACAATTTAGTACGGAGTACTTAATGATAATTAAAACAAATAAACGCAATTATAAATCAGTAATTCACGCACCTTTAGCTTCTTTGATCTTCTCCTTTTTGGCAATAGAATTCTCTATTTACCAAAAAAAAAAAAAAAAATGAAAATACAATTCAGGCTTAGAGCAAGATTAGCCCTGTCTGGTCTTAAGATTTTAACTAATTTCCACATCAGATTTTATATTAAATTTAATTATTTTTTTAATTTTAATTATGTTAAGACTCCTTAAGACTCAATCAGATTTATCTCTTCAATCCTAAAACTTATTTTAGATCTATTTAAAATATTTATTAATTTTTTTTTTGTCTTTTAACATATGTATTTCAATATTTTTTTTTGAAATCATCTTTAATCGTCCAGGGAGTCGATTTTCTATTTCGGCCTTGACTAGTCGTAGGAGGAGTTTGTACCTCAATATGTTCCAACCCTTGTTGGCTAGAAAATTCAGGGAGTTGGGAATTTTGCATTGATTGTGAGGGTAGATTTTGATTTTTATTGCTTTGAATCAAGTTCATAAAAGATTGCAAATCAAAATTTTGAATGGGATCCATATTCAAAGAAAGCTATAATATTATACGTTCTCTAGTTTAATTATGACTAGGTACATACATGATAGATATTAAAAACCAACCAACAATAACAAAAAAAATAGGATAATTTAAATTGATAAACGTTGAATATATTTTTTATTGATAATTGTCATCAAACGTTTTTTTTTTTTTTTTTTTTGGAAAGAAATCAAACGTTGTTAAATCATGATTGGTATGTATGAATATTTTTTTTTTTGCAACAAGATAAGTACATAATTAAGATAATATAAAACAAGCAACATGATTTTTGTATACAAAAAATTAAAAACAACGTTCACATCTATAAAAAAAGAATTTTTGGAACAACGTACATACATTTTTTTTTTTTTAAACAACGTACATAGATTTTTTTTTTTTTTTTTAAAGAAATGTACATAAATTATAATGTATTTAAAGAACTAAAAAAAAAATTATTATCAAAACACCGTGTTTTGATGTATATATAGGGAAAACACTGTGTATAGTGTATAGAGTTGAGTTTTAAGTTGAGTCTTGAGTTTTCAAGACTCCACTTCAGATTTTGTTAAGACTTAGCTTCTTAAATGCATTAAAAAAACAAAGTCTTGTCTTAAGATCACAAAATCAAAAATGATGATGTCATCATGAGTCTTAAGACTCAGGGCTAATCTTGCTCTTATGTTAATTTGTTATAAGACGGACAATTTGAGGATAATTTTAATAAATTTTATGGTAACTCTTAATTTGTATTGAGTTTCATTGTATTTAATGCGTAAAATCTAATAGATACATAATATGAAAACTAATATGATTAATCTAATACATTGTAAAGTGTTTTTTAAGGGTAAAATTTATATCAGAAAAATGGTAACTTTTGTATTGTATTAAGGTAGCTTTATATTTACCTTTCAAAAAAATAAAAGGTAACTTTATATTTCTTTCAAAAAAAAAAAAAAAAAGGTAACTTTAACACGTTTTACAATAACTTAATGAAACTCCACCTTAATTAATCAAGAATATGGGTCTAAAATTACACTAAATATAGTGGTTATATAAAATGTAAAAAAAAATATACCTATACACAAATTCTTACATATGAATATATGATTGATCACACTGTGTGCCTAGCATCATGAAGTTCTAGCATCATAAGGTTAATTTGTTAGCACTATAGGGGTTAATCGCCTCAGTGTTACATGGGTTATATCATCAATGTTACAGGGGTTACTCGATTAGTGTACTGTTATAGGACTTACTGATCAATCATTGTTAAAGGAGTTACTTTACTCTTTTACAAGCTGTCACACGGTGTAGTCAGCCGCACACACAACGCATTACTAATGTTATACTCTATCGTATGATCTTATCCTTGTCAAAGAAAATTACAAGTTGTTTTTTAAAGGAGGTCAAAGAATTGTGAGAGCCTTAAATATTTAAGGTTAGATCATACACGAACTCATGTAATTTCCTCTATTTTAAACAAAAATAACAAAAATAAATTACAGCACCTTGACAAAGAATTATGAGAGCTTTAAGGTTAGCTAAAACCTCTAACACCATTAGCGATTTTAGATAAATTTAATATTAATTTTTATACCGACACATAGAAGTTACATATAAATAATCAAAATAAGTATTGCATACTTTTTATTTAACATTGTCAATTGCCAAAATAATGAATAAAATTAATTAATTAACCAAGACCTCAAAACTCTCCCTTCAAAAATTTCTCAAGGGAGTATACAAAATATAGTCACAAATCTAAAAAAACAATATATAATAAAATAATTTCCCTCCCCCAAAAACTTAGTCCTCTAATCACTGAAGCAACAAACTAACATTCTAACTAGTTCCCTCAAAAAAAAAAACATTATAACTAGATTCTTGACCTTGCATCTTCATTTGTGCATAAAACTTCTCAATAAATTTCTCAGCTCTTTCATCAACTGATGACAATAAACCATATTCACCATCACCAATCTCCAACATCTCCTCCTCTTCCTCCTCGCCGCCGCAGCTACTTGTAACTCCATATTCAATAGGAGGAAGAAACTCCATTGATGAGTAAACCTCATCTCTTTCTTCACCACCAAATTTTCCTAAACACAAACACATAAATAACATTGACTGTAAACCATTCTTGTTTCTCCTTACATTGCTAAAATACTCCTTTTTATTGGTAAAAATCAGAGGAGTGTCATTTGAAGGAGAAAATTGATATTCTTGGATAAACCTATAATTATAATGCCTGTAAAACTTAAACTTCCCAGATTTTTTCTTGAAGAAAATTACATCAAAAGAAATGGGATTTCTCAGTTTTGCTAATTTCACAAGGCTTGAGACTTTCTGAAGAACAGAGGATGGTTTTTTAGGCATTTTTTTGTGTTGATTTTTGGGGATTATGAGACTTTTAATTAGAGGAAAGTAGTAGGGTCAGATTATAAATGGATGAAATTGAATTGAAGGTATAAATATAGGGAAAAAGAGTGAATCTGAAAAGGTAAGCTGGAAAAGGTGTGGTGGTCGGTTAAGAGTTGCTTCATGGGTTTGTGGAAGTAGCCGTTATAACCACCAGGTTGGCGCTCTTGTGCTTTTCGTGTTTTTAGATCCCATTATACGTAGTAGTTTTTCTACTAGGCGCCGTCACATGAGAGTGTGCTACTTTTACTATGCATTTTGTGAGTTGATTAATAATTTAATTACTTAATTAGTTTTAATCAGTTGATTAATATTTGTTAACTACAACTCTACAAGTATACAAGTAGTCCAGTATTGGTTATAATTATTGGATCTTTTTCCCAAAGTATTACTACGGGCCTGTTCATATTTACTGAACTGAGCTGAACTGAACTGATTGGAGCTGAACTGAACTGAACTGAACTGAACTGAACTGAACTGAACTGAACTGAACTGAAATGAATATTTTATGTGAGAGGGAAATTAAGAGCTGAACTGATTGGAATTGAACTGAACTGATGGAGCTGAGATGAACTGAACTGAACTGAAATTAAGTAAATGTGAACAGACCCTACCTAGGCAGAAATTGACTTGAATAATTTGTGACTAGATGAATGAATGAATCTAAGATTTTAATTATTTAATTTATTGTATTTAATAATTTCAGATAATAATACAAAATTTTAATTTTAACTTTTTAAATGTAATTTATAATATGACTTTATTCATTATAGATGAATTTATTAACACCTACTATATGTAATTAAATTGGATAATTTTTTTTTTTTGAATAAATTGAAGAGTAAAATGTTAGCCAAAAAAAAAAAAGTTGATATAAATTAAATCTGTACACATATAAAATAAATTAATATACTTACCAATAAATGAATAATTGTTGCGAAATTGATCAAAAGATTGTAATTATAAAAAATTAAATTTGATTTTCCAATCATTTTTGCTAGAATTTAATCATCTAATTAAATTAGATCAACATGTAAAAACAAAATTCAATAAACAATACATAAACAAATAATTATAAAATACAAGTTTATTTTCTTATTGGTCGAAATAATTACATTTCTTATGTGGTGCTCCGAATTCTCTCAAAAAAATCTACTTTATTTATATATATTAGATTAGATTAGATTTACAAGTATTAGTTGAGTAACTAATCTCTTAAAAAAAAAAAAGTTAACTAATGAAGTGGATGTATACACAATGAGTATTATACATATGCATGTAATCCCACCTTATCATGTACACGATACATCCATTCCCACCTTATCATGTACACGATACATCCATTATTTGTTTGAGGTGAGAATTGAACTCTCTCACAGAGGTGGAAGGAGATCCTCCAAATCTCCAATCACTAGACCAATCTTGCTTCTCATCACCAGTATGAGGTAGTGCTATATTAATTCGTACTTGTATGGTGTACTTTGTATTATACAAATAAGAAAAGGAAAAAAAATCTCCTCAAAATTGTTGTTTACCTGTCACAATTTATAATTTATATTTATGATTAAAAAAAACACTCTCAAGGTAACTATAGTAGGGGAAAAAATAAAAAAAAATTAAAATAAACGGAATGGTCGTTTGTTTAACATAGCTAGTGTTTTGGGTGTTTTTGTCTCTCAAGAGAGTTACGTCACAAAGTCTGGTCCGGCTCGAGTTGTACCTGCAAAAACACGGAGACTCTAGTTGGTGGAGCTCCGCCTCCGACGGTCAAGTTAGTAACTTGAAAAGGAGCAAAAAGTGCGGAAATTTAGGTGGGGATCTGCTTGGATTACAAGTTCAGGTGTTCTCTGATGTAAGAGAATAATGATGTAATAAATGATTGTAGACGTCCTCAAAATGGGAGAATATCTCCCTATTTATAGGATCGTTGGGAAATGTGCCCCTCCCTAGGTCACTCTGACCTAGGACAAATGGGCTGCGCCGCAAAGTGCGGGTTTTTTGGGCACTGAGCCCTTGAAGGCCGCAATTCAGAGTGAGTATCTGGGATATCCACGTGTCAGCTGGTGATTGGTCTGAGATGACCTGCCAGCCTTGACACGTGGCGCTCCCTCATTGGTCCAGGTGTTAAGGGTATTTTTTACCCCATACAGCTAGCATTTTGAACAAAGAAAATGTTGTATTAGATCTCATTATGTTAGACTGTGTATTAACTTATTTGGTTAAAATGTTTAGGATGGTTAAACCTTGAAATTATATTTAAATCTATAGAATTTGCCCCATGTGAATCTCTTTATTAAAACATAAGATAGATTAATTAACTCTATTTTGTAAGAAAAGATAAATAGATATAACAAGTTTTTATAATCTAGATCATCAAGGCCTCATGGGCTTCTTTACTCTGTTTACCTTTTGAATGAAAAGACTAATACAACAACAATACAAAATTCTGTACTAAAACAGTAAAACCCAACTTTATAGAATAACTTTTGTATACATCCGGTGTACAGTAATTTACTGTACATCGGGGGTCACTTTTTATCAAATTTAGGGTCACTTTTACAATTTTTTGGGTAACTTTTATCAATAAAGTATAAATACTTTATAACATTTATTTATGTTAGGGTAACATTTATCCATATTAGGGTAACTTTTGCTTATTTTAGGGATAACTTTATAACGGATGTACAATATTTATTGTACATCCGATTTAGTTAAAAGTTAGTGAACTTTATAATATCTACCGTAGTATTTTTTTTAAAAAAAATAAAGGATATTCTAACTTAGGTTCATTTCCCACCAACATTTATTTCATGGCTTGCTGCCAACATTCCATGGAATGATATGGATTACAATCAATAAGGTGGATTATGCATTATTACAACATAAAGTAATTAGTAAAGTTATTACTTTTTTTTGTAATTAGAAATTAACGAACTACGGAGTACTCAAGAACAAATCATAAGACATTCATATATGATTTGTCCTACCTATAAGAGATCGAGGAAAAATTGAGTCAAAAAAAACTTCCTGAATTGAGTTCCTAATCTTCCTATAGTGAACCTCATGGTTTCATGGACATAAAACACAGTCATTAATCTTATCGTCGTCATCCATATGAGCGGACTTGTTTTCATCAAACTCTATGTCATGAAATGGTGAAGGCCCAGATGGAGCCGGCGGCCCTCTAGGAAGCCTACCTTCGAGTGTATCGTACACATGAATCCATCGATGATTGAATCCTCTACCACACTGAACTCGCGCTGCCATTCCAACCAATATGATCACTAACATGACGAGAAAAGTGTTAAGACCATTCGAACTCATCGAGGATCTTCCGGTTGGTGAAGACACTCAGCTCTTATCCAACACGATCACTTTTGTTAGTTATGATTTTGTTCAATTGTTGTGTTACATCATGTACATGTTATATATAATAGTGTGATCAGAATGTTGCATATGTTAGACTTTTCGGAGGATTTTGCTTGGTAATCAAATTCGAAGAACTAAAAAAAGTTGAATTAGTGGTTTTAATCTCCACTTCTAGTGATGACTTTTGGTGTTTAAGCGTTGAAAATTGAAACATTCAAGTGTAGAACACTTCAACATAAGGAATGTATAGCAGCCAATATTGAAACAATATTTTGGTTACTAACTAATGTTATTAATCAGTATAGTATATAACTAAAGTACTCCGTATATAGATAGGTGTTACTAAACGCAATTTTGTCAACGAAATTTATTCAAGTATGTAATCATATATTTCCAAAGCTGAAGTTTTGGACTAAGGGCCTGTTCACATTTACTTAATTTCAGTTCAGTTCAGTTCAGTTCAGCTCTAATCAGTTCAGTTCAGTTCAGTTCAGTTCCAATCAGTTCAATTCAGTTCAGTTCAGCTCTTAATTTCCCTCTCACATAAAATATTCATTTCAGCTCAATTCAGTTCAGTTCAGTTCAGTTCAGTTCAGTTCAGTTCAGTTCAGTTCAGTTCAGCTCAGTTTAGTAAATGTGAACAGGCCCTAAGTGTAGTGTACTAATATGACATATTTTGTAGGTTAGCAAGCTAATAAGCTATGGTTCTTTTTAAAATAAAACCAAAAAAAATTAGTTATATATTCAATTTATTACTACGTATTTTAGAGGTATATGCATAAATATAAATACACTATTAGCTTGTATCTGCAGCTTGAATTGGGTGCCTTATCTTCAATACTAGGTTAGGTCCCGTGTCATGCACGGTAACGTGCAATAACTACGTAGTATTTTTTAATTAACATTATATTTAACTATAAAAAATAAATTTGACTAAGTTATCAATTCATAAAATGGATTTATTATGAAAGCCTATTATTAGCAAAATACGATATTTTAAAATACATATGTAAGTATACTTATATATATTTCACCAACAATTTACATAATTTTCTTTTGGTTTACCAAATAAATATCTTAACAATATGTATTTAACCCGTAAATAGGTTTCTTTTTTGGACATTATTACTCATTCTTTCTTACATAGTATATTTTTCTGAATAATCAATCGGCTTAAAACATTTTTTCATATCTTTCTTGGCAAGCTAATCATACATAATAAAATACTAAATTTTTTTTTTTAAAAAATCCTTGTTTTAATGGTAAAGTAGTACGTAACACTACATATGTCACAAATTATGTTAAAAATTTGTTTTTTTTCCCTTATGTTTATGGTATTAATATATTTGGAAGGATATATTAAATCTTTTCTAACATTTTATTTATGTTTAAAATTTGTTTCCTAATTTGATTTTTTTTTTTTTAAAAAAAAAAAAAAAAAAACTAAGAGACACACCAAGAAATGACATGTGTCATTGCTGGTGTGTCCTTTAGTATATAGTTATTGATATTAGAAGAAGCTTTGATGTTCGTTGTTTTCGGGGCAAATAAAATGATCTATTTTTAATAGTTGTATAACTCTAGTTATTTATATTCAAGACTTGATTGTTCCTACCTGCTTTCTAAATTTTAGGCTTTTATCTTATTCTAATACACCTTTTTGATTGTTTATTTTGTGTAACTTTTTTAAAAATTGAGAATTTAATTTGTTGCAAATATACTATGTTGAATGTTATTATTGTTCAAATTAATGGGATAATTTAACTATGGCATTAGAATTTCCCAAAGAAAAACAAAAAACCAAAATTTATATAAATTTTTTTTTAAAAAAAAAAAACTAATTTTTCTTTGTTTTAAATAAAACCAGAGAAAAAACCCATAAAATGAACCAAACCAGTTCAAACGAATATAAAAAATAGATAAATTCCTTCCAAGCTAATAAATTAGATAGTTTGGGAATTAAAATTTATAATTAGCCGTTTTGGAAAATACTTTTGTAAAATTAGCCATTTTAATAGAAGATCCCACATTAGAGAGAAAACATAATTTATTGGCTTAGCTTCTCATTAATCTTACCACAAAATATATACTAGTTATAACCTTCCTTAACTTAGAATTAAAAAATATCCTAGAATATTGAAAGAAGATGGTCAAACTGTGATTTGTCAAGAGCTTTAGTAAAATATCAACAAGTTGTGCCTTAGCTTAGTCAAAACATGAGAAGGATAAATCAAGCAGTCATTAATTGCATCCCGAATGAAGTGACAATCAACCTAAATGTGCTTCGTTCATTCATGGAAATTAAAACTGGGTTCTTTGCGATGTGTAGAGCTGACTCACTATCACAAAACAATTTGATTGCCTTTAGATGTTGAACACCCAAGCTTAACAATGCAACAAAGCTTTTAGCCACTTGAGCTCACAAGTAACCCCGGACATGGACCTGTATTCCGCCTCAACCGAGGAAAGAGAAACAGTTGGTTGCTTCTTTGTTTTCCAAGAGATTCGATATTTTCCAAGAAAGATAGAGAACGCCGAGTAAGAGGACAAGCGGCCCAATCAGAGTCACACCACCCTTGTAGAGTCAAGTCACAATCAGAACTCAAAAGTATACCCTGGCTCGGAGTTCCTTTTAAATAACGTTTGTACCACCCTCAGAGCAGCATCCTAATGCTCACTACGTGGTTCTAGCATAAATTGAGACAATATGAGGACCGAATATGCTAGATCAGGACGAGTTACTGCAAGGTATATCAAGCGCCCTACTAGTCTGCGATATAACTTCAGATTTGATAAAATTGCGCCACTAGCCATATCATACTGAGTTTGTGATTCTGCTCTATCGGAAATCCACTAGGCTTTGCACCCAAAAATCTTGCCTCAAATGATATCCAATGTATATTTACGTTGACATAGAAACAATCTTACAGAGCTACAAGCAACTTAAATTCAATGCCCAAAAAATATTTCAAAGGACCAAGGTCCTCCATCTTGAAACAATCACTGAGATAGGCTTTAAAAATAGTAAGAGCTAGGGAATCATTACCAAAAATAATAAGATCATCAACATAAACTAAAACGTTTATTTGAACATTGGTCTTAGTATATGTAAATAGTGAATAATCAGAGTAAGATTATAGAAAACCGTATTGTTTTAAAGCCGTAGTAAGTTTGGAAAACCAACATCGGAGAGTCTGTTTCAAGCCGTACAAAGATTTGCGCAATCTGCAAACCAAATTAGGATATGAGCTTTCAAACCCGGGTGGAAGTTTCATGTAAACCTCCTCACTTAAATCACCATGTAAAAATGTGTTGCGAACATCTATCTGTTGTAACTCCCAATATTTAGAAGCTGCAATAGCAAGGATAGTACGAACTGTTGTCATTTTAGCCACCGGAGCGAATGTCTCATCATAGGCATTTTTTTTTATGATTTTCAAACACAACCAAGTGAGATTTGAGGCGTTTTACCTCTCAATTAAACAAAAATTTGGTCTTGTAGACCCGTTGATTGCGTAAAGCTCTCTTGCCAGGAGGAAGACGCTCTAAGCCTCTAAGGTCCATGTCTCATTATCTTTCAGAGCCCGAATTTCTTCTTCATAGACTATCGCCAGTTTGCCACCCATCATGCTTCATAGCTTCCTCAAAGGATTTCGGGTCGCTCGGTGCTTTGAACAAGCGCTGTAATAAATTTCCGATAATTCACAGAAAAAGTGTTAAAATTTAAATAATGTGCTAAAGGTTAGTTACGGAGTTCCTGGAGTCTGATTGGAAGGATGAAGTAGGCTCTTAGCAACAACAATGTGTGATATAATCTCTAAGTAAAATCGAAGCATATTTTTAGCGGAAACCACGACCCATCTCATCATTGTGGATGTGCTCATTGCCGGAATTGGATGGTTGTGTGGGCTCGGACACGTGAGGTTGACATGGGGAACTGCTCAATGTGGTGCGGCTGGACAGTAGTAGCCTCTTGCTTACGCTGTTGTGCCATGCCCTGCTATTGTGCGGTCAACACCACTTTGCGGTGCCTGCGGAGTAAGCTGCATCCGTGTTGTCTTGGAGTAAAGGTATTTCATGGTCTTCATCATTAATTAATTTTGTGACCAATTTTAACTTCACTAGCAGCCAAATCATCACTCCAATCATAATCAGCAAAATCCATATGAGCAAATCCTCCGTATCACTCATAGGAGTATCAATATTAACATCTTCCGGACAACTATAAGGAAACACATCTTCAACAAATTTCACATCACAAGAGACAAAAAATTCCTTTGTTTCAAGATCAAAAGGCTTCCAGCCCTTTTTACCATATGGATATCCCACAAATACACATTTTCTACTTCTACTAGCAAACTTATCCCCCCGAGTTTTTATTGTGAGCAAAACACAAGCAACCAAAGGTACGAATGGCATCGAAAGAAGGAGATTTATTGAACAATATTTCAAAAGGGGTTTTATTTTGTAGTAAAGGAGTAGGAGTAGGAGTTTGATTTATTAAGTGAGCAGCGGCTAAAACACACTCCCTAAAAAATAAATTGGTAAGTTGGCTTGAAACCTCAAGGCTCCCCCAACATTGAGAATGTGTTTGTGTTTTCTCTCCACTATCCCGTTCTGTTGAGGGTTTTCCTGATATATGTGTTTTATATGGTATTTTATCCCCCATCTCATGGTCATTTATATGCATATTTGAGCTCTTCGGAGCTACTTTTAGTACTAATGTGTGATTTCGAGTGTTTTGTAGAGTTGGCATTTGTTTTATAGAAATTTTCCCGGATTTGTCGGTAATTTCTATGGTTTTGCGGCCACTACAAGATATCAAAGCTTGTAGCGCATTCATGACCGTTGATTGTATGTAGCCCAAGACTGATCATATAAGTGATTAAGGGCTTGGTTAGTGGAAATGGTCCAAGCTATGGACTGGGTCCGAGCTATGGCCCAAGGAAGATAAGGATTGGGCCTCTTATGAGTTGAAGCCCAAAGTAGAAGAGAAACAAAGAAGAGTCGACCAATGGAGATCGGGCCCGATCGGGCAGTGTAACACCCCCAAATCTCCCTCTACGGAAATGCTAGTATAATAAGTATAATTATACCGTAGAGATAGACTTAGGCGTATTACCACCGCGTGATTACGCAAGGCTACTTAAAATACTTAACTCAATAACAAAACTTTGCAGCGGAAACTTCAATACTTCTCTTTATCACTCCCTCCGTCCCTAAATTACATTCCTCTTTCTCTCTATTATGTGAGGAATAAATGCTAGAAAGAGGAATGTAATTTAGGGACGGAGGGAGTAATAATTATAAAAATAGTAACATTGTCATGAATACTCTAAATCAAGACAAGACCAACATTTCTAAACTAGGTTAAGAAAATCCCAGGACTCCCATATGCTCATTCATGACTCCACCAGAAAACAGTCAACACTGCTTACCAACACGGTAAACAGGGCGAACCAAAACAAATAAGAAATACGGATTAGCAAATTATGCTAAGTACGATGAGTGCAAGATAATGTAAACTCAATTTATTTGCAAACATGCTTTTAAAATCAATTCCAATAATTAATCCAATAAATTCAAACTCATGAATCAAAACCAAATCTCAATATTCCAATAAATAAGATTTATAAAAACCAATTCAAATAATTTATAGTTAATAAAACCACTTCCTTTAGAAACCAATTCCTTTATTAAGAACCAATTTCTTTTAATCCAATTCCTCACCCAAGTGTGCACATCCCCCAAGCTAGTCTCCTTATATTACAAGGCTATTCTTGAGGAAAGACTAGGTCATACAAAGTCCATAGTCTTATCAAACCAAATCCGCATAGTGGGATTACTAACATGCTTATAAAGCATAAATAATAATAATAATTCAATGGTTCAATAATAAATCCTTTTATATCCAATAATTCCAAAATAATTCAAACTCCTTCCACATACTTTCAAAATCAAAACCTTTTAAATAAATACTTGAGAATAAAATCTCATAATAATAAATTTCAAAATCAAAAACGAACTCTTCCTTGAGAAACCTTTTACTTAATTCAACAAACCTTTTAAAATCAAATCCTTTATTTAAACACGATAAGTAATTCAAACCATTCAAAACATGATTCAAAAATTAATCATTTAAAATACTTTTATTAAAACAATACCTTCAAACATAATTTATTTCAAAATCATAATTTAAATCAATCACCATTCAAATCATATAAAACATGTTATTCAAACCAATCACTTTCGAAGGTATCTAGCCACCTAATGTACCTAAATCCTTGCTTAGCAAAACATACCAAAAGAACCTCATGAATCTTGATAGAACACACCCTACAAATAAATATAACCTTAATCAATTTAAGGTTAACAATTAATTAAAAAACCCCAATTATATGTACATAAACCTTTTAATTAATTTCTCATAAACATCATAAAAATATGATTTTATATAATTAAAACTACTCATAATAATTTTTATGAATCTCCCATAATAATAATAATTGAATAAGAGAAGAGAAGAAGAAAAGATAAGAAACTAAGGAAAAGAGAAGAATTAGATTTGCGTAGGGAAATAATAGTCCTTTGATATAGCTCCGAATCGGGTGATTCTTTAGCCTAACCTCAAGGACTTTTCGAGAGGAACAACTTTATGTGAAACGTCAATACCCCAAAAACAGACCAGAAAAGCCCGAAAATTGGCTTCAAAGATAAACGAAATGATTTGTGTAAAAATTGAGGAGAAGAAAAGAAGAGAATTGGTGTGAAGAATGTGAGAGGTATGAAGGGGTATTTATAAGCTAGTATGAGCATGAATTATGGTAGGAATATGTAGGAAGAATTATGGTAATTAGGGTTTAAGAGATTACTTGGAGAAGTGAGTAAAGAAATAAGGAAAGTTCCAATATTAAGGTGATTGTGTATAATTGAATATGGAAGGTATGTATGTCATGAAAATATAAAGGAAATTGGAATTACTTAGGGAATAATTAAGAAGAACAAAAGGCAAGAGAATATGATGATTGGATACTAAAAAGATGGAGAATTATAATTAAGGAAAATATGAGATTCCCTTACTAGTATTTAGGAAGATTTTGCTCGGTTTAAGGAATGAAAATAATTGTGTAAATAATATAGAATAATTAAATAAATAACTAATTAACTAAATACCAATTATTCACCAATAATTAACTAAGAAAATCAGATTTTCTATACATAGAAAATCCGAATTTCCTAGCTAAATAAATGGGAATTTTCGGCCATTTAATATAATAAATAAAATATAATTTTGCTTTAATTAAAATATCCGAAATATGTAAATAATCTGGTTTTTAAGATAAGATAAATGGATAATAAATCTTATCCAAAATAATGATTAGTTTTCAAAATGCTTTTGGTGCCAAAATTCAAATCTTATGTTGGCTCCAAATAATAAATTTACTAAAATACTCTTTTTATAAAATACTTCTTAACTAATTAATTAGAAAATGCGTATGAAAATACGGTGTATTACAGGCAGCCTATGGCTCGATCGGGCAGTTGCCCAGAACAAGGAATAAAGAAAAAAACGCGTATAATTTTAGGCGGTTTAGGATTTGTTGTTTGGCTAGTTTTCGAGCTTATTATTAAATCTCTTCTTGTAATCTCTTTTAGCTACATTTTCATTATTCCTCTTTTCATACTTAAACTTTAGAGAGATTCTTAGTTGGTGATTATTATTGAACTCAAGTTTTCTCTTTTTAGTGCAATTTATATTTCCATCTTTCGGTATTCTTCCTTCTCTCCTTTATTTCTTATATTCATTGCTTTGACTTTTTTTGATTTATTAATTTGTGCTTTAATTCAATCATGGATTTTTCATATGCTTTGATTAGCTTAGATTTAATTATGTGTGAGTAGTTTAATTTCTAGGGTTCTTAGAGGATCCGTAATTATTATGAAGGGATAAATTACTATTGTTGATTATTGATATTGCATGATAATTTCTTATTGTATTGTTTTAATTCTTTACTATTAGATTATGAATCGAGCAGATGTGATTTGATTGTAAAAGTATAGCAGTATTGAATTGATGAATCGACCAGATGTTAATTTGATATTAAAGGCTATTTTAATGGGAACTTAGATCTAGTAAATTGCGATGGCCTGTTAGATCTATGTTGATTAATAATTTGCTAGAGCCTGTTAATCATGTTATACGTGCAATATTAATTATTGGTTGTTTTGTTTTATCCCGAAATATTAATTATTGGTGAACCTGTGACCCTAGGCTTTTTATTATTGATTTCTCCCTATTTATTCTCATTAGTTTAATTCCCTTAAAAATAATTTAGTTACTTGATAGTTTAGATTAATTTAATTAATTAGGAATAGAAAGACTCGTTTCCCTGTGGGTTCGATCTTACTTCCATATTTACATTGGTTATAGGACTTAGGTAATACTTTTGATTAGGTGATACGACTTTAGCCTATCATTCCCACACACGAGGTTTGAAAAAGAATCCCAGTTGCAACAAAATAATCATGTAAACAATTAAATTCAGCTCCATTGTCACTTTGCATAATTTTAATTGTTTGATTAAATTGTCTATCAACCAAAACAACAAACGCCATAAAAATCTGAAAAAACTCAATTTTATCAATCCCCAAAAGAATCCAAACAGCCCGAGAATACTCAATAACAATAGTAATAAAAAACTAACAAGCTCCACACGACGAAACATGTACTGTCGATATGGACCCCACAAATCCCAACATATTTTTTCAAAAATTCTAGAAGCTTTATTGTCACTTAAAGGAAATTTGTCTCTCGGATGTTGAGCACGAAAACAAACTTCACACCCTTTTGCTGAACTACTTTTATTATTGCTAATGTGAGGAAGCAACTTAACTACTCTCTCCTAAAGATGCCCCATCTGTCTATGCCAAAGATCCAAATCTGATGTCGCTTCAACCACAGACACACGTTGCACCACATCCGGTTTGCTAAGATAATAGAGCCCGTCTCGCCTAAGCCCCGTTCTAATCACCTCCTTCAGACGGTCATGTATAACATACATATGTGAATTAAATTGTACAACAACGTTTAACTGATCACTGAGTTAAGAAATGGAAATTATATTGCAATTCAAATTAGGAACAAAAAAAAACTCCAGAAATTGTGATTTTATCAAACAAACAAACAGATCCGGCTAGAGTTGCAAGCAGACTATCACCATTGGGAAGACCAACAGGGCACTCAATTGTGTATGTGTCAAATAACCAATTTATATTTTCGGTTACATTATGAGTCGCTCTAGTATCAATAATCCAACTAGTGTCATCAAACTTACCACTTAATCGTTTTTCACGAATTTTTCGCATTACCCATAAAACCGACAAGTAAGGCTGGCAATTCCTGACCCGGCGACCCGATAACCCAACCCGAACCCGAGCTGAAGTTATTGAGAGAAACCCAAACCCGACCTAACCCGAACCCAAACAACCCAAATTCGACCTGATTTGACCGTAATAGTATTGAATTTTAAACTATTTTTGATAGTTTCTAATCACAACCCAAAATCAACCCGAAATTTTACTCGAACCTGACCTGCTGACCCAAATTGCCACCCCTACCGGCAAGAGACTTCCATTGTTTGGTTGAGAAAATCTGCCCTATATAGGACGTGTTAGGATCAGCAAGAGCTGCATTTGCATGGACCCCCTCGATTGAGTTAAGTCTAACCTTCGGGATAACCTGTTATTTCTTAGCACTTGGCAGGATCATGACCCTTCTTCTGACAATGCGGACATGGAGACTTAAACCAGCACCTTAAAACCTCGTGACCCTATTTTTTGCCGTGCGAACAAGTCTTGGGACCACGAGTACCACTAGTGGAAGCACGAGCACCACTGGTGACAGAAAAACCGAGTGCCTCGGTTGGTTGTTTTTCTTCGGGTTCTTTCTTGGCCAATCAAACTTTCTCTTCTTGTGTCACTTATTGATAAGCCCAATCAAGGCTTGGCAAAGGATCTTGTGAAAGTATATTAGTCTGCAAAGAATAGTAATAACTGGCATACAATCCCATCAAGAAATCATGAAGCTTAGTTTGTTTCCTGCGAACCTTGTGTGTCCTTCCTTCCATGCACTTAGAACAGCAACCACAAGAAATCAATGGTTTGTGGTGGTCCAACTCCTGCCATAGAGCATGGAGCTTACCACAATAAACAAAGACGACCATAGATTTTGTTTGCTTGCACTTTGCTAGAGAAATCTGAAGTTGCTGAACCCTCGGACCATTAGTCTGCGCAAATTGTTTCTTGAGATGATCCCAAAACTGTTTCACCTTGTGGGGAATATTTCAAACATTATCCCAAACTTGAACCCCACTGTGATCATACACTTAAGTATGGTGGCGTCCAAAGGGAAGGAAACAAGAGCAAAAGAGTTGCCAACAAGTTCTAGGGACTTGTAAACCGTTCACGAGGTGAATATTACACCCCTTAATGATCCACGACATCGTCAACTCCAGTAGGTCTGGAACCATCACTGGTGTTCGGGGATAAGGGTACGAATCCAATCTAAAAGAAAAAGAACCCGCCCTATAAAATAGGCCCGTACTTTATCCTACTCGTATTCATGTGCGCTTTCTGACTAACATGCAATCATTAGATTAACCCTAACATGATACTAACATGCTATTAGAAAGAATAAAACACTACTAAAAATTAAGGTTTTTGCGACCGCCACAAACGGTCGCAAAAACATCAAAAACGGTTGCAAAAAACTATTGCGACCGTCAACGGTCGCAAAGCGGTGGTTGCAATTTCGATGGTCGCAAAAAAACAAAATTGCGACCGGTTGACGGTCGCAAAATTATTGCGACCGTTTATTCTATTTTCAACGACAAGTACTAAGACGGTCGCAAATATGAAAAATTGCGACTGGTAAAGCAGCGGTCGCAAAAATCGATATTTGCGACGGCTTAAGGCGGTCGCTAATTAATTATAAAAAAAATAAAAAAAAAAAAAGAACAGAAACAAATGCAACCCAGCCTGCATTCACACCGTACCCACGCACCACCACTGCCAACCTCCCAAAACCACCTCTACCCACGCACCACCACCGCCAATCTTAACCCAAACAACCTGAAACTAAACCAAAATACAAAATTTAAATTAAAATTAACAATAAAAACCCCACTAAATTACCCAGCAAAAATAAACCACAAAATCAAACCAAAATCAAACCACAAAATCAAAATTAGCAAAACATACCTCAAACCCAAAATCGAAACGAAAATAAAACTGAAATTAACAAAAATAAAACCCAAAAATTAACAAAAAATCAAAACGAACATAAATTAAAAAAAAATTATCAAACTTTCTACCATAATTATCAAACATTCGAACATGAAAATTCAAAAAAAAAAATCAAACCAAATTCGGAAAAATCAAACAAGAAAAAAAAATATATAAAAACGAAAACATACCACAAACCCCGAATGGACTTTGAATTTCACCTCGAATTTGGTTTATAAGTCCAAATTCGACCATGAAAAGTCTAGATCTAGCCTTTTCATGGTCGAATTTGACCCTAAAAACCATTAACTTGTTTAAGCATGAGCTTGTGACGGTGGAGATCGTGGCGGTGCAGTGGGCTCGTGCTTGTGATGGTGGTGGTAATGGAGGTGACGGTTGAAGGTTGATGTCGGTGACAAAATTCGCAAAGCATTCTCATTTGCAGCAAGTAAAGTCAGAGAATAAATGAAGGAGAGAAGGAAAAATGGAAGAGATAAAGAAAAAATGGAGAAGAGGAAGATGATGGAGGGATGCGTAGAGAGGAGAGAGAAAGGAGAAAGAAAGAGAAGAGAGGGAAATGAAAATGAAAGAAAACGGCTGAGTGAACTATTATTAGGGTTAGGGGTGAGTGGGATCCTTTTTTATACCACTTTTTTTTAAAAAAAAAAAAAAAACAAAAAACTAATTACGACCGCCTCAAAAACGGTCGCAAATGTTCGCAAATTGCGACCGTTTCTATGACAGTCGCAATGGTCGCAATTTGCGACCGTTTTTGGCGGTCGCAATAGAATTGTTTTTATTTAGAATTATTTTTAACATGTATATTAATTTTTTAAAAAATTTTAAATACCTTTGCGACTGTTAAATAGCCTAAAAACGGTCGCAAATCTGCGACCGCCTTAAAAACGGTCGCAAATCTGCGACCGCCTTAAAAACGGTCGCAAATATTATATTTTGCGACCGTTTTAATGACGGTCGTAAAAAAACGGTCGCAATTTGACTGAATTTTAGTAGTGAAAGACACCCTAAACATGATACTAGAAAGCATTAAATAACATCCTAATATGATATTAGGAATTAAACAAATCTAAACATGCTTTCTACAAGAATAGAGCAATAAGATTACATACTTTGATGCCTCGTGCCTCTTTCTAATAACAAAATACACGCGTTAGTAAACTTCAATGAAATAATAAATCAAAGAATTAAATTAAAGAATTGAAAGGAAAAGTTAAAAAGTTAAGACTGGATTTGAGACCAAACCCTCAGAAATTATCAACCTTTCACGTCTATGGCGAAGGCAACTTCTAATATGGCTAGGTGTGTCTAGATCTAATGAATGCGGTATGGTGTAGTTTGAAAAGGCTAGTTTAGAAAGAGAGAGAGAAAGAAATTAAAGCATGTATTGCTCAAGAGAGAAGAGAGAGAATTAGGATGATTGTAGATTGTAGATGATTCAAAACGGAGGTCCAGGGACCATATTTATAGGAAATTAGTCCGGAAATCTGATAGAAAATAGTTCGAGTTCAACACGGAATAAAACTCCACTTCGTCGCCAAGCGACGAACTTGTTGTCCAGCAACGAAAGACAGTTTTTACGTATTTTGTTTTTATCATATCTTTTGATCCAGAAGTCCAAATAAGTCATATAATATTTCGTTGGAAAGATCTTGAAGTCTACTTTCCAACCCATTTAGAATCGGATTAAAATCTTTTGTATATAAAAAAATATGGCCGAAATAGTGGAGGGGTGTCAGTTTTGGATAGAGTTTCGTATTTCTTTCATATTTTTTTTATTATAGCTCGGAATTAATATTATAATATATCATTAGAAAGATAATTTCAAGATCTATCCAACCATATAAAATTTGGATAAAGATTATGAGGTACGAAAATAATATCTGACTATATTTGAACATCTTTAAATTCGAATAGAATTAGGATTTAAAAAAGAAAGTTTTATTCAAATTCAAACTCCATGATCTTATCTTTTCAAAAAGAATAATTAACATCTTTTAGAAACTTATAGAAGTTTCTAATTAATCCTAATTATTTTAGGAATAGGATTAAATCTTTGGACCCTCCATATGATCATTGGGTCGCAGGTAAAATCCGGTTTGGGTCCAATTTAGTATTTTGGCCATAACTTCCTCATAATTCATTAGAACTAGGCTTATAATATATCGTTGGAAAGGTCTTTGCAAGCCCCATCTAAATACACCATTATTGGACCCTTTTCATGGACCAAACTAAACTGGACTGGACGTTTTCATAACATAGAGCAAGTTTTCGAAAACAGAAAGAAGGATTTTTAATTAAAACTACCGCATCACTAGACTTTTCACACTTTCACTTAGTTCGATTATGGTTCAACGCGAAAGGTATTCATCACTGGATTTTGTTTTGGGGAGACATAATTGGGTGTCTACACACCTCTCGAAATTTCAAAAGTGAGGTTTTAACCTCGGCATCAATGGTATTCGTAATCCATGAAATTAACATGGCATTAATGGTTGTCCAATCGGGCTTTGTACATGGTGGTTACGGCTTAATGATACTATCGTCCAAGAAATCGAATTTCTGCCTTGCTTCAAGGGCGGTTTGAATGTCGGCTGCCTATTCTTTGTAATTATCACCTTTTAGGCGAGTTGGTGTAATAAAATTCCCGAGGCGATCTTAAGGGCCAAGATAATATGGTGAATGTGGTTCGATTTTAGGTGGTGGCGGTAGTGGTGTATCATCGCCGGCATGATTGATTAAAAAGGAGGAAAAAAAAAACCAACTCCCTGCTCTTGATACCATGACAAATTAGAGAGAAAATGTAATTGATTGGCTTAGCTTCTAATTAATCGTACCATAAAATATATACTAGTTACAATCTTCCTTAACCTAGAATCAAAAGATATAATATAATGTTAGGAAGTTAACTAGCATACAAAAGATAATATAAGGAGATTAATATCTTCCCAAAATATATTATCCCACATATCTCACTTTGTTTGTATCAATCGTGGATCTTGGACAAAAAAATGAGGGAGCAAAAGTTGTCAAAAAATAGAATACTTAACCTTTACATCCCCTAACTTTTGTAATGCTCATAAATAGGCAAGGTCTCGATATGATTATGTTTAAAAGCTTTCCGAAAAAAAGAGTGTTGGGAGGCCTAGGAGCCTTGCAGGCCTAAATCAAAGATTTTTGTGTACATTCGGGTTTAGCATACTCCTCACTACTAATTACTTATCCCTAGACTCTAGTATATGTAATTCTACCTACGCTTCCACTTAAACGATGCATTTAACCTCCCACTACCCCTAGTACCTACACCCATCAAAATGACACGCTTCACAAAACCATCGAGATCGCTTCCAACGCTAGAATACTTCAAAGTCGCCGTCGGTGACGATGGCGGAGATGAATAATTGTGTGTGTGACTTAGAATTGTATGATTTGTTCTTCTACTAGTCATTTCCATGGAAAATTCTATTAAAACAAATCTCGTTGATCGATTTTCCCATCAATTTGCCTCTCTTTTGTAAATATCGCAATAAATGTATATTAAATGAAATAATCATGTATCAACACAAGCCCCTAAAAGAAATAACAAACTCCACAAGCCTCACTCAGGGACAAACAACAAGCCCCAAAAAGAACATAACAAACTTCAATGTTTTAAGTGAGGCTTGTGGTACATTACAAACATGATCATTTTAAGGCTTGTTGTTGTTATGTTTTGGGGCTTGTTATTTTATAAGTAACAAACAAACATTATGACTCACAAATATGACTCTCAAACATAATCATTCGATCGGAGAACCCATGTTTAATCCCCCGCAACAACAATTGGGAGGGAATTGAAACCTAACCACCCAAAACTGATCCTCAAATTTAGATTAGCCCAAAGGGTGAAACGGGTGGAACACCAAAAAAAATTAAATGATCATTTTGGGGCTTGTTGTTAAATATTTTCAAAATGTTCATTTTGAAATATGACCATGTAAACCACAAGCCCCAAAAAGAACATAACAAACTCCACAAGCCCCACTCATGCACAACCAACACATGGAGCAAACAGGATCAGAACCACCTTTTAGAAAAGGTTTCCTACCTCTAAGAGCCCCAACTCCTTTTTGAACCCAAAAATAAATAATGTTAACTTCTAGGAAGGGCCCACCATCAAAACAAGGAGCAAGAGGGAGAGACACAAAATTGGACTTAGGTACAAATAAAAAGCACCGGGACTAAAGTATACTAAAAATACAATAACCAGTATACAAACCAGAATTACAGAATGATTTAATGCCTATCACTAACAGGATATCTACAAGCAACATTAAAAGTTACATTAGTGCAAAAGTCGAACTGATGCATTTTTTAAAAAAAACGAAGGTATTAACATTTGTGATGAATATATTAAATAATTAAAATCTCATCCCTGCGTTTTTTTTTAAATGCATCACTTGCATTTACACAGAGTTTTAGGAAAGTTATTTGCTTCAATATTATATTGTGCAAGTAACAAGTGGATGATTAATTTATTTTGATAAAAGTACACCGTGGGTCATGAAATAGATAGTATGTGAGAGAGAATGATTTATTTAATTATATAAGTGAGGACCATGAAAGAGAGTGAAATGATAAAATATTTTGGGTGTGGTATTTGAGAAGAGAGAGAAACAATAAATATAGTATAAAGTTACCAAATATAGAAGTGATGCATTTAAAAAAAAAACCCTAAATAGAAAGTGATGCATTTAAAAAAACGGAGGGAGTGTTAAATAAATTCTTAGGCATCTTAGCAGCTTTTCACAAAATATATATATATACAAATGTTCATTTTCATATTAATAAATATACATTCTCATTCTTATCATTTTATTTTAATAGATGTACATTATATTGCAATATTGACGACATAAGATGCTCATTTACTTTAAGGCTTGTTCGTTCTCAAATTAAAAGATGTTTTTTGAGTTATAATAATTTTCATTATCATATTGAAAAATGTATAATTAAGTTTGAATCTTTGTTCATTCTCATACATAAAGATATTCATTTGACTTTTAATATTTTTTATTTATATTTTAATATTTGTTCATCCTATATTTAACTATGTTCATTTTCTAATAAATGTATTTCATATTTATATTTGTAAATGTTCATTATTTTGTAAGACACATATGTTCAATTTCAGATAATTATATATTAATTTATAGACATCCATTTTCATTTTGATAGAAATATATTACGGAGTACGATATTAGTACATTTGGTTATTCACATATTATAATGTACTTTTACAGCAAAACCAAACACACCAAACCACAATTTCAATTACATAGTTAATTGTTTAATAATCTTGTAATGGTCAAAGAATAATTTACTACTGCTTTGTTTAATTAGGCAACACCACATCTAATGATAGTAATTAACAAACACGTTATTAATGTAACAGACAACAATTAACCTCATTATCATTCCTAAAAAATATAAAATCAAAACAAACATTATCATCTATGGCTAATCCTAATTGATTATGGATTACATTGTAACCATTTGTTTTGTAATTCTAACTCAGATTTCAAGAAAGATTTGTAGATTAATATGATCACGACATAAGATGCAATCATATTATCAAATCGACACACATTGACTTAAGAAATTTGAATGTTGCGCACTTGTCTCAGACAAGTGGGAGATTGAAGGAGTTATGTCTTCGATAAGTGCAATTACTAGATATATCAAGGATCACTATTATGGAGATAATAAGTTCATTCTATTGGGGCGTCATCCTCTGTTGCTAGACTATGAGAGATGATCTTTGGGTTAGTCAAATAGTCCAAAGCTTTTTAAAATGGATCCTATATTGGTCACACACAAGGGTATTGGGTTAAGCAAGTAAGAGGCCCATTAATGGGCCTCATGAGCAATTAACTAATCATGAATTGGATTGGGCTAGCATATTTAGATTGGAACTAGGTTTTGGGCTTTTGACATGGGCTCTTATTTAGAGATGAGATCTATAAATAAGATCCATGCCTAGGGTTTGTAAGATGTAGTCATAATTCACACACTGTGAATTTTGACATCAATGCAACCAATCCCAAAACCCTAATCCTCTCTCCAACTCACGGCCCTCATCCTCCCCTCACGTCCGTACGGCCGGCCACCCCTTGGTGGCGCGTGTGGTGGTTATCGTGGTGGTTCTTGGTTAGTATGTCTCTCCTCTCCGTTGAAGGTTGATTGAAGCGTTCAGTCACGACTAACTAGCATTAGCGGAGGTTTTAATCTGTGCCCGTGGACGAAGTAGAGGAATCACGCTTGGGGTTCTTTATCTCCCTTTGTTCTTGCTCGATCGCACGTGGAATCACGCTTCAAAGGTACAATTATTTGTTCTTTATGTGTTATGCATTAGATCCTTGGATTAAGTACTATATGAATATGATTCATGTTATTTCCGCTGCGTAGTACCTATAATATCCTACAATATATACATATCGGCAGCAATCCACCATCACCAAATTATGAGTGCAATAGTAGTGAAGCATCTGCGAACATTCTTAGTTTGAATTCGAGTGGCCAATTAGTTCCAAGTGAACAATGGCAGACAATTACAAGTTTGGTGGGTAATACCAAAATTTTTGAAAGCGTTTTGCAAGAAAAAACCTTATAAAAGGATCTTTGTTAAAAAAAAAACCACCACGATCACTTTTTTTGTTAAATGAAACCTCTCTTCTCTTTTCCGGCATTGACTCGATTTTTCAGGCGTTGACCCTTTATTATACCTACTTGCAGCCTATTGTTGGGTAATTAAACTTAGGGCAAGCCTCCCCAAATCACTCCAATGAAAAGTTTGGGCAAATCTCCCCTAAATCAAATCAATTGAAAGGTAAATTAGGGTTCTTAATCTATTTCTTCCACAATTGTAGTGCTTACCTCACCATTGTAGTACTCAATCCAGCGTTCCTCTCTTCTCTAATACTTCTCTTGTGCGTTGTTTTCTTTTCTCCAATAGTTGTGTTGTTGTTGCTAATTTTGAAAGTACAATGGTGAAAAATTATTGCGGATGTGACTTTACATAGTGAAGAATTAAGTGAGTTCAAAGCCCCAATTTTTACAATACTTGAAATAACAAATTAATGAATTATTAACACTTACCTTAGTTTATTGTGGCAACATTAATGGTTTGTACCAAAGGACTGAGAGAGTAACTCAAATTGATGTGATTGCAGAGCAAAGAAATCATGGAGGAAGGAGAGAGAGCATAGTATTCATGGAGGAAGGAGAGAGAATATATGGGGCATTAACTTTTAAGGGAAATTAATAGGGAAATAAAACTAAGGAGTGCAAATATTAAAAAAAAAATTGGGTGTAAGTAGGGAAAAAGAAAGTCAATGCCAAAAAATTCGAGTCAACACCAGAAAAGAGGGGAAGAGGTTTCATTAAACAAAAAAGTGATTGTGGTGGTTTTTATAACAAAGATCCTTTTATAAGGTTTTTTCTTGCAAAATGGGGCATTTGAAGGGTTTTTTTTGACAAATTTTCCTTTTTAAAACCTTTTGTTCGAATAATAAGATTGATGATACCTCTTCGATTATTGATACAGGAGCCACACATCATGTTACAGGAAAAAAAATCTTGGCTATGCAGCAGCACAGGGTACAACATTAATCCATGACCCACTCTCCCATGGGTCGTGGCCACCATAACAATTTTCCATCTGTCAAGCTACGGGATTATGTGACTTGTTCAATAATTGCTAAAAATCCGTCTGCATCCACTCTGTCTTCCAATCCTCTTTCTGGTACGCCTTATCCTTTAACGCACTATATAAATTGTGACATGTATTCTGTGAATTATCGCAAGTTTATTGCAGCAGTTGTCAGGGAAATGATCCAATATCCTTTAAAAAGGCCATGAAATATGAGGGTTGGCAACAAGCTATGAAAGAAGAAATAAAAGCATTAGAAGACAACATGAGTTGAACCTTAAAGCACCTTCCTCCCAGTAAGAAGGCTCTAAGTAGTCAATGGGTGTACAAGACAAATTTTTTGTCTAATGGTGATATTGAACGTCTCAAGTCTCGCTTAGTTGTCTTTGGAAATCATCAACAAGAAGGTATAGATTATGGTGAGACTTTCGCCTGGTTGCAAAATTGACTACCTTTCGGGCATTTCTTGCTATAGCCACTTCAAAAAATTGGGAGCTTCATGAGATGAATGTTCATAATGCATTTTTACATGGTGATCTGGATGAGGAGTGTACGTACATGAAATTACCTCCCGGTTTTGAGGGCTCGGATCCGAGTTTGGTGTGTCGCTTGAGAAAGTCTTTGTATGGGGTGCTGATTTGCATAACTGACTACGGCTCTGAAAGGGGTACGGTTTTCTTCAGTCTTACTCTCATCATTCTTTTTTCACATACACTAATGGCAATGTTCAGCTAAATGTCTTAGTTTATGTTGATGATCTTATTATTTTTGGAAATGATTCCGCTGTAATGATTATGTTAAAGGCTTATCTTTGTGATTGTTTCAAGATGAAGGGTCTAGGTCCTTTGAAGTGTTTTTTAGGCATCGAAGTTGCTCGTAGTAAATCTAGCTTGTTTTTTTGTCAACGAAAATACACCTTGGATATTATTTCAGAAGCGGGGTTATAAGGGGAAAGCCGAGTGGTTTTTCGATTGAGCAAAATCACAAGCTTAGCCTTACTAGTGGCGAGTTACTTGCGAATCCTAAGTTTTATCGCAGACTGGTAGGGCGGTTAATTTATCTCTCGGTTACTAGATCGGATTTGGCATATTCTGTTCATATTCTCTCGCTGTATATGCAAGAGCCTCGCAGTGAGCACTGGGAGGCATCTTTGAGGGTAGTTCGTTATTTAAAGGGCACCCCGGGACAAGGTATTTTGTTGAGTGCAGATAGTGACCTAACTTTGCAGGGTTGGTGTAATTCAGATTGGGCGATGTGTCCTCTTACTCGATGTTCGTTGACAGGTTGACTTGTGTTTCTTGGTCATTCTCTTATTTCTTGAAAAACCAAGAAACAACCTACAGTATCTACATCTTCTGCTGAGGCCGAGTATAGATCCATGGCATCGATCACAAATGAGTTGAAATGGTTAAAAGCCTTACTTTTGAGCTTGGGGGTTCAACACCCTAAGGCGATCAAATTGTTTTGTGATAGTCAATATGCCCTACAAATAGCCATAAATCTAGTTTTTCATGAACGAATTAAGCACATTGAGATTGACTGTCATATTGTTCGTGATGCTACTATAGAGGGCTTAATTGCTCCATCCTATGTTTCCACTAAGGCGCAATTAGCGGATGTTTTTACTAAGCCACTTGGGAAGACTCAGTTTGATAACCTTCTTTCCAAGTTGGGCTTTTTTATCCCTATGCCCCAACTTGAGGGGGGGGGGGGGGGGTATTGAAAGGATATATTTTGGAAATCATAGGATCTACTTTGTTAGTATATTTTGTGGCTAGAATATCTTTTGGTTATCTTTTGATAGTTTCTTAATCCTATCACATTAGGGTTAACTTTGTATTATATATGTGTTTCAGAGTCATCAATGGGAATTAAGCCGTGAGTTCATACAAATTTCTACATTATCAATTTAACAATTAAACTTGTCAAAGACTTGTATAATATTAGTACACTAATTGATTGATTGTATTCTTGAACTTTAGCAATTTCTTTAATTTTGAACGTAATTTAAATAATTGATTGTTAATATTTTGAATATTTTTTTGAAGAATTCTGATTGATTGATATTTTCTTTTCTTTGTTTTTTATTTATAGAAGTCCTAAATACACTAAAAAAATTTATTAATTAAAGCCATACGACAGCTACAATTGACAATTAACGATAATGAGCGAATTTAACAAAATCAAAAAGAATTAATCAAAGAAGGGCTAAGAATCTAAATACACAAATATAACAATTCGGCACGTTCTTGATTCGTTGTCTCATACAACTTTTTGAGTGGATCCGCCGTCGCTTCACAATTTTGTGAGAAAGTAAATTTTTGTGCTAATTCCGTAACCCGAATCCAAGCCATAATCAATTGTACCGGAAACCAAATTAAACACAAATAAAACCTTGTAATTTGAAGGAGTCCGAAAACTTTTCTTTCGAAAAAGATAGAAAAAACCTTATCTTTTGAAGGGGATAAACCGTACCCTTTCTTTTGAGGGAGACTATTGTAACCTAAGAAACAAAAAGCTTAAAAGAAAATAAGATTGGGGCTTTCCACCGGTGAAATTCGATGGAAGCCCCTTTAAAATTGACAAAGAAGGCTAGAGTTTAGGGGAGAGAAGAGAGAGAAAGGAGGTTAGGGTTTTTTTTTCTTTCGTTTTTGCTTTGTTAATTGACTTACTTTAAAAAAAAAATCTTTTTCATAATTGGGGAATTGGGTTTTTTTAGGTGGATACCATCATTTCACCCCTGACCTATGTACCGCGTGTTCGGCAAAATTTAGATGTGAAAATAGCTGTTAGTTGTGGTAATATATAGCTGTTAGCCATACAAGTATTATAATTTGTCAACAAAATGGTAGCCGTGAAGATAAATAATGAAATTATGAGTGTTCGGTAACGGTTGATTAGATGTTACATATATAAAAAATAAAATAGAAAAAATATAAATAAACAATATTTTTTTCTTAACACTATAGATTAACATGCCAACAACTCCCTCTAATCTTCAAAATCTAAATTTCTAACTTCTTTTTTAGAGATATAAACTAGTAAAGAACCCGTACGATTGCACGGCTTTAAAAGTTCAAATATTAAATCTCACAAAAAAAAAAAAAAAAAATTATAGTTTGCTTAATGTAATTAATTGTACAATACTTGAAAGACATAGTTAACTTAATGTGTACCCATTTATCACATTACTCATTAGTCATGACTACCTCTGCTCAAAACCAACACAACCTGGTTGGGACCGTTCTACCATGTCAAAACAACCCTCAAACCCCAAAACCACCGCTCTAACCCCAAAAAACACCATCCCGAAGCACAAAACTACTGTCACCAACTCAGAATTTCCTCCAACCATCCCGACATTACCTTACCACCTTGAAAACCAACCCCTACGATGGTTTTAGGGGTGTTTTGACGTGGATCAATGCCATAAAATTAGGTCAGTAGTTGAAATTCAGCCAGAGATAATATCTTACAACATTTTACTTTTTATTAGGTAATTTCTACAACATCTTTTTTAATAGGTAGTTTCTCACAAAATTTAGGTTTTATTTGATCAAAAAATCTTTAAATAAATAGTATAAATTTTAAACCCATCCATCAATCCCTAAGGTATGGCATTTGAAAACCCAATAAGATAAATGGATTTGACATTTTGAGTCTTTGATGCATACCAATACTTAAAGCATCAAATATAAAAAAGAAAATCTCATTCTAGAATTGAACCAAATGTCCAAACATACACTTAGTACTAAGAAAAATATAGTCAACCTTTGAGGATATTTAAGAACTCGATAGAGGTACTAATTACGAAAAATGTATTCAACAACTCGGTTGAGGTATTTGTTTTCCATGCTTGCATTCGCCTTACATACTACTCCGAATTAATTAAGATAATTTCCACCCAATATTACCCCGAATGGAAGATAGTAACTTAATAAGTATAATATGGTAGGCATAAATGAGTTATATGAAAAATTGTCATATTTTTAATAGGAACAACATAAAAGCACACAGATAAAAAAATATGAAAACATATTAATGAAGAAAAAAAAAACCCGGAGTGAGTAGTACCTCATACATACTTTCTTTCTTTTTTTTTTTTTTTTTTTCTTTTGAGGAATCATACGTAGTATTTCGTATATGTTAGTATTATTATAAAAATTATTAAACATATAAAAATATATATATATATATAAATATGACTAAGTATCATTCATAATTCTTTTTTTTAAAAAAAAAATTCATTCATGATTCACCTGGAATTATTAAAATCATATTGACATAATCATATATGTGGCACTAATAACTATTTCATATTTTCTTCAGAAAATATGTTCGCCTAGATGCAAAAAATATGTGCCCATGTTATACGGAATACTTTTAGTCAAACATTATATGATAAAATAATATCTCTCACACCTTGATTTTTTGGCAGATATGTAGATTGTACCTAAATAGAAGAAAATATCCTATACTATATCATACTATAATAGAATATTGCATTTAGTAAGAAAGGGTAGAATTACAAGAAACTTACTATATACAATTGTTTTTTTAAAATAAAATATAATCATACTTACCAAAAATGAATCAAAAGATGTGAAAGATATTATTCTAAGATAAAAATCAATCATTAACCAGAATAAATGATGTCAATGGTATTGCAATATCCCTACCTTATAAATCCCTACCTTATAAAAAGTGGGAAAAATCACTTATGAATAGTGTGAAGACAATAATATCCTCAAAATGTTAGTTTACATATATGCCCTCAATTCATATTAGATTAATTACCCTTTTATTTTTTCCTCTTTTGTTACTCTTAAACGCTCCTCCTATCTTCAAAAAAAAAAAAAAAAAAAAAAAGGCTCCTCCTTCCCTGGCTTCCTCCTCTGCCTGTCTCCTCTATTGAAGTGACTTATGAGTTCTCTATTGAAGCACTTAGCGAGCTTTCTCTCCTCCATTGAAATAGTTTCTGTGGTGAGGCAAATTTGTTTATTCATTTTTTAATTTAAATTATTGAATATCAAGTTCACAATCTAGGGTTGTTAAGTTTATTGTCTACGTTTTTTTTCATTAATTTTAGTGCTCATATGCATGCATCTGAATCAATTGTAGCGTATATTACGAAATTGACGTTTAAATTTACTGGCAATTGCAATTTAATTCCATAATTTCTACTTTTTTTCACTTTCTCTTGTCTTTGGTTTGATTGAATTTTACAACCCTCGATTAATTATTAAATTGAGACAAATTAAATTAATTGTAAAAAGGAGTTTGATTAGGAGACACCATTGTTGTCTAATATGGATACATGAGATATAGCCAAAAGAAGGCTCTCCAAGAATAAAGAACGTAATTGCTAGCCAAATCAATTAGTATTTGCATTGCAAGGAGCTGTTTCTTTGGAAGGGCTAATTGGATGAAAATATATGGAAGAATTCAGTCCCACGATAAAAACTCCTTTCTTATCCTGTAATGTTTCAATTCAATTACCTTTATAATATATTTATGTTTTGTTCTTTATTTTTTTGACTCAATTTGGATGTTTTTGTATAGAATTTATGTTTTGTTCTTTACTGTTTTTGGCTCAATTTTGATGTTTTTGAGTCAAGTTTGATCAACAGATTGAACTTAAAAGCAATAGAAGGAAGTACGGTTGCCAAAATTTTCGAACAACCAGCATGCTCAAAGCTCCTAAAACCTTTCGTTAACACTGAAATGGAAATTATTATACTTGTTCAAAGTAAAATTGGTGTAATTATGTATGATTTATTTTTTTTTTTTTTTTGTGAATATGGACTGGTACGGTTTTGACTTTCCCTTTTCTCTATTTATTATGTTCATCTCTTGACCATGATAATACTCTTTGGTCAACAAGTGAATGTCAATGACTTGTGGGATGCCTCAATGGAAAAGGTGATATATGAAGCTCATGGAACTTTGGCTCTGATCTCTCTTATCAATAATTTGTTCTTTACTGTCTGTCTGTTATAATTTCGTTTAGTTTTTATAAGTATTTTTAGTTTTTTTTATAGGAGAATAAGTCTTTTTAGTTTTGTAAAACATTATTTCTGAAAAAGTATGCTGTGACAATAAGGTTAAGAGTCAATAATAAAAATAATTTATTATTTTTACCAAGTGCTAATGATATTGGTCCTGTGGATTGGCTTTCTTATACATATATATTCGTGGCTGATTATGAATTTTGCATTTTATTCAATTGTGAAGATATAACATGAATATATATGTAGATATTCAAGCTCATGTATATGTCAAGCACATCAGTCTCATATATATTCTAACTAATGTTCTTTTGTGACACTTACTATACTTTTTCAACATTTAGTATGCATAATCACATACGTACTAACTTTCACTTAGAATTACTCCCGTAGAGCTCCAATAAATAAGAATTTTCAACATTATAAAACAATTTATCACGAACCTTAATAGTGTTACAAATCGGCTAGCTGTTTCGCGCGTATCGCGCGCGTCAGATCCCCTAGTTGATTAAAATATATATAAAAATTTCTTTATTTAAGAGTATGTATTTACGTGGGAAAATATTGAATAATAGAGTGACATGTTATTTTTGCATCTAGACGCCCTTTGTTTTAGTATAGTTATAGATAGATTTTTAACTTCTAATGAAACCTCTTCAAAAAAAAAAAAAAAAAAAAGAACCTTCTAATAAAAGCTATCTCTAACACCTAGAACTAAGTACTATTAACAATTACAATACCAAACACTTTTTTTAATCAAAATTATAAACCACTAAATGATACTGTCGAATACGCTTGTAATAGAGATTCTTTAATATGTTACCTTTTTAACCTGAAATTATTTTTACTGAATAGAAGGTTTTGTGTGAGTCCAGTTTATAATGCATACTTCCATCCCTTACCCACTGTCACTACACAGCCACTATCGACAGCCGGCGACCTTCTCCCTCCCATTCCCTGGTGCCGACAACCCTCCCCCACCCATCCCCAACAACCGTCGTACACCTCTAGTTGAAAATTTGATTTTTATATCTTCCCTAATTATATAATTTTTTATTGATTTATGATTTTTGTGGAATTTTGATTTTGATTTTTTAGGTATTATACGACGAGGCTTTACATGGGAACTCGGCCGAGGATTTCGGAGTATAGAGGAGAGAGAACCTCAGGCGAACAGTAAGCTTCGGAGGAGGAGTACGAAAATGGCGGTGGAGGAGAGGCGATCGAGGAAGGTGAAGGTGAGGTTGAAGATGAAGATAATGAGAAGGTTGACATTGATGATTGAGCATCAATGGCGGCAAGGTGAGGCATAGACTCCATTTTTTAATGCTCACATCCGACTCTAATTGCAGTATGAATTTGGATGTCTGGACTCTGATGATAGCTATAAGCTTTAATGCAGCAGTTAGGTAAGCTTCAATATGATATCTTCACTCTCCACATATCATGATTTTGTGTTGACAGATCGAAGAGCAGAGCTTAAATGTTTCATCATGGTTTTGCAGTGTGAGAGTATCTAACAAGTTAGGAGCAGAACACCCTAAGGTTGGTTATTTTTTAATATCTGATATATTTAACCTATTTTCTAATATATATATATATATATATATATATATATATATATATATATATATATATAACCTATAATATGATAATTATAATATAATATATGATATTTACAATTTAATATCTGATCATTATAATCTAATTTCGAGCCCTTTCCCTAAATAATGTTGGGAAATTATCTAATTCCCAAATTACAACTATTCTTTTTTTAATTCCCACCATATCGTCCACGTCACCGGTTCAGTGGGAATTTTTTTAAAAACAGGTTTATTAGAAAACCGCTACTTCCAGTAGAGGTGTTCTACTAAAAACCGCTACTTATTAAAACGCTACTTGAAGTAGCAGTTTGTATATTTACTAATTAATTTTTTAACAAAATCACTTTCTCCCCCTCCCTTGTAAAATAATTCAGCAGAATCATCCAAAAAGAATAAAAAAATTCAAACGACACTCCTCAAACAGCCTTCCAACGCAGCAATCCCCCGCGCCGGAAGTCATTTATGCCGCCGTCGACGCCTTCCTCACGGTTGTTTGCCGACACTGATTGCTGTGAGAAAATAACCAGAAACGAAGATTTATCAAAGGATTTGTGATTGGCGACACCGATTGCACGTCCAATTGCACCAATTATTAAAGGTTCATGGAACTTGGGGATACAACTATACAAGCACTTTCAGTTTATCAAATAACCAGAAACTATACAAGCAATTTCATAAACCGCTACTTTGAGTTGCGGTGTTTAGAGGAAAACCGCTACTTGAAGTAGTGGTTTACGAAATTAAAACCGCTAATTCAAGTAGCAGTTTATTCTCATAACACCGCTACTTCAAGTAGCGGTTTGTTGCTGGACCGAGAAAAAAAAAACTGTTTGTTTTCCTTAGCTGACGTGGACGGTATGGTGGGAATTAAAAAAAAGAGTAGCTGTAATTTGGGAATTAAATAATTTCCCAACATTATTTAGGGAAAGGGCTCTCTAATTTCTGACCATTGTAATCTAAATAATTTCCCAACATTTTTACTGATTAAATATTATTTGTACTGAATTACTTTCAAAATAATTAAATTTTGTAAATTAAATTTTTTGGTTTAATTGTCAGTCAATTTTTTACTACGTATACGTTGGTTATAGCAAATAGTGGTAGATTGATTGATCAAGACATGTGATATTTAAGATAAAAAATATATAACGACCTATATATATTGGTTGTATTGTACAGATTATGGGATCATGTATGTAAAATCTTATATGAATATCATATTTAAATATCTTATTGTAAATGATTAGGTATGCTATTACGATAAATTTTGTTACCCTTTTATAAAGTATAGTACTTGTGTTTACCACATATAACCGACTACACTATTATCAATATAAGACACAATATTTTATACTTGACAAAAAAAAAAAAACATGTACAAAATATATTTTATAACTATACAAAAAAAATCTTGTATGACAATATTTTGCAATGTATGGAATAAGTAACTTACATAAAAAAAATCCTAATAAAAAAGCATCAATGTACATGAACTTAAATTATTTTTAATGAACTGAAATAATTTTTGCTAAACTGAAATTATTTCTACTGAGCTGAAATTATTTTTACAGAATAAAACTAATTTTTTTTAACTAAAATTATTTTTACTTAATATAGTATTAATATAGTATTAATTTTTTTTGTAGGTAAAGTAAACAGGGCCTTAATAAAAAGATTGATTTGCCCTTTAAAAAAAAGAGATTGATTTGCCCTTTAAAAAAAAGAGATTGATTTTAATACTTCGTATTTACTTGCTGTCTTGCTGTTTAATTTTTGGCGAAGTTTAATTAAAAAAAAAAAAAAACCAAAAACGGTGCGTTTGATATAACAGGTATTAGGTGAAAACCTACTAATAAAACCCATATTCATTCTTGAAGAAATCAGTAGGGTTTTCCATAACAGCAGCGCCGTATTCTCTCTCCTCTCCAAAAATGGGACACTCTAACATCTGGAACGCTCACCCTAAGAACTATGGTCCTGGATCTCGTGCTTGGTACTCTTTTTTCTCTCCTCTTACCTTTTTTCCAGATTATTTTGATTTAAATTTTTTTTAATTGCTATTTTGTTGTGATTTTGTTACAGCCGAGTTTGCGGCAACCCTCATGCAATTATTCGCAAGTATGGATTGATGTGCTGCAGACAGTGCTTCCGTAGCAACGCTAAGGAAATCGGTTTCATCAAGGTTCTTTCTTTTTTCTTATTATTCTCTGTTTTATTTTGTCATTTTTTTTGGATTTGAATTTACTGTTTTCTGGGTTTTTCTATTGGTTTTGTTTGAATGATGGTTTTTTTTTTGTAAAAATTTGATTTCTTGGATTTACTGTTATCTGGGTTTTGCTAATGATTTGTTTGAATGATGGGTTTATTTTGTAACAATTTGATTTCATGGATAGGAGTTATTTTTGTAATTGGGGTGTTACATGATGAAAATATTGAAGTTGATTAGATGTTATGTTATGAATCAAGCAAAGTGTATTGCATTTGAAAGTGGACATAATTGAATTTTAATACTCCGTATCAGAGTATTTGCAGTTGTTGGTAGTAGTTTTCAGATGACTTTTTTTTTTAACGGATTTTTCAGATGACTTGGCTTTGAACAAATATCTCTCTTAAAAAATAGATGGAAACCTGTTCTTAGGCTGAATTTTGATTTGACTGTGATTATCTTGTGCTGTAGCTATGTTATACTTTGGACCTTTTGATGATGGTTGTGTTCTTGGCTCTTTAACTTAATGTCTGTTCTGGGCCTAGTGTACTTAGCTTCCTTATTCGACAATTGTGATGAGGGTTATGAATTTTGTGCCCGAAAGAAAAAGTCTTGTTATTAAAAATATGCGATTGAAATCCTTCAGCGGTATGGGATTGTGTTTGATAAAAAAAAAAGGGTATATAATTGAAAGTATGTTTCTGTAGAAGTAATATTCACCCAATCAATATGAATCCTTTGAGATAGAATGAGTTTTGATTATAAAATCAACGCCGGTGCTGAGAATTGGCTTGTGTGATCGCGTGACGCGTGTTGATATGAGTTTTGCATGTGGACCAAAAACCTATTAATAGATACAAGCACATTCAAACTAGTTCCCAAAAAATATAAATTTGTATTAAATTCGAACCATTAACTAATCCCAGCATAGAAGTATTTCTTGACTGCATCCTGCGAGTATTATTATTCATTTGATTCTAAATGCTCAGGCTTAGTGGTGGCTATATTGCAATCATGAGAACTGTTTGTGCCATAGTCAAAACTTGATTATCACTTGTATTTGCTCCTTCCTACATGGAACGATGATAAATTTGTTGCTTCATGTTGTGCCTGAATTTCTAATATATCGTCTCTCTCTTCCTTGGTTCTTGTTTCATAACTTTTATATCTCCAATGGGGGCAGAGTTAGCTAAATATGAGTACATCATAGATTCATAGTTATTTATCAATTATTCAATTGTACTCTATTTAGTAGAATTGGACTGTTATTTAGCCATATTGATGGATTGCTTTGTTTTGAGCTTTGCTTTGTACTTGCATCATGTCATTGCCTGATCTCGTTTTTCTTCTTTGCATTTACAGTACCGTTAAACAGCTGAAGTTGTGTTATGTACTCATGGAAGAAGCTGTTCCGGAGATCTCATATACTAAGCTATTGATGGAATATTTAAAATTTTGACTTGAAACTCTAGACTGCCGAACACATTATGTGTCTTTAAATTTTGTTATTGAATGTAGTTGGTTTAGATTCTTGAGTACTTGGCATTTATTATGCTTCTATAGTAAATGTTGGTTGCTTTATTTTAATCTGGTGCGTTGAAAGTTCAAGGTGTCTGCTCTATTTTTTTGCCATCAAATTTTATCAGAGTTTAACTTCATGACATGAGTTTATAAACAATCTTATTTACTATCTTAGGGTATCCCCTTAAAATACCGACTTCTGAGTTTGAATTTAGAAGCCTTGCCAGTGTACGAGTAATTTATGGTTACCAAATCAGTACAAATTTTAGACAAGGTTAATTGATTTTCAAATTATAATACAAATACAAGTAGGAAGTATAAAGAAATAAACAGGATGACAATTGAATTAAATTCAAGGAGCAAGTACAACCTCCATGATTAATACCAATTGGAAATGTAATTGCTCCTAATTAATCCCAAATACAAGTAGTTGCTTCGACTAGAATCCTATGAGTTAAGAACTAATGAAAGCTCCTGTCAAAAGAAATAAAGAACTAAAGAAAGCTAATGCGAAAGCAAAATGCAACCTTGACTGCTTGGTTTGACGTCCTTTCGTTTCTGGTGCTTCGTTATGTTTCTATAGAAGCTTTGGACATTGCCATCGTGGGGTGACGGGTTCTTTACAGTTCATCTTTCTTATCTTGAATGGCGGTTCTTGCCCTGTCTCTTTTTTTCGGCGCTCATCTTCATTTTGAAATCCTTTGAAATCTTTGCATTGGATATATTCGGAGGCTTGACTTTTTTGGGCCTTGTTTGGCTTTATGAATTTATATTGTTTGAATTGTCTCGATAGGTTTTAGATGCATCCTATTGCAGCTAAATAGCTACATCAAGGGGAGGCCCAAAACGTGTAACCCAAATCAAATAACACAGTCAATATGTCCGCGATTCACTCAAATCAACACCACGCTCTATAAAATGAACATTTAGTTAAAATATATGAACACGAAAAAAAATGAACATTTAATAACAAAAAATGAACACGTACAAAAATGAACATTTAATACTAAAGAGTGAACATGTTATAAGAAAATGATTATTTATTAAAAATAAACATGATTATCATATAATCATAAAATTTAGACCACAACCTTAAAAATGAATACATAAAAAAGAAAAAAAAATCAGTAATAGAAAAATGAACACGTAAAAATATGACCATTCAGTAATAAAAAGTGAACTTGTCCAAAAAAAAAAAAAAAAAAAAAGAATATTTAGTATATTAGAAATGAACCTTTATCATACAACCATAAAATTGGGATCATATATTTCGGAAATTCTCCAACTCAAAGGCAAATTCATTGTACAAATTATATAATTCATCATCACTTCTTACTTGTTTTTTCACTAATTCAGAGTATTTGTATTCCACAAATACAATTAGTCTATACTCACTAAAATATAACAAATAACAACAAATAATCAGAATTTTCTTAACCATCACAACATATATTCAAATTTGAATGTTCATGATATATTTTTTTTTTGAAATCATCAATACAGTAGTTAAAAATATAAATATTTGTCACTCTATATGTCATATGTGTTTATAATCAATGACAGATATATTCATAATAAATAACAAATCATATATTCTCATAATAAATTGTTCAGATTTTCGACACTAAATGTTCAGATAATTTAACTTTCAACGTATTGTAGTTAACTTTCAACCTAATAAAAATGAACATTTCATAAAAATATATGAACACTTTATAAAAATGAACATTTAGTGTTTAAAAATGAACATGTTACAAAAAGTTATGAACATTTAGGATATTATAAATGAACATGATTTTCATATAAGTTCAAATTTGTTGTACATAATTATTAACAAAAAATAAAGATATAATAAATTATATGTTCTTTTTTTATGGACTAAAATGTTTATTTTCAGTATACTAATTGTTCACTTTGTAATAGATGTTTATTTTTTTTTTAATTACTATGTGTTCATTTTTATTTTTTTTTTACAGAAATAAATAAGACTCAAGTTCGATTGTAATTATTCAAACTCTATAAAAAAAATAGTCAAACTAATCTTGATTAATCATAGAAAAAATAATTGTTGATTTGTCATAAAGAAAATAATTATTGATTTATAACATGATTGGGAATCTAAAGACTACCAACAAATAAAATCAAAGAGAAAGAAGAAAGAAGAAAGAAAATGAGTACACATAAAGCAATTCAATTACACATCAAAATCATACCTATGAATTAAAATTATAAAATCGAAAACCAATTTATGAAGAGTAAATTGAAAGTCATCAAATTCATCAAATTATAAATTAAAAAACAATTATAAACTCATCCAAAGTCTAACTTACTTAAAGTCAATTTATAAAAAACATAAAAACTAACCTTCATTAATAATCTCATTATGATTAACAACCAAATTCATAGTGATGCAAATAACAGAGTAGAGAGAAAATGTCAAATGAAATAGAAGAGAGAGGAGAGAGAAATTATGAATGAAAGATGAGAGAGAGAGAGAGGGGAGATAAAATTGAGATCAAAATTATTACTATGAAAGTGAAGAAAGAGAATAATTAAAAAGAAAACTTGAAGAAGAAGATGGAGCTTGTGTTTCATTTACTGGAGGCTGCGTTTTACCTTGATGTAGCTATCTTGGTTGCATTAGCCAAGAATTTGTGGAATTGTCTTACATTAATATTGGACTTTATTATCTTTCAAAAAATAAATATTGGACTTTATTAAACCAACATTTGTTATGGGATGAGTCTAGACACTTAAAATCAATGAAAAAAACAGGATTAATTTTATATACTGATGGCTTCACTTTTACTTGGTTACCAAGTGACCAAAAAATTCTCAAATTCTAGTCTTATGATAAAAGTCTCATCTCTACTAGCTTAGGGCCTGTTTTCATTGACTGAACTGAGCTGAACTGAATTGAACTGAACTGAAATAAAATGAATTTTTTGTAAGAGAAGGAAATTAGGAGCTGAACTAAACTGAATTGAACTATTAGAGCTGAACTGAATTGAAAATAATTGTATGAGAACAGGCCCGTAGCATTGGATTCACTTATTATAATAATGTTTTGATTTTCATTCCCCCATATTTAATATACTTTTACTTTCTACTCGTTTGAATTAGTGTGGTTCCCCTTTCTCTCACTCAATTGACTTTTTAAAATATATCAACCTTTTTTTTCCTGATACTTCTTTCGTTTCTTTATACTTGCAATACTTCCCTGAAATGGAAATGTCATAATAGTTGCAACACACTACAAAAGGAAGGTTTTTATAGTGGAATTGTACTAATATCTTTATTTAAAGCACATAGCCCACTTGATTATACACCTAAGAGCAACTCCAACGACAACCTAATTTGGCAAATAGCTTAGCTTGCCACATAAGCTTTTAAGCTAATTGTCATTGTAGCTACTTTGAACTCCAATGGCTAACTATTAGCTTACAAATTGAATGAATTTCACCTCCTTAATCAACTTTTTATATTTCATTTTATTGATTCTATTGTTAATTATTTTATGGTAAGTTTTTCTCCAAGCAAATTAGCTTGACAAAACTCATTTGCTTAGCCAAGCTAATTGCATTTTTTTAGGTTCTATGGTCAAGCTAATAGCTAGGGATTATTTAATATTGCAAACAAGTCCCTAGCTTCAACCATTGAAGTTGCTCTTACAAAGTTACAACCATTAAATCCCATTTTAAGTGTATTAATCATGTGAGGTTTACTTTTCTTAAATACTGTGATAAAGTGTGTGTTGCAACTATAAAGAAACGGAGGAAGTATCCTTTTAATATCAACCTTTATTTTTAGGAAAATTTCACATTTGCTATCGGGGAAAGCACCCTAATTCACATTTGCTACCCCTTTAATTTTTTATTTTATATTACTACTACCTAAATCAGAGTTTTTTAAAAATCACTACCACTTAACGGACACCATTGATATTTCCTTTACCACCACCCAACCACCACTGTTCAACATCAAACCACCGCAACCACTGCCAATCCACCACTGTCCAGCCAACCGTGAGCCTTCTCCTTGCCCGCGACTCCGACTCTGACCCATTTGCCTGAGCCTACCACCTACCCTGTCGGCGCCGGCGTCGCGTTCCCAGCCCCCTCGAAAACCCCCGCGTTCCCAGCCCCTTTCCCCTCGGAAGCCCCCTCGATCGCAGCCCCTCTCCCCTCGAAAACCCGATCCCAGCCCCTCCTCGTCCCCCGTTCCCTTTTCTAGCCGCGTCGGCGTTACTTTATCAGCCACTAATCGCAATTCCCTGCCACCCAAAACCACCCTAAGCGAAACCCTAAAACTTGTTTAGGGTGGTTTCGGGCAGGGGGTTTAGGGTTAGGGTTGTTAATTTTGGGTGGGGAAGGGAAGGGTTTCAATTCCGACCAATATTGCCGGCGTCGGCTGCAGCTTGGGCGCTGGCCGCCGGTAGGGGGAGGGGGGAGGGTGGCTGACGGGGAGGGCTAGGGTTTTTTGGGTGGCTGGTTTTAATTTTTTAATTTTTTTTAATTTATTTTATTTTTTTAAATAAACTTAACGGAAATCCTAATGGATTCCGTTAAATGGTAGTGATTTTAATAATTAGTGTGTTTGTGTGGTAGTAATATAAAGTAAAAAATTAAAGGGGTAGCAAATGTAAATTAGGGTGCTTTCCCTAGTAGCAAATGTGAAATTTTCCTTATTTTTATACATTAAGATGAAATAAATGCACCCTTAGATCAAATACATAAAAGAATACCTCATCATTTGAGAAGAAACAGTATACATTCAAGCTGATATTATTTTAAATGTTTATCATACTTTTACTATTTACATTCAACCTGATGATATTTTAAATGTTTATCATACTTTTACTAATTTACTTCCTTCGTTCTTTTTAATTAAATTGACTTTGAGCTTTTCACTATGGGAGAACAAAACTTCTAAGTACTCGGAATTGAAATCGGAACCAATTAAGAACCGACAGGTCCATAATTGAAATTGGGCTTGGTCCGGGTAATAAATTAAGGAAGCAGTTGCAATTTCAATTCTCGATTTTTTGGACCCGGAGTCGGTGGGTACCCGGTTACCCAACATATATTACACTAAATAAGTTTTTAAAAATAAAATTATGTTAAATGTATCTAGTTAATAAAATTTAAAAAAATATTATTAATACCTAATGTAAATAAAATAATTAATGCATATATAAATACGATTGTTACAGGTTTTAAAAAAAAAAATGCAAGTGTTAAACGCTAAAAATGAAAATAGACTAAAATAAGCACTCGTATTACGAGTATAATTTATACTCCTTCGTATATTTTAACAATTACATAAATAAGTGGGTACCCGGAATCGAAACCGAGACCCTGTGGTTTCAATTCCAAGTCCTAATCTTAGGACCTGGTTGAACCAATTTCAATTTCTATTTCGAATTTTAGGACCGGTCCCAACCAGCAGTTTCGGGTTCAAAATTTTGACTGGGTACTCGATTTGCTCACCCCTAGTTTTTAGGCTTGACAACACACATATTATATACAAGTAGAATTTGTTATATACACCCGGGTGCATTGTACACTCAATTAAGTCAAGGTTAGTTTTTATTTTTCATTTGATGATTAAATGAATAACAAACATCAAAATGAGAACAAAAACACTCATCGGTGTACCCAGGTGTGCATAACAATCTCTTTTTGCAGTATATATTGTTAATATATGTAATCATACTTTAGTTAAAATTATAAACTTTTACTAGTTTTAACACATCCATCGAAGCGAATCTAACAACATCTAAAAACTCAACATTACAATGTTTTTTGAACACATAAATCACAAAAGACAATCAAATGAATTTAAAATAAAAGTAAAATTTCCAATGTTGTGATTAAAAAACAACAAGGAAAATATTAAGTTTACTCTATGTATAAATTTATTTAATCGATTTTTGTACAAATAAACCGTTTTCAATCAAATCAAACAAAATCAAATTGAACGAGAAGTAACTATAGCTCAAACAGGTTTTCTGGTTTTCCCTTTTTACCCTAATTAATGATATCAACTAATCAAGTCCTTAAAATTTTTAAAATGACCATATTAGACACAATTTTATACTATTTCTTTTACATTTTTTTCTTAGAAAAAAAAAAAAAAGTCCCACAAGTAATACAAACGTTAAAACCGGTCGCTCGTTCGCTACTCCCTCCTTCCGCTTACCCTTGCTCTCACCCTTTACCTCTCATATATATTCTGTAATTCCCGGCGATTTGTCACATTCTCAACACAACCAATTCCAAATACAATCCTCTCTCTCTTTCTCTCTTCTCTCAATTTCCCTCTTCTCTTCCTCAACCTAACCAAACCCCTCTTCATTCATCTTTACTCCCCCTCCCTAATGGTGATTACCGCCGGCACGGCGGACTACGCCGACCGACACCGCAGACCACAATCAACGCCGTCACCGGAAAAACACCATCACCACCAACAACAACAACCTCAAAAACACAATCTTATGGCGGCGATGATGGTTCCAGAACGATCCAAACCAACTCTAACTCTCCCCAATTTCTCCTCTCTCCCCTGCTTCAACGTCACCTGGGGCCGCCGCGTTCAGCTCCGTTGCGTCAAGCAAGACACCCCCGTCGATCACCAAAACGACGCCGTTGACGGCGGTGACTCCGAGTTCAACCACCGTCGGAAGCGGAGATCCAGTGATGATGACAATGGTAAGATTGGGATCGAAGGATTAGGGGAGAAACTTATACTTGATTTTCGGGCCCAAGTTCATCAGATGCAAGCGGCGTTTCTTCAAAAATCTGACGTTGTTGTTCCGCCGTCGACGGCGGTTGAGACTAGACCTTGGAATTTGAGGACTAGAAGGGCTGTTTGTAAGGAGCCTAATAATCTTACCGCTTCTTCTTCGGATCGGAAATATATTTCTTCTTCTCCGGTAGTTAAATCTCCGGCGAGGAGAAACTCCGGTGAAGTTAGCGCCGGTGAAAATGGCGGTGAACCTCCGAGAGCGAAGTTTTCCGGGACTTTATCTAAGCAAGAAATTGAAGAGGATTTTCTAGCGATGTTGGGTACTCGGCCCGCTCGTCGGCCCAAGAAACGGCCCAAATACGTTCAAAGGCAAATCGATGTAAGTTTCAAAATTTTTTGATCTTTTTATTTTTTAGTGATATTCGTACTGTTGCATTGATTGATTTTTGGGTTAATTTTTTTTTTTTTTTCCGGGAAATTTTCAGGCAGTTTTTCCCGGGTATTGGTTATCGGAGATATCAGCTGATATGTACAAAGTAAACGAACAGCCTAAAACTGGATAATTTTGGTAAATTTTCAGTCTTTCAATTTCAATTTTTGAGTATTTGATTTGGGTGTTTGAGAATGAATATTGATTTTGCTTGTTGATTTGTATTGCAGAATTAGTAATGGGGGAGAATTGGTTGCTAGTGCAGTGTAGATATATGGAGGGAAGAATTTTTATTCTGCTGACAGAAAATGGTAAACTTTACAAGATTAATCAGAGGTGTTGTTTAGATTCGATCATCATCATCATCTATGTGCTCTACTGACCGAGAATTCAACGCAAGTTTCGAATTTTCGGGTTTTTTTGTTGTTGTTGATGTAAGTACAGTTTATATGGATAGAGATGCTAATCTTGGGTTACTACTATATAGAGATTCTTATGTTTTTGGTTTTGGAATAAGAGCGGTTTAATTCATTAATGAAGAAATCGAAATTTGGTTTATGATTTGTTTGTTTGTTTGGGGTTGATGAGAATTGATCCAAGTTTTGGTAATGTGCTTGGTTATGCTTATGCATTTGGATTGAATTTATTTTTTTGTGTAAAAGGAAATTGTATGTTTTTGTTGTTGGTGTTCCACCAGCTTCTCCTTTGGGCTAATCCATATCCGGGGATTAGTTATGGGTGGTTAGGTTCCCGTCCCCTCTCAATTGTACGTGGGGAGTAGCATTTCTAAGGAAGGCAAGTAATTTTTAGTGTGCAAACTAATGGTGGAAAACTTTGCTTACTTGCTGCCCTTTCTTTTATTCTTGGGTGTTTCGCCTAAATATAGGTTTTTGTATTGTTATTTCATATACTCCGTAGTATGTTGATGATATATTCTCTCCTGAAACTTGGTAGTTTGTTATTGTTGTTTCTTTAAGTTTCATGAAAGCGTGAAAACGAGGCATTCTTGTCATCTATCTCACTAAACAATTGATTTGGTTTGGATCCTCTTTTGATAAATTTTGTATTGCATCCAATTCAATCTATGCTATTTCTTGGGGGATTCTACATTGCAATATAGAATATTTGGTGTGCAGGGGCTGATTTACACAATGCCAATAGTCTTGATCCTGCTTAGTTCATCCTTAGGTTGTGTTGTTGTGCATGTATGGAAGACGCTATGTCGCTTGTCATGAAAAATTGATGCAAGAGACCATAAAATGGTTTTTACAACTGACCATATCTCCTGTGTGAATACCCGCCTTTTGCTGCTCGTTGATTGCTTCTGTGCGGAGTTATTAGTCTTTTTACTGGCGATGGACCTCTGTAGTCCATTCATTGGAAGCCTTTAGCCTATTTCTAGCTCATTTAATTGAGAGTTAACGCTGATATGATATCGAATGTATCCTTTCCTGGTACTATTGGTATGTTTGATTGATTCATTGTTCCTTTTGCAAAACTTTGCCTACATCGAAGTTTTCTTGAATCTTATAGAGCATTAGAAATGTTATGAAATGCCAAAGTGTTGAGCACAATGACATTTTCCGAGTAATTCGAGCTATCGAAGGTTGAAAATTGAGTTCGTTCATATTCGAGTCCCCGTATTCGCGCGTTAAGAGTGATGGCTTTGGCGGGAGAGTCCTTAGAGGGTTAGCATAAAATAAACAAAGGTGTTGATAGAAACATGGTAGTACGGAATACCTTTTTAGCGGTTAGCCTCCTTTACACACAAGGGGTTTGACACGCATCTTCTTATATAATTGTATATTCGTGTATATATTTGAACATGTGGGTTTAGACTTTGGAAGTAATTTTGACCGTTACGAACCGGGTTTAACGATCTCATCTGTTGGGACCCACTTTCTATTACTGCAAATCTGTTATCATTACTGTTAAATCTTTAAAATAGGTCATTTTTTAAAGTCACGTAATACCCTAATTTTAGTCGGAGCCCACCATCGAAAACCCCGACCCGGGATTGTAGCTCCAAGTTGCCCATCATTTGGGCTATATGATTTGGGCTGGGTATAACCGATTTTATAAAATGGGCTTTTGTTTATAAAGCAGGCTTAAATAGTGAATTATGTCCAATAGGGTTTCATGTCGGGACTTTAGGCCAATCAGTGTTGTTTGGTCAAGAGATCTAGATCCAAATAGAGAGTGTGGGACCTTTGGGTTAATGGGATAATTATAGTGGAAATTTTTTTGTAAGTTTTATGGTTGGTTTATGAATTTTATTGATGAAATGTTATGATATCTTTTTTGCTGCAGAAATGTTATGATATATGATTGTGATATGACTAATTTTTCTTTAAACTTAGGGCCTGTTCACATTTACTGAGCTGAATTGAACTGAACTGAACTGATTGGAGCTGAATTAAATTGAACTGAATTGATTGGAGCTGAATTGAGCTGAAATGAATATTTTATGAGAGAAGGAAATTAGGTTCTGAACTGAACTAATTAGAGCTGAACTGAAATGATTGGAGTTGAATTGAACTTAATTGAAATTAAGTTGAAGTGAACATGCCCTTAGTCGGCTTTCAAAATTTTCTTGAGCGGGAGATTATTGTAATATTCTTATTGGTCATTTTATAATTTTATATAATAAGATGTTTATAAGTTAAAATTTATTTTGGCTTAATGCATTATTTCAATGGCTAATATATTTAATTACCGATATGTAATAATCATAGAGGTTGTTTAGTGGTTAGCTTATTGGTCAAACTTAGCTGATTTGACTATAGTTGATCGACCAATACACTATCGGTGTATTTGGATAGAAGGAAATGGAGGGAAAGGAAGAGATTATAAATAGGGGGATAAGTATCTTTCATTTGAATAACAAATAAAGAAGAAGGGAATTGAAGGAAGAGAAATGGAGGGATAAAATTAAAAGAAATTAATCCCTCCAATAATGGAGAGATTTGGAAGGAAAACTACTGTTTTTTCCCTCCCCTCCACCTCCCTCCCCTTCTTTTCTTTCCAATCTCTTTATCCAAACACACCGTAAGGTAATTGGGGTGTTTTTATAATCATTTGATTTGAAGAGTTGTTTCCACCCCTATTAAATAAGCTTATTTGTAATAAGCTACTTTTTTTTCTTTGAAACCTTTAATAAGGTGAAATGACAACTATACCCTGTTAAATAATATGCTCCGCATTATCTAGTTTATCGTGTTAACATAGAAATATAGAATGATTAATGCTAAGTACAAGTTTTGTAATACATCACAAATAATACAATCGAAAGAATAAATGTATTTTGGGTGTATACATATAATTTTTTTTTATCTTTTTTGAAACATTGATTACGATTTTAAGAAATATATAGTACAATTTATGTTTTAGATATATAAAATCACGTTGGCTACATATGCAATCGTAAAATCTTCCTATGATTTGAATTGAATGTCTATCAAGAAGATCTATTTGCAATTATCATACAACTTTGGAAATTGATGCATTAAAGTTTTGAATTGTGAATCATAGCTTGTGATACACTTATTAAGAAAAGAGAGTGATTTTAGCAATGAGTAATATTCATAATCATGTGTACCAATTAGTTGTTGCATTTGGTAGGGAGGACTGTATACGATTTCTCGTAAGGACTAGCATCTAACCACTCAAAAATGATCCTCACCCAGAGTAGATCTCCGAATATAATCAGGTGGATTAGCCTAAAGGATGAATCAGGTGGAACAACAAAAAAAAATCATAATCATGTGATCGTAGGATTGTGGAGCTCATTTCCCTATCAAATATATACTCCAGTTTTGAATTAATCACGAGATTCACAACTCACAACGATTGGACCAACATAGGATTTTAGACACTTCACATCACTTTATACGGGGAAGTAGTTTATTGGATGTTTGTTGATCGGGTTTTATTTTTTAATTAACGTAAATAAAATTTTTAAAAAATTATGGGTTCATGCCTTTTAATAAGTTATAGAATTGTAACAAGTAGTTTAGGATGATTTTATACGCTAAGGATAGTAGTAATGCAACTAATATGGAATGGATAGAGTACAGTTTTACAGGGGTGATAGGAATAATAGATCTCTCCCTCTCCCTTTCCTCTTTTTCCCGGGTTCTCGGCCTTAATTAAACTAGTTTTCCTCAATCCTTATTTTCCCTTCCCTGGCCTTCCTCTATCTCCAATTCTTTTTTTCTCAGAAGGTTAGGAAGAAAGATTATCAAAACGGAGACTTAAAGGCCTCATAAATGTTGATACCTTGTTAGAGATAATATCGGAAAATAAATATATGTGTGATATATTTTCCGTATGGATCTTATTAGGAGAATAATATATTTAGGATATTTATGTTAAGATATTATTTAGAGAATATATCTTTAGGGTTTATGATTATGGTATATATATCTTTTAGGAATATTGTTTCCTATCTTATGTTCGTAGGTTTTGTATAAATACTCTACCTATTGATGAATAATAATCAAGCTAAGCTATTCTCTCATAATTAATTTGTCATGGTATCAAGAGCAGGTTAAATCTTGGGACCGTTCATAAAAATTTCCCCCCTGCCGGTGGGTTAGAAAGTTAAACCCACCTGTGGGATTCATATAATTTGCTTCCGCAATATTAATACTCTTTGAAATTTCTATTACATCTCCCTGGAGATGAAGAAAAGCCACGTTTGGCGTACTTTTTATTTTATTTTTTTTTTAAAAAAAACCATGGGTTCTAGCAAAGGGGCGTGGGAGAAGATCACGGACACCAGCAAAGGGCCGTAGCAAAGGATCACGGACACCAGCAAAGGGCCGTAGCAAAAGATCACGGACACCAGCAAAGGGCCGTAGCAAAAGATCACGGACACCAGCAAAGGGCCGTGGCAGAAGATCACGGACACCAGCAAAGGGCCGTGACAGAAGACTGCGGACACCAGCAAAGGGCCGTGACAGAAGACTGCGGACACCAGCAAAGGGCCGTGACAGAAGACTACGGACACCAGCAAAGGGCCGTGACAAAAGACTACGGACACCAGCAAAGGGCCGTGACAGAAAACCACTGATACCAAGAAAGAAACATAATTTGAAGGCGACATCACAAGAGTGTGCATCTCGGCTTCAACAATTTGAAGAATTTCCAATCGCAACGTTCGTGTTACTGCCGTTACGATTGCGGGAGGGTGTTAGAGATAATATCGGAAAATAAATATATGTGTGATATATTTTCCGTATGGATCTTATTAGGAGAATAATTTATTTAGGATATTTATGTTAAGATATTATTTAGAGAATATATCTTTAGGGTTTATGATTATGGTATATATATCTTTTAGGAATATTGTTTCCTATCTTATGTTCGTAGGTTTTGTATAAATACTCTACCTATTGATGAATAATAATCAAGCTAAGCTATTCTCTCATAATTAATTTGTCATACCTCCATTTTTCAATAGATGCATCACTTAGCTTTGAGTTTTTACATTACTAAATGTCATTAATTATATTAATTATTATTAGATTACTCTCAAAGTAAAGGCTAGTACGTAACTGATATCTCATGAATTTGCTACACATGTGATGAGATCAATAGCCTGCAAAAGACCAAGATGTTTGGGATCCTAATTCATGGAACAAAGTACAAAAGACTTGATAGTCAATAATCGTACGTATGTAACCCACCTTTAACGCCTTTTGACATCTCGTATAATCACCATTACCTCGCAACACCCAGGGGTGGTTCGTACATTTTATGAAACTTATTGTCATTTTTTTTTTCTTTTTTATTTTCTTGGCAATGAGGAAACAATTTTATTAATATGGAGAAGCACATACAATGACACAAATTCATACGACAAATTAAACGAGGCAAGCTCTACAATGTTATCTGTCATAAATGGACCATTATATTCTTGTTTCATGCTTATAGAAAGCTTTATTATAAAAACACATTATAATCTATATCCATTACCTATTTACTTTAGTCGATACATTCATTTAAAGTAAACTATTGTTAAATTTATTAACAAAGAGTTGAGAGGGGTAAGAAAAACATGGAAATAGTAAGAGTGGTATAGTATGTAAAATTGTCAATGGAGGTAAAAAAAAATAGTGGATTTTGAAAAAAGGTAAATGCTGCAAAACATATGATGTGTTTGCAGAAAAACAAAATAAAGTTTAATACAAGTAGTAAGAATCTTTCAAGTAAAATAAAATATCATGTGTTTCAAGTACATAGAATAATGTCACCTCAAAAATGAAAAATTGTACATCATTAAAAAAAAAAAAAAAAAAGAGACAATAATTTAGTTATAAATAACACAATTAATATAATAATGAGACAATTAAAATTAAGATGAATATGGAACAACATACAATAAAATACTACCTCCAATTTATATTAGTTGCAACTTTGGGGTATTATTTGTGAGATATAAAATATTTCAAAGTTGTAACTAATAAAATCGAAGGTAATATATGTTTTTTTTGTTTCTTAACATTCACCCTACCTATCGATCTTTTGCATAATTTTATATATGACAGTTTTCATATTTATGTACAAATCTAATACTTCGTAAGATCATATCATGTAATATGAACAAAAAATTTAATTTGATAAGCGAATTAAACATCAAAGACAGAAGGAGTACATCAAATCAAATGCGTGATATATAGAGAATTTGGGTTACCAATTCAAGGGGTTTAAAAGAAGCTCAATAATTTACACAATGCTTGAATCAAATGACAAAAATGAATTGGAAGAAAGGCTGTCATTTAAGGCTTCACGTTGGCACTGTCCTTGTTAAACCACAAAACTAGTAAAAATGAGTATTTAATTTCATATACAAACACGCTCACTCGTGGGCATGCACCAAGCAATGAGTCGTCTATACATAGAAAAATACTAAAAATGTTTCATTTCTTTTTCTTTCTATCTTTGCTACCATTATTACAAAATAATGAACCAAAACTAAACAAATCTACACTTACTCTTGAAATGTATGGACTTGGAAGATTTAACACTGGATTAATCCTCAAATTATTGTTATAATTACTACCATAACCATAATTATTTCTACTATTATTATCCTTTACCTTTCCCTTTTGAGATGATTTACCATTGCATACATTTTGATTTTGTTGTTGTTTGAGTGATTGTTGCTTCTTCAACTTATTTGGTGCAGAACCAGTTGAATTACTCCTCCTAAACAAACTCGAATCCGATTTCGAAAAATAATGATCACTTGTTGAATGACTTCTCCTCAACATTTTTGTTGACGACCCAATCAACAATTTGTTGTTACTAGTACAAACATTGTTACCATTATCAGAACAATTACTCAAACTGTTGTTTCTGCTAAATTTCCTCAACAACTTTGAATGAAAATTACTGGGTTTTTCTTCTTCTACTATCTTTTCCAAAAATTTGCCTGTTGATCCACTTCTAGATAATATTTTCCATGACCCAATTAACCCTTTTCTCTGACTTCTATCACAGTTCAAGCTATTACTTCTCCTGAATTTCCAAAACGATTTCGCCGCAACTGCAGCATTGTTAACTTCCTCTTCTTCCTCTATACTGTCTTCTAAGAACTCTTTTAAACTCTTTTTCCTCGTATCCGTAATCGTCGCAGACTGATGATCCAAACAGGGTATTACTGGAACTCTTTCGACAACTTCTTCAGATTTTTTAACCTCTTCTTCATTTTTAAATCGAGTAGGAACAATTTTTCCATCAGAGAAGAGCTCATCTGCTGACGACGACTGAAATGTGAGGGTTGCATCGACATTGAAAGCAAAATCGAAAGCTGAATCGACAAAGGAGCGATCCAGCTGACAGGAATAGTCGTTGATATTGGTACTACTTGTCTCGTTCTCATCCAGATCTCGAGAAAATGAAAGTCTGGGACTAATCATGCCAACGAAATTCTCGGAGAATACATCTACAGCCATTGTTGATGAGTATGATATGGAAGAGGGAGAAAGGAATATAATTAAGGGTAATAGAGAGAGAAAGAAAAATTGATAATTGAAGAAAGATTAATAATGAGGTTATGTTATTGAGTTGATTATAATTGAGGCTATTATTGGAGCAGTGCATTTGAAGCATTGGAGGGAATATTTAAGGTTGCAAGAGTGAAAACAATCACTATCAAGAAAAAGACATGGGGAAAAAATATTTAATGGTGTAACAGCACAGTTTTCTTTTCATTTTTTTGTCCTGATTAATTAAGAAATTAAAATTAAATGAGCCGCCCGTAAATTAAAAAATGAAAATGCTTGCCTCCAAATAGATATATTTTTTGGTTTTGTATATAGTCTACTCTTATTGAACATAACAAAAAAAGAGTAAGGGGGAATGTACTCCGTATATGATTAAGATTTTGGTAGGTCAGATTCGAGTTCTACATGAGAGAGTGATAGATAGCTCAATTAGTTAGAACTTCCTTCCCGATTTCAGGAAATTATGGTAGCGATTCTCACCCTTACCCTTGTGACTCCCTAAAAAAATAAAAAATAAATCGAGCTCTACATGTTTTTCTATGGTATCAACTATCAATTAGCTGATATCTTCTCAAATAAAAGATCTTTCACTATGAATGTATTTTAGATCCAGTTTTAACATACGACATTCTCTTGCTATGATTACGAGATGTATTAGAGAATATTATTCAGATATTTTTGTCATAAATTTAAGATGTATATAACCCTTATTATTTTATGTAAATATTACAATATTATATTATGATAGGTTTCCTAACAAAATTTTGATTTTCCATATTGTTGCACAATAAATTCATAAATAAATACGTCTAGACAAGGCACAAGGGTTACAAAAAGGTTATCCTAATTTAATTTACAGCTAAAATAATCAATTAAGGGTATGTTCATATTTACTTAATTTCAGTTCAGTTCAGTTTAATTTAGCTTTTAATTTCCTTCTCTCATAAAATATTCATTTCAGTTCAGTTCAGTTCAGTTCAGCTCCAATCAGTTCAGTTCAGCACCAATCAGTTCAGTTCAGTTCAGCTTGGTTCAGTAAATGTGAACAGGACCTAAGTTTAAATAAATTTTTATATATGAAAATTGAATAAATGGAAAACACCTTTGATCACGAGTGGTTGAGACGGGTAATTATTTTTAGAAGTGGTTAAAACTCCTACCATAATAAGAGTGGGTAAAAATGAAAGATGTAATGATAATTGGCATGGATTAAAGTGGGTAGGAATAGGGATTGGTTGCACCGAAAGGCTAGAAAAGAGAGGGAATTTGGTAAGGGAGTAATCTTTTTGTTACTTTCTGCTTTAATTTAAGAAAGAAGAGAGAAGAGATAAAATGCGAGGAATTTACGGTTTCGTGTTTTTATTAGGACACATAAGAAAGGCTATATATGGCCGTCAAAATAACGATGATTGTGGCCGCTTTTCTGGGTAAAGTCTAGAACTTGGTTGCATTATGTTTTTGCCATTTGGTCAAACTAATTCATCAAAATACTACCAAAGTTGCTCTCTTTATGTTTTTATCATTTCTTTTTGCTCCCTCCTATCAATCTATCATACTACTACTCAATTGGTTTCAAATTTAAGTAAATAAAGGTGTTGTTCTCTTTTAACTTAAAATTAAGTTGGTTAAGATGGGTTTGTTTGTGTAATTACTATGGGTTATATTAATTTTATTTATATGCATGCTATCCAAAGACGAACATGTCCCAAGTAAATTAATTGATGGAAAACGAAAACGCATAGCATTGAGTGAGTCTGTTTCACTATGAGTACACAATCCAAAAGTTGATACAAAGGTTTAATAACTTGTATGAAACTTTCAAAATTTTATATATATAAAATGTCCAGGACTTGGTTAGGAGTTACTCGATTAGTTAGGGGTTACTCACTTGGTCAAGGATTACTCGTTCAGTCAAGGTTTACTTTATTTGGGATTACTCGGTCGGTCAAAGGTTACTCAATTGGTTAAGGGTTACTCAGTTAGGAGTTACTTGGTTCAGATTTACACGGTCAAGGGTTACTTGGTCAGGAGTCACTTAGTCGATCAGGGGTTATTTGTGTGTTAGCTGGCCACACACAAAAATTGTTGTTTCTTATTAATAAGATTGATAAGTTATTTATTAGAAACATTCAACGTATCATAGATATGGCTACTTGATCCACTTACAAAATTAAATAACAAAGCCAAAAACTATTTATTTAATTAATTCAATTGATTGATTCAACCTTCAATTGGTTATCTTGCCAATGTTAAATAATTATAAATTCTAGTCATTTTCATTATTAATATTATATATGAAAGTGTCTTCATCAATAAATTCTAAAAAATCAATGACTCAAGACCCAAACAATCTTGCAACCAAAAGATCGAAAACAACGATTATATTACATTTGCATATTCTAATCATAACCATTAGAGGATTTAGAGCATAGATAATAACTACATCAATTTCATCAAATTGTACGAAGTATTATAAAATATAACATAATTATATATTCCAAATTAATGGGGGTGAATTAACAAATTGGTTAATTGAATTAGAAGTGGCAATAATATGGCGAACATCAAGAATCTAGTCAACTAGCATATACGAAGTAAATAATTGAGGAAAAAGCCTTAAAAAATAAGAAGACGACCCTACATTATCACACAAATACAGTTAGTTAAAACAAACCATCACAATCATATTTTATTTTTATTATCAGTCTTGCCTCATGCAGTATATATTCAGTTTACTGACAATTAGAATTATATAAAGTTTATAAGATCTATAACAACATTTCCACGTGGAATTTACACTAACATAAGGGCTTCATTTACATAGGTTCGAGTTCATCTTTATCTATCCTTCCCTGGCATATTTTGTTCCTTGTCAATTTGCCATAACATAAATAACGTGACTACTGCCTTGGTAGGGTGCAAAAATGACCCTCTTCCTATAGCATTTTAATGATGTATGGGGGACATATGTTTGCTAGTTTGTCACTCATAGTCTCCCATGGATTTATTATTGTTCCTTAATTTCAACACGTTTGTCGAGAAGCTGAGATGTAGGGCGTGCAACTCTTCTATATGTTACATTCGGTTATAACTTAGCTTTAACCTTCCTCTTGATGTATTTAGTGGCATTTTTATAAATAAAGATAGATACATATCGTGATAGAAAAGTACATTCACGTCCAATTTTACATATCTAACATTTTTTTTTTGAAGAGGAGCAAAGATTCAATTAAAGAGCCAAAACATCCGTGAGTACATAGGGGGATACATCAGTTGGAACACAATGATCCCAAATTTTCTCTAAATTGAAAGGAATATACTTTGCAAGGTTGTGTGCCACCAAGTTGCCTTCTTGTTTCACATGATTCCATTGAATGTTTGAGTAGTGAACCACTTTAGCCATCACATCACATAGCACAGAGTCAAGGTCAGTGAGGTGAGTTGCGTTTCTTGACAGCCGATTGACATCAATCTGGCAGTCAGACTCCACGATTGCAGTCTTATACCCAAATTTGCAGCCCAAACTAATCACCCATTCCATTGCTTTCGCCTCAGCAATTTCAACAGGCCACCACGCACGCACTCTTCTTGTGGCTGCAAACAGAACATCCCCTTTATCATCGCGCGCCACTAACCCAAGCCCACCCAACCTTCAGCACTTAAAGAGGCGTCGGTGTTGATCTTTATGGTCCCTGCAAGAGGAGGAATCCACTGATTCAAACTTGAGAAGGAGCTTGAAACAGCAGCAATAGCAGTAGACTTTGTGATGATTGTACTCTCTTCTGTCCATCTTAACACTCGTGCCATCAGCAATTCAATTAGGGAGTCTCTGCCTTGAAAAAATTTTAAATTCCTATCCTGCCATATGCCCCACATTAAGTAAACGCCTTTAATTTTGACCTCATTACTCAAATCATTCCAGCATTCAACAACATCGCAAGCAGATAATGAAGCTACTTGCATTGCTCTCTCATTTCATCACACCCAAGCTTCCACCAAAGGTCCTTTACTCATCCACACTCAAAGAAACATGCTGCCAGGTCTCTGATTCACACTCACACCATGCACACAGGTCAGTTTCAGCAAGGTGGCGATGCTTTAAAAGCCATCGAACAGGAAGCATTTCTGTGCAAAAACGCCAGTGAAAGTTGCGGGCTTTAGGGATAATATTCATCTTCCATATCTCAACCCATGCTTGATGAAAATCATCAAGGTTGCATCCTTTGCCCAACATGTATGATGTGTTGACAGAATACATCCCATTTTTTGAGAAAGCCCACGTTATCTCATCACTAGGAATTCGTGAGCTTAATGGGATTTCAAGGATGCATTTCATATCACGCTCATTAAGATACGCCTGCAACAAGTCATAATCCCATTCCAACTTTTCATAATTAATGAGCTCACTGACCTTTGTTATTTCCGTTAAGGGGTCACTAGTTGCAAAACGTCCATCATCATCATAGAGCCACGAGTCAGCCCATATGTTAATGCAATCACCGTTGCCCACTCTCCATAAGACACCTTCCTTCACAAGATCCTTCGAACCCCAAATACTTCGCCATGAGAAGCTGCCACCATAACCAAGAAAGGAGCCCATAAAATCAGTTTTTTGTAATATTTGGCCTTGAACGCCCGGCTTAGAAGAGAGGACGTGTTGGTTAGGAGTCTCCAAGCTTGTCTTCCAAGAAGCGCATCATTAAAAACCGACAAATCACGAAAACCCATACCCCCAAGGCATTTGAGAGTACACAAAGAATCCCAACTCCTCCAGTGAATGCGTTTCCTCCCTCCACTTTGTCCCCACCAAAAATTCGCCATAGCCGAGTGAATTTTCCTAATTACCTCAATAGGGAATTTATACACTCCCATAAGATACGTAGGAATTGCTTGGATGACTGATTTCAAGAGGACCTCTTTGCCGGCTTGAGATAGCAATTTTTCCTTCCAACCTTGCAGTTTCTTCCAGATTCTATCCAAAAGAGCTTCAAATATTCCCCTTTTGACCTCCCCATAATACTTGCAATACCAAGGTATTTTTCATGACGGTCCACTTCTTTCATATTCAAAACGCCTAAAATCTCTTCCTTTTGCTCAGCCTTAACACCTTTACTAAAGGACACTTCCGATTTCTCATAATTAATTTTCTGACCGGATGCTGCTTCGTACTGGTTGAAAATATCAACAATGTGTGAGCATTCCTTTCGGTTTGCCCTAGTAAAGAGAAGACTGTCATCTGCAAATAAAAGATGAGAGATTTTCGGACCCTGCCGACAAGCTTTCACACCATGAATTTCACCCCTAGCCACCCTACTCTAGATCATATGGGAAAAAGCATCAGCCACAATAATAAACAAGTAAGGAGAAAGGGGATCACCTTCACGTAAACCTCTAGAGGGGGTTACCGCACCACATACTTCACCGTTTATCACAAAGGAGTACTTGACCGAAGTAACAAGCGTCATCACCAAATTTACCCATCTTCCATCAAATCCCATCTTCAAAAGAAGTTGCCGTAAAAAACCCCATTTGACCCTATCATAAGCTTTACTCATATCTAGTTTCATGGCAATATGTCTTTTTCGACCCTTACTCCTCCTTTTCATAGTATGAAAAAGCTCCAGATCGAGCAATCAAAGCATTATCAGTAATAAGTCTCCTAGGGACAAAAGCACTCTGATTTTCAGAAATAATATCACATAACATATCTTTTAGCTGGATAACTAGACATTTTGAAACAAGCTTGTAAACCACATTGCAAAGACTAATATATAGGTCGAAATTCAATAGCCTTTTGGGGTTCTTTGACTTTCGGGATAAGGGCAATATTAGTATTATTAACACTTTCCGGAAAAAATCCACCACTTAAAACTCCGCTCACAAAATTTGCTATATCATTACCAACAATGTGCCAAAAACGTTGATAAAAAATAGCATGCATACCATCCGGGCCGGGAGCCTTACTTGGGTGCATTTGTTTTAGAGCCACGTGGACATCTTCTTTCGTGAAAGGCCTCATAAGCATGTCATTCATTGCACTAGAAATTGAAGCTGGTACATTTTTGAGAACCTGATCAAAAGCAAAATTAGTGGGGTTTGAGGATGTAAAGATTCCCTCAAAGTAACCACTAATAACTGTTGCAATATCTTCCTCTTCTGATCTCCACACACCTTCATCATCCAACAAGCCACTAATGGTGTTCTTTCTTTGACGTTGCGAAGCTTTGTGATGAAAGTAAGTGGTGTTTCTATCTCCCTGCCGAACCTCAGCAACTCGAGACCTCAAATGCCAATATACTTCATGTTTTTCTTGTAGCTCATCAAGAAGCTTTTCAAGTTCATTACACTCTCGACAACTATCATCAGAAATTGGTCGTCCCTGCGCTTCTTTAAGTGTAGCTTCAGTTTTGGCAATTTGCTTCCCCAAGTTATTATAGTGTTCTTCACTCCAAATTGATAAGCTTCTTCCCACGGCTGCCACTCTGCCAACAACATTCAAACCCGCAGCTCCCTCCCAAGCTTCTTTAATTACTTCTTCACAGCCCTCATCAATCAACCAGTAGGTCTCGAACTTAAACTCCTTTTTCTTTTTCTTTTTCTTCTTTGCTCTTTGAGTCTCGCAAGTAAGAAAAATAGGAGCATGATCTGACTTGATGCGCACTATGTGCTCCACAGAAGCATCACCAAACATCGAGCACCAGCTAACCGAACCAAGGAAGCGATCTAATCTCTCTCGAAGCCGAGTTAAGGGGGTTCTACCATGCTCCCAAGTATACCAAATGCCCTTATAGCCCAAGTCCCTTAGGCCACAATCCAAGAGCACCTCCCTAAAATTTTCCATCTCCCTTCTAACCCCTTGAGCACCCCCTTCCCTCTCATCATACGATAATAATTCATTAAAATCCCCTCCCAACAAGATCGGTATGTCATCTTCACATAGAGTGCGAATGAGCTACCATGTTTGAGCCTTTTCTTCTTCTTTTGCCCAGCCGTAGACCCCTGAAAACCTCCACTTTAGAGCACCTCCACTCAAAATGTCACCACATATGCGATGATGAGAGAAAGATACTAGCCGAAAGTCAACATTTTCCTTCCAATAAATACACAGACCACCTGCACAACCCCTACTTGAGACACCAAACGCTCCATGAAAGCCTAGAGAACCTTTAAGATCCTCCACTATTTTATTCTCGACCATCGTTTCAGAGATGAAAAGTATCCCCGGGCAATACTTATGACTCCATTTACGAAGTCGTCGAACTGATCGGGGGTTGCCCATTCCCCTACAGTTCCATGCTAATACACTCATTGGGTACGGCGGGGTTGGTCATTCCCAACCACCGCCATTGGCCCCACGCCACTAGGATCATGAGTATATATTATTTTCTTGCCAATATGGTTCTCAAACTCCACCAGCTCCCCCCCTCCCTTCCACGCTTTCCCCCAGCAACTAGTTTTTCATCCTTGCTACTCTCTTTTCCCCCCTCCCTAGCTATCCTCTTCCATTGCCTCATCCCTCCTTTAACCCCAACTTCATTCGGAATGCACAAAAGCTGGGCTTCATGAATCATCTCCCCGCTGCTGCTTTTTTCTGCTTCAGGGGAAATTTGAGTTTTTTCAATAATATTTTAATTAGGCTCATCTCTTCTCCCCTCATCAGCTGTATTTTTGTTTTCCCTCCCTTTCCCACAAAACACTTCATCCTCCCCTCCATCATTAACAGGTTTATTGACAGAATCAGCTATTACCAGAGATGTCTCTATCTCGATTACAGGACGATCCCCTGTCCCTGAACCATGCTGCGATTTTTTGGTTATAAACAACCTCTTCACAGCACTGCTCAAATCGCATTCATCATCAGGAATATCATTTTTGCAGCTTTCCATGGAGTAGAAACCCGCAACTTCTCGTTGAACTTCCTAGTAACAACATTTTCATCACAATCCTTTTCTCCGTGTCCTAGCAAACCGCAAATGTAGCAAAATACAGGTAGCTTTTCATATTTGATAGGGACCTCAAAGGAGCCCCTGCTAGTTCTAAGTTCCACAGACTTTTGTAAAGGTTTCTTCACATTAACATAGACACGAATTCTAAGAGATTTATTAATGCCTAATGAATCAACCCAACTTGTCACCAATCCTCCTAGCATTGTCCTCATTATTTCTACCTTTAAAGGGTAAATCATACACACGTATCCAGAAAGGCACATCATGTAGAGGAATCTCAGAGGGTTTTACATTACCTTTAATTTAGCATCATCCAGAATCATTACGTGATGGTCAAAGTGTAGGGTTTTATAGGTACTACGCAGCGGAAATAACATGAATCATATTCACACAGTACCTAATCCAAGGATCTAATGCATAACACATAAAGCACAAATAATCGTACCTTTGAAGCGTGATTCCACGTGCGATCGAGCAAGAACAAAGGGAGATAAAGAACCCCAAGCGTGATTCCTCTACTTGGTCCACGGGCACAAGTTAAGACCTCCACTAATGCTAGTTAGTCGTGACTGAATGCTTCAATCAACCTTCAACGGAGAGGAGAGACATACTAACCAAGAACCACCACGATAACCACCACACGCGCCACCAAGGGGTGGCCGGCCGTACGGACGTGAGGGGAGGATAAGGGCCGTGAGTTGGAGAGAGGATTAGGGTTTTGGGATTGGTTGCATTGATGTCAAAATTCACAGTGTGTGAATTATGACTACTTCTTACAAACCCTAGGCATGGATCTTATTTATAGATCTCATCTCTAAATAAGAGCCCATGTCAAAAGCCCAAAACCTAATTCCAATCTAACTATGCTAGCCCAATCCAATTTATGATTAGTTAATTGCTCATGAGGCCCATTAATGGGCCTCTTACTTGCTTAACCCAATACCCTTGTTGTGTGACCAATATAGGATCCATTCTAAAGGGCTTTGGGCTATTTGACTAGCCCAAAGATCATCTCTCATAGTCTAGCAACAGAGGATGACGCCCCAATAGAATGAACTTATTATCTCCATAATAGTGATCCTTGATATATCTAGTAATTGCACTTATCGAAGACATAATTCCTTCAATCTCCCACTTGTCTGAGACAAGTGCGCAATATTCAAATTCCTTAAGTCATTTTGTGTCGATTTGATAATATGATTGCATCTTATGTAATCTATATTAATCTACAAATCATTTCTTGAAATCTGAGTTAGAATTGCAAAACAAATGATTACTACGTAATCCATTTGAGCACGGCCATGCATTTTCTGAATTCTCCCTCTTCAAGAGGCCAAAACATGACACATTCCTAATTTAATAGGTAGACTCTATCCAATCTTGTGGCAACCAAAGCTCCCACTCAACTTCTGAAATAACCAGGAAACACCCTTTATAATCTCCAGTTACGGGTAGACGTTTGAATGTACCACAGTTATATCATCCATTGAATGAAATCAATGTTCCACTCATGTCAAAGGAATCCACTAATATATCCGGAAATTCTATACTTGAATTTCAAAGTTGGTCTATAGTTCGATCCTGCATCATTCATGCATATCCATGTGATTGACCGAGCTTCATCACTATGCTCCTATAGCCCATGAAACCGAGCTATCCAATCAATCTTACATGCTAGTCCATTCATTTAAATCATTTATGTCCACTTTAATGATTTCGAACTAGGAACTTAAATAATATGTGGATTTTGTTCACCTGTGGGGTTTCATACACCAGGTCTCTATCTGATAGATAACCTGATGAGCCCATCAATCCATAATTATTTTGGACATTTTATTTAATCTTGAAACCACGATCAAATAAGATTGAAACTTTGTTTCAATTGATAAACATAATTCTGCAAGCTAATGTATTTACTTTTGTAATATGCTTTCTCAAAACATACACAACTAAAATTACATAACTTGCTTCAATCCAAGAACCTTAGCATGACTTTCATACCTTGGTCATGGAAGGGGTTTTGTAAGTAGAGTTCATGAGACATTCTCATAAACATGAACTTTGCAATTTCTAAATCTTATAATCATTTTCATCTCCATACACTAATAATTTTCCTTCGCCCTTTCGCAAGGAACTTTGGAATTTCTAATTTGTATTCCAACATCACATTGGATTTCGATTGAAATCTATCTTCACTTGTTCTTTAAAACACGTGAATCAAACAGACGAGTATAGTCCATGGTATGCATGATGCATCCTTTGCAAATTGCATAAGGATCATCACTCAAAGTCTTAATTTCATCAATCCTTTCTCAAGGTATTGAATCATTAAGCAACGTGCCATGTCACATGGGATTGAAACTCTTTCAATATAATGTTGAACCCTATAAGAATATTATCAATATAAGCTTCTTAACCAAAACTCAAGCACCCTTCGAGACCTATCTTTATAGATCTTGAATCCCAAATGTACTCATCTTCTTCTCCAAGGTTTTCATACAAAATGCAATAGCCATTACTTGATCCTTCATTAATTGCTCTTTGTACTAGGCCAAGAAGACTTCATAGCTCCCACTAAACATCTTGTACATACAAGACCTTTTCTTCATTTTACGAGAACATCAAACGATTTGATTAACTCACAAATTTAAGAACATTAACTCCCTGATGCAAACTTCAATCCATTATGGATCTTTTAGGCATCCCTAGGATTATTAGATCTCCAAACTTTTGATTGTATCATATACAAATCTTCTTTCATGAACAATTTCAAGAAAGTGTTTTGAAATCCATCTACCAAATCTCATAAGGTAGAAATCACTAAAATATCTTTAATAGATCTTTGCAACATGACTAATGTAAAGGTTTCATCGTAATCATAGTCATACTATGAATTTGTTGAATCCTTTAACAAGTCTTTGCTTTAGTTAGAAAACATTTTTCTTTCTTGTCTGCTTTGCTTATATTGGGTTTCACCCAATTTAGGCAAATTATTCAAGTGTCATACGCTTGCTTACAGACTTAGAATCTATATTAGATTTCATGGTTTTTAAACCACTTGGAGTCATAACTTGTCAAATCATCTTTATTACTTGCATAATCATCATATTCCAAAATAAATATTTTAGAACTCTTAGTCAATATGAAATCATATTTCTTTGACTAAGTTTTACATATGCTAGTCATCCTTGTGGGTTTTACGCAACAATTGAAACTCATACAACAACTTTGTTTAGTTTTCAATGAGAAACGACAATAGAGGATGTGCACTTGGAATGTACTACCTTCGACACATGGTTATTAATCCCACTTGATGAGACCACGCGTTGTCATTAGTATCATGAGGTGAATCATGCTCATATTGTTGCTGTTATTCGATAACTTCTCAAATTTCTTTGAGATTTTCGAAATCACTTTTCTTGAACTCTTTCAAGGCTCTCGAACCTTTCGAAATTCTTATACTCCCACTTGCCTTTTGAGGAGGCATATTTAGCATAGGGTGAACCAACCAAGGTTTTAAACCATGTTTGTTTGTTGCTTTTCTCGAACTCTTTTGAGATTTACACTACTCCCACTTGACCTTTTGGAACAATTTCCATAAGGGCACCTACTTGAGCAACAAACATTTTGTGCTAAGTATGGTTGTATAGTAGTACCCCGTGCTCTATGTAGGAATCGAACGTGCATCAAACGGTTTAATACATGTTTTATTCCTTGCTTTGTAGAAAGACTTAATAAGAACTTTTCTTATCCATATCATATATGAAGCCTTTGCTACATTTGATTTGACGTATGTAGTTTGTTTAGTTTTGTAGCTTTTCTTAAAAGTATATCCCTTGAACAATGGTTGGAAGATAGGTAATTTACATCCATTATCAAAATATATCTCATATAGATTGATAGCTTCCTCCATAAACACTTCACAAGGTTTGCTTTTGGAATTTGTTGTAAAACGTTTTCACAACTCTTGGATGTTTATCAATGTCTTGGCTTAAATTCTCATTATTACAATCATATCGCAATATTTCGAATGTGTTGCCAAGTACATGTCTTGACTTTAAATTTTCACAATTACAATCATATTGTAGTGTAATCATTATTTTGTCAAGTTGATACTGAACTTCATACTGAACATTTTGACCTTTCAAAATTTTCACTTTTATGCTTCAACTAAGCACAAGTAGTGATCGTATCACAAATGAAATTTCGTTGTCCGTCTCTAACCTTTGAACCTTTGGTTTTCTTACATCGTTATGTATTCGACCTTGAGTTCTCATCATCATTTCTCTAAATGGTGACTTTGTCAAAATTTCAAATTAGAATGATAATTACATATATCAATGGATTCATAATTCAATGATATTGAAAGTCCATCCCTTTGGATCTTCCGCATGCAATTTTCATTTTCATTCGAATAAATTGACATATTAGAGACAATTTATATATATAGAAATTGTTTAATTAATTCTATCATATAGAATTTAAACCTATTTAGCAATTCAAAACACATTATGACTCAAAGAAGCATAGAATAACATTTATTCCACGTTTTTGAATCTTCGATGCTTAGTCATTACTAACATGAATGGTGTTTTGATAATGGCAAGAATGAATAACATTTATTTAATTCTAACCAATTATTAGTGGTGAAATACTGGCTCTACTTGTAAAGTTGCAACTTTTGCTTCCATACTTGTAGATTCTACTTGTGAAGTAGCAACATTTGTTTCTAAACTTGTAGATTTATTTCTCCTTTAGCAATAACTTCTTCCTTTAGTTCAATCACATTGTGCAATGAGTGATCTAAACAAGACATCATATGTCCAAGAAGTAGCAATACGCTAAATCAATTTCTATAGTATACTTCTTAAATTGGAACATTTCCATTCTTTTACCTTCCAACTATATGAGGTAGTTTCTAATCAATTGGAATTGGTCCATTTAATTTGAAACATTTGTTGTTCATAACAACTTTTAGCATATAAGTAGTTCTAGGTTTGAGAAGTAGCAACTTGTTTGCATTTCTTGGCCTAAAACATCTTAATGCAATCCTCATATATTCCTAAACCTTTCCATTTGAGCCACTTAGAACATTTCTCTTAGGTTCAAAATGATACTTTGCTCAACTATTTTAAGCACTTTTCATGATTTTGCTAAGTCTATTCTATCATTATTTATATTTGAGTTTAATCAAGTATTAAACTCTATATAAAATAGATGAAGAATACTATCATTTGATCAACTTTTGATCATAGAGATTTCCAATCACTTTCTCATATTCAATCATATTGAAGATAAGAGATTTTATTGGATTTCTATACTTGTCTTTTGGAGGATTTGTACCTCCCATCTCATTATATCCCTTGAAACATTTTTCAAAATGAAGATGTGTTGGTATTTTACTCAAACATTTTGAATAAAACTAACCTTAGACCTGTGACATGAATTTCTAAAACTTGCCTTTTAGAACAATCTTAGCAAAATTGGACTATAGGTTTATGGATTATCTTTTAAACTTTTTGAGAACGTTTCTCAACTTTATTTTCAATCGAGGAGATTATATATAATAATAAAATTAGAACGACATGTTACTTATAAGTAAACGCAAAATTCAATTATGTTTATTAAATTTAAAGTACCATAAGCGATTATTAAATTGGTAACTTTAAAGCACTCTATTCAATTTAAGTGATCCCAACTTGAATTAAGTGATTCCAAGATCCTTTATTCGTGCAATAATTAACCAGAGTGAGGCTCTGCAATCAACCATTACATTTTCAAGGTGAGTAAACTCTTTACTGATTACAACTCTTGTAATTCTTGGTTGAATAATTAACCATCGCATGTTTAATTATTACTCTTAGCTTCAAGGTTCTAAACGATTTAGGTAACCTTGTTGAATATAACCAATTAAAAGTGTAGATATGCGGTTCTACCCCCACTTCCCCAAGATATATTATGATGCTCTGCTGAGTGCTGACCCATCACAAACGATCAAGGTTTTCGTCGGGTTTTTAATTGGAAAAGCTGCATCAATATTACTGGGATCTAGATTTATTATGTTGTGACTAAATAGTGAACTCTAGCGCATCATCACAAAACATCAATAAAATCTAACATGCATAAAATACTGAATGCATAAATAAGACATAGCATGACCCCTAATCCTAAGAAAACTAATAAAGTAAATGCTCCCACTTGAATCTTCATGGATCTCATCCATCTTGCTCCATTGGGCCTTCACATCATTGGTTTTTGGATCAATTGCAACCTGTAATTTTATTCTATTCTATCTACTACTTAAATAAAATAAAATAAATTACAAAAATACTCAACGGTACGCAGACCGTATTTAGATTACAAAAATACTTCACGATGCGCAGATCGTATTTTAGAATCTATGGGCCATACTAGTCTATATATAGCAATAAACAATATCATATATTATAAAGTGCCATATAATAAATCACTCATCATGCTTTCCTAAACTATAACATCTGATGATCATAATGAAGGAAACATGGCTATAAATATCTCATATTTTAATTAATTACTGTAATTAGATAATATCATATATCATTCATGATCATCAATAAAATATCATATATTCTAAATTAGTCATGAGATAGAATCAAATCTTATTTTAATCTTAAAAGATAAATCATATTTATCCTCAAAGATTATCCTAACAAAGTTAGAAAATTCTATCCTAATTACTAGCCAATCACAATATTTTAAATCAATTATATCCAAAATTAATTATGGGATAATCACATTATTTAAATCAATTATTATCCTTTTGGAATATGCTCAGAATATCCTTATCATTCTTATCCATAATTAACCACTTTAATTTAGGATAATTACAAATTTAACAACTTAAACATGGATAATATCAAATATAACAACTTTTGAATATTTGATTTTATCCTAAAATAAAAGATTTTATCCAAATAAAACCAATTTTATCTTTTAAAATAAAAGATCATATTTTCAAAATATTTTAACTTATCCAAAATAAAACTGATTTTATCCCAAAATAATTCATAATTATCCTGAAATAATTTTTCAAAAAACTGATTTTTTTTTTTTGAAAAATCGCCAGCCACCGTGGTGTGGCCAGCCGAAGCCAGCCACGGTGGCCGTACACCGCAAGGTGTACGCTGCTGTGCAGCGGCGCAGGGCAGCAGCAGCAGCACCGTGCACCTGCGGTGCGGCACTGCTGTTGCTGCTGTTCTGATCCTTGCTGCTGCCCCTCCCCGCCCCTCCCTCCGGACCACCAGCAGCGGCACCACCGTGGCAGCGCCACCCAGCCGCGGTGCTGCTGCTGTAATTTCCTTTTTTTTTTTATTTTTTTTTTTTTTGATTTTCAATTTTAATCAACAACTTTTGTTAAATAAAATTCATGTGGTCCATGATAAATTAAAACATAACTTTTATGCTAATTCATCCAATTAAAATTAAATTCATAATCTAATTTTAAAACTAGGGTTTTTCATGAAAATAATCCCCAATTTAATTTAACTTTTAAATTAAATAATTTGATCATGAAAAATTCATAATTTGTCATGAAATCAAATAGATTAAAATCATGAAGCATGAAACTATCGAAATTATTCAAAACCAAAACACAAAATCGAAATTTTAGGGTTTAGGGTTTCGAAATTTTCGAATCTAGGGTTAGGGTTTTCGAATAAATTCGAATAAACTAGGGCAAAATTCGGATCTCTTCATGGCTATTTGAGCATAATTAAATCGCATTTAATCTATTCCAAAAGTTTAATCCCATTAAATATAACAATTGAACCATAATTAAATATTCTCCCTCCTAATTGAATTAAAATTGTGGATTATCAAAGAATTATTGGCAATATGCGTAAATGCAATAGGCTAACTGATACCACTGTAGGGTTTTATAGGTACTACGCAGCGGAAATAACATGAATCATATTCACACAGTACCTAATCCAAGGATCTAATGCATAACACATAAAGCACAAATAATCGTACCTTTGAAGCGTGATTCCACGTGCGATCGAGCAAGAACAAAGGGAGATAAAGAACCCCAAGCGTGATTCCTCTACTTGGTCCACGGGCACAAGTTAAGACCTCCACTAATGCTAGTTAGTCGTGACTGAATGCTTCAATCAACCTTCAACGGAGAGGAGAGACATACTAACCAAGAACCACCACGATAACCACCACACGCGCCACCAAGGGGTGGCCGGCCGTACGGACGTGAGGGGAGGATAAGGGCCGTGAGTTGGAGAGAGGATTAGGGTTTTGGGATTGGTTGCATTGATGTCAAAATTCACAGTGTGTGAATTATGACTACTTCTTACAAACCCTAGGCATGGATCTTATTTATAGATCTCATCTCTAAATAAGAGCCCATGTCAAAAGCCCAAAACCTAATTCCAATCTAACTATGCTAGCCCAATCCAATTTATGATTAGTTAATTGCTCATGAGGCCCATTAATGGGCCTCTTACTTGCTTAACCCAATACCCTTGTTGTGTGACCAATATAGGATCCATTCTAAAGGGCTTTGGGCTATTTGACTAGCCCAAAGATCATCTCTCATAGTCTAGCAACAGAGGATGACGCCCCAATAGAATGAACTTATTATCTCCATAATAGTGATCCTTGATATATCTAGTAATTGCACTTATCGAAGACATAATTCCTTCACAAAGTGCCACGGTTGAGCGTCCATCACAAATTGCTTATCCTTCCAATGATGAAATTGGAAGAAAAAGTTCTTTCCCCCTATAATATTTACTTCGCACCCCGTGCTTAGGGTTCCAGACTTTCTTCATCGTATTAATCAAAGCATTAGCATTCACATTGCGAGTTGTGTGGATTTTTCCACAATCGCCAATTCAATTTGGTCATCCTCTTCTCCTTCCCCTCCCTTGTCCCACACAATCATCATTCTCCTTGTTTCGATCGAGTAAGGTTTTATCAAATTCAGAGTTCTCCATGTTCATAGAGCCAGAATAAGAAAAACAAACAAAAAACTTCGAGGTAGAAGCAAGAACAAGCAAAGGCTAGAGAGAAACCCTCCCAAGAGAAAAAACCCTAGAGGGAACTTCCAAAATTGTTACATATCTAATTAACTTGAAATACTTAGTAAATGAAAATATTAGGAGAATATAATACAAGATGTTAAAATAGGGTAAACCCAAGAAGAAATAAAAAAAAAAAAAAACATTAATGTAATATACAACCAAATTAAATGATAACATTTCTCTACGAACAAATGGTGAAATGCATGGTTAAGGAGTATATTGGAGATATTCTAGTTATAGTGTTATATTAGGATATTATTGTGATATATTATAGGAAGCATGTAAAGATCACATTAGGGATTCCTCTCGTGAGGAGGGCTTCCTAATGTCCTTTATTCTTACCTTAAAAAAAAATAATAATAAAAAAATCTTATGTAAAGATATGATAGAATTGTGGAATATTAGGGTAGTTACCCTAGTGTTATATATATACTTGTAATAAGCCGTGAATATCATTGAGAATTACCGTGAATATTTTGAGAATTTGTGATCGATTTAACATGGTATTAAGAGCCTAGGTTGAGATCTATTTTTTTTTTAAGATTGTATAATATTCATGATTGACGAACGTTTCTCTTGCCTTTGTGAAACAATTATATTTTTTCCTTGCTTGAGTTGTGAGAGATGACTGGTGGTTGCGGTGGAGGCGGCTCAGGCAGTGATGGAGGAAAACCTAAAATTGACATGACGTATCACCTCAAATCGAGTGATAGTCTAGCAAATATAATCACTCTGATTCCGCTTCGGGGTGAGAATTATGATGAGTGGGCGAGGGTTATTCGGACCTCGTTGAAGGCGAAGCGAAAATATGGCTTCATTGATGACTCTGTTGCAAAACCGACGGATGGTGACAAATTGGAAGATTAGGTGGCCGTTCATGCGATGTTGGTTGCTTGGATCAAGAATACCTTGGACTCATCGGTGAGGGCTACCATCAGTGAGTATGATGATGCTCAATTGTTGTGGACTAATCTCAAAAAACGGTTTTGTATTGTTAGCGGAACCCGAATTTGTCAATTGAAATTGTCTTTGGGTGAGTGTAAGCAAGTAGCCTTTGAACTAGTAGCTGCATATTTTGGCAGAATTTCAAGAATTTTATATGAGTTGAACACTCACATTATTGTACCTACTAGGGGTGAAAGTAAGTTGGATACAAACCGAAAACCAAACCAAGCCAAACCGAATAAGCAATTCGATTTGGTTATTTTCGGTTTTTGGTTTGGATCGGTTTGAAAAAATGGAAACCGAAATATATCGGTTTGGATTCTGTTTTGGGATTCAAAATATTGAAAACCGAACCGAAGTTTATTAAGCCCACTAATCCCATCCCATTTTCTTACATATATATACCCAAAACCTTAGATTTTTTTATCCTCTTTTCCTACTTCCCTTTCACTTTCTCTCGGCACCTTCCTCACCAAAACCCTAGATTTCCCCTCTTTTCTCCCTCACCACCTCACCCCGTCCGGCCACCACCACCAGTCCAGTTATGGTATCTCACCACCAGTTCATGTTTCGGTGTTTTTGTTTTCAACGTATCTCAAAGTCGTTCGCCGGCGGCTCGTGTTCCAGTGTTCATTTGTTCTCCCTCAGATCACCACTACTTCACCGCCAATATCACCACCACGTTCCCTCCCCACAACCTCTCTCAATCACTCAAAGGAAATGATACTCCTTTGTTTCTTTGTCCCTAGATTTCCTTTTATCTAATTAGTAAAGAGGTGCGTGTTGGAGATGGATCTGAGGTTTTGAGCCAAAAGTTTATTGAAGGAAGGCATGAAGCAGAAGATCTGATTTTTTTACTTTATTTTTTTTTAGTCGGCGGGCAAATTTATAATGATTGATTATATAAATTTAATTCTCTGTTTAGTTTGTGTTATTTTGTGTTTATAATTATACAGAATGCTTAATTTTCTTATACTTCAATTTGCATCTGGTAAAAAATTCGGTTTATGGATCGATTTCGGTTTGCTAATCTGAAATTCGGTTCGGTTTGCTTTTGACCAAATTAAAATTCGATTTAGATTCGGATTGAAAAATGTAAAACCGAATTATTTTGGTTAGGTTTTGGTTTGGGCTATAATCCAAACCGAACATCGAACTTTCACCCCCTAGTACCTACTTGCTCTTGCGGTGCATGTAAGTGTAACATTGTGGTGCAAGTGGAAAATTGCATCAGGAAGACTTTGTCCACCATTTTTTGATTTGGCTTGAGGATGCATATGGCTTGATTAAGGGTCAACTTTTGGCACAAGACCCTTTACCAACGATGGATAAGGTATATCAATAGATCATTCAAGCAGAACGTTTGAAGGGTGGTGACACGGCCATGTCTACTACGGTGGCTTGTGACAATGCTATGGCATTCAAAGTTCATCATGATGCTTCTACAAAATCGCAGCACTCGGGTGACAATTCTAATAAGTTTTATAATCATTGTAATAGGGTTGGACATGAAGAAATTGACTACTTTCAATTAAACAGTTATCCTCCGTGGTGGGGTAACCGTGGTCGTGGAGGTCAAGGACGGGGTCGTGGAGATACCGAAGGAGGCAAAGGCGGAGGCTGTGGGGGTGGGCGTGGTAGTGCGCCTGTTGCCCAGGTACTTGCACGTACACAAACCAGGTGGCCAAACAGTGTCACTAAACACGCAAACTGGTGGCAGTACGGTGGCTGATGGGGCTCCTCTTGCGGGAGTGACACCAGCACAAATACAGCAGATTCTTGATCATTTTGCTACTGTGAAAACTAAGCTTCGCAGTAAGGATCAATTAGGTTGGATCATTGACACCAGCACATTAACCATGTGACTTGTGATTTGTCTCTTTTGACGAATGTTTCTAATGTGCAACATTGTTTGGTAGGACTATCAGATGGAAAAAGTGCTCATGCTTCTAAAATCGGCTCCTTAAATTTGCAAGGGGGTTTGAAGATCGATGATGTTTTTTTTGTATCTCAATTAAATTGCAATTTAATATCCGCGATCCAATTATGTGATAAATCAAATTGCACTCTGGAATTTACTAACAAACTTTGTGTTATACAAGACCTAACAACGAGGAAGGTGATTGGAGCGAGTGAACGAGTGGATGGAATTTATTATTTTTGTGGTTTTCCTGAGGTGAGAGCTTTGAAGATATATCGGGATTGATCAGCAGAGTTGTGGCACCAACGAATGGGGCACCCTTTCAAAAAGGTCTTGTAACTGTAGACACCTAAAAATGTCTCCCCAAAACTAAACCCGATGATGAACAACCTTTCACCGCCATTATTAGTCGGGTTGAATATTTAATCTTTGGAGTTCTTAAATCCATGTTCAATTCAATACATTTCATAAACCAACTCAATTCTTAGCCCATTTCCCATACCATAACTTATTTTTCTCTTTTCGTGTCCACATCACAAAACTAAGCAGAACTAATTTCGTGGCTATATAATTTTGATCCAATTATTATTTGGTTGGATAGGTCTTGAAATGCTTTCCAATGGTATATCATAGCCCAATTTCGATTTAAAATGAAAAAGATATGAGCAAAACACAAAACTCAGCTCGGCCCAAAACCGACACCCTTTCACTAATATGGCCATATCTTAAAATCTACAAATGATTTAAACCCGATTCTAATAGGTTGGAGTAGACTTGATAAGCTTTCCAACGATATATTATATGCTTTATTCTGAGTTACAAATCAAAAGATATCATATTTTTAAAAACGTGTAAAAAACTGGATTTGCCGCGTCACGGCATAAATGCCGCACCACGGTGTATGCTGACATGTCATGACATTGTGTACCATGTCACGGTATTTTGCACCGTGACACGGTGCTTTTCTAGGGTTTTTTCTTCGCGGCGCTTCACTTCTAGGGTTACGTGCTTCACCCTACTCTTTTTCTCTATATATACGAACCTGATTTCCTCAGTTTCGAGGCACCAAAAATCATTCTCTTTCTCCCTACACCAAATCATTCTCTCTTCCTATCTTATACATCAAATAATTCTCTTTTCTCTCTCTTGCTCTAGCCTAAACCCTAGCCACCATATTCTTTCACAATACTTCCCTTAAGCACTCCAAGGAGTCCATACTTAACCCGAGGTTTCGTCCTTAAACCAAGGCATGAAAGGTATAATTAACTGAGGGTTTGGACCAAATCAACTCTACTTTTAATTTTATTTGATTTCCGTTTGATTTATTATTTATTGAAGTTACTAACAATTTATTCATGATGTAGCACTTCAAGGAAACGTGAAAAGTGAGTAATTAATCACTTTATTACTCTTATTTTTATTCTTGTTGCTAGTATCATGATTAGGGTTATTATGATTTGATTTGACTAATGATTTATTGTTAAATTGCTTCCAATATTGATGTTATTCTATTGTTATTATGATCATCATATTGCATGTTTAAAGGGAACATGCATGTAATTGAAAATCACGCTTTATAAGATAATTTGGACAACCGGTTTATGATCTTTTTTAATCTTGTTGTTTGATCAAGTGATCACAATATTGTTATAGAATTATGTGTTGCATTAAAATTCAACCAATTTAGCCTAATATTAGTTTGGAGCAATTGAATCTTTGTTTGCATGCCTTTGAGACCGCAGGAAATACTTTTCACAATAAGAACCGTGTAGAGGCCAATACGGGCGAATGTGACTCCACGACTCACTTCGTACCATCATCCCCAATCCTCCTTTCGTGGTTCTAATCCATATGAAGTTAGTAATCTCATGGATTATGAATGGGGTGTAACCTTCACGGGTCAATCGTTGTTGCTTATCGTTGTCCCTTTATTCGTGGTTGCCTTAAATGATCCTTGAACGGTTTACAAGTTCCTTAAAAACTTGTTGGCGGCTCCCTACTTTCCTTGTCCCTAATTGTATATGTCAATTCCCACTTCCTATGAGTGCCAAGCATATTCACACATGCTTTTACGTAGGCACACTTCGAATGACGCCTACAGGGTGTTACAGGTTAGTTTGTGTTCCTTGGTCTATCCCCTGTGTCATGAAAGACCAAAAAGCAACCCAAAGTTGCTAAAAGCTCCGCCGAAGCAAAATATAGATCGATGTCTCAGTGACTTGTGAGTTTAAGTGGCTAAAGCGGCTTTTGAGAGATTTAGGTGTGCGACATCAGAGTGGCATGCACCTATATTGTGATAGTCAATCGGCCTTATACATTGTACATAATCCAGTTTTTCACGAGCCGACGAAACATATCGAAGATGACTGTCACTTTATGAGAGGTGCAATTACAGACGGCCTCATCAAACCTTCTTATGTACCTACAACCGTATAATTGACTGACATTTTCATAAAAGTTTTGGGGAAAGTCAAGTTTGAATTTTTACCGCGCAAGTTGGATATCTGTGATCCGTATGCTCCAACTTGAGGGGGTATTAGAGATATTCAAGTTTTACTAGAATATTATTGTGATATATTTTAGGAAGTATATCTTATATAAAGATATGATAGAATATTGTGGAATATTAGGGTAGTTACCCTAATGTTATATATACTAGAGTGTACCCGTGCTCATGCACGGGATATATATATATATATATATTATATATATATATTATATATATATATATTAAATATATATATATAATATATATAATATATATATATATATATTATAGAGAAAAAAAATAGTAGAAGTGATAGTTATTAAAAGTTAGGAAAAATTGCGGAAATTAATACAACCTTTTGATTAATTCTTAATAATATAACCTTTGGGGGGTGTCAATTTTACACAAGACAAAAACTTGTAACCTTTAAAACCGGTTACCCATGACACGTGTCATTAGGTAATTGGTCTAAATATAAAATTAAATTTTCATTTAAATAATTAATTTTAGATTTGAAAAGAAAAAAAAAAGAAAAATGAAAAAAAGGCAACCCCCTCTTAACCCCCGACAACCACCATTCCACCACGGTAGCCCGCTCTTCCCCGGGGAACAAACCCTACCCACTCCTCTGTGGCGGCCGACCAACCTTTACAACCGAGCTTCCCTTCCCTTGACACGCGAGCCTCACCGCGACACAACACAACAGGGGATGTTTTTTCGATGCGAAGTGGGGGCGCTTTTCAGGCAAGGAAAGGGGAGGGACGTTGTTATCGGGGTCTGAGAAAGGGAAGGGGTTAGTTTAGTGGTTTTTCGGCGGTTGTGTGGTGGCTGGTTGCGTAAATTAGGGTGGTTTTGGTGGTGATTGGGAAAGTGGAAATCGACAGGGGGAAAGGGGAGGTCTAGGTTAGGGGGTGATTGAGTTGGTCGGTGGCGAAGGAGTTGGTTGACGGCTACCGTCGCTGTCATGGGTGCTGCGTAGGGGAGAGGAGAGGAGGTGGCGTGGTGGTTGCTGGGATTAGGGTGGTTTTTGTGGTGGTTGGGAAGGAAAAGAGGTTATGGTTTGGCCTGATTAATGTTGCGATGGAGGAAAGGGGAAGGTCGGGGTTAAGGTGGAATTGGTCGGCCGACAGTGAGGATGTTGGTCACCGGACGTGCTGTCGCCGTCAATGAGGGCGCTGCGTAAGTTTGGGGGAGGGGAGAGGAGGTGGTTGGGTGGTGGTGGTTGGGTGGTTTGGGGTTTTTTTTTTTTAAAATAAAATTTCTTTAAAAATAATTATTATTTAATTTATTAATTATATTGAAAAACCAATAAAACAATGACACGTGTCACGGTGACCTTCAAAAACAGGTTACCAACAGGTAATGTCTTGTTTAAAATTGACACCCCCAAAGGTTATAATATTAAGAATTAATCAAAAGGTTTTATTATTAAAAAAAAGGTTTTATTATTAAAAAAGAACGGGCTAAAGGTTGTATTATTTTTCGCAATATTTCCTAAAAGTTATTGTTTTATTTTAATTTTTTTTTTAATGTTTTTAAAATAGAGGGCTAGATTTTAATTGAGTGATGTGGGTTGTTATGAGTAAAATGGTGGTTATAGGTTATTTTTTCAAAAAAAAAAAAAAAAAAAAAAAAAGAAGGGCTAGAATTGCAAGGATGGGAGTTTGGAGTGCTGCGAGGAAGTGTTGCAAAAACGTCTGTTAAATTATATAAAAGATACTTGTATTGTGCCGTGAATATCAATGAGAATTACAGTGAATATTTTCAGACTTTGTGATCGATTTAACAGAGTACAAAGCTTTAACTATACATCCTCTTTTTACCTTTTTATTTTTTATTGTGCCTTTTCATTTTCCTTTTATTTTAATACCTAAGTTGGGTCCTTATGCCCTCAACTTAGTTGATGATGAGAATTTCTTGTTAGTAACACACTAACACATAACACATAACACTTCGATACACAACACAACCTCAAGTCCTTAACGAGTCAACACTAATGTTTAAATCGATAGAAAGTATCCCTTTGTTCACCAAAGCTTGTATTGTGCATTTGTGCTTGAGCATCACGCAATGCTTACAACTTTTACTACCGTAGCATAACTGACTCGTTCAAAACCAAACATCGAGCCCGTTGGAATTTCAGCCGCGCGCATTGGATATTTACTCACTAGTCACTACACAACCTTCTTATTTACATTTCGCCGGATATTCGTCGACTTTCGCCGGAGATTCTTCCTTAAACCCTAATTTGGTCCAAAATGCCGACGAAGTCGCCGGCAAATCCCGAAAATGCGGTGGACCTTTTTCTGAAAATTGGATTGGACGAACGAGTCGCTCGTAATACAGTCGCCAACAACAAGGTCACCAATAATCTATTGGCTGTAATCGATGAGGTAGTAATTTTACATTTTTCATCCATTTTTTGCTCCAAAAATTGGAAATTTTTCGGAGTATTTTTTGATTATTTTTTCTCTTTTTTTTGGTGGAATTTAGGCCGGTGTTACTGATGGATGCAATCGAACTACTGGAAATCTTCTCTACACGGTGAAATTGATTGTTTTGAGAAATTTAATTTATTTTTTTATTTCTTTAGTTTGATCATAGTTTATTGATTACTACTTGGAAAATATTCTTACAAAATGTTTCAGTTTTAATGGTGGATTGAACAAATTGTTGAATTGGACTTTATTGTTGTTTGTTTTTATTGGAATTGATTTGTTTTGATCGTAGGTTGCCACGAAATTTCCTAGCAATGCTCTTGTGCATCGGCCTGTATTAGCCGATTACGTTGTTTCGTCGAAGGTGAGCTATAGCTCTATCAAATGTGTACATATTATCTTGATGAGGTGATGTATTTTCTCTATATTTTGCTTGCATATTGACTAAGTTACTGTTAATTTACTTAACTATATATGTTATGATCATAATATTATTGTGTGATGAGTAGCTTGGAGAAAGAGTGTTCAAAATCTAGAACTAGTGAAATATATGTAAAAGCAAAGACGGTTGAATTATAATGATCAACTCGAGAGTCTGATGTGCATTATATTTTGTTTGACAAAGTTGAGGTGAAATAAGTCTTGTGTACCCTGTTCTATTTAAAATAAGCCCTTAACTTTGGCAATATCATTTGCCTGCAAAAACAAACAATTCTGTTTCATCACTCCAATGTCTCTATAGAGGCTCGCCCTATGGGAGCTATGGGCGATCATATAATTCATATGTACATGCCTTACCCCCAACAATAGTTTAAGTACAATTTTCTATTGATTCATAACTTGATCTTAACAGCTGTTTTCTACTAAGTAATAATTGAGTAGAGTAAATTTTAAAGAGATTTTAATTTTCCTCCGACCTCCATCAAGATTATGAATAGTGAATCTCTTCTCACTTGGAAGACAAATTAGATTATTTATTTTAGTTCTACTTACACGCTACTGCCTGAAAATTTGAACTTTGACATGATGTACTTCATTAGTTCTAGTTCTTCTTATTCTTTTTCAGTATCTTGTAACGAGTTTTGGGGAAAGAAATGGAACTTACTAACTAAGGAATCAATCTTTAGGAGTCGGACACAAAAACACTTATTATATACTTCATTCATTTTGTAAATTTCTTTAGTAAAATTTAATATGTTGTATGTTTCATTGTTTGGTATGAGCTACAAGTTAACATAATTTAGTGTCAGCATATTCTGAAAACTTGAAGGATGTAACTCAATGCAGTGATTTAAGAAATGAAATGTGTTAACTTTATTTGACTGAGTAGTCTTTGTGCCTGTTTTTTAGTTCAAAACGTATGGATGATGCATTTGATGATTTTATTGTTTTGTAGATCAAAACACCGGCTCAATTGGAAGCTGCTTTTGCATTTTTCTCAGATATTGGTCCTGAGAAATTCAGCTCCAATGACTTTGAAAAGGCTTGTGGAGTTGGTATACAATTATTTCTTGGATTTTATTTATTAGAATGAATTAGAATGAATTTCTTGAATTTGGTAAATTTAAGAATTGTTGCTCTTTATGTGAGTATTTTATAATATATCTCTCTATTTGGTTTGTCAGGTGTTGAAGTTTCTAATGAAGAGATTGAGCATACTGTTGGTGAAATACTTGAAGAGAGTAAAGCAACAATTTTAGAGCAGCGCTATAAAACAAATGGTTTGCAATGTTCATATTGGGCTATTATGTATTGGAGTTGCAGTTCCTTTATACCTGTCCCTTTACCCTTTTTTTTTCTTCAGGAAGGAAGGGTTGGGGGAACAGGGCTTATCTTGAGCATATAATGTTATTTCTTACCAAGTCCTGTATTCTCTATGTTGATTAATTGTTCCATAATCTTGCTTTTGTGAATATGTATGATTGTCTGCTGACATGTAATTATATATCTTTGTCAGTTGGTGACTTATTTAGACGTGTTCGAGAGAGACAGCCATGGGCTGATCCAAAGATTGTTAAGGTCACTCTTCCTTTGCTCGCTCAACTTATTTTAGACAAGTCACATCGATTAAATTTACTGTACTATATTTTTTGAGTGAAATGTGTGTATATCTGTGTGATCTTATGGAATATGGATCATGCCTCTGAATATTGCAGCAAGTAGTAGATACAAAGCTACGGGAATTATTGGGTGAAAGGACTGCAGCAGATGATGAAAAGCCAGTAAAAAAGAAAAAGGAAAAGCCTGCTAAAGTTGAGGTAGGCATTTTCCTCCAGTCTACAACCTATGCTTGGAGGTTCAGGCTTCATTATAATTTGTATGATTATTTATTCTGCTCTTAAACATTTTATAGGAACAAGCTGCTGTTACTCCGGCACAGCCAACTGAAGAAGACCTTAACCCATTTTTAATCTTCCCATCACCAGAAGAAAATCTTAAGGTAGAAATATTTCATAGGCATTTTTGTCATTTTGTTGCTTTAATTAACTGAAGAATTATCCTCTGCAGCCCAAGTGCTGATACATTATTTTTGCTATCTATTCATGTATGCTCCTTACGTCCTCAAATAGATGTCCACAAAGGCTTGGGCAATCCTATCAGGAGTTATATAAGGAAAGTGTAGGTATTATTGTCAGCAATAGATAAAGTTGTACTACCTCCGATTTTTTATTTTATTTATTTATTTATTTATTTTTTATGTGCAACTTTAGAATTTTTTATATTTCACAAATAATACTCCAAAGTTGCAGATAGAAAAAATCGGAGGTAGTATAAAAAAAAATTATATATATATATATGTATTTAGGGCCTGTTCTCTTACGTTGAAATTCAGTTCAGTTCAGTTCAGCTCAGCTCCTAATTTCCTTCTCTTATAAAATATTCATTTCAGCTCAGCTTAGTTCAGTCAATGAGAACAGGCCCTTAGAGAGAGAGAGAGAGAGAGAGAGAGAGAGAGAGAGAGAGAGAGAGAGAGAGAGAGAGAGAGAGAGAGAGGGCATACAGGATTACCGGGTGGTGCCACGGGCTGGTATAGCTTTTTGATTAAGGTATAGGTAAAATGCCATTTAATTGCATACGAAGGGAGTATAATCTTCTGTAATCTAGATGTTGTTTCCTTTGTTTGAATTGAAAATATGGCATTCTAGCTTAGGATAATTCTAAGTGTTTAGAAATATTAAAATAGTATAGACAATTTTTACAGTGGATTCAGACATTTATTGCAAAAATTAAGTTAAGAATTGGAAATGGGAAACTGATAAATGGTTCCACTGTTATATACTCATATTAGCAATGCAATTAATTTTATAGTAAAGAGAATGCAATCCCAGACATTTGAGTGGCTAGACACTCCCACAGAAGTAAGGGGGAAAAAATAAATAAATAAAATCAAAGAATGACTAAATATTTTTTTCCTTATCATTCCGCTTTACTTATAGTTCTCATTATTGACATGATACCCAAAGCTAAATTAATTCTGAAAATTCGTGATGTAACCTTTAACTTCTTCTCCAAGGCAACTATTGTCAAAACCTTCTAACATACTATTGGTGACATATCCGTTAATTTCCCCTTGAACACCTTGCTTTTGTGTTTTTGATGGATGGCTTAGGGTGGGTGTGCTAATGCATTAGATGTTTCTTGTGTTTAAAGTTTTTCAATAGGTTTTGGTGTCAACAACATTTGTTGGGATGTTTGCAAAACTTAGATTAGAATTGTGAGCCCTTTTTTTGTTTGTTTGTTTTTTTTTTTTTCCCTAAAAAACTATTTTATTTAGTTGACTGTCTTGAAATAAGTCAAAAGTGCTGTAGGATGCTTTTTATTGTTTGGGACATGTTGAATCTTTTTTTTCTTGATACAATTGTGCGCCTATTTTAATTCATTGTGTTGTGAGAATGTTGCCAGGTTTTTGTTGACCTGTTAGGAACACTTAAGGCCTGTGCATGAGGCCTATGATATAAAAATACTTGCTGCTTTCAGCTAAGATTTTATTCTTTGGCTTGTTTATTTTAGGTCCACACTGAAGTTTTCTTCAGTGATGGTGCTGTCTTAAGACCTTGCAATTCCCGGGAGATTCTTGAGAAGCACTTGAAAGTGACGGGGGGCAAAGTTTTTACTCGCTTCCCACCTGAGCCAAATGGGTACCTTCATATTGGTCATGCTAAGGTGATTTGCAACTTGCTGCTTTTAATGTAGCAGAAGCCTTAAAGTCTTTTTGTTGTATGGAGCATAACCTATTCCTGAAATGCACAGGCTATGTTTGTTGATTTCGGATTGGCAAAGGACAGAGGTGGAAATTGCTACCTAAGGTGAAACATTTTGTGATTTAAAATTTTTAGGAAATTTTGTCAACAACTACCAATTATAGCCTATGTTTTGAAAACAACTACCTTTTAAATTTTTTTTTTTTAAAACAACACTACCACATTAGTATTTTCGGCTAGAATCTTCGGTGAAAGGGGCCCACTTTTTGCCTTTCCCTCCAATTACATGGATTACAACCAATTAAGCAACCCTAATGTGGATATGGAATCGATTCAATTCACTCAAAATGCAAAATTAGAAAAGCGAAACCCTAATTTTCCCAATTTCCCCAATTTCAACTCATTAAGAACCCTAATTAGCATTTGAAATTCTCAAATTTTGTAGAATATAAACACAATTACCATCATAATGCTCCAGAAATAATTCGCCTTGCTCAATTGATGAAAAAAGGAAGAAATTTGAGAACTAATTTTATTATGAGGGGTCTTTGTTGTGAAACGAAAATAAACAGTTACATAGAGAGGAGAGAGAAACTCATATCGGAGGGAAAGGCAAAAAGTCGGCCCCTCTCACTGGAGATTCTAGCCGGAAATACTAATGTGGTAGTGCTACTCTAACTTTTAAAATTTTTGTGGTAGTTGTTTTAATTTTTTTTTTTAAAAGGTAGTTATTTTCAAAACAGAGGTTATAATTGGTAGTTGTTGACAAAATTTCCAAATTTTTATGAGTCGCGATGTGTTTGAGATACTACCACAACTCTTATTCCTGTTATTTGATGTATTTTTTTGGCTTTACGATGTCTACATGCTATAGTTTCATTGTTGCCTTCTTGTCTCTTGGCTTTTGTATATTTGATTGTGCGGGATTCATTTTGGGACTAAGGCTTTGTTGTTGTTGTTTGAAGTAAATGGGTTGGTGAACTGTATTTTTTCCCTTTTGTTAATAAGGTATAAGTTTGTATGGAACTCAAGAAAATTGTGCAGGGTATATGTATTTGGCTTGTTATTTATAGTTCCTCCTAAAATTGGCTTACAAATATAGCATTTATAGAATTAAGGACAAGATTATCATGGAATATACTCTGAAATAGTCAATTAGCTCTTTAATGTGGAATTGGATTCTTGGATGAAAATTTTGATAATCGTTTGAAAATAAGGCAGCCTGTTTATACTCAGTACATCTTTTCTTTTAATTGAGGAAATTTGTTTATGTGATAATCATGGTTGTTTTTGCTTTAACAATTGTGGCCTTGTGGGTATCTATGCACAAACTGCACGTTGCAATTGCTTTTTTCTGTTGCTTCAGTGTCTTATTGAAAATATATAAAAAGAAAAACTCAATTGTGTTGCATAACAGCATGTGGTCTGTGGAGTACTAATATTTTGTGGCTTGGTGATGAAAGCAAAAACATAATATGAGCATTTTGGGTGATTGAATAGTACTTTATTAGATCTGATACGTCTTCTGATTCAATTTAGATATGATGACACAAATCCGGAGGCTGAAAAAAAAGAGTATATTGACCATATCGAAGAGATAGTCAGATGGATGGGATGGGAGCCATTCAAGGTATATAATTTTCACTATTCATGTTTGTGTCACAATGCAAACCAGCTCAAGTACTCATCTTGTCTCTGCTGTTATATTGCAGATAACTTATACGAGTGACTATTTCCAAGATCTATATGATTTAGCTGTTGAACTCATTAGGAGGGGTCACGCATATGTTGATCATCAGGTTGCTATATTCGTCTGCCTCTGCTTCTTTATCTTGTCTTTTACATATATATGTGCAACCTTCCAAAATTTACCTTTGACATGCTATCTCTTTAATGGTCACAGTGGCTGACAAAGTTCCTCTTACATTCTTTAGGTATTTTCTTGAAAAAGCTGTTTCTTTTTGTGTGTTTAATTGCAGACTGCTGATGAGATAAAGGAGTATAGAGAAAAAAAGATGAACAGTCCATGGAGAGACAGACCAGTAGAAGAATCTTTGAAACTGTTTGAGGAAATGAGAAGAGGAATGATCGAGGAAGGAAAGGCAACACTTAGGATGAAGCAAGATATGCAGAGTGACAACTTTAATATGTATGATCTTATTGCATATAGAATCAAGGCAAGCATTTGTAACATATAATTTGTACTCCCTCCCTTCTTATTTAGTTACTCCCTCCGTTTTTTTAAGTGTTACACTTTGATTGACACATAGTTTTGGGTCTATTAATTGGCATATGTATATAAAAAGATGTTAGTGGGGCAGTTGGGGTATTCATAAATTATAAGAAAAGACAGTGGGGTTAATATTTTATTGAAAAGTAAGGGATGTAAGAGGGAAAGAAATAATATAAAAATAGTAGTGGGTTTGAGTGAGGACCATGGGAGGAGAGATATGATATTAAAATGGAGTAGTTTGCTTAAAATAGAAGTGTAACACTTTAAGAAAAAATGGCTGCATTTGGTAAGTGTAAAACATGAAGGGAAAAAAAAAAAACAGAAGGATTAACACTTTTGTCTTAAATTATAGTATCGTTTCTATTTACTTGATAGACTTCTTTTCTTTTCCTTAAATAGTTAAATGGCATGAATTCACTCAATTTTTAATATTTCTCAGTTTACTTTGTACTTACTACCCACTAACCAGGATAAAAATATACTATCTATTATAATAATTAGAAAAACAAAAGAACCCCAATACCCACTAAATATAATAAAAAAAAAAAAAATAACCCCATTATCAACTATGGAACCATCTCCAATGGTTAGACTCAACTTTGAGTATTGAAATACAAAATGAGTTGTTTTTTTACCTCCAATGGTTATACCCAACCCACTTCTCAATTTAGCAACTCATGTGAAGTCTAATTTCCTAATGGTGAGACTTTCTAAAGTATACTAATGTCACTTTCAATTTATGGCCCACCAAATCATATCAGAATGTTTTTTAGAAAAAAAAATAAAATTAAAACTTAAATAAATTACAAAACATGTTATAATATTGATAAGGGCCTACACCTTTTTGTCAAATGAGACTCAAAGTGGAGTGTCTAAACTTAGCAACTTTCTTTTGGAGTTGCTAAGTTTAGATACCAACTTATTGGTATCCTTTGCAAAAATTACTCTCTCTCTCTCCTAAAGAAACTCCCCCTCAAGTCTCACCTTTGGAGATGGTCTCACACAGTAAAATAAGAAGTCAATTAAATTTGCCTTAAACTTTGTGTTGGTTAAAGTGTGTTAATTAAATAGAAATGGAAAGAGTAACTTATCTATTTGGTTGCAATTCTTATCAAAATAGCATTTGAATGCTAATTTGCTTTGGATTTTAAATTTTTCATTTGATTTATATTTTTTTTGCAGTTTACTCGTCATCCTAAAGCAGGAGATAAGTGGTGTATATACCCTAGCTATGACTATGCCCATTGCATTGTTGATTCACTTGAAAATGTGACTCACTCGGTATGTATCTTTGCTACAAGTTATTTTACTCATTTATTTGTGCTCGCTAACTTGCATTTTAAGTATCCAGCATTTTATAAGTGCATTGAGTGTTTTTCGCTCCTCTCTCATGCAAAAATATGCATAGGACCATAGATATTACTCTTAAAAAGTAAATTGTGGGTAACTGGGTATTATCTCTTCTTTAAAAATAAATTCCAACTTTCTTAATGCAGCTGTGCACATTGGAATTTGAGACAAGACGGGCTTCCTACTATTGGTTATTGCATGCACTTGACCTGTATATGCCCTATGTATGGGAGTACTCACGGTTAAATGTTACAAACACAGTGATGTCAAAACGTAAAGTAAGCTTATCAATCTGTCGCTGATGCATTCAGTTCATCAATATTGTGTAGTTACTCTGCAGCTACACAACTTCCTGAAGCTGATTTTAATATGGTGTTAACAGCTTAATCGTCTTGTTACGGAGAATTATGTTGATGGGTGGGATGATCCACGATTGATGACGCTTGCTGGTTTGCGCCGTAGGGGTGTAGCACCAACAGCTATCAATGCATTTGTTAGGGGTATCGGGATCACTAGAAGGTCCGATCTTTTTCCTTTTCTTTTTCTTTCTTTGTTTCTTGTTCAGAAGCTACTGATTTAGGTAATTGGGAAATGAAATTTTGGAATTGGTGATTCCTTTGTCCCAAATTTACTCCATACTTTGCCTGGTAAAGTGATTTATGTTGCTAAAGATTTTTTTAGAGAGGATATTAAATTAGTATGCGCAAGTTATAAAAGTAGACTGTAGTTGTTGTGACAAAAGAGATAGCTGTGGGCAAATGAAACTTATATATTGCATGCTGTGTTACTTTAACATGGAATATCAACACCACTCGACAAGGATTTGGGTATGAATCCGTAGCCAAAACTATTTAACTTCTTAAAAATTGGAACCTTAATTAAGATGGGACAGAGGATTGGAGGGCATTGAATATAGACTAAGATGAGTTCAATCTTCTTGGAGCTGATCTAATATCCAGATAGCAATTGAGAAACAATGTCTCTCTTCCTATCTTTTCTGAACAGCTAAATTTTAGATTAATCTTTTCAGAATTATGCTACAAATTTTCAAATTGTGCCTCCATATCCATATCCGTGTTTAGAACAGTGTCCCTGTGTCCATTATTTTTGAGGCAAGGCGATTCAGGCTCTCTGATATTTACCTGTTACGACACATGCTCAAGTCTTAACTCTTGAGTAACATGGATTGTATGTATCTTATATGCAACTCCTAACATTTTAGATTTTGCTATTTGCAGCGACAATAGTTTGATCCGTGTAGATCGCTTTGAGTATCATATAAGAGAGGAGCTAAATAAAATAGCTGCTCGCACATTGGTTGTCCTACATCCTTTAAAGGTTTGTATTTTCTTTTGATCTCTTTCATGTGATGGAATATACCTCCTTGTGTCTTATCTGCCTTTTGTTTTAGGTTGTCATTACCAATTTAGAAGCTGGTAAAGTAATTGAACTTGATGCAAAGAATTGGCCAGATGCCCAAGCCAATGATACCTCAGCTCTGTACAAGGTCAGCATTCAGCATTGAAAATTTTCAGATGAAAAAAGGGATGCTATCTAATGTATTTAAATGGAACTACCTAATGTGGCCTTCCTATTTGTAATTTTCTTTTGTACGTGTATCTTATTGTTGGGTGTGGCCTGAAGTAGTTCATGTACAGGTACCTTTTTCCAATGTGGTTTACATTGAAAGTTCTGATTTTCGGATGAAAGACTCAAAAGATTATTATGGTCTGGCTCCTGGAAAGTCTATCTTGTTGAGGTATGGATATGGAAGGAACCTTTGATTAATTTCCCTACATAATTGGGTAAATATCTCATCATACATGTATAAATACAGGTATGGATATCCCATTAAGTGCACTGATGTGATCTTTGGCCCAGACAATGAGACAGTAGTCGAAATTCGGGCAGAGTATGACCCTGAAAAGAAAACGAAGCCTAAGGTTTTTTCTCACTCATTATATGTCACTGTCATGGTTTAAAAATGCGGTAACGGTTGCGATCATAGTGACGCTCACGTTAGCTCTGTATAAGATATTGTGCATCAGATTGCGATTGTTGCCACTTGAATGTGGTTCCTTTTTAGAATTTCTATTCATACTTAAAAATCATGATTAATAGTAACAAAAGTCTAGTAAATTTTCTGAATATATTAAAGGTTTAAAGCCATTAATGGAGTAATGAGTCGAGAAAAGTTGAATAATTGTCTAAAAAGCTAGGTACATAGTGGTAGCGCCAAAATCGGCTCATTGGTTGACTTGCTTAAAGTTCGGTCTATTTTAAAGATCTGCATAATGCAGAAAATATCAGTGCTGTATATTTCAATACTGATACAACTCGGCCGAAATGATATGTTGTGGTCGAGTCTTTACACCATGCCATTTGTTAGTTTGTTACTTGGTTATGACATTTAGGCTGCAATAAACTTGGAAAAAAAGGGGAGGTTCACTTTTGTAGTGGTTGGTCTGGATCATCATTTGAAATGTGGTTATATGTAGTTGAAGGGGACGGCACCTTATTTGGACCTTTTTCTTAGTTTTTGATTGAGTCATAGTGACTTGGTTTGTGCTATGGTCAAACCAGGGATGTGGGATTTCTTTTAGTCAGATTTTTACGGGTATGTTATATTAAAAATACTACCCCATTTCATATTATTTGCAACAAAGAATATATTGTCTCACAAATAATATCCCTTTGCAAATAATATGAAACAGAAGTAGTAATGATTATTAGTAATACTGGCTGTTTCACTTTATTTTGGGCTGTTTATTTGAAGTTTTTAATTCTGTATCAGATATCATTATATTGACAGGGCATTTCTAGTGTGCAAGTTATTTATACGTTGGACTGATTATCAATTTTTTTGTTTGAAGTTTCCTCATCTCTGTTTGTATCCTATATCTTTATATTGACAACGCTTTTTAGTGTGCAAGTCTTACACTCTTACTGTTGCAGGAAGAACATGAATAACATCACTCACTTTGATTTTAGTTGGGTACTGGGTGGTGTGATCTAGAGGTAGATATTAGCAGCCACTTTTGGGTCTGGGGATATTCATATAGATTAAGGAGGTTTGAGATGATTGAGGATTAAACACCTTGCTAGGAACCTAGGGGCTAGGCTTCTACCAATAGAAATTGACAATTTTGTAAGAGGATTTAGCAGTGGAAAATATACATGCACACATACATATGTATGGGCATGTCTGTTGTTGGTGTGTATATTAGTGTCTTTTTGCATTTGTGCCTCCCAACCTTGGAAATGTTGGTCAATGGGTGCATGCTTGCATGTGTGGATAGGGCTGTTTGCTGTCTTGTTTGGTATGTGTTTGGGTGCAAAACCAAATCAAACCAATCCACTAAATTGCAGCTTGAATTTTCTCAAACCCAGCTGAACCGCCAAACAAACAAAATAAAAACCAAATTACATAATATGTTTTTGTGGTGTGGTTTATCCAAATAAAAAACATTTGTGCGAATATAAATCATCTTAAAAAGTTCTTTTTGTTCGTTGACAATTATAAATTTAATAATTTATAATGGATACTTGTGTAACTGGAAACCCTTGATTTACCTTGATCATTTTGATTTTTTTAAAATTAAAAAAAAAAAAAAAAAGATAACTAAGGTTATAGACCAATGTGGTCGTAATTATACCATATAACTTTTAGTCTATAATGTGGTTTGATTTCATAATTTTTGGAACTGCACCTAAACTGCAAACAAAAATTTATTCACCAAATTGCCAAAAATGGTTTGGTTTGCGATTTGGTGCATTTTGGACTACACCCTAAACTACCCTATGCTCCTATGAGTGTATGTAGTTGTGTGCTTGTATACATTGGGAGGTGGCATTGAACAATTAATCGATGGTCATGGTTAGTGGTTCACAATTTTGCAAGGGGATTCTTATGTCTATGTCAATGATTAGGGGGTGTTTGGTATAAATATTGTAAATGAAACGGAAAGGATTCAAATAAGTAGGGGAAAGGGTAATGATAAACATTACCTTTACTATATGTTTGGTATCCTAATGGAATGGAAACAATTTGAGTAGATTGTGATTGAGTAAGAAAACGTAATTTGTTTCCACTAGTTTGTCAAGGGTTACAAATTGGGGGATTTTGTTACCCTTAGAAAACGGTATTTGTTACTTTTAACACATACCAAACAAGTAGAAATGGAAACACTTAATTGAATCCGTTTCCTACATCTAAAATTACTATACCAAACACCCCCTTAATGTTTTGTTGGCTCCATTTATCGCATTATCCTCATATAATTATATTACACCTTGAGAAAATCATTTTTGGGAATGAAGTTTATGATGGGCATGGCCGCATGGGACTTTTCTACAAAAGTTCATACAAAGTCTACTCTCATCTCAGCCTTGCTCTGGTAGCTTAGTAAGAATATTCAAGTTTGACATCCTTAATGTAATTCTAGAGCATAATGCAGAAGCTTTTTGAGCCTACTTTACATCAGATTCATTGATCTATTTTTTTGAGTCATAGGTTATTGAAGGACTTGATGTTGTCATTTGCATGATCAGCTGTTGGAAAAGTCCAAGTTTTTACTGGAAGCTATTTGAGCTGTTCAATGATCTTGGTTTTGTTTTCAGTTGGAAGTTTTAATTTTTTATAGAAAGATGAGCTTAATGCTTTGACTTTATCATATCCCAGTGCTAGTGGCATTTTTTTCAAGTCATCTTGCAAGAAATGAGCTGATTGGCTCTTCCTTGAATTCCTAGGGTGTCCTTCATTGGGTTGCTGAGCCTTCTCCAGGCGTTGATCCTCTTAAAGTTGAAGTTAGACTATTTGACAGATTATTTCTTTCTGAGGTAGGTGATTTCTTGTCTAGCTGTATTCATTGCCTCGTTTCATGTATCTAGAACTAATATCTGATTTTATAGAATCCCGCTGAACTTGATGACTGGCTTGGTGACTTAAATTCCAACTCTAAAATTGTGATACCTGAGGCATATGCCGTTTCCACGCTTCGAAGTGCAGTACTTGGTGACAGATTTCAATTTGAACGCCTCGGTATGTCTGACTAGTCCAATTCTTAATAATGGTTTATATAGTTGCAATGTCTATTCTACATACAATTCTTGGATATGCATTACATTTTGCAATCATATTTATAGCACTTTTATGTCTATGCCTTTTATATCTATTGGCTATTGCCTTGTAATTGGCAAATTTATCAATTCTTGGTAAGTCATTCATTGACAAAGGCTACGATCTGTTTGACTAACTTTTTTCACTTTAGTAGAACTTCTTGTGAAATATTTTTTCTGAACCTATATGAATTTTTGAACTTATCTTTTTTAAATAAGTCCAAGTAAATTGAACGGAACGGGGCTAAAGTTAGGTTTCTCCCTGCCAGTTATGTCCTTTTCTTTAGTTTAGCTATTTTACGTTATAATTCCTCGGTTTTTTTTTTTTTTTTATAAATATTATAACTTGCAACATATTACATACCCTCTTGACACACACATCAAGAGATATTAGATTTTTAGAGAAGGTAAATTGATTAAATAATTAAAAATGAGCCCCGGTAAGAGGAAAGAGTTAAGATATTAAGGTTAAGTTATTTTTAATAATCTGTTTACCTTCTCTAATCTATTTCTTACAATACGTGCCAATGGGGTATGTTGTAAATTAGAAATATGGAAGTAGATCATCACTACAAAATGATACTCTTTAAGCTTCATATAATTGTTGACAATCATTTGCAGTTTTGTATAAATTCGTTAAGGAAGGGTCTGTTTTGATTGACTGAACTGAGCTGAATTGAACTTAACTGAACTGAACTTATTGGAGCTGAAATGAACTGAACTGAATATTTTATGAGAGAAGGAAATTAATACAAGAACTGAACTTATTGGAGCTGAACTGAAAATAAGCTGAAGAGAATATGCCCTAAATCTTTATCTTTGGTTTCAGGCTATTTTGCTGTTGACAAGGACTCTACACCAGAGAAATTGGTGTTCAACCGGACAGTCACTTTAAGGGACAGCTACACCAAGGGTGGTAAGTAGTCTTCAGGTCTTGTCGTCTTGAACTGTTCCATTGTGTTGGACTTCTGGTGAATTTAAACACTTGTACAAATTTTGTATGAGTCAAAATGTTAAAGAGAGGGAAGAATCGTAGCTAAATAGTGTCAATGCTGTCGTTTAGGGGTTCCTTATTGTATCTCACACAGCACTGTGCAAAATTGTCATTGTGTGTGGAGATTTTGTTGGATAAAGTGTAAAATTGGAGGGAGATGGGTGATAAGGTTAAATAGAGGCCATTTACTCTTAGCAACCTTCTCTGTATAAAATTAAGGTGCCAATTGATCAAGCTTCTCTTTCAAAACAAAGGCTGATTTGGAGTGGTATCAGTTGAGGTATAGAAAACCTCTGATGCTTTATTTGATTAATCTAGGTTTAACGAAAGATACACTTTACTAATGAAGCTTGTCAACTTTAATTTATTTTATCTTACTTTTCTATTTATTTATACTTTGTACTTGTATTTTGTAATTTTTTTGTTAGATATATTGGGCTTGTAATGACGATAATTAGGTCCAATATTGGGAAATTGTGGCTATTTTATTTGTAAATTCAGTTAGCGTTGATTCGGACCCAAACACCTACCAAAGCTATTCTCATTGCCTTGTTGATTTGAGTGTGAAACTGCTAAAAAGCAATGCAGAAAGGGACTTATGTGGTGGTGATTTCGAACGCGGATGCTGCAGCAGTGTTTTTAACACCCCACATGGTCTCTCAAAACAAAAGCTTCATATGAAAGAAAACTTCCTAAATGTCTAGTTGCCTACCCTTCTCGTTGATTTTGGGATGCATATGTTATTACAGGAGACAACATTAATACTATTTTCTGGATTTGGCCGAAAGCTTTAATCATTTTGGGGAAAAAACATGCAAAGTAACAGGAATTTGAATTACTAGATGTTGTACAGCAACTGCAGGAAACATTTCTAGTAGTGTACTTGGAATTGATTTCATGCATTTGCTCCAACTTCTAGATCAAATGAGAAAAGCTTTTAATCCCTGCCATTTTTCCAGATATGGGTTAAAAGGCATATTCGATGAATATTTGGGTTTTTGAGTCAGTTAAGAACCGTCGTTCTCCCGAGGAAGAAGCGTATATACTAGGAAAGGTTTGATATAGTTGGTTGGGGATTTACCTTATAATCAATATCCTTCAAGTGTAGTAGCTTGAGGTTCAGGATCTCTTTTTTCTTTCAACCCTTACATTCAAGTGTTTAGCTTGCAAATACTATACCTAAAAGACTGCAAGGGTAAAGGTATTACCTTGAAAATAAGAGGAAGAAACATCTTTCTCATAGCATTAACCTGAACTTTCAATTATACCATGGCATCATTGATGCCTGAACTTGACATTTTATCATCAAAAGAGCTTTACCCATTGGCATTGTTTGTGTCGATTGTATTTCAAAAACAAGTAGTCCAAATAATGTCAAAAATCTTGGATATTGGTTACTTAGGGCCTGTTCTCATACGTTGAAATTCAATTCAGTTCAGCTCAGCTCCTAATTTGCTTCTCTTATAAAATATTTATTTCAGTTCAGCTCAGCTTTAGTTCAGTTCAGTTCAGTTCAGCTGAGTTCAGTCAATGAGAACAACCCCTTAATCTTACAATTTCTTATTTACAATCAGAATCAGTACCATGTGTATGGTACAACCAAATTTATTTCTTGCTCATTTTGTTGCAATCAATTTAGGTACTATCCCCCCCCCCCCTTTTTAGTGTAAGGGCTTGTTTGGTTTCGCTTATTTTTGCTTATCTGATTTGATCTGGTCTGATCAGATCTAGTTTGGTCTGATCTGTATGTTAGATTTGACCAAATCTTGACCTTAAATATACGATAATCTATACGGAAAAATATATCAAGTGGGGGTCTTATTAGGTTCGTAATAATGTGTATTTTATTAATATGTGATTTTCATAATTTTTTTCTTTACGAAATTAAAGATATTTAGCGATAAAAAAACTGCATACAAAACAATGATTTGATCTGAACTTATTTTTTCTGATCTGAACTTATTGTTTCTAATTTGATCTGATCTTAACTTATTTTCTGTGTGACACTATTAATTCCCTCTTCTCTCGTAATCTCCACTCAAATCCACTACAAGTAATTTTTTTTTTCCTCTCACACAAATGAAACTATCAATATTTTCTAACACATCTACTTATCATCGTTTTGTAGTTCAAAATGTGGTATTCCATGAAGATATTTCAGTGTACTTGTCAAATTTGAGTGCTTTTATAAGAATAGATTATGTTTAGACCTAGTAAAATCAATCTGTACCAAATTATCCAACACGACATTTGAATTTTACCCAAAATCGCATGACTTAATGTTTAATAACCTATCAGAACGGCCTATTCTCATTGACTGAACTCAGTTGAACTGAACTAAAGTGAGCTAAACTGAACTGAACTGATTGAAATGAATATTTTATAAGAGAAGGAAATTAGGAGCGGAACGGAACTGAGCTGAGCTAAATAGAATTGAACTGAACTAAATTTCAACGCATGAGAACAGGCCCTCAATGTATCTTTAAAGGATTACTACCTCCGTTAATTTTTAGTTGCAACTTTGGAATATTATGTATCTCACAAATATTACCCAAAGTTGTAACTAAAAGTTAATGGAGGTAGTATTTTCATTATAAAAAAATCTATAATAAATATAGCCCTTTGATAGTCCAACGTAAAAGTATTGGCAATATAGGACCATTCTTCTTGTACTAGCCACCTTTATAAATGGACAGGGGGCGGTGGTAAAGAAAGTACAGCAATAGGCTCCGTATGGCTGAGAACTCTTTCAACTAGAGACATCGATCGATCAGTCTTTATTGTGACTTGTACGATCTTAAGAATTCAGACGATTCACGCTATTAATTTTTTACATATTATTTTATGTGACATCCAATGAATAATGACTAAACTTTGATAATCAGAAATTTTGATAGTGACGAATTGACATCTTTCTATTTCTACAATAGAAAAAGTTGTAATGCATTTATGATTATTGTATCAATATAAATAGACAGATATAGATAACTCAAAGTAGCCAATTGATTATTGTATCAATATAAATAGACAGATATAAATAACTCAAAGTAGCCAATTTACTATTGCCACCCAATAATCCTTCAATCAATTGCGTATTATTAAAGGCATGATCAGTAAATCTTAGCTTATTTTCACTAATTTTAGATTCAATGCGTTCAGATAAGTTCAGTTCTTACAAAACTAAGTTCCCGATAGAGGTTACTGAAGTTTAAGTTACATATGGCTTGAGTTTCAATATAGTTTAACAAGTTCATGTAAGTTTAGTTAAATTCAGATAAGTGAAAATCAAGTGAATAAAACACATATTAACTTTAATTTTGCTTAAAGATATTGAATTTAATTAAAGTGGAGGAGGATATCCTCTTGTAATTTCCAAGACTTTGGCCAGCCATTTAAATTTAAGATTAACTAGTATTTTTTTTATAGTATTCACCCAAGTTAACCTAAACAACAATATGAGATTATTTACTATGCATGATAGCATGATAATTATAGTTGATTCCTTTTAACAAAACATTTATTTATACATTTAACAATAATTTTGAAGAAATGAACATGTAATATGACATACTTCTACATTGAATAAGATTCAGTGTTGAAATTTGAGGTCGGACGTTCAAGCCTTAGAAATAATATATAATATATAGACAGTAGTAATTGATTAAGATATCTTGCTAGTGTACTTTATTTGGTGCAAATATCTGGCCCCAAGTGTGAAGCCTTGATTACACAACATAAGGTCATGTGGATCAAAATTGAATTGACAATCGATATATAGTATCAGATTCCTAGAGTACTAGTACTAATGTTTTCATCCGTTTTATATTGCCAACTTGAAGAATGTTGTTTTGAACTAGTTGCAATGCAAATTTGTAAAGTCTTCCTTGCATTAGTCATCTCAGTTTTGGAATCAATAAAGATTAGTACAGAATTTATAACATTAGTTGTTAAAACTTAAAAGTTAAGCCAGTTGTTCAGTGCTTACTTCATGTACATATATGTCATGCAATGCCACAAGCACCATATCTTTGTTAAACATCGTTTACTACGAAGATTTATTTATTTACGAACATAAACTAAAGAAAAATCATAATGTTTTTCGCTAGATTGGCAAAACTGACTTGATATGTTGATATAGACTTGAATTGTAACAGGCTGGGGAGTATTACATGATACCGGAAATTGGATGATATGCTGCTAAAGTGTATCAACATTGATATAGAGCAGCATTGGTATAGAGTAAGTGTAAACATCAAAATGGAATTAATGCATAAGAGTTTACCATCATTAAAACATACTAAGGGCCTTTTCACTTCAGCTTAATTTCAGTTTAGTTCAGCTCCAATCAGTTCAGTTAGTTCAGTTCAGTTATGTTCAGATCAGTTTAGTTCAGTTCAGCTCCAATCAGTTCAGTTCAGCTCAGCTCTTAATTTCCTTCTCTCATAAAATATTCATTTCAGCTCTATTCAGTTCAGTTCAGCTCCAATCAATTCATTTCAATTCAGTTCAGCTCTAATCAATATAATTCAGTTCAGTTTAGTTCAGTTCAACTCAGCTCAATTCAATAAATGTGAACAGACCCTCAATTTGAAAGTTTTCTTTACTACTAGGCTAACATTATAAGGATGGAAAGTTCTTTCCTTACCTATGTAATGGTTCTTTCAACATACCGAGTACTTCGAATGTTCTAATTAGATGAAGTTTGAATTTAGTATACTTTTAGTCATTCATGAAAATTTGTTGACTCTTCTTCACCTAACAAATAAAAAAAGTCATTTCAATATTTAATCTTGCTTTTAAACACAAATAAGCATCCTATATGGCCGTGACTTACGGATGTTTTTCTTTGACAATGGAAGAGGCTGTTTCATAGAAAGTTAATGCAAGTACACAAGTTTAAATAGAAAAAATGAAAAATATATTGTTTTTTAAATTAAAAAAACTATACAATTCAAGCTTTTTCAAATCTAATATATATATATAAAGGGGAGTTTTTTCTCGAGATTTTAGAGTGCCACATAGGATTTAAGTTTCTTAGGGTGCCATGTAGGATTATAAATTTAAGTTGTAGCCAATTGAATAAGAGATTATTAATTTCTTTTACAATTAAATAATTCAAATGTCACGTAAGCAAAATTGACGAATGAGATTTTAATGTTTAAATTAATTAAATACAAAATATTATCTTTTGAGATTAGGAATTTTATCTAATATTTTAAAATTAATATAATAACAATTTTAATCACATAAATATGAAAAATATTTTTTTTAAAAAATTACTAACAAACAGTGCATCGCACGGGCTTCATAAAAGGGAGTTTTTTCCCGAGTTTTTAGAGAGTCACATAGGATTTAATTTTCTTAGCGCGCCAGGTAGGATTATAAATTTAAGTTGTAGCCAATTAAATACGAGATTATTAATTTCTTTTACAATTAAATAATTCAAATGGCACGTAAGCAAAATTGACGAATGGGATTTTAAAGTTTAAATTAATTAAATACAAAATATTATCTTTTGAGATTAGGAATTTTATCTAATATTTTAAAATTAATATAATAACAATTTTAATCATATATATATATATAAAATATTTTTTTAAAAAAATACACGAACCGTGCATCGCACGGGCTTCATCTAGTTAATTAATAAAATTAGAAGAAATAAAGGGAAATCATTTGATAAAGTTTCCCTAGTTGGATTGTATTATAAGAGGATAAATGTATAATAACTAATCTCTCTATGATGCATAAAGATAAACACAAGATTCGTTTTTAGTAAACTAGGCACATCATTTATAATATATTCACATACATGATATTTCATCTGAAATAATTAAATCATACAGAGTATTACAACTTATTTTATTCGTAAACTAGGCACAAATATTAAGTGTTATTATGTTATACTTAACTTCATCCAACCAAAAATTACTTCGTATCACATTGAGATTGTGGGGGAAACATTTTCGTTACTGTAAGGTGAAAAGAGATAACGAATGAGAGAGAGTACAAGAAAATAGAGAGAGTACAAGTATAATTATTATATCAATAAAGAATAGATAAAATATTATATAAACCAATTATGTTGGGCTTTTAAGCTTGTTTGGCCATTCTTACAGTATAGAAAAGAACCATTCATATTTATGGTTGTTTTATCTTGCAAAGTTGCAATGTGAATATATATAAAAGGCCCCCCCCTCCCTCCCTCCCTCTCCTCTGAATCAATCAGCCAGTAAAATGTCATTTTCCTATAATTCAATAATTGTACCATTGACCCATACACTTTTATTTATCAAGTATGTCATTATCATCTAGTCATAACTTCTATCAACTGACTACTCCTTTGATCTTCTACTTACAATGTGGTCAATTTGCATTTCATTTCATTATGCTGTTGATAATGCTCTCAAAGTCATCACAAACAGTACTAGAGAAAAAGATGACTAGTATACTTATTTTATTGGTACAGAATTTACCACACTAAAAATGGATTATTTCTGCACCTACAACTAAAACAACATTCATTACATTATATATACATTACTCGTACTATTTACTTACTTATTACATACATACTTGGTATATGTTCCGTTGAGAAGTGAAGGCCACGGTTCGATTCTCACCCAGCTCACTTTAAGGGTATCTTACCTAAAAGAAACATAAAATATTACGTACAAAACACGAATATACTTATCAGAAGCCTATGTCAAAAAAAAGGGGGCTGGATATGATTCATTTTGGAAAAAGGGCCCATTCTTTCATGTTTAGATGCCCACATCTTTTTCATACTTCCTAAACTGCCACAACTCATCCAAATCCCACATGCCATCCCCTGCCATGTCGTTATCGAGCCAATCGTTTCCATCCATGTGGCAGCCGGAGAACGGAATATCGGATGCTGACATGGAACCCAAGTCCATGTCATAGTTACAGCTATTCACACAATGGATATCATCTAGTACAACAGAGGAGCTGCCTTTGCTATTAGTTGGTTGGTCTTGAAATTCCGGAACACTTGAAAGGCTGGTGTTTGAGCTTGAAGTATCTTTAGTGCTATCAAAGTTTATGTCCTCTAATTTGGTTGGTGATGGTACAATGTGTGAGGAAGCCGCGACTTGATCACAATGATCAGCATTCAGAGCTGTATGTTCTGTCGAATTCTGCTCAATTTTTTGCACCAATCTAGGCATGTAAAAACACCTAATTGCATCTATGAAACTTTGGCTATTTGACTCCATATTGAGTTGTCTAGCCTGTTTTTGCACCCTCGTTCGCCAATAGTTTTTGATCTCGTTATCTGTTCTTCCTGGTAGGTGTGCTGCTATTTTTGACCATCTATCAAGATATAAGTCACAAATTAATGATAATTCAGCATTCTGTTTTGTGTACATTTCAAGACTAAGCACTCCATGAAATAACAAGGAAAAAAATCAAGAATTTGGACCACTAAATGTCTTGGTCACCCCATATATGTTTTCGAGTACTTGAGTAGAGTACATTTTTGGTGTAAATTAAAAGCAAAAACCATCAAAGTTTTTTCTTTAGTTGCCGAAATGTTACAAGTAATTGTCAAAACTTTTCGAAAGGAAAACGTCTTAATGGCTTATCATGGAATTTAAAGAAAAATGATTAGATTGAATACAAGATATGTACATAGCATGTGTTATTATCATGATTATTGCTAAGAGTCTACATCCCCATCAAAAGAATACTTTGTATTTCGTACATCCTCCATCCCATTAAGCTTGCCCCGGTTGAATTTGCTCTATTGAGTTCTTCCATTCCTTAATGACATATTTTCTCCATTTACAAGATTACAACCCATGTGCAACAACAAAAAAAGTGCATGCTTTTAAGTGAATCAAATCTAAAAAAAGAAAACTAATAAGGGTTATGGAACAATTTTAGCGAGAGGAAGGAAGTATAGACATGCAACACAAGTCACAAGATATGAGGAAGTCACAAGATATGAGGAATAAACTAACTTTCGGTTGAGTTGATATCTTCACATCAGTTTACTGTTTTACATATTCCTAGATGTGAGTGAGTTACACTATTTAAATATAAATGATGCATATATTGCTACGTACACTGTTTTTAAGTGCCGTAAAAGGGTTTGGCAAAGTTTTAACCAATTAAACTAATTAACATATGACATGTGACTAATTCATTAAGGTGATTACGTTATTACTAAAACTAAAATGCAGCAATGTACGATTATCCTTTTAACCTAATTAGAAAGCTAATATAGCAAAGTACAATTATATTATTTTATTATTATCAATGATAAGTTTGACAAAAGTCGATAATGTAGACGAAATTTAATCCTAAATTGGACCACTATTGACCACAGTTTTCTCAACGAGGCTAGATGATATCGTAAAATGAAGTTCAAATAATTGGAACACTTTCTCCATTATTCCGTTTATAATTTTAGTTACTGTTTCCCAAAAAGCAAAGTGAAGGGGATTAGGAAGACATAATTAAGGCCTAATTACACCTTTAAGCATTTTAATTATTGCTTCTAATCATTCTATGAACCAAAACTCCAATGCATGTCGTGATGAATAATAAAAAAAAAAAAGAAAAAAAAAACAGAGTAATATGGAACTTTATTTGATTTTCAATTCAATGCAAGAAGAAAAAGATTACCTGTTACCCCATTTAGAGTGAAGTTCAAGGATCAAAAGTTGTTCTTGTGTACTAAGATTACCGCGCTTAATGTCCGGTTTCAAGTAGTTAAGCCATCTTAATCTACAGCTTTTCCCAGTTCTTTTCAATCCTGCAAATAAAAAATGACTTTTCTAATTAATTCATTACAAATTAGATACAAATTTGTAAACCGTTAACAAATTTTTTAAATCAATACAACTGTTATTTGAGAAATGCATGACAAAATTACACTCTGATAAATATAATTATATTAATATTTAAATTTACTAAATATTTCTAGTTTTAGCTCCTAATATTAAAATTAATCAATAACAACTTAGCGAGTTATTTGGTTGTGCTAGTTTAGTTGTGGCACACTAGCAGCAATATCCAAGACATGAAATCGAATCTCGCCAACATAGTGCCCTATTACCCTATATACACCTCCCTATACCCCAAAAACGATAGTGTTTCTAAAAATACCTGCTGATTTAGCCAATAAATTCCAGCGACCTTCACCATGACATGCAACATAATGAATGAGCAAATTATCTTCTTCAAGTGTCCAAGGCCCTCTTCTTAGTTCTTCACTTTCTTGATCTTGTATATTATTATTATCACTATTAATATGAATATCATCACCTAAAATTTCTGTTTTCATTTTTTTTCTTTTTTTTTTTTTAGGGTGGAGTTGAGATTTGGGGGTGTTGATTGAGCTCAGTTAAAGCAGTGATAGCACTGAATGCTACATATATACAACCATTTATATAAAGAGAGAGAAAAAGAAAGGAGAAAATTCTATTGAACAAGGTTGGAAAAGTATACTTTGTACAAGTTTGTGTCACGTGCTATTGCCTTGTTCTTAATTCCTTCTAAAATTAAATTGTATTCTTTTTGGGCTTTTCTTTTGTTCTATAAATGGAATAATCACTTTTTAGTAAGTGTGTGTACTCTCATTAATTTTACCTCATTGAGTTGTTTATCAAACAAATTCTTTCACTAAATTGGAAATGATCTTTTTATTAGCATCTTGCTTAGGTTAATAGAGTGATTGAGAATATAATCATGCTGTTAAGTCAAGTCGTTGTTACTAAAATTCCTCCAAATCTTCACTTTGTAAAAATAGCTTAAATATTGTTAGACATTTGTTTGTGGGTTGTAACTATTGAATTTTCACTTTGTTACTACTTTGACGAATTGCATGTATTTGATACTAAAACTTGAATTATCTACTCCGTAGTAATTAGACTTTTTTTCATCACTAAGGCCCTGTTCTCTTCACCTTAAAAAAATAATATTAAGTAAAAATAATTTCAGGTCAGTAAAAATAAGTTCAGTTCAGTAAAATTAATTTCAGTTCAATAAAATTAATTTCAGTTCAATAAAAATAAATTCAGTTCAGTAAAATTCAGTTTTCTTAAAGAAGAATTATAATAGAAAATCAGTAAAAATAATTTCAGTTTAGTAAAAATAATTTAAGTTCAGTAAAAATAATTTCAGTTCAGTAAAATTAAGTTCAGTTCAGTAAAAATAAGTTCAGTTCAGTAAAAATAATTTCAGTTCAGCAAAATTAAGGCGAATCAAACAGGGCCTAACTTAACAGTCTTTTGTTTTCCACAATTATACACCCATCCTTTCTAATTTAGACTTTTTTTTTTTTTTTTTGAATTATTACACTTTCATCCCTTTACGATCTTCATATTTAAAAAGTCCCATTTGCCCACTTGCTTTAATTTTGAACACTTGTTACTCTACTTATAATCACTCTACCTTCTTTTATGTGCAACTTTTTTAAGGAGTACAATCAGCTTAAATATTTATTCTCCTCACTTGATATAAGTTACTTTAGCACTTCGGATGAGAGATTATTATTATTATTATTATTATTATTATTATTATTATAATTAAATTATTATTTTATATATATTTTTTTTGGTGAAAAAATTATTATCTTATATGAACTTATCAAAATTTGACTGAGCATTATGTGTATGTAAGAAATTGTATAAGAAAAAAAAAACTTACAATCAATGTTTTATTAGATTCGTTTCATATTAAGGAGAACATAACATAAGTAGTCCAATACTCCCTTTAAATTAAGGGGGTATTTGGATAGGAGAGGTTTGAAGCTAAAGATCGAAATGAACCTCGATTTAATGTGAGTATTTGGTTAATAAGATGGAGGAAAGAGCTATTTTTGAATAAAACTAGCAATTTGATTTGATTATATTTTTTTTTTTTTTTTTTTTTTTTTGGTGGTAAGTAGGGGGGTTTGACTCTTCTATCTTAAAGTTGGTCAAATTTACTACCCTGTAACAAGTTTGTTCAAATTAATACGAAGTAGTTAATTTGAATATATTCTATTTTTGATCAACTTACACAATACTGTAACTATCAATTAAGTATCAAGTATCAACTATTTATCAAATACTTTTATATTAGCAACTAAGATAACCAATTTGTCAAATTAGCTAGTTATATTAAACCAACTCAATACAAATAATTAAGGGTCTGTTCCCATTGACTGAACTGAGCTGAATTGAACTAAACTAAATTGAACTGTACTGAGCTGAACTGAATTGAACTGAATATTTTATAAGAGAAGGAAATTAGGAGCTGAACTGAGCTGAACTGAACTGAATTGAGCTGAGCTGAACTGAACAAAAAATAAACGTATAAGAACAAGCCATGAGTTAGGGTTATTTAAAAAAAAAAAATCAAAAGCTGTGATTATATTCGGTGAATGAAGTCAAGTTGGGATTATTCTACGCAGACATAACTTTTTCTCTTCTTCAATGTGGGATACATCCAATACTCACTTCTATTTTATACACTTTAAGTGAGACAACAACTTCACTCACATATGGGTTTGTTCATGGGATCAACACTTCTCTTTGTAAAGATTACATCCATCGAGGAAACAAAAACAGAGAGTGTAACATAAATGGAAAGGATCAGGAGCGAGTAAACAAATACTTGTATATTGCTTGCCACTTGTAGAAAAGATGAGATCATTTTGACTACTCCATCCCAATACATACATGACATACATTAATCAATTATAGATTCAAGAGGTTCAACAACACAATCAATATAATTGCAGCCCAAGTTGAACTTAATCCTTACAATTATACATAGTTTGTCAAATTTTGTTGCTAAAATATAGTATAAATGGAGTGTTATAATCAAATCATAGCACATCATTCATATGAAATGAGACTATGACTAAGAGTACACATAAATAAATAAAATAATAACTCCAAAATGATTCCTCCATTTTTGGTGTCACATTTTCTTGTGCTTCCTGATAACCACATGCAAAAAGAGACGTGCTTGACTGCACAAAATACCAAATAATTGATAAACTAATAACAACGTGTTCTACCTTGGTTAGCTTATTAGGGCGGCAATTAAAAGCATGCTTAACAATTATATTATTATTAGTAATATGATTATAATATATAGTTTTTAATACATGGTACGTCATATCTGTTTGTGGGTGAAATGACAAGAATATGCCTGTTAGTGTTAGCTCCTAGGGAAAAAGAAGCAGCCGTTTGTTTAGCATTAGCAGTGACTTTTCCTAGGTTGTCTGTCTCCTTTTTCTTCTTCAATTCATCTATTTTGCTTACAAATGTATGTGAGATACTGGAATTTTTCAGAGATTATGGTCTAGAATTCTCAGTCATATAATATTTGTCAGTGCAGTTATTCTATGAATCAATGAATGACTACTAAGTATAACTTTAATAAATTTTACTGTATTACCTTATTGTACGTGGAGGGTAGTTTCATTCACTCCCTTAGGTAACTAATCATGTACATTGGTTTGGATAGTTCATTAACCAATTAGGTTGTTTTTAGTTCAGTGTTACTATAGTAGTATGGTTAGACCATGTTTTTTATTTTATTTTTCTTTAACTTTATTTCCAGTTCAGTCCAGGCCAGCTTAAAAGAACAAAGTTTTAGAGAGGTGATAAATGAAACGGTAGTATCCAATTTGGATTGGATTACTCAATACAGTTGCATTATACAGTTGTATTGATACTCAAATGTTTGAGGAACTAGAAATAGAGGAAAGTTAGGCATTTACAAATGCATAACAAGGGGTATTCATGTAATTATACATATGTATAAACGAATGCATATTCTTGTATCATTGATGATCAAATGGTACCACTGAATATACAGTGATACTATATATGCACATAATGATATTATAAATGCATTCAGTTGTACAAAAATTTATACATAAATAGTACCACTGAGAATTCAATGGTACCATATAAACTTTTAGTGGAACAATCAACATATGGTCCCCCCATCACGTGATACAATCCGACCAAAAAATAGGTAGGGTTTACCGACAGACCTCTCTCTTCCTATCTCTTTCTCCTCTTTTCTCTCTCTATTATGTGTTTTAAAAATATTTTAATCAATGTTATGCATTTACTCCCTTTAAAATTCTTCCGTATGTTTCAATACAAAGAAATACAAGTACTACCTAATTGGACCACACACTGAAATTTGGTTTAATTAGACTTGTTACTAGCATGCATGCTATGATAATGAATAGACTACACTCATTATCTCCCACGAGAAGGATTTAGTACGGCCAACAAATTCCCATCAAAGGATACATAGGTGCTACAGTAGCGCATATATATATGATACTCCATTCGTCCCATAATATCATTTCTATTTTTATTTTTAAAAAAATACGATAATAAAGAAGAATAATGGAAGTAGGAGAATATTCTATTAAAAAACTAATAAAAAGTAAAGAATATTATACTCTTCATGTTTTAATAAGTGTTACACTTACTAAATCCGGTCGTGTTTTAATAAGTGTTACACTTCCTTTTTTTGACAAAAAGCTACATTAAAATATTACATCTTTCTCCTCTCATGGTCCTCACCCAAACCCACTAGTACTTTTTTATTACATCTTTCCTCTTACATTCATTACTTTTCAATAAACTATTAACATCATTATCTTTTTGAGAAATTCTCTTTGATGAACTCCAACTTTTTAATTTTCTAAGTGGTAAACATTCTTAAAATTTATTATCAATGGTAAACTCTAGTTATCTTAATAATTCATTGGTAACATTAATGATATAATTAATTGATTCCTTAACCATGGTTAGCTTTTAAAATAAAAAAATAAATCAAAATGACTAAGAAGCCCCTAATTACTACCCTCAACCATTTAAAAAAAAATTAAAAACCCCAACTCCTCCCTAACCCCCTAACCACCGGCAGCCCTCTCCTTGTCGGCGTCCAGGCATCCCCTCCCAGCCGGAGACGCCCGGCCTTCCCCACCCCACTCGGCGACAAAGCCTCCCTCTCCCCTACCGAAAACCACCAGTAAACCCAAACTGAAACCCCCAAATTCCCAACCCGAAACCCCTAAAAAACCCTCCCCACCACTTTAAACTCCGAATCAGGCCCTCCCCCACCCTCGAAACTTCGTCGCCTAGGGTTTCGAGGGTGGGAAAGGGCCGAATTTGGGTTATAACGTGGTAGGGGAGGGTTTTTAGGGGTTTCGGGTTGGGTATTTGGGGGTTTTGGGTGATGGGTTTAGTGGGTAGGGGGGAGGGGAGGGGGGGATGGGTCACCGGCGCGGGAAAAGGTCTTTTAGGCGACGACGGGGGTGGGCTGTCGGAATGGTGGGACACTTGGCCGCCGGCAGAAGGAGGAGCTGCTGGTGGCTAGGTGGGGTAAGGGAGGAGTTTGGTTTTTTTATTTTTTTAAAAAAAATATTTAAATAACTTAATTATATAATTTATAAGGTTAGATTAGTCATTAGTGTTGTAGTTAACTAGGGTTAGCCAAATATTTACATAAAATCATCAATAATGTTACCAATGAATTATTAAGGTAACTAGAGTTTACCATTGATGATAAATTTAAAGAATGTTTATCACTTAGAAAATTAAAAAGTTGGAGTTCACCAAAGAGAATTTCCCTACATTTTTTTTAATACTCCAACTACCTCGCTTATCTTTTATTTTATTTTAGTCAATTAAATTGCCTAAAACTATATGCTGGTCAAACTGTAACACTTAAAAAAACACATAGGGAGTATGAAAAAAAGAAAAGTGATTAATGATTTTTTGGGCATATGCATACAGAGTATTTTGTATCAGAAAAATAAAAAGTAAGTAAAATGCTATTTTTAGAAATAGGCACAACATGTTGGGACACCTGAAAGGAATATAGACACAAAATTATAGGACGGAGGGAGTTTTTTTTTTTTTTTTTTTTTTTTTTTTTTTTTTTTTTTTTTTTTTTTTTTGAGGTAAAGGGAGTATAAATTTCTTGCTATAAATCATCGGCTTATATTTTGGGTTATTATTATCCTCCGATCAAAGATTAAGAGAAATTGGGTGACAACAACAACCAAATAATTAACATTCAATCAATTCCCATCCACTACTCATTCTCATGGATATGGTTCATTTAGTCCCACTCAAACTCTATTCTAGTTCGTGCTTCAGTGCTTGAGGTAGTAATAATGAAACCCAATCCACTAATTAATCTACTTATCCTGAAAGATTAGAGTATATTGTATATAGAAAATTAAAGATTAAGAGTAATTTTTATTATCAAAGTTGTATGTTGACTAGGGATGTCAATAGGGTGGGGCGAGACATTGTACTATCCTACAAATATAAGTGTTACAATCAAAGTGTATACATATTAGTGATATTACATCTAGTGAACTTTTTGTGTTTATCATCATGAAGAAAAAAACGATGAGATAATTTGTGGTAGGGGACTAACATCACACACATTCACCTTGTAAGCTCCACTTGGATTGAAGCCACAAACTTATATGTCAAAATTCAAAAGTACAAACACCTTGTCAATCACAACCAATCTTTATTTTAGCAAATATTATAAACAGTTATTTTTAGTGTATGAGTGTATGACCACTGCCCATTTATACAAGGCGATTGAAAGAGCAATGTATGATATTTAAGTGCGATATGATGCTAACAATTCTAGCTGAAATGCTGAATACTTCATCCACAAATCTTTATAATACATTGATACTTCTCCCTTAATCTGTTAATAATATTAACACTCTCTTGTTCATTAGGTCGTTTCCAAACAATTTTACAATTTCGATTATCTTGTTTTACATATATTGCAACATTTGTACTTTTGATATTATTTATGTACTCATTTTCGATCACATATTGTGATTTATACATCCGGGTTGGAGTCCTAATAGAATTTTCTTGATCAATAATGTATATACTTATATAATACTTCTCCCGTTTTTTTTAGTTGACACCGTTTGACTTTTACACTATTCACATACTATACTTTGACTCGCTTTTGTGATTGATAGATACGATAAAATATAATCATGTGGGATCTTGTTTGAATCGTCTATATGTATATTTTATTAATATCCACTTTTTATAATTTTACAATGTTAATAATTGAAGTTATTAAGCGTTAAAAACATGCGTTGGCAAGCGTGATAATAGAAGAGTGTCAACTAAAAAAAACAGAGGAAGTATTAATTTATTTTTAATTTTTACCATTGTATATATATTATTAAATTAATTGCCCTTGTTACAATTCTATTAATTAAATAGAGAAAGTATATGCGGGGTCGGAGTGAGAATCGATCCCAAGATATTCTAGAATTGGAAGGAAAGCTGTAAGCACTTGAACTATCCCTTACTCTCATCACTCAACGTTTGTGATTGTGAGTAATTTAACTTGGAGATGATATATATATAGTTCATCTCAAGAACATTAATTTAATTTCCAACAAGTAGTTAATTTGCATAACATAGATTTGCTTTCATTTGTATGATTCCACCCCCTCCCTAATGTTTATCTATGTTGTTTGTTCGACGTTCTCTTCTCCTTTTCCAGTGATGCTCTTCATATATTTCATCTTTGCTAAATATTCTCTACCTATTAGTATGTTGTGTTTGTGATTAGTGTAGCTTATATGTTTACTTGTGGGTAGTCACTTAGGATTAGGAGTTTGTTAGATTAGGTGATCCCTAGTGTGTTATGACTTTACTAAAACCCTACTCTTCATGCATGCTCCTTAGTGTTAAATCGTAGCCTATTGGTATACAACCTCCATTGTTGAGTTTTGTTTAGCAACAAACTGTGCTAGCTAGAGACCACATTAGGCCAAGTAGCAATTCATAATACTTATAATTTCAATAAAGTGTAGATAAACAACCCGTCTTGTATAGATAAAAAGAAAACTTGTTGATCAAATATATGTATATCATAAAAACAATCATTTCAGTCTCAATTTTACAAAGTTTCACCGAGCCAACATCATTGCTAGCATTTTTAGTCCCACTTTTGATGATAATGATGCCAGCTTGTGCTCTAATCTAGTCTTATCATATACTTCCTCCGTTTCTATTTAGTTGACACATTTGATTTAGGCACATATATTAAGGAGAGGAGAGAGAGTGAGAGAGAATGAAAAAGCAAGTGGGATAGCTTATAAATGCAAGGTAAAAAACTTATCCTAAAAGAAAACGTGTCAACTAAAAAGAAACTTTCTAAAAAGGAATACGTGTCAACTAAAAAAAAACGGAGGTAGTAGCATATGCTAAATGATGAGTATTAGAGTCAATCTTTAGTGCATGCAGCATGAATGTGATCCTCCTTTTCACTATGACCCTTTCAACCCCTCTCCTATACCCGGCCCAAAACTCTATTTTATGGGCTCAATCTCTAGAAAAATACCCAATTACTTAATGAGTTGGAAAAGAGTAGGAATAAGTTGGGTGCTAGATTGTCATCTTTGAATTTGAATTCTAAAACACCACCCGAAACCACAAATATGACAATTATTTTTTATCCAAACAAAATAAGAGACATAATTTGATGGAGATCTTTTTTCGTTTTGTTTTTTTTCCTGTCCGTCAAGTAAAGTCTTGTTCTTTTGAGCTTCTGGGCAAAGCAGCGCAGAGCAGATTTCAGTAGATTACAACAGAGCAGAGCCGAGCAGATTTTATTTTTATTATTACTAGGTTAGTTCCCGTGACATGCACGATTATTTTAATTACCCCATATTTTCTTTTGACAAATTAATTTATTTATAGCATAAAATATAAAAATTGTTTAAAATATCTTGAACAAAATTGAATAAGAATGATAAATATTATTGCTCATTTTATATATTTGACAGAAACAAACATCTTTTTTAAAATAATTTCCTTAATTAAACTATACTTCGTAGTAATTAATTATTAAAAAAATAATATACTAAGGACACACCAGAAATTGACATGTGTCATTGCTAGTGTGTCTATTGAGCTTTTATTATATATTATTATTATTTTTTTATTATAATCTTTGTTAAGTCTTTTATTGAAGGGTATCCTTCTTAAGTCTGCAAATTTAAAATTAAATTTTCCTTATTTTTGTTTAATCAAAGATTTTTTTTAAGGAAAAAATTGCATAATTATATATCACTTTATATATGTTAGGATAATCATGGTATATTTAATAAATATTTTCTTGGTGATTATTATTGTTTCCTTAATTCTGTGAGATAATTGATGGTGGGAATATATATTCATATCTTTGTCATTATTGTATCTTTGTCATATTATTGGTTTCTTTAAATAAACTTTTATTTTTTAAAAGAAAAATATACTATGGACACACCAGGAGATGACACGTGTCATGGCTGGTGTGTCTTCTAGTATATAGTTATTTATTATTATTTTTATTATTATCACTATAATTATTATTATTAATTTATTATTATAATTATTATTTATCGCATTATTATTACTATTATTATTATTATTAATTATTATTATTTTTTAAGCAGGGTAGGGCAGAGCAGAGCAGTTTGAAGTAGAGAAGAGCAGATTTCAGCAGAGCAAAGTAGCTCTAAAGAACGGGGCCTAAGTTGACACTGTAGGAGTTTATAGGTACTATAATGCGTAAAACATGAATCATATTCATAAAAGCACCTAATCCCAAGATCGCATGCATAATACACAAGACACACAATCATACCTTTGAAGCATAAATTTCACGTAGCTATTCGACATGTAAATCAGGGATAGTATAGAGTCCCAAGCGTTGCTCCTCCACTTAGTCCACGAGATTCAAACGAGCCGTGCACCAATACTAGATTGGTCGAGTGATTGAGGAAAACCGCGATCACCAATTTTATGGACAATCGACCACCGCAGGGATAACCACTACTACTCCTTCGTTGAACGAAACCGCATTGCTGCTACCTTTGCACGGCAGTGGCTGCTAACTGCAGCCAGCCACCGTGGCTAGCCAACCACGGTGGCCTGTAGCCCAGCAGAAGCTGCTGCACTGCACGCTGCTGCCTTACGGCAGTGGCTGCTGAAAAAGCAGCTAGCCACCGTGGCTAGCTTCGGCTGGCCAACCACGGTGGGCGGTGTGTGTGGCTCGAATTTAAAAAAAATATTCTGTTTTTTGAAAAAAAATTTCAAGATAATTACAGATTATTTTAGGATAAAATCAATTTTATTTTGGATAAAAATATTCTGTTTTAGGATAAAATCAAATCTTTCAAAAGTTGTTATATTTGATATTGTCCATATTTAAAGTTGTTAAATTGGTAATTATCCATAATTAAAGTGGTTAATTTTGGATAAGATTGATTAGGATATTCTGAGCATATTCCAAAAGGATACTAATTGATTTAAATAATGTGATTATCCCATAATTAAATTAGGATGTAATTGATTTTAAAATTATTTGATTGACAAGTAATTAGGATAGAATCTCCTAAGTTTGTTAGGATTATCATGGAAGATTTAATATGATTTATCTTTCTAGATTAAAATATGATTTGATTCTATCATGACTAAATTAATATATGATATTTTATAAACCATCATGAATAATATATGATATTATCTAATTATGATTAAAATATAAGATATTTAGGAAATGCGTTGACTTTATTATGAACATTCGATGTTAAAGTTTAGACAAGCATGTTGGTGATTTATTATATGACACTTATATAATATATGATATTATGTTACTATATATAGACTAGTATGACCCATAGATTCTAAAATACGATCTGCGCATCGAGATGTATTTTTGTAATCTAAATACGGTCTGCAAACCGTAAAATATTTTTGTAACTTTTATTTAAATTAAATAGAATAGTTATTCAAATAGTGTTAGTTCAAAGAAGCCCATGAAGTGAAGACCCAAAGGAGCAAGGTGGATGGAGATCCATAATGATTCAAGTGGGAGCATTTTCATTTCTAGATACTTGTCATGCTTTATTTTATTCATTAGTAGATTATGCATGTTAGATTTTATTTATGTTGATTGATGATGCGCTAGAGTTCACTAAATAATCACAACATAATGAATCTAGGTCCCGAAAATATTGAGATTTCTTTTCCAATTAAAAACCCAATGAAACCTTCGATATTTATGATGGCTGGTCATGCTAAAGCTGGGTGTCATATTATATCTTTGGGAAGTTAAGGTAAATCAAAGTTTGTAATTTTAATTAGTTATGCTCAACAAGGTTACCTAAAAAGTTTAGAACCTTGAAGCAAAGAGAAATAATTAAACATGTGATGATTAATTATTCAACCAAGAGTTACAAGATTTGTAATCAATAAAGAGTTTACTCACCTTGAAAATATAATGGTTGATGGTAGGGCCAAAGTCCGGTCAATTATTGCACAAATAAAGGGTCTTGAAATCACTTAAAATTTAATTGGGATCATTTAATAATTGAATAAAGTGTTTTATTACCTAATTAATTCGTGTATGGTATTTTAATTAAACATAGTTATTAAACTTTTCCTTATTTTGACATAGATGGGTAGCCGTAACAAGGAAATTTTGCTAACAACTACCATTTAAATGACCACTTTTGAGGACAACTACCATTTTAATTTCTTTTTTTTTTTGAAAAAACTACCATAAAAACAAAAAAAACTTTGAGTGGCACTACCACTTTATACAATTTTTGACCTTAAAACCTATATGAATTGACAAAACGACCCTTATATTAAGGAAAAATTGGCCGCAACAACACCAACTATGACAAAGGTGCGTGTAGCAGCACAACCTTTCAAGGGTGCACTCAACATCACAAACTATGCACTTGGGTGCACATAACAACATAAATGACATTGGCAAAATGTAGATTTCTTCTAAAAGTGAAATCTTAAATATTTTTAATGCCTTTTTGTTTAAAAATATTTTTGATTAATTTCATTCTACTTAATTTTCCATTTTCCATCACATGTAATTAAATAACCATTAAATTGAATTATTTCAAAAAGTTTTCGCCATTATTTTCTATCGTTTGTTTCTTCAATTACTTTTTTTACATCTCATGTGATGATTGACTTAGTTTCCTCTTCCATTATAATTAATTTTTTCCCTTTAAATTAATTCTCTCTTAACCTCCACAATTTAAGTGTTGTACATCAAAAACAAAAAAATCAATTTGACATATCCTAAAATCCAACTCTAAAATTATTTTTTGAATTAAGTATTTGAAATCACTTTGTGGGTTTTGATATTAGTATTTAGAAAGTTACCTATGTATCCTGAAATCTTGTAGAATAAAGGTATTTAAATGATTTTATTTTTTATTTTTTATTTTATTTATCAATTTAGTATTTAACTAGGTGGAAAGGGATAGGAAACTAAGTCAATCATGTGAGATCGATATTAGAAATAGTAATTGGAGAAGCGAACAAAGGAAAATAATAGCACAATTTTTTTTTTAAGGAATCCGCTTAATATAATGGTGGAGGTCAAGAAATGCTTAAATGAAAAAAAAAAAAAAAAAAGGTAAGGCTAATTTAGTTACGCATGATGGAAAATCATATATGTTTAAATAATGTTTAAACAATTATATAAAATAATAAAGATTCCACTTTTTTCCATGCAACCTTAGTTCATTAGTGTCATTTATGCTAATATGTGCACCCAATTACATAGTTTGTGCTGTAAACCGCACCCTTAAAAGGTTGTGCTGCTACACGCACCTTTGTCATAGTTGGTGTTGTTGCGGCCAATTTTTCCTTATATTAACCCTAAATTGGATAATACGATTCAATTGCTTCAAATACCTCAATTTCTTAAAACCCTAATTTAATATTTTAATTATGAACCCTAATTTAAGATAAAATTGAGAAATTAAATCAAGTACAATGCAAAATTAAAAACAATTTACCTATAATTGTGTTTAGCCACTGAATTCCCTAGTTATTTCAACCACAACTGATTAAGTTTTTGTAAATTAGGTCACACCAACCGGAAATTCTTGCCAAAAAATTATAGTGGTAGTGCTACTCAAAGATTTTGTGTTTTTGTGGTAGTTTTTTTAAAAAAAAATAAAAAATTTAAATGGTAGTTGTTCTCAAAAGTGGTCATATAAATGGTAGTTGTTCGCAAATTTTCCCCGTAACAATGATGACAATAATTCTTTACCACCAACAATGAAAACAAGGCTTAACTTTCTCAACTTCAACGATTGGATAAGTGAACTTAGAAGTGTTCTAAGGAACGAAAATCTTGAATTTTGTTTAGACTTACCAATCGAGGGCATATTTACTCCAGGCTTGCCTTCTGAGAAGCATTTGGGAAATATTTTAGATTCTAAGAGAGTCGCGCATGTGATGTTGTCTTCTATTCCAGAGGATTGGGCTAGGAGATTAATGGACTATGAACCTTATCTCTTATTCAAGTGCTTACGTGATGTTTGCTATGGAATTTTGAATTCCCATGTACTGTTGATGGAGAAATGGATGGAAATGTCAAGGAAATCATTAATATGGTTCCCAAGAATGACGACTCCTGTACTGGAAGTATTAGGTTTGAAACCTACAAGATTAATGGCAAGATAATTTCGAGAAAACTCTTACCAGGCCAGTTAGTACAGATTCATGTGGATATGATGGTTCAACTATTTGACCGCATGAGTATGTTAGGGAGACCATATGAAGATCATCATGTTCATGATATAATTCTACATTCTCTACATGATGGTTTTGACCTCGAGAAACTTTGTCAAGATGATGAAGATTCTGCAGTCAAACTAGTTGATTTACTAAAGAATCATGCAGAGGATTACTTTGAAAGGAGAATAAGCCAGTGCTTGAACAAGGATGCTCCCACTATGATAAGTAACAAGGTAAGAGTTACCTAATACTATGTTATAAACATTTTAACTTTCACTTAGGTATGTGATACCAAGTTGCAGTGCTTAACATTATTAATGTTGCACAGGAACTGCAAACAAGTAAGGCTAGCATGGAGATGGAGCTTGAAGGTGCACTCAAAGTTTTGAGTGACCAGAGATAGCTTCATAGTTTTGATTTCTGATTAGTTTATCATGACGTTAGAACAATTTCCAGTTTTTGATGAGACAATATTTCGGTTTTCATGTTTGAATACTGATTTGTTTTTACTTGGTTTGGACAAGTGTTGATCCATGACCAAGGTAATAAATTGTTATCAATTTGCTAGATATGAGTTAATTTTTGTTTTATGACATTGATATAAGTAGATCACAAAGTAAAATTAGATGATTCAAAGCAAACTTACTTATAATATAGTAAGGTTAGGTCACATAAACCATTTGCACATCCAAAGTTCAATTGAATGGACTCTTATTCTTATATGATTATGAATCACTTGAGAATTAGAAGTCATGCTTGCTAAGGTAAAATGACCTGGTTGCCTTTTAGATGAAAGGGTAAAAGAGCTAAAATGACCTTTTGGAACACAAACATACCATAAGTTCAAGAATTAGCAAGAGATTTAACTATTTCATTGCTTTTATTAACGATTTAAGTAAATATATTGATAATTACTTAATGAAGTAAAAGATTGGAATCATTGAAATGTTCAAAATTCCGAAATGAAATGTAAAATCAAGTTTGAGATAAACAAATTAACACCACAATAATATTGTTGTGATAAATATTTAACCCAAACCAAATGATCATCTAAAGGATTTGTCGAATTAATTCATCACAATCCAGGAACACTACAATTAAAATGTGTGTTCGAAGAATCAAACTTTGCTTCCCATGGTTCGATCCAAGATTTAATGATTTACAAATATCGTTTTGAGGATATGCATTAAAACAACAACAATTGCAAATATACTAAACAACAGACTTAACCAAAGCAGTAGAAAAGATGTCATAAGAGTTATGAACTGAAATGTTCCAAAATTATCTTTTCTAAACGAGAATTAAGGGAAATGAAATCTATGTAAAATATTTACAAAGATGACTTAATAGACCCTAAATTAGAGGTATGATTCCTACAATCGCGTAGAAAACAAAGTGTTTGTTGCTCGCGATAATGTCTTTATAGAACGAAATCTCTTCCTACAAAGCCAAGTGGGAGTAAAGTTAGATCTTGATGATATTTGAGACGAGCAACAAATGGATGTGGATAACACTACATGAGAGACAAAGGCAAATGAAATCAGCTAATTTGATAAAACATGTGTCGAAACAAGCTAATTCAACTACCGAGGCTTCTATCGTCCTACTTGAATGAAAAGCTTCAAAGAGTTGAAAAGAATAATTCTATTGTTGCTCATACCTATCGTAGGTTACTTAGGATCAAAACAAAGAGTTTGTTGAAATTCTAGTAAAAAGTGGATTATAAAATTTTCCTATTGGAATGGTTGGAACCCATACCTACAAGCAAGCTTTGGACAAGTCCCAACTCAAGAAATGGCTTAAGACAAATAAATCTAGAATGGACTCCATGTCTGTAAAGATGTGCTAGTCCATAATAGTCTTACAAATGGGGTCAAACCTATTAGTTATGTAAGCCTATTCGGATTATTCTAGGTGCGGAGATCAAAATCAATTTCATGAAATGTTCTTGATGGATGGTATGTATATGATACAACTTAAGAGTTTTGAAATCCAAAAATTCCTAGTAAGTTTTGCAAACTTCATAAATTCATTTAAGGATTGAAGTCAGCATTAGGGAGTTGAAACATTCGTTTTGATTAGGCAATCAAACAGTTTGATTTCCTTCAAAGAATGAAAAGGAATCTTGTAGAGACAAGAAGTTTAGTGGGAGCAATTGGTCTTCTCAATCTTGTATGTAGTTGACATACAGTTCATATGAAATGACATATCAATGCTTGAATAAGGCAAGCAGTGGTCAAAGAGTTATTTTTATATGAAAGACTTAGGAGATGTTGAGTACATATTGGGAATCAAAATCCACGAAGTGAATCTTGAAGAATAATTGGACCTAATCAAGAGACTTATGTTAATAAGTGTAGACACCATTTGTGTCTCCCCAAAACCAAACCCAGTGATGAATACCTTTCACGTCGAACCATAATCGAATGAGGTGAAAGTGTGAAAAGTCAAGTGTTGCGGTTAGTTTTTATTAAAATCCTTCTTTCTGTTTTCGAAAACCCACTCCATTTTATGAAAACGTCCAATCCAGTTTAGTTTGGTCCATGATAAGGGTCCAATAATGGTGTAGTTGGATGGGGATTGAAAAGACCTTTCCAACGATATATTATAAGCCCAATTTCGATGAATAATGAGGAAGTTATGGCCAAAATACTAAACTGGGCCCAAACCGGATTTTACCTACGACCCAATGATCATGAGGAGGGTCCAAAGGTTTGATCCTATTTCTAAACTAATTAGGATTGATTAGAATCTTTTATAAGTTTCTAAAATATCTTAAGTTTCCTTTTTTGAAAAGATAAGATCATAGAATTTGATTTGAATATAAACTTTCCTTTTTTAAAACTTTCCTAATTCTATTCGGATTTAAAGATGTTCAAAGATAGTCAGATATTATTTTCGTGCCTCATATTTTTTTATCCAAATTTTATATGGTTGGATAGATCTTGAAATTATCTTTCCAATGATATATTATAATATTAAATTCGAGCTATAACGAAAAAGATATTAAAGATATACGAAACTCTATCCAAAACTGACACCCTTTCACTATTTCGGCCATATCTTTTTATCTACAAAATATTTTAATCTGATTCTAATTGCATTTGAAATAAGACTTCAAGATCTTTCCAACGACATATTATATGACTTATTTGGACTTCTAGATCAAAAGATATGATAAAAACAAAATCCGCAAAAACTGTCTCTGTCGCCTGGCGACAGGATAAAATTCTTGGCGACAAGGTCGGTTTGTTAGCGACAGAGTGGAGTTTTATTCCTTATCAAATTCTATGATTTTCCGGACTATTTTCCTTATAAATAGGGTCTCAAACCTCTGTTTTTATTCATCAACTTTCATCAATTCTAACAATCAATTATCATCAATTCTTCCTTAATTCTTTTCTTTCTCTCCTTTTTTTCAACACAATATTCCGCATTCACAAGACTTAGAATCTCTTAGCCAAGTTCGAAGTTGCCTTCGTCCTAGACGTGAAAGGTTGATAATTTCTGAGGGTTTGGTCCAAATCTAGTAAAAACTTTATTTAATTTGATTATAATTTAATTCTTTAATTCTTTAATTCTTTAATTATTGTTTATTATTTTCATTGAAATTACTAACACATATTTTGTTATTAGAAAGAGGTAAGAGGCTTCAAAGTAAGTAGATTAGCTTATTCCCTATTTTATTCACAATGTAGATTGCATGCTTATTATTGTTTTATGATTCCTAGTATCATGTTAGAATGCTTTTAATGCTTTCTAGTATCATGTTAGGATGTTATTTTATGCTTTCTAGTATCATGTTTAGGGTGCCTTTACTCTTTCTAATATCATGTTAGTACCATGTTAGGTTTAAAGCTTTGATCTTTATTGTTTAGTGACATGCTAGGGTTTGTTATTAACCTTGTTAGTATCATGCCTAGGATCTTGCTATTATTATTAAGCTTTATTATGCCTTATCATGCTATTATCATCGTTATGATTGTTTATTGATTTATTATTATGTTGCTTGATATATTTTATTGTTATTGCTTGATCACACCTTTTATGATTGTTAAAGGAAATTTGTACTTGAAATCACGCTTAATAAGATAATTAATAATTTGGTTTAGGCTAATGTGATTTTAACTCAAGTGATCGCCAATAATAGTTTATTTGTGCATTAATTTCAACCAACATAGATAAACAGGGTAGGTTTAATATAATGTTTGTATGTTATTCGAAAAGCGCACATGAATACGAGCAGAACAAAGTAGAGGCCTATTTTATAGGGCGGGTCCTTTCTTATGTAGATTGGATTCGTACCCTCATCCCCGGACCCTGTTTGGTTCAAGACCTTATGGAGTAGTTGATGGTCCTTTTGGATTGTCTTTTGGGTTTACAAGTTCCTAAAACTTGTTGGCGACTCTTTTTGCTCTTTTTCTTTCCCTTTGGAACGCCACCGTACTTTAGTGTATGATCACAGTGGGGTTCAAGTTTGGGGTTATCATAATGCTTGAAATATTCCCTACAATAAGGTTCTTGACAAGTTCAAGATGCAAGAATCTAAGAGAGGATAGTTTCCCATGTCTCATGGTATTACACTCAGTAAAAACTCAGTGCCTTCAAAAGCTAGTAGAGTTGAGTTGTATGGACAGTGTACCTTATGGTTCTGCAAAAGGGTCCATTATATGTGCCATGAAATTTACAAAGCAAGATGTTACATATGACTTGTGCATATGTAGCAAGACTTCAAGCAAATTCAAAATAAGCATACTAAAAGTTACCAAGAACAAATCCTTGAGTACTTAAGAAGCACTAAAGGAAATTTTCCAGTTTATGGTGTTAAAGGTAAACAAGTTGTCATAAGGTTATACGGACGCAAGTTTTCCAAACAGGCAAGATAATTGTAGATGTTGGTAGTTTTCATGAAAAATAACCTAAGTAACAACCTGTGTATCGAACGGGTCAAAAAGCTAGTTATAACAAATATTCTCTCCATCCCTTTTGATAGTCCCTTATGGGCATTTTTCACGAGAATTAATAAACATAAATAAGAATAGTTAAATTACATTAAAAAAGTAAATTGACATTGGGTATGCAAAAAAGTAAAGAGAGAAAGTAATAAAAGTACATGAGAAAACAAAATTTACATGGGAAATTTAAATTTGCACAAGTATTGTTGCAAATCGTATTGTTGCAAATCAGAGGGAATTTTGGTAATAAATTAATATTAATGGTTGTTGGAAAAAGCAAATGGGGTGAACATTTTGGGACTAAAATTTGCCCATAAGAGACTATCAAAAGGGGACGGAGGGAGTAATTTTTTAAAAGACTAGGGTGTCGGGTTTGATGTGGAGGGCTGGATGGTCATAGGTTCGTGCCAACTAGGGTGGGTAAGAGTTTTTGTGGGTTCGATGAATCAGCTAGGTGGGAGTTCGCCGCATAAATGTGATTTGAGAGTAATGGTTGGGCTTTGGTTGGCAGTTCGCCACATAAGTGGGGTTCGAGAGTTAATATTAAGGTTTGGGTGGGTGTTCGCTGGACTGGTTGGGACACTAGGGTGTAAAGTAAAAATGTATCTAATTAAAGGAATCGATGTAGTATATATTAGAGCAACTCCAATAGTAAGCTAATTAGCAAATTAGCAAATTAGCTTTTTTTAGGCTACATAAGATTTTAAAGCTAATTTCTTTTGTAGCTAGCTTGTGCTCTGGCTACTAGCTTGTGGTGTTTGCTAGAGAGAAGAAGAATTTGTCATGCATGCGTCAAGATTGCAGTTTAGCCCAAACAATTTGGAGTAAGTGCAATTATTCTGTGGTTTTGTCTCACTCTCTTCGTAGTATGAGTGACTAGTGGGAGCACTGTTTTTGGTAATTTTGGGTAGGAAATGGTGAGTTTAATTACCATGTGTTGGGCTATGTGGGGCGCAAGGAACAAATGAATGATTGAGGATGAAAATGCGAATGTTGAACAAATTGCTTCATATGCTCTGAAGATTAATACGAAGGGGCGTAAGGTGGGAAAGTTGAATAACAAGGGAAATTGATGGGTGGAAAGAGTGTCTTTGTGGGCAGGTCTCCTTCGGCATCTGATGCGGTTAAAATTATTGTTGATGCTGGTGTTTTGGGGGAGATGGGGCTGGGTGCAGTTTGTAGGTATAGTTAGGGGGTGGTGCTTTGGGGAGCTACGGTGTAGTGGAGTGATAAAAAAGAGACTAAGTTCGTTTTGCCGAGGTGAAAGCGGTATTTTAGGGCATGAAGATTGCGAGACACAAGGGTATGAGTTGCATTGAGATTGAGAGTGATAATGTGGTGGTGATTGAGGCAATGAGGAAGCGTTTGTATGGCCCTAGTTCCTATCATCTGATTATATAGGATATTCTAGAGTTTTTTTTTCTTCTAATTTACTAGTGTTTCATGGTCTGTTGTAAAGCGAGGGGGTAATAATGTAGTACACAAATTGATTCACTTTCAACCATGAGAGTTTGGCCAATGGGTGTGGAGTGATGTTATCTCTCCTCGCATTTTGGAAATTTAGTTGATCTAGATGGTTTTTTATTTTTTTATTTTTAAAAATGTATTAAAACTGTCACTTCCAAAGTTATTCATTATTAACAATTTTCGTTTTACACAGAACACTAACCAACTCATACAATTAACTAAGTAAATTCTACACTTGCTAGTCTGCAACTGCATTTATAATAAAATGTAGGCGACCGTCAACTGATGTTAAAACTGCAAAGGTAACACTACCTATACAATTACATAGTTCATACGACACTATTAGTTTGCCATAATGGCCATGACAAACCAGTCATCCTAACCACATTTCTTTGAGGAAAACTCATCCTAAACACTTAATAAATTGTGATTGACTTATGTTACTATACTTTCCTTTCGTTTGTTGTAAACTCAGTTTAATTAATGTAATTTTAGTCGTTTTCAAATTAAAAAAAAAAAAAAACTTATGTGATGATAATCCCTACCTTATAAAAAGTACAACATTATTCTTATAAATAGTGTTATGCCTGTTATACCCTTCAAAATGTGTATTTACATAAATACCCTCATTTTTTTTAAACCTACATACCCTCATTAATATGTACAAGTTTTTTTAATGAATAGTGTTTGGACAATTATACCATTTAAAATGTTTATTTACTTATTTACTCTCATTATGATTATTACCTCTTCATTTTTAACTCTTAAGATTGATGTGTGGACATTGATACCTCTAAATATATTTATTTATATATTTTATTTCATTATGTTGCCAATCATTAAATTTGTGATGTAAGGTTCAACCGAAAGAGATTCCAGATATAACTAGCTATGGCACATGCATCGCGCGCGTTAGAGCAACTCCAATGGTTGAGAAAAAGGACTAGCTTGCAAATATTAAAAATATTAAGCTAGTAGCTATGCCATTATTGCACATCTTATAAATTAGCTTTGGCAAGCAAATTAGCTTTGTGGAGCTAATTAGCTTGATAAATATTTATTAGATAAAAATAATTATTGATTAAAAAATAAATTAATTTACAACTAGCTTAACCATTAGTGTTTCAAAAAAAAAAGCTTAACCATTAGAGCAACAAATAGCTAGAATTATATTAGCTTAAGAAGATGATGTGTCATGACAAGCTATTATATATACAAATTAGCCAACCATGGTAAGCTATCCTAGTATTTGGGAAAAGGAAGTGTAAATTTAAACTAATACTCCATATTCCGTACTTTTTAAAATATGTTTACTAAACCCTTAAAAAAGTCTGTGCTATCCCATAATTGGACGATCATATAGACTCAAGCCATTTATTTATTATTACAAGTTTAGAGGCGCACGCAATGCGTGCACGACTATCCTCCTCTTTATACTTCGTATATATACTTTATTTATTTGCATAAATGACATATTGACATAATTTATTACTCTGAATTTTTTATAATTAGTAAATGTAAAAAATTAATTGAAGGGATGAGTTATAAAAGAAAACCCTACAAAAAAAAAAAAAAAATTAGATTTACTTTTACACAGGCTTAATTATTTTTATTTTAAGCATTGCACAATATAAATATTTATACTACTTTTTTTTCTTTTTTTTTAAAGAAAATATTCATACTACGAATTGAATTATAGTATGTTGCGTTATAATTATGAAAACTGAAATATAATATGCAAAATTACAAACACTAACTATTAAAACTACCATGAGAGAAGTTACATTTATAAATTTATAGAGCAATTTAAAATGAAGGTTATTTTTTTAAGCTTAAACTTTAAATAAATTTTAATTTTAATTAATTACAATAAATTTTTTGAGAAAATTCAAGTTTATCAATATGATAAACAAAATTTGTTTATCAAATAGCAAAATTGTAAATAAATCAACAACTTTTTATTAAATATAGGTCCCACTGTTGTTGATATATTTACGAAAATGCCATGATGACTAGATATTTATGTTATTTTATTTACCATTTTGCCATTTGATAAACAAAATTTGTTTATCAAATTGATTAACTGGGGCTGCCTCAAATTTTTTAGAGAGGGTAAAATGGTCCACTAAAAAATTCCCAACCAAAAACACCTCTTCTCTTTATATATTACATAGATTAGACGAAATAACCGTAACGGCCTTGACGGGTCATAAGGGATCCATAGAATTGCTCTCTCTCAAATTAGTCAGTTATCCATTGAAGCGCACTCAACGTTCTCCATTGAAGCGCAGTTGGCGTTCTCCATTGAATCTGGTTCTTGTATCCCCCATTGAAGCAACTTCTGAGGTAAGTTGTTTGTATTTGTCATCATCGTATCAAATATCTCTGAAATTATGAGATCGATAATTGAATCAAATATCCCTATAATTATGAATCAAATTTGGTTGCTAATGTATTGCACAACACTATGAAATCAGAGCTCTTTTTCCTCCTGCCCTGCCTCAGGGACGGGCCTGCTTAGTTATTTGGTTTGTAATTTTTGATTGTTTCTTATAGTTGATAATGAGCAAGGATCAGATGGCAGTAGAAACAAGTAAAGCTTCAATTATCAAGTACTATAAGCGACGTCGTTTTCGTAAGTATATACCGGAGGAGATCTGGTTTGAGATTCTATCTAGATTACCAATCAAGTCTCTTCTTATCTGTGTCACTTTGTGTAAGAGTTGGAAAACAATTATCCATTTTCTGAAAAAGAATAATGATGTTCCTATATGTGGTTTATTAATTAGAGGGGAAAGGTACATTTATTCTGACGAAAGGGAGGAAGGGCGCATTTTAGATATGCTGGATTATTTTTGTTTTAAAAGTAAGGAAACTATTAACATACAATCACATTGTAGCATTCATCAATATGTCATCGATAGTGGCTATGATAAGGGATTATTGAGTAACTTATCGTTCGATTTCGAAGCCTTACGTAAAGTACACCCCTTGAATCCTGACAACCAAGGGACATTCTTCAATTTCCATCGAGGCTTAGTACTATTGGGATTATATGATGGTACATACGAGGTACACAATGTGGCCACAAAGGAAGTCTTCACCGTGCCCAAGTCACCTATTGTGACGCGACACATGCAATGTGATGCATCAACCGCTTGGATGAGGACTGGTGCCATCATTGAGCTTCCTTTGAATTCAACAAGTGGTGTTCGATTTCTTGTTGTGAGATTTTCCCCTGAGTACGGCCGGTGCGAGGTATATTATTCAAAGCGTGCTAAGTGGTATAAAATTTCCATGAGGGATTGAGGGGTTATAACTTTGTAACTCCCTGTAAGTGGCTTACAAAAAACTCTGTTGCTCTTTTTCAAGGCAAAGAATTATATATGTATATATTGACAAACAAAGACCATGGTATAGCATTACAAATCTCTGGAGCTAAATCTAAGAAATTATATTTTACTTTTCCTTTGCCAAAGCTTGTGCATGGAGATGGAGATGAAGATAGAGAATTTAAATTTTCAAGGACAAGGTTATGGGAATGTGACAGAAGCCTCCATATCTCCTATTATGATGTTGATGGGATGTGGCTTTGGAAGCTTCATTGGGGTTGTGGTTCAACAGATAATGTCGAAAACTGGAATTGGATTCCTCAGCTTGTGATTAGCAATACCTTGAATTTCACCAAGACGAATACCCAGAAACGCCTGGCAAAAGCTATTGATGCTGGTCATCTTGTGAGGCCACTCACTTGCCATCCTGATGTTGCTGTCATTTTCATCCTTGTCAACTCTGTCATTTATGCTTATAATCTAGCTAATGACACATTGGAGAAGATAAGTGATACAGTAGATTATGGGTATATATTTAGTGTTTATCTAATTAAGCCATGTTTAAGATCTCTATCTGTAGCAAAGCATGGTAAATTAACAATAGAAGCAGATGTTTAAGAATACTATATGTAGCAAAACATGGTAGTTTACCAATAAGAGCATTTTTTTTTTCATCTTTGCATTTTCTGCTTTTTTCTTCTTTGCAGAGTTTTAGGTTATTGAAATCTTATTTGTTGATGCATTGCTTCTTTTATCTTAAATTAACCTAACATTGATTTGTTTAGAGTTCTATTGATACTATCTATATATAATCGAGATCCATATATTATTAAGTGCAGATCGGATATGAATTCTTTACAACTCAAAAAATCAGATCAAAGGTCTTCTAACAGGCCAAAATATACTAGTTTGTTTAGGGTTTGCTCTGTATATGTTAAGTGTTTTATATGAAAATGTGAGGAAGAAAAGCTACTTCTGAATGGCTTCCACTAACATCATAATGAGCCTTTTATGCCTTGCAAACTAACAAAGCAAGTTTTTTTTTTTCTTCCTATAACCCAAAGACTTGTTAGAATCAACATTGATTGTGTTAGATTTTGGGGAGAAAACAAATAAAATTTCTAATTATGAAAAGGGAAAATAACGCAAGAGTAGACTTGTAGAACATCGAGGAAGAATTAATTATGTCAGGTTGATTATCATGATAATTATTTATCTTAACTCTTCATATGAAACAAATTATTTTCATTATTGTAGTTGTGAGATTATTTCCATTTTTGGGCATTGTAATTACAGTTTACATTAGTTAAAAAAAATGGGAGTAATAAGAAATTTATTAAAACTATCTATTTCATATGATCATACATAAACTATTGACTCTATTTTTAATGAATGCAGGCATATTAAAAGTTTTGTTTATAATATCTTCGAGGATGTAAGTCATTCAAATTCCTTGTTATTAAGAAGGTTTCTTATATTACATGGTTGCTTGTTTGGGCTCCCTTTTAAATCCAAGAGTAATTCTTTTGGTATGCATATTGGTTGGAATATTTCCAACTAAAAAAATGATATTTACTTTAGTTTGACAAAAATTGTTGTTATGTCTGCAGTTTATTGTTTAATTTTCTCTGCTCATTTGGTAATATACGAAATATTATCAATATACTTTTTTTTTTTTTTTATATGTTGTGATAGAGAATTTCCAATGTTCTTGTGGCTGGTAAATAAAATAAATAAATAAATTTCCTCCCCCTCCTACTTCTTCCTTCCCAACACCATTATTTCTAGCACCGCGACACCATCTTATTCATCTCCATCGACAAAACTACCATTTATCCGTCGATAAAAACGAAAGACCCTATAAAAAGGGTGACATTGAGGGCATGATCAATCCCAAAAAGTAAGGGTTACCATGTCCTCCATTAAAGATGACATTGAGCTAGATTTTGTCCATTAAAGCCTATGAATTCTCCATTGATGGACTTAGAATTTCAAACTTCAAATAAACTCCATTAACAAAAGTACTTCAAGAACTTAATAATGTTAATCATAAATGCTTTTAATTGATCAAATTGCTCAACCTTCAACTCCACGTCTAACCATTATGTGGATACTTCCTCCGTTTTTTTATAGTTGCAACGCACACTTTATCGCGATATTTAAGAATAGTGGACCTCACATGATATAATTCTCTTAAAATGGGGGTAACAGGCTGTTATATAAGTATAATCAAGTGGGTCATGTGCTTTAAATAAAGTAATAGTACAATTTTCACCATAAAAATCTTCCTATTATGATGTGTAGTGTGTTGCAACTATTATGACATTTTCATCTTAGAAAAGTATTGCAACTATATAGAAATGGAGAAAGTAGTTTTTTTTATTTACTTTTCCACTTATTATTTACATTTATGGGAAGAGATAACCGTATCTTTGTGAGAAACTTACATTATTTTAAAAAAGTTTACTTCCACTCTTACTAATGTTACTGATTTATACATAAGAAAAAAATGTAGTTTTTGTAGATACTTGTTGGAATTTCTCAAACACTCAATGAATAGTTTATTAATATATATCTAGCTGTAAATTTGTAATAAGGAAATTTTTCTTTAATAACACCAAACTTTTTCTTTTTCTCTTTGTTAAAAAGTAAAAATTCTTATTAGCATTGTAACATTATATTATTAGATTAAGTTGATTATAACATTAATAATAATTTTTTTTATTATATTTTTTACTTTAGGGATTTAGTTAATTTTTAAATAGTTAAATTACTACAATAATAATTAAAAAAAAAAAAAAAAAGCCCAACCCCTCCCTTCTCCCACACACTAGCACAAAGCCTTCCCACCCTCCTCGGCAACCCACGCCCCTCTTCTTTTTCTTCCTATATTCGATGCTCCACATGGCCCATTCCCTTTTCCCCATATTTTATGTGCAACCCTTTTTTTCCCATCTGCCCACCCCAACCTCAACTCCCCACCCCCAAAAATAACTCCCTTCCTCGAATCGACCCCTATTTCCTATTTCTTGCCCCCAAACCCTAAGCCTTTTGTGAGTGGGGCTTAGGGTTTAGGAGGCCGAAAAATAGGGGGGGTCAATTCGTGGTGGGGGTTTGGGTAGGGGTGGAAAAACAGGAGAAGGAGGGGCGTCGAGTGGGGGATCGGAAATGAAGTATGTCGGAGCGGGGAGGTCACCGGTCGATGGGAGCGCATCTAGGCGGGGGTGGATTGGGGAGCTGAGGGTGGGGGTGGCCCAAGATGAATGAGGAAGGGGGGTTGGGGTTTTTTTTAATAAAAGAATTATTTTTGTAATAATTTAATTATTAAATGATTAAAAAGCTAACTATAGTTAAACATCTTTATTAAAATAGTTATAATACTAGATGTAAGCCCGTGCGATGCACGGTTCTAGTAATCATTTTATTTAATTTAAAATTGTGTATATTTAGAAAGATCATTCATTAAATATATGGATTAAATTCCTAATATTATAAGAAATTTTTTTAATTTTAACACTAAAGTTATCTTTTGTTGTTTTATTTATTTTATGTGACGCTTGAATTTAAAATCCCAAACCTTATTCACTAACTTTGCTTATGTGACAATTTAAATTTTTAATTCAAAAAAAGAAATGACAAATCTCGTTTTTTTATTGATCAAAATAAGTCTTTTGCCTATGCGATACTCGTTCGGTTTAAAATGTTAGTCTCATATATAATTGTTTCAATATAAAATATTATGGGAAATTAGTCATATGAGATTTAGTTTTATTCGTCTCGATGAGTACATTATTAAAATCAAACTTTTTCTTAGGGAGAGATTAAAGATATTAGTGATTAAAAATTAGCATCCATACATGTAAAAAAGATAATTATTACTTATTTATTTCTAATTTTTTTAAAGAAGATAATTATCGGTTTTTAAAAGTAATTTAAATTTTAATTATTCTCTATTCGTTGTTTTTACCTGTGTGTCAAAATTCTTAAATCTTATTCGTCACTTTTTCTTAGGTGACGAGTGAAAATTTTAATTCTAAAATAAATTATTAATCTTATTTTTCATTGGTCAAAATAACACCTTTACTTATGTGGCGCGCCATATGCTCCCGAAAAATGCCTACTTTATTTATATATATTAGATTTAGTAATCAATAACACAATGTTATCAAACTTAACTATTTGTTCTCTTTTATTTATTGAAAATTTAAGATAATATTGAATTGTCTATATTTCGCAATGGCATATGTGCCAAGAGAAATGATGCACTTATAAATAAATAAATAAATAAATAAATAAGAGAGAGAGAGAAAAAATAGAGGGGGTATTGGTAAAATTATACTCCATTTGTTTTTTTTTAAAGCTACACTTGCGATTTTCGTCAGTTTTTTAAAGTACACATCTTCTTTTGAAATCCTTTACAATTTAATAATATATTTTTACTCACTAATGATCTCCACTCACTCTAACTTTATTATTTCTCACTCCTCCAATGGTCTCCGCTTTCTCTAACACTACTTTACTTTCCAATAAAATAATTACCTACTATCTTTTTTTTACAATATTTATTACCTTTTCTTCCCCCACTAAAATCTTATTTTATCAAACCTCCTTCAACTCCACGCAATCCCAACTATATCTTTTAAACAAAAACTGAAGGAGTAAGAGGTTATATACAACAACATGAAACCAGCTTGGAGTTTTTAATACGCCCAACCACCTTTAAGGGGTAATCTTTTTTACTTAAACACCTTCAAATTATCTTTATCTCCCATATCATGCACTCCAGTTTACTAATTTTATTATCGGAAACGGTTTTCTTTATATAAACCATGAGGTTAGCTATGTCCTATGTGCATGTATTCAGTTAGGCGTTAAACCATCCTTATCGACCAAGATACAAGTTAACGAATCGTACCCAGAACAATAGCAACTTTCCTAAAACATCTCACATCATCTCAACAACCTTCTCTCTCCTCACATCAAAAGTGTATTAGAGGATGATGACACCAATCAAAATCAGTCATCGTTCATGAATGAAACTGAAAGTGCTTTTGTTGTTGGAACAAATCATGTCCACCCATCGCAAGAATAAATCTAGCTATATCAAGGATGAGTACCACGTGAAGGTCCCAAAGGGAAGAATACCAGTTTTCCCATTAAGAAAGACCCCGTTCAAACTCAACTAGAGTTCAAAAGTAAGTCGAAGAGGAAAGGCTATTTAAAAGTCATTGACAATATTTTCAGTCTTCAAAAAAAGGAGAACCAGAGATAGGATTCGGAAGTGAAGCAAGAGTTTGCACACATACCATGCCTATCCTATCATAAAGCCCAATTTTCATGTAGGTATGAAGAGGAAAGGTGGTACATCAATGGATCTCTTCGGCCATCTAAACAAGAAGCTTAATTTTAGTTTACGTGTTTGTAATTTTCATATCAGAAGTCTTGTGTCTTGGTTTAATAGAAAAAAAAAAACATGCATGACACCTGGTTGGAGTTTTTAATTAACCCTAAGCCCAACCACTTTTAAGGCGCAATCTTTGTTTAACTAAACACCACCCTAAGCCCAACCACCTTTTAGGGGCAATATTTATTTAATTAAACACCTTGTAATTATCTTTATCTCCATATATCATTCCATTTTACTAATTTTTATTATCGGAGTGGTTATCTTTGGATAAACCCCGAGGTTATTATCTAATCTAAGTTGAATGTGCAGGTATTCAGTTAGGCAATAAACCATTATTCACCAAGATACAAGTTAACGAATTGTACCCGGAATAATAGCAACTTTATTTCCTAAAACATCTATCATCACAACAAACCTCCTCTTCTCACATTACCCCGCTTGATTTTTTTGCTACTCATTAAATAAATCTTTGACTAATAGATGGATTGTGGTTTATGGATACTCGTAGGCCAAGAATGGACTAGTAGAGTGCATCAATAATAACAGAGTGTTCCTCTTGATTACAAGATTTGTGGGAGGGATTAAAGATCTAGTATTTCGGTAATTCAGCAATACATTTAGGGGTCGTTTGGTTGGGGTTGATAATCAAAGGGAAAATGAATGAACAAGCCTCATTCCCTTTGTTGCTGTTTTTTTGTCACTTTCAATCATTCTCTTTACCCATTTTTATTTTTGAGTTCACCCAAAATCCTTCTACATTGATTTCCCACCCTTCTAGACTTTTCCATCCTCTTTCCCTAGCCACCATGCATTATACCACCATTCCCACATCAGTCACCACCCTTCTGCCCTACCCCCACCGCACAGCCACCACCTTGCCACCTCACCACCCCTCCCCCGCCACTCGCCGACCCCCGATAAGGTCGCATCTCGTCGCAACTTGTTGCATTTGGCCCCTCGAAAACCTTCCCCTCGTCGCACCGCCCCTACCCCTAGTCGGAGGTCTTCGCACCTCCCTCATCCCTCCCCTCCCCTCGAAAACATCTCCTTTCCCGGAAAACCATTGAGCGAATTCGGATAATTAGGGTTTTGTGGGGTTTGAGATGATGGATAATTATGGTTTATGAGCAGGTGGAGGTTTTTCAGGGAGGGGAGGGGTGATGGAGGTGCAACGGGCTCCGGGGGATGCCGACAAGGTGGTGGCCGGTGGTGGGGTAGCTGGAGAAGTGGGAAAGTGAAGGAAAAGGGGGTTGTGTGGTGGTGTTGGTGCTATAGTGGTGGTGATGATTCCCTTTGTTTTTTGTAAAACAAACAACACGCTATATTGAATGGATTTCATTCCATTCTCTTTGAATTCCTTTGTTCATTTCATTCCATTTACCCTGTACGAACCAAATGGCCCCTTAGAAGCTTTAGCTTGCTTGTATAACTTGCAATGGGTATCGAATTTGATTTACATTCAACTAAAATGTTTACGGACTCTTACAACCTACTTAGGCTATGTTATTTTTGGGAAAATACTAGTTGATCTTCATGATTAACATAATTTGTCAATCATAGGGGTGATAGTGTCTTTTCATTCATTAAGTTAAGGATAATAATGTCATTGCACATGTAATGACATGTTCTTATTGCCAGCTATGCAATATACAGAGTAATGGCGTTAGTAACAAAGTTCAAAGCCCCAATTCCCCAAATCCCCACCCTCCTTCTCTCTCCTCTCTCTCAAAGTTCCAACAATGGTGGGTGTGTAGTAGCTCCGGTGATGGAGGGTGTAGCGGTGACAATGAAACTGAAATTAGTTGGGCGACAACTAGCTATGACTCCGGCAACGGGTGGTGGTGCTGTTCGTACTTAAATCGATCTCTCATCCGCCAACATCGGCAAAAATTATGCCCAAGAGCTTCTTGAAAAAGCTCCCTAGGTTAGTCATTTCAAGGAAAATGGTCACCTTTAACCTTTGGGGTTAACCAAGCCCTTAATTTCACCTTTTCTTCTTAGGGTTTTCGTTTAATTCGGTGGCGAAGCCGCCGGAAATGGTGGTATTGATGGTGTCAGTGGTCGGTTTATTGGTTGAAGCTTGGAGATGATGAAGATTGTGGTATGGTAGCTTCAATGGAGGAAGCAGCTTGAACACTACTATTGTTACCGTTAGTAAACAGAGTTAGGATCTAGGCTTGCGTACTTGGTGATTAAGAGGCTGACAAAGCACAAGTATGAGCTGGCTAGTATGAGTAAGCACTAGATTAACAAAATATGTTAATCATGAAGATCAACTGGGCAAGCCCCGTTATTTTTAGTTTAGTAAAAGTGATTTGATCAGAAAAATATGAAGTGAATATGGCCTAATTCTTCTTCATAAGTATGGTCAAGGAAACATCAACTACCTTTGGTTCTTCAGAGGATCCAATTGACTTACTGTAGCGACAGTGTACACAAAGCCAATAGATAGTGTTGTTCATCGTGCACGCCAAATTGCTAGAGAAATTGCGCTACACCTACATTTTATTTTCTTTTCTAATAGTTTGTATTTTACTTAAACCTTTGTCAAAATATAAAAAAATAAAAATAAAATAAAAATAAAAACTTAAGTTACAAAATTTGGAATTCCTTCCATACATGATGTCTCATCCTGGTTCTTGTAACGTTCGAAAATGACATTATCTCTGCTTTGATGGACTCATTTATATTTGGATGTTACCAATCTACAGTATGAATATCTTTTCCAGGTGATAATTTAAGGGCCTCATTCTCTCTGTCTTTATCTATAGAATGTTTATATTATTGTGTGGAGGTAGTACTCAATCTAAATAGCTAGACTTGTAAGAGAGAAAGGGGCATTTTAATTTGTGTCATTTTCACCTGGGGGTCCTTAAAACCCTGCTTCTGAAAGAGATCTATCAAATTGTTCATTGCTAATTTGTGCTTTCTCCTTCACTATACAAGTGCCTTTCGGCTCGAAAACTGTATGCAATCCACTTATTGGCTGCTAAAAGCATTTTAAAGAGGATGCAACAGGTCATTAGACATATTACATCCATCTAATTAAAACACATCATAATATGAAATATATGAATCAACTGAATGACATTGGCTATAATTGACTAAGACATCATAATTCGACGTATAAAAGATATTTATTATCCATACATAACCAATAGAAACAGCAATATTGGACTGTATGATAATGAACAAAGCATCAAAACTTACAGTGTGATTGGTATTATCAGACTCAGTCCATTTTATGATGACTTATGTTAGTCAGACTGATGTAGTTTCAATGGGACTGTATTTGCTATAAACTTTAAACATTTAAAAAAAGGAAAACGACGTATTTAGAAAAATTGACAAAGAAAATTCAGTGAGGAAACAGGCAAAGGTTGGAGAATTTGAGGTCATGAACGTAGCAACTAGCAAGCGTAACCAGCTTATAAATCATTAAGGTGCAATTAGAAGGGCCATGATGACTGATGCCGAGGAAGCATCCCTTCATACCCTTCTTTCGCCACTCTTTCCATCTCTTGAGCGTCACAATGATTTGTTGTTGCTCTCTGCAATAATCAATATAATTAACAGAAAATAAATATGATTTCTTAATTTTGTTGATTGAAAAATTAGTATATAATGATTCATACATAATATATATATTACTGAACAATGAGTCTATGCTGATCAATGAGTCACAGCTATGAATATATAGATTACTAAACATTCTATTCCCCATCACAAATACAGAAAAAACTCCAAAGTTACCTGCAGAGTCTCAATCGCCTCGGCTTCAGGGGAGTTGAAGTCATAAAACATACTTGCTGCTGAAAGCTTCATGGAAAGGAACTAAAGGGACAAAAAACTTGTATTGATTTTCTGCAGTTTCTTGAGAGATTGAATAGAAATAAAGGTAATTTTTGAACTAACCTCAATTTGATTTTGTAAAGATTGTACATAGTTGATAATTACATCTAACATAACAGCCATTCCCATAGTCTGCATTCACGTATATAGTTAGACAATCATGTAAGCAAGACGAAACAGATTGAATTACAAATTTACAACAGAGAGATTCGTGTATAATATACTATACCTTGTAGCACCCTGGAACCAAATCTTGTAACACTTTCAGCTTCTCATTTATTCTCTCCCTTCTAACCTATTATGTCACACCCTTTCATTATTTTGAAGGAAATTGTAAGATCAAACAGATTACTTGTTTTGATAACTTACCCTTTCTGCTAGACTATGACTGTCAGTAGCTTGCCCTCTTTTCGCTCTTACATGAATTACTTCTTCCGGCTTCTCCACCTCCTGATCATCGGCTTTCCTTTTCTTCTTTTTTCCTGCTACGCTCTGTAATTAAGATAACAGAAACATATAAATTAAAGGAGACTAAAAAGATTTATGTCAACTTATAGTTAATTAAGCAAGCAAGAACTACATACATTATTTTTCGCAAGCCTAACATTGTGACCATCCGCGCTTCCAATACCTGTAGATGATTGTGAGCCAGTAGCAGGACTCTGATCAGAAGCGCAAAATAATCTATTTTGATTGACAGTGCTGTCTGGAAGATGGAACGGTTGCTGCTCGTTCAAGTACGGGGACTGAGCTGTGTTTGCATTGTTTAGAATGTTGATACTACTAGAGAAATAATCTAGAACATTAGAACTCAGAGACTGATTCAATTCAGAAAAACTGTTCAACAGTTCCATATTCGAGTTCAACTGCGAAAAAACAGCTGCAGGTTTAAGAATTTTCTGAATATCACTACTGAACTCTGCCATATTTCAAGGTTGGATATATAAAAAGGCCCTCAAAAAAAAGAATGTATAATATAGGCCAAGTTATAAAGTAAAGTTTTATGGATATGATTTTGTGTGTATATATATATATATAGCATATGAATTAAGAGTATAGTTAAGGATTAAGATGTCACACTAATTACTCCTTAAGGATTAATTAAGACGAGAATTGAGAAAACGAAAAAAGCCACGCACATTGGCCCGTATGTTTCAATAGCATAGGTTGGTAGGTCCTTTGTTATTGACATATTCAGTAAGAAGGACCACTACTACTTGCCTTTTATTCAAGTATGGTGAAAATGAGACTTGAATTGATTGTCAATTTCAATTTTATTTAATGGGATTTAATTATTGATTGCTCTTTTATGAGTTAATGCTAATGTAACAGTTCTCATGTCCCAAAACAAAAATAAAATGGATACAGTTCTCATGAAATTACTTCTAAATTTGATTATGATTGCAAATTTGTAATTGATTCAAAAGAATTTAAGAGACACATAACAAGCACATAAACAAAGTTTTTAGAAGGTGATCGATTTTCATCACCATGAACACTATTTGCAATAAGTAGAGAAATTTAATAATTTCATCTCCAAAAGACAACTTTTACTAAAACTTCTGAATATTGCAGTCATAATATGGGCCTATTCTCTTACGTTGAAATTCAGTTCAGTTCAGCTCAATTCAGTTCAGTTCAGCTCAGCTCAGCTCAGTTCAGTTCAGTTCAGCTCAGCTCCTAATTTCCTTCTCTTATAAAATATTCATATCAGTTCAGTTCAGTTCAGCTCAGTTCAATTCAGTTCAGTTCAGTTCAGCTCAGCTCAGTTCAGTTCAGTTCAGCTCAGCTCAGTTCAGTTCAGTTCAGTTCAGTTCAGTTCAGCTGAATTCAGTCAATGAGAAAAGGCCCATAATGTTTATGATACTCCATCGTTTTTTTAAAATAGAAAGTTTACACATTTTAGTACATTTTTTTAGGCAACACACACATTTTAGTACTAATACTTTTTTTTTTTTTTTTTTACTTGACCTATTTCTTTTATGACGCTTGTCAATGTAAAACTTTAACTATCAATAATTTTAATTCTCCATGAGTAAAAATTATAAAAGTTAAAATCATAAAAGTTATATACTTAAGACGAATTCAAAAAAAATCTAACATGAATATTTTATTTCTTACATATTATTCAGAAAAGATGGTCAAAAGGAGCTGAGATATGTTAAATAGTGTAAAAGTCAAAGTGGGTCAAATAAAAAAACAGAGGAAGTATGCCATAGATACAATGCTTGTTCTTAATGCAATAAGAAAGACAAAGAATGTCTATAATTTTGGGACTACTTGCTTTGTGTATAATTAGATGTGTTAAATGATCTTATTACTCTCTGTTTTGGTCCATTTTAAAAAGTTTTTAACACTGTTTTATCTTATTTTTGGCAAATACATTTCACCTCCTCTTATCCCTCTATGGCTCTATCCCACAATATTTACACATTAGTCATGCACTTGTCCATTGTTATTGTACACTTTATAAACTTTAACTAGTGAGTAGCCCGGGCATTGCCCCGGGATACTACTTTTATAGTTGTGCAATTGCTAATTTTAAGAGCATCTTTTTAAGAGCATCTAGTAGTGTGTATGTAGTATGTGTCTTCAATACTTTATAGTACAATATTATTTATTGTGCAAGGTTAAAACATAATTGACAATTAGTCTAGATGGTTGAACAATAACCTTTCTTTTAAGAGATCACGTGTTCGAACCTTGACATGGCATACTAAGAAATTGAGTAAGTGACGTGGCGAAATAAGGGAGTCTACGTGGCGCATAGACGTTTTTAGTAACGCCTTGTAAGTTTAATCCACTAATTACATAAAGTATTAACTTTAGAGTCAAACTTTTCAATCTCTTAGGTTAACATGTACTCGATGAAATTTTTTTTAACTCCCTCCGTGTTTTTTTAAGTGATACATATTGACCGGCACATAGTTTTAGGCAATTTAATTGACTTAAATAAAATAAGAGGTAAGTAGGGTAGTGGAGTATTAAAAAATTGTTAAAGAAATATAGTGGGGTTAATAGTTTATTGAAAAGTAATATATGTGAGAGGAAAAATATAATAAAAAAGTAGTAGTGGGTTTGGGTGGGGACCATGAGAGGAGAGAGATATAATATTTTAATGTATTGTTTTGCCAAAAAAGGAAATGTATCACTTAAAAAAATACGGCCGCAAATGGAATATGTATCACTTAAAAAACACACGGAGGGAGTAATTTGATTTTGAAAGTAAAGAAAAAACTAGTAAAGTACTAAAGTCAATGAAATCTGTCAAAAGCAAACGAAATCACTGTAAGTATGAGGCAATTGGGAACTGGCTTGACAAGTGTTAATATTAGAAAAATATAATCAATGACGGACTTGGTCATTTATTTGTGAAACTTAAAAGGCTCGATATTAATTTTTTGGTTGTCATTTTAGGCTATGGCTGCATTTTTAGACATAATTCATGTATATTTGCATGTTTGCTCAAGTTATGCTGTACTATTTAAGGTTTATGAGTTTAAAACTTTTAATTAATTTATAGTTGAATTTAATGAAATGAATTATGGTCGTCGGACAAGCTTGCATATAAAATTTACGGGAAAAGAAGGTATTTTGCACGAGGATAACATTACATCTCTTTAGGATAGATTTGAGTTAGAATGAAGCAGAGATCAATAGTGAAAGAAGTGCAAAAGCTAATTCATGTGCACTCTTTCATTCATTATATTTGATCCATAAACTATAATGGAATGAATATAATTGAATTCAAAAGTCGACATGAAGACTTTACAGACCTACAAGAACTCACAACCCAATTTTCAATGAGAAACAAGAAAGTTATAACGTTTTAAATACGTTATGATGTGTTAAAACAGTACAAGACTAAGCTAGTTGTGTTAACTCTCTTGAAACAAAAATTTAATTCGTATCACTGTATTCGTCTATTTTGTTTCACCCTTTTTATACTACAATTGAGTTGTTTTTGCATCAAAGCTTCCAATGAATAATCTAAGAACTTGGATTCACGTTTTAACGACAGTTTACGCTTTGTTTGGATAGGAAACTGGGAAGGGAAGGAATAGAAGAGGAAGGGTAGAGAGAAGAAATGGATCAGGGGGAGGTGAGTTCCATTTTCCTCCAAATCTCTTCAATTGTGGAGGGATTATGCTTATTAAAGAGAGAAGGAAAATGGATTCAACCCTCTCCTTTCCCTTCCTTCCCCCAATCCTTTAACCAAACAAGAGAGTTTGTCCCCCTCCCTTTCTCTTCCTTCCATTTCTTTCTATTCAAACAAAGTGTTAAGGCATAACTTGATTGAAATTGATAATGCGGATACCGACCTCTAAATTAAACTACTACGTAGATCTTGTGTGGGTTACATCATATTGTTATGGCCTTATGGGTGTGAAGAAGTACACAAGGAAAGGAGATAGATTAATTATGGTGTGTTAATAGAGGTTATAAAAAGTGAAATGGGTGTGAAATTTATGGACATAATTGAATCTATTAAGCTTGGAATGCATACCAAAATCACATGTCAATTGGTGTAATTATATTTATTTACTTTACTTTAATTAATATTCCTACTTTTGGTTCTCTTATCCAACGCTCCAAATACGTTTGTTAGCTTTTCCCTTACAAAAATAACAAAATCATTGTTTTTCATTTCATTATTATATGGTGTGTCTTTTATTTCCTCTCTCAATTTCGTTTTATTGTAGTTTCAAAAAAAGATGTTTAATTGTTTTATGGGGCAACAATTTTGGTTCTTGGTCACATACGAGTTGAGTATGTGTGTGTGTTTTTTTTTTAAAGAGTCATATACGAGTGCATTGGAACATATAAAGATTAGGTAACGTTTGAAATAAACAATTCATGCCTAATTATGCGGACCATTTTCTGTCATTCTCAATAAAAATAAAAACCTAAACAAGTAATTATAGACTAACAAAATTGTAAAAAAAACACTAACTACACTTTGATGAAGCTACTTTGACTCCAATTTATCCAATTAAAGAATATTTTACTTCCACTAGAAAGTACAAATCCTTAAGATTCACATTTCCATAAATTCTCGTTTGGTACTACACGTAATGCTAAGTTCCAAGCCTAAAAACTTGATCATTCTGCTGTATGTCCTACCTATATATAATTTCCTCGAGGATTTATTTTCATATACTTGACTCTCTAATGCATAACTGAGTGTCTAACAGATGCCAGAATTTTCAAAATAGTTTAACTCGCAGTGTGCTTGCCATGCTCTATTAAAAGTTCCATGATCATTATGTTTTAACTAGTTTGCGTAGCCAGTGACCATACACCTAGCTTAAAGATAGATAAATTGCGTTTAAGTGTGATTTTTAATCATCATCCGATCTTAATTTATTTGAACTTATCTGTATTATAGTTATTTGGTTAAGCTTTTGAAAGTATGTGTTTTTGAAATTACGCAAAAACTTTTGTTTGACCAACTAGAGGGTATGGTTCCCTAGGAGAAGTAAAATTTCCTAGAAATGCATGCATGCAAAGTAGTTCTTTGGAAGGAGCTTCTACAAATTGTTTCTCATGAAGCTATTTTCCCCCTTAACCCCTTTAATGAGCTTCTACCCTTAATTATTTTAACAATATATGTCCCACCATGGTCTAAACGTATTAAGTTCTTATCAATATACTTATCAACTTATAATTTTTTTTTTTTTTTTGTTATGTAGTATATGACAATATTAGTCGATTCAAGCCTTAGTGACCACAATTATCACACATACACGGAGTAGCAACCAAATCACATTCATAAAAAGTTTATATCAAATAACATAAAACCTAATCTTGTAAAGGGGTAGTGATGACTCATATAATTAATTTGATGACTAAAAGAGTGACTAATTAGCTAGCAGTTAGAGCTGTCAAAAATAGATCCGACCCGAGAACCCGACCTGAAACGGCAATGATCTGAACCCAACATGTACCTGAATAATAGGTGAAACTAGTGACCTGTAACTCGACATGAACCTAACCTGATGTTAACAGACAACCGATTTGATCCAATACTTTATGATCTGAACCCGAACCTGCATCCGATCTGGTAGTAATTGTCAACCGATTTAATCTGACCCGACAATAATCCAAACCCAAACATGTACCCGACCCAATTAATATAAAACATGTACCCGAGTCATGGAAGGTTTAGTAAAATTTTAGATATGTACCTTTTGTTTAGCTTATATACTCAACAATTTTGTAAAGCCTCAATCTGGTATAGCTTATATACCTTTTAATTTGTTATCTATTACTCGTATATAGGTTTAATAAAATCTTGATATTGATTGATCAAATTTTGGAAGGCGTAACTTGACCTCATCGATATTTATTAGAATTGAACTTGAACCAAAACCCGACTCAACAATAACTTGACCCGAAGGTACTATCTATTAACCCACCCAAACCCGACTCAACACAACCCGAACCTGAAATTGAACCCGATCTGAAATTGACTTGAATTGAACCCGACCTATACCCGAAAAGGTGAACGACCCGGAATTTTTTGAATAGAAATTGACTCAACCCAAACATAAACCTGAGCTGAGGCTAGATTGACCTGACATAACCTGATCCTAATTTAATTCGACATTTGATTTGACCCGACCCAAACGCGACTTGAATACCCGAATTGAAAGCTCTACTAGCAGTATACAAGTACAAGCTAAGTTAATTAGACCTGTCCATGAATTGAATATGATAAGTTAGGATTAGGTCGAAAAGTTAAATACGTTTACAAATGTTTAACGAGCACTATTAATGTAACATAGAAATTTTGAAGATTTGACTAATTAAGCCATTAATGTAAACTAACTAGTGGACAAAAAGTTTCTCTATTATTGTCATGAATTTTGTACAAATGCGGCGATATTGAGAGCTAGTACTAACAAATACAAGTACTATCAGTCTCAGTTGATTAAAAAAAAAAAAGAGAAAGGGAAAAAAAAGAAAAAAAAAAAAACTCAGGTTTTTTTTATTTTTTTTAGACAGTGGCTATAAAGCTTCAAAGCCAAACAAAAACCTACCCATTCCCACTGGTATACTTCCAGTTCATGGGTATGGATACAATACTAGTAGACTTACAAGACTGACCCGAAAGTTCATGACCCTGACTAACAAACGTGAAATTAGAACTACAAGTACAATAGCTAGAGTTCAAAGCGAACTTCTTCTGATACTAAGGAGGATCAGAACTGGGGGGATTAACAATCTTTCTCTTCTTTCCAATCTGGGACCTGCAACTAGAAAACATGTTAGTAGAAGTGTTAGAGGCAGCACTACTCGGGATCATTCTTCTTCTCTTCCCTGGGTTCCACTGTCGAAAAGCCTTCCTTGTAATTGAACCTCGACTTAGCCTTCCTGAATTAACCTTGGATTTGCAGATGAAGTTGAAATTGATGGAGGATGCTGAAGATAAACTAGATGAGACATTAGTGATTTCTGTAGAAGAGTGAACCTCTTCTTTGCGCTCAACATCACTTGGATTATTGTTTGGGGTGGTGCTAATTGAAATAAATGCAAGAGGAAGGGAAATCCAAAATACGTAATCTATGTTACTCCCTCCGTGTTTTTTTAAGTGACACAGTTTGACCGACAAAGAGGTTTAGAAGATTTTATTGACTTTAATAAAATAAGATGTTAGTGGGGTAGGTTGGAGGAGTGAGAAATGATAAAGTAAAAGAATGTGAGAGGAAGTGGGGACCATGAAAGGAGTGAGAAATGATAAAGTAAGAGATAGTGGGGTGAAGATACATTATTAAAATGTAAGGAATTTCTAAAAGAGGAAGTGTGTCACTTAAAAAAACACGGCCGGAAATGGAAAGTGTGTCACTTAAAAAAACACGGAGGGAGTAGAATTTTTATATACTCCCTCCGTCCCATAATATACTCCCTCCGTTTTTAAATACTTGCTCCATTTATCCATGTGCGGAGTTTTAGGAGAAATTGGAGAAAGTAATAAAATATGGAGGTAGTGGGGTTGGTGGAAGAATAAAAAATTGTAAAAAAAAACCAAAAGTAGTGGAGAGAATTGAAGGAGAGAGAATATGAAATTAATATTGTTGGGTCCACTTGGAGAGAAAAATTAATAAATATTGTAAATACTTTCCAAATAAGGAAATGAAGCAAGTATTTAAAAACGGCCGGAAAAGGAAAGTGGAGCAAGCATTTAAAAACGGAGGAAGTAGTTATTATTTGTGTTTTTTCACGGTATTTAAATAATAGAAGGAAAAAAAGTAGATGAAGTACATTAAATGAAATGTACAATTATAGACAAAAGTTAGAGAGAGAAAGTGGAAAAAAGTACAAGACATGTGCAAAATTCATATTAGGAAATGAATAAAGTTAAAAAAGTAAGGACATAATAGTCTTTTTATACTATCCAAAAATCGACACAGGAACAATATTTTGACACTCCATATTAGGAAAGCAGGAACTAGATTATGGGACGAAGAGAGTAGCTTAATAAAATAACTAACAGAAGATGACAAAATTGATGTGTATGATCACAATCTCATATCTCCATCTTAACGTACTAATATGGACTAGCAATACAATGGCATGATTAATGGTTTAGCTTACAAGTCGACTAGATATAGTAAAGTTATGGCACATTAGAAAAATTGCACAAAACTATATTATATAGGACCATGTAATCATTTTTCAAACATGCTTTCTTAATGCGACACACGTACACTAGCATCCAAGCAAGGCCTAAGTTCTAATTCAAATATCGTTCATGACTTTGAGAAGTAAAATGCTAAATGTATAAGGCTTATAATTATATCACAACTCGGCTGATGTTGATTGTTGTTAGGTTATCATAGCCAAAAATGAAGAAACTGTAGAACCCTGTAATTGTCAAATGTATATGCTATTGCATGCAACACGCCAAAGAATTGATATAACGATATACTAACTAAAAATTTGACTCACTAACTATATTTATTATGTAGGATGTTGTTAGAATTATTATAATATAAACTTTCAATATATCATCTTTTATAATTATTTTCACTTTGATGTCAAATTTTTAGCAATAATAGAGAAACTATATTTGAAAAGCCACTCCGCATATCCTGCGCGAAATATTCCACTTGAAAGCGGGAGGTGGATGAGATTCAAACCCGTGACCTTTGTGTCACGCTGGCTCCAATACCATGTTAGAGGATTAATTAAGGGTATGTTCTCTTCATCTTAATTTCAGTTCAGTTTAGTTCAGTTCAGCTGCAATCAATTCGATCTGTGCAGTTCAGTTCAGCTCCAATCAGTTCAGTTAAGTTCAATTCAATTTAACTCCTAATTTACTTCTCTCATAAAATATTCATTTATGCTCTATTCAGTTCAGATCAACTCAGCTCAGTTTAGTAAATCAAAACAGGCCTTAACTCAACCAAAAACTTAAACTGATGATTGAAGTCAGAAATATGTTTTATACTCTATCAAATATTACATGAAAATAGATAAAATAGTATAATAAGAAAGGAGAATGTCCTGTGGCACAGTTAAAAACGCCATTTTATGTACATTATAAATATAGATTAAGATCAGTCAGTTTTCTTGCTTTTATATTAAACTACCATTGAGTCCATATACTTCATGTTGTTAGGCTTTGCACGAACTAAGTTGAAAGCATGTAAGTTGTATACAAAAGATATGGCTCTGATTTGACATATATGTGTTTACAGCTAATCATGAGAAACCTAATTACACAAGATATATCAATACAGAATAATAACAAGATAATATTAACCTATTATCTATCATTTGATAGATAATAGGTTAATATTATCTTATTATAATTCTGTAAAGATATATCTTGTTTAATTAATATTAACCTATTATATATCATTTGATAGATTATAGGTTAATATTATCTTGTTATTATTATGTAAAGATATATCTTGTGTAATTAGGTTTCTCATGGTTAGGTTTGTAAACACCTACATATATTAACTAATGGGAATACTCCAACCAAGGAGAATTACAATATTCTACATGGTATCAGATTCCTATTAGGGTTTCCTTTCTCTCTTCTCTCACAAAACCCTAAACAATCCTAGAGGCCATCACTAAGCCGTCCACCACCTACATCACAGCCGCTTCTCCTCCTTCAATTCCATGGCAAGTGATGATGTCCCTCCTCCCCCCCCCCCCCCCTCCTCCCCCCTCTAGCAGCTTCCATCCGGCTTATGTCGTAACAAACATCAAAAACCTTATGAATGTTACCCTATATCAAGAGGAAGCCCATTATGCTACTTGGTCCGAGCTTTCCAGATTCAAGCGTGTGCCTTCAACGTGCTTGATCATATTGATGATAAGGTTTCCCGTCCGTCTGACGTTGATGATGCAACATGGAAGTGGTTAGATATTATTGTGAAAAATTGGATTTATGGAACCATATCCAAGGACCTTGTCCACACCATCATGAAATCGGATGCTACGGCGCTTGAATTGTGGAACCGTCTCAAAGAAATTTTCCATGATAACAAGCACACACGGGCAGTGTATTTGGAGGAACAGTTTAGCACCACAAAGCTAGAAAATTTCGCTAATATGTCCGATTATTGTATGCACCTTAAGCTTCTTGTCGATCAATTAAGTAACGTTAATAACCCGGTTTCTGATAGAAAGATGGTACTTCAATTGACTGTGGGTCTTTCAGAGGGAACGTATGACACCATCGCTACATTGGTCTCTCAAACCGAACCTACACCCAACTTTAACAAGGGTCGTTCCATGTTTATCTTGGAAGAGACGAGGAAGAACAAGTAAGAAGAACAGGGGAAGAAAGCTCTTATTGCCCAAAATTCCAAAACCTTCAACCACCACAATACTGTCGTAGTAATAGTAGGTCGCCGACCAGCAGCGCACCGGTGGGGGTTGTGACGGTGGCCGCGGCAGAGGTCGTGGCAGCAATAGCAACAAAAACGACTTCAAAGGCCATGGGAAGGGGCGAGGTAGCAACAATAATAAACAGGCTTAACAGAATTCTGGGCCGCAATGTATGGCCCAATAGCATGCCCCTCAAAGCGGGAACAATTTTGGTTGGCCACAGCAACAAGATGGACCGTGGGCCTCACTACCCTATCCGTATCCAATTGGCCCAACACCTTAATTTCGTGAATAGCAGCAGCAATTAGTGTTGGGACCTCGTCCAATACAAAATCAGGCCTACTATGCGGTACCTTCAAAGTCCGGCTATGGCCCACCTATAACTCCCACAGAATTTGGTCAAGCGTACAGCTCCATGAGCCTTTAACAACCCCGACAACTAATGGTATATGGGCACAATGGCGACCTCTCACATGACTCGTGATTTGGGTATATTTCCTAAACTGTTTAATTTGAGTATAAGAATTGGAAAACACATGCTCTTATTATATGTTAAACGCATTCCGATTTATGGTTATGGCAATTCTAACCCCCCCCCCCCCCCCCCCCACATAACCCCTCTTTCCACCTCAAAAATGTTCTTTATGTCCCTAACATAATTAAGAATTTAATTTCTGTTAGAAAATTTACTTGTGATAATTCTGTGTCTGTTGAGTTTGACCCTCTCGGTTTTTCTGTGAAGGACCTTCATACGGGGACGACTCTAGCGAGGTGCAGTGCAATTGTGTGGGGAAGTTTATCATTCTCAAAGTCTTCCGTTTCTCATGACAATAGTCATCTATCCTTAGCTGCAATTTCTCCTTCAACTTGCATGGCATCATAGACTTGGACACCCGGACGAATCAGTTTTTGATTTTCTTAGGAAAAACAATTTTATTCATTGTAATAAGAGAGATAGCTCTCATTTTTGTTATTCCTTTCCTTTAGGAAAACATATACGACTACCTTGTAAGCCATCTACTTCAGTTACTTTTTCCCCGTTTGATATATCTATGCAAATCTATGGACATCGCCTATTTCTAGCAAATTGGTACATAAATATTATCTTATTTTTCTTGATGATTTCTATCACTTCTTATGGGTTTATCCACTAAAATACAAATATCAAGTCTATGATATCTTTTTACAATTTCGAACATATGTTAAAACTCAATTTGAAAAGGACATAAAAACATTTCAATGTGATAATGTTCGTGAATTCGATAAATCCCCTTTTCATAAATTTTGTGCGGATAATGGCATGGTTTTCCGTTTCTCTTGCCCAAACACTTCTTCTCAAAATGGCAAGGCCGAAAGAATTATCCGTACCATTCTATTTCATGCCTCTCTTCCTCCGTCTTTTTGGGTCTATTCTGTTTGTATGGTTGCTTGTATTCTTAACATTCTCCCTTCCACAACCATACAAAATAGGTCTTCAACCAAAAGTCCTTTATCGCAGAGTCCCCTCATACGATCACCTTCGTATTTTCGATTGCCTATGTTACCCAAACATTATTGCTACCACGCCTAATAAGCTTGCTCCTAGGTCTATGACATGTGTCTTCCTGGGTTTTCCATATAATCATCGGGGTTACCTATGTTATGACTTGTTTTATAATAAAACCATAATTTCGCGTCATGTTACTTTCGTTGAAGACCAATTTCCTTTCTCTAATCTTCAATCATTCAAAGACTTTAACTATGATTTTTTGGATTCAATGACATTTGATGCTATTAACCCCATGATCACTCAAGCCCAAACTTTCAGCCCAACCCCTGCAGCAACTCCACACACTCACGGCCCTACCCATCCTCACTCCCCAACAGGCTAGTCCGCAGGTGGGCCACGACATAGGCTTGCAGGCCACACCCACCCTGCGGACCCCCCTTCCAACTTCCCTAAACTCCCCTTCCAGCCCGCCTCTCTTAGTCATCAGCCCAGTGATCCAATTTGGAACACTACCCTCCCCAACCCCGGTCCAGCACACACCTCAAACTTGGCCCATTCCACAACTTCACACTCCATGGCCACACGTGCCAAGAATGGGATTTTCAAGCCCAATCCCAAATATCAAGCTCATATGATGGTTCATGATATTTCACCATTGCCTAAAAACCCAAAAATTGACATGCTTGATCATAATTGGAATGCCGCCATGAATGAGGAATTTAATGCTCTCACTAAACAGCATACTTGGGACCTTGTTCCAAGATCGGAGGGGGTGAATATTATTCGATGCATGTGGTTATTTAAACACAAGTATAGGGAAAATGGTAAATTAGAGAGACGCAAGGCAAGACTTGTTGTGAATGGCAAGTCTTAACAGGTTGGAGTTGATTGTGACGAGACTTTTAGTCCTGTAGTGAAGCCGGCAACGATACATACTATTTTGAGTATTGTTATGGGTAGAGATTTGTCCATTCATAAGTTAGATGTCAAAAATGTGTTCCTTCATAGGGATCTCAAAGAGACCGTATTTATGCATCAACCACCGGGATTTGTAAATCCTAATGCTATTTCCGATGTTTGTCGGCCCTGCAACTTACTCGATGGTCTTAAGCAGGCCCCTCGGGCTTGGTAAGATCAACGTTTTGCTAACTATCTTTTGCAGATTGGTTTTGTATGCAACAAAAGTGATAATTCCCTCTTTATTTTGCGACATGGTGCTAATGTTGAGGACATTGTTATGTGCTAATGTTGATGACATTGTTCTTACAACTTCCTCTGAACAACTCAAGTGTGATATTATTGCTCTTCTTAAGTCCGAACTCTCCATGAGTGACTTGAGGAAATTGAGTTATTTTTTGGGTATTTCTGTAACACGAACAAAGGACTCCATGATCCTTTGTCAGAGTAAGTATATATGCAGAGAAAATTATTCACTGGGGAAAGATGGACAGTTGCAAACAGGTTGTCACACCTATCGAAACATGGGGCTCATGATGGTGAGCCAATGAAGGATCCCTCTCTCTACAGGAGTCTTGCAGGTGCACTACAGTACCTCACCTTTACCAGACCTGACATTGCTTATGCCGTTCAGCAGATCTGTTTATTCATGCATGCTCCTAGGGAACCTCACTTTAACGCTCTTAAGCGTCTTATCATATATATCAAAGGCACTTCCGATCATGGTCTAAATTTGGACTGTTCTACACCTATGAGTCTTCTTTCTTACACAAATTCCGATTAGGACGGCTGCTTGGACACACGGTGCTCCACTTCTAGGTATTGTATTTATTTGGATTATAATCTTGTCTCGTGGTCTGCAAAACGACATGCTACATTGTCCAAATCAAGTGCCGAAGCAGAATACAGAGGCGTCGCTATTGTTGTTTCTGAATTATGTTGGCTCCGGAATCATCTTCTCAAGTTACATTGCCCTATACGACGGGCATCCTTGGTCTATTGTGATAATATCTCTAACGTTTACCTATCTTTTAATCCGGCACAACACCAACGTACCAAAACATTGAGATGGACATCCATTTTGTACGCGATAAGGTCGCTCTTGGTGAGATCAAGGTCTTACATGTCCCATCCTTATACCAGTATGTAGATATTTTCACGAAAGGCTTACCTCAGCAACTATTTTTACATTTCAGAGACAGTCTTAACGTTCGACCTCCTCCCGCTTCAACTGCGAGGCTATGATAAATAATAGGTTAATATTATCTTGTTAGTATTATGTAAAGATATATCTTGTGTAATTAGCTAGGTTTCTTATGTTTAGCTTTGTAAACACCTATATATATTGATTAATGAGAATACTCCAACCAAGCAGAATTACACTATTCTACATGATTAACTAATTACACAAGTCATTTTATAGCACGAAGATTGGGACATTTAAAATAGTTTTTTGGTCAATCTTGACCCAAATTAAGTCATTAAACACCAAACTAGCTAACCCCTAAAATTATTGCTTAGCTAAAATGGCAAACTAATTTAAGCATTTCTTGGTATGAAAATGAGGCCATTTTAGGATTTTGCTAAATTTGTCATGAAGTAGGACCTTTAGGAGCCCAAATAACCCCAAAACCTTGATTATTGCGCAATTTCTTAGCACTACGCTAATCAAATATTTTTTAAGATGGATAAATCTTTGAATAAATAAATCATAATCTGCAACTTTTATGGGAGTTGTCTATGGATAGCAATTTAAAAATAAGTCTTTTTAAAGTAGAAAAATATATATAAAAGTGAGTTTTTCAAAAGATAATAAAAGTCCAAAAGAATTTTTTTTTTTTAAAAAAGCAATTGATAATTGATATAGTTGGAAAATTTATTTACTTACAGTACTTCATTGAAAAGGAGAAAATACAAGTTTATCTCCATGATAAACAAAATATGTTTATGAAATGATAAAAATGTTAATAAATCAACAAATTTTGGTCATATATGGGTCCTACAGTTTTTGATTTATTTACCAAAATGACATAATGACAAAATGTTAATAAACCAATAAGATTTTGGTCATACATGGGTACCACCGGTTTTTATTTTACCAAAATTTATTTAAGATTTTGTCATTTGATAAACAAAATTTTGTTTATCAAGGTGATAAAGTTGGACTTCATCATGAAGGATTTCTCCTTTAGTATGTCTTCCATAAACAGACCTACCCTTGTGAATTTTAGAAACAATGTCACCTTAAACATGGATCTTCCATTAACGATCCCTTTGACCTATAACCGGTTAAATTCGTCAATTTTTTTTTAATCATCTCATTCCACCTCCCTTCCATAGCAACCACCTGGATTGCCACCCAAACCACCACCATCTCCTCAACTCCTCACTCGTCAGCGTCACCACTTGCCTAGCTAGCCACCACCAACCGCAACTTCAAAAGTACATGTGAACTATCTATCTGTAATAGCCAATCTGTGTTAGCTTAAATTTCAAATTATACATACTACAAATAGATAGTTAGCTTAAATTTCTTATTGCATACTCCCTCCGCTTTTAAATATTTGCTCTATTTCTCCATGCGCGGAGTTTTAGGAGAAATTAGAGAAAGTAATAAAATATGGAGGTAGTGGTGTAGTTGAGAGAATAAAAAATTGTAAAAAAAAAAAGTAGTGAAAGAAATGAATTAAATATTGTAAAAGCTTTCCGAAAAAAAGGAAATGGAGCAAGTATTTGAAAACGGCCGAAAATGAAAATTGGAGCAAGTATTTAAAAACGGAGGGAGTATTATAGAGACTACTTTTCCTTCATTCAATATTTTAACTAATTCTAAAACACAATTGACATTTAAACAAAATTAGATATAAGTATCAATTACTTAAATATAGGCTATTACAGCTACATAGTTCATCACCTGACTATTCGTGAAACTCCCAAAGCTAACGGTCTCTAATACATTACATATGAAAAAGTGTTACGAATATTATAAATTGAACAATGTACTCACTCTATTCTTAAATAATTGTCCTATCTAGTCCCCAAATTACTGTCCTAGTATATGAAATGAAATTTTTACCTTATGCTAATTCATGTACCCAATTTGACGTGGGTCCTATCACTAATTTATTCTCATTTTCGATCTTTTTATCTCATGTTGGCCTTGTATGGTAAATGGCTTTTGGTTGCTTTTTTTATTGGCTTTTGGCTTTTTCTTTTGGTCAAACAGCCAAAATACATGTTTGGTAAATGACTTTTTAGCTAGTAGAAAAGCCGACATTTCCGCCAAAAATAAAAAGCTAGTCTTACTAGCTTTTTGGTTTTGGCTTTTGGCTTTTCATTAAATAAATTACTTTTTTTTATCCTTGTTTAATAATTAATAATTACTGATTAGTGATTATTATTAGTAACTATTAATTATTAATTATTAATAAAATTAGTAATCTGTAATCAGTGATTAGTAATTATTAATTATTAATTAGTAAATAGTAAATAGTAAATAGTAATTAGTTAATAATTAATAATTAATAATTAATAATTAATAATCAATAATTAATAATCAATAATGAATAATTAATAATTAATAATTAATAATCAATAATCAATAATTAATAATTAATAATTAATAATTAATAATTAATAATTAATAATTAATAATTAATAATTAATAATTAATAATTAATAATTAATAATTAATAATTAATAATTAATAATTAATAATTAATAATTAATAATTAATAATTAATAATTAATAATTAATAATTAATAATTAATAATTAATAATTAATAATTAATAATTAATAATTAATAATTAATAATTAATAATTAATAATTAATAATTAATAATTAATAATTAATAATTAATAATTAATAATTAATAATTAATAATTAATAATTAATAATTAATAATTAATAATTAATAATTAATAATTAATAATTAATAATTAATAATTAATAATTAATAATTAATAATTAATAATTAATAATTAATAATTAATAATTAATAATTAATAATTAATAATTAATAATTAATAATTAATAATTAATAATTAATAATTAATAATTAATAATTAATAATTAATAATTAATAATTAATAATTAATAATTAATAATTAATAATTAATAATTAATAATTAATAATTAATAATTAATAATTAATAATTAATAATTAATAATTAATAGTGAATGATTAATAATTAATAGTTAATAATTAATAATTATTAATTAACAATTAATAGTTAATAATTAATACTCCCTCCGTCCGCTTTTGATAGTCCCTTATGGGCAAATTTTAGTTCCAAAATGTTCACCCCATTTGCTTTTTCCAACAACCATTAATATTAATTTTTTATCAAAATTTCATCCAATTTGCAACAATATTTGTGCAAATTTAACTTTTCCATGTAAATTTTGTTTTCCCATGTACTTTTATTACTATCTCCGTTACAGGTTATGTGCAACGATTTGACATAAAGTAGAGAGGAAAAATGTCTAATCGTTGCACATAACCTGTAACGAAGGTAGTACTTTCTCTCTCTACTTATTTGCATACCCAATGTCAATTTACTATTTCAATGTACTTTCATTATTCATATTTGTGTTTAATAATTCCCGTGAAAAATACTCATAAGGGACTATCAAAAGGAGACGGAGGGAGTAGTTAATTGTTTATAGTTAATAGTTGATAATCAATAATTAATGATTAATACTTAAAATTAATAGTTATAATTAATAATTAATAGCTAATAATTAATAATTAATACTCTCTCCGTCCCTGAAAGAATGACCCATTTGGCCTAATTTTAGTCCCAAAAAGAATGACCCATTTGCATTAAAACACCCACCAATTTGCAACAATATTTGTGCAAAATTAGCTTCCCCATATAAAAATTTGATTTTCCATGTAATTTTATTACTTTCTCTCTCTATTTTTTTTACAAACCCCATGTAAATATATATTTCCAATATACTTTTACTTCCTTTTATTTAACTTTATTAATACCCATGTAATCAACCCAAATGGGTCGTTCTTTCGGGGACAAAGGGAGTAATTAATAATTAATAATTAATAATTCATACTCCCTCCGTCCCTAAATTACATTCCTCCTTTGTATTTTTGGTATTCCAAAATTACATTCCTCCTTTCTATCTTTGGTTAGTTTTTTTTTAGTAAATCAACTCTCTTTTTTTGTTTTATATTTAATACTTTCTCCCTCATCCTTACCTAATCTCACTCATAATCCTTGTGCCAAATTACAATGAATATGATTGGTTAAAAATTTTCAATTAGGAGCATGTGATTGGTCCTTTTTTTTTGCAAAGGATTGATGACATGTCATGAGTAATAACTATTCTATCTTTGTACTTCCCATTGCATTATCTAATTATTGTTATTTGTCTTATTCTTCTCTCCTTAATTCCCGTGTAAATTTTCAAAGAGGAATGTAATTTAGGGACGGAGGGAGTAATAAATATTTAATAGTTAATAGTTAATAATTAATAGTTAGTAATTAATAATTAATAGTTAATAATTTATAATTAGTAGTCAATAATTAATAATTAGTAGTTTATATTTAATAATTAGTACTTAATAATTAATAGTTACATAAGTAATTAGTAATTATTAGTACCTAATAATTAATAGTTAGTAATTAACAATTAGTAATTGGTAATATATAATTAATAATTAGTTTTTTTGGTACTTAATAACTAGTACTCCTTTCGTCCCCCTTTTGATAGTCCCTTATGCGCATTTTTCACGGGAATTAATACACAAATAAATATAGTTAAAGTACATTGAAAAAGTAAATACACATTGGGTATGCAAAAAAAGTAGAGAGAAAGTAATAAAAGTACATGGGAAAATAATATTTACATGGGAAATTTAAATTTTCACAAGTATTGTTGCAAATTGGATGAAATTTTGGTAAAAAATTAATATTAATGGTTGTTGCAAAAAGGCAAATGGGGTGAACATTTTGGGACTAAGGGCCTGTTCATATTTACTGAACTGAGCTGAACTGAACTGAGCTGATTGGAGCTGAACTGAACTGAACTGATTGGAACTGAACTGAACTGAATTGAGCTGAAATGAATATTTTATGTGAGAGGGAAATTAAGAGCTGAACTGAACTGAACTAATTGGAACTGAACTGAACTGATTGGAGCTGAACTGAACTGAAATTAAGTAAATGTGAACAGGCCCTAAATGCCCATAAGGGACTATCAAAAGGGGACGGAGGGAGTACTTAGTAATAATTATTAACTAATTAATAATTAATTAATAATTAATAGTTAGTATTTTGTATTAATAATTACTCCCTCCGTCCCCTTTTGATAGTCCCTTATGGGCATTTTTCACGGGAATTAATAAACATAAGTAAGAATAGTTAAAGTACATTGAAAAAATAAATTGACATTGGGTATGCAAAAAAGTAGAGAGAGAAAGTAATAAAAGTACATGGAAAAACAAAATTTACATTGGAAATATAATTTTGCACAAGTATTATTGCAAATTGGAGGGAATTTTAGAAAAAAATAATATTAATGATTGTTGGATAAAGCAAATGGGGTGAACATTTTGGGGCTAAAATTTGCCCATAAGGGACTATCAAAAGGGGACGGAGGGAGTAATAATTAAAAATTAGTGACTACCCCCTCCGTCCCTTTTTTACATTCATATTTCTAAAATTACTTAGGAATTAAGAAACTTGGAATAAAATAAAGAACAATAAAACAAAGTACAATAGGAATTATAAGACATTAATTGATGTCTTTGAATAAAACAAAGATTGAATAATATTTACTGATACACATGTCATCAATCCTTTAAAAAGAAAAAGTACCAATAACATATTTTGGTGAAAAATAAAAGAACCAATCATATTCATCTAAAGTGATGCACATGGATTCTGAATTTTTTAAAGGCATTAATAAGAGTGAGAATGAGAAAATAAGAGTGAGAAAATAGTAAAAGCATTAATTACAAAGCAGAAAAATAGGGATATATTGCGATTTGATAAAAATTTACTTACTAAAAAAGGAAAGTAGGAATGTAATTTTGAAATACCCAAAAAGAAAAGCAGAAATGTAAATAAGGGACGGATGGAGTAGTAATTTGTAATTAAGAATACTAATAATAAATGAATAAGAACACATAATAATATCCTATAAGGTCATTTTGCATGGTTACAGCCAACAACTAACAAGTGGGTTTACCAAACATGTTTACATACAACAAATGGTCAAACAGCCACAACAAACAGCCGATACTAACAGCCAGTCAAACAAGCCAAGTTAAACAGCCAGTAGCCAACAGCCAATTGCCAAACAAGGCCGTTACGTAGGATGTCTTCTAAGAACTTTTTTTTTTCTCTTTTCCTTTATTAACAATTTAGTTTAGTTCATTTCAATCTAGCTTCAATTAAGTTATTTCATTTTTCTAATTTGTTTTAGTTTAATTCAGTCCAATTCAACTTATTTCAATTCAATTCAAAAGAACAAGGCCTAATCCTTTTTTCCTCCATCACAATTTTATTCATTATTTTACCCAAAAAAAAAAAAAAAAAACTATATCATCTTACTTTATACTACCTCCGTTTCTTTTTAGTTGATACGTATTCCTTTTTAGGAAGTTTCTTTTTAGTTGACACGTTTCCTTTTTGGGTAAATTTTTTACGTTGCATTTACAAGCTACCCCACTTGCTTTTTCATTCTCTATCACTCTCTCTCCTCTCCTTAATATATGTGCCTAAATCAAACGCGTCAACTAAATAGAAACGGAGGAAGTATTTTCTTATTTGATTCTCCAAGACAACTTGTTTTTTATTTGGTTGTTTTATGTTTTCTTGTATAAGTTTAGTATTGCTGTTTTCATTGAATGATCTTCTAGTAAAAAACAATAAAAATGTGGCTAAAAATCAAGTAGTTTAATACCATTGGGTGGTTTTCAATCTACCATACCTAACTTATATGCAGTAGATTTACATTTGGGTATTATATGCAATCTCTGTACTCGAACACTCTAGCCTGTAAAATCAATTAATTTGTTGATAAATACTTACCAACTTCCAACGGCCCAAAATATTAAACACCATGTAGAAGACTGAAGGCCCATATATTATCACAGAATTTAATCACACCATCTGCAGCAACAATCAATTCCAATTATGTTGCCGGCACTTTCTACTTGCACGGCCGTGACTGTGCCGCAAACACTCGCCTCACCGCCCAAGGCTCCTCGCCTCCGTAATCTCCGCCCATTTTCGCCGCACTTTCCTTGTTTATCTCAGCCGTTGGACTTCAATTGTCGACGGCATAGTCAGCGCGCTATTCCTCTTGCATGTGCTACCGGTGCGCCTGCGATTGATGTCGGAAATGACAAAGGGTATTTTAATTGCTACTCTATTTGTTTGTTGATTTTAATTAAGCTTTTTAATTGAAATTATATTAGTCTGAAATTTCTTGTTTTTTTTTTGTGTTTTCTGTTACTTACTCTGTTTTTATTTATCACGCTTGTCAAAGTAAAACTTTAACGATCAATAAGTTAAATTCTTCGTAAGTAAAATATATAAAATTATGCATCATGATAGTATTTATTGAGACGAATTCAAAAAGATCTAACATAAATGTGTTTTGCCTTATTGATTATTCACAAAAATTGGTCAAAGGTAGGGTGGTGAATAGTGTAAAAGTCAATTTGGATCAAGTAAAAAAAAAACGGAAGAAATATATGATTAGAAAATGTGTCAAATTTTATAATCGTATAAGATCAGAGATAGGAAATGATTTATGTGACAAATGGAAATTGGAACTAAGGCTTTTGAGTTTTGACCGTATTTGAACGATATTTTATCAGGAAATGAATATAATCACTTGGGATGTTGTTAGAATTGTTAAAAAAAAAAATATTTATTATACAAATTAAATTCAAAGGTAATGATGTTTCGCTTTACAATTGAAATAAGATCTTGTTATTTAGTTTGGTGTGATGTTGAATTGTTGATTATATGAGATTCAATTCGAAATATCGTGAAAATGTAATAGAGACAATGTAGTTAATATGGGTGAATGACTTGCTTTCTTATACATTACATAATTTTTAAGTTCATGATGATTATCTTGTCTTATTTGCAGAGCAGTTGAGTTTTTTGAGATTGAGATGAAAGTGCGAGACTATGAATTGGATCAATTTGGTGTTGTTAACAATGCTAGGTATGCGAATTATATCGAACATGGTAGGTAGACCATATACTTTGCTTTAAATCTTTTCTTTGATTAGTTTGATAGACTAATTGAGCAATTTTTTTTTTGTGACGTTGATGCCTTTTCTTTGTTATTGATGCTTCATAATGGGTGTTTTGAAGTCTCTTTGATGCTATTGCCTCCTGGCTCCTTTGTTGTATAACTGCTCTGAATGCTTGACCATTCTATGCTATTTATGAATGTGAACAATCCTTTTTAGCAAGTTCTAGATACTTTATACCCTATTATGGATTCCATGCTTAGATAAAAATTATCTTTTTATTCACCATAGTCATGCCAATATACCTTTGTTCTAGATTTATCCTTCGTAGGGTCTATTTGGTACGAGTACATCTTATTTTGACTTACTTCAGACAAAGTAAGTTCGATCTACTTCAGATAGTTCAAAAAAAGTTCATATCCCGCCCTTTGTTTCAAGATAATTGACACACTTCTTTCTTTTGGTCATTTTAATTGACATAATTGGTAAGGACCACCATTATTAATTTTATTTGCCATACTCACCATGCCCCACTAACTTTTCTAGATGATTCAAAAAATTGCACATAAATTGCCAATTTCAGACCTTTTTTTTTTTTTTTTTTTGATAAAAATAAGTTCAGAAAAAATTAAATCAGTTCATACTTTGTATAATATATGCATTAGACGAAATGGGATACTCCAAATGAAGCCTAACGTTGGTAGTTGTTCATGGTGCTAGAGATCATGCATTGGACCCCTGAAATTTTGCGGTTCTTGCAATTTAAGAGTACTTGGACTTTACAATATGTGTATGTCTAAATGCCACTCTGCACTTTCAAAATACTTTTCTTTTTCTACCCAATTTTATTAGGATCAACATCTATTTTTAATTTATTACACTAAAGGAAACAAAGAATTTTCATGAAAAAACTGTTCTTTGAACTGAATGTGAAATAGAAAGACCTAGCGTACTAATTTTATCACAATGTCACTTATCACAAATGAAATATTTGATAGAAATCATCCCTGGTCCACAGAAAGAAAGAGTAATGCCACACTTAAACTATGTTGCTTCTTAAGGTAAATTCAATTTGTAGAAGAGGCCCTCTAAATCAAATTGTATGATCTTGCTAAATTTGCATAAATAGCACTTTATAATTGGGTAAATTACAAGATTACTCATATATGAAGTAACACAAGTTTGAAATCATAAAAGTGTAGCATTGGTAGTATGTTACTTAAAGATACTAGCCTTAAACTTCTAAATTTTGGAGAAAAAACTTATAACCATTAAACCATCATTAGTTGGCTAAATTACAACACAAATGACCACCACGAATCTAGGGTGAACAACATAAAGGTACAAGGTTCTAAGCTTCTAATTATGTCCATACAATTTACAACCAATGTTAAGTTACCAGTTATCATTGTTAAGGCTCCCATCATCTTCATTGTCATTTCCTTTATCTTTGTTATAGGTTTAGATCCTTGTTTGATTGTCACACAGTTCAAAGTTCGCTTTCATGTGAAGCAAAGAGAAATCGGGATGGAAAAAGGATCATCAAAACTCTAGAAACATAAAGGGAAGGAAATGATGAATAGAAAAGAGCATATATTCTAATTTACCAAAATGTTCATAAGTGCTTCACCGTTTTTTATATTATGTATGCCTCTAGTGTATGACCTTTTTTCTCTGTATAACCAGGTCCCATAAAGCAAAACAGGTTCTACTTAACCAATTCATATCCTTAATCTTTTTTTGTGACAGTTGCTAAGCTTGCCATTTAACCACCATTGGACAGGCTTTCACCAGTGGCAGCTTATTTTTAGACTTGTGTTATCCTGTGCCTTATCCAAAACCCTAAATATCCAAGAAAAATCAGCTTCACATCTTCCTTCTCTAAACCGGTTAAGTAAATTTGCTGAATGTCCATTTATAGATCTAAACATGGCAAGCTGCAGGTCTGCTTTTTAACACACTGCAATGTCATGTAAGAAGTTAGAAATTGTGTGACTCCTGGTCTAATAAGTGCCCTTATGATTTTCAGTTCTTTCTTCCAAGCATAGGGATGTATTTCAGAGTTTGTATAAGTTGTTTTCTTCCTAACCTTGCAATTGTAGCTGATTTTTAATCTTTATATCTTAGTTATCTTCATTGATACTTTGTCCTCCTGCAATACTGTTGCTTTCCAAAAGTAATTATAAAAAATAAATTTCTAGCATTTGGTCTATGCAGTGAAGAGCTGGCATCCAACTTAAATATTTGCTTTTCTCAAATGCTTCATAGTTTGCTGCACAACCAGCAAAACTTGCACTAAGCTCTCACTTTAACCTTTTTCCAGGCCAGCATCTAGATCTCATGTCCTATATACACTGCTTTAGAGATATCTTATGTATCAATAGCTTAAAAAGAAGTCTCTCACCAAGGTTTTAGAAATTGAATTGATCGTCTTTGTCTGTTACTCTACACATCCAATATACTTGCACAACCTGTCCTCTTTCATTCTTCTTTAACCTCTAGTGTGGCATTGTGGCAATATGACATTTATTTGGTCTATATTATAAGTTTACCCTGATGCCTTAATGAATGTTAGTGTATAAACCGATGTCCTTCACCTGCTTACAAAGGAGTCCATGTTGGCCCCCTCCGTTGATTATTATCATGCTTACATTTAGATATTATCTTCCTCATCAATATCGTTCTGTGATCTCCAACTTCTAGAATATAAAGTTGCATTAGCATGCAAAAGTATAATTTTTATTATTATTTTTATTGTATGATGCATCATCTCAAATTGCATGCAAAGCTCAGCAATTTTTAAAATCTTATGCTACCAAAGTGTTTTCCTGCACACCACCACAAACCTTCCATCTAGTTTTTTTCGAAATATTTTCTTCATAGTAGTTAATAACCATGCATATGAAATTTTGGTCTGTTCTGTATACTGAAACAATTTAACAATTTTAGATTTCCTTTTTAGTACTTTTGACAAGGACCCTTGCTTTTCTGTTTCCTGAAGTGCTTTATAGATTTTGTGAAGAATTAGTAGAATATCGATTAACCAGACTCATGGGAAAGTTTTTGGATGCTATTGGCTTTGTATTTTTGCTCTATGTTGCTTGCTTCTGAATTTTCTTTCTTATTATTACTTATTGAATGCATTAATGTTATACAAGTATTTGTTTTCTGCAAGCAGTCTATTGACCATGCTCTTGAACTTTTATGCAGCACGTCACGAGCTTTTGGAAAGTATTGGTCTAAGTGCTAGTGCTGTTGCTCACAGTGGTGATTCACTTGCATTGTCAGAATTGACTCTCAAATTTATCGCGCCTCTTAGGGTATGATTTCCACATGCTTTGTACAATTGCTGAAGTAGTGCAATTATCTGTTGTCTTCATGAATTATTCTTGGTTAGATATTATTTTTCATGAATCTTGGTGGCGATACACTACCATGGTAAATCTGCATTTAATTATTTTTAGGATACACAATAGCAGAAGGTGATTGCCCAGGGCCTAGAATGGTAAATAACATTTTGGTTAGCAGAAGAAACATTTCAATGCTGTTAAGCCTAGCTAATTGGCAATACAGTTTGGAACTTTTGACGATTTGTTTGAAATTAGACTAATAAGTAACAATCTTGACGGGCTTTATTCTTACCTGAATTTGTTATTTCAAAACATTGCTTATGGTGTGTGCATCTGCTTAAGAATATGGGCTACTTACGGCAAATTTTTATTTTTTTTCCGTGTTCCCTTAAATAATTACAAATTAGTTTCTGCATTGGATAAATTTATACCTAGAGCGCTTAGGGCTTTGATTACCAATATCTTTAAAACTTGGTTGGTTTGTAATGCATCTGCTCATTCCATGTCAAGCAGAGTGGAGACAAATTTGTTGTGAAAGTGAGGGTCTCAGACTACTCTGCTGTTCGCTTCTTCTTTGAGCATTACATTTATAAGCTACCAAATCAAGAGGTTTTTATCCTGCCCCTGCTTTATAATTTGCATAGTGTTGTTAACGTTTCCCTTGTTTTTCTCTATTCTGAAAGGCCACATCTTTTGTTTGACAGCCTATCCTTGAAGCTAAGGGAACTGCCGTTTGGCTTAACAATAATTTTCGCCCAATCCGTATTCCTCCTGAATCGAGAGCCAAGTTCCTTAATTATATGAAGAATGGGGTCCCAGCTTGACTGTACAAAACCCTCCTTTTCCTTTTTACTAGGGGAGTTCACGCGCGCGATGCGCGCGGTATAATTAGCCATTATAGGAGAGTTATGCGCTTGGACCTCGTAATTTGCAAAATTGCTCCATAACGATAGTGTAAAATCAATTAAATAATAAGTACTTCCTAAATTACAACATTTTCTTGCTACATTGTTCTTGACATCAAAATTGCTCTTATAAAAGTGAGAGGAAGCTAATTGTTAAGAGCATTAAGTGATGCATGCTATTGTGGTTTCTTCTTTTGTCTATTCTTTCATCCCACTCATTTTCTTTTGAGCCTTTTCTTTTCACCATTAGCTGTTAAAATTAATAGACAGAAAATTAGAATACTCTATATAGCCCTTTCATGAGCATTAAAAAAAGAAGTTATATACTTAATTTGTATGTTAATAAAATTTCATAAGCTTAAAATTATCACAAACTCAATAATTCCTATCCATTTCTCCATATCCAATCAAAAGGAATATGTACACATTATGCTTAATGTCAATTAATAGACATAAACAAACTTAAATTCCAAAACCCTTTACAAATCTATGAATCGGCCGGTAAGTTAACCTTCCATAACACGCAGTTTAAATCCACCTTGAGTTTTCATCATTGTTGGGTATTTGTATTTTACATATGTCTCAACCTCCGGAGCATTATCTTGTGGACTTGTGGTGTCTCAGCAACCTAAAGAATCACACATGAAATGAATAATAGTATGTGAAGAGTAACTGAAAGTATGTAGCATAAAAAGAAGATTACTTTGTACATGAGAACTCATCTTGAAAAACAAAGTAAGTGACTTATTGATTTATTATTCATTCATTCCCATCTACGGCCGTGTATTTAACATATTTTCCCTATTTGGATTATTGTCAACAACAAAATTTCCCAAAAAAATACAATCTTATCAAAAAAACCAAATTCAAGTATATAGGTATTACACGAAGTATCACATTATAAGTTCCCTAACAACCTCCTCCATGAAAAATAGGATTATGTTAAATCACAGACTATATTAACTAAGTTTCCAGATTTCTAAACCAGAAACCAGAATTTTTTCTTAAAAAAAAGAACTCTAATTAGTTGGCTTGTAAAATCTAATCAGTGTACAATGCTTTAGGTGTTGATATTAGCTATTTAGTTAGTAATTGACTTATTCCTTTTACTGTTGTTGCGCTATGATGACTAATCTTTCTTATACATAATTTTAACGGAGGGGGAAATTATGGAAATCCAATGGATCGGATGAACTTCGACACCAATAGTAGTTGTACAATCAAAACATACACTCTCAAGTCTAAATCATCAAAATATTCACCTCTAAAATCAGGTAGCAACAATTAACAAAACTTTTGTTCACATTTCTTCTAAAATTCACCAAGAAGATGCCTTCTAACAAATGTAGTCTTTCCCAGCACATCCAATCATATCTAACCCAAATCACAAATCGATTAAAACAATCAACCCAAAAACAATTATAATTGCAAAATTAAACCCACATAAAATACCCACATAGATCTAACCAAAATCACAACCAAAATATTCAAAAGAAAAAAAATTAAACAAATCTTAAAACATAGATACGAAGATCTTCGTGTAGTGTATTAAATTTCATAAAATTATAAACTAAAACGAAATAGGATAGGAAAATAACCTATGCCAACAGAGGATAGGAGAATATGATGGAAAAAGATGTGAATAGAGAGAGGAAATGGAACGAAGAGACGTTATTGAGGCTTGAGAATGTAAAGTGTTGAAAGAAGAAGATGAATCAGTAAAAAAAACACAGAGGAGAAAGGAAGGAGGTCATAGGCGTCAAAATTAAAATAGGGGTATAAATGTAAATAAACATTTTTAGGATTAAAATGGTCTTCACACTATTCATAAGAGATTTGTTCCACTTTTTATAAGGTAGGGATTTGTTAGCTTTTTCTTATACAAATTACAAAAGGGGGAGAGGGGGGGTAATTACTGTTTCCATTGAGTGAATTAAAATTTAAAATGACCTTTTGTTCAGTAAGGTATTGGTATTATTGTGTCAAATATTTGTATTCTAGAATAGTTCTCCTGCATCCTTAGTACATATTTATAAAGTAACAAATTTTGAGCATTTAAACTTTGTCTATCAATTCCTTTGCATGTACACCAGTACACCACCATGTCCGTTACTCTTTAGAAGGCATCCACCCCAGATACACTACCCACCTCCGGCCTCTGAGTGTCTCACCTTCCCTCAAATGGCCGGGTTTTTGTTGTTTTTGACTAATAGATTTGGTGAATTGGTTTTCTGCTGTAGAATTTTCACCTTGCTGATGGCTGGTGATATTGTTAACAGGGTAGTCAAATTTCAAACAAAGTTAGTCAAAAACTGTCAATTTTAGAAACTCCCTTAGTCTTTGGAGTTATCAAGTATGACTCAGAAAACTATTATCCTCTGACTGTGATTTTCGTGCCTCGCTTCACAAAACTTTCAAAGCTTTGAACCAAAACAGAGCAGCCTTTGGAGCCTTTTTCTTCCTTTTTTGTTATATACGTATGTGTCGATATTCATTGTCACGAAAGCCAAATTTCGCTTCTTTTGTGGAAGTTCCACATTCCAGAGTTTACCATCAGTCAAAGAATGAGCTCAATTTGTTATCATATGTCTATATATATTCTTCGTTGAATCCTTCAGCATTTGTTTAATAAGGTAATAAAACTATAGCTTAAACACTAATAATTTCTAGTGAAGATCTTATACCTACAAAGTATATTACAAAGTTTTCTGAATACAAATATGAAAATGTCTTGGCTGATTAGTCTTCAGATCTTATTGCTCGTGTTAATAATCTCAGCTTCGTACAAGTTTCATGTTGTGGCAACAAGAGTGTTGCAAGAAGATGTTACGAGCAGTAGAAATGATCATGTTTCTATGTACCCTTTAAATGAAAGGGTGAAGTACCAAATGGCTTATTTGCTTGAACGGTTATCATCTGCACCTAGTGGTGGCGGAGGTGGCCATTGATTCCATCGCTCCATGGATACCCTAGGCTAAAGCTGCACATAAAAATTCAATTATTTCTCTGTTACAAGATAATAATATACATTTTTATTTTACAATGAAAATGTTTCTTGATTTATATTTCAACCCAGAATGTCTACATTAGAAATCGATGGATAGACTCTTAGGGCTCGTGTGCATGGTACTTCAGGTTTATAAAATTTATGTTATTATAATATGAACTTCGTGTTATTTTAATTTATATACATGTTATTTTAAAATATTTATATGTTATTTTATATTTGTATGTTTCTTTTTTTTTCAACATTGATTCTTTTGCTGTACTCTAGATTTATAAAATTCATGTTATTTTAATGTGAACCTCCTATTATTTCAATTTATATATATGTTATTTTTAAATAAGTACATGTTATTTTTATAAATGCATGTTTTTTTATTTATTTATTTATTTTTATTTTTATGTATGCTGTTGAATTTTTTATTTTTTATTTTTATGTATGATGTTGAAGTAAATAAGTGAATAACATTACATTCAAAAAAAAAAAAAAAATGAATAACATATTATTTTAGCAAAATAACTCAAGGTTTTAAACAAAATAACGTAAGACTTATGCAAAATAACTCAAGTATGTTGGGTATGGAGTACCATGATCCAGGAATATATAATACTAACTCATTAATTATATACAAACATCGATGGAAAGTGATAACCTCCTAATAATCAATTTCATCCTCAAAAGATGGAGTTTCTCATTTTTTTTTTTTAGCTACCTTGTTGAGATAACTTCCTAATAATTAATTTCATCCTCTAAACATGGAGTCTCCCATGAAAATACAGAAATAGTTGAATATTACTGATGATATGGACTCCTGTCAACCATTTGATGCCTTAAATTTAAGAAATGTTTATCATGAACGCTATTAAGGAAAATAAAATTTTGATCTTTGTCTATACTTATTCTGTAGTTGCTCCCCAAGAGGCCAAAACCATGCCTTACAAAGTCTGTCTTGTGACTCATACAAGACTCATTAGACTCTAGGAAGGTCCTTAATGTCAAATTGTCATCCATCTCAGTTTGATCCCACTACTTTTACTCTACGGGCCTGTTCTCTTCAGATTATTTTCAGTTCAGTTTAGTTTTTAATTTCTTTCTCTTATAAAATATTCAGTTCAGTTTAGCTCACTTCAATTCAGTTCAGTTCAGTCAATCAGAACAGTCCCTAATTTTCTTATTTCCTCTCCTCTATAAACGAATCAATCGGTTAATGCTCTCCTGTATTTCATATCCTTTTTACCAAACCCTTTATTTCAACTAACGTTTTAACCTAATTTAAACCTTAACCATATCTTAATCCGCTATTAGTAAAGGTGTCAATTTGAATGTCTGAATCAGGTTTAGTGAGGTCAGGTCGGATCAAGTCTAGTCTAATTTCAACTTGAATCATGTTAAATTATTATGTTCATGCGTACTAAAATTTAAATAAGACATTTTTGATGTAGTTTCGGATCAAGTTGAACGAATTGAGTTTTGACACCTCTACTTAAAAGGCTTTTTTTTTGGCAACCATTTTTTTTTTTTGAGGGATTTTGACAACTACTTTTTATTTATTTATTTTTTATTATTTATTTGATAGCTCTTTTGAGGTTTGACAACTACTTTAAAAGGCTTTTAAACGTACAAGGAAGACGCAATGTAAAGTGTAAACTTGTAAGTTGTAACATGTGGAAATGCCTCGTGGCGACGTGTAACGGTGTGTGCGATTTGGCTAATAAACAACACCAGATGTAAACCGCACACAGATTTTTTAAATGGCAGAGGCAGTGACGTGAAGTATTTAAATATCATAGCAAGCAGTCAAAAACTCCAAATTACCTATTCAAATAGTACCAAATTCTGTTCTCCTTTGACTTAACAAGTTCCAAATATTTGTTCTTATCTTATCTAAAAACAAGAATTGAAAATGGCAGAAGAAGAAGCAGCAGCAGAGATGAAGCAAAATGGGAAGATGATCGTAGCAGTTGATGAGAGTGAGTGTAGCAGTTATGCTCTGAAATGGGCGTTACAAAATCTGGCCGATAAACTCAAATCTGGTGTTATTCTTTTTACGGCTGTTTCTGTTACACAAAGTGGTGTTTTTGCTGGTGGTTACGGCACTGTTCGTATGTCTTCTTTCTCTCTATTTATTTTACACATTTTTGTTTACAAATTGATTGATTACGAGTAGACCTGGTAAAATTGACTCGTATCTAATTACCCAACTTAGAATACCTCAAGTCTAATTGAAATCACGTAATTCGATCTTGATCTACCATATCGACCCGAGCCAAACTGACATTAAATGTGTCTATCGTCTAGTTTTGGTTATGTTATTATCAAAATAAGCAGGCGATAAAACCAAATAATGACACAAGTTTGACTTTTGCATGTCACCTGAATCCAATTGACCTGATCTAGCTGACCCAACAGTCCAACACCCAACTGCTGAATTGCCGCCTCTTATATTACACGATGGTCTTTGTCTTCCAAAGGTGTAAATTTAATTAAATTGAAATTTATAATTTGGAAAATGCACAACAAAAAAACACGAATCTAAGAAAATCATTTGATGGCTTTACTGTTTTTTCACATATGTTAGGGCATGTTGTGACTGAGCTGAATATTTTATGAGTGCGAGATGTTATGAACTGAACTGAAAATAATCCGAAGAGAACATACCCTTATTGTAGAAATATGGACAAAGTTTAAGTCAGACAAGATCATCAAATTCAGAGTAAGCTAGATAGATTTGAAAAGTTCTATACACATTGTATTGTTTGGCAGTTCCGGGCAACCCTTGATTTAGTTGATTGATCATAAATCATTATACATTTTTGTTAATTTAGTTCTTATAATTTCTAAAATGATTCTATATTAACACTATGGGGGTGTTTGGTTCGGAAAATGAAAATGAAGTGGAAAGAAAACAAATAAGAGGGGGAAATGAATCATTTAGCTATTACCTTTTTATTTGTTTGGTTTAACCATGAAAGACTGGAAGAGTATTTGTTAAGAGGAAGGTAAGGGTATTTGTTACCCCAAGTTAACGGAAGGTAATGGTATTTGTTACCATGCCTTCAAACCAAACACACAATAACGGAATTGATTTAATCGAATCCGTTTCCAATCCAAAAAATACACTAACCAGATGCCCCCTATGTTTGAATAGGAATTTTTGGAGAGAAAGGAAGGGAAGGGAAGGGAGAGTGAATGATATATTTCCCTGATTTGGGTAAGACATAGGTTAAGGGAATCCATTTTCCTCCCCTCTTAATGAACCAAATCCCTTCGTTGTTGGAGATATTTGGAAGGAAATGATATGTCACTCTCTCCCTCCAAGCACCTCCCATTCTCTTCTCTCCTTTTCCTTCCCCTCCCTTTCTTGTCACTACTGTTATTGTTATCCAAACACACAGTCTTCTTCTTCGCCTTTAACGCCTTAATCCCACTAGTGGGGTCGGCTACATGAGTCAACATGAGGACACGAGGACTTTCCAGGAGGTCACCCTTCCTAATACTACTCTCAATCATTGTGGCTCATGCCAAGCGATGTGACAAAGTTTTATACTCGCTGTCACTGGACTACTGTAACCTTCCTCTTTTATCCAAACACACAGTAAAGGACTATAATACTATACCATTGAAGGAATATACACTTCCATGTATTTTACTCTAATAATTAAAAATACTAGTATGAAATATATTATTAACCCTTTACACCCCACCTTCAAAATATTGGCTCTGCCATTGGTATGGAGTAGGTTATAAGTAAATAACAGATTAACGATTTTTCACAATATCCCTAGTCCTGAAGGGAAGGGTATGTTCTATTTATTTGATTTTGACTTATCTGAACTTATTAGACTTTATTATAATTTTTTTAGCTGTAATTTGATGAACTTGAGTAATCCTGATTAGAACTTATATTCACTAACTTACTTGAACTTAAGAGATCATAAGTGGAAATAGGTGAATATGGCCTAGCACGGGCTCTGGACAATTAGAACTGAATTGAACATAGAGATCATGTTTTATGAATGTTATTAGCTTCATTTTTAACCTGTATTTCATTAAAATATGGTGCATTCTCCACATTTAAACTGAAAAGATATACATTAGGTTGATGTATTGGTCTACTGGTTAATCCTGTATAGGTACCCACCCAATGACTAACACGTTTGACAGCACAAATTTTTTGAGATATATCAGTACAACACTTATGTTGGTATTTTTTGTGTTCTGTCTTTGCAGCTCTTGACCTGGTAGCAACAATCCAAGAGAATCAAAAAAAGTTTGCAACTTCTCTCCTTGCGAAAGCTAAGGAAATGTGTGCACAATATGGGGTATGAACCTTTAAATCCTCTTTGGTGTTCTCCTAGTGATCATTGGCAACCATTTATTAGACTGATGCTGATTGCCAAACATCGATATAGCGAACATCATGGAATAAAATGTTTGTAACCATTGGCAACCATTTATTAGATCATAGGCAACCTTTTATGGTCCATGGTTTTCTTGTGTTTATTCTTTATTGGACTAGCTTTCACCTTTCGCATTTAATTGATATTTCCCTTCTTAGTTGTCTACATAAGATCAAGTTTAGTTTTATATTCCTACAGTCGTACATCTGCTTATGTTAAAACTTTGATCCCCAATTGTGAGTTTAGACTATTGTTCCACTTTGAAGAATGAATAGAAAGATGATTTCATTTACTCGTATAAGATTAGCTATTCCAACAATTACTAAGTGCTTTAAGTTTGGAACTCGGCCAAGCTAGTTTGTGGTTACTCTATTTCAAAATTAGTTGTGTCTACCTCAATGAATGTTTATCAATTTACGATGCCCTGGTAAGCACAAAACATATGGCCTGTACTAGACATTTTTGTTGAATATGTTTTGTGCCCCTGTAGGTACTCATTATGTTACTTGCTACAGGTTGATGCTGAGACACTGTGTGTGATGGGCAATCCGAAAGATGCGATATGTGATGCAGTGGAGAAGTTCCATTGTAATTTACTTGTTATGGGTACTCATAGTCGAGGAGCTCTACAAAGGTTTGTCTAAGATTGTACTCGTATTAGTTTATCTAAAGATTAACCTGAACTTTTACATGTTTACTTATTCATATTACAGATTAAAAAACTCAACAAACCATTCTTTCCTTCATAATTTACAAAACCCTTTATGCATGCATCACAGCATAATGTGACAGCAATAACTCATTTAGTCAAAGTTAAATTACTCCAGAGTTAATATAGAGCTCAAGTCACAACATCGTATAACTTCAGAATTCCGTCAAGCATATACTAATCTAAAAATATTTGACAGATTTTGCTGAAGCTTGAGCAGATTATCTGCTATTCTGCAGTACTACTAATTCATACAACGTACGTGCATCTCTTTTCTCCCCTCTAACATACATCTTTCATGCAGGGCGTTTCTTGGAAGTGTTAGCAACTACTGCATTCATCATGCAAAGTGTCCTGTTCTTGTAGTAAGGCAACGAGTCTGAAGGAAATCTGCGATTTTCTGTTATTGTAAATAAGTAGCTAAAGTGTCCTGTTCTTGTAGTATGGCAGCGAGTCTGAAGGAAATCTGCGATTTTCTGTTATTGTAAATAAGTAGCTATGTTGTAATAGCATGCTATGCTGAGCTATACCGGTGTTTATAAGTGAAATAAAATACTTTCATTGTTTTGAAATAATTAGCTACATGTGAATATGTGATTGTTTTCATGTCGATAAAAGGGACTACCTTAGTTTTAATTTACAGTCTAATTTTTTTACTCTTAATTTTTTAATCTCAACTACCTAATTAGAAAATCATTGTAGAATTCAATCTAAGGGCATGTTCTGATTGGCTGAGGTGAGCTGAGCTGAGGTGAACTGAATATTTTATAAGAGGAGGATATTAGAAACTGAACTGAACTGAAAATAATCTGAAGAGAACAGATTTTAAGTTATTGCAGAAGTACGAGCACTAGCTAGGATTCCAATGCCCAATATTCTAAACAGTTCCTGCTTAGACTAGTGAAGCTCCTATCAAACAGCATGCGGAAAACACTATAAATTGTGACTCTAACAAGGATGAAAGCATACAATTGAAAAAGGTGTGGCTTCTAGAGAATTTGTACTAAAAGATCTTGTGAATGTTGAATCATGAAAATCCTTACTCTCATCTCAATATAGATAGAGCGTACACCTTTTGAAGTCTTCATGGTTTGAAATGAGTCATATCCACTATCCCAAAGTGCATCCAAGAGTTTCACATGAAAAATGATGGAAGCTAAATGGATCTCATGCATTCTCCCTCAAACCCTCTATTATAGTTTTCTTCCCACTAACGTTTCCCGTATCATTTTTTTCCTCTGATATTTTATTTTTTAATATACTGCACTTGAATAATAATTTAACGTATTTAACTCTTTTTTCATAATTTTTTGTGAAAATTAAAGCTGAACACTTATTAAAATATAGAGGAAAAGATACTTCATATATGAAAAAATAATGTTATTGCCGAAGGCATGACAATATTGTTGTGATGACATAAGCCCTACAACGTCAAAAAATGCGACATAAATGCATATTTTTTTTTTTTTTTTACTATATCTACTTACTACTAATAAAGAAGTTTTTTATTTTTGGAACAAATATTATAAAATGGTTTTGTAATTACATGTTGAGTTTTGTAGTCATATATAATAACCACATTTGTAATGTGCTGATAGGAGAATGTAAGGCTTGTAATTTGTAAGCTCTTAAGTCATAACTACATAAAAATTAAAGAACTTTAGGAAAATAGATTTCAACAGCATTCTTGGAAGAGTTCTCCAAAGCCAAAGTAAATTACACCTTGCACTTAAAAGAAAAAAAAAAATTACAATTACATATTTTTTGAAGCAAAAATTAATCAAGCTAGAGGGATGGTAAGTACTAAAGTTTTGGGTTCAAATTTTGTTCACATCATTTGTTTCCCTTAGAGCATCTCCAATAGTATACAAAACGGACTTGCTTGCAAATTAATTGAATTACAAGCATGTAACTTACCATTAATGTGAATAAAGTTGATGTAGCTTGATTGAGCAACCCTACTCTTGCTTAATCAAGCTACATTGCTTGAATTTCCAAAGATAATATCACCCACTTAAATTATGATATGCGTATAATAAAAACCTAATTTATTTATTAATTTTTCTTCCAAACTATAATATACCATTGGAGACTCTCTTTACCAAAAGATATCAATAATTAAAGTCTTTATAAAAAAATAAAGTTTTTATGAAAAATTAAAGTCCTAAAATATAAATAAATAAAAAAAACATTCAAAAAAAAAAGTCAAATTAATGATGTGGACATCCAAATTCTAAATAAAATGTGTAATGAACAGTATTAATCCATTAATTGGGTCATTTCATAATTAATTTAAGAGTGGGTAGGGTAAGAAGGAGGACATCACTCGTGGCAACGTAGGATTTAAGGTAAGTGGGAAATAGTAATACTGATAATTGATTGCCGGGAAAATAAACCAGGTGTAAACATCTTACTCATTTAAACATCACTCTACTCAAATAGATTACCAATTTCAATCAGTCTACTCAAATACAAGCAATTAAAATGTCAACAAAAACATTACCAATTTCGATCATCTTTCTCTAAAATTATACCTAAATTCTGACTATAACGTCCAAATTTAGAGAGAGAAAAAAAAATAGTGGCAGTATAATGGAGGAGGAAATAACAGGGGCTTCGAAGCAAAATGGGAAGGTTATGATAGCAATTGATGGGAGTGAGAGTAGCAGTTATGCGCTTAAATGGGCAGTGGAAAATCTTGATCATAAGCTAAAATCGGGTGTCATTATTTTTACTGCTACTTCTGCTGATTATACTGGTGTTTTTTCTGGCAGTTATGGCTCTGTTCGTAAGTTCTTTCTCTTCAATTCGTCTCCTTCACTTGATATTTTTTCGCTTTTCTTTTTAAATCACTTAATTATTTTAAAATTCCGGTTACCCAAAATTGGAATTGGAACCGGTTAGGAACTGGCGGGTCTAGTCGGGAAAGTTGCCTGATCAGACCAGTAAAAGGGAAGGGTCGAGTTACTGATGTTTGAATTAATGTGCACTGACTAATTATTTTTGCTAATTTCATTATTTAAAATGTGTGTCTTTTGGATATGGCTCTTAAGTTAATTTTGGTCCTGGTCTTGTGATTCTGCTGTCCTGCTGATAGTTTCTGTAGTTGTGTTCTGATTCTTTTGGTCTTTTAAGCACGTGGTAAGGGTGTTTTTATCGCTAACTGTATTAGTGTGTTTTGGTGGTGTAATGATTGTATTAGTTTTATCTTAGATTGTAATCCTAATTTTGTTTAACTACTAAAATTATGTAGGTGCTAATAATTAAAGAGAATAATCAACTGCTACCATTTCAGTCTCACACTAAAGACATTACTTGTTTATTTAATGAATCTACCTCATTCAAACAACTACTCTTCTCTGCAAAGTGCAAAGCTATCAGCCAACTATATCTGTATACAAGAAAGTGAACTAGAATGAATCATGCAATCGGGGATCAAACTTATAAGGTTTAACTCTTTAACTTATGCCCTTCATTCACTCGAAGTTGTAAGTCTTGTTACAATATTTCATCTTCAGCCATACAGGAGAATTATGAGAGTTTTTGCTGATACATATTGAGTTATTGACTACTGACTTTACATAACTAAATTGCTTTCTTGCTATCATGTTATGTAGTGCATAAGATCAGAAAGATGTTTCTTCTTTTGTGACAGTCTTGTCCTCTTTCTCATGGAATGAAACTTGAATCAGTTTCTAGGAAAACGTTTAAAGCAAATAAAAAAGATGTTGAAGTTGCAATTTTTCTGTTCTTTCTATTAATGGATTGGGAATCAAGCAATGGTTTAAACATTTAAGTTCTGTTTCTAATCTTAGATCTGAATTTTTCATACTACATAGAAAATGATAGATTACAATTATTGGATTCCTAATGTTTAATTTAGATTCAGTGCAGAACTTGTGCTGTAATATTTCATGAATGTTCATTGTACAAGTAAAATTAGTAAGACTTAAGAGTAGCTATTCGATATATATATGTGGCTGCAGTATAATACTCAACAAGTCATTTACCCGTACCACATTCATGTTGTGAGTCTTTTCTCACCTCTATTTATGCAGCTCTTGACCTGGTAACATCACTCCAAGGTGATCAGAAGGACTTTACTGTTTCTCTCCTAACAAAAGCAAAGGAACTCTGTGAAAAGCACGGGGTAAGAACTTTGAAATCTTCCTATTTTTCTCATAGTATACTGCATTTCATAATCTTTTTAATAATGCAATCACTTGGCTGATGCACGTTTTAAAGGAGAGGAACAGGTTAATAAGAGTGATCAATGTGATGAAGAGAGAGTGATAGACAACATTATTATCCAAATTGTTTAATGTTGCAATAATTTTGCGACTTCCCAAAAAGGAATACATTACTATTAAAAGAGAATGTAGTAACAATAATCATGGAAGATTTAAAAGTTCTTAGAGGCAACCTTGTTCAATTATTTGAATACAGTTTTACGGAATTTGGAAGCCATATTTTTATTGCTAGGTCTTAGACAAATATATATATATATATATATATATATATATATATATATATATATATATATATATATATATATATATATATATATATATACATCTCATAATGTGTACTTAGTTTGTTGGTACTCGGTACTTAGTATCTTACTGGATACAGATTGATGGTGAGACAGTTGCTTTGATGGGCAATCCAAAAGAAGCCATATGTGATGCAGTAGAGAAATTTAATTGTCAGCTACTGATTATGGGCAGCCGTAGTAGGGGACGAATAAGGAGGTTAGTCTGAAGTTCTATAATCTACTCCAGTAAAATTGTAAACTACAAAAGTGTTCGTACTATGTATGCTCATTTTTACCCTTCTCTTTGAACTGACTGACGAGTTTTATTGGAAAAATGCATTAGTTATGCCTAGTGATTGAAAATTGTGTAATAGAGTGAATTGAATTAAAACTAGTTTGGTACAGCAAAGAAGTCTTTAAGACCAATGAAGTATAATTTGGTTCAATCTCATGCAATAGTTAGGCCAATGAGTCACATTGACATGTTTATCTTAAGATAGTTAATTGTTAAAGCATGCTGAAAATGAGTGATGAAGTTACTGAATCCTCCCCTGGAACCATTTGTTCGCTTTCAGAAAAATGCAAGTAACGCTGTTGTCTATATTAGTTGGATTACCTTACCAAAATTATAGTATGCATTTGTTAGTCATTTATTTAATAAAGTAATTATACAATGCCTATTCCAAGCTATATACTTCATATTATGAATTGTAGTGATTCTCCCTAGCTTCCTTTCTTATGTCCTTGGGCAATCCATCCATTGCAGATTGAAATTGCAGATGTTTAATGCAAGACTAAACAAAATTTCTCATATTTTGTGCTGTAACACCAATAGATTGGTTACTTTATTCCATGAGGAATGTTTAGTTTGAATTTCTGCTATAAGCATCCCGGGAAATACATTATGGATTAAGTATTAACCAGATAGTGAATTATACATGACCCCCCTACCTCTGTTCAGTTTTCTTTCCCTCTTATTTATATCTTTCTTGCAGGACTTTCCTTGGAAGTGTGAGCGACTACTGTGTTCACCATGCAAAGTGTCCTGTTCTCGTTGTAAAGCCATCTGTTTGAAGGAAATATCAATTTGCAGCTATGTAAAGGCATGATATCTTTGTTTTCCAGCATATTGTGCTAAATATTGCTGTTATTTGTATATATGCAGCTGTTATACCAGCTCGATATGATATATATTACTGTTGTTCCACTAGTAAAAAATATGCAGGGTTTGTCATATCAAAGAACTAAAATTTTGTGACATTTTCTATAGCTATTTGTACTTTGTACGAGGTTTAATCAAGTTCAGTTTCTGTACGAAAATTCTGTGTGATTCCTGCAGCGAGTTAGCCAACGAGGGATATCACTAGGTGGACATGAGATTTGTGTATTTAGGTTATCTTTATGTTAGATGTCACTGACTAACATATCAAAGTATTGTGGGAAATTACATGGTGTGGTTGGCTGCTATACCAGTTACCATGTATTGGGTAGATCAAGTGGTAGATTGATCCCATTTTAAGTTAGAGTATGCTGTGTTACTTCCTTTAGATTTGGCATTCAGATATTCATTGTAGTTTTGGTAGCCCTATAACTTAGCTGTTCCTGCATGGCTTCCTTGACCATTAAAGATGATAGCGCAGGAACAAATATCCTCTTGCAGGTCCATATCTCTCCGATGGAAGTTAGAATATGTAGAAATTATAAATAAAACTAAAAATTTGTGAATAACGTAAAGTTGAGATGAATCTAATGAAATCTTTCAGGACAATGTTTTCGTTTAAGTATAAATGACCAAAAATAGAGATAACTGAGTATATCAGTAGTGTAAAATCAACGTGTTTAATTTTTTAAAAAAACGGAGAAAGTACATAACACAAATCATAAACTGCAGATCTGATTATAAAGATAACACAAAGGCACAAATGATACAACAGCAAGGGTCCACTAATGCATTATTGTACATGTAAAAGGAAGACTTGGTTTGTAGTTGGTTGACAAAGACTTAGACTTTAATTAGTGTCCATTTACTAAAAAAATTATTTATTCCATTAATTACTGTTTACCTGCTCAAGATGTTGATAAAGGAGAAAATAAACATATTATTCCATCTTTTACAAATATTACAATCTATCATCTGAATTAGTATTTCTTATTCTTGTTGGACCATTAGAGAGAAAAAAACTAAATGGCTAGTACTATCCTACAAATAATAATTACCCCTATCACTGAAGTTGCAAAACTTTTGGTTGTTCCCCTGAAACATGAAGTTGGTTATCTTGTGAAATTCCGCAGAAACATTGAAGATCTTAGAAGTAAAACAACTGACCTTGAGATGACTATGGAGACAGCAAGATGTAACACAGATGCAGCTCGCCGCAGAGGAGAAGCCACAACTCAAGAAATGGAACAATGGCTGAGAAAGACAGAGATGATTGTGACTGATGTGCAGAAGCTATTGGGTGGATTAAGAGAGGAAGATAAGGGAAAGTTCAATTTCTGCTGCACAAATTTACGCTGTCAATATTCATCAAGCAAAAGAGCAGCAAAGTTGCTTAAAGTTGTCAATGAGCTGAAAGGAAGTATACAACAGATTCCAGTTTCTCAACCAGCACCACCGCCTAGCATTGAAATGATGCCTACAGGTGATTTTGATGCTTTTGAATGTACTAAAGTTGCTATGGGGAAAATTGTTGAGGCATTAAAGCAAGATGATAACCAGATTATTGGGGTGTATGGAATGGGTGGAGTGGGGAAGACCTCATTGATAAGAGAGGTAGCAAAGTATGTCAAGATCACGGGTATGTTTGATGAGGTTGTTATTGCTACTGTGTCTCGGAATCCTGTTATGCTGAAAATCCAGAGAGAGATTGCAGAAGGTTTAGGCTTGCAGTTGAAAGAGGAAACTGAGCATGTGAGATCTTTGAGACTGGCTGAAAGGCTGAAGCAAGAAAGACGGAGTTTTATAATTTTGGATGATGTGTGGGAGAGATTGGACTTGTCCTGGGTAGGCATTTCTTCAGGGAAGGATAGAAGTAATTGTAAAATTGTGATAACTACAAGAAACCTGGATGTGTGCAGTGAGATGTATTGCAATGTTAGTATAGTAGTTGAACCCCTCTCTCAGCAAGATTCATGGGATCTTTTCAAGAAGTTTGCAGGAGATGTTGTGGAATCACCTGAATTGAACAGTTTGGCAAATGAAGTTGCTAAGGAATGTGGAGGTTTGCCGATAGCTTTGGTGACACTGGGAAGGGTATTAAGGAATAAAGAACCACGATTTTGGGGTGATGCAGCTTATGAACTGCGACACTCAAGACCATTGAACATCAAAGGGATGCATATAAAGGTCTTTTCATGTCTCCAGCTAAGCTTTAATGAGTTTCAGGATGAAGAGTCTAAAATGTGCTTTCTATACTGTGCCCTCTTTCCTGAAGATTATGATGTTCGCGTTGAAGATCTTTTGAGATATGGAATTGGTGAAAGACTGTTTTCTGATGATTTAACTCTCGAGCAGGCAAGGAACAAGGTACATTCTATAATCAGTAACCTTAAAGCTTCTTGCCTTCTGCTGAGTGGTAAGAATGAAGAATGTGTAAAAATGCATGATGTATTTCGTGATTTAGCCATATCAATTGCTTCCAGCAATGATTACAGTTTCATGGTAAAGGCGGGCTCAGGATTGAAGGAGTGGCCCTGCAAATTGCAGTATGTTATGAGGATGTCTTTGATCAACAACGAGTTTAATATGTTCAGTGGACAAGGTGAATATCCAGAGCTCATGCTACTTCTGCTGCAAAATAACACATCATTAAAGGCTATATCAGATGACTTCTTTGCCGGGATGAAAGCACTCCAAGTACTTGACCTCAGCAATATACCGAGTCTGGTGGCGTTACCCACCTCACTCTCTTTTCTCAAAAACTTAAAGACTCTATGTGTGGAAAACAATAATCTGAAAGATGGATCTGCACTTGGAGAGCTAAAATCAATTGAAATTCTTAGCCTGCGAAAGTCGTCATTTACCAGGTTTCCAGAAGAAATCAAAAGATTGACTAATCTTCGTTTACTGGACTTGAGTGACTGTCAGATTGATGAAATTCCAGCTAATGTGTTATCAAGCCTCTTACATTTAGAAGAACTGTACATGGGAGGCAGCTACAGTGGTTGGGAGATAAAAGAAACGACAAGCAAGAGAAAAGCTACTCTGGCTGAAGTTCTTTCCTTGGATCATCTTAATACCCTACACATTGATGTAGGAAATCTTGCTTGTCTAGTTGAAGAGATTACCAATCGCCAGCCAAGATTAAACAAATTTCACATACACGTAGGGGATAAATTTGACTGGCGGAGTACTTATGCCACAAGCATGTGCTTCATTTTAGCAGATCACATTGGAGTACCCAACCCCTTCATGAACTGGCTGGAGAGCTTCCTACAAAGACGCTGCAGCTTTCGGTAGTGAACTGGAAGAATCTCTCAAGTCTTGAAGAGTTACCGTTAGAGTGTTTTCAATCACTGAAGCACCTTCACATTCAAAAATGTCATTTTCAAACTTGTCTTTCATCTACAGTGTTTGAAAGGTTTCAAGGTCTGCAAGAGCTCCAAATTTCTTCTTGCTTGAAATTGGATTCGGTGTTTCTTTCCAGTAATATTGTTCCTGAAAGCAATGTGCTTCCCAGACTAACAACCATTCATATCCGAGATGCCCCTAGTTTGACAGCTCTATGGAGAGGTGTTGCTCCATCTACAAGCTTTCAGAGCTTGAAACATGTGAAAGTTGAGGAGTGTAAACTGGTAAAGATTCTCTTCCCCTTAGCTATTGCAATGCTAAATCAGCTGCAATCCTTGGAGGTATCAAATTGCGATGTTATGGAAGCTGTAATTGGTAGCATTGGGGATCATGAGATTCAGATGGGTGTGCCATCAGGTCAGATGAATAATATCAGCACAGGGGTAGAGTGTACCCATACCATTTTTCCTCGGCTGCAAGCATTAAAGCTACAACATTTGAAGAACATCAGAAGCCTTACTCAACCATGGTTCCTTCTTGTTTTTCCAACTTTAGAACATCTAACGGTGCTCTCATGTCCATGCCTCAAGCTTCCCATAGGGCCTGAAGGCTTGCAAAGATTAATTGAGGTAAGAGTAGAAAGAAAGTGGTTTGAAGAGCTGGAATTTGAGAACAACAAAACACAAATATCACTGCAAAAATGCTTTACAGGTAAATTAACTAGTGCAGGCTTTGACTGCCTACTTTACTTGCTATCAATAGTATATCTGCAGCAATGTGTAGCAATAGTCTTAATAATCAATCATGCCATACTTGCAGATACAAGCTCATCGACTCAATGATGCATCACTCATACTAGGAAGGAAAGGCGTCATTAAGGGAGCTCACTGTTTATGGTGGTTAGTCAAAGGAAATTTTGTCAAATATAACCTCTGCTGTTACCTTTTTACAAGCAACTAAGTGAATTTGTTTTAGAGATGGATCATTTAGATAATAATAAATTAATGACATGGTTGTTTCTCAGTAGTGAACTAGTGATATATACTCAGTATAAAAAGAAAAAACTTCTCAAGCAAACTTCAATTTTCCTCTCTTTTACTGGACCGCCTTTGAAAACAATGACAACGTTGAACTGTAACACATGCAATTGAGGGGTTAAAGAGAAGGAAAGTAGGCAAGTAGCTACAATACCTCAATAATTAATTTTGCAAATTGTTTTTAATGTTTTTTGTTCTGTATTAGCATTGTAGTTGTAAGTAATCAAACCAGTCTATGTGAATGCTATTCTTTGTAATGTGACTTCCTGTAAGTAAGAAACTGAATGTTTCACAAAACACTGAAGTCTGTTGAGCTATTGAAATATGCTATATGCTCTGCTCAGAAGTCTTAAAATGTAAAATGGAAACTTATGTTTCCATTAACAATGTGACTAAATATTCTCTCTACACATTACAGAAAACATTAATAACGAGGCATCAATGTTACTAAGGTCAAACTTTACTGTCAGTAATTTAATAAACAGCAATGTTATGATTTCATTCTCAAAGCCAATTTTCAGAGAGTTGAAAATGAATAGCATGCTGAAAAGCTTAAAGCACCAAAAGTTTGAAGCTGTTTCACCAAAGTCACTAAAAGAGATACCAATATAAGTCACAAAAGTAGTCATTCCACAACCAGCAGATTGATCAACTAGGCATCATTTGCACCAAAAAAAAAAAAAAAAAAAAAAGAAAAGAAAATAACTAGGCATCATTAGTAATAGCAACACCCCTCTGTCTCTACATTTATTTTTTTATTTCCTTTAGAATTAACGAAATCCTACTATCTTGTTCAGTTATATCCAATTTAATCAATCTATCCTCATCATCTTCAATCTTCATCTTTCTAAACACATGTGCAAAAGGCAAATGAAACTTTTATATGGTGACAGAGAGAGTGCAAAATAAGCTATGAAACTAGGGAGATAAATAACATTGCACAAACTATCGGCAGCAAAGAGTATTCTTAGAAGTGTACATTTCAATAATCTGCTATTCACTAACGGTATGGCAGCAATCCTGTACTTCAGCTTTAGTTGTAAAAGGAGAATACAGAAATAGCCGTTTGCAAAAGCAAACAATCAGTAATCAAAATAAAAGCATGTCAGAACATTGTTAATACTGATGAGATTTATTTAGACATTACTTGGATTCATTTATCAGTAGATGAAATTCCAGAATAAGAAATAACAGCAAAATGCTGTTACAGTGAATCATCCAGGCTGAAGTAGTCATAGGCTCATAGGGAGACTCTCCTTTGGCAAGTGAATGGCACCCCAACATGCATAACAGTTTAACAAGTCCTTGCCATTGCATCATCACATGCCAAGGAAGATTCGCCTTATGACTAATTCGCTTGCTTCATGTAATGGCAACTCGAAAAATGCCTACACTTCCAATTTTGTGAGCCAGTTGCCTTTCACGAGTTTTACCTTAGAAGGAGCTATCTGTATATGTAGGGGGGCTTTGTTATCTTAAGCATAGAGTCTAAGTCTAGGAAAATTGGCATATCCTTTTGTTCCAGGTGTGGATCTAAGGGTTCTGCTGGGTGAGTTGGGTCCCGTCGACAACCTACACAAGGCAACACACGTAAACTGCCCTCGGGGGTGGCTCGAGAAACCCCCCTCAGATGCCTAAGTTAGAGAGTGTTTAGAGAGAGAAAATGTACTTAGGGAGATGTAGAAAGTGTAATAACTTATGTATCTAACCTCTTTTCCGTTGTACTTTGCCTTCTATTTGTAGGTGTACTGTCTCCTTTATGGAGAGTTCAACCTGGTCAGCTCTGCGGGCTGACTCCATCTGGCTGAAGAGCCCTTCTTAGTTGCTTTTTCGGCAGTGAGTGCGCACTCTGGGAGCTGGGCGATAGTTCAGCGGGAGCTAGGGGTGTTCAAATGGGGTGTTCAAATCCAGGTACCCGCTTCGGATAGTCAATTACTCGGCCCATGTCCCGACCCATGAATTAAAAGAAATTGAGGGGAAATAACAATTGCAAATACAATTCCTAAAAAAAATACAATTGCAAATACAAAATATCAAAGATACGGAGTAAAATAGAGGAGAACACTCAAACACCATTATCATTCCCAAATGAACAACTTGGCAATCTAAACTCAAACTCGCGCGGTTGCCGCTGCGGTGGGAATCACTTGGTGGTTGTCCGTTGTTCCGCTACGGTGAAGATTTCTCACGTGGTTGTTCGCCGTTCCGCTGCGGTGGGACAGAAGAGTCGAAGACCCCTTGCGTGGTTCAATTACATCGATTCACTTGGTTGATAAAAGGCTTGCTAAGTTGTTGTGAGAGTGTGTGATTGTGAGTTAAGGGAAGAGATGAAAGAGGGGAGAGAGAAGAGAGGAGAGAGAGTTAAGAGAAGGAGAGTGACGGCTCATGTTAGGTTGTATAAAGCCCTAATTGCCTTACTACCTACAATGAGGAGTTTGAGGGGAATTTATTATTTTTTCTATTTTTAATTCGGGTAATCGGGTACCCGTTTCTGAAAAAATCCGGCCCATGTCCCGACCCGGATAGAAGGCAGTTTTCCCGGGACGGGTACCCGACCCGAAAAAACAGGTTTTTTTCCTAAAATTCCCATCGGGTATTTGCCGGGACAGCGGGTCGGGACAATCGGGTCGGGTTTTTTTGAACACCCCTAGCGGGGGCTATCCTATACACCTTTTTTTTGACGAGAAGAAAAAGGATTTTATTAATGAAAAATACCCAAACGGCACTTACAAACAATTTTTAGGAAATCTAAAATTCCAACACAATTACAAATCACCTTAGAACTAGTTACATCGCAGATTCGATCAACGATCGCCTTAAGAAAAAATTTCATCCGAGGCAATACAATCTGTGAGTTAGCACTAATTCTGCTAGATCCACGGATGAGTAGTTGCTTGAGTGTATGGCCTTCTAGACACTTTTGAAGACGATAAAACCCTAAATCTTCAAACTGTAGCACACAAACAAACAAAAACTATAACCCTAATGGAATAAACACCATCATAAAGATGGGTTCCATTTATTGACAGCAATTAAAAAGTTTTTTTTTGGGATGTTTATTAGGGCTTACCATCGATAAAAACACCGGTGGAAGCCCCTACAAAAATTTACAATTGAGATCAAAAGAAAAGAGATGAAAGAGCAAGAGAGAAAAGGAAAAAGAGGAAAGGATAACCTTGAAAAAAAAAGCATAAAAAATCTAGCAATGAAGGCTAGAAAAACCCTCCCAAGGGGAAACCCTAGAGAAAACCAAAAACCCTCCCAAGGAGAAAACCTAAAAGGAACTCAAACTCTTTTCCAAAATTGGCATATTCTTGTGACAAATTACACTCAATAATTATGTTCTGTCCTTCACCTTTATCAATATGGCCATGTACAATATATATGTAGGTATACTTAGATGGCAAGGCCAAGTATCCTAAGATAGATCACAAAATATTCTAGGATATATTTCACAATATTCTCAATTATCTTGTTTCCTAAAATATAACCCCCTCTCCCCCCCGCGAAGTTGGATAGTACGGATCTCGGACACCCAACTTGCGTAGTAAAAAAACTCAAATTTAGCTTTTCCCAAGCCTTTGTATAAATGTTAGCCAACTGAACCTTCGTAGGAACATACGAAGGTATAATCGTCTCATCTGTAATCGCATCCCCAACAAAATGACAATCTAACTCAATATGTTTTGCTCATTCATGAAAGTATGAAACACTGGATTCTGCGCAATGTATAACTTAGAATGACTATCACAATAAAGGTTCATCTCATTCTCATGTTTAACACCTAAGTCACCAAGAAGTCGCTTCAACCACTTTAATTCACAAGTTGTTCCATTCATCGAACGATATTTTGCTTCTGATGAAGAAAGAGCAACAGTAGGTTACTTCTTCGTTTTCGATGACACTGGAGACAAACCAAGAAGCACAAATCAACCACTCAAGGACGTCTGGAGAGAGGGAAACCTTCCCAATCTGAATCACACCAACCTTCCAATTGTAAAGAACTGTCGGATCTCAATAAGATTCCTTGCCATAGGCTCTTCTTCAAATATCTTCTTCAAATATCTAGCAACTCGCAGAGCTGCTTCCCAATGATCAATCCTGACATTTTGCATAAACTGTTATAAAATGTGCACAGAGTATGCTAAATCGAGTCTCGTGGTAGACAAATAAATCAGTTGGCCTATGAGGCGACGATATTTCTCTATATTATAAAAATACTCTCCCTGAGCCAAAGCCAACCTGTGATTTTGTTCAATAAGAAACTCTACAGGTTTAGCATCTAGTAAGCCAGACTCAGTAATGATATCCAATGCATACTACCTGTGGCAAATAAAAATTCCTTGTTTATTCCAGGCTACCTCTAGCCCTTAAAAAAAATTCAAGACTCCAAGATCTTTCACCTTGAAACAATATCCCAGATATGATTTAAAATTGAGCATAGTATTTTTATCGTTAACTACAACAATTAAATCATCGACATATACTAACACATTGAGTTGCATTTTACTCTTTTTCAGAGTAAATAAAAAATAATCATAATATGACTGTTTAAAGCCATAATTTTTCAAAGCTGTAGCTAGCTTTGCGAACCAGCATCTTGGAGCTTGTTTAAGCCCGTACAATGATTTCTTCATCCTGCAAACTTTGTCAGAATTATTTTTCTCAAAACCAGGGGGAATTTTCATATATACATCTTCTTCCAAATCACCATTAAGAAACACATTATGAACGTCCATTTGATGGACTTCCCAATTTTTCACTACGCTACCGCAAGAAATGTTTGAGCTGTCACCATTTTTGCTACCGAGGCAAATGTCTCATTGTAGTCTAATCGTTCAACCTTATGATGGCCAAAGATGACTAATTTTGCTTTCATTCTCTGCAAATTCTCATGCTCATCATATTTTTCTTTGTACACCCACTTGCTTCGAGTGCCTTTTTACCAGGTGGTAGTTTTTCCAGCACCCAAGTACCCTGATCTTCTAGTGCTTGGATCTCATCTGCCATCGCTTTCCTCCATTCCTCATGTTTCATGGCCTGCCTGAAACTTTTCGGTTTATTTCCTCCTATAATAGCAGCAATTTATTTCTATGTTTCACAGAAAACCGGTGAGAATCAATAAAATGTGCTAAAGGGTAAACAGTACCTGGAGAGAGTGATGTTGCAGGTGAACGTTGAGTCTATGTAGATGGACTATTATTTCTGATGGTGTGTGTCACGAAATCGCAGAGTTTTGTCGAGGGAAACTTTTGTCGTTTGCCTTTCCCAAAGTCATTCCCATTATTGTCAACCAAGATCTCACCATGACCCGTAGAACCACGATGCTCACTCCCCAAATCAAGTTGCCAATGCTATCCCTCAATCACGCCACCAGCCTGCTCTTTGTCGTGCGTTATAGTCCTGACCGTGGCTTAATCTCGGCTCAAACCCTCCTCCCGCGGCTAGGTCGCGAAGCTCTCTATTTCACGCTGCTGATCAGCACAGTGGTCACGGCTCAACGCTACCTCCCACGGCCTGGTCGCGGACCCGCTATTTGGGGCTATCTCCCTTGTCTTCTACCCCTAGTTAACACCATTCATCATCAATATATGCATCCTCTTGTACTCTCGGCACAACACCACCATTTTCCACCTTGGCACCAATCTCACTAGGTGTAATAAATGGAAATTTATTCTCTAAAAAATCCACATCCCATGAAACAAATATTTCTCGTGTCTCCAAATCATACATTCTCCATCCCTTTTTCCCGAAAGGGTATCCTACAAACACGCATTTTCTACTTCTACTAGCGAATTTATCACCCTTACTCCTTTGATTGTATGTATAACACAAACACCCAAACACCCGAATATGCTCATATGAAGGTTGTTTGCCAAATAAAATTTCAAAAGGACTCTTGTAATCAAGCAATCGAGAGGGAATTCTATTGATCAAATGACAAGCCGCTTCCACACATTCTCCCCAAAATTTTAGAGGCAAGTTTGCTTGAAACCGTAAGGCCCTGGCAACATTCAAGATATGTTGATGCTTCCATTCTACACGCCCATTTTTTTGAGGCGTGCCCACACACAAGGTCTCAAAAATTATCCCATTTTTAGAGATATAATCTTTCAAAGAATTAAATTTTGTACCATTATGACTACGGACTATTTTAATTTCTTGAGAGAATTGATGCTTAACAATAGAAACAAAAAAGTAAAACATAAACTCAACTTCCGTTTTATTTCTAATCAAATAAGTCCACACACTTCTAGAATAATCATCTGATTTGGGGTATTTAATACCCCCAAGTGAACCAATGAGAGGATGACACGTGTCCTCTAGAGAGAGGTCCAAATGGACTCTCGAATGGGCAACACGTATCATCCGGATATTCCCCCTGGGAATGACGGCCTTCAAGGCCCAATTTCCAAGGGGCGCCGCAAATCTTCGCAGCCCTAGTCCCTAGGTCATCAAACCCTAGGGAAGGGCACAATTTCTTAGGACCCTATAAATAGGGAGATTCCCTCAATAATTTGGTGACTTTAAAAACTTTTCACCAACACATCTTAATCATTAAGGCATTTATTACTCTCTAAAACAGAGAGCACCTGAGCTTGGAATTCGAGCAGATAACTTTTTTTTTTGCACGTTTTACTCCGATCCCGTACTAACTTAATCTTCGGAGGTGGACCACCGACCATTCGATGCTCCGTTTGTTTTGCAGGTACAGGCGCCCTTACTGAATCCAGTCTTTGAGTTGTAACTCTCTCGAGGGACACAAAAATACCCGAAACATTTGGTGTCGTCTGTGGGGAGAGTACCACTAAGATGGTTTCACAAGAACCTGTGCCGCCTTCATAGACCAATCAGCCTCCAAAGGATATAGTGGTCCAGATGGACAATATTCTGGTGACGACGGAGACGTTGAAACCTACATGGGCCGTGATGGGTCCTTCATCTCTAGGCGCATCCGCCATAAAGACAAGCGGGAGTTTAACCAACCCCCTGCATTTGAAGTCATCGCATCCGTATTTGAAGTCACATAATCGAAAGCCTCGGCATTTACTCCCCCGTGATGATAAAAAACATGAGCGCCATAATTAAGTCTGAAAAACAATTACAATTGCAAGACATGAGTATTCGAAATTTACATGGAATTGCCAAATATCTTTGTCAAAAAAAATAAGCAATTTTTCGAATCAAAGGAATGAATTTAGACCTTGCTGATATTCACATCGAATTAGCTGTCAACCAAATTGATGAACTCCAAAGTCATAATCACACAATGCACCATCAAAATTCAACCCTAATTTACATCAACTTTTTCTCCCAAAACCACACAACACAGAATAGAAAAAAGGAAAAATACAAAGACATACATCATCTATGACTAGCCTAAATAGAACCCTTTTCAGTACTTAGTTCAAACATTGTAGTAACTTCATTTAGAAACACAAGCTAAGTACAAGTCATCAGCTTCTCAACCAAGTATATTAATGTGAACATCAGAGAGATTCACCAAAAACATTTCTCGTGGAGTATCCTCATCCATGACATCATCTTCCTCATCTTCTTGAATGATTTCACTATCCTCACCTTCGCCATCATCAACAATTTCTCCACCATTATCCTCCTCTTCCTCCTCTTGCTCTTCTCCTTCTTCGTCTTCTTCTTCTCCTTCTTATTCTTGGGGCATGATCAGGAGCTCTTCTAGTGCATCATAGTATTCAAGTTCAGCACCTGGCCATGGATAATAAACTAGCTCAAATGTTCAGGAAATCGTTTTTCATAGCTAGTGTGATAAAAGTATATCACTTTTTTGAACTTCTTATATGAATCACACACCGATTTAGGCATTGTCACATCATGTTCCAAAACATTTAAAGACACGAATCACTATGATAACCTCTTGTCTAATCATTATTATTTTACCGATTCTATTGTGGTAGCCATGTGCAGCAAATGTGAATTAAGATGTAATCTTCATCAACCAGACCACTTTCACATCGTATTTCCCTAACAAATGTATAATAGCCTTAGCTTGTGCTCAAACAATGACACCTTAAGCAACTGATTCTCTTCATAAGATCCAGTATCAATTGAATAAACTCTTTGAAAAAATAGGAATGCGTCTCCAACGTGGCCGATATTTCCTTTCATTATTTTCCCCACATAGCCATTTCAAATATTTTGGTGGCCCCGGTACAAAATGATAATACTTTTGTTGAATAAATAATTTAATTTAATATTTATAAATATTTACGTAATTTGTTAATTCATAAATAATTTTATGTTCATTCATTATTTTAATTGCATTATTAATTATTTACCTTTTTCTACAGTATCTCTTTAAGTTATTTTCACAATTAGTTTATCTTCTTTTCTCCAACATTTCCCTCACCAAAATTTTTACTCTTCCTTTTTTTTTTCTTGTTATAGGGAAAACAGGGAAAACAGGCGCTCTACTCTTGTCCAATTAGGGGTTGTGCAATACATACTCATTCTATCGTGGAGCATCTGATTTTGGGTCATAAGACTGAGCTACAGTGAAATTGTTCATTGGGTGAGAAATTAGCATTTGATGTTGATCTACATTCCATGAAAGCTGTTCCAGCCATTTACACATTGTTGGTAGATGGTTCGTATTGTTCATTTTATGTTCAGCGTGAGGAGGTTGATAACGGTTATCTAGTGTACCTTCTAATGTTAGGTGATGAAGGAGCAAAAAAAATTACATATACCCTAGAGTTGGAAAGTTTGGTGGATTTAGAGGGTGGTTTGTGGAGGAAACTGACTTGGACTGGTCTGGTCAGGTCATTGCTTGAGTCTGATAATTTGAGAGCGTTATACGATGGTATGTATATCCATCATCATACGTCAGTGTTATTTCTTGAAAAAGGTGGAAGTAGGGGAGAAGGTGGAAGTGGATATCCGAGTACAGAAAGCAGGATATTAAGGTTCAATCTACGTATAATGCTGGAGTAGGTGAGATTTTCAGGAAGTCTTCTCTCTCAGTCTTTTTTTTTTTAATGTTTTTTTATTTTTCTTGATTGCTACGTGTCCCTTTTTCATACTAATGTTCTTTCTTGGTTAATTGTTTATGTATTTGATATTATGTTTGCTCTAAACCATCTACTCTGTTGTTTTATGTTTACAAGTCTTGTTTATTTTAATTGGCCTATTAATTTGATAATTGCTCTTTTTTGCATGTTTTGGTATGAGCTTTCTTTCCCTTATGTTCCTTTTATGTTGTTACTTCTTAGGTGTCATCTTCTTACCTTAATCATCTTTAGTTCATGCCTCTCCTTTTGTATTTACCCTTGCTTAATTTATTTATGCATGGTTTTACAACACTTGTCATTTTTTAATGCTTATGTTACTTACTCTTGGTTGAGGTGTCATTGGATTAATGATGAGGTCTCTAGGGTAATGGAGTCTAACTGTTTGGTTGGTAAGATCTTAGGTGATGTTATCTCTCTTAGAGTTATAGAAGGTCAAATTAGAAAAATCTGGGCTTTAAAAGGTGATATTTCAGTCCTTGCTATGGGTAATGAATGGTATCTTATTGAATTTAATAACAATGAGGATTTCTTGGAGCACCCTGTGCTCTTGGAGCACCCATGACATTTCTTGGGATAATCTTTCAGACCCTTTTCTTTTTTTACCTTCAGTTATTATTCAGATTTAAGTTTTTTTTTTGATGACCTTTTTCTTCCCACTATAGTATCTCTTTAGTTTATTTTCACAATTAGTTTATCTTCTTTTCTCCTACATTTCCCTCACCAAAATTTTTACTCTTCCTTTTTTTTTTTTTTTTTTTTTTCTTGTTATAGGGAAAACAGGGAAAACAGACGCTCTACTCTTGTCCAATTAGGGGTTGTGCAATACATACTCATTCTATCGTGGAGCATCTGATTTTGGATCATAAGACTGAGCTACAGTGAAATTGTTCATTGGGTGAGAAATTAGCATTTGATGTTGATCTACATTCCATGAAGCCATTTACACATTGTTGGTAGATGGTTCGTATTGTTCATTTTATGTTCAGCGTGAGGAGGTTGATAACGGTTATCTAGTGTACCTTCTAATGTTAGGTGATGAAGGAGCAAAAAAAATTACATATACCCTAGAGTTGGACAGTTTGGTGGATTTAGAGGGTGGTTTGTGGAGGAAACTGACTTGGACTGGTCTGGTCAGGTCATTGCTTGAGTCTGATAATTTGAGAGCGTTATACGATGGTATGTATATCCATCATCATACGTCAGTGTTATTTCTTGAAAAAGGTGGAAGTAGGGGAGAAGGTGGAAGTGGATATCCGAGTACAGAAAGCAGGATATTAAGGTTCAATCTACGTATAATGCTGGAGTAGGTGAGATTTTCAGGAAGTCTTCTCTCTCAGTCTTTTTTTTTAATGTTTTTTTATTTTTCTTGATTGCTACGTGTCCCTTTTTCATACTAATGTTGTTTCTTGGTTAATTTTTTATGTATTTGATATTATGTTTGCTCTAAACCATCTACTCTGTTGTTTTATGTTTACAAGTCTTGTTTATTTTAATTGGCCTATTAATTTGATAATTGCTCTTTTTTGCATGTTTTAGTATGAGCTTTCTTTCCCTTATGTCCCTTTTATGTTGTTACTTCTTAGGTGTCATATTCTTACCTTAATCATCTTTAGTTCATGCCTCTCCTTTTGTATTTACCCTTGCTTAATTTATTTATGCATGGTTTTACAACACTTGTCATTTTTTAATGCTTATGTTACTTACTCTTGGTTGAGGTGTCATTGGATTAATGATGAGGTCTCTAGGGTAATGGAGTCTAACTGTTTGGTTGGTAAGATTTTAGGTGATGTTATCTCTCTTAGAGTTATAGAAGGTCAAATTAGAAAAATCTGGGCTTTAAAAGGTGATATTTCAGTCCTTGCTATGGGTAATGAATGGTATCTTATTGAATTTAATAACAATGAGGATTTCTTGGAGCACCCTGTGCTCTTGGAGCACCCTGTGCTCTTGGAGCACCCATGACATTTCTTGGGATAATCTTTCAGACCCTTTTCTTTTTTTACCTTCAGTTATTATTCAGATTTAAGTTTTTTTTCGGATGACCTTTTTCTTCCCACTACAGTATCTCTTTAGTTTATTTTCACAATTAGTTTATCTTCTTTTCTCCTACATTTCCCTCACCAAAATTTTTACTCTTCCTTTTTTTTTTTTTTTTTTTTTTTTCTTGTTATAGGGAAAACAGGGAAAACAGACGCTCTACTCTTGTCCAATTAGGGGTTGTGCAATACATACTCATTCTATCGTGGAGCATCTGATTTTGGATCATAAGACTGAGCTACAGTGAAATTGTTCATTGGGTGAGAAATTAGCATTTGATGTTGATCTACATTCCATGAAGCCATTTACACATTGTTGGTAGATGGTTCGTATTGTTCATTTTATGTTCAGCGTGAGGAGGTTGATAACGGTTATCTAGTGTACCTTCTAATGTTAGGTGATGAAGGAGCAAAAAAAATTACATATACCCTAGAGTTGGACAGTTTGGTGGATTTAGAGGGTGGTTTGTGGAGGAAACTGACTTGGACTGGTCTGGTCAGGTCATTGCTTGAGTCTGATAATTTGAGAGCGTTATACGATGGTATGTATATCCATCATCATATGTCAGTGTTATTTCTTGAAAAAGGTGGAAGTAGGGGAGAAGGTGGAAGTGGATATCCGAGTACAGAAAGCAGGATATTAAGGTTCAATCTACGTATAATGCTGGAGTAGGTGAGATTTTCAGGAAGTCTTCTCTCTCAGTCTTTTTTTTTTTAATGTTTTTTTATTTTTCTTGATTGCTACGTGTCCCTTTTTCATACTAATGTTCTTTCTTGGTTAATTGTTTATGTATTTGATATTATGTTTGCTCTAAACCATCTACTCTGTTGTTTTATGTTTACAAGTCTTGTTTATTTTAATTGGCCTATTAATTTGATAATTCCTCTTTTTTGCATGTTTTGGTATGAGCTTTCTTTCCCTTATGTCCCTTTTATGTTGTTACTTCTTAGGTGTCATCTTCTTACCTTAATCATCTTTAGTTCATGCCTCTCCTTTTGTATTTACCCTTGCTTAATTTATTTATGCATGGTTTTACAACACTTGTCATTTTTTAATGCTTATGTTACTTACTCTTGGTTGAGGTGTCATTGGATAAATGATGAAGTCTCTAGGGTAATGGAGTCTAACTGTTTGGTTGGTAAGATCTTAGGTGATGTTATCTCTCTTAGAGTTATAGAAGGTCAAATTAGAAAAATCTGGGCTTTAAAAGGTGATATTTCAGTCCTTGCTATGGGTAATGAATGGTATCTTATTGAATTTAATAACAATGAGGATTTCTTGGAGCACCCTGTGCTCTTGGAGCACCCATGACATTTCTTGGGATAATCTTTCAGACCCTTTTCTTTTTTACCTTCAGTTATTATTCAGATTTAAGTTTTTTTTCGGATGACCTTTTTCTTCCCACTACTATTCACATGCATATGGATTGGGTTGGTTTTGTCTGTGCTAGGGAGAATGATGACGACCTTAATAATCGCATCAAAGGAATTGTAGTTCGATATGGAGGAGCTCTAGTAGATTTTGACCTAACTTCTAGCTTTGATGAGGAAGATATTGCAACTTTTGATAGAAATGGGAAGTTTATGAAAGTCGAAACAAAGGAGCATGAGACAGAGGTAGAGATATTGGAGGATGATGAGAAGAAGTTGAGGTGGCATTGCTCACATATGGGGACTTTATTGATTGGAGGAAAAAGTCTCTATGTTATTTAAATTCTTGGGGAAAACGATTTGGTTATGTAGTTAGGGATCAGGGAGGTTTTGGATTTTTCATGGCTCAAGCAATTGTCGCAATTTACGTCGCTCAAGTGAGGAAATGGTGGTCTTAGGGGTCTGGTTGAAGTGAAGTGGTTTTGTATGAACTTTTTCCTACTCTATTCTATTTATAACTTAAATTTTTGACTCTTTCTTTGTTTATTATTCAATTTGGTGGAGTCTCTTGTTTATTCATATCTTAGAGATATGGTGTAAGTACTCGTATAAGATTTTTCCATGCATATATTATTATGTTGAAATTTAAGCTAGGAGGCTTTGAAGATCTGCTGATCTAATGATTTTAGCTCAAACTCTGATAGTAGTAACACAGACAGGCTATATAACTGTGTTTTTGACAAACTCTAAGTTTTGTGCTTCCATTTGGATCCAGCACTCTTATGATTACACAAATTAACTATTCACACACATATCATATTTTTAAATAGTTATATGTAATAATTTATTGTATTCGCCCCCTAATTTTGTGATTAATCAATTAATTACATGGTTATGAGTTTATGACATACACAAAATGTGCCTAATTACACTTTTATGTTGGAATCTTTCTTTGACTTAACTCATTATATGAAAAGAGTATTAAATTTACCTACTTATCTCCATTCTATAAATAAGAGTGAGTAATAAATAGTAATCATGTTTCATAAATAATAAATCTAATTCTTTTTTTTATAAAATTGAATTAAGTTTACATTAATTTTTTCTTGTTATTTATAATTAAATATGTAAATGATTCAATTTATTTATGTGTATGTATCATGTCATAATTAAATTATCACTTCTTATCAATGGTGGTTCCAGTATGGGTTAAGTGGGTTCAGTTGAACCCATACTGAAATTGTAAAATTAGGACCAGTTTGTTCTAATCACCAAAACTGCTTATATATATATATATATATGTATGCTACTATGCACTAGAGTATTGTATTATTTCCTGCAGCCCAGTAGTAACTGCTTTGCATTTATTAGCATTGGTCATGGGGATTCGAGCTCAATTTTATTTAAAATGTTAATTAATTTATTAAATTAATCTGTGTACACCGGAATTATAAGATTTAATTTGTATTTTGGATTATATTACTTGATTTCATTATATGTGGTTGGAGACTCCGAACCCATAAGGAAAAATACTTGGAATCGCCTTTGCTTCTTATCATGCTTGTAAACAAGTCATTAAATAGAATGTATCAAACAATCAAAGAATCATAATCTTTTTATAATGATGTCACTTCAATTTTCAAAGTATATAAAAAACCTAATATGATACAATGCGAGTATTAAAAAATTCATACATATATACATAGTAAATAAAATTATGGTGAATAGTCAAAAGTCATCTCACTTGAATTCTCATATATCATAAAGATAATTATTGTCAAAATAAAATTGTATAATTAAAATATTCTAAGCCTAAAACAAGAAAGAAAGAAAAAAAAAAAAAAAAAAACCCTTCCTATGTGAGAAATAAAAAGTTGTAGGAAAACTTTAGAAACGACTACTATTATCAGTAACACATACATCTAAATCCCTGCCAATTCAAAGTGGAATCTCGATTTTGATAACTTTGATATAAATTATTACTATAACAAAATAACATTCATTACGATATTTTATTTAACTACAATTATAATAAATCATATTATAATAAATTCAGACATTTAATGCATGAAAAATAATACCCCATTTTTTAGAGTGCACATCACTTTAATCGGCATTATTTTTTAGAAGATTGACTTGAATTATATAAATAATATGCACAAAAAAATTGATACATTGCATAAAATTTCACAATATCAACTAATTATAATAAATTTACGATCAAAATGATTAAAGGTAAATAATGTTATGTATATTAAATGGTTTCAATTCAATTACGTTAGGGTTTTTTTTTTCTTTGACAAAAAGTTTAGGATGATTAATTTTGTAGGGTACCCCTCTGTTTCTTTTTATTGGTTATTATGAAATTTTAAATACTATTCATAATACTTTCTCAGTTTCTTTTTATTGGTTATGTTTAGATTTTAAACATCATTCATAATACTCCATCCATCTCAAATTATATGAGACGTTGGATTTTTTTACTATTCATGTATTAGTTTTGATCATAAGTTTTTACTAACATAATAAAAACAAATTTTAAAATATGTTGTTAAGTAGGTATATATATCAAGTTTCAAAATGTAATTTTTATATAATTTTCATTAATATTTAATTATATATACAAATAAAGTCAAAGTAGTGCATTGACATGTGTGCAATGTTCACTGTGTCATGTATTGGGATAGAAGGAGTATTTGAAAGGAATGGTATCCTTCGAACAAGTGTATTATTCTGCTAGTGGGTTCAGAATTATTAGAAAACTAATATATTCAGTAAGGTCAAGTGATTAAAATGCCTGGGTTGAGGCCGCTTCCGATCAATAATATTAATGCATAATTAATATTATAGCTTAATCTTATCTGAACCCTTCGGGTCACACCCAAGCAACCAATGAGCCGACACGAAGAATTAATCCGGAAGGAATTAATCAATCGACCGAGTAATAAATATTTACACGTCGGAAATTCGAGCTTAAAGCGTCGAAACCGAGCGACGGAAAATAATAAAAGACGAGACGTGCAAATAAATCAACACATTTCCCAAAATACCCCTAACATCGGAGTGCCCTGAGCAATCCGAGTGCTAGGGGCATAATGCGTAGCATAGTGGCTAACATGCGCACCAAGCTGAGTCTAGGCTGGCTGGTGCGTGCTAGCGCATCATTGCTAGCAGCCAAGAGAAGCCTTGACACCTAGGGGCAGCAAGCAGCAGCAACCCGCACTTGGAGTGCGTGGCTTGCTAGCCGCAAGCAGCACCAGCCCGCACTTGGAGTGCCTGGCTTGTTGGCCGCAAGTAACAGCACCCCGCAACTCCATTGTGTGGTCAGCTGGGCCGAGTCTAAGGGAGGATCAAATAGGAGCCTTGAAAGGTTGCCATGTGGCGCAAGGTGAGGGAGAGAGTGGGGAGCAAGTTTGGTCCCCCCCTCTCCAAGTGGTCCACACTTGCTCTCTCATGAATAGTTGACTTTTAATATTTTAGCTCAATAATTTTAGCTTTAAAATAAAATATGAAAATCTCATTGTCCATCATTGATGGGAGAGAATTTCATACTCTCATTATTCCCTATAAATACCCAACTTGGGACACTGGGAATGATGCTTGAGTAAGAGTTGAATTGGGCATTGCCATTGCAAAACCCCTTGAACTCATATAATACTCGAGCTTGGTCGGGCCTTGGTAACCCTAAGGCAATAGACCTTAAGTCGGTGGTCGTGTTGCGGTTGGATCTCCGTCGAAGGCCGTCGTAATTTCGGGGCTAGCTTTCAAGTAAGAGCCCTATTGGTTGGGTGAAGCACGCGACAAAGGTATAATTCCTATCCTAGCCTTTGTGTTTATTCAGTTATGCTTTTATGATTTCAATTTTTGCGAGCGTGATCCTTGGCCCAGGTTTTTTGTTTTTCCGCAGTGAGTCGAACTCACCAAACCCCAACAGTATTAGATAATCTTCAATTTTACTCACACAAGTAAATGAGTCATGTGAGATCATGTTGACAGGCTAAAGTTGTAGTCACCTAATCAAAAGTAATTCCTAAATCCTCTAACTATGTTGATAGGGAAGAAAGGTCGAACCACAGGGAAACAAGTCAATTTATTCCTAATTAATTAAAAGTAATCTAAATTGTCAAGTAACAATTTGTTGTTATTAAAGGACTATGCGACGAAGAATATGAGTAGGAAAAATAAAACAGGGAGAAATCGAATATTAAAAGACCTAGGGCATATGTTCACTAATAAACAATATTCTAGGGTAAAACATAATAATCAATCATCAATGCATCAATTAATCAGATCATAAAGGGCTTTCGCTACGTATTATAATCACAGAGTTAATTTACCGGTATTAAATCTCACCTCTCAAATCTCGACCTAGCCATTTATAAATTAGTCTGCCTATTGAAATTAAGCCTAAACATCAATTCTCATCTCTCGAATCTCGAATCAATATTGCCAAACTCATACAATTAAACCAGGCCTAATCTAACTGCATAGCATTAATTCAATCAACAGGAAATTAATTAAGCATTAACAATCAACAATTATAATTTACCCCTTCATAGTATTTATTAGATCCCCATAAACCCTAGAAAGTAAACTACTCAGACATGATTAAAAATAAACAAAACAAAGCAATTAAACTAGTCATAAGGATTTGAAGGAATAAAAATACTGAAATTAATAAAATAGAAATCGTATTGAATCGACGGAATTACAAACGGAGTTAAGAACAAGAGTAAAAGTTTAGAGAGAGAAAATCTAAGTAGAGAGAGAATAATAGTAAGAGTGTGTAAAAAAAGTTGCTAAACTTGCTTAACAAAATAGCATTTATACTAAACAAGAAATCTTAAGCGGAGCAAACTAATTCGGAGCTTAATCAACCCCCTAAAACTCGCGCCCGGCCGGGCCCGCCATTTTGCTGCAGCTTCGCTTCTCGCGCCCGGTCGGTCGCATGTCCGGGCGCCGTGCTGTTAGGGTGTTTCGCCCCGCCCGGCCAGGCACGCCTTCGGGAGAGGCTTTATGGCGCGGGCGGAGCACTTGGGCCGCTATTTGGACTTCGATTGGGCCTCCTATCTTCTGCCCAATCGGATTTCCTCCTTGGGTCTTTGAACTCGGTCCAAATGCTTCGGTATTTCCAATACCGAGCCCTTAATCACCGATTTGATTACTCTAACCGGCCTTGGGCTTCAATAAGTGGCCATGCTCCTCCAATGCTCGTAGTCGCTCCTCAAAAATCCGGGAAAATGCTCCAAAAGTGCAATTTCCTACAAAACTCAACCAAAACTACGAAAACACTAAAAAACACTAATTAGTAATAAAAGTGGCTCGAAAGAGCCAAAAACACTACTAGTTATGACCAAGGGACGGGGATAAATTCCTATATAAAATGGACATATCACATGTTTGATTCGTCTTAACGAATGCTCTATTAATATTCAATCATTATAATTTAAAAAAGTATGTTATGAATAATAATTAAATAGGTGTATTGACAAACGTATAAAAGTCAAAACATATCCGATAAAAAGGGACGAAGGGAGTATTATAGATATAGGGTAATTTTGTGAAAATTTAAGAAAATTTTACGAACAACTACCATTATAATGATCGACTACTTTGAGAACAACTACCATTTATTTGCTATTAAAACAAAAATAAAAATAAAAAAATTATAAATGGTGGCTTGATAGGAAGGGTTTTTAATTATTTGTTTTCTTTTTTTACAAAAAAAATTGGACCAATTTGTTGCGACACATTACACATGGCTTTTACAAATAAAAATCACCCTTTCTTTAAGTCACTGGTAAATCAACTTAGTGGAAGAAATCAACCCAAAAGTTCATAGTGCTCCCAAATAAATGTAAGTTGGGATTATTGAGAGTAAATCGATGAAAGTTCAGATTAATAAATTTATTGTGAATTTTTCTAAAAAATAAAACTTAGATTTTGGAAGCACCCAATATAATAGATAGAAAAGCGAAGACAAGTCGAATTCAAGGTTCATTGGAGGATGAAATGGAGTCCCTTGACTCTTGGAATTGCTCTATTTAGGCCCCGTTCTTTAGAGATGCTCTGCTTTGCTCTGCTCTGCTGAGCCCTGCTTTGCTCTGCTCTGCTGAGCCCTGCTTTGCTCAAATCAAATCTGTTCTACTCTGCTTAAAAGAAATATGCTCTACTCTGCTCTATTTACAAATAATAATTAATAATAACAATAATAATAATTAAATTCAATAATAATTATTAATATTGTATTGACGATAATAATTTATTATTTTGAATAATTATAATAATTATTAATATTTAAAATAATTTTAATAATTATTAATATTAATAATAATTAATATTTATTAACCATAATAATAATTAATAATAATAATGGAAATATATGATTAAGAAAAATTTATAAGTAAAATCATTATTACTCATTAAATCATTTTATTTAAAAATTTTGTGAAATAAATATAAGTAAACCGTTGTCTTTTATCTTTTTACTATTAACATATGCTAAATATGGTACACATATATTTATGTTTTCACTCACCTAAATCAATGGTATATGCACTTAATAATAATAATAATAATAATAATAATAATAATGATAATAATAATAATAATAATAATAATAGTAATAATAAAATGTTATTATTATTACTATTATTATTATTATTACTATTATTATTATTATTATTAATAACAACAACATTAATAATAGTTTTAATAATAATGTTGAAATCTGCTCTGCTCGGCTCGGCTCGGCTCTACTCTGCTATCTTGTAATCTGCTATGCTCTTCCTAGAAGCTCAAAAGAACAAGGGCTTAATTTCTTTAAATTTAATAAAAATGTATTCCTCTAATGGAAGTGGTGTTAATTACTTATGTTTGTCGGGAGATATAGTAAAATTTCAATTTAAGATTTACATAAACCCTTGTTGAAGGAGGATGGTAGTACATAGGTGTTGTTAAACCCATTTATATGTGATAAATTGATAATAGTAAAAGTCATTACAACATCATGACCTTGTATGAGAATATATACTCCCTCCGTCCCACAATATAGTTTCTGTTTTCCTACTTTAGAGACCCAAAATGTTTTTCTTGTTTCTATTTTTAAATAGTATGTAAAGATCGATCATTATATCGTCGTAATTTCGGGGCCAGCTTTCAAGTAAGAGCCCTATTGGTCGGGCGAAGCACGAGACAAAGGTATAATTCCTATTCTACCCTTCTTGTTTATTTAGTTATGCTCATCTGATTTTAATTATTGAAAGCGTAATTCTTGGCTCGGGGTTTTTTTTTCCGCGGTGAATCGAACTCACCAAACCCCAATAGCGGTATCGGAGCCCTACTTATTTATTTTTATTATCATATTTTTTCAAGCTTATTTATGGCTTATTTTTCTGGTTTCAAGTTGCTAATTAGATTAGTGGCTCAATTTTATTATTTTAATCCCGTTTTAAATACGATTTTTGGCCCATAACCCAGATTTTTGCCCAAAAATAGTGAATTTTGGGTGGAAAACATGTTCTTGCCGGAAATGTTTTCACCCCTTTGGGGCTGTGATTTTGCTAAAATCGAACTAGAAATGCCTCTGACGAAAATTTTTATCTTTCTTACCTTGAAGTTTCATGGCATAATATGGTGATTATGTATTGATTTATTTGCATTATTTTTATGCAATGTTAATCTCTTTAAAGCATACTTACTTGGTTGTATTTTGTGCTTAAAAAATTGATTATTTTTCACCTAATTGCATTATAGTGTGAAATCTTTGTTTTTTGAGGCTTCCAAGTACTAAAGATTCAATCTTTAATTATGTTAAGTGATTGAAACTTCAAAATTACTAAATTCCATTGATTTTATGTTGAACTTTGTTGTTTTAATCATTTTTGGTTGATTGAAAACATCAAGTTTCAATCTTGTGATAGAAATTTGTTTATCTTCATATTGAAAGATATAATTTTTCAAGGATTCACAAGTGTTAAAAGTTGGATTTTTTATTTGAACAATAAAGTTCATATTATTCCAACTCCCTCTTACTTTGTCAAAATCCAAGATTAATTTAAATTGATTAAATTAATTGTGAGAAAATTGCCTTATTTATTTCGTTGCACCAATTAAACCAATTTTATTAAAGAATGGTTCTTGGAATAATTTTGGTTGAATGCACTTTGATAAATTTTATTTAAGTTAGACTTGTTTAAGTTAGACATGCACCAAGTTAGACTTGTATGTATCAATAATATCATAGCCAACCTCGAAGTAGTGACCCACAGAGTTGAGCCATGACCAACGAGGAGGTCGATCCTTGAGTAGGGGCACATGTTACAGGACTAATCCCATTGTAAGGTATGGGACTTGGATCCTACATCACTCATATGGGGGGCTGATGACCTAATGTAGGGTTCATATAAGATTATGGGCTCTCCTCTAGGTAAATCCCGAATGCCTTGATCATGAACCAATGGAGCGTGTTCCTCTTGGTAAATCTCTTACAAGTACTTGTAGCGCTTACAAACTAGAGGTTGATACTATGACAAAGAGCTCTAGATGTGCAAAATGCTCTTTCTAGAGATCCTATGGAGGCCGATCATTGTCTTGAATCATCTAAAGGTAATGCTAGCCTTTGGAGCGATGAAGTCGATGCTATCGAGAAAGCTATCTATGGTGAAGAGCTTCGCCATCAGTGGCACATACAGGTTGGGTTCAAGTGGGTTCATTGAACCTACTGAAGTTTTGAAAAAAACTAAAAGTTTTTCTATTAAAAAAAATAAAAAATTAAAAAAGGGTTAAATATAATAATTTGGTGGGTTTAATGCTGGTAGTTTTTGGTCCGCGTCCTTATATTCCCTAGCAAGGAAGTCTGGGTTCGAACCCTCTCCAACCCCTTTTCATTTTAAATGGGGGACTAAGATAAAAGAATTAAAAAAGCGTTAAATAAAATATTTACGCAATATATAGTACCATGTGAGCATGCAGCCCTACAGTTGTTTTTGGTGTGAAACTTTAACTCTTTATATCCCTTGCAAGGAAGTTTGGGATTCGAACCCTCTCAACCCCCATTAACTAAGGAGCGATTGCAAAATTGGTTTACTTGCTTATACGACTAGAATTGATCCTTCATTCCTTTCGATGGCGACTTAATTAGCATTAATTCTTGCTTAAGCGTGGAATGAGTGTTTTCATCAATTACTTGTGTTAAAAAAAGAAGTAGCGTAAAAGTATGAGCGATCAACTATTGAGTGATTGTTTAGTCACTTTTCTTGAGAGAGACTTATTTGCTAAACTTTGTGATGATAATGTATTGATACTCTTTCAAAGTATGAAAACTCGAAGAATGCTTTTGTATTTTTTTTTTCAAATTTCTAAGTGTAATCCATTTGTAATCAGAAATCTAAACTTATGTATTGATTCTTTAATTAATGTATTTTCATTCCTTTTTTTTTCAACTCCGAACCCACTGTTCGGAAATCTTGGAACGCCACTTTTTCACCAAAATTGTGAAAACACAGAGAATGAAGGCTATTTCATTGATCATTGAGGTTGAAGGATTAATGGTCCATTAAAACAGCTTCCATAAGGAGAGTATGCCTACTTCCTCTTTTCCTTCTTTCTCATATTCTTATGTTATTTGGTGTTTCTTTCCAATAATATTTTCCTAAAAGCAATGTGCTTCACAGACTCACAACCATGCATGTTCGAGATGCCCCTAGTTTCACAGCTCTATAGAGAGGTGTTTCTCCATCTACAAGCTTTCAGAGCTTGAAACATGTGAAAGTTGAGGAGTAACAGGTAATGATTCTCTTCCCCTTAGCTATTGCTAGAATTCTAAATCAGCTGCAATACTTGGAGATATCAAATTGCGAAGTTATGGAAGCTGTAATTGGTTACATTGGAGATCATGAGATTCATATTGGTGCGCCACCAGGTCAGCTGAATGATACATGTACAGGGGTAAAGTATACCCATACCATCTTTCCTCGCCTGCAATCATTAAAGCTACAACATTTTAAGAACATTAGAAGCCTTACTCAACCATGTGTTGGGTTAATCTCCCCAAAATCCCAATTAGTGATGTAGTATTATCATTATTATTAGTAGCAATAATAATTGTAGTAGCAAAAATAGAAAAAAATGAAAGGAAATGAATGAAGAAGATAGGTGGCGGTTGGGACTAGGGTCTATGGACACAAAAGTCCAAAGTGTAAGAGTCTTAAATGCAAGAAGACTTTGTCACCATTTTTTCTACTAGGGAGAGACGCATTTACTAAGTGTTGAGTCTGTTGACAAACTTGGTGCTTGTTGTACATAAGAAGGTAGTGATGCTAGATGGGAAACTTTATGGAGAAGCTCCGTTTTGTTATATATAATGTAGCATGTTGCCGTGAGTATAGTGTGCAAGGAGAACCTCACTAGCAAATTAGTTAGCAGCTATTATCTCAAAAAGAGGGAGATTTATAGTTGTAGTTGTGAGGGAGGAAGTGACAAAGAGGCAAACACAATATTAGTGTGAGGGTTATTTTAGGATTAGTATAAGTACCAAAGTTATAGGGTACTTAGTGTAGCCTATCCTAAAATACATTGTATCTAATATTGTAATTGTAATAGTGGTCATTGTACTCCCGATATTATTGCTAGTAAAGTTGTTTTCGTCCGTGGAGATCCGGATCGTGGTTTTTCCCCTTATTGAGGAAGGGTTTTCCACGTAAAAATCTTGTGTGGTGTTTTCTTGTTGTTCCGTACTTTATTATTCTTCCGGATATTGTGTTTATCTGTTGCTCCGTCCCCAACAACTGGTATCACACCCAAGGTTAGAAGATATGTCGTAGGGGGAAGAGCAACACGTGGAGGAAGAACTGATAAAATACGATGGCCACGAGTGGACCAAAATTTGAAATTCCCTTGTTCGATGGGAAAATCAATTTTATGGTATGGAAGAGCACCATTGAAGACTTGTTGGTGCAACAGAATTTGGATGAAGCTTTGGATAAGGAGAAACCCGCAAACTTGGACGATGCCGTGTGGGCATCCAAAATAAAGAAGGCGGTGAGTAAGATCTAGTTGGCGATTGCTTTGGAGATTAAATATAATTTTCTAACTAAGACAGATCCAAAGGTCTTGTTAGAAAAGTTGTAGAGCATTTACGCTTCGAAGTCATTAACCAACCGATTATGTTTACGGTGGGAATTGTACGAATTGAAGATGGAGAATGGTACAAATTTGCAATACCACATCAACAATTTTACTCAGCCAGTATGCCAGTTGCAGAACGCCGATGAGAAAATACCGGATCAAGAGCAAGCTCTCTTATTATTGGCTTCACTACCGAAAACCTACAAGCCGATTGTGCAGACATTGCTTGTGGGAAGGGAATACTCTAGATGAAGCAATAACAATTGTGAGAGAGAATGAGCGTATGATGACACAAATTGATGGAGGTGCCTTATACAGCCATGATCAAGCACTAGGTATGGAGGGTTCCGAGAGAGGGAGTAACATGTCAAGGAAAGATGACCAAAGGAGTAGATCGAAATCTCGACCGAGAGATTATAGCACTGTTGAGTGCTATTATTGTCATGAGAAATAGGGGTGTTCAAAACTACCCGACCCGTTTGACCCGACCCGTCGACCCGCTGACCCGCAAAGTACCCGACGGGTTTTTTTTTATTTTTTTCTCAATTTAGCGGGTCGGGTACCCGACCCGTTAAAAATTAGTATTTGCGGGTCGGGTAATGGGCCGCATTCTAAGTGTCGCGGGTACCCGTTAAATACCCGGTTATTTTTTTTTTTGAACTTTTTTTTTTTCTGGAAGCATTTTACTCCTCTAGGGTTACTAGTTATTGACTTATTGGGCTTTTGTGAGTAGCAGTAGCCGCTACTTTACTCTCCTCCTCTTCTCTCTTCTCTCTCCTCTCTCAAACACTCACTCTCCTCAGTCCAGACACACCGCAACACACCTCACTCCAAGCGACCAACATTCACTCTCAAGCAACCACCGCCCTCACTCTCAGGTGACCACCGCACCGCACCTCACTCACCGTCAGCCGCCGAGCCGCGTCATCAGGTTAGTTTTGTTTGGGTTAATTTATTTGCTGATGTTTGTTACTTTGTTTATATTTAATTTATTTTCAATTACATATTTAGGGTAAGTGATGATAGTTTTTGTTAATTTTTTTTGGAATTATTTATCTTGTGTAGGGATTAAAGACTCTCGGAGCAATCAACAATTATCATTGATGAGAGTCATGAGAATATTGAAGCTTTGGCTTCCCGATTTAGTTTGATTTATGGCTCTGAGATATTGTTTAGACTTTGTAATTTATTTGGCTGTTTTGTTGTTTTAATTTGATGTAAACTCTCTGATTTGACACACAAACAAACACATTATTATTAGTATTATTTTTATTATTATTATTATTATTATTATTATTTATTTATAATTAAATCAATAGGTTTATCTTTTAATAAATAAGAACATTAGTTTGTCGTTTCAATAAAGAAAGGATTTTTTTTGTATAAAAACAACAGATTTAAAGCAATATACAGCAGGTTTTATTATTTTTTTTTAAATAAAAAAAATCATATATATTAAGTTACCGGGTACCCGTAGAGGGTACCCGGTAAAAATGGGTACCCGATAAGCGGGTACCCGCTTTTACCGGGTCGGGTAATGGGCCGCATAAATCACTACCCGCAGTTCCGGGTACCCGCACTTTCGGGTACCCGAAAACCCGGGTACCCGGTTATGAGCACCCCTAATGAGAAAGGTCATCTACAATTTAATTGTCCAAAGGTGAAGGAAGATTTGAAGACCTTGAGGCAGTTTCAAGGGAAGATGGGCAAAACGAAGGTGAATGATGAAGGTGGTTCCTTTAATGTTGTATGTGGTGATTATGATGATGAGTTGTTGACTCACAGGGATAAGGAAAGTGTGAGTCAAGATAGGTGAGTGCTAGATTTGGCCGCTTCGACACATGTGTGTCGAGACAAGGCGATGTTTGACACCTTACAACAAGGAGAGTTCGGGAACATCAACATGGGACATAACCTCAAAGTTGAAGGAATGGGTAGTGTGCAGTTGAGGTTCCATATATGATGGTGTAGTTCGGACAATTCAAAATGTGAGGTTTGTACCTAGTGCACGTACCAATTTGATATCGTTGGGAGAGTTGACAAAGCACGGGCATAGGTACGTTGGTAGTGAAAAGTGGTGTAAGGTGTATCGAGGCAACCCCTTGGTGTAGCAAGGTAAGAAGTCGAATAACAATCTTTGTTATTTAGAGGGCCGAGTAGTTCAAGACCACAAAAACAAGACCGTGAAGAGGGTCCATTTTTGTGATGAAGTAGAAGTGCTTGGTGATTTGGGCCAAGGGAGGAATTTGTTGGGTTAATCTCCCTAAATCCCAATTAGTGATGTAGTTTTATTATTATTATTATTATTAGTAATAATAATTGTAGTAGCAAAAATAGAAAAAAAATGAAAGGAAATGAATGAGGAAGATAGGTGACGGGGTTGGGACTTGGGTGTATGGACACAAAAGTCCAAAGTGTAAGAGTCTTAAATGCAAGAAGATCACTTTGTCACCATTTTGTCTACTCGGGAGAGACACATTTACTAAGTGTTGACAAACTTGGTGCTTGTTGTACGTAAGATGGTAGTGATGCTAGATGGGAAACTTGATGGAGAAGCTCCATCTTGTTATATATAATGTAGCATGTTGCCGTGAGTATAGTGTGCAATGAGAACCTCACTAGCAAATTAGTAGAGCAGCCATAATCTCAAAGAGAGGGAGATTTATAGCTGTAGTTGTACGTGAGGGAGGAAGTGACAGAGAGGCAAACACAATATTAGTGTGGGGGTTATTTTAGGATTAGTATAAGTACCAAAGTTATAGGGTATTTAATGTAGACTATCCTATAATACATTGTATCTAATATTGTAATTGTAGTAGTGGTCATTGTACTCCCGATATTATTACTAGTAGAGTTGTTTTCGTCCGTGGAGATCCGGACCGTGGTTTTTCCCCTTATTGAGGAGGGGTTTTCACGTAAAAATCTTGTGTTATTTTCTTGTTGTTCCGTACATTATTATTCTTCCGGATATTGTGTTTATCTGTTGCTTTGTCGCCAATACCATGGTTCCTTCTTGTTTTTCCAACTTTAGAACATCTACCGCTGTTTTCATGTCCATGCCTCAAGCTTCCCATAGGACCTGAAGGCTTGGAAAGATTGATTGAGGTAAGAGTAGAAAGAAAGTGGTTTGAAGAGTTGGAATTTGAGAACAACAAAACCAAAATATCACTGCAAAAATGCTTTACAGCCTTACAGGTAAATTAACTAGAGCAGGCCTTTTCACTGCCTACTTTACTTGCTATCAATAGTATATCTGCACCAATGTGTAGCAATAGTCTTAATAATCAAACATGACATATTTGCAGATACAAGCTCATCCACTCAATGAAGCATCACCCATACTAGGAACTAGGAAAGAAAGGCGTCATCAAGGGAGCTCACTATTTATGGTGGTTAGTCAAAGGAAATTTTGTCAAATATAACCTCTGCTGTTACCTTTAACAAGCAACTAGGTGAATTTGTGTTAAAGATGGATCATTTAGCTACTAAATAATGACATAGTGGTTAATAAGAATTGATATATATTTAGTATAAAAAGATAAACTTCTCAAGCAAACTTCAATTTTCCTCTCTTTTACTAAACCACCTTTGAAAAGAGTGACAAAGTTGGACTTAAACACATGCAATTGAGGGGTTAAAGGGATGGAAAGTAGGCAAGTAGCTGCAATACCTCAATAATCAATTTTGCAAATTGTTCTTTAATGTTTTTTGTTCTGTATTAAGTTGTTACTCCGTACTGAAACCGGTCCATGTGAATGCTATTCATCGTAAAATCTCCTGTTAGTGAGAAACTGAATGTTTCACAAAACACTGAAATCTGTTTAGCTATTGAAATATGCTATATGCACTGCTCAGAAGTCTTAAAATGGAAACTTATGTTTCCATTAACAATATGACTAAGGGCAAAATTTTCTGTCAGTAATTCAATAAAAAGCATAGTTATGATTTCATTCTCAAAGCTGATTTTCTGAGAGTTGGATATGAAAAGCTTAAAGCACCAAAACTTTAGAAGCTGGTTTCACCAAAGTTAAAAAAAGAGATACCAATATAAGTAACAGAAATTAGTCATTCCACAACCAGCAGATTGATCAACTAGGCATCATTAGTAATAGCAACTATCACTATTCACTACCATTTAGCAAGTTCAACTATCCAACATAAACATTGATCATAATACTTCCTCTGTCTCTAAATAAAAGTCTCAATTCATCTACCAAACTCTAATTTCTTCTTCTTCCCTTTTTTAATAATAAAATAAAATAAATAAAAAATTATTTTATTTAGTTAACCAAATTCTACTGTCTTGTTCTTTTATATCCAACTTAAGGTCTGTTTTCATTGACTGAACTCAACTGAACTGAACTGAACTCAGCTGAACTGAATTGAACTGAGCTGAACTGAAATGAATATTTTTTAAGAGAAGGAAATTAGGAGCTGAACTGAGCTGAACTGAACTGAACTGAACTGAATTTCAACGTAAGAGAACAGGCCCTTAATCAATCTATCCTCAATTCCTCATCATCTGCATCTTTCTAAAAACGTGTGCAAAGGCAAATGAAGCTTTTATATGTTAACAGAGGGAGTACAAAATAAGCTATGAAGTTAGGGAGAAAAATTACATCACACAAAAGTATCGGCAGCTAAGAGTGTTCTTAGAAGTGTACAATATGTGCCAGGCCATTTCAATAACCTGCTGTCAAGCCAGGGTATGGCAGCAATGCTGTACCTCAGTTTTAGTTGTAAAAGCAAACAAGCAGTAACCAATAAAAGCAAGACGAGACATTGATAATGCTGAATTACTGATGAGATTTATTTAGACATTACCGGGATTCATTTAACAGCAGATGAAATTCCAGAATAAGAAATAACAGCAAAATGATGTTACAGTAAATCATCAAGCTGAAGTAGTCATAGGGCAACTCTCCTTTGGCAAGTGAATGGAAAGCAAACATGCATAACATTTTAACAAGGTCATGCCATTGCATCATCACATGCCAAGGAAGATTCGCCCTATGACTAATTCGCTTGCTTCATGTAATGGCAACTCGAAAAATGCCTACACTTCCAATTTTGTGAGTCGATTGGCTTTCACGAGTTTTACCTGAGAAGAAGCTATCTGTATATATAGGGGGGCTTTGTAATCTTAAACATGGAGTTTAAGTCTAGGAAAATTGGCATATCCTTGAAATATACTTAAAATGCTCTATCACATTGCATATTTCTACCTTTTCTGTAATTTATGTTGACTCTTGCTATCATCTCTGTTTCAAATAACAAGAATATGTCTCTAACTTTTATCATGAGTTATGCCTTTTTAGGATAAATAGATAATGAAAATGGCAAAGCAAAGAGATGCTCTTTTGTGTGGGAATAACTGCAATATTATGGGCATATCCGCATATGCATGGTTTATACTTAGTCTTTCTACAAAATGGGGAGTGTGAATATCAACTAGCCTATGTAAAGTCTGTGATCCAATCCTGTCTATACCACTGTCCTTAGTGCGTCTATACATATACTTAATGTAAAGGTGCAAATTAATAAATTATGCACGTGTAGTATTGACAAGTGTCCAAGAACAAGAAGTAAGCAAAAGGGCAAATGTTGATAATTGCACTCATATTCACAAATCACTACTTGAAAATGGAAAAATAGTGGATATTTATCAAATAAAAAAGCAGAGAATGAAGTGTATAATTCACTCCAATAGTTTAGTGCACATAAAAGTCTTATCTCTTCTCAAACTACATTGCTACGTAGCATACGTTACCATTTTGGATATGGAGTGTTGATTTGATCCTACGAATTAGCCCATGCTTGAGCTAATTTGGTTAAAACAAAAAGAGATGGGAAGATGATATTGATATTGATATATAACTACTAAAATGGGAACAAAGCTACACATACGTATTAAGATACATGTATGAAGAACGTTGGAGAACACGTTACATAAGTTATCAATCGTTAGGAAAATTATTCTCGTGTGAGTTGAGAGTTTTTGTCCCACATTAAAAAATAAGAGAGAACAACACCAATAATAGTCAAGTGAGCTTTGACATTGCCAATAAAATACTAACTTTTACTTATAAAATTAGTGCGTGACCCGGGCGATGCCCCGAATTGCTAGTTTGTACATGTAGGTTTCGAGTTTAAGTCTTGCTATAAACATTTTTTAGTTGTCAAAGTCAATCATTACATAATGAAAACAAAATAGTATAATAAAATATCAATTAACTTATCTAAGTTAACTATAATTTTGTTGGATAAATAAACACAATTAATAAATGGCTAAGATGGTAAGACTTGTAACTTAAGACTTATTGGTCTTGAATTCAAGTCTTGTTATAAGCATTTTTTAGGTGCAAACCATGTTGTGAAGATGACATGTCATGTTTACAGTGACATGTGGCACATATTGCTGACATGTCGAACTTAAAAAAAGTGACACGTGAAACAGATTCTGTTTTAGGAACGCTTTTTAGGCCCCGTTCTTTAGAGCTGCTCTGCTCTGCTTTGCTCTGCTGAAATCTGCTTTGCTTTGCTCTGCTCTGCTGAAATCTGCTCTGCTCTGCTTCAATCTGCTCTGTCCTGCTCTGCTCTGCTCTGCTCTGCTCTGCTTAAAATTAATACTTAATACTGAATTATTATAATAATAATAATGTATATTTAATAATAATAATAATAATAATAATAATAAATAATTAATACTTAATGATAATAATAATTAATATTGAATAATAATAATAAATAAATAATATTTAATAATAATAATAATATATAATTAATATTTAATAATAATAATATATAAATAATATTTAATAATAATAATAAATATTTAAAAATAATAATATATAATTAATATTTAATAATAATATTTAATAATAATAATAAATATTTAATAATAATAATATATAATATTTAATAATAATAATATTATTAAATATTAATATTTAATAATAATAATATATAATATTTAATAATAATAATATTATTAAATATTTATATTTAATAAAAATAATTAATATTTAATAATATTAATATTAATAATAATATAATTAATATTTAATAATAATAATATTAATAATAATATAATTAATATTTAATAATAATAATATTAATAATAATATATTTAATATTTAATAATAATAATATTAATAATAATAATAATATAATTAATATTTTAAAATATAAATATTATTAATTATAATTAATATTTAATAATAAAATTTAATGATTATAGTAGTACTAGTAGTAGTAGTAGTAGTAGTAGTAGTAGTAGTAGTATGACAATGATAATGATAATGATAATAATGATAATGATAATGATAATGATAATAATAATAATAGTAATAATTATAATAATAATAAAATAATAATAATAGTAATAATAATAATAATAATAATATTAGTAATTATAATAATAGTAGTAATAATAATAATATTAATATTAATGAAATCTGCTCTGCTCGGCTCTGCTTTGCTTTGCTCTGCTCTGCTGAAATCTGCTCTGTTGAAATCTGCTCTGCTGTGCTCTGCTTTGCTCTGCTGAAATTTGCTCTGCTCTGCCCAGAAGCTCAAAAGAACAGGGCCTTAATATATAACTAGTCTGTAGCCCGGGCGATGCCCCAGATTGCTAGTTTGTACTTCTTTAATTTGATAATTATGTTCAAGTGTTATACAGCTAGTGTGTGATTTGGGCGTTGTCTCGGATGTTAAGGTTTTTTTTTACTACATATGTATTTATTTTCTAATCTTGTGAAAAATAAATAAATTAAATAACCTTAAAGGAATATATAATGTTAAATATGTGAAATTTAAAACACTAATAAAAGTTGGTTGAGATGGTAAGTGTGTAGCATGTAGGAGATTATAGGTACTAAATGCGGAATTAACATGAATCATATTCATATAGCACCAAACCAAGGATCTCATGCATAACACATAAAGAAGTAAGAATTATACCTTTGAAGCGTGATTCCACGATGATCGAGCAAGAACAATGGGGAGATAAAGAACCTCAAATGCGATTCCTCTATTCAGTCCACGGGCACGAATTAAGGCCTCCACTAATGCTAGTTAGTCGCGAGAGAACACTTCTATCGACCTTCTACGGAGATGGACGAACGATCAACTAGGCAAGAACCACCGCGGAACACCACGTGACCACTAGGGGTGGCCGGCCGTGGGTGAGAGGGGAGGAGAGAGGCGTGCGTGTGAGAGAGGGAGGATGAGGGCCTTTGGATGGTGGTTGCTTGATTCACAATTCACTGTGTTGTCAATTGTGACTTATGTTCAACCCTAGGCAAGGCTATTATTTATAGATCACATCTCTAAATAATAGCCCAAGTCCATATCCAAGCCCACTTCCTATTCCTACTCAAACTATACTTAGCCCACTCATGCTTATGACTAATTGATTGCTCATGAGGCCCATTAATGGGCCTCTAACTTGCTTAACCCAATACCCTTGTGTGTGACCAATATAGGATCCATTCTAAAGGGCTTTGGGCTATTTGACTAGCCCAAAGATCATCTCTCATAGTCTAGCAACAGAGGATGACGCCCCAATAGAATGAACTTATTATCTCCATAATAGTGATCCTTGATATATCTAGTAATTGCACTTATCGAAGACACAATTCCTTCAATCTCCCACTTGTCTGAGACAAGTGCGCAATATTCAAATTCCTTAAGTCATTTTGTGTCGATTTGATAATATGATTGCATCTTATGCTAATCCATATTAATCTACAAATCGTTTCTTGAAATCCGAGTTAGAATTACAAAACAAATGGTTACAATGTAACACATTTGAGCACGGCCATGCATTTTCTGAATTCTCCCTCTTCAAGAGGCCAAAACATGACACATTCCTAATTTAATAGGTAGACTCTATCCAATCTTGTGGCAACCAAAGCTCCCACTCAACTTCTGAAATAACCAGGAAACACCCTTTATAATCTCCAGTTACGGGTAGACGTTTGAATGTACCACAGTTATATCATCCATTGAATGAAATCAATGTTCCACTCATGTCAAAGGAATCCACTAATATATCCGGAAGTTCTATACTTGAACTTCAAAGTTGGTCTATAGTTCGATCCTGCATCATTCATGCATATCCATGTGATTGACCGAGCCTCATCACTATGCTCCTATAGCCCATGAAACCGAGCTATCCAATCAATCTCACATGCTAGTCCATTCATTGAAATCATTTATGTCCACTTTAATGATTTCGAACTAGGAACTTAAATAATATGTGGATTTTGTTCACCTGTGGGGTTTCATACACCAGGTCTCTATCGAATAGATAACCTGATGAGCCCATCAATCCATAATTATTTTGGACATTTTATTTAATTTTGAAACCACGATTAAATAAGATTGAAACTTTGTTTCAATTGATAAACATAATTCTGCAAGCTAATGTATTTACTTTTGTAATATGCTTTCTCAAAACATACACAACTAAAAATTACATAACTTGCTTCAATCCAAAAACCTTAGTATGACTCTCATACCTTGGTCATGGAAGGGGTTTAGTAAGTAGAGTTCATGAGACATTCTCATAAACATGAATTTTGCAATTTCTAAATTTTATAATCATTTTCATCTCCATACACTAAGAATTTTCCTTCGCCCTTTCGCAAGGAACTTTGGAATTTCTAATTTGTATTCCAACGTCACATTATTGGATTTCGATTGAAATCTATCATCACTTGTTCTTAGAACACGTGAATCAAATATACGAGTATAGTCCATGGCATGCATGATGCATCCTTTGCGAATTGCATAAGGTTCATCACTCTAAGTCTTAATTTCATCAACCTTTCTTAAAGTATTGAATCATTAAGCAATGTGCCATGTTACATGGGATTGAAACTCCTTTCAATATAATGTTGAACCCTATAAGAATCTTATCAATACAAGCTTCTTAACCAAAACTCAAACATCCTTCGAGACCTATCTATATAGATCTTGAATCCCAAATGTACTCGTCTTCTTCTTCAAGTTTTCATACAAAATGCATTAACCATCATTTGATCCTTCAATAATTGCTCTTTGTACTACTAGACCAAGAAGACTTCATAGCTCCCACTAAAGACCTTTTTCTTCATTTTACGAGAATATCAAACGATTTGACTAACTCGCAAAATTAAGAACATTAACTCCCTGATGCAAAGTTCAATCCATTATGGATCTTTTAGGCATCCCTAGGATTATTAGATCTCCAAACTTTTGATTGTATCATATACAAATCTTCTTTCATGAACAATTTCAAGAAAGTGTTTTGAAATCCATCTACCAAATCTTATGAGGTAGAAATCACTAAATATCTTTAATAGATCTTTGCAACATGTAAAGGTTTCATCGTAATCATAGTCATACTATGAATTAGTTGAATCCTTTAACAAGTCTTTGCTTTAGTTAGAAAACATTTTTCTTTCTTGTCTGCTTTGCTTATATTGGGTTTCACCCAATTTAGGCAAATTACTCAACTGTCATACACTTGCTTACAGACTTAGGATCTATTTCAGATTTCCTGGTTTTAAACCACTTGGAGTTATAACTTGTCAAATCATCTTTATTACTTGCATAATCATAATGTTTCAAAATAAATATTTTAGAACTCTTAGTCAATATGAAATCATATTTCTTTGGCTAAGTTTTACATATGCTAGTCATCATTGTGGGTTTTTATGCAACAATTGAAACTCATACAACAATTTTGTTTAGTTTTCAATGAGAAACGACAATAGAGGATGTGCACTTGGAATGTACTACCTTCGACACATGGTTATTAATCCCATTACACTTAATGAGACCACGCGTTGTCATTTGTATCATGAGGTGAATCATGCTCATATTGTTGCTGTTATTCGATAACTTCTCAAATTTCTTCGAGATTTTCGAAATCACTTTACTTGAACTCTTTCAAGGCTCTCGAACTTTTCAAGATTCTTATACTCCCACTTGCCTTTTGAGGAGGCATATTTAGCATAGGGTGAACCAACCACGGTTTGAACCACGTTTGTTTGTTGCTTTTCTCAAACTCTTTTGAGATTTACACAACTCCCACTTGACCTTTTGGAACAATTTCCATAAGGGCACCTACTTGAGCAACAAACATTTTGTGCTAAGTATGGTTGTGTAGTAGTACCCCTTGCTGTATATAGGAATCGAGTGTGCATTAAACATTTTAATACAACTTTTATTCCTAATTTTGTAGAAAAACTATATGAGAACTTTTCTTATCCATATCACATATGAAGCCTTTACTACATTCTGATTTGACCTATGTAATTTTTGTTTAGTTTTGTAGCTTATCTTAAAAGTATATCCCTTGAACAATGGTTGGAAGATAGGTAATTTACATCCATTATCAAAATATATCTCATATAGGTTGATAGCTCCCTTCATAAACACTTCACAAGGTTTTCTTTCGGAGTTTGTTGTAAAACGATTTCACAACTCTTGGATGTTTATCAATGTGTTGGCTTAAATTCTCAGTATTACGATCATATCGCAATATTTCGAATGTGTTGCCAAGTACATGTCTTGACTTAAATTTTCACAATTATAATCATATTGTAGTGTAATCATTATCTTGTCAAGTTGATACTAAACTTCATACTGAACATTTTGAACTTTTCAAAATCTTCACTCTTATGCTTCAACTAAGCACAAGTGATCATATCACAAATGAAGTTTCATTGTCCGTCTCTAGCCTTGAACCTTTGGTTTTCTTACATCGATATGTATTCGACCTCGAGTTCACATCATCATTTCTCTAAATGGTGACTTATTCAAAATTTCAAATTAGAATGATAATTACATATATCAATAGATTCATAATCTAATGATATTGAAAGTCCATCCCTTTGGATCTTCCGCATGCAATTTTCATTTTCATTTGAATTAATTGACATAGTAGAGATAATTTATAAATATAGAAATGGTTTAATTATTTCTATCATATAGAATTTTAAACTAATTTAGCAATTCAAAACACATTATGACTCAATGAAGCATAGAATAACATTTATTCCACGTTTTTGAATCTTCGATGTTTAGTCATTACTAACATTGAATGGTGTTTTGATAATGGCAAGAATTTATTTAATTCTAGCCAATTATTAGTGGTGAAATACTGGTTCTACTTGTAAAGTTGCAACTTTTGCTTCCAAACTTATAGATTCTACTTGTGAAGTAGCAACATTTGCTTCTAAACTTGTAGATTTATTCCTCCTTTAGCTATAACTTCTTCCTTTAGTTCAATCACATTGTGCAATGAGTGATCTAAACAAGACATCATATGTCCAAGAAGTAGCAATATGCTAAATCAATTTCTATAATATAATTCTTAAATTGGAGCATTTCCATTCTTTTACCTTCCAACTATATGAGGTAGTTTCTAATCAATTGGAATTGGTCCATTTAATTTGAAACGTTTGTTGTTCATAACAACTCTTAGCATGTAAGTAGTTTTAGGTTTCAGAAGTAGCAACTTGTTTGCATTTCTTGGCCTATAACATCTTAATGCAATCCTCATATATTCCTAAACCTTTCCCTTTGAACCACTTAGAACATTTCTCTTAGGTTCAAAATGATACCTTGCTCAACTACTTTAAGTAATTTTCATGATTTTGCTAAGTCTATTCTATCATTATTTATATTTGAGTTTAATCAAGTATTAAACTCTATATAAAATAGATGAAGAATACTATCATTTGATCAACTTTTGATCATTGAGATTTCCAATCACTTTCTCATATTCAATCATATTGAAGATAAGAGATTTTATTGGATTTTTATACTTGTCTTTTGAAGGATTTGTACCTCCCATCTCATTATATCCCTTAAAACATTTTTCAAAATGAAGATGTGTTGGTATTTTACTCAAACATTTTGTATAAAACCAACCTTAGACATGTGACATTAATTTCTAAAACTTGCCTTTTAAAACAATCTTAGCAAAATTGGGATATAGGTTTATGGATTATCTTTCAAACTTTTTGAGAACGTTTCTCAACTTTATTTTCAATCGAGGAGATAATATATAATAATAAAATTAGAACGACATGTTACTAATAAGTAAACGCAAAATTCAATTATGTTTATTAAATTTAAAGTACCATAAGCGAATTAAATTGGTAACTTTAAAGCACTCTATTCAATTTAAGTGATCCCAACTTGAATTAAGTGATTCCAAGATCCTTTATTCGTGCAATAATTAACCGGACTGAGGCCCTGCCATCAACCATTACATTTTCAAGGTGAGTAAACTCTTTACTGATTACAACTCTTGTAACTCTTGGTTGAATAATTAACCATCACATGTTTAATTATTACCCTTAGCTTCAAGGTTCTAAACTGATCTTTAGGTAACCTTGTTGAATATAACCAATTAAAAGTGTAGAACGTGATCTACCCCCACTTCCCCAAGATATATTATGATGCTCTGCTGAGGCCGACCCATCACAAACGATCAAGGTTTTCGTCGGGTTTTTAATTGGAAAAGCTGCATCAATATTACTGGGATCTAGATTTATTATGTTGTGATTGTATAGTGAACTCTAGCGCATCATCAAGCAACATAAATAAACCTAAACATGCATAATCTACTAATGCAATAAAACATGACATAGTATGGCCCCTTAATCCTAAGAAAACTAACAAAGTAAAATGCTCCCACTTGAACCTTCATGGATCTCATCCATCTTGCTCCATTGGGCCTTCACTTCATTGGTTTTTGGATCAACTGCAACCTGTAATTTTATTCTATTCTACTACTACTTAAATAAAATAAAATAAATTACAAAAATACTCAACGGCACGCAGACCGTATTTAGATTACAAAAATACTTCACGATGCGCAGATCGTATTTTAGAATCTATGGGCCATACTAGTCTATATATAGCAATAAACAATATCATATGTTATAAAGTGCCATATAATAAATCACTCATCATGCTTTCCTAAACTACAACATTGAATGTTTATAATAAAGGAAACATGGCTATAAATATCTCATATTTTAATTAATTACTGTAATTAGATAATATCATATATTAATCATGACCAATTATAAAATATCATATATTTTAATTTACGTATGAGATAGAATCAAATCTTATTTGAAATTATGGAATATAAATCATATTTATTTTCCATGATTATCCTAACTAATTTAGGAATTCTATCCTAATTACTTGCCAATCACATATTTTAAATCAATTATTATCCATAAATAATTATGAGATAATCACATTATTTAATCAATTATTATCCTTATAGAATCTTTTGCTCCATAATTATCCAAACTTAACAAAAATAACAACTTTAATTTTGTTAATTATCTTTTCAAAATTTAAACTTATCTTTTTTTAAAATTTTGAAATCTGATTTTATCTAAAATAAAATAAAATAAAAATTTTTTTTTTATTTTTTTTTTTAAACAAACCGCGTCAGCCACCGTGGTGTGGCCAGCCGGAGCCAGCCACGGTGGCCGCACACCTTACGGTGTGCGCTGCCCCTGCAGTGACGCAGGAACAGCAGCAGCAGCAGCACACGCAAGGGTGCGGCACTGCTGCGCTGCTCCTTGCTGCCTGACCCAGCCCCGCCCCCTCCCTCCTGGACCACCAGCAGCGGCACCACCGTGGCAGCGCCACCCAGCCGCGGTGCTGCTGCTGTTTTTCCCTTTTTTTTAATTTTTTATTTATTTTAATTAATCAAAACAACTCTTGTAAAATTAATTAAAACTTTATGTGGTCCATTTAATTCCAAAATTAAATCATATTCAATTTTGAAATTAGGGTTCTTGATGAAATTAATCCCCAATTTAATTTAACACTTAAATTAAATGATTTGACCATGAAAAATTCATAATTTTAACATGTAATCAAATAGATTAAATTCCTTAAACATATTACCATCGAATTAAATCAAAATTTAAACACAAAATTTCACAAATTAGGGTTTAAAATTTCGAAATTTTCGAAATTAGGGTTTAGGGGTTCGAATTTTTTGATTTATTTTAGGGCAAATTCGGATCAATTTTATGGTTAATATGGAGCAAATTAAACACCTTTAATGATTCTATATCGTTAAATCACATTTAATATAACAATTGACTCATAATTAAATATTCTCCCTCCTAATTGAATTAAAATTGTGGATTATCAAAGAATTATTACTCAATATATGTAGATGCAAGAGGCTAACTGATACCACTGTAGGAGATTATAGGTACTAAATGCGGAATTAACATGAATCATATTCATATAGCACCAAACCAAGGATCTCATGCATAACACATAAAGAAGTAAGAATTATACCTTTGAAGCGTGATTCCACGATGATCGAGCAAGAACAATGGGGAGATAAAGAACCTCAAATGCGATTCCTCTATTCAGTCCACGGGCACGAATTAAGGCCTCCACTAATGCTAGTTAGTCGCGAGAGAACACTTCTATCGACCTTCTACGGAGATGGACGAACGATCAACTAGGCAAGAACCACCGCGGAACACCACGTGACCACTAGGGGTGGCCGGCCGTGGGTGAGAGGGGAGGAGAGAGGCGTGCGTGTGAGAGAGGGAGGATGAGGGCCTTTGGATGGTGGTTGCTTGATTCACAATTCACTGTGTTGTCAATTGTGACTTATGTTCAACCCTAGGCAAGGCTATTATTTATAGATCACATCTCTAAATAATAGCCCAAGTCCATATCCAAGCCCACTTCCTATTCCTACTCAAACTATACTTAGCCCACTCATGCTTATGACTAATTGATTGCTCATGAGGCCCATTAATGGGCCTCTAACTTGCTTAACCCAATACCCTTGTGTGTGACCAATATAGGATCCATTCTAAAGGGCTTTGGGCTATTTGACTAGCCCAAAGATCATCTCTCATAGTCTAGCAACAGAGGATGACGCCCCAATAGAATGAACTTATTATCTCCATAATAGTGATCCTTGATATATCTAGTAATTGCACTTATCGAAGACACAATTCCTTCATAGCATTTATTTGTTTGAGGTTGAGAGTTCGAATCTAGATAAAACCCAAATTTTATTAATTTTGTTAAGTGAAGTTGTAAGCTTACATGTCGCTGATGTGGCATTGTGACATGTTGTCATATACGTTGAAGAGTGTCATGTATAGTTTAGATAAATAATAAGTATAGATCTATATATCTTACGCTTTTCTTTAAGTTCTTTCTATCTGGACGGTAATTATCTCACGCAAAAAAAAGTCAAAACAGAAAGAAAATTTAGTAAGGAAGGGGCATCAAGTATATGAGTAAATATAACAAGAGGTCTTTTTCGATCGATTTGCCAATATTATCCAACCTTTATTAGAAGCCTACTAAATTCGAATTCGGAAATTGCTATAAACTACACCAGTTAAGTTGTTAAGTAAACACACGATTGAGTGTGGCAGCTAATCGTACTCCGGCTTGTGCTAATCGTTGATTAACTATTGGTAATCGAGAAAAGAAGTAATCATCTGCAATAAGTGAATAGATTACGTCAACTAAGATAATAGTAGAACATAATTTTCTTTAGTATAGTTAGAACAATGATTAATGGCTTACCTTCTAGTGTTGAGTCTTCATCAACATCTTTGTATGCCCAATTACATGCTGCCTTTATACTTTCTGATGCATATCTATGGCAACAGAAAAACGTGTTCATTTACTTCTTTTGTTTTCCGACACATGCGTACGTATGCCATATTGCCATTATTCATTAATAAGCATGGTTTGGTTTGACTAGTAATAATTAAGGGCCTGTTCTGATAAACCAAACAGAGCTGAACTGAATGAACTATACAAAACTAAATAGAGCTGAAATGAATTGTTTATGAGAGAAGGAAATTAAGAGCTGAGCTGAACTGAACTGAAATTAGGCTGAAGAAAACAGGCCCTAAGGGTGAGCTTATCTATCTAATTTTCCCTTATATAAATTATGTGAACTTATTAAACCAATCAATACTTAGTTTATTGAAATTTAAAGTTGGGTAGCTCTTATTATTAACCCTTTAAGAACTTATTTTTTCTGAACGTAATTTATCACAAACTTATTCATCCGGAGATAAGTGAAAATAAAAATAAGAGGACTGAACAGGCCCTAACTTAATGGTTCTGAACTCAAGCACGTGTGAGGAGTTTAGCTCTCTACCCCCTGAAACATTGGAATATAAATTTATGAGTCTACTAAATTAAGGTTTACTTACTAGTTTCTAAATACATTATCAATTAAAAAAGATTATTGCATTGGATTATTAATAGAAGGGTTCTAACTGAAAAAAATATTGTAATATATGATCGATCCAATAAAGTTGAAGAACATACATGTTTGGACATGTTGGTTTGTCATGATCGCAGTTTTCCCACTCTGGAACTTGATCTGCCCATTCATTCTAAATCACAGAATTAAAATAATAAATTGGTTAGAAAAAAATGTCTTACTGGTTGCAATATTAACATATATAAACCTCATGATCATAAAATAAGTCTATGTGAAAAATAGAAGAATGATAATACCGTAATATTATGCTGGATTGCAGCAACTAGGTCATCCACATTTGTATTGTACGAGTTTTTTTCTTCTGTTTCAATAATGCTGTCATCCCAAACCTAAATTCAATAACAATAGTATTAGTTTGTATCAATTTCAGTAATTTTTTGCCTTCAATTTCTTTGAAAGTACAGGACCATAAAAAGGTAATAATACATATGACAATGAAGTAACGCAATAACTTACGTGATGTAGATTAGTCTTCCTTGTGTACCAGTGCACATCGATTGTGTTTCCTCCCTTGTCTGAAGCATGACTCACATGTAGTGGCTGACATGACATATATTAATCACGTTAGTAGTGTTACTCGTATATGACTGGTAAAAATATTACTCCCGATAAGATATACTTCCTTGATGAATTAAATTAACTATTCTTCGCTTTGAAATTTTTTATTTTTCCAACATGACTATGTATGTAACCTTTGGAAACTTTTTGTTAAAAAAAAAGGTACTCCCTCCGTCCCTAAATTACATTCCTCCTTTCTATTTTTGATATTCCAAAATTACATTCTTCCTTTCTATTTTTGGTAAGTGTTTTTTAGTAAATCAACTCTCTTTTTCTGTTTTTTATTTAATGCTTTCTCACTCATCATTTACTAATCTCACTCATAATTCTTGTGTCAAATTACAGTGAATATGATTGGTTAAAAATTTTTAATTAGGAGCATGTGATTGGTCCTTTTTTTTGCAAAAGATTGATGACATGTCATGATTAATAACTAATCTATCTTTGTACTTCCCATTGCATTATCTAATTATTGTTATTTGTCTTATTCTTCCCTCCTTAATTCCCGTGTAAATTTCCAAACAAGAATGTAATTTAGGGACGGAGGGAGTATAGAAATATAGGTAACTTAAGTACACTTTTGATTAAGACACATGATCTACCTGTAACTTGAGCACAAAAAATGTGTTTATCATAAGAAGTTTTGTCATGTTTTTTTATATTCTAAACAACTTAGATGATAAAAATGTCTAGTAATACCCCTCCTTTAAACATACACACAAATATAATGTTATTTTTTATTCTAAATAATTCTATGGACCTAATTATATACCTGGTGAATATCTCCAATAAAATGAGCTAGGAAAAGAAGTGCTTCTGTGAAGTTATCTGTCAAATAGGAGTAATAAATTGAAGGAAAACATTAGTTTGAATCCAATAACTATGATAATTGGATCGATCACATAATTTAAACAAGCATATAATATACAAAATGCGGAAAAGTTTTACTATTTTGTATTATTAGATAACGAAATAGAAGCTTATTAAATAGAGGAAACTAAGAGCATAAATCGCAAGGAATTAAATTAGAGTAATGAGGACAATGCATGTATCAATTAAAAATGGCTAATAAGCAATCAATCAATGTTTTAGAAGATGGTGCAATAAGTATTACTCCGTGAAACATACCTCGCAAATTCAACTGCATGACACACATTTTCTCTCGCATATAGTTCAATATAGAGGGACAATGAGACATGCACCAAGTTTAAAAGAATATTTCGTATGACATATTACATATTACATGTGTTTTTTATTTTTTTTTTTTTTTTAATTTATAAAGTGATCACGTTATTTTAAAATAATGTCACATTCTTTTGTTCTTATTTTACTTTTTTTTTTTCTTCTTTTATATTGAGAGGAAAAACAAGTTTATCTCCTTGATAAATAAAATTATGTTAATCAAATGGCAAAATTGTAAATAAATCAATAGCTTTTTATTAAAATTGGTCCCCACAATAGTTGATTTATTTACAATTATAGCATAATAACTAGAAAATGGACCACACAATTATTGATTATATACAAATATGTTACGATGACTATGCAATATTGTTGATTTATATACAATTTTGCTATTTGATAAACGAATTTTGTTAATCAAAGAAATAAACTGGGGCTATTAACAAGCTAAGCTCACAGCCCTTGCATTAAACGAGTCTGGGCCACACCTGTCACAACTGTCCACTTTATACCACCAAGGAAGTTACACCTCAAAACCATATGGCTATGAGGGGAGTAGCCACTTTAGCCTTATAAAGTGGACACAACTTTTTTTGTTTCTTCAATGTGGGATACACATCCCAATACAAACTCTTACTTATACACTCAACTAATGTGGGACAACACACCACTCATATGTGGGTTTTCTCATGGGCTCAACACTCCCCTCACATGTGAGTTGTCCATAATATTGGCCCACGTCAAATACAACCCAAACTTGGCTTTGATACCATATGGCAATGGAAGGGGGTAGCCCCTTAGCCTTATAAAGTGGACACAAATTTATTTTTTTTTTTGTTTCTTCAATATGGGATACACCTCCCAATACCTTGCCACAACCCCGGTCAAATTGTCAATTGTAGAGCTTCTTTAGGCAAATTACTAGATTAGTTCCGTGATTTGCATGATTTTAAGAATTGAAAGCAAAGGCTAAAATTACTCTAATAATTGAATCCAATGACTTTTTCATGATTAATATTATGTATTATTTCATTGCTATTGAAGCATTGATTATGAAGTATTTATTTATAATGTATGATCAAGTATATTGATGTATTGAAGCCCACATGATATGAAAAAACAAAAAATTAAAATTAAAATAAATAAATAAATAAATAAACTAACAAAATCATCAAATTAAAAAATGTTGACATCACATGTGGATTGTAGGGAAAAATTTTAATGACAACGCAACAAAAATATTACTAGAAAGTAGAAACAAATAAGTGCCGAATTTAGAGAGTGAATGATATCAACATGACATATTTAGTAATAATTAATAGATATGTTGTAATCCATAAATAATAAAGTTGAACGAACTTGAATCAATAAGGAAGAGTGAGTCTTACATTGATTAGACGAAGAAACAATACTACTACTTTTATGGGCAAGAAGTTGAGTGGTGTAATTGTTAATTGCCCCAGCAACACAATTGTCCTTCACACCATCTTCATCCTTGCAATCCCCTTTAAACCGTTTAGGTGTACATGACAAATTTAGAAGAAAGCAAATATTGCAAAATTTGCAATGCCAAACATGTAACGTAAGCATGGAGACGTTAATTTGGATCCATTAAGACTGTTTCATAATATCCGACTAACCAATTGAATTTGAAAAAGAACTATATTCGAAACCGTTAAGGATGACGATTTTCAATCAAATCAGAATCATGATCCTCAATCAAATCAAGTACCAAGTCAAAGATAGCATAGCTTGTGCAAATCTTTTCGCTAGCTGTCGTATATATTTTGTATAGCATATGCTTAAAATAGTATTGGAATATTATCTTTTATACTCTTACTATTATTGCTTGTAGGATTCTAGAAAATATAGCTTTATTATTTAAATACTAGATTATCCCTATGCAATAAACGGTAAATGTTAATATTTCTTGTAATTTATGTTTTGTTAGAATATATCGTATATGAAGACTATATTAGATATAAAAATAATTTATATTTAAGGGAAGTAAAAAATTAAAACCACAATCAAACATCAAATAAATTCAGTATGTGAAACTATAGTTTAGGAGAAAAACTTGGTTAGTTGAATAATATTTATACACATATGCATTGAAGTCAAGCATAAAAATTTAAAAATTAGTAATAATTAACGACATCACACATAGAAATGGAGGGAAAAAATTCTATGTGAGAATGACAGGTAGTATAGTTTCAAGTTGATGATCATCAAATTGATAACGGTGATAATTTAATTGATTCCGTTTTAAACTCAAAGAAAAACACTCTTATTAAACATGCTCTTAGTTGCACATTATATTGAGTTGAGTTTTAAGGATTATGTATAATTAAAAAATATCTAGTGTATGCCACGTCTTGTGTGTGCTTGGGATAAGTTATGAGAGTTAGATGAATACTACATTTTTTATTTTTTATTTTTTATTTTTTTTTGTTGGAGTAGAGCTAAATGAATACTACTTCGTATATTATTAGAATTTACAATACTCATTCAACTATCGTAATATAAGTTTATAAATATAGAACAACTAATAATGAGGGTAAAAATTAGCATTATGGAGTAGCTTTATTTGAAAGAGCATTATGGATTAGTTATATAAAATGAACAAAGTCATTACATGGTATTAGGGTATAAGCAACAATATATGGTGTAAGAAAAAAAAATGGATAATGAAGCAATTAACTTGTTGATTGGAAGAAAAATAATAAGCACAATACAAAATTGATCAAACACGGAAAAATCTAACAAAAAATTAAAGTAGTATTTTTTATCGTGAGTTGTTAACGTCTAGAAGTTTATATGAATACTCATTACCAAATGAAGTATAAAAATGGACACCATTGACTTCAAGATAATAGTCATATGTAAAACAATTTTAAAATAAATGTTGGTAATAGAAGCCATATTATATATATATGCACGTTAAATCTAGGGGAAATGATGTTAACTACATAGATATGTATTTTATTTTAATTGAAACTAGCCTTCTGACCCGTTTTAATTACTTTAGGTTATTTTTCTTGAAAAGTGTCGATGTTGTTGTGAAATTTAATTAGGTTTATATACATAGATATTGTAGGGAATGAAATGACACATTGGTTTAAGTTATACTTCCTCCGTTTTTTTTAGTTGACACCGTTTGACTTTTACAATATTCATAAGCTACACTTTGACTTGCATTTTGACTTATAAATATAATAAAATGCAGTCATGTGAGATCTTGTTTGAATCGTCTATATATATATTTTATTAATATCCACTTTTTATAATTTTACAATGTTGATAATTGAAGTTATTAAGCGTTAAAAACATGCGTTGGCAAACGTGATAATAGAAAGGTGTCAACTAAAGAAAAAACAGAACAAGTATTTAGGGTGTGTTCGGCTCTAGCTTTTGAGTAGCTTTTAGGTAGCTTCTAGTGGTTTGATCAAGTCAAATCACTACTTAACAAAAAATGTGAGTGTTTGGCAAAGTAGTGGTTAGGGTAGATTTTAGTGGTGGAGGTAGCTTTTATGAAAAGTTAAAAAGATTAGCTTTTGGAATTAGAGGTAGCTGGTGAAAATTTAATCTATAGTTTTATAAATAAAATATTGATTTTTACGCATAACAGCTAGTCAACCGCTACTTTACCGAACACTCATATCTAAATTATTTATCTTCACAGCTGACAGCTAACAACTACCTACACAGCCAACAACTGCCTCCACAGCTACAGCTACCTTCACAACTATATTTTACCGAACACGCCCTTAAGTTTAGGAGATGAAAAGACTATTTTATTGTTAATGTAATGAACACTAATTAGTTTAACTTTAATTTATTATATTGAATATGAAATACTTAATTTTCTTACTTAAATTTGTAAGTTTACTGTTTTAGAATGCATAAAGATTAAAGACTCAAACATTATTTATATATTTGTTTTTATATAATTGGGAATTTAAAAGAAAGGATTAAGAGAGGTGACATGTGGCATATGAGTGATTAAGGTGACATGTGGCTTAGTATAGATTTGTGATTTGTGTTTTTAAATACTTAGTATAGATAGATATAGATATAGATGTGTTTAGTGTAATATATCTTACTTTTTAGAAAGATGAGAGAAATCTTATGTATTTTTTATTTTTTTTTTTTAATTGAAACATGTTAAGGGTGATGTACTTTTTAGAAATACTAGGTTAGATCCCATGCCATGCACGGTTTTTCAATCTTTATCACGGAGTATCAATTTTTTTTTTTTTATTCTTTGTCACGAAGTATCAATTTAAAATCTACTCCCTTCGTCCCTTATTTACATTCCTGCTTTCCTTTTTGGGTATTTCAAAATTACATTCTTACTTTCCTTTTTTACGAGTAGTAAGTAAATTTTTACCAAACATTCCAAATTATCCCTATTTTTCTGTTTTGTAATTAATGTTTTCATTATTTTCTCATTCTCACTCTTATTTTCTCATTCTCACTCTTATAAATGCCTTTAAAAAATTCAAAATCCATATGCATCACTTTAGATGAATATAGTTCGTCCTTTTATTTTCCACCAAAAAATGTTATTGGTCCTTTTTCTTTTCAAAGGATTGATGACATGTACATCATTAAATATTATTCAATCTTTATTTTATTCAAAGACATCAATTAATGTCTTGTAATTTCCATTGTACTTTGTTTTATTATTCTTTGTTTTATTATAAGTTCCTTAATTTCCGTGTAATTTTAAAAATAGGAATGTAAAAAAGGGACTAAGAAAGATTTTTTTTTTTAAATCTCAAATCAAGCTACTTAAAGTGTATTTTTTAATCTTTTTAGTACATATTATATTGCTTTCTTCTATTTTGTTCCTTGATGACATATTTTTTTCAAATATGATAATTTTTCATTCACCAACTATGTTAAGTTGAAAAATATATATTCATGATTTTTTTTACTATAAATAGTCATTATACATTAAAAAGTAATTACTAATATAGGAATTTATTTATACACAAAAAAAAAAAAAAAAAAAAGAAATATGGTGAGATATTTAAGTTTAAAACAAATTATTCTACGATTTTATTTCCATAAATTTTGGAAGTAAATATTTTGCATATATTTTCTATCAATTTTTAAAACATTTTATTAAAAAATATATATATTAAGGACACACCAGAAGATGACACGTGTCATTGCTGGTGTGTCTTTTAGAGCATGTTCTCTTACGTTGAAATTCAGTTCAATTCAGCTCAGTTCAGTTCAGCTCCTAATTTCCTTCTCTTATAAAATATTCATTTCAGTTCAGTTCAGTTCAGCTCAACTCAGTTCAGTTCAGTTCAGTTTAGTTCAGCTCAATTCAGCTGAATTCAGTTAATGAGAACAGGCTCTTAGTATATTGTTATTGATTGATGAGAGAAATCTAAAGAGAGAAAACTAAAGAAACACGTATACTCTTAGTTTTTTTTTTTCCTTTATGTGGTGTTAATGTGTCATGCCGGTATCAATATTATAGGATAGATCAAGGTTAATTTGATATTTATTAGTTCATGGAACCCAAGTACATAAATCAACCTAAAGACATGCCACGATGATAGCTATCCCACCTATCCTAGCCTCATGGCCCCACCTTTATGTGACACTTGGCTTGGGATGCCTCCAAATACCCAACTTACAACACTTTAGGCCCTGTTATGTTCACCTTATTTTTACTTAATTCATGAAAAATAAGTTTTGATAAATTCAGGAAAAATAAGTTCAAATAAGTTGTGATAAGGGTTAATCAGGGCTACCCAAGTTCAATTTATAACTAACATAAGTTCTAATAAGGGATAATAAGTTCATATAAGTACAAATCAGGTGAATAGAACGCACCCTAATAAAACGTTTACTACTTATTACAAAGAACTTGCAACTCAATTTACACTCAGTTAGAACCATTTTTATATCTAACTTTACCATCGGATCAAGTTCCCTCAAAGCACCCCCAAGTATTGTTAAATTATTTCAAGATCAACAAACGTTGTTCATTGACATGTGTGTCATTTGTTGTCAATATTTAAAAACAAAGAGTGTAATTCATTTTCAACTTTTCATCAATAAGAAACGTACATGAATAACATAACCATCCAAATAAAATGGTTTGGGGATAAATGATAAGAAGTAAAATAAATCATGAAAACAAACAAATGAGTTATAGAAGAGGGCATACTGTTGTACTGGAAAGTGCAAAGAGAATCAGGGACGTTAATGTAATGGAGGGGTGAAGACCAATGGTAACGAAACTTAACATGGTCTGCCCATGAACATAAACTCCCTAAGTCCCCTTCGGCGTAATCTGGTAGCAGCTGCTTCACTGCTTCATTTGCCCCATCGCTTAACCGCGACTGCCAACAATTGTACATAATTAACGGTGTGACATTAACACATGTATAAATACATCAAGTTATTCGTGCATACAATAAATTAGTGTGATATGGTCTCACTTTCAATTTAATTGACACTCAAATAAAAAGAAAAGTTGTTATTTAAAGAATGCATGATGTATACAGGCCTAAATTCAACATCAATCATGAACTCGCACGAGTGTTGCTAATTTAGAAGAAAATTTAAAATATTCTTCTATGGCTAGTGCTTTAGTCATTATACTTCGTATTTCTTTATTGTTTGACAATCGGTTAATTTTCGCCACATTAGGACATCTTTTTTTATTGTATGTTGTCTTTATTATTTGGTCAAGTAGTTGAACACACTATTTAAGTCAATGACATTCTAAGTTATTTAAGTCAAAACCAAAAGTGGAGAAAATTTTGCTTTATAGGCCAAAGAGAGTACTAACAATTGTCGTGGATTTTGGCTTTTGAGTTTGGTATAGAAGTTGACTAGTTCAGCAGTTTGCACTTAAACAACAATCAATAAATAACACAATTTCTTTGATTTAGTGGTAAGAAAATAAAGTTTTAAAAAATAATTAATATTAACGGTATTTATAAACAACTACTCCGTAATAAGTACTCGTAATCCCTACCTTATAAAAAGTAGAAACATTCTCTTAGGAATAGTGTACTACCAATCATACCCTCAAAACTATGTACAAAGTTATGTACAAAATGTGTATTTACTTTAATGCCCTCATTAATATGTTTATTATCATTAATATATTTAATGTTTTTTATCATTAAACATATCATCAATTACTTTTGTTTTTGTTAACAAATAATTTTAATGATTTTTAAAATAAAAAAATTCTAATGCTTTACACTTATATGATATTATTATTATTTAAAAAGAAAAAATTTGTATATACAATGAAACGGTTTATTACCAAGTGACCGTTTGTTTTTACTTTTTCATAGTTGCTCTTCTTATTTTCGCAAAGTCTCTTGACTCTTGCGAACTTTGATTTGGAAAAAAAATCCTACTAACTTATTATCACCCCTCCCCCCCCCACCCAAAAAAAAAAAAAAAAAAAATCTTGTCGTTTTTAAATTGCAACTATTGTTAGGTTTATTAGCTTTGTTTTGGTGTTTAGAGAACCACAAGGGCGAATGATGAGAATCGATCCAAAGATCTCTTGGACCGGGAGGAGAGCTCTAACCACTTGAGTTATCCCTCACTATGTGGTTTATTAGTTTTTTAAGTCTACATATAAACAACATCCATCATAGAATTTGAATGGGATTCATATATTAAATAGTTTGGTGATATTTGAGCAGGCGTATGTTATCAAGAGGTATAAAGAACTAAATATCCTAAAATCAAGGGAATCGGTGGTAGAAAAAAATGGTATTAATTATGAAGAGAATTTAAGATGAAAAATATAACTAATTGGCTATTGCTTTAGTATTGATATAGATACTACCTCCGTTTCTTTTTAGTTGACACGTATTCCTTTTTAGGAAGTTTCTTTTTAGTTGACACATTTCCTTTATGGGTAAATTTTTTACCTTGCATTTACAAGCTACCCCACTTGCTTTTTCATTCTCTATCACTCTATCTCCTCTCCTTAATATATGTACCTAAATCAAACGCGTCAACTAAATGGAAACGGAGGAAGTATTAGATAGTCGCCATAGAACATTAAAGAACTTGTTTACATATTATTACTCCACATGATCAAAGCTCACAAAAAAATTCATTTGAATAAAAACACGATAGAAATATTATACTAAGTACTATTGAAACATGCACAACAATTAAGAGTTCTAAACTAACAATGGCCGCTTAAAATATGAAGGGATAGAAAACAATCAAATATTATATAATAATAACAATTTTGATATAACACTATCAAACTTTTGAGGATTTAAAAAATAATTGTCTTAAAAGATTTTGGTGACTTTCTTATAATTCTATAAATTCACCATGTATGCACATAAATCAAATAGTCAGTATTAAAATTACTAGGTCTACCACCCTAACCAAAGGTGTAGATACACGCCAATATAACTTTTCCGCAAGAGCGAGCCATTCCGCGCGCATCGCGCGCGTAGGATACCCTAGTACTATAATAAGTCAAAATCTCTATGGTCAATCAATCAAGTAAATCAGCTAATAACAAATCAAGTGAATTAGCTAATTAACCGGATAAAATCATTGACATATAAGTAAATAATACGTTACAAGTAACAATAACAACCTTTTCTTGATCGATTGCAAAATTTTAACAAAGGTTATGTTTTACTTCGTAGTAAATTATTGCAAGTTTCAAAGAGTATCAGTATAATCCCAATGCGGCGATGCCAGCGAATAAATAAGATTCAGTCAAATAAAAAAAATAGTGAAGAAAGAAGATTAGTACAATATTAACAATGAACGTTAAAAAACTAACTATATATTGGCCAGAACATTATACACTTATGCTATAAATTAATCAGAACAATGAATATAACATGAATTTTTTCAAAAAAATAAATGAATATAACATGAATTGTTATAAGAAAAGTAGAAGAAGAACCTGAGCAATTTTGCAAACAGATGCATGACCAGCAATGCCCCAACAATGAACATTTGAACAGAAAAGTGCAAAAAAGAGGAAAACTAGCGTCAATTTCACAGTTTCCATTTGTATTCCTTTTTGGTTCTTCTTGAATGTGAATTTTCGAATTTGTGATGCAAATTAATATTAATACAGTAGCTAGGTCAGTAGTATCTATATATTGTACATTGTTCTTATATAAATGGGAAAAGGTCCCAAAAAGGAAGAAAATATCAACAAAATAAAGGGTAAGTGTGAATTTGTGAAATTTTGTTGTATGTATTTAGTAGCATATCCTCCATTTGTGTATATCAAATCATATCTTTTGACTTTTGTTGGATGGTTACATTCGTACCTCTTTTGCCTCTCAATCAATCAATCATCAATAACATAATACTAAAACAGACAGCAGAAATGACCAGCGTTATTTTTGGTGCTGTTTTTTCCCTCAAAAATTTTTTTTTTCTTACTTCTTATTGTAAAATATACTTTATATATATTCATCAAATCATTAAATTGTGATTCACTTTCCTGAAAGAAAAAAAAAATACATTTGTGAATCACATATTTTTCATATCTTTTATTGTATAATTTATTTTTTTATACAGCGCGTTCTGGTGCGAATGGCCGCACCATGCGGCAGGGTGCCAAATCAGCATATGACAAAGTAACCCCACCAACCTAGTAACCCCTCCAACCAAGTAACCCCTGACCGGACCAAGTAACCCCTCAAGTAACTCATCCAGTAACTCCTCAAGTAACCCATCCAGTAACCTCTCTAATAACCACACTTAAGTAACCTCACTTAAGTAATCCCTCAAGTAACCCTTCTAATAACCCCTAGTAACCCACCTAAATAACCCCTAATCAAGTAAATAATCCCTAATCATATACCACCTCAAAGCCTTAAACTCCACCACACCACTATCACGTGCTGCACTTCACTTATCACACAAATCACTACCCCACACCACCACCCCACGCCACTAGCCCCAGCCTCAAACACCACACCACCAGCCCAGCCCCTAACCCACGCCACCTACCTCTAACCCACGCCACCTGCCTCTAGCACTCAAATTTAAACATCTAACCCACGCCACCTGCCTCTAGCACTCAAATTTAAACATCTAATACAAAAGGTAGCCAAAAAATGAAAATTCTAGAAAAATGAGCATTAAAATTCTTCAACAAAACGAGCACAATAGATAAGATCAATAAATAAATTACCGGATCAAGATCAATTAACAAAATACAGTAGAATGAATCAATTAATAGTAGATAAGAGCAATTAACTGGGATTTTGTAGTTGCTCGATTCCACCAGCAACGATTTCTCCTATTTTTCTTCGAGTAGAAGAGTGAAAGTGAAAGGAAGAGAGAGAAAATTAGTAAGAGAAGATGGAGGAGAGGACGACGAAGGAGGTGGAGGTCGATTTGGCTGATTTCGCAGGCAAAGATGAAGACGACGATGACGAAGGTTTTGGTTGGTTTGGAGTTCGAGGAGCTTCAACGACGACAAAACGAAGACAGCAACGACGATTTGGCTTGGAGCTTCGAGGAGATCTGGACGAAGACGACGAACATGATGGCGGTGGAAGACCTAGCTCGGCCATTGATGGTTAGAGAGAGAAAGTTAGAAAGAGTAAATGGAGGAAGGGAGATGAGAGAGAATATAAAAAAAAAAATTTAAAAAAATGTGGCTGGTCGTACGGTGCGGCCAGCCGCATATAAAACTTTGTGTTTTTATATCTATACTGTTCCATCTATAACGTAATATTACACCATACACTAGGAAGAAACAGACTTTATAAATGACTTGTGTGACTTTCTGAAACTGTTTTTTCCTCTAAATTTTTTTTCAAGATGACATCTACTTATTTTTTTTCACGATAACATCTACTGCTTATAGTGAAAATATTTACCAAACCATTTACTTACCTAAACAAAATTTATATTTGTGATTCACACATTTTCTAAAACCATCAATCAATAATAATCAATAATAATCTATATCTATACTTAGTATTTAAAAACTCAAACCAAAAAGACATGTGTCCTCATCCAATTACACTTCTCCATCTTCTTTTCCAAGCCAATGTGCCACATGTCATCTTATATGTTTAATTTTTTTTTTAATTACAATATCTTTCTTCACTCTTTCATTAAACATTTTATCTTCATCTCCCCTCTTCAATTCAACCTTTTCCTTTTCTTATTTAATTTTAGTTCCCCTCACCTTCTTTTTTACAAAGCTTCATTGTGAATCAAAGTCTAAAACAATAAATTTCTTTAATCATGGTTTTTGTTACACATTACACCCATACTAATTTATTGATATTTCCTCACTCATCTCTCAAGACAATTATCTATGAACAACCCGTGCATTGCACGGGACAGAAGGCTAGTCAATACTAAAGACACACCAGCAATGACACGTGTCATTGCTTAGTGTGTCCATACATATTTTTTTTATTTCCTTGGAGAAAATCTTCTTTTAAATAAAATTTAAATGAGGTTACCAAAAAAAAGTTATCTGAAATGTAAACCTTAATTGTAAAAAATTAATTATTATCCAGATTTTTATCTATATAAATAATTAAAAAAAAAAAAAACAATAACTTCTTTAGGAAAAAATATCGTACAGATTATCAACATAAGATTTTTATTACTTATTTTTGTCAAGTATCTTATCTTGATAATCAATATCTATGTAAAAATATCAATCAATAACTATATAATTTATTGATTGATAACTATTAATTATTATATAATGTATGTATTACCAAAATATAATTTCAAATACATTAATATTTTAATTAGAGTTGAGAAGAAAAGTTACAAGAAATAATATGTTATTGGAATAATGATTAGAATAATATTATTTTAGGTTGGATGGTTTTGAATGAAATAATAGGGTGATCTTATTAATGTGCAAAAAGAAAATTTATTCATAGGGTTAGTACATAGCCTTAAAAATTTTCATTTAGTTCATAAGAAAAATTATACTACTACAATACCACATAGAAATACAAAAAATAATCCTATGCTCAAATGTTTAACTTTAAAGTACATATTTAGCTAATCAATTTTTTCATGAATATGTTTAATTTAGTACATATTTCGATAATTTAGTTCAATACTTTTTTTTGACAATCATACTACTAAAATTAACTAACTAGTAACATAATACTAAAACAAACACCAGGCATGACACGAGTCATTTCCTGGTGCTATTTTTTCTCTCCAATTTTTTATTTTTTACTTCTCATTGTAAAATATACTTATATATTCATTGAATCATTCAATTGTGATTCATTTTCCTAAAAAAAATACATTTGTGAATCACATATTTTTCATATGTTTTATTGTATGATTTTTTTTTTATTATTTTTATATCTACACTATTCCATCTATAACGTAATATTAAACCATACAATAGGAAGAAACAGACTCTATAAATGACTTGTGTGACTTCTTGAAACTGTTTTTTCCTCTAAATTTTTTTTTCAAGATGACATCTACTGCTTATTTTTTTTCACGATGACATCTATTGCTTATAGTAAAAATATTCACCAAACCATTTACTTACCTAAACAAAATTTATATTTGTGATTCACATATTTTCTAAAAACATATTATTCTACTGTCTATTGTTTTGCATATATAAGGAGTATATACTTTAATCCCTAATCCTTATGTAGTAAATTATTCCTTCAAATCTTCAATATATTATATTTGCAGAAACTTTGTAACAAAACTAACAAATAATGTGTTTTTTTAAATAATTGATATTCTCATTGTTTTTTTTATTTGTTATTCATGCATTGTCTATTAATGTTTTTCTTTTTGGGAATCGGCTTACTAATAGCATATTTTTTTGACCATCAATCTTATTCCAATCCATTTTTTTAATTTTTAGTTATTTATGTATCAAAAGCACGGCAAATTATATATGTTGTTCACTATCCCAAATTGTATTAGGGGAATTCTACAGTGGTCATCTTCAAAAATGACCATAGCTATGGTTTAATTTTATTGGTTAATACCTCTTTCATTAAATTGTTGGTCAAACTTACCTTTTCTTATTTTTCTATTTTTAATTCTATTCTATTTTCTGAAAAATACTTTTTTCTTTTTCGAAATTATATTTTATATTTCTGAAATTATTTTTCAAAAAACAGCTTTAATTAAATCCGAAAATTAAATTAAATTAAAAAATAAAAAATTGAAAAATATGTTCTTCATTGTTCTTCGTGTTCTTCATTCTTATTCATTTCATATGGATGAATTTAACCTCTTCTTAATAATCTTTGATCTACAGGGTTAGTTCCGCATCGATTATCATCAAAAATAGGGCCTGATCCAAACATCATATTCGATATTACAAGCTATTAGAATTTCGAGTTTTATCGGCAATGGTATTGGTTAAAAATACTTGAATAATTAGTTTTTACTGTACAAAATCCTTCAATTGATGCGAAATATCCGATTTGATGAAATCGATTTCAATAGTTTTTACGTTTTTCAAGAATCTGGGGTTCGACATGAAATTCTAAGAAGAAACCGAGAACTTTTTTTTTCCGAAAGCTGTTTGATCCAAAAAAACCGCTTATGTTAATCTAACTTTTGTTTATGTACACGTACCTAACACAAATACATATTGGACATTACCTAAATGAAACTAAATGGGTTACGACCATACGTAATATTGGACAATACTAATGAATACAATTGAATGTCATTTAAATGGTACTTATTTTACGCTGAATCTAGCCACATTATCTAAATGAATCTTACATAAATATTCTAAAAACAGATTACGATCTCAATATTTTTTAACTAAAGAAATTTTAGTCAAATATTAGGAAATATCTACATTGTGCGGGGATCTCATCAATATCTTTTCCTAAAATATTATCTTTTGAATTTTGAAATTATCTTTCAAATTTTAATAATCTTTTAAAACATTATCATTAGGTTTTTTTCGCTGAATCATTCTGGCACACTATTCAGCCGCATTGTTTAACAACTTGCAAAATTAAACTTACCTTTGGAACTCAAATCATGGTTAAGAAAGCAGAAGTAAGTATTTTCTTTTTTGAATAATTTTTATTTATGAATGTGTTAGTTTTTATGTTTTGAATGTAGTAATTTAGAGTATTAATTTCATATATATAGGTTTCATGTTATTATTTTTTGAACAAACTATACAGTTTTGATATAAATATGCAATCCTCTATTAATGAATCAAAATTGGATATAGGGTTTATGTTGTAAACAATTTAATTCATATATAATGGTAAAATCCCATCTTGAAATCACTCATGATCTATTCTTTTTCATTGTAGAAAAGTAGTGCACTGGAGAAAGATATTCACTCCAAATTGTCAAAAATTGAGTTAAAATTGGATAAACTCGTAGCCGAAGTTGCTACTATAACACAGAGTATATCAAAGGTTCCAGAATCAACTGATTGTAAGAGTGACAAAGAAGGCGATGCCGCCGGTAAAACTCCGTATCGAAATCGTTCTTATTCTCCTTTCTTAAGCCCTGATGGTGAAATGATGGTTAGCTCACGTGTCTCCACCACTAAACGGAAGCTAGATGTGAATGGCACTGGCGAAAAAGTTGAGGTCGAAGAAAAACACTTTGCAGGATACGATGTTGATTCCTTCGACATTAGAAATATCCGCTTCACTGAGCCACAATTTCCCCCAGGTCTGGAAACACTCAAGGACCTTATTGAGGATGAAGAAATAATAAAGGACAAAAAAAAAAAAGAGAAAGTGAAAAGCCCTGACATCAAAGTGAAAACTCCAAAGTCAAAAGAAATAACAACGCCTGATAACGTCGAATCAGAATCAAACTCGGAGAAGAGGCCACTTAGGAGGCCAAGGCAGAGACAATTGAGTCAAATTATAGATAGCACTGTGATTTTGGAAGAGGTAAATAATTGGTTATCTTGCTATCTAATGTTTGTTATTACATATATAAACTTCAAAGATTACTGTGTATAAAATTTTGCTCCCCATCTACTGTCACAGGTACCTTCATCATCATCAAAGCCAAAAAAGGAGAAGAAAAGTAATGCAAAAGCAAAAGGTGCAAAGGTAATTTCAACCTATATTAATTTGTATATTGGCTACAAACCTTATGTATTGATACTTTGTAAAAGGTATTCACTTATAATGTTATAAGTTATTACACAATCAGTTGCTACTAATATCATAGCCCATTTTAAACCATGTACTATAGCAACCTGTTCATTCAAAAGCAGTAACACGCTCGGCCGAGAATGAAAACCAAACTATCTCTGAAATGGTAAGAAAATTAACAAAACCTTACTTATTTGATCAGTGTTTTGGTGCGAGTTACAACGTTTAACAATAACATCTGTAGGCCAAATCATCAAAATCAAGGAGGCTTAGGAAACGCACGTCGGAAGCAATCACTGAAGAGGTGATATGTTGTTAGTTTCATATTGTTATTGGCAAACACATAAAATCTAATGGGTGATTACCTATAAGAAATGTATATAGTGTTATCTGTGTTCTGAAGTCCTTTGCATCCTCAGGGACAAAGAACTGCGATTGAAGTACATAGTGGTGATGATAATAGGGGTGTGTTGCAGTTACAGGAAGAGTGTTTACAACAACCATTATATCTAAATTATGTATCACAGCTATCACCCTTGGAGAAACAAATATGTATACAGGTTGAGAAAGCGAAAGAATCTGATACATTGTATTGTACAAAAGATGAATCATTGATCAGGTTGTCTGTGGGTGAATCTTGGTGTTTGTATCCAGATATGTGGTTAAGTAATCAGGTATACAAATATTACAAATTCCTAATTAAGTTTGTTTTGGGGAACATGACATTTATTTATTTTCAATTGCAGCTCATAAATGTCTATCTGTATGATATGTTATTGGGGTTAAATGACAAAACTATGCTCATTTTGCCAGCATCATTTCAGGTAATGGCTAAACTTTATGTAGGATTTTTCCAGTACATGGTGTTTATTTTGCATTGTTGATATGATTTCGGATGTATGCTCCTTGTAGACTTTAGTACTGAAGTCAAATCCACGATGCGAACATTACATAACTCCATCCATTCTCAATTACTGTTCCAAAATATATGAAGCTTTTTTAAAGCTTGTGGATCTCAACAAGGTTGAACAGGTTGAAGATATTTGAGTTATGCAATCTAAGTTTTGTCCAACCTAAAATTTTAATGTCTTTGATGATCTGACTGTTCCAAATGTTTTGGTCATCAGATATTCATACCCGTTAGAGAAGCTCATGCGAATCATTGGTTCCTATTGGTATATCATGTCTCTATCACAAAGGTATACATTGTTGATTCACTAGAGATGACTGTGGAACGAAACCGTCTTGCTATGGATATGGTAACTATCTGACTTTGAATGTGGTAACTACCACTAACAAAAGATACCAGATACATTGTCATGTTTTCTGAAATCGAATGTGTTTCTGACTTTGTGATTAGATTAACTTTGCTGCCATTACAATGCGGAGAAATCCCTTGGGTCGATTTTTCAAAAACTCCAAAAGTATTGTATTTGAAGTTTTAGATAATCAGAAACAACCAAACGGGTATATCTCCCATCTTTCCATCTACCTAAATGTTTTGATTATTCTAATCTTTAGCTAATTTAACTACTTTTTGTTATTCAGTCATGATTGTGGAATGTATATCTTGAAATATATCGAGTGTGGTGATATCAGGGCCATGAAGGACATTACCTACACGGTATGGATGAAATTTTACTACTTGTTAAACATAACATTTACTATTATCGCAAATTTTATAACTCCTTTGCTATGTTAATTTATTTTTTTAATTTTTTTTTATTAGACTACATACATGCGTGTTGAACGATTGAAGTACTTGGCAAAGCTTCTTCTTAGCGAACACAATATTGAAAGTACCATCAAGAGTTTGATTGGTCAAAGCTGAAGTGTATAGTCTTAGATTAATTTTTGCAAGTCTCTACCTACTTGTATTCATATTGTAACTTCTACTTTGACAAGTTATTCAATACTTTTATTAGAGCACTGATAATGTCCTGTTTATATATTTGACAGTACATTAGAATTTTATATAATGAATAATGACTTTTTTAACTGTTCGTGAATTGGAAATTTCATTCTTTAATTTGTGGCATTACATTAAATTATCATCTAAAAAAATACAAGTATAAAGCATTAGGAATAACTTATTAATAGGTTATGTCTTGTTAAAGTGACAGGCAATACATAACATAATTTCTATTATAAACCTTGACTTTATAATTTAAAAACAATTTTAGACTCAACAGAATATCAATGTAGTATTAAAGGTAAAGGAAAAAAATTCAATGTTCGCTTATTGAATATGTCCTAATTTATATTTAATAATTATAATATAGAAAATATACGAATGTATATCCTTTCTAATTTCAAAAAAAAAAAATGCAAGTTCACAACAGAAGGTATAAATTATAATTAGGTAATATCCGATTTTCATTATACGCAATTTACAATATAAAATTCAATGTTAGTCTGTTCGAATTGACCTACTTTTTATTCAAGGCATTGTATTGTCGAAAACATAGAATAAAATATCCTTTTTTAAAAACAAAAACTACAATTCATGCAAAAAGGTTATATAATTAATAGGTAATGTCCTAATCCAATTATAAGCAATACATAATACATATTTGGTTATGAATATATGACTTTTTCTACATTAAAAACAAGTTTAAGTTTAATAAAAAATATATGTATAGTGACAAACGTTAAGGAAAAAATTCTAAGTTTGTGTATTGAAATTATCCTACTTTAATTTTAGGCATTGCATTGTCAAAAATATACAATAGTATATCCTTTCTAAAAGTAAAAATTACAAGTTCAAAGACAGATGCATACATTGTTAATAGATGATGTCCAGTTGCAACTATAAGCACTTTTGGATACTACATTTCCAATTATGAACAAAAGATATTTGGAAAACGATGTTTTTAATACTATTTTGCTCATCATTTGGAAAAGATAAATTAAAACACGTATTTGAAATATTTATGCATGCCAAGTTAGTAATTTTAATCCAAGTAAAGCATTTAACACCTTCAAACATACATAAATAACATACAGAATACATAAAGTTAGAAACCATACCTTGTCCATATTATACTAAACAAACCATTAAAAAAAAAAAAAGATAAAAAACAGAAAATAAAGTTGTCCACACATTACACACCAGCCAAAAGTAAATATGTAATATCCTTACTGCCAAACTGATAATGCCAAACTGAAAAAAAAACAGGGGAAACTTCAGCATCTTCACTGATCAGCAACCTCAGCATCACCTTCCTTCACACTTTGTTCTTCTTCAGGTGGAACTTCTTTTGGTTGCTCTTCAGCTTTTTCCTCAGCTTTCTCAATCTCGAGTCTCTCAATCTCCTTTTCAAGCACATCTTCTTGTGCTTTTTCAGTCAATGGCTCTGACTCGATGGCAACATCCTTTGTCGGAGCTTCAATTGATGATGTGACTCGGGAAATGATATACTTAACGCTTTTTGGTTCATCCCCTTCACCCCCCTCTTTCATCAGTATAACCGGAGGGAGACTTCCTTCTACCTCCTCGTCATCATTCTTCCCCGTCTTTTTCTCTGTCACACTCTTTGATTTTTTTTTTGTTTGTTCTTCCACAACTCCAACCTCTCCACTGTCTTTAGACAGTGCTCTCTTCCTCCCCCTCCCTCTTGTTTCAGCCACTTTTTCTTGAACTTCCTTCACATTTTGCGTCTCCCTTCCTTTCGACACTGTCTTCTTTTTTTCAGGTTCCTCTTGAACCTCGTCTTAATCACTTTCTATTTCCTCACTCTCTTCATCAACTGACTCAGTCACGGGCTTTTTCCCCTTGGCTTTTTTTTTGGATTTTTTTTCATCCTCACTCTCATCATCATCTGAAAATGCTTCCGCACCGGTATCATGCTCATCTTCATAATCACTTGCACTTTCCCCTTCTTCTTTTTTTCCTTTCCCCCTACCTTTCTTTCCCAGCTTCGATTCATCAACAGTTTCTTCGCTTCTTGTCGCGTTCAAATCGGCTAGATAATTCCCCAACAACCTCCACATTTCATTCGTGGCTGCACCCCATCTATCAATCTTATCCTGAATTAAGTGAAACCCCCTCTCGATCATCTCTTCAACTTTAGGTCGAGCCTTTCCAACAATTTGTGCTTTTTCAGTGTCAATCACCGCCAATAACTGCATTGCACACAAAAATTAGTGTACAAATAAACAGATTATAAACAAATAGATTATAAACAAACATATTAGGACTTACTTTACTTGTCTGGTACTTATCCTTCAAACCACATATTAAATCATGCAACATCTTCAAGTTCGCATCATTCCAGTCCCTAATCCGAGGTAAATCATATTTCCAAATGCCATACAGTCCATCTTTAGGGGAAAACTCACAAAATAAAGCCTGCAACAACAATAACAATTACACTTTTATTATGGGTTTTATGAGTCATTATTTTCAAATGCAGTACATAAGTCATCCCCTAATTTATATTATGTAAACACATGATATCAGAAAGCATATGATAGAGTATAATTAGAAACAGGTAATTGATAAATTCATCAAGTGTCATTACCTAATATATTGGATACAGGACATTACATCTACATTCAAATTGGTAATCATCAACTACAACATAAGTGTGTACACAACAAACATTTTATACAGTGCACAAGTAATTAATCCTCAAAAACAAATTAAGTAAGTACATGCATATGAGAGTTCCATGCTAGGGTAAAAAATTACAAACATTGTGCTACTGGTAATCAAAATAATGTATCATATGTCGTTTCCTAAATAATAAAAAAGATTACCTTAAAAATTACGACATCAGGTGTGTACACATAGAATTTTTCAAACAGGAATAGGTAACCCCTAAAGATATAGTATGACAATACAATTATACAGAGACAGTATGACTAACAGCAAAATATGATTTTGGTAATCACTAGACTTATCATTTGCCAGCACCTAATTTATAAAATACAGGACATTTCAGTTACATTTTGTATTGTAATCATTAACCTTAATAATTGGTATCACCTAAGTATACATTAGGTGAAACAGAACAAATTTACTTTTTTTAGAGTTGTAAAAAGTAGCTTACCATCATGAACAAGGTACAGCCTCCCAAATGTTCAGGTTTAGACTTGGACTTGAAATCTGATATGGCTATAGCCAAATTATCTAGCAGAAACTTTGCGAAATTCCAATGCTGTATACCATCAACATCGATAACCAGATGAATCCATCCCTTATTTGCCTTTTCCTCCACGCTTGGGCATACAAGGGCATTCAAGACAAAAATCACAAACATCCGCTCAAAATTTGGATCGTCATGCGCAACTTTCTTTAGTTCCGTTGACATGCCTTGCACTTTCAGTTCTGTAAACCTCATAAGTTGTTCATCAACTTCATTCTCAGTATTTAAGTCTACACTGTCAATATCAAAGCCATGATCCTTAAATCCCAAGAGGTACTCAACATGGGAGTTTGTGATCTGTATTTTCTCACCATAAGCCCCTAATGTCTTTGTAGACGGATCAAAGTGGTCTACAACCCACCTGCACATAGTCTTTCTTGTTGTCTTAGTGTTGTAGTGTAACACAAACCCAAACCCCATAGCATCTATTTTATCCTTTTTTTCTCTTGGAAAACCTCTTACTAATGACACAAATTCTTCAAGTTTACACAATGGGATCCAAGGAACCTACATACAAATAATTTTAACACTTTTAACTTTTAAATTACTGATTAGTAATTACATTTACCAACATGAAACCAAAAGCATATAAATTTACCTCTGTTTTTGTTGAGGAACCTCGAGTAGGGAATGGCTTCAAGGTTTTTTCTACAGGTGCCTTTTCAGTAGTAGATGTTGACTTCCTTTTCCTTGAAGACATGTTTGCCTTTACCACTTTTACGAAGTCAAAAATCATTGTCAATTATCATACGAGTAAACTAAAACAGAGTGAAGAAACATATTGCATGTAAATTAAAATGAATTTCATACTTATATTTGTGAATATAACCAATTGCATGTAAATTAAAATTTCTAGAAACGCACAAACAACCCATATTACTTTTGAAGTACACATTTACAATTTATAGTTTTGAAGTAACATTATTTCGAATAGAAGATGCATTTTCCTCAAATAATTTGTAAATCAAAAACGAAGGCAACAAGAGTCATATCCCACCCCAATCGGAATCATTAACACAAAATTGGTTCATAATCTCAGGAAAAAAAAAATTTAAATAAAAAATAACATAAATAAAACAAATTAAAAGAATTACATAAATAAGTAAAACAGAACCAAAAAAAAAAAAAAAAAAAAAAAAAAAAACCAAATGAACCAAAAATCGAACAACTTACAACACAATTAAAGATAAAGGAATCAAATTTTAGCTACACATAAACAAAACAAGTGCATGGTAAATAACTCTAACTTCTACAAATTAAACAAAAAAAAAATTATAAAAAAAATACACAAAAAATAAGATACACATAACACAAAATTCCTTAAAATTTATACAAAAATTAAAGTAAAATCAGTAAATGTGACTTACAATGTTACTTCGTTACTCTTGCCGTTGCCGTTGCCGTCACAATCGTGGCCTTCTTCACCGTCTTCTAGAGGGAAATGTGTATTTCTAGAGGGAAATCTAGAGAGAGAATAAGATATTAATGGAGAGAGATAAAAGGGAGTGAATAGTAACCGACCCTTTTTTAAAATATGAATAAAAGGTCATTTCACAAAAAAGTAAAATCCTTGAAAGTGACGGTTGTAAGTTTTTTTGATTTTTTTTTTTTAAATGTTTGGCTACTGCAAACACGCAACATCCGGAATACACTTTTGTGTATTTGGTAACTTCCTTTTTTTTTTTTTCCTTTTCTTTTTTATCCTGTAAATATCTTGTTGTTATTTTATTTGTTTTTTGACAACATATTTATTTTGGAAACATTAATAACATATTTTTTTAAAAAAGCTTAAGGTAATAAGATATAAATACTTCATATAATACTGTTTTTTTTTTTAAAAAAAACCTTTTTATATAGTACTTTTTTAATTAAACCTATATTTTTAAAACTTTAATAAAAAAATATGTATAATCTTCTAGTGAATCATTGGTAAACAATAACACACATATCAGTCATTGCCAAACAATTTAAATAAAGGTTGAACGAGTACTGCTTTACGGAATAAATATTAAGAACAGATAATTGGGTAATAACATATAAACGTTAATGTTATTGCCAATTATAATTCAATATGAATAAATGTCAATGCCAATAGTGCTATATAAGGTATTCAAACAGTAGATCTATAAAGGTGGCAAAAAATAATGCAATTCTTAAAGTACCAAATACAATAAAACTCAAAGTCTGCAATCACATATAACATCAAAGGTTAATACCCTTTGTTACTTGATTCAAATAAAAACCTATAAAACTCAAAGTCTGCAATTACATATAACAACAAAGGTCAATACCCTTTGTTACTTGATTCAAATAAAAACAGTCTAATTTCTAAAAAAATCATCTAGAATTATAATAAAGACCCTCAACATGTCCGAAGTACTCTTTGTAGATATTAGGGTATGGACGCCTAATCCCACGGTTAGGTCCCCGTTCATATCTGAAGTTAGGTTCATCCATGTGCTTCCATTCCCAATCACCCCTGTAGGGTGTGTCGTGCACAAAGAATGGAATAAGTCTACCCCATTCCTTGCAAGTCAACATGACTTTGGATAGAGTTCTCTCAGACATAAATCCCCAAATTTTTTCTATTAAGTCTTGATTCTTCCATATGCAAATGTCTGCCGGATCAAGAGGTTCAATTTCATGAGAATTGCACAATTGAAAGTATAAACCTCTAGGCAACTGTCTCCTCCACTTAGGGTCAATGGCCATCTCCAAAACCCACTTCACACAAGAGCATTGTGTAGTTTCAGAATGAGGGTATGAACTATCCATCAATTCCTTTTTAAATTGTTCCCTTTCGAATTCCATCCTGTAATAAGTCTGAAAATACGAAAATTAATCAAATGCTCTATAATGGGAAGTCACAATACAATAATTTAACTTAATTACGGGGATATGAACAAAATTACAACATTTTAGTGTAACAAATAATTTCTAGTATCTTTCCCTATTTTAAAGTTTTAATAGAAGTACAATTTTTAATTTAGTAAAGTCAATATTGTGAAAAGATAAAGAAATCAATAATTTCTAGTATCTTTCCCTATTTATACCGATTTCCTCCATTTGAGAAGCGCCTGGGTCCCGTTTTGCTCCTCATTGATGTCGTCATTCTGAAATTTTATTAAAATTTAAAAAATGAACACAATTAATTAATAGATTTAGGGTATAAATTGATTACATAATATATCTTTGTGACTAAAGTGAATACTGATTAAAATAATCATTTAACATTTTAATTTTTTTAAATTCACCCACTTCCAATAAAAAAATACAAGTTAAGTGTAAAAAAAAATAAAGGACATAAACAGTAAATTTGAAACATATAAGTATCACGAAATTATTTGTAATAGGTTGTTTCTATTTTCGTATTTTCGCACTATGTAAACTTCATTCAAAGAATCACCTTTTGGCGCTTTGATATAGATGATGATGATCCCTCGTCTTCATCGCTCTCTAAGGGACGTTTCCCTTTACGATCAACATCCTACCAGACAAAGTATGATTGAAATGATGAACAGTAAACGGAATTCAGAAATAGTAATTGATGGTTTATAATTCAGAAATAGTAACTTACCCCCTCATCGATGGAGTTGTCATGTACATTTGAAATTTCTGTGATTTCAACCATGTTGAAGGAAATAAATGTTTGAGTTTTTTGTTGGAGTGGACTAAGGTTTGGTAGTTTATTTTTGTTTCTATTTTTTTTGGTAAATGGAATTCAGAAATAGTAATTGATGGTTTATAATAACTTCCTTTGTAAAGATGTATGGGTGAAATTAATGGGTAGTTTTTTAAGTTAGTGATGAAATAACTTCCATGTTTGGAGTAGTGGGTTTATTTTTTTTAATTTTTTAAATTTTTATAAATTGTGTAAAAAAATTTAAATATAACTATCCTTTTAAAAAAAAAAATAACGTAATAAACCCTCCAGAAATCCTTAAAGTACCAAATACAATAAAACTCAAAGTTTGCAATCACATATAAAATCAAAGGTCAATACCCTTTATTACTTGATTCAAATAAAAACCTATAAAACTCAAAGTCTGAAATCACATATATAAACAAAGGTCAATACCCTTTGTTACTTGATTCAAATAAAAACCTCAACAACCTGTTCAAACACCTTAAAACAGTCTTATTTCTAAAAAAGAAAACAAACTATGGCATCTAAAAATCCGTATTTGGGTCCCAATCAAATATGGTGGGAAACTTCTCAATTGCACTGACTTCATAACAATCGGTCGCGTTTGCTGCATCGCCAGTATTGTATGTCCTGGGCAGGAAGTTTCTCAAGAGCTCAACGAAACCACCATTTTTTACGGGTGACGGGTTTGTTTCTGATGTTGCTGCAGCATTACTAACCACGTGAGTGATATCATGAACATCACGACCAATAACAAGAGCCCCCTGGACGTTATTTTCATTCCCAGTAGTTTTGACTTCGCTTTTTTTGGGTCTGCCCCTGCTTTTTCCTTTCTTAACCTTTTGGTCTTTTATGATGTCCTTCTCCTTGGGATTTATTTTCTCATTTTCTATTTCCAAGAGCATTTTCGCTATCTTGTCTCTCACCCAAGTTGATCGATCATATGATGAAGAAACCATTCTACAAAGCTGTGCACTTAATCCAGTTAGGAATGCATACCGTCCATTTGCTGATGCCTGGTCGTTTCTCTTCTGAAAATCGTGATCCTTGAATGTGTTTTGCAGATGCACCTTGGCTCTGATTGTCCACCTGCGAAGAATACAGCCAGATGGTATCTCAACCATTCCAGTGAACTTCATTACAGCAAACATATGTCGACATGGTAACCCAACAGAGTTGTACTTCATACAACAACAAACCATTTGCTGTAGTTTCTTGTTGTAACACACAACATAATTGCAATCTTTGTTCACACAGTCGTTTAGCCAAAAAGTGGTTGAAGCCCCATCACGATGTCCTTTTTCTTCCTTAGTCTTGGTCACAATGTGTCCTGATTCAAAACTTAGTTCCTTCAAAAACAAATCGTACACGTTCCTTGTGTAGGTTCGTGCTGCTTGTGTCTTTATCTCAGGTAACACCCCAATAATTACAGGAAATGTATGTGTAGAGATGTAATCATCTCTATCTTCTTCAAAACGTATATGCTCAAGAACTTGGTCATACAACTCCACAAAACGGTACAACATTATTTTTGAAGTTATGACCGTTTTCAGTGTACTATTCATGGACTCACATCTTTGAGTGCTTCTCATGCCTGCGTACAAATGTGTATTAACCAATATTGTAATCAACAAAATCACATATATGTACAATTAAAGAATTAGAAAAACACTTGGGTTTACTAATGATTTCATACGCAAATATTAATCATACAACCTTTATGTAATGACACATTACCGTACTGTAGATTACAATCTGATAGATGCAATTAATATTTGTTGACGTATTAGTATATATATGACCAAAGTGTTAATTGGGTAATATAGGTAATCATCAAACACAAGTTAAACATAATAAGCGATATTAAATTATAATATGTAATGATCGTTAAATGAATGTGTTATTACCTAAAATACTTATTATACTTTCCTGCTTAATTAGCGTTACTAAATTAGAATTTGTAATTGTCGTAAACTATATGTGGTATTACCTAAATTATGTAATATACTTACTTGCATAATAAGCGATAATAAATCATTATATGTAATGGTCGTGAAACGTATGTGATATTACATAAAATACTTAATATACTTACCTGCATAAAATTGACCCACCATAAAAGCCTCCGCCCATTTTGTCCTGTCAGTGTACAGATCTTGTGCCCACTTTTTATCTCTCACTGCTTCGTATGCTTTCATTAAGTCTTCCCAAGCCTCTTCAAACTCAGCTGGTGTACGAGCACCGTCTACACATTTCATAAAACCACTGCAAAACCGTTTGTTTGTGTGTCCTTTGATGTTGCGCATAAGATGCCACAGACATAACCTATGATGTGCATGTGGGAAAACCTCCTTAATAGCTGCAGCCGTGGACTTGTCCCCATCTGTGATAATAGTATATGGAGCAACATTGCCACCGGCCTCTTTCAATTGTTTTAGCACCCATATGTATGTGTCTATTTTTTCGTTTGCAATCAACGCAACACCTAAGGGTACGGTCTTCCTATGATGATTTACTCCAACGACAACAACGAATGGTTTCTGGTATGCGTTGACTTTGTAAGTAGTGTCAAACGCTATTACCTTACCAAAAGCCTTGTAATATGCTTGGCATATTCCATCACACCAAAACATTTTGTCTATCCCATCATAGTCATCTCGTGTGTATCTAAGGAAAAACGAAGGGTCTGAGGCTGTTTTTCCAAGTAAATAAGCCAACACAGTTTCTGTATCTCCGTCCTTTATTTCTTCTCTTTTGAACTTCTCACAGGTGTTGTACAAGTCTTTCTTTAGGAATCCAACTTCACGTATTCCTCCAGCACTTTGTGCCAAATTCCTCATTGTGATGGACGGTTTCACTCCAGAGTTCATTAATGCTTTGATACGAAACTTATCACCTTCGGTGACTTCTCTATGGCTCCTGTCACACATTTAAATACATAATAAATTATAAATAATTTAAATTAGGACACATGTGATAACAATTTTTTTAGGGTTTAACATATATTCAAAACTGACCTTTCGAAATACATCTGATTCATAGGAATCAGGTCATGCCCATTGTGCTCAGGTACAAAATCCTTCACGTACCATGAATCGGATCTGTGATCCCATTTGAAACTGATTGATGCATTGCAACCGCAGCGTGTTACTGCCTTTTCCTTACGCTTCCTATCAGGTCTATTCAAATGCTTTGCTTCTCGAAACCCTTCCCTATTACACCAGAGCTTTTGGGATGTTGGATGACCGTCAATTTTGCTTGTTGTTGTATGTTTGCGACGAATTCCAAACCCTTTGACCTTAGCGTACATCCTATAGAATTGAATGCACGTGCGGTGACTTCTAAATGACAGTTGTTTCATTTCTGCTAAAGTAAAGTCTTCTAGCTTCCTTCCAAGTTTTTCCCAAACGTCAAGGTCTAGAAAACTTGCAGGAATCTCATCAGTGTCGGTGTCCGTGTCAACATCACTTTCATCTCCGTTGTCATTGTCCTGTATGAATTGACATATTTAGAAACTTTAGTTTATATGTAATGTCCCATTGAATTACATGTAATACCACTAAATTAACCAAGTACCTCTCCATGATCTACAGTTTCCTCTTGATTTTTAAGCTTGTCATATGAGACATGTCACAAAAGCATTTAATAAGAATAAATCATTCTATTTTTTAAATTAATTAAAAATAATATTAATTGAATTTATTTAACAATTAAACATTGGGAAAATGTTGTAATGTCACAAACCTCAGATTCAAAGCAATCGGCTTGGTCTTGATTATTAGTCTCTATAACAACAACTTCTTCTCCTCCAGTCTCCATTTTTTTCTGATAACACAAACCGTTTAGATGAAATGTAAAATATTTTCTGATGAAACAAAGGAAAAAAGAATATATTTATAGATGACCATATTAAAATAGTTTACAATTTTAAATTATTTTAAAAAGATTGTTACAAAATCTTTAGTTCGATAAGTCATGGGAATAAAGATATGGATGAACATAATTACTTTATTATTCGCAGCATTACTCCTAAAATATCGCATGTTATGGAAACTTCCCAGTTGTGGTACCTAATTATAATTAGGATATATTTTATTTTAACAAAAAAATAAAAAACTGCTTGAGAAGTCATGATAACTCCTTTATTATGATTGATCATACTTACCTTAAATTTAGGATTGCATATTTTTTAAATTTTAAAATTATTAAAAACGGTTTGATGAGTCGTAACTCCTTAATTATCGCAGAATAAAAACTAATCACAATCCAATACGTATCAAAAACTTCCTAAAACAGTCAACGCTAAGAAATCCTTGCTTGATATTTATGATACATGTGACACATAATTTTAGGTAATAACACATGTATACTTTTAATATCAATTATGTTGTATTTAAAATTACATAAATAGATAAACTATGTTACACATTATTTTTGGTAACTACATATTTAAACGAAGGTCATCACCAAATATACATATATATGGAATTTAAAAATAGAATAAAAGATGTGAAATTACACAGATACATTATTTCTTTGGATTATGACTCCTAATATATCGCATATTATAGTGATAACCTTCGTAGTCAATTTTGTTTTTTTTTTGGCTTTTTATTTTATTTTTTAATTTTTTTTTCTAAAATGAAGATAGCCATCTTAGATTTAAGTCACGCAAAAGATTTAAAATTTTAATGTATCTTAAAAAAGGTTGGATAAGTCATAACTCCTTTATTCGGAATGATCGCAAAATAAGAAATAATCACATTCCAATGCTAAGAAATATATATATATATATATATATATATATATATATATATATATATATATATATATATATATATATATATATATAAATACTGTGTTTCCATGTTATTTTTAGTATTTGATAATACTTACTGTTATTAGATTTTGAAGTTGATTGATATGAAGGAAAAAATATTATTTTTATTGTAAGTGTTATACGTATGATTGACAAAGTGGTAATTGTCTGGTCATGAATCAACAAATTATTAAACATGTGACACAAAAACTTAGTTAATAACACATATACACTTTTGTTATCAACTATGTTGTATTTCAAAATAAATAAAAAAAATAACTATGTTACATGGTTTATTTGGTAATACATATAATAACAAAGGTCATCACCAAATATACATATATATGGAATTTAAAAATAGAATAAAAGATATGGAATTACACAGATACATTATTTCTTTGGATTATGACTCTGAATCTGTCGCATGTTATAGTGATAACCTTCGTAGTTTTTTAGGATTGATAGTAACTCCTTTATTATGATTGATCATACTTACCTTAAATTTAGGATTGCATATTTTTAATATTTTAAAATTATTAAAAACGGTTTGATGAGTCGTAACTCCTTAATTATCGCAGAATAAGAACTAATCACATTCCACTACGTATCAAAAACTTACTCAAACAGTCAATGCTAATTATTTAGTGCCTATAATTACGTTGCAAACTATTCTATTACTCTTTTGCATACCTTAGTAGTTATACATCCCCTTTTTTAATTGTGTGAGGATATATCTTTGCCTAATTTAGTTATTTTCGGGTATTATCATCTTCAGTAAAAAAAAGTTCTTTTCATAGAATAAATTTTAAGATTAAACAAGGTGTAAATTATTTCGAAAATATCACCATTAGTGATTTTAAGTTAAGTATTCCATTACTTTTTTGCATACCTTATTTGATTTAAATCTCAGCACATTTTAATTAAAGTATTGTTTTTTTTTAGGCAGGAATAGTATAATAACTTAAGTAAGTATAAACTTTCTTTCCAAATAAAAATATAAACTAAAAATTCACCTATGCATAATATATAGCAACGACAATAAAACAAAGCAAAAACCCTAATGGTGTTATTCGAAATTAAGTAAACTCATCATTAAATTAAAAACATAATAATATAAACGTTACTTATTACAATTAAAAACATCTAGTCATCCAACGTAAGATCAATAAAATCAATAAATACGGTTATCTTGGGAACTTTATCAGTACGTTTGGTGAACCAATTTAGAGTCCATGTTTCTTCATTTAAAACAATATCATAACGCGTCTGCGCAATCTCAAGAACACGCTTTCCATTCTCATTCAACGGTAACTTGTTGAACATGTATTGCTCTTTGTAATAGGAGTTCAGCTCGAGCCGAAAGATGTATTTAAGAAACTCTGACACGGTTACATCATCAATCAAAGACTCGGCTTGTGTCACACCACAAACGACGATTAATCTTTTCATAAATATGCGAATTTCGATTAAATCTTTTGCATGACTTACATCATCACCAAACATTCCGGGAAGAGGCCCATCATCCGGATTGTCATCGTAGGGCAATCCTTTAAACATACGATACACCGTAACTTCATCGGCAATAACCATTTCTAATGTAGGTAATTGCCCACAAGCATGCAATATGTCGCTTACCTTTTTTTCTCCAATACAATAAAGTAAATGAGTTATAAATAACCTAAAATCAAATATGTCAAACTCATGATCAAAGACTGCTTCTGGACTAGGAGGCATTTCAGATGAAATTGAAATTAAGATGAAAAATTTGTAGTCTTCACTAATAGGGTAAATGATAGAGAGTGAATAATTGTGCTGCTTTCAATCGGTGATTTAGCTACGAATATAAAGCGCAAAATTGGCGCCAAAATGTTTGATTTTCATACCAAATGTTGGCTCCAAAATGTGCATTCCAATATCCCTTTAGAGATTATATAGTTCTATATTAAATTGTATTTTGTTAAACAGGAATAAATCCTTGCATATATAACTCCTTGTATTTTATTAAAGATATGGAATTATGAAATAATATATATGGAATTACACATTTACCTAATTTATTCTGAGCATAAATCCATGTATTTTATTAAAGATATGGAATTACGAAATAATATATATGGAATTACACATTTACCTAATTTATTCTGAACATATATAACTCCTAATATATCGCATGTATGGAACTTTCATAGTTTTCGTTAACTTAAAATAGAAAATTTCATTATAGAACCAAAAACTTGTTAAGTCAAAGCTCCTTAATTTGATAAGTACTGACGGTTGCCAAAAAAAATTTGATAAGTAATGACTCATTAATTTTCGGATCACAAGAAATTACTAACTTAATTAAATAAAAGATAATAATAACAATTAGATGATATATGTGACACATAGCTTTAAGTAATAACACATTAAGACTTTGGTCATCACCATTATTATTGAAACTAATAAAATTACATAAGCATTGAAACCCTAATGAAATAAAAAATTACAAATAATTTAAAAAGGTAATTACGATATAAAAGAACATCTAATCCTCCGACGTAAGATCAACAAAGTCAATAAATTTTGTTATCTTGGGGACTTTTTCAGGACGCTTAGTGAACTTTAAAGGTGACCATGTTTCTTCATTTGACACCAAATCTTCAAGCGTTTCAGCAACTTCAAGAACACGCTTTCCGTTCTCATTCAATGGCATGTATTCGAACATAAAATTTTCTCTATAGTAGGAATTGCGTTCAAGATGAATTTTTTTTTTAAGAAATTCTGGCTGACCGACAATCAAATGCTCGGTTTGTGTTATACCACATGAAACAATTAGTCTTTTCATAAAAATTCTAAATTGAATAAAATCTCTGGCTTGGCTGACGGCATCACCTAGTATTCCTGGAGGAGGCCCACCAACCGGATTGTCATCGTATGGCAACCCGTTGTCCATACGATAGACCGTAACTTCATCGGCAAAAACCATTTCAACAGTAGGTATTTGCCCACAAGCATGCAATGTGTCCCTAACTTTTTTTTCCCCAATACTATACAGTAAGTGGGAAATGAATAAACTAAAATGAATAATGTCAAACAAATGATCAAATACTGCATCAGGATTAGGAGCCATTTGTGAATAAGATGAAAAGTCAAGGGGTTTAAAAATCCAAATTTAAAGCGTGGGAAGAAATTTTTAACGATAATTCAATTGCGTGATGATGATACTTTAATTTGGTTATTTAGCTATGAATATATAGCATTCAAATGGCGCCAAAAAGCACGCATGTTCCCACCAAAATTTGGCGCCATAGTGTTAACAATAACTTCCCTCTAAGCATGAATTAGTCAAATATTAGATTGATATGAAATAAAATTGAATTTCCTTAATTTACTAATAACCGATTTTCAAAACTGATATTACAAATACAGAATAAATTCACATTATAATTTTGTAAACAATATTTTTCCTTATTTCATTCTGTATCTTTTTTTTACTAATCAATTAGTTTATATATGTCAAAAATCTACTTTTTAATTTTTTCAGTATTAATTTGTAGTTAGTATTAATTTATAATATATTTGGTAATCACCGATATAATTTAACTTGAAATACAATTAATAACGCATGATAATGTTGTATATCTAAATCATTAATATCCTGAAATAGAACTGTACAGTCAAAACAATATTGTATTAAATACGTTATGAAATGACGAATTTCATCTTATGTTATAACCTATTAATTTTGCCAAATTGTGTTGTGGGTTATCTGGTGTATTTTATTAATTATTAATATATAGGAATTCATGTTTGTTTTAATCTTTCAATTTTATATTAAAGGCAAAAAAAAACTGAATTAAAAGTTTAAATATGATCAGTTATTTGTTTTTTCTTTTTCTTTTTTTTTTCTTTTTTTTTTTGTGTATTAACAATTTACTTTACTGACTATTACTTTTTCAATTTTTTTCTATACGATGCATTCAGTTTTAAGTCAAAGAAATATAATATTGAATCACGTAATATATGGAATAAATCGGTTAACACATAGTGGCGCCAACAAAATGTGTTAAATTTTTCATTTTGGCGCCATTTTAATGTTTTATATACATTGTGAAATCTCCAATTTAAAGCATTACAATTAGTCACTCGCAATCATTTTCTCTCTTACTGAATTCCTCAAAAATTTCTCTTTATCATTTAATTTTTTTTTTAAGAAATGCCTCCGAGTCCGGAAGCAATCTTTGATCATGAATTTGACATATTTGATTTTAGGGTATTTATCACTCATTTACTGTATTGTATTGGGGAAAAAAAAGATAAGTGACATATTGCTTGCATGTGGGCAATTACCAACCGTTGAAATGCTTGTTGCCGATGAAATTACGGTGTATCGTATGGATAACGGAATGCCCTACGATGACAACCCAGATGATGGGCCTCTTCCCGGAATATTTGGTGATGATATTAGTCATGCAAAAGATTTAATCGAATTCCGGATATTTATGAAATGACTAATCATCGTTTGTGGTATTACCCAAGCCAAGTCTTTAATTAATGATATTGCTGTTTCAAAATTTCTTAAAAATATATTCCGACTCGAGCTAAACTCTTACTACAAAGAGCAGTACATGTTCAACAAGTTGCCATTGAATGAGAATGGGAAACGTGTTCTTGAGGTGGCAGAAACGCTATATGATATTGTGTTAAACGAAGATACATGGTCGGTAGATTCCTTCGTCAAACGTCCAGAAAAAATCCCCAAGATAACAAAATATATTGATTTTGTAGATCTTACATTGGAGGAGTAGCTATTATTAATCACATTAATTATCGTTTAGTTTGTTATGTTTTTATTTGGTAATGAGTCTTTTTATTTGCAGTTAAACCTATTATGTTTTTTTATGGTTTATGTTCTTAATATATTCAATAAAACGATATTTCTTTACACTCCATCTTAATTGGTGCTGTTATATTATGATATAGGTGATTACCTTATTAGTTTAAGTCAATTTTGTCTTCTTTTTTTCTTAATATTATTTTGAACATTTTTTATGTTGTGATCTAATAATGATTCTAATTTAATAAAAAAAAATAACAACGGAAAATAAAAAATTTCTTCAAAATTGTTTTCAATGAAATAATTACAATTACAGTAGTTATCCCTTAAAGTGTGCCATGTATCACTAAATTAGGCGATAAATAAGGAGTACATTATCATCTATTTTTTTTTAGAGATTTTATTTTTCAATTAAGTTAAAGTAAATAATCTAGCAGTTATATAAATTAAGTTGATTATATTGCTAACTATATATTACAGAATTTCTTCCCAAATTCATATGTAAAATGTTGTACCTTATCCTTTGATAAAATATTAAAAGATCATATCTCAAAATATAATTATGGCAAACATGAATAGTAAAGGTGAATCAAATTAGAAAAACAGCAATATAGTTAATGATGTTATTTTCTGTATATATTTCGAATATCATATTGTTTTAAAAAGGTAATAAGATATAATCATAAAATCGGTAAATCAGATAATTACTTGTAAAGGATTTTTTTTAAATATCCTTATAATATATTTATGTACATGTTTAGTATTTTTTTTTCTTTATTGGGTATACACTATTGGCCGTAAATATAGACGCTCATTATGGTTAATGAATACAATGACCATTTATAATTATAGTACGCACATAATATATAAAATGTCTTTTTTTTTTTTTTTTTGACCGGCATAATAGTTACTTTTATGTTTATACCATGATAAAGAAAAAGTGAAATCATCCCAGCAGATGCATAGATTTTGATCCAAGATAATAGGTTGGAATTTTGTTGGAATTTTTAAACATTTAATAATTGGTTAAAAAGATAATAGGTATTGACATAACCACTTGTAAGTTAATCCATATAATCCATGTTGAATATTCAAAGATGAACGATTACCCTTACAAACACATTCATATTACAAATAATTGGTGTTGATATACATTTAAATAGGTGATTACCTTTAACAGTTGATTTATTATTTATCGTAGTAAAATAATGTACGTTTTTGTATTTTCACCGGATAATAATTCTAATTTAATAACAACAAATAACAGTGGAATAAAAAAAGAGTTCGTTAATATTCTTTTCATTGAAAAGAAATACAAGTATCATAGTTATTTCTTAAAGTGTGACATGTATCACTAAATTAGGCGAAAATTTAGGAGTACATCATCATACATTTTATTTGAGATAATTTATATTTTATATTTCAATTTATTTACTATAAATGATCTAGCAGTTATATTAATTTATTTTTTTTTTGACAAGAGCAGTTGTATAAATTTAGTTGGTTACATTGATCATTATATTTTGAAGGATTGTCTTCCCAAATTAATACTCTAAACTTTTGGTGATATAATAAAAAGTCATATCTCACATTAAAATTAAAATATAGCGGAATCAAATACGAAAATCAACATTGAAGATCATGATGTTAGTTTTATTTATTACGTATTATAGTTTCTTTGAAAAGGTAATAATAATAAATCGTGAAAGCTTTTTGTTAATAATAATATAACAAAAAAGGTAATAAATAAAAAAAGAGATGACATTAGCAATTTCAGTAATGACAATAAAATGCATAACTCATTTCATATTGATAAGATAGTACAACTTCATATAAGAAAATTACATTACACATTGCACATAAATAAGATATTATAACTTCATATACGACACTTACTTTTTAGACATTATATTAATAATAAAAAGTCATAGTAAGGCTAAAACATCTACTTGTAACGTAAATGTTGTAAGTTCATGAGTTTGACGTAATCAGGCTTTGGCCTATTGATCTTTTAACTCCATCACAGTCTTTAATCCGCCTATATACAAGGCCTTTTTGCATTAATGTATCACAGTCTTGTTCACAGTTTTTTTTTCCTTTTTTTTGGATGAGGGAGAATGTAGTAAAAGGTTTTTTTTTTCCTGCAAAAATAGAGGGAAAAATAAATAACTGCCCAAAAAAAATAGATATATAAAATAAAATAAAATAGAAAAACTGTCAACTTTTTTTTTGAATAAACTGTTAGCTATTTAATTATTTTATTTATAATTATTAACGTTTTATAATGTTTTATTTTATTAAAAAAAAATAACTACGTGTTTGATAGCAACTATTCTCAAAATTGTAGGTAATAATTGCTAGTATTCTACATATATTAAATAAAAATTAAAATAGTTCATTGACGACAATGGTAATTTTATATATTAGAGTTATTGACATTGTTTTTTTGCTATATTAAACATTGAAAGTGTAGAATAATTATGTCATATATTCTGTACTAGATACTACATAATGGCATATTTCCTCAAGTTGTTAAATCTGGTGGTTGATTACTTATAGTAAAAAAAAGATTCCTTTTCAAAATTTAACAACTTTTTTTGGTTGATCAAAGATTTTCATAATTGAGTGCATCAGTTTAGACAAGGAACTTTTTTAGGTTGATCAAAGATTTTCATAATTGAGTGCATCAGTTTAGACAAGGAAAAAGATATAAATACAATTGCAATACGTGACATCATTACAAGTAACAAAAAACAATGACATGACCACTTATGTACGTACATAAGTCTCCTTAACTAATTATTGAATGCTTTGTAGTCCATGTAATCCATACTTTGTATATACTATGAGTATTAATGTTACTGGTGTAGTCAAGTATTTGCATACTTAAAAAAAAAAAAACAAAAAAAAAAAGGTAAAACCTAATTTAAATTACCAGATTTATTATTGTGTGGTCTTTATGTATTTACCAATATTATTATTAACAATTCCCCAAATCAGATAAAGAATTAGAAATGGAATCGGATTGCAGTATAAAGGTTTTTGACTTATAATTTAGTATGATATTACCAATTGATGATGTAAAGTATAGGAAATACAATTTAGCATTGTCACATTATTTTTTTAGTTAGCATTGTCACATTATTACAACCTCAATTAGATTTTTGTTACATCTTCCATAAATATAATTATATGTAAAAATTTGTTAAAATATTAATTTAAAGTCATCATTATCACATCCACCAAAACACTCCATCTTACCCCAACCACATATACACACCTCGGTATGAGGGAAAAAATTTATTGAAAAAAAGGAAAAAAAAAAAAAACAAAAGAAAACCGTCAAAATTTAAAACAAAAGGTGAAAAAGTATATTTCCCCTAAACCGCCATTCACAATCCCCAATTTTACATAAACCACTCCTCTCAACTAAAATCTCTCCATCTTCACCATTCACATAATCACATTCAACCTTCTCCAAACTCTATCACAAGGTATGTAAATTCTATTTTAGTGTTATTCATGTTTTTAATTTTGTTAATTATTGCATTGACATAATTTACGGCATGATTATACCTAATTGCCAAAATTACTGACAAAATTTAGTGAAAAAATGCGTAGTACCACATTTTGTGAATTGTTGTATAGGTTTATAAGAATTGCCGCCATTAATATGCTCTTGAAATAATGCATGAATTGTGCAAAAAAGATTTCTTTTTTGTTTAGAATTCGATTCCGTGGTTTTACAGTGCATGAATTAACTCTGTTTTTTTTTTCCTTTAAATTTTCTTTTTTTTTTTTGTTTTTTTTTTTGGTTCCAATTATAGGTTACTTTTGTAGTTCATTTTTTTAATTGCGTTAGTGAAATTTGTCATGTCGATTGAAAAAATTAGTGCCCAAATTTATCACTTTAAAAATAAATAAACTGAATGTGTGCAAGTCCAAATGTGCATTTTTATTTTAATTTTCTTATGCTAAGTGTTTCTCAATTTAGAAAAAAAGGCTTAATATGTTGTTGCTTCTGCTGTATTTCCAACAAAAAGTGTATTATATGGTCTTGCACTTGACAGTATATGTACTCTACATGTCTGGAAAGTCAAAAATGTAGTTTCTTGACTTGAAACATTATATTTTGGGTATATTCATCTCATGTTTTTGTTGGAGATGACCTTTTGGTATTATGGTGATTACTAGTCTATTGACCTCTTAATGTTTGCATCTTGGTATAAATTACAAGATATAGACATCTTATGTTTTTTGGGAATAACCATAAGTAATGTTGTTGGTGCATACCTGTAATTCTTTATAAGTAATGTCAGGGTATATATATATTCCATTTGTGTTGGCAATGACCTTTATATATGTTGGTGAATACCTGTAGTTACATATAAAAGAAATTTCAGGATAAAATCATTTTTTGTTTTTGTTGCTAATGAACTTTATGTATGTTGGTGCATACCTGTTATTCTTCAGAAGTAATGTCAGGGCATGTACATCTTATGTTTGTGTTGGCAATAACCTTTATGTATGTTGGTGAATACCTGTAATTATTCAAAACAATTTCCATATCTTTTTTGGGAATGACCATAAGTAATGTTGTTGGTGCGTACCTGTAATTCTTTATAAGTAATGTCAGGTTATATAAATTATGTTTATGTAGGAAATGACCTTTATATATGTTGGTGAATACCTGTCTTTACATATAAAAGAAATTTCAGAACAAATACATCTTATGTTTTGTTGGTAATGACCTTTATATATGTTGGTGCATACTTATTATTCTTCAGAAGTAATGTCAGGGCATGTACCTCTTATGTTTGTGTTGGCATTAACATTTATGTACATTGGTGAATACCTGTCGTTATATTAAAAAATTTCAAGATATATACATCTTATGTTTATGCTTGGTATGATCAGTTTATTATCTTTGGCCCTTTCTGTTATTCCTATATGTGTTTTGTTTTTCCCTATGCTACATGTATTTATTATTTCAGTTTTTTCAGTAAAATGGCTAGAGTGAAGCAAGCAGCAAGGCGACAGACCCGTCGTAGAAGAGGGGAACATACAATCATAGGCATTCAACCAACTAATTCTCCAGCCACAAGGTCAAGAAGGCAAGCTTCAGCCGCTACTACCCCACCTTCTCCTGCTGCAGAGGGTAGTAGCAGAGATCAAACATCAATTAATGATGGAAGGTTCAAGTCCCCCTTGTACCGTGCATTGTACTTTAAGACGTTCGCGAAACGAAAAATCTGTGAAGGGAAACATGTAGACTTTGACTCCCTTGACAAAGCCCATGCTACTTTTTTAAGAAACTGGTTTAAACACCAAGGATGGGACAAGTTGCTCTCAGTAAGTTACCCCATGTACCCTGATCTTGTTCGACAGTTCTACACCCACTTCGATCATGCAAACAAACAAGAAGGAGTAATATACACTTGGGTGAAGGGGAAGGAGATAAAGTTGGATGAAGCTACCTTGAGCAGTATCTTGAAGATTCCCAAACAAGGGGTGCAAGTTAAGCTCCCGGGGAAAAAATGGAGTACACAGCCTGAATTTGATGTTGAAAGATGCCTCAATCTTGTGCTAATGGAAGATGAATCTGGCAGAGATCAAAAGCCAGAAGTGTATGAACTGCAGCTACAAGTCCGTCTGTTGCACTTGATTCTCTTCAGGTCCTTTCTTATGCGAAAGGGGAGACTGTCCTCGATAACATACCTCGACATGTTGGTCATGTACTTTGTCCTCGACGATGTCAAAATGAATATGCCAAGGATGATGATAGATTACATGATTGTTGTTCAAAAGGGGACAAAGGAAGGGTTGTTCCTTCCTTATGGTATGTGGTTGACCAAGGTGTTTGAGAGATTTGAGGTTGATTTATCTGATGAAGTAATTGATGTACCAAAACAACCATTCAGCGCAAGTACAATTCATAATGCTTTGGGTTACGTATATGATGTCGACAATGAAAGGTGGATAGATAAAGAGGTACCGCGTGCTCGAAAGCGGAAGCGTGCAGCAGAGGAAGAAGTACAAGATGATTTTGCTGAAGATGGTAAGGGAAACCGTTACGCGGCATCCTTTGAAGCTATCATGCGTGAGAGCATGACTGTGCAAGAAATGCTTAAGCGCATGAGGCCGGAAATCTTCACCGATGCTGTTATGCTTGAGGTCCAAGAGACTGTACAGTCTCGAATAGATGCCCTTAATGACAAATCAGGTATTTATTCTGTCTTTATGCTTCATTTTCTGTTGAATTCATGGCATTGTTAACTTTAATTCCATGTGTAATTACATTATATGCTGTTGTATGTAGCCAATTATATATTGTGATGTTAAGGTTTTCTCTCATTTGTCATTGGCATTATACTATATCATAAAGGGTTATAACCTATAATGATGAATGCATGTTACAAAAAATATTGTTAAGTCATGGGTAATGACTAACTATATGTCAAGTTATTGTCTTTTTAAATTCCCATTATGCTTCATTTTCTATGGATACGTCACATATTGATGACTTTAAATTCATCTACAATCCTATATGTAACAACATTATATGTTTTATAACAAATGCCTATTATGTTTGTGATCAGGATGTCCTCTGTTTTGTCGTTGGTGATTACTTGTTTTTAAAAATTAATTATATTGATGAATGCATGATATGAATTCTATTTTTAATTAGAACAGGTAATAAACAAATAATATTCTGGATATTACCTGTTATATTTGGATGTGAATTACAAGTCCAGTGTTATTCTGGTATATTTTTTACCTTAATTGACTTATTCATAAATGACCTTATACATAGTGTCCTCTGTAAAATATGTTTTGACAAACCTATTTTTTCATTCATATAATTGAACAAGTGCATTTAGAAGTGTACTTATATTGCTGAATTCTACATAACAAATCTCTTTTTCTATAATCATAGGTAACAACCTTTTCAATTTAGTGTTAATACATAATACAGTTTACAGTATCAATTACAGACAATTAACACATTTAAATTTGTTTTTTGCTTGGGAAGATGAAGACGATGCTGATGATGATGAAGGTTATGTTTCGGGAGGCAAATCTAAGACAGTGCAGGATCCTTCTGATGATCCAGGTTATGCTTCGGGAATGGAGACCTTCAATGATACTTAGGCTTGGTCTATGTATCTATGTATGCTGTTGATTTATATACTCTAATCCTTATGTTTCTGTTTTATCAACTGTGATATTAAGACATTGTTAGTGGATAATTTTTTGTTGTTTACTGTCATGTATTTTTGCCCAATGTGGCGAAACTGTAATGGTAGCGTGTCACATATTTAGTATTTGTAATGTATGGTATCTTTGAACTTCGACTTATTTAGTATTTGTAATGTATGGTTTGTTTGAACTTCGACTTTCTACGAAACAAATTTCTAAATTACTTTATGTTCTTACCTTCAATTCTGAATTAAACATGACTTTATTTTCACAATCTTTACAATATTAAGGGGTATATTTGTTAAGGGGATTATTAAAGGGTCTAATTTTGTCAAGGGGATTATTCTAAGTGTTACAATTGGAAACATATCAATTGATTTCCCCATTTTATGTGAACTTAGTTAGGATATGTAAATATTCAATTATATCTAAAACTATGTTAGGCTAGTAATAATACAAGTACTAATTAGACTATGTTAGCCATATTTTTAAAAAAATTATCATGAAATTGACAGAGCAAATAAATTTTTTAAAATTCCTATTAAATGAGGAAACATGCTTTTGAATTCAAAAATGTTTGTAATTATCAAAATTGAATTTGAATTGATGTATGTAATGGTAATTTTTTTCTAAATTGTAACTTAAATATAAAAAAATAAACAAAACATATAATATTTTTGAACTAAACAAATCTTAAACAAGTGATTCTGCATTGCATTTTATAATTCTAATAATTTAAATAACCGCAAACATTGCCCATGAAATAATCAGTGCAAACAAAGTCATAGATGTGTATGCAATATATCTGTTCTTCTCCATGTTTGATTGACATATTTGACTTTTCAATTCGGATATTTGCTCCTGAAACTGTGACTTTTTAAGCTTCAATTTGGTGAGCTTCATAGTTAGAGATTCAACCTCTTTCTCGGTTGCATCCAATCTCTTTATTATCATCTCACACTCGACGCACCCACCGACACCATCATACAACCATTTGAAAAATCCACAATCAGCCTCCTGCAAATTGTAAAAATTAAATAAACCCTAAATGTTACTAGGAACCCTAATGAAATATTATTATATTTACTCATATGTCATATCCATTCAAATTGTAATGAAATTACAAATGGGTTTAGAAAAATGTACCGGATATTTTCCACAACCTCGAAATTTCCTTCCCTTATTATGGTTAGGCTTGTTCACAGTTCGAATCTTAGAGGGAACGCCACATCCACATTTCACCATGACCCCTCCAAAACTGGAAGATGAACCTCGAGAAATGGACTTTTGTGAATCCCCCTTTTTTTTTTTTTTTTTTGTGTGTGTGTGTGTGTGTGTGTTCTTTTTGTGTTAAGTACAAGGTTGAGAGTTGGTCAAGGATATAATTTAGCTATTAAAAATTAACCTCCGAAAATAAAGGGCGGTCAATTGAAAATTTTGAAATTAATTTGAAAAATTCAACGCATACATAAATTGAAAATGATACCGCGTCACTTATTGTCTATTGATGTACATGTAATAAGCTTTATCCTAAATCAATTTCAGTTATTACCCGTGTGTATTAAGAATAATTTTCTACAGCTAAGGTCTATGTGAATAACAGTTTATTACTTAGGCTTTGGGTCTTACACAACATATAATTAGCATTATGTATATATGAAATGTGGAACATTTATAAATGTAATGATTAAATACTTATTTATAGTTCTAAAATGATTATGCCCATGGAACTGGGTTTTCTACAGTTCAATATTTTAATCACTTATGTTGAAGATATATAGGTGGATGTTTTAATTACTTATGTTGAAGTATATGTTTACAAAACTTCAACCGCTAAAGTAGATGTATAAGTTACCATTTATATCAAAACTTAGCTTGTTAACATACAAAATGTAATTCGTCTACTTAAGTCTAAATTCATATTCACTATCAATTAATAATATAACAAAATATATATGAATTTAAAAGCAGAATCTGGTTATGTCCAATGTTACGTATGGTCGTATCCAATATATTACAGATATGTTTGATATAGGTATAGTCCAATATGTTGTTTGTCTTAATTACAGGTACACAAAAAAACAGCTTAAATTGTCTAAGTCATATTCACTATCAATTAATATTATAACAAACTAATAATAAATTAAAAAAAGTATTATGTAATGTCCAATGTAACGTATGATCGTAACCAAATAAATTATAGAGATGTTTTATTTAGGTAATGTCCAATATGTATTTGTGTTACTTACGTGTACATAAACAAAAGTTAGATTCAGCGTAAAATAAGTACCATTTAAATGACATTCAATTGTATTCATTAGTATTGTCCAATATTACGTATGGTCGTAACCCATTTAGTTTCATTTAGGTAATGTCCAATATGTATTTGTGTTAGGTACGTGTACATAAACAAAAGTTAGATTAACATAAGCGGTTTTTTTGGATCAAACAGCTTTCGGAAAAAAAAAGTTCTCGGTTTCTTCTTAGAATTTCATGTCGAACCCCAGATTCTTGAAAAACATAAAAACTATTGAAATCGATTTCATCAAATCGGATATTTCGCATCAATTGAAGGATTTTGTACAGTAAAAACTAATTATTCAAGTATTTTTAACCAATACCATTGCCGATAAAACTCGAAATTCTAATAGCTTGTAATATCGAATATGATGTTTGGATCAGGCCCTATTTTTGATGATAATCGATGCGGAACTAACCCTGTGGATCAAAGATTATTAAGAAGAGGTTAAATTCATCCATATGAAATGAATAAGAATGAAGAACACGAAGAACAATGAAGAACATATTTTTCGATTTTTTATTTTTTTAATTTAATTTAATTTTCGGATTTAATTAAAGCTGTTTTTTGAAAAATAATTTCAGAAATATAAAATAGAATTTTGAAAAAGAAAAAAGTATTTTTCAGAAAATAGAAAAGAATTTAAAATAGGAAAAATAAAAAAAGGGGTTTGACCAACTATTTTAGGAGAGATAAGATTAGCCAATCAAATTCAAGAATAGTGATGGTCATAAAGAAGAGTGACCACATTAGAATTTTTAAATTGTATTAAATACAATTATAGTAATTATTTATAGTAATACAAATTAAAGAGCCTTATATCAAACTAGGTTAAGGGCCTGTTCACATTTACTTAATTTCAGTTCAGTTCAGTTCAGTTAAGTTCACCTCCAATCAGTTCAGTTCAGTTCAATTCAGCTTCAGTACAGTTCAGCTCCTAACTATTCAGTTCAGTTCAGTTCAGCTCAGTCCAGTAAATGTGAACACGGTCATAATTAAACTTTACAACAAAAATTATAAAGAATGGTGTTAATTCAACAATAATTTATCCAAAAAAAACATTTGTAACAAAATAAATTGATTTTTAATTTATACCAATACCAAACGCATGAAGGTTATTGATTTGAATTATATCATAAAAAAAAATGAAAAAATATAAAGTAGAAGCTATAAGGTTTTATATAAGAAATTTTAACTCATAAATATTAAAATTTAGTTGATTTTATGTTACTTTAGGATAATTAGTATTCTAATATCAACTTTTTTAAATATATATTTAGTGATTAGTAAGGGTTTTTATTTTAATTTTGATAATCACATTGCATAAATGCGTAGAGAAATTAGATTGAATATTTCAATATATGTTATATACTCTTTTTCTATATATATAAGCAAGAGTTGGAATTTTACACTATTCATATGTCATCATTGACCTTTTTTTTTATTTTTTTACCAATATACAATATATAAAAATGATCTTATAATCTGTTGTTGGATCATTGTCATATGTCTGCTTTTATATTTTTTCATTATTTTTAATAATATCTAATTAAAGATATTGATGGTCAAAGTTATTGTGTCTCGACAAATGTGCAAATCCAACTCTAACTTATAAAAAAACGGAGGGAGTATAACATAATAAAATGATTTTATTCAGTTGTTCTTATAAACATTATGTATAATTTTAAGATTTATACAGTAGGCTACCAAAATGATTTTTTCTATTTTTAATTCAAATATATTTTATTGTCAAATGATAAAAGTTAGAGGAAAAAATGTGATAATCATTAACATATACTAAAAGCGAACCTAAAATGACACTTGTCATAATATCATTAACAATTTTCCCGCCCATTTTATTTTTCGTTTTTACGAAGATTCTTTAAGAAAATCATTTTATAATAATGAAAAATATCTTTCTTCCAGTTTAAATTCTTAACAATAATAACTCTCGATATAAACCCAACTAATATATTTTTATATTTACTTTTGAATTAATATTATGAGTATAATTTTTTAAAAAAAAAAAAATTCAATACAATAATAACTCTATAAAAAAAATTAATAACAACCGTGCATTGCACGGGATTTAAACTAGTATTATAATAATCTTGTATAATGATATATTTCAATACCTTAAACTTGATCTACATTAGTATATCTGTAGCACTCGTTATAATGTTAATTATTTGGTCATTTTGATAAAGTGGTCAACACAATTCTAATTTCCCATCATAACATGGATGCTAACATTTGTTCATCTATTATGAAAAAATAATATGGTCAACATATATATACATACAATTTGACCTCGTGTCACTTGCCAAATGATGGTGACACGTGACATAATGAAACGCCATAGTATATAGAATTTCAATTTCTTTTTTATCACTTTAATAGATGTCTTTGTTAAGCATGATTAGTTTAGCCCTATGATTCGTCATTAATATGTGACTGCACAAGTGCATTTGGGTTGATTACAACTATATCCACGAGCAATTTCCATGCATCTACCATTGATCCCACACTCTTACAAGTCTCATTATCATCCTCTTTCAACATCAATTTACGGATATGTTTGCTAACACCCTAAGTTATCATGGATTTGAATTCCTATTACAAGTTGGGCTGTCATGAATTGTAAGTGGAATGAGAGAAAATAGGGCCCGGTTAATAGAAAAAGAGAATTTAGCAACTTTGATTATTGTAATTTTGGATTATGTGCTCCTTGTTCTTATGCTTTTCATAAATCTTCCAAAAATATATGAAAGTTAGAAAAGAGGAATTGAGCAACTTGATTATTGTAATGTGATAATAATAATTTTTATAATAAATAAAATAATTTATGAATTGAATTATTATTACTGATTAATTTCTACAAAGTATATTTTAATTATAATTAATATTACTAATTCAGTTTAGTTCAAGGTTGTTTCATTCAGTTCAACTCAAAAGAATGGGGCCTAATTATATAAACTAAAAGTTGAGAGTATAGCGATGAGGAGGCAAGAGAATATCATACTCCCTAGTATAAGTAGATAATAAGCTTGATTTTGTAAACACAAATTCATCAGTTGAGTTTTCCACTTTTTTTTTTTTTTTTTTTTTTTTTTTTTTTTTTTTTTTTTTTACCAAGTACTTCATATAATGTTTGGTATGAAGTGTCTCAAATTTTTTTATTTTTTGACGGGAAGTATAATTTCATTAATAATTAGCTATACGACATCTATAATAATAAGATAGATCTATAAACCACAGATTTTGGTAAACCTCTTTAACTCTTATTGAACGAAACCCTTTCTCTCTCTGGGAAAACCTCTCTCTCCCTCTCCCAAAAACCGCCGCCCTCCTCTGTTTTCTCCGGCTATGAGGCTCGCCGGCGGGCGTGTGGCTCACCGCCCACGCCACAGCGTCAGCGAGCCTCCGATCTACCCCCTTAGTTTGTTTCTTTCCTTTTCCGTTATGTTTTTTTCATTTTTTCAGCCTTTCATCTTGCGCCGCACCGCTTCATCCGCCGCCGCTGTTCATCTCCGACCGTGCGGCCGGCCAGCCGCCGTTCTTTTGTACCGCCTCCCCGCCGCGCCTACGCACCACCCCCTTTTCCGTTGTCGCGACGCTGAGTACGAGAACGGGGAGGGAGAGTTTTCTCCCTCTGAGTCCCTCGTGTAGGGCTGTTCTGAGTCCCTCGTGTAGGGCCGTCGTTGCCGCGGCTCAGGGGCGTGTGGGGTTCGGGCTTCTTAGGCGGGTCTCGGCGGTCCGTGCGTTTCGTTCCGGCGGTTTGTGGGCTGGGTCGGTGAACCCCAGAGCGTTGGTGGTAGGGCTCGGTTTGGCGGCGGGGTGGGATGTTAGGGTTTCATTCTTTGTTTTAGGTTTTAGTTTTCAAACTGGTTTTTCTTTTAGAAGTATTTGTGTGCTATTTAGTTTTATTATTTTTTCTGTTTGTGTGGTGTGTTGGGGTGATATGGGGCTTGGAGATCGGTGTACCGATCTTCTGGTGCAGGATTTAAGCCGGGTTTTTTGGCTATGGGGCTTCGGTTGGATCTTCTGTTTGTTTGGGCTAAAGGGTTTCGCTTCCATGCCGATATCCGTGTTTGAATCGGAGTATGTCTTGTATATGGTGAAGTGTACGACACCAATTTTGATTTCAGGTCGAGGAGTACGGGATTCTGAGCCAATGAAGGTTCTCGTCAGAAATTACAACATATTGCCAGACCCCCTTGCAAGAGACTGCATAGGACAGCGTTATATGAGCCAAGGGTACTTAAGAAAGTCATTTTGCGCGTGCAGTTGTAGTTTCATTTATTTCGAACTTGTAATTGGTTCGGTTGTCTTTGTATTGTTCGATTATGATCTCTTATGTAAGTGCCGTATGGCTTATTATTAATGAATTTAATCTCCCCCCTTCAAAAAAAAAATAAAAAACCACAAATTTAGAAAAATAAAACATAGATTTTACAATCAAAATCATTATATTTCTGCAATTTCGACACAAGTCATGATACTCCATTGCTTGAAAATTGGGGCGATCAGTCATTTTCGATGTTTTTGCATCTTTTTTTTTACGCATTCTACGCTGATGTTGTAGATAGAGTTGATGACAAGACCTAAACTCGTGTACATCCAAGTTACCTTCCTAATTAACAACTAATTTATTTTAAAAAAAAAAACGCAATCGGTCACATATCTTGAAAAAATTCTAAAATAAATCAATTCTTAAAAAAAATCACCATTTGTTGAGGTTGAATTCGTTCAAATAATGATGAACTTTCAGAGAAATTGGTGATGCTTTTGCAGCTTCTTCAGAACTCAATCTTCTACACCAGCACTAGTACTACTACTTCTTCGGAACTAATAGTTGTTGTCGGAGAAATCGAAATTGGAGCATTGTAGGAAGAGATAGGAGAGAGAAAATGGAGTGTCTAGTAATGGAGTAGAGTAAAAAAAGAGGAGAGCATAGGAGAGAGAAAGAGAAGGGTATAAAAGGAGTGAAATACATTGCAATTATATCACTTCATCCTTTCGATCGCCGCACTAACAATTGGGAAGCAGCACCTAATAGTTTGTGATCTACAAATGCATAGTTGTTCGGGTGAAAATAAAATCCCCTACAAAGACTCACAATTGAGACTGAAAAAAGAAAAGAGATGAAAGAGGAGAGAAAAGGGAGAAGAGTGAAGGAAAGCCTTTTAAATAACCTAGCAATAGAGGCTATGAAAATCCTTTTTCAAAGATTTAACTTGAAGGGAACTAGAAAAAACCCTCATAAGAGGGAATAAGGTATCTTCTATTGATTTTCTCAAAAAAAAAAAAAAGAAAAAAAAGGTATCTTCAATCGATAAAGATCGAAGGAGCTTATAATGTGTTTAAGTTGAACATAACCTAATTCAACTAAATTTTACTACCTCCGTTTCTTTTTAGTTGACACGTATTATATTCCTATTTAGGAAGTTTTTTTTTTTAGTTGACACATTTTCTTTTGGGGTAAATTTTTTACTTTGCATTTACAAGCTACCCCACTTGCTTTTTCATTTTCCCTCACTCTCTCTTCTCTCCTTAATGTATGTGCCTAAATCAAACGTGTCAACTAAATAGAAACGGAAGAAGTATCTTACATAGCAAATTTTAATTTGAAATATTAATATAGTGCATTTTAATATAAGGCAAAAGTAGCAAGTGTCCGAAAAATCAAATAAGAGAGCTTGGGAATATTAGGATAAAATAAACATTAATTACATTGATGAACATGTAATTTTTAACATGCATTCAAAATTTATTACTCGTATTTTTTCAATACTAATTACTTACCAAACATAACAAGACGCTTATTAGCAAGTTATTTAATCCGGAAGTTAGGGTCTGTTCTCTTTAGCTTAAGTTCAGTTCAGTTCAACTCCAATCAGTTCAGTTCAGTTCAGTTCTTAATTTCCTTCTCTAATATAAAATTCATTTCAACTCTATTCATTTCAGTTTAGATCTGATCAGTTTTGGGTAGGTTCACATTTACTGAAATGAGCTGAACTGAAGTGATTGGAGCTGAACTGAACTCAACTAAATTGAATAGAGCTGAAATGAATATTTTATGAGAGAAGGAAATTAGGAGGTGAACTGAATTGGACTGAACTAATTGGAGCTGAACCGATCTGAACTAAACTGAAATTAAGCTGAACTGAACAGGCCCTTAATTCAGCTCAATTCAGTAAATCAGAACAGACCCTTAATATCACGGAATATTAAAAATAAATAAATAAATAAGAGTAAGTGGTGCCGGCCACCACTACACTACTGACTACCACTGTCCCCACATGAATGTAAAAACAACAACCGCTGCAGTCTTTGCCATTAATTAATTCGATGTTACAAGTGGATTCCAAAATAATCCCGAAGTCTCGCAATCCACACCACTTCTTCATCTCCACGTGTCTGCCTTTGCATGGATAGACCGTCAACTGCATCAATGCCACATTTTTTTTTTTGGCTTTTGTTCCGTCAATGCCACACCAGCAGTAATTTCTTTTTTTTTTGGACAACATATTTATTTATTTTTTCAGTGTAAATATAAGCTATAGAGTAATCCCTCCGTTTTAAATACTTGCTCCATTTTTTCATGCACAGAATTTTAGGAGAAATTGGAGAAAACAATAAAATATGAAGGTAGTGGGATAGTTGAGATATAAAAAATTGTAAAAAGCAAAAGTAGTAGAAGAATAGGAGGAGAGAATATTATGTTGAGTCCACTAAGTTTGAGAAATGAATTAAATATTGTAAAAGATTTCCCCCCAAAAAAATGAAATAAGTATAGTTGAGCAAGTATTTAAAAATGGAGGGTGTACAATATAATCCGTATTTTTCAGCCCAATTCAAAGCATGATTGTGAAGTACAGTTTTTCGTATTTAAATTGAAATACTTTTTTCCGTTTTTCTAAATTGCAATGTTGTTGATTATACGTTTGTCAAATACACATTTCATTTAAACAATTTAAAATTCTATTGTAATAAAATTAATTAAAAGTTGATATTAATAAAGTGTAGTGTAATTCAAAACCAATATATTTTTTCAAAATATAAATCAGTAAAGACGATTAAAGTAGTGTGTATAAATAGTGTAAAATACCACATGTTACGATTTAAGGAGGAAATAATTAATCAATTTTAAAAAAATACTCATAGACAGAAAATTAATGTTAGAAGAAAACTCAGATCTAAATTGTTGATGAAAAGATTATTTAATTTCTGACGCAGCATTGTCAGCATCAGTGCCGTCTTAATCTCTCACCAAAAAGGACGCCAAGCTAGGCCTTTTCTGACGTTTAGCAACATAAATCTTAAACGCACCCAAATATAAATATAACCCCTTTCTTAATGATTATCCTAATATCCTACACCTGACCCAGTCACCCCTTAAGTCTTACCCACAACTCCACAAACAAGCCCCTTCAATTCGTGGTTTAGGACTTAGGTGTTATACTTGATATTTTCAAGTTTTCAACTAAGGGTCAGTTCTATTCAGATTATTTTCAGTTTATTTCAGTTTTTAATATCCTTCTCCCATAAAATATTCAGTTCAGTTCAGGCCCTAAGATTGCCCATGAAACCATATTCGCTTTGTACTTCATATGAAATCAAGATTATAGTCTTTCGTTTTTAAATAGAAATTTATGACTTTATAAAATGAGTTATATAAAGGGTATTTTGTGGATAATTTAAACTTTGTTATTTTACTAGAGTGACTAATAAAATCTCACTAAAAATGTGTTGTCTTCATCTTATTGGATCTGAACTTATCTAAACTTATTTAAACTTATTAGACTTTATCAAACTTATTAGACTTTATTAGAACCTATTGAAACTTATTAGTTTAAACCTGGTTAAATTTATTGGACCTTATTAAAATTATTGGACCTTACTAGACCTTATTATTAGACTTTATTGGAACTTATTAGACCTTATGTAACTTATTAGAACTTATTAGACCTTATTTAACTTATTGGAACTTATTAGTCCTTATTAAAGTTATTGGATCTTATTGTAACGTAACTTATATGAAGTATGAACTTATCTGAACTGTAAAACTTGAAGCTTATTTTTATAAGGTAAAAATAACAAACCCTAAGGGTTTGTTCACATTTACTTAATTTCAGTTCAGTTCAGTTCAGTTCCAATCAGTTCAGTTCAGCTCTTAATTATCTTTAACATAAAATATTCATTTCAGCTCAATTCAGTTCAGTTCAGTTCAGTTCAGTTCAGTTCAGTTCCAATCAGTTCAGTTCAATTCAGTTCAGCTCCAATCAGTTCAGTTTAGTTCAGTTCAGCTCAGTTCAGTACATATGAACAGGCCCTAACATGGTGTCCTCCCATTGGTGTCCTCCCATGTCACTTTGAGAGCCTTCAAACGAGAAAAGGTAAGATACCTCAGATGATCCTAAAAACATCGTTCATTGATCCAAAGAGAAAATAGGGGGAAAAAAGGTCCAATGAATAAGAGAAAGTTGCTTGTATTTATTGCAAGTTTGATATTTATAGTATTATTGTGATTACAAATATGTACCTTATGAGCTTATCAAAGGTAATCATGTAATAATAACATTTTAAGCTAGTGTAGGAATAAAGTAATGTTCTTGATTAAGGTAAGTTTGTTTCTTAAGAAAAACATTTTGGTCATTTTCACCAAGCAATTGGCTAAAACATAAGCTAGGCCCAAACAAGCTCTCTATTTGAAAGACAAAATAAACCAAAATGGTCCGACCTAAAATGCTTGATATAGAAAATGACTCTATATATGTGAAATCAACCTGAATCAGAAATGAGATTTTAACAAATTAAGAACCTTGATCGAACTAACTCTAACATATATGACTTGAGCGAATTGAGCCCAGGAAAGTAAATAAACAACTTGAATTACACGCGACTTGGCCTAACGGAATAATTGACTTGTTTCAATCCTACTCGCCAGTCGCCACAAGTCAATCCAACACCATGTCCATATGAGAGCCCAAATTGACATACTTAGGACTTGTTCTCTTCACCTGAAACAAAGTAGATCTGGTCTGAATTTTTTAAGGTCTGATCTAAATTTTTCTGATCTGGTCTGGTCTAATCTGATTTAACAATTTGACTAAACTTTGATAACATTTTAATATTAACCTATAAAGAAAAATATTATCAGAATGGGTCTTGTTAGATTCGTCTTATTATGAACTTTTAAATATGTAATTTTTATAAAAGAATTTAATATGCAATTAGGGCCTGTTCACATTTACTTATTTTCAGTTTAGTTCAGTTCAGTTCAGCTCTAATCAGTTCAGTTCAGCTCCAATCAGTTCAGTTCAGCTCAGTTCAGTTGAAAATTTTAAGGTACAGACGGTGGTACCTTGCTTGGTACAAACAAAAAAACGCAGAAATAACATATAACTATTTTGTAAAAAACATATAGTTATTTTGTAAAGTACATATACTTCCTCTGTTTTTTAATAGTTGCAACACACCTTTTATCACGCTTTTCAAGGAAGTGATTCGACTAGGTAAACGAATTAATTAAGCTATGAAATTTTAACCATAGCAACTTATCCATTTCTTCTTATCGGTGGTAAAAAATTGCGATTTAATTTATCCGCTTACCTAATTTAATATTACCCTTAAAATGCGTGTCAAAGAGGTGTGTTGCAAGTAAATAAAAACAGAGGAAGTACTTGTTTTGTAATGAACATCTAATTTTATGTTTCTTTTTTAATTTTTATATACATATATCTAAAAAAACATCTGTAATTAAATAAAGAACATGATAATATGATGTAATGAACACTATTTATATATACCCACCATAATTTAAAGACAAAACTCAAAGAACATTTTGCAATAAGCAACGAATATTATATCACAAATAAAAGTGCATTACAATTATAGAACATGGATATATGTTCTTTTCACTTTTTTTTTCGTATAAATATGTTCTTTTTACTTTAGATATATGTTCATTACAATTTAATAGTATGTTCTTTTCACTATAGCTGTATGTCCTTTACTTTTGTATTATATGTTCTTTCCGCAAGAAACGTCTGCACAATGCACGGTACAGGTGCCTGTAGGAACCATGCACTACAGTTCAGTAAATGTAAACAGGCCCTTAACGATGTTTAGCGATAAGTAAATGATAATCAAATTTCTTATCTGGCCTGATTTGATCTGAATTTATTAAGAATAAGTAAAGTATCTGAAATAAGTTGAAGAGAACAAGTCCTTACAGAAATCTTTAAACAATTTAATCTTTCTCACTTACCTACAAATCTAAAAAGGGAATACACTTTCCACTAATTCCTAACTTGCATTAATCTCCATTACAATAATTAGAAAAGGTGTTTGAAGAACAAAGGCACTTAACTAGCTCCACTACAATAGTAAAATATATGGTTGGTTACAAAAATAATTATGGAATCTTTATGAATTTTATTTAACACCTTAAATCACTATACTATTGTACTAATTTATTATATATAGTTGGAAAGACATTTTTTAGTACATCATACAAATTTATATTCTTAAATTCCAATTATTTTATAAAATTGATTGCTAAGAAAAGTCTTATCTCCTAACAACCACCAAGGCACCAAGTAAGCAAGACCAATTCTCCAACCCTCCTATCAATTATATAAACCTCATCTTCTCCTCTACTCAACCCTCCTCTTCTTTTTCCCTTCATTTCTTCCTCAAATTTCACCTTTTTCTCTCTCCTATTTATACCCATAAATTCTCAAATCTTCCTAACTCAAATCTCATTTTTCTCTCCCCTCTCAAAAAAATATGGAATTCCCAGTAATTAATTTTGAAGCTGGTATTAATTCATTACATAATCCTTCATTAATTTATCGAATTTTCTCAAATTTTGAGCTGGGTAAATTATCATATGCTAATAGAATATGGAAATGGGGTGCCCTTTTTCTTGCTTTAGTTTATGCATTTAGTAGTCTTGTTAATAAAATCAAGATTATAATCTTATATTATCACAATAAATCCAGATCTTTATTAGCAGCTTCTGAACCTCTATTATCTCACTTATACGATGAATTCGATAGTGATTTTTCCGATGATGAAAACGACGACGTTTGCTCATCAATCGGATCCACCTCCGATGAAGAAGACGATGACATCGACGAAGACGAAGAAATCGAGGATCGATGGAACACGTCGTTTGATGACGATGATTACAATGTAAAGGGTAGTTTCGGTAATTTCAACGAAAGTTCAAGGCAAAAGGGTAAATTCAAGCTTCTTCGCCGAAGACGGAGCTTTGTTGACAATTTCTCGTTGTCTGATTTTGTTAATGGAAACGGCGTCGTTAAGCTTTGGGATGGATTAAGCTTAGGAGTTGTAAATGTTGATAATGCCTTTTCTTTTCTAGATTACGAAAACGATAGAAATTCAGAAAATCAAGATTTATTCTTCGCCGGAGTTCCGGCGGTCTCTTCGTCGCCGGCGGTGTTTATCTCCGGCGGGAAATTAGGGTTAGACATTTGGGATTTCCGAGCCGGCGGTGAAGCACCGGTTGTGAAATCCGATTGGCGGCGGTCGGACCGGCGGGGAGAAGTGGTCGGGATGGATTCCGGTCGCACCGGGAGAGTATACGTCAGAGATGACGACAGCATGAGGCTAGCAGTTGGTGACGTAAGAAAGGCTGATGTGGCGTTAACGGAGGAGTATGAGGAGGAGATGTGGTGGGATGCTGACGGTGTAACTGAGTCAACTCACGAGTGAGACGGAGGTTGTATGGTGGTGGGATCGGTGCGACGCAGTCTTTCGGGAAAACAGGTGGATTTCATTGAAGTGAAAATGTGTTTCACGCGTGAGAAGTGAAAGGAAGACCACTAATATTAATGGAATAATATTAATTAGTATTCAAAAATGATGTATTAGTATTACTATTATTAGTGGAAAAAATTATTTAAGTTGAATAATGATTGTTGTAGAATAGGGGAGAAGGGGAGAGTTGTAAAGATGATGAACTCTTTGATCCATTGCTTTGTAATTTGTATATACTAGAAATGATGAATTTTCTTTTCAATTGAAAAGACTTTATTTGGGAATAGTCTCCTAATTGGATTGTTTTTGTATTTTATGTACATGAATTTTATGTTTGAATTAGATTGGTATGGAATTATGGATAGATTAGATTAAAATTCAAAACTCTAATACTCTATAAACGTGTTATTTTGTTGGCGTTTTTCTAAATAAAAACATGTTTTTACTTTAATGAGAAACTTTGACATGTAATTAATTAATCAAAGAAAAGTTTTATGAATCTATATTTTTTTTTTTGCCAAACCAAAATGGACGAGGGCGTGGGAGGCGAGAAAAAAAAATAGTGGATTGGAGCTGCTTTAGCTGTTTGAGTAGCCAAGCAGCTAACCTTGTTTGGTAGATAACTAAAATAGGCTTGCATTAGCAAATTAGCATGATTGACTTTAAGCGCAGACATGAGATGCGGCTATGAGTGGGTTTCCTAAAGAGCGGGTTAATACAATGGAGTTTGTGCATGAGGTGCTATCGACCCCAATTGGTCATATTATGAATTGCAATTTTTCAAGAATTTGCATGGCATATGAAACATAAAGTATTATACTTCCTCCTTTTTTTGGTTTACATGTTCGGATTTTGTTGCTTTTCACAAACGTAGTAAATTTCTTTAAATTTATTTTATGATTTGTGTTATGAAAAAGAAAAACATAATAATGTGGGTTTACTTGTCCAAAAAAAAAGAAAATTGTGGGGTTTTGTTAATATGCCTCGTCATTAGGATTTTTATTATTATATATAAATATGGTTCTTATAAGATTTGAACTCACGACCTTAAGCTTGAATTCTAACATGTTAGCCACTAAGTCATTACCATATTACTTGCCGTTATATTAAAATTAAATATATTAATAAGGATTTTGTATCAAAATAATACAATATATTGAGGCATTGCCGCCCGGACCTAAAAACTAGTTTACATTCAAAAGTATGTGTTGGCAAACGTACCTAAATGAAATGTGCCAACTAATATGAAACGATAGACTTACAAATTACTAGTTATATTATGCATGAAAGCATGCCTCTAAGGAGGGTGATACATTTAATGCATCAAGTCGAGTCGTGTATTACATTTAGGGTTTAGGCTAACAATTTTCGTGGGTTGTAATTATATCCTAATGCCCTAACATGTCGATCACTTATATGATGTAGATTGGGAATGGTGCCCAAGCATTTATCGTTCGACTTTAGGTTGTTGTTTTTGTAGGGACAATTAGATTCTTTGTGATTGAAGCGTGAAGATATTTTTCTTAGGTCAAATGTAGAAGCAAAATTCGCTTATATATTCATCAAGTAATATTGACCTCGTAATCTCTTACTTAAGCTACATTTTTCTCTTTATCATGCCATTTTTGTATACTATAAAGTATAATGATATTACGCACTAATAGAGTGATGAAAGAGAAAGAGGATGGGTTTAATTAAGGGTAGATTGGGTGTTCCATCTAATACTGTGGAGCGAAATCAATATGGAGGGTGTGTTCTATTCACCTGATTTTCACTGATCTGAACTTAACTGAACTTATCTGAACTTATTAGACCTTATTAAAACTTATTTTAGATGTAATTTGTACTTGGTTAACCCTTATTAAAACTTATTAGACCTTATCTGAACTTATCTGAACTTATTACACCTGAAATAAGTGAAAATAAGGTGAACAGAATAGACCCGGACTGTTTAACAACCTCTTTTAATTGTACTAGTTCCTAACACAGTTATGATCAGTCTATTGTAACTCAAAAATATCTTGTAATAGAATAGTCTTTAAACAAATAGATTTATACAATAATATAACATAAATCAAAAAGAAAATTAAACCACTTTAGGCCAAAGAAGGTCCTATCCTATACGAAGTAATAAATTAACAGTAAAGCAGTGACCACTCAACCGTCTCAAATTATATAAACTAACCACAAAGAAATACATTGAGACATTTACTAGAAATATTATTTTTTCCAATACATCCACAATAAACTCTGTTTTAATTTAGATCAAATTAGCACAAAGTGAACTAATCAGTTAATCGTTGGGGCGTACGGTATGACTATAAATTTCAATTTAACACCGAACTCATCATCAGCATAACTGTTAAATTTTGAAAAGGATATTGGAAATGGTCATTAAATACTTGTAGTCCGTTGACTCGTTGAGGGAGGATTAGAGGAGCGTTTAGAACATTTACACATTTTAAGTGTAAAGGATGAAATGTTGCATTACTTGTATTCTTAAACTAATTTGTAATGGATAGCATCAAAGCACATTTCATCAAATCTAATTATTAGAAGTAACTATCTTCTTCAACATAGAATAACAAAATTAAAGGTGCCAAGCAACACTACATTTATAATTTTAACAATATTGTATCAATCAACCTTAATGGCTCACGTCCTTAACATTTATAGACATATTAATATAAATTTTTATTTATATGTATGCAAAACATTAAGCCATTAATTGGTGCTAAGGGTCGAAATCGACCCCAAGATTGTGTTTCAAAGATATTTTATTTTATTTTATTTTATTTTTTGGCTGATAGGTAAGAAGAAGACGTCCTATCGGGTTATATCCTGTCACGACTCATGAGTCAACTTGGCCTGGGTACACGAGCAAGGACCCTTGGGATTTGGGAGTTTGGTCATACAGTATATCAAAGTGCTTATATCATTTTCCTCATTAATACATACTACGTATTTGTATTTCCATAATTTCAAAGTGTAGAGTAGGCGAAAATGACCTGCAATGTATAGTAGCTAGTAGCCAGCTGCAATGACAGTATAAATACTGGACTATCATATTGATATTAAAATTGCAGTGATGATAGGATATTATTGTTCTCCGATACTAGACAGTAGCCACATTGAATATGCCCGCATTTATGTAGCTTACTCTCGACACTTGCATGGTTGGCCGTTTCTAGTTTATTTGCTTGGCTTAATTGGAGGAGAATAGGAGATACTACATATCTGACCAATTCTTTGCTCCATCACTAGAATGTCTTCCATTAATTTCACAAAATAGATATTTCTTTCTCTTTTTGTGTGTAAAAAAATTAGATATTTCAATTATAAAATATAATATTATATTACAGCACGACAACATATAAGTATTTAATATTGTATGTGTCCAATCTATATTTTCCTCCATATATATATAGTACTTTCTATCATGCAAATTTTATGGTAAGACCATTTTGCAAGTATGTTGGGCTAAGGGGATAGAAAATGGCCGGGGATATAATCACGTGATGTATAAAAGTGGTCTTATGATGATAAGGCGGTTATTATAAGTGCCTTAATTAGACAAAATTATAAGATTTCTCATTAATTTTTAAGAGCACGAAGCTTTTAAATGCTTATAAATACCCTTTTATAACTTACAAGTGCACCCCAGAATCCCGATATAAAAAATAAGTATATTTCAATGGTTGAATGTAGAATACAAATGCATGTAAGAAATTGTACAAACAAGAAGGACGGTTGACTGATTGTGAACTTGTGATCATATATTACATATAAAGAAACGCTCGATAGCTGCATCCTGCAGTATGTACTTGTTAATTTTTCCAAGCTAATACGTGTTAAGGTGTTGAATTGCATAAACTCACAACTTGACTTCGATTAATTGGGGTAATCACCAATATATACAAGCTTATTCCTAGTATTACCTTAATTAGGTTACTAGAAATAAGGAAACAATATAAAAGATAGAAATAAATATATTCTACCAAAATATATCCTAATACCCCCCCTCAAGTTGGAGCACTAGGATCATAAGTGCCCAACTTGGACAAAATATTATCAAACTAGGTCTTCCCAAGAGCCTTTGTGAAAATGTCAGCCAATTGAGTAGTCGTAGGAACGTAGGAAGGAGAAATCAAGCCTTCTGTAATTGCATCTCGCACAAAATGACAATCAACTTCAATATGTTTGGTCCTTTCATGAAAGACCGGATTCTTTGCAATGTGCAAAGCAGATTGACTGTCACAGAATAACTTGATTGCCTTAGGGTGATGTACACCCAAGCTAAGCAACAAACCCTTAAGCCACTTTAGCTCACAAGTAACTGCCAACATAGATCTATACTCGGCATCACAAGAGGACGTCGCAACAGTTGGTTGCTTTTTAGTCTTCCAAGAGATAGGAGAACGACCTAAAAACACCAACCAACCTGTGATGGAGCGACGAGTTAGAGGACAAGCCGCCCAATCCGAATCACACCAACCTTCCAAGGTAAGGTCGCTAGTAGCACTCAACAAGATACCCTGATCCGGAGTACCTTTCAAATAACGAACAACCCGAATTGCTGCTTCCCAATGCTCAATGCGCGGCTCTTTCATAAATTGAGACAAAATATGAACGGAGTATGCTAGATCAGGTCTAGTTACCCCTAGATAAATCAATCGACCAACTAACCTACGATACACCTCCGGATCCTCAAGAAAAGCACCCGTGGCACGGCCGAGCTTGTGATTTTGCTCCATGGGAAAACCACTCGGCTTTGCCCCTAACAAACCTGCTTCAGAAATAATATCCAACGTATATTTTCGTTGACATAAAAATAAACCTGAAGCACTACGAGCAACTTCGATGCCCAAAAAATATTTCAAAGGACCTAGATCCTTCATCTTGAAACAATCACTGAGATAAGCCTTGAAACCAACTAGTGCAGCGGAATGATTACCAGAAATAATAAGATCATCAACATACACTAAGACATTAATCTGAACTGTGCCTTTAGTGTACGTAAAAAGGGAATAATCAGAGTAAGACTGAATGAAACCATACCCTTTCAAAGCCGTAGTTAGCTTTGCAAACCAACACCTAGGTGCTTGCTTCAACCCGTACAAGGACTTGTCCAAGCGACATACTAATGTAGGATCCTCACTTTCAAACCCAGGAGGCAGTTTCATGTATACCTCCTCATCAAGATCACCGTGCAAGAAAGCATTATGCACATCCATTTGATGAAGTTCCCAATTCTTTGATGCTGCAATCGCAAGAAAAGCCCGAACCGTTGTCATCTTAGCAACTGGAGCAAACGTTTCACCATAGTCTATGCCTTCCTGCTGATGATTACCAAAAACAACCAAACGAGATTTAAGTCGTTCAATATCACCATTAGACAAATATTTTGTCTTAAACACCCATTGACTCCCTAGTGCACGTTTACCGGGGGGAAGGTGCACTAAGGTCCATGTACCGTTATCTTCCAAGGCCCTTATTTCTTCTTGCATGGATTTCCTCCAACCTTCATGTTTCATGGCCTCTTTAAAAGATTTCGGATCATGACCACCAACAATAGCTGCTAAAAACTTACAATAATTCACAGAAAACTTGTCACAATTTATATAATGTGCTAAAGGGTAAGGAGTACCTGAAGGAGTATTGGAGGACGGAGTGGAGGGAGACGGATTGTTAGCAAACACGGAGTGAGTCACAAAATCTCGATGGCGTACATTTGGAAACTTTTCTCGAAAACCACGCCCCAAGGGCTTGGGAACTGCTGCCCTTGCATCATCAGTGGCGTGACTGGAGGCTTGCTGCTGCACAGTAACAGTGCTGCCAGCAGCTTCCTCCGCAACCGGGCTGCGGTGTACGGCCTCTGGCCGCGGCCTGGCTGCGGAGTGGTCTGTCCCCCGTATGCTGGGCTGCTGTGCCGAGGCTTCCTCACCCGCAGCCCCCCCTGCGGGGCAGCAGCAGCAGGACTGCTCGCAGGGGCATGTTCACCCAAAATTCGTGTGTCATTTGACACATCTTCAACCACAAAACCATCACTTTCCTCAAATTCAATAAAATCATTATGGACATCATAACCCGAATCAAGCATGTGAGGCTCAATATTAACGTCTTTCGGAGTAGCAAACGGGAACACATCTTCAATGAACTTAACATCCCGTGACACAAAAAACACCTTAGATTCAAGGTCATATAAACGCCACCCTTTCTTCCCAAAAGGATAGCCAACAAAGACACACTTCCGACTTCTACTTGCAAACTTATCCCCATTAGTTTTCTGATTATGTGCAAAGCATAAACAACCAAAAGTACGAATGACATCAAACAAAGGGGGTTTATCAAAGAGGATTTCAAAAGGGGTTTTATTTTGTAGCAACGGAGTTGGAGTACGGTTAATAAGGTGAGCCGCGGCAAGAACACACTCTCCCCAAAAATAAATGGGTAATTTGGCCTGGAATCTCAAAGCTCTCCCAACTGACAAAATATGTTTATGTTTGCGCTCTACCCTCCCGTTTTGTTGCGGTGTACCCACACAAGAAGTTTGGAAAATAATACCCGTAGCATCAAAAAAATCATGCAAGCAATTAAACTCCGTACCATTATCACTTTGCACAATTTTTATGGTTTGTGAAAATTGTCTTTCCACCATAGCAACAAACATCAAAAACATACGAAAAACCTCCGTTTTATCATTCATTAAATAAATCCAAACGGCTCTAGAATAATCATCCACTATAGTAAAAAAATAACGAGCACCGCAAGACGAAACATGTCTATACGGACCCCACAAATCACAATGAATTTTTTCAAAAATTCTAGATGCTTTATTATCACTCAAGGGAAAACTATCTCTAGGATGCTTAGCACGCATACATACTTCACATCCTTTATCTAAACAAGCTTTATTACTAACTGTAGGAAGTAACTTAACTACTTTCTCAGAAGGATGACCCATGCGACGATGCCATAACTCCAACTCTGAATTTGCAGCAAGAGCACTCACATGATGTACCAAATCCGTTTTGCTAAAGTAAAACAATCCGTCCCTCCTAGGTCCCGTTCCAATCAGCTCCTTCGTTTGGTCCTGAATAGCACAAATATAAGAGTTAAATTGGACAGTACAATTAAGGTCATCACTGAGTTGCGAAACAGAAATCAAATTACAACTCAAATTAGGGACATAGAGTACTCCGGTGAGAGTAATCTTGTCCGATAAACAAACAGAGCCAATAAGAGAGGCTGAAACCGTATCTCCATTGGGTAAACCAACCGGACATTCAAAGCTTTTTATATCGAAAAGCCAATGTTTTTCTCCGGTGACATGATGCGTAGCTCCTTTGTCAATAATCCAAGAGGTATCATCAAACTTACCACTCAAACGATTATCGGAAAGTGTAGCATTACCCATCAAACCCGTAATCGCCTTCCATTGCTCACTAGTAAACACTTGAGTCGAAGAAGAAGAATTAGAAGCACTTATAGAGCCCGGACCCGAGCCTAGAACACCTGCTGAGGTAGCGTTGGCCTGAACCTGACCTCTACCACGGCCCACCCCCTCTGGCCAGCCATGAAGGTCATAACATCGGTTTTCCTCATGACCCTTTTTCTTACAGTGAGCACATGTTTTATCGGCCCAGCACTTACTTGCATCATGGCCTATTTTCTTGCACCTGTCGCACACCAGTGGCCTGTCAGACCCACCACGGCCTCGACCAGCAGCTGCTCGAACCGCAAAACCAACCGCCGAGGACGATGGTGGTTCTTCCTTGGAGCGAGAAATACCACGGACTCGCTCATCTTGTGAAATCTGCTGAAACGCTCTGTTCAGCGTGGGCAGAGGTTCTTGAGACAACAAGGTGGAACGAAGGGGAGCATAATACTCCGAGCACAACCCCAACAGAAACTGCTGAAGACGATCAACATCCCTCCTATCGGCATGTTGTTTGCCAATATTGCAAGTGCATTTTCCACATTTACAAGTAATCAAAGGTTCATGTTTGTCGAGTTCATCCCACAAAACAGAGAGTTTACTAAAATAAACGGCCACCGGCATACTTTTTGGTTGTTCACAAGCATTAATTTCAGATTTAATTTGCTGAATTCTAGGTCCATTAACAAGGCAAAAACGTTCATGTAAGTCATCCCACAACCGTTTAGCATTATCATAGTGAGAAAGCATCGACTTTACCTCTGGGTCAATGGTATTCATTAACCAAGAAACAAGCATACATTGAATAGTGATCCAGTCATCCTTCGTACAGGGAGGAACATACGTGGGAATACTACCATCCAAGAAACCATATTTGCGGCGAGACGACAGAGCAATTCGGATTGCGTGAGCCCAGTCATTGAAATTATCGAGTTTTAAACGTTGAGAAGTGATAAAATCACCCGGCCGATCTTGCGGTCCAAGGTAGAACGGAGAATTTACTTCAATTTTGGGTGGTGGAGGTGGAGGTGGTGGTGTATCCCCCATTGTTCACGGTGAGAAGAGAAACAGGAAGATAAGAGGAAAAAAAAAATTGAATCTTTAGGGTTCTAGCTCCGATACCATGTTGAATTGCATAAACTCACAACTTGACTTCGATTAATTGGGGTAATCACCAATATATACAAGCTTATTCCTAGTATTACCTTAATTAGGTTACTAGAAATAAGGAAACAATATAAAAGATAGAAATAAATATATTATACCAAAATATATCCTAATATAAGGAGTAACTTAATGATAATTACAAAAGATTATATCATACTTGAATCTTAAATTATATCGAAGTATTTTGTCGGTGTGTCTGATCTTTTACTCCTTAATTCAATTCAAAGTAGGTAACATTCACAAGTTTCTAATTGGCGTCAAGTAGTAATAAATTTTAACCTCAGAATGGACCATTTTAAGTTTTTATAAGTAAATCACTATTCATTAATATAAATCAATATGGTAGGGATAAAGAATTAAAGAGCATAATAAAATATTTGAAAAAAATAAACTTTGGTAGGTAATTAGGTATAAAGAGAAATTATAATAAAATTAATAAAACCTTGTTGCCTCCTTTTTTAAGAATCCTTCCAAACCACCGATTAATTGTACCAGAAAATTAGGAGATTGTAACTCATAACAAAATTCCGTTGCCCTTTTTAATGGATAAAGTATTTCCACAAATAAATTATTTACACAATTATTTGTTTGTTGGGTATTTGATGTCGTTAAGAAATATTGGTCGCCTCCTATTTTATTCTTGTAGATGATAGCAATGAGCAAAATTTGCTTAAAAACTGATTCTTCTATGGGGGGTTTATTTTTTTTCGACATACTTATACTTAGGCCCTGTTTTCTTCACCTTAAAAAAATAATATTAAGTAAAATTAATTACAGCTCAGTAAAATTAATTTCAGTGCAGTAAAAATAAGTTCAGTTCAGTAAAATTCAGTTTTCTTAAAGAAGAATTATATTAGAGAATCAGTAAAAATAATTTCAATTCAGTATAATTAATTTAAGTTCGGTAAAAATAATTTAAGTTCAACAAAATTAATTTCAGTTCAGTAAAAATAATTTCAGTTCAGCAAAATTAAGGTGAAGAGAACGGGGCCTTATATCTTCATTTTAGTAAAGTGTTAATTTATTTATTTATCTATTAATATAAGCTTATAGAACAAAGACTAATTTGAAAATGACAATAAAGATGAAGCAACCCTAGTTGCAACTTGCAAGTATATGAGCCAGCTGAATTATTTGGACATCAAATTTATGGATACTACACCATTTGAAATTACTGTTAAGATTCTGAATGTGTTGCATCGTCCATAATAATTAAATGTCATTAACATGTCCCTAGTCAAGCAATGGAACAAGGTTTATTGAGTCTTTAGGATAGATAGTGTCTCCTTAAACGATACTGTGTTAAATTCGTCGTAGACAAGCTTGTGCCTCTAGTTGATTTGTATATAGACAGATACTAGTTTTGGGTCCAGGCGATACCCCAAATTATCATATGCACTTCACTTTTCACTCCCGAATGTCATTTATTAGATTTTATTTTGAAATAAATCAGTCATGTAATACATAGATTATGGGATAAGTCTATAATAGTTACTCTATATAATTTGTGGTTGCAGGTTCATACCAGATGGTGCCACCGTGCCACTATTTTTCTGGCAAATTATAGATCCTCTAAATCATATAAGGCTCTATTTGGGCTTTGTAAATTGAGCGTGTAGGCTTTGAAGAGATCAATCCCAAATATGGGCTTATCTCAAGAGCGATGATGTGTCTTGGCCTAAAAAAAATGTACTTCGTATATCCTTGTAATTGGAATACAATCATCAATGACTTTTACCCGGGCCTCAATTACAAGAAGATTAGTGAATTTAACCACATTCATGTAAGTGGTAATGACTTTAAACAAACATGCACCTACTTGATGTAGGGTTGTTTAAAGGTTTGTTGCTAATTTTAATAAATTTTCTGATACAAGGAGTACCAATATTTTTTTTGTTATCTCATTTTTCATATGATGCCTATATTTAAGCATTAGTAATTTTACCTAAGCATTATACAAGTTTGTTGCTAATTTTAATAAATTTTCTGATACAAGGAGTACCAATATTTTTTTTGTTATCTCATTTTTCATATGATGCCTATATTTAAGCATTAGTAATTTTACCTAAGCATTATACAAGTTTGTGAAACACCGAGCCGAATTTTTCAAGATCACAAAATGGACATGTATCATATCATTGAACATATGATAAACCCCGCATGAGTGTTGTCCCACATTAATTGGGTGTATAACTGTGTAAGTTAGAGTTTGTGTTGGGATGTGTACTCCACATTGAAAAAAAAGTAGAAAATTGTGTCCACTTTACAAGGCTAAGGGGCTATTTGGTCATTTGAAGTGGACACTTATGACGGGTTTTGCCATATGATTTTGAGGTGGAACCTATATGAACATATGAAGTGGACACTTATGACGGGTTTGGCCCAGGCCCATTTATCAACCATCTTAGATTTCTAAAAAGATTCTTCCTAGCTTAAGCTTGATGGAAAATCTTTTTTCGCCATTACAGATACTCTAAGAACTTTTCATGAGCAAATAATACAAATACGTGTAACCAAAATTACCAGCGGAGTATAATACAAATAATTGCCAGAGTACCACAATCCGTTGATAAATGAGCAAATTAAATTACATTTAAAACACATTCACAACAAAATATGTATATATGTTCAAGAGAAAAATTAAAGCAACAAATTTATAAGGACCTTAAATAAACAAATGGAAAAAATAATTTACATTGCATGTTATAAAATAATTAAACAATGTTATTCAAATCAAAGATCAGTGAACAAATAAAAGAATCAAAGGTATAACATTTTCAAAAATGCTTAAATCATCATGAATCAATTGAGCAAATCCAAGCCTGTGGGTGTATATAGCGGTATATCACGCATGCACGTAAACTCGGGTTGATTCAGATCCATAGTACTTGATGAGCTTATCAACTTAGAAGAATCAGCATGACTAGGGTCATCACTAGCAGAGCTAAATTCCGACGTCGAAACGCTCCGATCATCTACAAGATTATTAGGGTTAAATTCCTTATTCTTGGTAGAAGACATACCAGTTAGGCTTTGAACAAGAGCCATAAAATCCTGAGGTCGGGTATGAATAACCTTTGGCGATGTAAGATAAATAATGATCGGATTAGTATTATTACTATCACTTTTACGGCCCGTTTGGTTGTTTTTTCGATGTCGATCCCGGCGTTGATGAGACACGGAAGAAGGTTTTTGGATGCTCAAGGGCGAAGGGCGAGGACCGCGAATGATGTTGTTATTGGCTGTAAATTTAAAGGTTGAGGTAGAAAAGTTGTGATTAGGATTGAAAGAAGTGGTAGGGCTCATGATGTGAAGTTATAATCATGCAAATAATTATTGATTTTGGTATGAATTAATGTTGTTTGTAATGGTATTTGAGGATTATATAGGAACTATTACGTTGAATGGATTATTATTGTTTTATGGTATGGTTTGGTAGAATTTGAGAGCACCATGTTGTTGACCTTTGACCATTATGGCCTATAAAAATTTGTCGTCAACAAAGTAATTAAATATTTAATATTCAGCGCCGCAATTGCATGTGGCAAATTTATCGCTATAATTACAAAATTAAACCACAATTAGTCTTGTATGTCTAGTTGTCTTTATATAAGATAATGTTAGATTCATTCATGCATATGATCGATTGATCGAATATATAATTTGTCCTATATACTCCCTTTAGTATTTTTTTTATTTATTTTTTTAATGAGAAAATAAGTTTTAGCTAAATTGCTTTATTAATACAAAGAATATATTAAATACATGTTATCATGACATTTATGTAGTACTCTGTATGTTATTAGGTTAGTCATGAAATTTATTTTTATAGATAATACGAGTAATATTTTATATTTTTTTACTAATATACAATTAATATTATTAATAATCTTTCAAAAAAAAAAATTATTAATAGTTAAAGTTATGTCTTGATAAATATACCGGTCAAATTTTTGCATAAGAAAATAAATTCAGAGAGAATGTATGTCTATACTTTATAAGTCAAGCAATATAAAAGCTTCAATGAGCTTAAAAAAAAAATAAAATAAAAAAAAGCTTCAATGAGCTTTCGGAGCACATAGGCTGCGCTGAGCTTGATATATATTTATTATGGGTTGACCGGCTCTCTTAGTTTTAGTCTTAGTCTTAGTCTTAAGCTATATATATATAAATGCCTTATAAAAAATAAAAAAGCTATATTTAAAAATGACAAAGTGCTAATAATATTAGTAATTTATTAACCAAAGCTAAGTTATGTGTTCAACCAGTTAATTATGTGTTATTTTTTAATTATCATGGAAGCTTAAAAAGTCAAAATTGACTAGCAATTGGGATAATTAGTTGTTTATTGTATTTGTTATAACATACAATTATTCTATGTGAATCAATACATACTCAAATTAAAATAGAGATGCACATACATAGTCTTGATATAATCACATGCATGGTATAAAAGATTAGATAATTAAAACTCTTACTCGGGAGTACTTCTCATTGAATTATCTATATATGCAGTCATACAGATTACAATAACGACTATTGCATGCTCTTTTATAGTTTTAAGAACGTAGCCACTCTAAAAATTATTATATACTCCGGTTGTAAACGGCACAAAAGATTATTTTTACTTATTAGATGTTTTTTTTTTTTTGGTGAAATACTTATTAGATGTTTCAATGAGCTATAAATATCAAAACGAGCAGTCAAGCAAATACCATACATTTAGGTGTATATAATAGTTAATGTCCCCATTAATTGTTAATTTGATTAATGGAATATTGATAGTGAAGTATTGACCCAATTATTATCCCTTCATACACGCCTTGATCTAATTAACCACAAAGCCACCTTGGATAACAACAAAAAGTTTTGTGTGAGACCGGACTCACGTGAGACCGGGCTCAATAACAAAAGTCCAATAAAAAGGCGCGGGCTAACTAAACCCGATTGCAAGGCCCGCAACACCAAAAACATGATAGTGGACTCACGTGAGTCCGTCTCACCCAAAACTTTACCGGATAACAAATGCTAGCATATCAGGACAAAATTTATATGTTTTTTAACCAAGTCTACTTTTGCATACAAAAAAAAAAATGTTGTGTTAAATTGGCCTAGGCCACACTTACCATGATTGTCCACTTGATAAATTTAAGGAAATTCCACCTCAAAATAATATGGCAATAAGGTGAAAGAAGTTTTACCTCAGAATTACGCCCAATAAAAACTGGTACTGTAGTATTTTATTTGGTATAATTTGGTTTTTTATAGTTATTTTCAAATTCTTGCGGACTTGTGGTTATGGTTGGGTTGCTCTCATTATCAAATCACTAGCCCCACTTTTAAAATTTTTCAAGTCCCATGGGCCACTTAAGTCATGGTGGTTATTTTTATTTAGCTGAGGTTCCTTTAGTACTTTGGGGCTTCATGCATCTGGTTATCCGTGGGCTTCATTTTAGACTAGAGGTAGCTGGACCTGGGTCTAACCTAAATACATGGATCCTAATGTAGAAAGCCATAACAATTTCGGGTCTAATGATAATTTCCACAGTTTATTTCTACTAATGACTTTTATACAACAATCCAATAAGTGTTAATTAAATAGGCCAGTGGCCCAGTCCAACACGTTGTTTTCAAACCTCAATAATATCTACGTTATAAACTCAATGTCTCATTATCCTGGCTCTCACTATCCATGGCCTGTTAAATGTGGCCCATTAATTTAGTTCATTGGTCTAGTTAGATTTAGGTCTATTCTCGTCAGCTTAATTTCAGTTCAGCTCAGCTCAGCTCAGTTCAGTTTCTAAATTCATTCTCTCATATACAATTCAGCTCAGTTCAGTTCTTCAGTTCAGTAAATCAGAACAGACCCTTACTACAAGTTATAAATGTTAATGGTGGAAAACAAATCATTGGAACTACATTTGATTAAGGGAGTTTTATTTGGCAGTTTGGCTATAAAGTATTTGTTATACAACAACTTTTCTGTGTGGCTGGCCACACCATGTGGCAACGGACCAACAATTACTTGTATGGGTTACTTATTCAAGGGTTATTTACTTAGGGCTTACTTAATTAATCGGTAGCTTGTTTTCTGTGTCCAGTGTAACCCCTGACCGACCGAGTAACCCTTGAATAAGTAACCCCTATAATTTACCCCTGACCAAACAAGCAACCCTTGAACAAGTAACCTCTGAACAAACGAGCAACCCCTGAATAAGTAACCCCTGACAAAACGAGTAATCTGGCCACACAGTGTGGCAAGCCGCATATAAAAAATTGTGTTTGTCATAAGCGTACTTCTAGGGTACTTTCTTTTAACAACAAAAAAAGGTTTTAGGACTAATTTCCGCTAATTAGTCCAATTAGATGTAAATATAAGTTGAAATTAGGGTTGCTTGAGTCCAATAATGTTTAATAAGCTCCATAAAGATAAGTTCATGCAAAAAACTCTTATTTTGATTTTTTTTTTTTTTTTTTTTTTGGTCCATTAGTTTTTCTTTTGTAAATCAAGTTTTATAATTACTAATCATACATCAGTTTTATGCAAAGTTTTGACTTTGTGTACTAAACATTTTATGAATAAAGCTAATCATAGAATGTGTAAGAAAGTGTAATTCTTATAAATACACTTTTAAAATTCCCTTGTCTTCAAATTTATTAGATTTATATTTATTTTATTATATATATGCAGAGAGTTATAACTTACAAGGGCAAATGATGTAGACTTAATTAATTAGATCAAGGTCTTGCGAACCACTCTAATGCTTTAACCAACTAAACTTTCTAGTTGGATTCCCCAAGTCTAGTTATCGTTTGATTGTAAATTCATCTTGTTTAATTTCATCTTTGATACCTAAGCTAAAATCTTATGACACTTATCCACATAGAGGTGGGCAGTGTCGTGCCTGTTGATGGCTCGTGCTGTGCCGTACCGTGCCTACAGGCCAGGCATGCCGTGTTGTGCCAGGCCACCATTTGGCATACCCCAGCCCACGGCACGGCACGACCCACGTGCCTGGCGTGCCGAGCACCGAGCCGCTCATAATTTTTTTAAAAAATGATAATCAATATGTTTTTGAACAACTTTTAAAATGGATATACTATTTACATAATTTTATTAATTTATGTTTATGTTTTTTTTTTATTATTATATTATTATTGTTATTTTTGTTATTCTTATTATTATATTTCTTTATTATTATTTATGTTATTTTTATGGCCATGCTGGCTGGCCAAAGTACCGTGCCCCCCACAGGTTCATGTCGTGCTCGTGCTGGTTTTTCGAAATCGTGTTCACAGCACGGCCCACGGCCCACTCCTCGGTCATCGTGCCGTGCCGGGCTATTCTCTATCTATCATACTTATATACTAAATAACTAAAGATTTGTTTGGTTCAACTATTTTTGTCTGATATTATACTATCCAAGCTTATTTTACTTTAAATTACATTATATGGACGTAATTTCATTGTAGTAGAACTTATATGTGAGTTCGTTGTGAGTATATTATAACTTATTTTGTCTAAACTAGATAAATTATTTGAAAAAATGAACCATGTTTTCTGTTTGATATCACATATTATTTATTAACTTTTAAATATGAAATCCATATATAAAGCCATTGATACATGCAAAAAATTCGATCACATATTATGGTTACTAATGGTGCGTTCTTTTTACTTGAACTTATCTTAATTTTATTAATCAAAGCTGATTAATTTATTGGACCAGATTTTTATTTACTTTATGCTTACACCTAATTAGACTTAATCAATAATGGTTACACATAATGAATTTTTTTTGTAAGGTGAACAAAATACAATGCACCCTTATTCAAGATTCTACAAGTTAAGCTTATCTACATCCCTATATCATATACTAAAAACAATACTAAACTAAACTATACAATACAAACATTGTTTTGCTTGTCCATTAATGTTTGATTCAACTAACCCAATTGATTACACTAGTAAGACTAGAATTATAAATAATTGTGTAAGCATGCCAAGAACAATGAGTAAGAATTATGAAACCCCACTACACAATTTCTCCAAGCGCCAATGCACTCGCACATAGGTCAGACAAAACATACCAATCCACGAGGCTTAATGACCCTAACACACATTACACCACCACCACCCTCAACCCACTACTAGAGGCCAAGCATGCACTAAGAACTAGGCCTCAACTAATTTCATCAACTATTCTTCCCTTTCTTCTTACTCCAAATGTATTGTACTTACAATTTTAATACTATAATTATATCTATATAAGTATGCAATAAATTAATTAAAGATGCATGCATTTTATAAGGTATTTTTTAGCTTACAACTTACTATAGGATCGTGCGCACGCGGGACTGTTACACACTTCACTAGCTAGGTTATTGTTTTTATGTCATCATTTTTTATTTTAGTATATGGTTTTGTGTTAGAGTTATTATTCAATTAATAAGAGTTTGATGAAAGTGGATATTTGTAGTATTTCTATAGTCAAAATTCTAGCTTAGGAAAATGCTTGCTTACACAATGCTCAATCCACTCACTTTTCTAGGCTTTTGTCTTTCACTCTTTTCATTCATCCTCGGATCTCCCGTCCTTTGCTCATAATACTTCCACTTTGAGAATATATGTTTCTTTCTACTTGATTTTTATATTCCAATTTGGCTCTAGGTTAGAGGTGAGCTTTTTGCTTAATTTATAGAGCGTATGTAATATATATGTATCGAATGCTTTGTATATGAGTGCATATAGGCGCATAACACCTATTTGTTAGGCATGCATATAGAAGGGTATTATGGGATTTTTTTTTTCATTTGATGTTTTTCTATAGTGGTACATTTTTATGTACTATAATGCATGTATAATGTACCATTAAAGTATAAGTTATCCTTAATAGTATTTTTTTGCGTACTATTATGCATTTATGCATGTAGTGGTACTTTTTGCCATCCTATGTCGTTGATTATTTCTCCTAAAATAACCATCTACGGAGTATCACCTATTATGCATGTAGTGGTACATTTTATCATCCTATTTGTATTTAAACCATATATGCGCATAGCGCCTATAGTTATTCTTTTGCATATAGGTTATCCAACAAATTCTATGATTGAATTAAGCAAAAAAATAAATAAATAAATAAAAATTAATAATAAAAAACCTAATCTCTAATCTCTCTCACATGCATCCATCTATCTTCTCTCTATCTTACACTTACAAACAAAATTTGCCTAAGAGCTTGTACGCCTTCCAAAGTTGTAATAATATGAAATGAAAGTAGTACAAAGAGACAGATCTAATAACAAGATCCCAGTTGTCTATATTATCTCTTATAGATTAATGAGAATTTACGGTCAAAGTTTAAAGTTTGACTCAAATATTTAAAATAGGGCGATAAAATAGGAATAAAAGGAGGATGACTTGTTCTCTTCACTTGAAACAAGTAAATCTGGTCTGAATTTTTTAAGGTCTGATCTGAATTTTTCTGATCTGGTTTGGTTTGATCTGATTTAACAATTTGACTAAACTTTGAGCGCATTGTAATACTAATCTATAAAGAAAAACATTATCAAAATGGATCTTGTAAGATTCGTCTCATCATGAACTTTTTAAATATGTAATTTTTATAAAAAATTTTAATACTCAATTAACGTTATTTAACGATAAGTAAATAATAATCAAAAGTTCTGAACTGGTTTGATCTGAATCTTTCTGATCTGGTCTGATCTGATCTAATTTTATTAAAGAATAAATAATAAGGATTTGAAATAAGTTGAAGAGAACACGTTCGTAGTATGGTATTTCATAAATTTCATAATTTTTTAAGTTTACGAAATTAATATATAATTAGTAATAAGATGAAAGAAGTACAAAATATGGAGTAGTTCGATTCACGGAGTTATTTATTAAAATGATCTAATCCGTTGTAATTCTTAAAATTATACTTTCAATTAAATACAATTTTCTACAGAAATTTAATTTCCACGCTAATCAAACGATTTCTTATTTTGTTTCTTCTTAATTGCAATAAAGGGGTTTTGTTTACGGTATTTCAACCCGATTCACCCTTTGGGCTAATTTCGATTTAGTGCTCAGTTTTGAGTGGTTATGTTCCAGTGCCCTTCCAATTATTGTTGTGGGAAGATCGATCATAGAGTGTTATTTGTGAGATATAAAATTTTCTTTGAAACGGAGATAATAGATAAAACGTGGCTTGCTCCACTAAAACACCTTAGTTGGTACAAATGAAATATTTATATACTCCGAGATACATATAATGTGTTTGTCCTCCACGCCTCTATTATTTGCCCACGCCCCTGCCATAGTGTTTGGTTTCTTGTGAATTGCGGCTCTACATTTTCAATCTGTTCTTTCCGTACGTTCTGCCAGTTTTATGCATATAATTATTGACAAAAGTTCATTATAGTAAAACAACTAATATGTATACATTATGGATCAATTTGCTTAATCTAAACACAATCTTTAACAACAAATTGCTGATTTGCTTATTGTAGAAAATTCCTAAAGCCAAATTTACCTCATTTGGATAATTAAATGAAAATTAATTTAATTCTACTTGACATATAATATTTCATCCTCCACTTCTCAACTTGGGTTACTTTAATTATTCCTTGCGTTATATCTAGAGTGTTACAATTAGTAAGAATTTTGTAACTGGATCTTAGTATTAAAGATTGAACATATGAAGCCTTGAAACTTTTTTAAGTATAAAATTGAGAGAAATTAATTGTCTCTTTAAGTATACAAGTATTTATCAAAGTTAAGGGACAACAATATTGTAATGTCTTTATTAGTTCGATTGTTTGTTTACTCAATAGAACCCTCATATCACGTCGTTTACATCTTATGTTTTATGATGATGCTTTCCTTTCAAATGTTAATCAATTTTGAATTATTAAATTCACGATATAATATAACGAGAGGGAAGACTTGAATGTATATTTTATTTCCAAAACTACTACATAATATATGCATCGGATTTGTATCGATTGGGATGACAAGCCAAATAACATGCAAGATAAGTATTTTCAGGAGAAATATCTAAACAAATAGAACTAAATATTCTTGTCTCCTCAATGATATCATGCAAAATCTAGCTTCAAAGATGTACAAAATCTAACTTCAAGATTCATAGTATCTATATCATCCATTAACCATTTCTCTTGCAGCAGATTCAGAACGAGCAATTATTTTTCTATATTATTTTTTTGTCTCTTTCAAAACTAATACGACTAGTGTTATTTCAATGAAAATACTAATTTTAGCGCTAGTTTATTATGATATATACCGGCCTCTAGCAATTCGTTACAAAGAGCAATACCTTACACTATAAGCAAAAAAATTGTACAAAAAAATGAATTTAATATACTTACCTAATTGCAATCTGAGACACTTCTAGATTGTCACAAACCGAACCATAGAGGTTAATTTTTAAAGTACATATTTGGAGAAAATCGGCCAATGAGATTTTAACGTGTTATTTAAATTGAGAGCGAGTAATTTATACTGTACAATATATAGGACACAATTTTGAAATCTCCACCTAATTTATAATTTGTATTGTCTTTATAGTCCCGTAAAAAAAATGTACTAAATTTGTGATTCATTTGGATTAAATAAATAGCTGAAAATAGGAGTGGCCAAGAAATTTTTACCAATATGAATGCTTGGTAGAATTATCAATTTGTTGACATTAAAATCTAAAGAATTAATTAATTTTAAGAAAATAAATAAATAAAAAACAAACGACCAAGGCAATGTGCTGACGCAATTGATGATTATTCATCACTATATAATCTTCATTTTGTTGACCAAATGATATACGTAATACCATTTTGCTACTAAGGTTAACTTCGAAGTCCTCAACATGTTTATAATTTTTGAGATGATTTTCTCAAGATTTAATATGCTAATAAATTTCAAAAAAAAATATAAGCTTTGATTTTCCAAAGTTTTTCCCATGATTTAAGATATCATAAGGATATTCAGTATCTGATTTTGCTTTGCAAATCCATCCACAATCTAAATAAAGACTATATAAAATGTAGTTGCATACCAATTTTTATGCCAATAAAATCTACTCTTGCTTCACCAGTATAAATGGTGTTACATGCACAAATATAGTATGTAACGTGAGATCAATTGATTAGCTATATAAGATGATAATTTAATATTTAATTTATTAGTGTAATTAATTAAATTGTAATTCTTAGCTAAATTGGTAGTGCTGGCAGAACATGGTCAGAACAACAGACATGCCCTTCTTAAGCCAGCCTAGAGAAATCATACAGTGGACTTTTCCTACCTCTATCCCTAGCAACTTCTATTTTTTTTTTCTTTTTTTTTTTTTTTTGAAAGAAGGTTAATTATTGTTATCTATGTAATCTGTAATTTAAAATCCAAGTTTAAATATGGAGTTTGACATAGTGCCTTTGTAGGTTAATATCCACTTTTGTATGGTGGGACATCTATGCATGTCCAAACAAGTGAGTTATAGGGAATGGACCCAACCTATGATTAGCCTTCGATAATTCCTGACTTGCACTATATATTTCCTCGTATGGAAATATATTCCAGTTATAGTAGTAATTGGCACTCTTTCATTCCTTCGAGACTTTTTAAGTAGGTCGTATTAGGGAACTTTGTCTTTATTTAAGTCTTCAATATTGATTATTGAAAGAGACCTTCATTGTTTTGGATTTTTGGATTGACATATATTGCCCTCCAATTTATGCTGTCACCAACAGTAAATGTAGTAATCTCTCGTAGAAGTGTTTTAGACTCCCTCCATAGTCCAGTCTACAATAAGAGGCATATAATCCATTGCTACAAATGTTATTGAAAATTGAGTTGATTTAATTGACTTATTTCTTGTAAAATACGTGATTGTGATAAATTTTTTATTCTTAAAAATATGCAAGTACTCTCTCCGTATTTAAATAAGCGTAACGTTTTGACTTTTTATATTACTAGGGCAGCTAACGCGCGCGCATAGCTAGTCATATCTAGTTACTCTTTCGGCTTGGTCTTAAAATCATTAATTTATTTATTGGCAAAATTAGTGACAAAAAAATATGTACACAACTATGTTTATGAGTATAAATATCCAAGACAACTAACATTAATGCATGAAAGCAAATAAGTACGTAATTAAATATTAGGGTATAATTGTCCAAACACTATTCATTAAAAAAAACTTGTACATATTAATGAGGGTATATATGTAAATGCACATTTTAAAGGGTATAACTGGCATTACACTATTCATAAGACTAAGTTTCTACTTTTTATAAGGTAGGGATTCGTCTAATTCACTTTGACTAATGTTTGTGATTTACTGATTTATACATAAAAAAAATAGATATAGTTAGTTTGTTTGGTACTTGTTGGATTCATCTTAGGAAAATTGGAAGCTAATAATCCCACCTTGTTTTTTCTGTTCAAAACAATCCCACCTTTTCGAATTTTCAGAATATATAATCCCACCTTTAACCCTCAACTTCTTAATATAGGCCTTTTACTGGTTTGTGAAATTGGTAACTTGTTTCAGAAAGTGACTTGCCACATGTCACCTTCTAATTGGTCCAATTTTAAATTTTTTAATTTAAAAAAAAAAACAAAAATGATTTTCCCTTCCCATCTTCCCACGCACCATCGCATTCCTAGCTCCCCACCACCGCATCACCACTCACTCCCCTTACCCGACCTCCCTTTTCCGGTTTCACTGCCATCGTGACCCCACTTCAGCTATCCTACAACCCCTTGTAACATTGCACCGATCCTCGTTGTTGCAGTTGTCGAATTTCGTGAAGGTGGTCGGGTTTTAGGGTTTCGTGGAGGTGGTCGGATTTTAGGATTTCGTGGGTGGTCAGATTTTGCGAATTAAAGACGGTTGAATTTTGGGACTCGTGAAGGTGGCCGGATTTAGGAATTTCGTGGTTGGGTGAGTCTGCTGGACCAAGCGATGGTGTACGTAGTGGAAGGGGTTTGCGTGGTGGGTTAGCTAAACCAGTCAAGTGGTGGTGTGGTTGAACGGTGGTGTTGATAAGGTTGTTGCAGTTGTCGATTTCCGAGTAAGGGGTGGTAGGATTTAAGGGTTAGGGGTTTTCAGGCTATGGGTGGTCGGGTTATAAGGGTTAGGGGGTTTCAAGGTGGTCGGGGGGGGGGGGGTTGCTAGTGTGGAGGTGGCTATATGGAAGGTTGTCTGGTGCTAGCTATGGAAGGGAGTTGGTATGGTGGTGGCCATGGAAGACTTGAGGTTGAAGAAGCTAAGAGAATTAAAAAAAAAAAAATAAAAAAAAAACCTGATTAAGGGCGTGTTCTCATACGTTGAAATTCAGTTCAGTTCAGCTCCTAATTTCCTTCTCTTACAAAATATTCATTTCAGTTCAGTTCAGTTCAGCTCAGTTCAGTTCAGTTCAGCTGAGTTCAGTCAATGAGAATAGGCCCTAACATTTATAGGTTAAAAGGTACTTCCTCCGTTTCTATTTAGTTGACGCGTTTGATTTAGGCACACATATTAAGGGAGGAGAGAGAGTGAGAGAGAATGAAAAAGCAAGTGGGGTAGCTTGTAAATATAAGGTAAAAATTTACCCCAAAAGAAAACGTGTCAACTAAAAAAAAAACTTGCTAAAAAGGAATACGCGACGTGTCAACTAAAAAGAAACGGAGGTAGTATGTTTTAAGAAGATGGGGGTTAAAAGTGGGATTATTCTGAAAATTCGAAAAGGTGGGATTGTTTGGAGTAAAAAAGGTGACAATAGAATTGTTATTTTCCAATTTTCCTTCCTCTTAATAAATAACTTATTACTTATTGATTATTAAAGATATTATAATCAAAGTACTGCATTGAATTGCCATACGCGTAAAAGGAAAACATTTTACTTCTTTTAAATATGGAGGGAGTATAAAATATTTTTGCATTAGGAGTGGGTTTTGCAAATATAATGGAGTAAAATATTATTGACACCTTATTATTGTTGCGGGAGTGTGGCAATTTATAAGAAACGTATGGAAATTGCAAGTGTGTTAGGGCCTGTTCTCTTACGTTGAAATTCAGTTCAGTTCAGTTCAGTTCAGTTCAGTTCAGTTCAGTTCAGCTCAGTTCAGTTCAGTTCAATTCAGCTCCTAATTTCCTTCTCTTATAAAATATTCACTTCAGTTCAGTTCAGTTCAGTTCAGTTCAGCTCAGTTCAATTCAGTTCAGTTCAGTTCAGTACATCTGAGTTCAGTTCAGTTCAGTTCAGTTCAGTTCAGCTGAGTTCAGTCAATGAGAACAGACCCTTAGTTATTACAAAATGAGGAGGGAGTAAAAAGTATAGTTCTTCTCGTCAAAAAAAAAAGTATAATTCTTACTTTTATTTTTATTTTTACCTTTTCTTTTATTATTTTTTTTTTTTTGGTGACACACTTGATTTCACGCGTAATTTTTCAAAAATAATAAGCCGAGGGTGAGGTGGTAGTATTAACCTGAGAAGTGAAAATAGTATGGTAGAAGGAGGGTGTACCAACTACATTAGATATAAATAAAAGAACATTGGGACAAATTCAATGTTTTTTTTTTTTTTTTTTGAAGAAATTTATATGTAATGTTCTTTGTTTTATATTTAATGTTCATTTCACCCCTTCATTTTCTCTCTCTTCGACACTCTCTTTCCTCTCCCTCTATTTCTTCTTTCATTTTATTTCTTGGTTTTTATAGCTTTTACGTGCTTAATTCACCACTCACAAATACATTTTTACTAGATTTTACACTCTAAAATCCGCATTTCACACCAATCTTCGAATTTTTCATGATTTGAGAATTTTGATTATTTTTTATTTTGGCTAAAGAACTTGCAATTGAGCGTTCTACTTACTTGATTTTCACTTTTAATTCATTTTGCAGGGGTTTTCTATTCATTTGAGGAATCAATCTCTTTTTTTTGTTCATCTTTGTTTTACTTCATGAATATGAAACCTCAGGTTGTGCTTCAACGGTGAACTCTCTTTGCTTGTTATTGTTACCTATATTTTGTGTTTTGTGATAATGTTTGTTGATAATATGAAGCTTTATTATCATGAAATTACTTGATTGATTGAATTTTTGGCACTACTATTGTTGTTCATCAACTTCTTCTATGAGTTTGGGTAGTAGCATTTTTCCATGATTTATATGTAATGTTCTTTTTCAGAAAGATAATGTTTTTTATTTATATATATATGTAATGTTCTTTTCTTTTCTTTTTTTTTTCTTGGTCATATGTAATGTTCTTTATTTTTTGTTATATGTAATGTTCTTTATTTTATATGTAACGTTCTTTTTGATGTACTTTATGTTCGTTTGTAATGTATAATAAATTATTATAACTACGATTTTTTTATCAATAGGTAATGTTCTTTTATTTATATGTAATGTTCTTTTATATATAGCTAATGTTATTTTATAGGTAATGTTCTTTTATTAATAGGGTAATGTTTTTCCGGGTGTATCATGCTCATGGTACACCCGGTTGTACAAACAGTTATTGAGAAGTGAAGACCATGATATCCCTCAGCCAATTATTATATACTAGGAATAAACTAATCTTTATCAAAATAAGAATTTTTATAAATAATCAAATTTCCAAATAATAGACATAATTAATTATAAAAATCGTGAAAACTACAACTGATATGGAAGCAAATAAATATATTTTAAAATTAAATTTTACTATTCTTTGAATTTTTTTTAAAAAAATAGGTCAAATTTTTGGACCAAAAAAATGCTATAAATTAGACCTAGAAAATTAACCCTAATCCAATTACCCAAACCCGAATTACCCTTCTATAAACCCGATTTGGACATAAAATGACTCTAAAACTTAATCGAAACCTATAGTGGAGTTGGCCAAGTTTTGACCCGATACAAGAAGTTGATACCTGACCGAAACTAGAATAAGATTGACCTAGTTTTAACCTGATACCTGAAGCAACGCAAATTGATTTACTTGACCCAAAGTTACCCAACAACCAACCAAAGTGACCTAACCAAATTTTAACCCGAATCACTGAATCGAATAGACTTAATCCCAAAGTGAGCCGAATAGTTATTGTTCAATACTCGAAATGAGCTTAAGAAAAACTACAGTTTGAAGCGATTTTAATTAACCCAATTAAACAAATAAACTTGAATCGAACACAACTCGAACATACTTACTTTTATTACGGAGTACTATTATAATATGTACTTGCAATAATGCATATTTTGATTATTGTTTTTCATTGATCTTGAATATATAACTGATCAAGACTAAGCTTAAAGCAACAAAATCTAATAATTTCAATTCTAAATACCTGAATGTTCAAATGTTGACTCAATCCAAAATGACTAGATTAACTTGTCCCGATCAACCTGATTTTCAACTCGACTACTCGAAATGACTCAATCTGAACTTGACCAAATCAACTCCAAACACGACTTGAAATGACTTGGCCAAAACTTGACTTGATCGATTTCTCCTCAAAATCGAATATATTAACTAGAATCTAAGTGCAACCCAAATTGATCGGACCCGACCCAAAACCGACCCAAGAGGACGAACCTGAAATGGTCCAACTCGAAGTGACTAGATCTAAATGACCAAATTGTCAAGTCTACAATAAACTCAAAATTCTAAATACCTGAATGTCCAAATGTTGACTCAATCCAAATTGACCAGATTCATAACCTGTCTCGATCAACCTGATACTCAACTCAACTCGAAATGACTCAATCAAAACTTGACCAAATCAACTCCAAACATAATTTGATATAATTGGTCAAAACTTGACTTAATTTCTCCTCAAAATCAAATATATTAACCAGAACCTACTTGCAACTCAAATTGATCGAACCCGACCCAAAATTGAACTAAGAGCATAACGAACTGACATGGTCCAACTCGAAGTGACTAGATCCAAATGACCAGATTGTCAACTCTACAATTAATTCATATGCATCATATTTGTAACACCCCAATAATTCTCCCTTTTTCAAACCACTTACTTTTTATAAAATAGTGGAGAACCATTGACATGTTACCGCCACGTGTTAAAACGTTAAGGCTTTATCAAAGTATCGCAGCGGAAAATCAAACACAAGTCTTTAAAATAACATAGTTTAGGAAATTAATAAGTCAAAGCTTACAAATTGGAACCATGTAAGGCCCTTATTTAAAACCAAACCAATAATCAAAGTCCAAAACATAAACGAAATAGCAAAGCATAAATAAGTTCAACACAAAGAACGAATACTCTCAATCACACCAATCCCTTGACAATGCGTATGTCAAATCCCCGAACTTCACATCATCAAGCTAACCTGTGCAATACTGCTCCCCAATAATACGAGTGTAATAATTGGATCATCACAGGGTCATTGAAAGGCGAAGGCCATGACCAAAAGAAGGACACACACACAAAAGCACGCAATCAGCAAAGCTGAGTACATACAAGCTTCAACGCACAAAACCTAACATGCTCAACTAATTAAAGTAAATAAACATATAACACAAATTTGTTTAATCAAGACTCCACACTTAAACAATTCAACTGACTCAACTTACTTACTAACTAATTCCAAACGATTGACTCTTTATATTTAATTTAATTAATTTAATTTGGAGTAAGCAATAGACCAGGTTGTCCAATCCACCAAATCATTTTGGTCCCAAATGACCATTTGAAATAAAAGTTTAGCGCGATGCAAGAATGGGCGCGACTCCATTCTCACAAAGTTAGTATAGGATCCCATCTAACTTTCATTATAAAATAAAATGTAAATACCAAAAGAGAAGAGGACATGTTGATCAAACAAGCCTCGAAAAGCCACGGGCTACCACCGTGTACCCCAACCCATAATTGTCAATACTCTAGAAGTGCACGCTTTCCAGAGTTTTATTGCTCATCCATGTTTCACTTTACGTGATTACAATTTTAATTAATAGCCGACTCATCAAGAAGACCAAACATAACAATCATACATCAATTTATTTTTAATCTTATTTAGGACAATGGTGATCACATCACAAATTGACCTTTAATTCCAATTAAACTTCCAAATTATTCAAAATTGTTGAACATAGTCAACCCACCTAGCCATTTCGGCTTAATCCACCTTTACTCAACATACTAACAAGTTATGATTGAGTAATAAATAAATAATAATAACCTTGTGGAATAATTAATAAATTCATTCCACTTAAACCATTAAATTCCAATCCTTTAATAATCCAAATGTGGTTGACAAACCAATCCAATAAAATATGTTTGTATCAACATTCCATACAAACAATTAATCCAATATAATTCAACATGTTTGCATCCATAATTCCATACAAACATAACCACTTCACCAAAACATGTCTCATAAACATAAATACATAAATTAATTAAATATATAACCAAACAATTTCCATCCAAGTGTTCTCTAATCATGAAACTAAGTTCTTTTCTTTGGTACCTAAACATGATACTACTTGCTACGAAGTAGACATGTACGTACCTCGTGTAAACAATCCTTTGCGCCACTTTTAATTAATTAAAAGTCTCCTAGAGAAAAATCACTTCCTAGAAAACAACCCATAACAATAAATTAATACTTAACCAAAATTTCCAGCAATATAAATTAGATTAAAAGTCCTTAAAACTCTATCAAAAACATGTTTTTATGCTTGATGATGCATTAGAAATCCAATAGGAACAAAAGCCCCAAATTAATTGCTCATTAGAACCCTAAAATCCCAATTTCAATAAATTAAACCCTAGGTTTTAAAATTATAAAATCTGAAAATTATAACATAAACAAAATCTGAAATTTATAAGTTTAAGCTATCAAAAACATGGTTTTGATACTAAAAATATAATCTTTACACTAAGAAATCAAAACCCAAAACTAATTATATAAATATTAAGCAAGAAAATAATGAAACAAAGGAGGAAGGAGGAGAGGAAGGCCACGTGGTGGCTGGGCTGGTGGGCCGGCAGGGGGGCGCCGGTGGTGGCTGGCGGCATAAGGGTGGCAGCAAGGTGAGGCAATTCTCACGTGAAGGAGGAGGAAAGAAAAGAAGGAAAAAGAAAAGAAAAGAAAAAAAGAAAAAGGAAAGGAAAAAAAAAAGAAAAGGAAAAAAAAAATAAAAAAAATAAAGGAAAAAGAAAAATAAAGGGAAAAGAAATAAAGGAATAAAATAAAGAGAAGAAAGTTTACTAACCTTTTTGTGTGGGGGAAAATTTTGGGATGTATGGGGTATTTATAGGAGAGAGATTGTAGGGTAAATAGGAGTATTGGGCCTCATAAAAAAAATAATGGGTCAATTAGATAAATGAAATGGGCTAGCTTTGTTTAATATGCATGGCATAAATTGTTGAATGGAATTAAAAATCCTTTTTGAACAAAATCAATCATCAACCCAAAAATAATTTGTAACTTTAAAACTTAAATCCCGGAAAACGCACATAAATATTATAAATAAAATAAAAATTCATTTATAATATATTTATAAATACGGGGGATTACAATATTAATTTCAAAACAACTTTATTCATAGTTGAAAATCAAATTATTAAAAAAAATTTACTCACTCTGCTTTTCAAAATGCATCACTTCGCCGGTTTTGGTGGGGCAGGGGTGCTGACGATTTGGGTTAGGCTGTCGACGAAGGGGGACAGGTGGACCGACGGTGGGGTCGGGCTGGGTTAGGGTGCTTAGGGTTATTTTTTTCTTTTTAATTTTTTTTAAAACAATAAACAACTGACACGTGTACATGACGGGCCCCACTAAAGAATTTCATCCAAGGATTTCTTAGAGCAACTCCAATGGCAAACTAATTGTCAAATTAGCTTGTCATGCCACATAAGCTTTCAAGCTAATTATCTTTGTAGCTAGTTTGATCCCCAATGGCTAGCTATTAGCTTACTATTTAAATCATCAATTTATTATTTTTATTTTAATTATTAATTGACTTTTAGCATTTTCTTTTTGGCAAGTAAAGCTAATTTGCTTGACTATGCTAATTACATATTTTTGTTCCAATGGTCAAGCTAGTAGCTAGGGACTATTTAAAATTGCAAGCAAGTCCCTAGCTACAACCATTGGAGTTGCTCTTAAGTGGTGGTAAAATCCAATTTTTGGGTTTTTCTTGGTGGTGTAATGGTGTTATAATAAAAGTTTTTGTGTTTTTGTTTTTTTTTTTTGTGTTTTTGTTTTTGTTTTTTTTTTGTTTTGTTTTTTTTTTTTTTTTTTTTTTTTTTTGGTGTTATTATCCAATTATGTGACTTTTTTGTGGTGTTATTTTGCAAAGTATCCTTTTTTAATTAATTTATTCTATATACAACATGTGTGCTATATAGGCCAAAAACCTAGTTATTAATTGTACATAATAAAAAAATTGAATACTAGAATTCAAACACCTAAAAACACTTTTTGTAAGAAGAAAATTATGTAAGAATTAAGGATAATTTTCTTCCAAAACTAAACTCAACTCGAACTTATAACCAGCCACGGACATTACATAAACATGTGAAGAATATTTACAAGTAAGAGATGATGATAGCTAGAATTATTATGCTTAGGCCCTGTTCTTTTGAGCTTCTAGGCAGAGCTCTTTTGAGCTTCTAGGCAGAGCATAGTAGAGCAGAGCAGATTTTATTATTATTATAATTATTATAATTATAATTATTATAATTATTATTTATCATTATTTATTATTATTATTATTTATTATTATTATTATTATTATTTATTATTATTATGATTATTATTATTATTTATTTATTATTATTACTATAATTTATTATTATTATTATTATTATTATTATTATTATTATAACTATTATTATTATTATTATTATTATTCGGAAAATACAAGTTAATCTGCCAGATAAACGAATTTTTGTTAATATGGTGGCATTTTTGTAAATATATTGAAAAAGCAGGGTCATCTTTTGGTGAGCTGTCTAATTACTGTTTGCTTTTTGCTTTTATTGTATGGTGAGGAAATTACACATGTACCCCTCAACTAGTACATAAAAAGATGCATATACCCCTCCACTGCTACTTGAAAAGACAATTGTACCCCCAGATAAACAAATTTTGTTTATCTGGGGAATTGACTGGGTATCCCTCATTATTATTATTATTTTTATTATTATTATGATTATGATTATGATTATTATTATTATTATTATTATTATTATTATATTATTATTATTATTATTATTATTATTATTATTATTATTGTATTATTATTATTGTTATGTCGTTATTATTATTATTATTATTATTATTATTAATTATAAGTATTATTATTACTGTTATTAACATTATTATAATTACAATTATTATTAGTAAATATTAATTATTATTATTAATGTTATAATTATTATTAAATATTAATAATTAATTATTATTAGTATTAAATATTAATTTATAATAATATTATTATTATTAAATATTATTTATCATATCATTATTGAAAAATATTTATTTTTAATAATATTATTTTTATTATTAAATATTAATTATTTATTATTATTGTTAAATATTAATTATTATTATTATTAAATATTAATTATTATTATTATTATAATTATTCAATATTAAGTATAATGGGGCCTTATTTGATTAACGTAGTTTGTATTTTGTGAAGAATGTTGGGTTGCCAAGAACATTTCTTCTCGTTTTGTCGTTCTCAAGCCTCAAGTTGTCGTTGCTGGCAGAGGTTTGAGGCCAATGAGGTGGTGAAAAATCAAAGCAAGGAAAAAGAAGCCGAATTAGATGCTAAAAACCATACATTACCCCCTTCTTCTTCTTTTTTTCTTTTCTTTTTTTTTTCTTTTTTTATAGGTTATACTTGTATACCTTCTTATATTAAAAAAAAAAAAAGTGATGTGTAAAATCCTAAGAGTACTATCGTACAACCAAAGTAGGTTAATATTAAAGCATACTAGATGAAGCCCGTGCGATGCACGGTTTGTTTGATTTTTTTTTTTTTTTTTTTTTTTATGAATTAAAATTTGTTATATATTTAGATAAAATTCCTAATATTAAAAGATAATATTTAATATTTAATTATTTTAAACTTAAAAATCTCATTCGCCCATTTTGCTTACGTGGCATTTGAATTATTTAATTCTAAAAAAAAATTAATAATCTCTTATTTAATTGGCTATTGCTAAGATTTATAATCCTACATGGCGCGCTAAGAAAATTAGATCCTACGTGGCTCTCTAAAAACTCTGGAAAAAACTTCCCTTTATATATATATATAATATATATATATATATATATATATATATATATATATATATATATATATATATATATATATATATATATATATATATATATATATATATATATATATACATATATATATATATATATATACATATATATATATACATAAATATATATTTATGTATATATATATATACATACACTAGGTTAAACCCCGTGCAATGCACGGATGTTGAATAATTAAAATAAAAATAAAATTATATAATCGATTAACCCGGTATTAAAACAATAAAAACATGTTAGGAAAAGTCTTTACATAATATGTAAATAATGTGCAAGTTGATACTTTAGGAGGTTTACTTTAGATTTTATATAAAATAAAACCTTATTTTTATATACTAACTAATGATTTTTTTAGCAAGTAATTTTGCCGGGAATTTTTTTAATATTACATTGCCAAGTGTCATTTTAGGTTTGCTTTTAGTAGTATGTAATTGATATATATATTAGATTAGTTGCATATATCCTTACCATTTATATATAAGGTCTAATCACCATACTTAAATTGTTAGTTGTAATTAAATGGAATAGTAGAGTGATGTTCCCAATGGAGGGAAAAAAATTGTGAGTTTCTTAATGGTAAATAATACATTGGAGATCATGAAAGTAAAATAAAATCAAAACTCCCTCCTAATGGCAAAGTGTTTATTGGGCAGTCTATGTTAGAGATGGTGAATCTTAGTTACTCCCTCCTTTTATGTTTTGTTTGTTTTATTTGGAGTGTTCAATTTTGAGATGATAATAGGTATAATTATAAGAATGGATAAATCTAAGAAAAAGACATTTAAATAGGATTTATTAGATTTATGTCGGTGGGTAGATTTTAAAATTTAACTGTTTTTTAGCATTTGAAAATATTGATAATCAAATATTCAAATATGTAAATTAAAATTTAGTAAGTTGACAAATAGAACTAATGGAACAAAGAAAGCATTATTTTTTTTATAACCCTACAAAACCCCCTTTACAAATATTCGACAAAAGGGAGTTATTGGAAACACTTTTGCAATAAACTTAAATTGAATCTTAAATTTTTTTAAAATTCATATTTAAACGACATTTCTACCCAACTTTACACTATGAATATAATTATGAACTTATAATACAACAATTGATATATAATTAATTAACTAACAGAATCAAGAGGTCAATTAAATTTATTTTAATCAGTTTCAACTAACTACTCAATGCCAAATTGCACCTTTCTCTTGGTAGCTTAGTATTAGTAAAATTAAATAATACCGAAAGCTAACTTAATTGTTGAAAACAACATATTAAAGTAATATAAGCATCTCTTAAGCATCTTACTATGCTCCATTATATCTCTTTTTAATTTTCAAAAGATGAATTTTTTGGACTTTAAAAAATTAAAGAATATACTATCATGATAATTATTTTTTTTTCCACAGTATGTGACCCAAAAAATTAAAAAATAGATGGAGTTCCTTGACTAGACCTACTAAACAAGTGAAACTACTGCATTCATGCATGCATTGTCACCTCAATTACTACTAATAGCTACACTTTAGAATCTTAATGTTGTAATTAGCCCATACTAAAAATTTTATATTTTCAATTTGCAGAAGAAAGAAATATTAATCAAAAATACATTTGAGCTTTTATCCGATAGATTCTCAATAACAAGAATCTCTTTTCCAAACACAAGCCTAAGGGCCTGTTCTCATACGTTGAAATTCAGTTCAGTTCAATTCAATTCAGTTCAGTTGAACTCCTAATTTCCTTCTCTTATAAAATATTCAGTTCAGTTCAGTCAATGAGAACATGCCCTAATTCATACTCCCTCCGTTTTTTTTATATGCATCACTTTGATAATTGCACTATTCACCAATCATTCCGGTTCTCTGAGTTTCCCTCGACAATGCCGGATATTTCTCAAATGCCGGGTGGTGGAACGATCGCTTTCAAGCCCTAAGAAAGAGCCCCATTCAAGCTCCTGCAGCTATGGTTGACTTAATTTTTTCACCTCTAAAAAATAAATAAATGTTATTATATAATATATCATTAGATCTATCATAATGTCTAGTTTCATTATATAATTTTGTTACAATTTTTACTAATGCACAAATAAAGATATTAGTGGTAAAAGTAACGTCTCGGCAAATGTGCCGGTCAAATTAATGAATATAAAAAAAAAACAGAAGGAGTAATTTCTTCCTCAAAAATGACAAATATTTACTCTAGTGTTTGTAAATTTTATTTTCACTGCCTCATTATATTTATATATTTTCACTTACACTTTTTACTGACGTATGAACAAATGATAGATTTTAGATTTTTCTCAACATACGATTTAAAATGTATTTTTAAAATATCCTAACGTGAAACCGTAGGACTTGTTCTCTTCTCTTCACCTTATAAAATCAGTTTAAGGTCTTATAAGTTCAAATCAATTCAGATAGGCTATAATAAGGTCCAATAAGTTCAATATGGTCTAATAAATTCAATAAGGTCTAATAAGGGCCTATTCTATTCAACTTAAAATCAGTTCAGCTCAGCTCAATTCAGTTCAGTTCAGTTCAGTTCCTAATATTCCCCTCTCATAAAATATTCAGTTCAGTTCAGTTCAGCTCCAATTATTTAGTTCAATTCAGTTCAAATCAGTTCAGTTCAGCTTAGTAAATCAGAACAGGCCCTAAGTTCAATAAGTTAAAGTGAACTAATAAGTTCCAATAAGATAATATTAGAGGTTATACATTATTCTAAACTAATAATTGAACAGATTCAAAACCAATTTATACAGCAAACTAAAGACTTGTTATCTTCACTTGAAATAGAGTAATTTGGTTTGTATATTTGAAGATTTGGTCAAAATTTGTCGAATTTGGTCTAGCCTGGTCTAATTCTTCTTGTGATTGTTTAACAAGTCTGTCTTATCTAATTTAAAATTTTCTAGTTTAATCTGAATCTTTGTGATCTTGTCTTATTAATCCTAATCTGAAGAAAAATCTAAAATAAGTGTAAGAAAACAAGTCCTAAACTGAAATATTCTAGAGACTTTTCCGGATACTGAAATGGTTATCTTCAATAAGATCATGAGATCGGGTCCATTTCTCCATATTTTTTAATCACCCTTGTTCGGATTTAACGAACTTTACAAGTCCCTCTCCAATTTGTACGAAAATGGAAAAGTTACAAAGATCTAAATAAACTTTGTCCTACCTCCTACGTGCTCCTTCGAACATATGTACCCTTCAATTCAATTTGATGACATATCTTATTTTTATGATCCTTCTTGTACTAAAAATTATTTTGTGGTACCAGTACGGTACTAGGAGAATTTTCGTCTTGTAATGGCACAAAAACGCATAGTCCTAGGCCCGCTAATTTTCCTCATTTTCTAAGGGGTGTAAAAAAAAAAAAAATTTTGATGCATAATGTTGGATTAAAGTTTATTCTTCATTTTGCTATCACCAGGCTGGAAAAAAAAAAATGGAGTATTTATTCTTCTATCTAAGATGCCAATGAGATAGAATCAGAAATGAGGTTATTCGCAAGAAAGTAGGTGTGGCGGGCATTGTAGATAAATTAAGGGAAAATCGTCTGCGTTGGTTTGGACATGTAAGACGGAGACCCGAGGGTGCACCGGTGCGAAGAGTGGAAGAGTGGGACCATGGAGGGATTAAACGAGGAAGAGGGAGACCAAAGATGACTTGGTTGGAAGGAGTGAGGAAGGATATGAAGTGCATGGATTTACGTGAGGATGAAGTTTTGGATCGTAAGGGATGGAGGAGAAAGATTTATGTTGATGACTACACGGAATAATCAAATTTGGTTCATGTTAGCCGACCCCACTTTTGGGATTAAGGCTTTGATTGATTGATTGATTGATTGATTGATCTAAGATGCCAATGTTGATTTAGACCTAAAGTATTGTGCTGAGAAGAGTACAATTGAGATGTATTTGGCTTAATGTAATTACTTATAACTTTAGATGCACGCTACCAACAGATGAATCTATATGTTAATATGTATGTATTGTCACGTCAATTTTGTATGCAAAAATATTGGTCCTCAATTTATTTCTAACATTAGTAATATCTTGACGTAAATTAAAATATCTCCAAAAGTTTGTCGTATATGTCAAGAAAAAAAATTGTTGTTTATGAATTTTAGTTGTTTGGACCTCCTCATACATATTAGAGTTTCAATTTCTTGTTAGATATGCATCTTTTGTCTGGTACACTTAATATACTTGTCTTGAAACAAAGAATGCATGGGGAAAGAAAATGTACAAGAGAGAATAAGGTTGGAGAGCAAAAGTTTAAGAAAGTATGCTCAAAAAGGAAACTGCTCACATAATTTATGACAACATAAATAAACAAGTGTCTATATAATAGGATGAGGACCATTCTTTAGGATGCAAGGCTTCCCCTATTCTCCTAGAAAGTAAACATACAATTCCAATTCCATGCTTATTGGAAGGCATTGAACTTTTTTTGTTTAAATGTATCTTCAACCTTAGCTAACTCCCTAATATATCACACTCACCATTTTGAAGAATATTAGTTATAGTAGTGTTGGCTTATGGCTAGCTAGGTCTTAGTATAGTTTATATGTCCTTTTCTCAAACTATTTATTAATTAATGTTAATGATAGTAGTAAATTATTAGTAGTAAGTTGGTATATATTGGTATGTAGTTATATATTTTAAAGGGTACATTTAAATACATGTAAGTAGCACATCATAGAGAAACTCCAAACCAAAACTAATGCACTAGGATCATATTAATATGTTATGCTTATCCAATGTATTAAAATAAAAGATGAGAATATATATAATCATGTAACACTAGAATATGTTAAAAAACTGTTGGTTAATCGTCTCACGATGTACAAATTGCTGCCCAAAACTCAAATGAAGGCAAAGGCAAAGATACAAAGGTTTAGATCATCCTCTACATGGTGGGATATTAACAAATCAAACTGAAAAGTTAAAAAAACCCAAAAAATGTCCACCAAGTAAAAGATTTCTTATAATTTTTTTTACGTACCCACAAACAAATGCATTATCGCGTAGACGAGATTCAATTTCAAGTCGTGACACTGTAAGAACGCTACCAATCCGCGCCAAGTACATTACACAGTAAGGAAACCATCATATATTTCAAAATTTCCTCCTTTTTTTTCCCTGTTTTTGAATTTATGAAAATCCAAGCCCAAAATTTTTTGAAATTATACTAGCATCCTAAAAAAAAAAAAAAATCCTTTCACCCACCATATATACATGGTAGTTTTAAATAAAAAAAATTTGAGATGATTTTTTTCAAAAAAAAAAAAAAAAAAACAAAAAACAGAGGAAAAAAAGCTGTAAATTATATTAAACCTACTCACTCCTCTAAGAAGTTGTTCACAATTTTAACGCTTGGATCCACTACTTGTTTCTCCCAAATATCACTCCAATTCTTACTCCCATCCAAAACCGCTCTAAACGTATCAGTACCGTCGATTCTATGTAGACCCCAGCCGGCATTTCTCAACCGTTGGATTTTCTCCATCTGTATTTTCGCAAGCTGACACGTGTTGTCCTTGATATTCTTGACTGCTTCATCGTATACACCTCTCCGCACCTGATCATCACACCTGAAGTACCGTTCAAATTCTGGTACACCAATTGCCTTCGTTAGCCCTGTGTTAGGCGCCAACTCATCAACCTCTGACTCGTAAAACTCGGCTAACTCGTTAACCATCCCCGAGTCAAGCATATCATCAACTCGCTTTATCAAATACTCGTTTAACACTGGTAATGACACATCAATCCAAAGAAAGCAGCATTTGTATCGTAACTCTGAGCTAACCGGGTCTGGGTCCGACCCGGAAAATGGGTCCGAATCCGGGTTTACGGATAAAAGAGCGTGGATTAACGAGTTAGAACCGCCGACTAATAACGGTAGTTTACGGCGAGAAGTGATGCCGGAAATGACGGAAGAAGCGCGAAGTCGGTATTGTAATGGGGTTAACTCGGGTTGTAATTTAGGGTCGATTTCACCGAGAAGATGATGAGGGATGTTGAGACGGTCTAATAAAGGGATTTTGTTGGTAGTAATGTCGAGGCCTTTGTAAAGCTGGATTTTATCGGAGTTGATGATTTCGGAAGGGAAGTAAGTTCCGAGTTTAATTGAAAGGCCAGATTTTCCTGAACCAGTGGGTCCCATTATGACGACGAGTTTCTGGTCTTTTTCCTTTACTCGCCGCCGTCTAAGGCGGGGGTAGGCGGCGGAGGAGAAGGTGTTCATTTGGAGTGTTGTTGGTGTTTGTGGTGGTGGTAAAGGTGGTTGGTGGTGGTGGTGTTTGAGTAGAATGGGGTTGAAAAGAAGGGAGAGGAATGAAGTGTGTTTGTTGTAATGATTGCACAGTATTGATCGGAAGGGAAGTCTCATAGGAGGAGAGAGAAAGTTAGCAGCTAGTAAGAGAGAGAGAGAGAGAGAGAGAGAGAAATGGGGATTTTGTTTATTTGTGGTTTGGTAGAGTTTGTTTTTATTTGAAATTAGTACGGTAATATAGGTGGATCAGCTGGAAAAGGAAACACACACAGAAGAAATGAGAGAGAGAGGAGAGAGAAAGGAGGGATTTAAGGAATGCAGAGAAAGAATGAGGATTCAGGAATGAAGAGTATGAATTATAAAAAGTATACTTGTTGGTGTATATATAGAAAAAGATAGAAGAAGAGGATGATGATGATGATGATGATGATGGTGGTATTATATTTAAAAATAATGATGATGGTCTGGGGAGAACGAACGCAGGCGTGAAACTAAGAACGAGGATGGATGGAGTGTTGTAAAGGAAAGGAATGTGGAAGTTGGTCCTGTTGTTGGTGTTGGATCATAAATATATTGAATGAGGGAAGATTATTAAGTTTACAATCGGATTTTAATCTATATATATATATATATCTCCTGGCTGAGGTGAGGTTGGAGAATGGAGAATGGAGAATGGAGAATGGAGAAATTCGCTTGACGTCACGTTGTGATTTGTTGTGTAAAATGTTTTTGTTTTTGTGTATGTTGTAAAACTGGATTTTGATGAGAATGAAGTTCGATCAATACAAGTGGGGCTCACTATCAGCATTAATTTAAACTCTAACTAGTGCGCTGCCGGCGTTGCACTGGATTACTACTTTGATTAAATTGTTTCTTTATGAAATATGTTATCATCTTTTTTTTGACAAAATAAAATACATTATCATCGATTATGTATGTTATGCATAATTTTTTTTTAAAATAGCATAAATTGTTTCTTTATGAAATACGAGTACTATGTTATCATCTTTTTTGACAAAATGAAATATATTATCATCAATTATGTATGTTATGCATAAATGTTAAAAATAATGTTACTAATTGAAAAGGAGTATAGATTGATAATTTTTAACACTCTATTGTTTGTGAAATGTTTTATTCCTCTTTTTTTTTTCAATCCGCTTATCTCGTATTTCCTTTTTAATTGATGCATGTCATTTATAGTTATATTTATATGTATTGATGAAATCAAATTGTTATTGGCTAAGGTGGTAAGGAAGTAGTTCTTGTTTCCTTGAGGTTTAGTGTTTGAAACCCATAAAAAACTTTTTAATAATAGTTGGAATGATTTGTTAATTGGTAATGACATGTCATTAAGTGATGATGTGACACAATTCTATGAGAGGGGAATGACGTGGCACATAAACAATTTTAGGAACGCTTTTTAATATAGAAAAGTATAGATATGAGGGGAGGGTGTACACTCAGGAGTAACTATTATTTTCTCCTTTCATATTAATTGCAATATTTATATTTTAAATATGTTTTAGAATAATGGTAACACTTTCTAAGGCCATGTTCACTTCACCTTAAAAAATAATATTAAGTAAAAATAATTTCAGTTTAGCAAAAATAATTTCAGTTAAGTAAAAATATGTTCACTTCAATAAAAATAAGTTTAATTCATTAAAATTCAGTATCTTTAAGGAAGAAATATAATAAAAAATCAGTAAAAATAATTTTAGTTTAGTAAAATTAATTTCAATTTAGTTAAAAATAATTTAAGTTCAACAAAAATAATTTCAATTCAGAAAAATTAATTTTAGTTCAGCAAAAATAAGATGAAGTGAACAGGGCTAACTATTATTTCCTCCTTTCATAATAATCACAATATTTTTGTTTTAAATATGTTTTAAAATGATGGTAAATTGGTTACTTTTTTATTTGGTTTGGTAAGATTCATTATTACTTTAATATTATTTGTTTATTTTACCAATCTTACTTACGTCTTGTTTATTACCTTACCTTATTTTATTGAATTAAAATTACTCCCTTGGTTTTTATATATGTGTCACATTTTAACCAGCATAAAAACCAAGCAAACTCGGTTGAATTGGTGGCGAACTCACTTTGTAACTTTGAGATCACGAGTTCGAGCTCCACCAACTACATTAGCTAGAGGGTAAGAGGATTACCTCCCCCTTCCCCCTACTGAATTTATTATAAATTTGAATTTTTATAAAATAAAGGCGGTTATTTATAAAAAAAAATAAAAAATTACCAATAGAATACAAAATTATTGTTGCCAAATTTAAAATTATTTTAATTGAACTGGAATTATTTTTGCTGAACTAAAATTATTTTACTGATTTTCTACTATATTTTTCTTTAAAGTTACTGATTTATATAAAACTTAAATTATTTTTCCTATATTTAATTATTTTTACTGAATTGAAATTATTTTACTATTATTTTTGTAAAGAGTACAGTAGTAAATAGGGCCTTACGCTACCTTTTTTTCAATTATCTCTCTATTATGCTAACAATTAAAAACATTCCCCCCCCCAAAACTATCCTTTATATAATTATAAAATTTCCACCGCCTATACTTTACATTTTAACTAACTATTTTTTTTTACTTTCTCTCTCTTACATTTCCGATGTCTGACCTTTTTTTTTGTTTTTTTACAAAAGAGCTTTCAAAGAAAAAAAAACAAACTGCAACAGAAAGAAACAAACTAAAACCGAAAAAACAACAACTGTTGTCACCGAGTGCAACCTGCCAACCAGTGACCCGAAGAAACCCAGGATCGAGGAACCTTACAAATTTGACACACCAAAAAAGACTCAACAACCGCTCGCAATTCCAAAATAAGCCACCAAACCAAAATGTCCATTGAACCTGAATTCATCGGAATCAAAGAAAGAAGGGTCGCACATGCACAATCTGAATGAATTCGAATCTTCAAGAATCCTTTGCGGCCGCCTAAAGTCCCCATAAACAAGTCTGTAGCTCAGACTGTAATGCTGACCCATCAGACAAAAAGGCCCTACTTCCTCCACCCAGAACCTTCGATGAGTAAAGGTCATGGATAACCCAACCTGCCCCAACTCTACAAGTAGAGCAATCCCAAGCTCCATCGACGGTCAAATAAACCGTGGGGCATATGCAAGGTAATCCGCTCAAACACAACCATGGATCACTTAAAAGCACAGGCAAACTAGGCGAGCAGTATGTCTAACTTAATCATTAGAAGTGAACATTTCGATGATTGAAATATTCATTGTTCTTGTAGGTGACATCGCTTCGATGATCTCCAAGGGACTAAAAAAAAACCCTAAACTTGACCAATATTATTGCTTTCATATTAAAGGCAAAATCTCTCCCCCACATGTCCCAATTTCATCCTATTGCGTAATATAATGTCTTCTATAAACTTGTTTTAAATACAATAGTTAGTGGGGAGATTTAAGCTCTTTCTTCATAAAGTATATCGGAAAAGTAGAGTGGTTTTAATTTGTTTCAGAAATACTAATTACGAATAACACTTTGATCAATCTTGATAGTTTTCAAATTATATGAATTCATGTTTCACAATACTTAGGGCCTGTTCACTTCAGCTTAATTTCAGTTAGTTCAGTTCAATTTAGTTCAATTCAGTTCAGCTTCAATCAGTTCAGTTCAGTTCAGCTTCTAGTTTCCTTCTCTCATAAATTATTCATTTCAGCTCTATTCAATTCAGTTCAGCTCCAATCAGTTCAATTCAGTTCAGTTCAGCTCAGCTTAGCTTAGCTCAGCTCAGTTCAGTAAATGTGAACAGGCCCTTACTTATTCCTTGATTTCATGATGATTGCATTATAGACTTTTAACACTATTCTCATACTAACTTTGATCATGTTTTTTTTTTTTTTGAAACAAACTTTGATCATGTTTAATTACTACTCTGTAACATGTTAGAATGTATAGTGCTCCATAAGTCAATATATCATTTAAGCTAATGAGTATTGGGTTAATCCGTTGGCTTATAGTTCCTATGACTTCCATGGACCACAAATTGAGATTTGGTCATAGAAGGATAAAATTGTATCCGAAGAACAAAAGAATACACAAAAAGTAATAAGAGAAGCGTACAGACCAATTAGTTGTATCGATCGTATTCTTGAATTTGGAATGAAAAGAAGAACAATGCAATTCTCTATCTAAGACGGAGATTCTCCATCTTTTAGGCTCATTATACATTATCAATATGTATTTTGATTGACGCAACTATTATGATCAAAGACTCAAAGTATTGCATCGAAATACATATATAGTTAAAATGACGCAACTATTATGAAATAGTGAAGTACGAAGTATTATTTTGTGCCCTTTTGCCTCCTTAAACTTATTTCTTTGATATTCAGTTGAACTTGGTAAACAACGACATAACTAATCTCTTTGTGGGACAAAGTGTACAAATACGGATCGATAGTATGACTACAGTATTTGGGCCGGACCTGATGGGACTTTTCAGGCTTTTGGATGGTCTTCGGGCTACAATTGGGCTGACATATAGGGCCCACCTCAGTTAAAATCTATGCATGAATATGTTTTTACCATACACTCCCATAGTTGTGCTTCCAAAACTATTTCGTGTTCTTCAATCTTTACCTCAAAAAGATAGTTTATTGTGCCTATCAAAAAGTATGTGTTAAAAGTGCAACATAAAGAAATAATTATATGGCCTACAAAATAAACAAGCTAAGCTAGTACAAAAATTCAGGCAGATGTAATTTAGACTTTGTTCAATCTTCATACCTACAAAGTTGTGATTGTAACTGCTACCAACAATACATATTCTTCTTTGTGCCTATCATCCACCCTTACTTCTCTAAAGCTATACCATCTTCGATATTCAAGTCAAATGTAATGTTCATTCAATTTTAAAATGATTACTTGTATTAGAGTTGACAAAAGTTAACATGATATAACAATACGACGTATCAAACACAAAATAAGTGGTTTAGTAAAAGGGGGGATTTTTGAAAGTGGAGAGAAGGTACCCAAAAGCCCCACAATCAATTAAGTAGTTAAATTAGTTATTGTAGTTCATTCCCACCCGATAATATCATCAACATATTAAATTTATTTTATTGCAAATGCACGAGTCAACTACAATTGTTTACAACTTTATCTTCCCAATCATGCACTTTAGAGTTCATTGACTATCCCATAAAATACTTTATTAGTACTCGTACGTACTATGTAGGCCGATAATTTTTTTAAAAAAATGTTTTTGAGTGCTTAATCTTATAAGAAGAAACATCTAAGGAAATTTATACTTATTTTGATTGATTAAAAATGTAATAATTGTTTTATATTAAGACCAATCACATATCACATTGCCCCAACTCATCATAGTTAAGTATATACAAACATAATTTTACAAAAAGATCTTTTATACTTCAATTATAAAGTGCAATAGTTGGGTCTATCCTTTATAAATTTTAATCTTAATGACAGTATTAACAAATCAAATAAAAGTCATCACTATTATTAAGAAATATGACAACTTATTCCAAATATTCTAAAGCATTTGCACAGTGAGATAGACTATAAATTGGGACGGAGAAGATATTAATTGAAATCCAATCACACTTAAATCTTAGGGGATCGATGATATCCATGCAAGACATGAGATCGAATTTCGTCTATATCATTATTACTCTTACGACTCTCTTTACACCAATAAAAAAGATTACAGTTCATGGATACATAAATTAACAAATGCCGTACCCTATTACACTGAAGCCTAACCTAAACACAAATCAACAACATCAAAAGTGCATAATTCCAACAAAACCTGTCTTATAGCTTTAGTTTTTTTTATATGTTTAGTACCAAACTAATTTTCAAACTTCATATTGACACTGCACATTTAATAATATTAAACTAACTTTGTCTTATTTATCTCCAATTTTAGGAAACCAACTTAAGTATAAGATGCTGGCAAAGAGTACAAAGACATAATTAAGATACCCACCTTCTGACCTTTATTATGATGTTAATTGGATACACTGTATGTAGCTTTATCTTCGAGGTCATTAAGGTTTAACTATATTAAGCTTCATTAAAAACTTCAATTACAAACTGGATGTTGGAGATCCATTAAGCACTTCATTGTTGAATGTTTAAGTTTGAATTAGCATGGAATGTATTAATGACATGCATACCAGCTAAGCTCAAATCTTTAATGACATGATTTTGAGGATTTGATCTCTCAAATTAAGTTGCCTAATAATGGTTTAATTGGCAAAGATAGAAAGTGGTTGCCATGCGACCTTTGCCCTTGGAGGTATTTTTATTTTTAAAGAGATCCTAATAAATTAAAGAATCTCTTCGAATTACACTTGTCAACCCTAAAATTTTTCTATCACTAAAATGTGAAGGGATTAACAATGTGACAAAGAAATAAAGAATTGTTGTTGAAGTATATCCTACCAAATAACACATGTAAGTGTCCCACGTTGATAATAGTTGAGAGAGTCAAACATTTTATAAGGCTAAAGGGCTAAACTACCTATTGCTATATGGTTTTGGGATGGAACCTCCTTTAATCTTGTGAAGTGGACTCTCTCTATATATTGGTTTGCGAATGCAGCCTAGATCCGTATTTGACTTGGTATCAGAGCTAGGCCCATGGTTGGGACCTTTAATGGCTTGAATATATTGCTAGACCCATAGTTTGGGACCTTTAATGACATTAAGTGTTCTGCGCCAAATGAATTGGATCATGTGATCTTTGAGTTAAAAAGACCTTACATGTGAGGGGGAGTATGTATATCCTACCAAATAACACATGTAAATGTTCCACATTGATAAAAATGAAATAAACACCCACATTATCTCAAAATATAGAGACTATAAGATTTAGGGCTTATTCTCATTGACTGAACTGAACTGAATATTTTATAAGAGAAGGAAATTAGGTTCTAAACTGAACTGAACTGAACTAAACTGAATTTCAACGTAAGAGAACAGACCCTTAATAACACAAAAGAACTCGATAGGCTAAGACCCTATGATTAGGTTTAATCTCAAATACAACAAGAATGCAGAAATGCATATACAAATAATAAAGTCCAAATTGAAATTAATACAAAATGAAAGTTTTAATATGCTAGAGTTTAAATTTTACAAACAACAATGGTAATAGGGTGTCAAAATGGCCCGTGACTAAGAGGATGATCAACAATAGAGCGCCATCACTTTAAGGAGACATCATAACTCCATCCTCATTACCTTTACTTCCAGGAATGAAGCTCAGCTCAAAGTCTCAAACGATCAAATGTGTATGTATGTATGTAACCACAAACTCTTGAAGACGAAGGTTTTAAGTTTTTTGTTTTTTGTTGTATTGTACGAGCAACTGAAGCTCAATGTAGTAGATTACCAAACTTTACTCCTATTGTGTACATTATGCATAGACGGTCTTTATACTATGACTGACATCTTAAAAAGTCGGATAAGGCAAATTTTTTGAACCAAGCCAGAATTCATTGTTTGTTTTAATTTAGGCCCATTCTTTTCACTCTATTTTTGTTGAATTGAAATTATTTTTACTAATTTGCTAAACTTAAATTATTTTTACTGAACTTAAATTAATTTTACTGAACTCAAATTATTTTTGTTGAACTCAAATAATTTTTACTGATTTTCTATTATAATTCTTCTTTAAAAAAATTGAATTGTGCTGAACTGAACTTATTTATACTAAACTGAAATTATTTTTGCTGAACTGAAATTAATTAAACTGAACTGAAATTATTTTTACTTAATATTATTTTATTAAGGTGAAGAGAACAGGGCCTTAGCTAAACAGCCAAAGTCTCATTTTCAGTTAAAAATTTGGCCCATTCATCAAAAGTAGAGTTTCCTTACAAACAAAAGTAATGTTAAAGTAAAGGGCTTTTTGTCAAAAAATATTTTGTGAGAAACTACTTAGTAAAAAAAAAGTTGTAATAAGCTACCTAATAAAGGTAAAATGTTGTAATAAAAAACTGCCTAAAAAAGGTAAAATGTTGTAAAATACTACCTTTACCGAGTATTCTCTGTTAATCGACCTCACAACACTCTCAAAACTACCGCTTTCATTCCCAAAACTATCATAACTAGCTTGATATCGTCTCCACCACATCTAAACCACCTTTCAACTCCAAAACCAGGCCACCACCTCTAACCCTAAAAACCACCATCTTGAAGCACTAATCTACCCTCACTAACTCAAAATATCCTCCAACCAGTCAACCACCCCAAAAATAACATTACCGCTTTGAAAACTAACCCTCACGGTAGTTTTGGGGGTGTTATAAGGTGGATCAACATCTTAAAATTAAGTCAACGATGGATCGGAATTTCGGTCAAAGGTAGTATATTGCAAAATTTTATCTTTTATTAAGTAGATTCTTCCAACATTTTTTTATAGGTAATTTCTCACAAAATTTAGGCTTTAATAGGTAGTTTCTCACAAAATGTCCTAAAGTAAATGATAAGAGTGAGTGAGTGCCCAATTGGTTAGAAATTTTTTTTTTCGATTTCAGGAAATTCTAGGATCAATTCTCATTACTTGTTCTCATCTCTTTTAGATTTAGAAAGTTGACGCAAAATTGTCTTTTCCTAGTGTTGCATCATTTCTTTTAACTAAATATATACTAGGGCCATCGGTATTCGACTATTTTCTTAATGTATTAAGAGCCTATTCTAATTGACTGAAATGAGTTGAACTGAATTGAAAATAATTTGAAGAGAACATGGGCTAAAGAGTGGGAAACCAAGCTTGCATTATACTAGTCATTCCAAGCTCTCAGTATGGAAATTGTTATTGAAGTACTGTAATAATTGGATCTTTATGTCTTATCAAATTTATGGGGCACGTACCCTGAACGTTGACAACTTGGCAATTTGGCATGCCTCTTTATCCAGATCGAAGTTCTTCAGTTCATACAAATTCAACACATAATGCTTCGGAAAGTTGCACCAATAAAAATGCTTTAGAAAGAACTTATCGAAAATAGCTCAGAACATCTACAATTTTGTAACATTTGCACAGAAATTAATGAAGAAACAACAAAGAGCATACAAAAACTTACTAGGTGTATATGTGGTTTGCTAACAATGAGTTAGCTATATATATACAATTATTTATTTATTTATTATTGATACAGAAATTTATAGACTACACAATTACTTTATGTTAAGACATATAATTAATGTACAAATCCCAAGTAAAAATAGAATATATCTCCTAATCTCCATATGGAATCGTTTGTATGAAGAGACCAAATTAATTCTAAAATCGTTGGTTGTTCTAGCATGTACATCCTTCGTTCTCTTTTTATTAAAGCGTTGAGCATAATTTCATGCTTATTAATTCACATCCCATAATTAACATTAATAATATTTAAATACATATTTTTAATTAAAAAATAATATACATTTATATAAAATTAACAAGATTTCATAATTATGTTTTTCCTTAAAAATAAATAACAAAAGATGATAAAAAAAAGGAAAAATTGATAAAAATAATCTTAACTTTCCTCCATTCGCTCAAAATAATCCCAACTTTGGATTATTTTTAAATAATCCCAACTTTAGGGGTCATTCGCTAAAAAATGATCCCAATCGGTTATTTAACATGTTTTAACAGGTTAAGGTGACACGTGTCACTATATAATTGGCTGAAAAAAAAACTTTAAAAAAAATTTTAAAAAAAAAGAAAAAAAAAACAACTGACGGAACCTCTCCACGACCACCTTCTCCGCCACCTAGCCACGACCCCTCTCGGAACCCGCCATGTTTGTCGGCGCCTAGATGTTCCTCCCCCACCCTGGCGCCGGCGACGCCCCTCCCCTAAACCACCTAACCGCCTAAAATGCCCACGATAACCCGATCGAACCCTCAAAAAACCCTCTGCCGCCACATTAAACCCCCAAATCAGCTCTCCCCACCCTCGGAACCCTGACGACTAGGGGTTCTGAGGGTAGGGGAGGGCCGATTGGGGGTTTAATGTGGTGGCGGAGGGTTTTTTCGGGATTTCGGGTTGCCGTTTTGGGTGGTTTAGGGGAGGGTTTTAAAGGGAATTCAGGTTGCCGTTTAGGGTGGTTTAGGGGAGGGGTATCGCCAGCGCTAGGGGGGTGAATATCGCCGGCAGGGTTGGGGTCGGGCAGATCTTGGCTGGGACTGCTAGGATGGTGGTCGCCGGCCATTAAGTTTGAGTGGTTATAGGTTGTGGGATTTTTTTTTTTTAAATATTTTTTTCAGCGTATAATGTGTTGACACATGTCACTTAAAACTAAAAAAAACCTCTTTTACAGGTTAACGGTCACTTGGGACCGATATAAGCGAACGACCCCTAAAGTTCGGATTATTTAAAAATAATCCAAAGTTGGGATTAATTTGAGTGAACGGGTGAAAGTTGAGATTATTTTTGTTAATTTTTCCTACAAAAAATGTATGTAAATAGTAAAATAAGACGTTACAATTTTAAAAGAGCGAAGAAGTAAAGTAGAAGGGTAGTCCAATCTCCAATGTATAGATCAAATCTCGTCTTTTATAAAGTCCCCCCATTTAACCTAGCTTTCACGCCTTTAGGCTAATTATTCAATCTAATGATTGTTAGCTGAAATGCTACGTTATATCAATGTAAAAGAGCTGAAAATAGAAAAGTATATTTTATTAAAGGATGAAAGTAGGTTTTTAACTATATCACACGATTTATGTGGCTCGTCATTCGTCAATCAACCGCATGTTATTACATTCAATTTGTCTTTATTTGACTATAAGTGAATTGTGAAGTAGGGTGAATGTACGCAATGGAAAAATAACAACCATCATTCATACTACTATACTACGCAATAGAAGTAACACTCCGGTCGTTTCGATATTTTTCTTTTATTGAAGTCGTTGCCAATTTAATCGCAACTAGTATATATTGTGCAATAAATAAATTTTTATACTTTCTCCATTTTTTTTTAAATCGCAATATTAGGAATTTACGTTTGTTAATGCACATTTTATATCTTAATTTAAATATATTTATTATATTTCGAGATGAATCTAACAGGATTTTAGTGACTATAATTATTCCAACATATAAATCACAAAAAACAATAGGGTCTGTTCTCTTACGTTGAAATTCATTTCAGTTCAGTTCAGCTCCCAATTTCCTTCTCTTATAAAATATTCATTTCAGTTCAGTGCAGTTCGGCTCAGTTCAGTTCAGTGCAGTTCGGCTCAGTTCAGTTCACTTCAGTTCAGCTGAATTCAGTTAATGAGAACAGGCCTTAAGAATAAGTATTGCTTACAAGTTATAAGACAACTTTTTATAAACGGGCTACAAATAGTTTATTTTAAAAGTGGAGTAAATAAAGTCTCACAAACATATGTAAAAAAACTCACAGTGACATATTCCATCATCAATCATCATAAAATGTACTACGAGTACAACGCAATTATGTACCTTTGGGACTAAGTAGCTAAAAGCAGCTGATCACTTTCATAGTTTCATATCATATCCACATTATAATTTCTAAGCAAGTAAGCACTTGTACTACTGTTTTAACGCAAGTCTTCAAAAGATGAACTTCTTTCAATGATTCCGCCGCTCATAATTAACATGTCTTTTCTAGCCAATAATTCAAACAAGATATACATGATTAAATTTGCCATTATCAACTTATCAGTTATCACTCCTTGAGGTCTTTTAGTACACTTTTATAACGTTTTAGGGCCTGTTCACATTTACTTAATTTCAGTTCAGTTCAGTTCAGTTCAGCTCTAATCAGTTCAGTTCAGTTCAGTTCAGTTCAGTTCAGCTCTTAATTTCCCTCTCACATAAAATATTCATTTCAGCTCAATTCAGTTCAGTTCAGTTTAGTTCCAATCAGTTCAGTTCAGTTCAATTCAGCTCCAATCAGTTCAGTTCAGTAAATGTGAACATGCCCTTAGTTACTTGATGATGATGATGATAATTAAAAAGTTATTGGTAATGGTAAATTGGTAATAAAAAGGATGTGTTTGTATGAAAATAGGATAGTACACCAAGGTGTGCCATGTCCACGGTGCACCCGATAAATAAAAAAAAAAGGCGAAAATAACATACTTTGGTTTAACAAAGAACATACTTATATTATGTTTGACAAAAAACACGCCTTTATATGTTTGATAATATGTTCTTTTATACTTATGTTCTACTTGTATAACATATATTGATTAAACATGTTTTTTGATTTTCAATTATACAAAGTATGTTCTTTGAATTTGGCTCATATATTCTTTAAATTTGGCTCGTATGTTGCTTGAGGTAATGAGTGACGACGCACACATTGTATTTTTTTTTTTAATTATCATATATCTAAATTATTTTTTATTATCGTATGTTTTTTGAGTTTGATCAATGTGTTCTTTAAGTATGAACTATATGTGCTTTACATTATAACTTATGTAAATTTAACATATGTGATTTTGAATTTAAAATTTGAAATTTAATTTGAAAATGAAATCTTGAAATTTTTTTAGTTGAAATAATTTTTGAGAGTGAAAACTAAAATTATTATGGAAAGTTAAATTTTTAAAGAGAGAAAAACTATTTTTAGGGACATGATATCTTTGGTAAAAAAAAAAATATTTATGTTTATGTGTAATTTTTCATGAAATTTTAATAAAGTTTTATCACGTTCTTTTGTAATGTCTTTATGTTCTTTGGTAATGCATGTTCTTTGTCAAACACTATTATATTCTTTTTCAAACACCGGTATGCTCTTTCCGCCCTTTTTTGTTATATAACCAAGTGCACCATGCAGGTCAAGCATTAGTATTTGTAAGGCTTCATTCATTTCACCATACAAAAATCTTTTGTAAAAAATAATTTCCGATCAGTACTATGTAGTTTCAGTTCAATAAAAATAATTTTAGTTCAGTATAAATTGGTTACTTTAGAGTATAAATATTTCAGAGAATCAATAAAAAATACTTTAAGTTTAGCAAAATAATTTCAGTTATGTGAATAAAATTTTAGTTCAGTAAAAATAATTTTAGTTTCGTACGAATAATTCACTTCAACAAAAAACGTGAAGTAAATACGGCCTAAATTTGTTAGGTACTTTATAAGAAATAAACCTGATGATAATGAACTTTTTTTTTTAAAAAAAAAAAAATGGGTAGTATTGTTTTACTTCACCTTTTTTTGCCGGAATGAAATTATATTTACTGAACTGGAATTATTATTTATGAACTTAAATTATCTTTACTTAACTATAATTAATTTTACTACACTGAATTTATTTTTGCTGAACTGAAATTATTTTAATCGATTATCTAATATATTTTTATAAAGTTATTAATTTTTACTCAACTGAGATTATTTTTATTGAACTAAACTGAATTTGTATTTATTGAATTGAAATATTTTATTGAATTAAAATTAATTTTATATAAGGTGAAATGAACATGACCTAAGTAGATATTTTCTTCAATATTCTGTAAAACTCAGTTTTGCCTCTAAATTTAAAATGAATAAAATGGTAAGAAGGGAAATATAAATATAGTTAGGTTATGACCTTCAATAAAGATATGATGAATATTACCCCTTAAAAAAATGGTAAACATAAATTCAGCTCAATAAAAATAAAAATAATTATACATCGCTCGCACATAATTTATTTTCCTTCGTTTAATAGATATTGCACAATTGTCTGGTACATCTCTCGCACATATCGCTAGCTAGATTATTCAAACTTTTAAGGGAGACTTTCAAAAGATTATTTATAATCAAGAGAATGAATTTCAGTTGATTAACTTAAACATATTTGAAAACTTGACAACCTTTGTAATCCCGTATTCTTTATCAACAAATCAATTATAATCATATACATATTTCCATAAGAGGAATGAACAACTACATCAACTTCGATCAACAACTCCACCATAGGAGATATTTATATGAGTAAGACAGTAAAATCTATGTATGTAAGTGACTAAAATATATAATTGATAGGCAAGGATTATTTGATATGCTGAATATATTGAGAATCTTGTAAATAACCAATTGATGGATATATAGTTGTTAGTTTAAAATTTTTACTTAACTAAATTTATTTTTATCAAACTGAAATTATTTTTGCTTAACTTAAATTAACTTTATTAAACTGAAAATACTTTATATTTTTATTGAACTAAGATTATTTTAAATGATTTTTTTCATTGATGTTTCTGTGTATTTAATTTGTTTTTTTCAAATTTACCAGTTTTTACTTATTTGATCAAAAAGTTGTTTTTATTGAACTGAATTTTTTGCCAATTTGGTCTTATTTTTACTGTATTAAAATCATTTTTATAAATTGAAATTATTTTTATTAAATAGTACTTCGTATCACTTTAAGGTAATCTAATCCAATATATACAAATAAAGTAGACATTTTTGGAGAACATTTAGAGCGCCACATAAGCAAAGGTACATTTTCGACCAATTAAAAATTAGATTTCTATTTTATTTTAGAATTAAAAAATTCACTTACAACCTAAACAAAATTGACGAATAAGATTTAAGAATTTTGCCATATAGGTAAATTAACGAAAAATAATTTATTAGAATTTAATTTAATTAAAAAACCAAATATTATCTTTAAAAATCATCTTTAGATATAGGATTTATACCTACCACTATAAGATAAATTTTAATGGTGTTTACTATAGAAAATAAAAATTATTCCATAATTATAATTAAAATAAAATTTGTGATTAAATTTGTGATATTTACCATTATAAATTGACGCATCATACGACATCAACAAAATTTGGTATCAATACAAAACCAAATCAAACCAATTTTGTGTCAGTTTTATTAGGTCATCAGTGGATGGGTTATTTTTTAGCTTAATTTTTAAATTTCATGTTTAAACGTATATTTGTGATTATTGTTTACATTGCGTTTATTTGAAATACTTAATAATTAAAAATTTCTGTTTTGTTTACTAAATTTTGTTTTTACATGCAGATCTAATTTAATTAGAGAATTAAATTAGAGCAAAAATGATTGGAAAAACAAAGTACAAATTTCTTGCTTGATGGTCCTATTAGATGAGGAGGTATTTTATATTATATTTATAAATTTACATATATTAAATTTTTTAATAAATCTTTGTTTTTATTAATTTATTTTATGATTAAAATAAATTTTTGTGATTTAGATAGCTTAATCAAGTCATCATAACAAGGTGATTACGTTCATGCCTTAACTAAAGCAAACTTTGCTCAACAATTTCATTTTAAATTGATTGAAAAAACTATAAAGATTAGTTTTCTTACAAATTTTATTCTATTTATCCTTTTATATTAGATGGAAAAGACATGGTGCAAAGTTGGTGATTATATCGAAATACAAGATAAATAGTATACATGTTATGTTGCATATGTTTATGTATATTTTTTTTTAATGTTTTTATCAAAATATTTTATTAGGGGAATAAATTACATAAAATAAAATAAAAAATTATCATTAACAATTACTTTAAAAAACCGTGAGATATTAGGATTAAAATTTTTTAAAAAATTAAAAAATTTCTTATAGAATTAATGGTTTTATCTAAATATCCGATTAATAAAATGTTTTTTCCATTAAATTTTTTTAAAGTTGTACCTTCTTTAAACATTTATGTGAAATTTATGTCAAAATATTTAATTAGACAAATAATTTGTTAGAGATCAAGAATGATATATAGATTTGAGAGTTTAAATTCAAGTACGTTTAAAAAATAACAAACAAAAATTTAGGATTAAAGTTATTTTAAAAATAAAAATTATTATGTTTTCACATTAAAGATATTATCCTAATATATAATCAATGAAATATCATATTTACAATTTTGTTTTTTGAAATATATCATATTATCATCATAAAACTAACAACAATGAATAAAACACAAAACAACTATAAATAAAGTCGTATTATCAATTATATTAAAAAATTACTTTTGTAATAGACAATAACATTTTTATTAAATTATTATGTGTTTTTTTGTCTGAAATTATTTAATAGCAAATAAAATCAAATAATTATTAAAAAAAAAAAAAAAAAAAAAAAAACTTAGAGTCTATAAGAAAAAAGGGGAAAAAACTATTTCTAATACTTTTTAAATTTTTAACTACCTCCGGTCCAAATTAGGGCCTGTTCATATTTACTGAACTGAGCTGAACTGAACTGAACTGATTGGAGCTGAACTGAACTGATTGGAGCTGAACTGAACTGATTGGAGCTGAACTGAACTGAAGTGAATTGAGCTGAAATGAATATTATACGTGAGAGGGAAATTAAGAGCTGAACTGAACTAAACTAAACTGATTGGAACTGAACTGAACTGAACTGATTGAAGCTGAACTGAACTTAACTTAACTGAAATTAAGTAAATGTGAACAGGCCCTAAGAGCTGAACTGAATTGATTGGAACTAAACTGAACTGAACTGAACTGAACTGATTGGAGCTGAACTGAATTGAAATTAAGTAAACGTGAACAGACCCTTACTCACAACTTTGGGGTCTTATTTGTGAAATATAAAATATTTTAAAGTTGCGAGTAATTTGAACCGAAGGTAGTATATTATTACATTACATTCAACTTTTCCATTTTTGGTGCTATTCTTTGTATTCTTCCCACAATTGAAAATCTAGTATATTTTCCCAAATAAGGGATTGAACGTTTCCATCAAAAATTTAAAAAGATCATTGGGAGATTGTATTAATCTATGGTGATCCACGGACTCTCGGAGAGATGGAGACATAAAATTAAAAAGCATATCTTTGATCCATGATTCAACGTTATCGAAGCTTCCTTGATTTGATTTAATTTTGAATGAAACAAAATGTCTCCGTAATATAATTAAGCTTTAAGTTTTGTAACATAAACTAATTTATAGTTTATACATCTACTAGTATAATAAGGTCCTGTTCAATTCACCTTATTTTTGCCGAACTGAAATTATTTTTACTGAACTTAAATTTGCTGAACTTAAATTATTTTTACTGAACTGAAATTATTTTTACTGAATATTATTTTTTTAAGATAAAGTAAACATGGCCTAAAAGTGAAATCAAGAATAAAACATGTTATTTTGTATATATATGCATCCAGTCAAATATTCTTTCATATCCTCCAAATATTGTATATAGGCTACACACTCGTATTATGATTAATCCTCTTGGCAATTTTTTAATATATAATTTTTGTTGTCATATTATGTATAACAATTTTATTGTATCTTTATGATCTTGTATCATAAGAAGAAAAAAATTGATCTGGTCAAAAAGTGTAACTAGAATGATATAGGTGGAAAATGTAACTATGATTTCTTCTGAATTGGATCTAGATTAAAGCGTTTTTTTTTTCTTTTTAATACATCATAAAAATGTACTCATAAATTAATATAAAATTTTAGATAACCGTGTATGACACATGACTTTAGCTAGTTTTTGTGAAATAAAACTAATAGCTTACCACAGGGAAGATATAATGATATACAAAAATCTTAGGGTACCTAAATGGACTTACTTGAGTTTTTTTTTTTTTTTTTTTTTTTTTTTTTTTTTTGGTAAATTCTAATTTTAGTTGAGTATTAACAGTCAAATAATGCATAGTTATAAAAAATATACCCATTTGACTATCAACTATTCACATTACACTCTATGTTTTAACTTGTTAAGGGCATGTTCTGATTTATTAAACTGGAGTGAACTAAATTGTTTATGAGAGAAGGAAATTAGGAACTGAATAAATTGAACTGAAATGAAATTAAGTTGAAGAGAACATGCCTTGATTATATGAAAAATGATGAATTACTCGTAAATTTAATTTGGTCAAAAATATTTCCAAATCGGATGTACATTAAAATATTGTAGATCTGCTACAAAGTTACCTTACAATTTAAAATGTTCAAAAGTTACGTTGTAGTGATTGAAAGTTACCCAATATATATAAGTTACACAGATAAAAATAAAAATTATTTATGCATTATTGATAAAAGTTACCCAAAAAGCAATTAGTTACCCTAAATTCAATAAAAGTTACCTCGATGTATAGTAATATTACTGCATCGGATGTATACAAATTTTTTTTGCAATATGTTTACACTATTTTTTTTATTTGTTTATTTAATTGATATAAATTGTTCAATCAAGTGTAAAAATTATTCAGCCTTGTTCTCTTATTCAAATACTATTCAATAAAGAAAAAAAAAGTTCAGTTTATTGGGCAATTTTAATTTTTAATTAGCAAACTTTAGTATTATTAATAAACATATAAAGAAGAAAATCAGTTAAAAAAAAATAAAAATAATAATAATTAATTAGTAAAAATACTTAAAGATCAACTAAAATATTTGAATTTCTGCAAAATAAATTTTAGTTACTTAAAAATAATTTTATTACAGCAAAAATAAGGTGAAGATAACAAAAACTTAGCTAAATGACATTAAATTTTATTTTATTTTATTTTTTTATTTTTGAAGAACTTTAAATATTCGGCCAAACTAACAAGCTTACTATTGCAATCAGCTCGAAAGAAGGAAATTCCTTTTATTTGCTTATAAACTCCATATTCCTCCCTCTTTATCAAAATAAATGCCTTTTTTTTTTTTTTTTTTTTACACTATTCACATAATTTATTTTGACTATTGTTAATGATTAATCATAAGAAAACATATATATAGTCATACATATTGAAATCGTCTTAAACTCTTAATGTATAATTTCCAAATATCAGCTTTTTTTTTTTTAGTTATCGATAAGTATAGTTATTACAATCAATTATGTATTGGGATTAAATTGACATATGTATTCAATTAAATTGGAACATTTATTTTGAAGCAAAGTTAGTTAAATTATCTATGGCTTTTCCTATAGTGGAATGTAAGGCTTCGTAAGATTTACCCAAATTCTCTTTTTGGTTGGTCAATAATCCACATGTTACTACATCTTGAATTCTTGACCATAGTATATGAAATTATGAAGTACGAGTAATAAAATGATTACACACGTGGAAAAGGAAAGGTCCACCACCAGCCATCATATATTGAATGCAATCATATACCTTTCCGACTAAGTTATTTCTTGTACTTGATGCAATCATTTGTCAAAATGTCATATCATCAACTCGTGTAAACTTTCTACTAGGATTGTGCTATATATTGTTCAAAAGCACAAGTCCATTCAAAGATTTTGGTCAATTCATAAGCACTTTCTTCTAATAATTCAAGCATGTATACATGATATACATTGAATTTAATTACTTTGCTATTTTCAATCGTTATCACTATCTTTACATACTATTTCAATCATTGTTCACCAATGCAAACATTGAATTTGTTGTACACGAGATTAGTACTCCGATTTTAATTAAAATAAAAAGCAAATTTTTTAAGATATTACTCCAATCTATAAATTAAGTGAACATTTAACGAACAACACAACTCAAATCTAGTATGAAAAACATTCTACACGAGGATCATGTACGAGTAAACACATTTACCTAATGAACTGCTGCATGCATTCAAATTATCAGTTATCCAATTTTATATTAGGTCTTTACGTCACTTTTATTTATTTTGAGTTACTTTTTGATAAGTTTAGAATAGCTTTACAATAAATGTACAATATTTAATTAATTTATTTATTTTATTTAAAAAAAAAAAAAATCTTTGTGTTCATTATTCTTATCAAGCATTAAGAGTTAAGATACACTAACATCAGTACTCTTCACTTTGTAATAATATTAAATAAAAAAATAATTTTATTTCAGTAGTAAAATTAAGTTTAGTCTGTCTTATATATGGCTGGCCAAAATGTGTGGCCACTTATAAAAGAACAAAGTAACCCTCATAAGACTCTGTTCAGTTCACCTTAAAAAAAAAAAAAATTCAGTAAAAATAATTTCAGTTCAATAAAAATAATTTCAGTTTAGGAAAAAAATTTCAGTTCAGTAAAAATAAATAACTTTAAAGAAAAAAATATAATAGAGAATCAGTAAAAATAAATTTCGTTCAGCAAAGTTAATTTCAGTTCAGTAAACATTATTTCAGTTCAGCAAATTTAAGTTCAGTAAAAAAATAATTTAATTTCAGTAAAAATAAGGTAAAGTGACAAGGCCTAACACTGATCAAGTAACCCTTGTAATACTCACTGAGTAAAACCCCTATAACACTCACCGAGTAACTCTATGACACTGGCGAAGTAACCCTTTAATATTGACCTAGTAACTCCTATTATACTAATGAAATAACCTCTAAAATAGTTGGCCTATATATAAGAATTTGTGAAATAAGTTTAGTTCATTATAAATAGTTTCAGTTCAATAAAAATATTTAGTAAATTTTAAGAATAAATATAAAAAAGAATTAATAAAAATAAATTTTAATTAGTAAAAATAATTTTAGCTTAGTAAAATTATTTTAATTTCAGTTTAGTATTAATGAATTATTATCAGTAAATATTAGTAATTTCAAAGAAAAAATATAAAAGAGAATTATTAATAAAAATAAATGTTAATCAGTATTAATTTCAGTAATAATAATTTCAGTTTCGCAAAAATATTGTCAGTTCTGGAAATATAAGGTGAAGAGAACACGAGGTTCCCTCTAGGGATTCTCCTTTTGGAAGATTTTTCTAGCCTCTATTGCTAGGTTTTTTTTTTTTTCTATTTTTTTTTAAAAGGTTTTCTTTCACTCTTCTTCCTTTTCTCTCATTCTTGTTCACCTCTTTCCTCCTGGTCTCAGTTGTGAATCTTTGTAGGCATTCAACTAGTGTTGTTATCGATAATAAGCCCTAAAACTTTTCAATTGCTTTGTATAAATATATCCCATCCTTGAAATGATGATTATTATATTGTTGAATTTCTTTATTTGTTCATGTGGTGAGGGTTGAAGGTCTAGACTTTCATAATCTTTTTAAGAATCTAGAGGGACACATAGGTACTTTCACCCAAATTATACACCAGTAGATTTCTAGTCGAATTAATACTAGCTCACAATTTTTTTTTTATCAAGGCGATTGTTGATCGAATCAACAATTTACTTAATTCTAAGGTGTTATGTACTCGTGTTAAAATTATAGATTTTTGTAAAGGGAAAGGGGCCTAATTTATACTTCGTATTTGGTAGAAATTTTAAAACTTTGAAAAATAAAAATTTAGTTACTCAAACCAACTTGTAAATTTTGGACAAGGCAGACTACATTTTAGATTTGACCCACTTATTTTAAGTTTCTTCAAGTCAGTTACAAATTTTTACCTAGACTCTACGGCAGGGAAAACTGCCTGCACTCCCCACCCCTCCACGCGTGCCCCGCCCCCGTCCCTTTTCATTTATGAATTTTTTGTAAATTTTTATAATATGTTCATTTCTATATTGGTAAATGTTCATTTATAAATCATTAGATGTTCATTTTTATAATTAGGAGTTTTTGTTCAAACTAATACGAAGTACATTTTATGAATTGCATTTTAAGAATTTTTTATCAATAAAAATGAGAGCAAATTTATTTATTTATATGGATTGCTGCGTTCAAATCATTTTTATTATTAGAAGTATTGCATCATCCAATGTACATTTTTGTTTATTTGTGTTTCAACATATGTTCATTTTTGTATCATTAAATGTTCATTTCAAGAGCTATGTGTAAGTTTTATAGTAAGAAGTATAAAAATACATACGTCTTAGAATTGTATTTATATAAATAAAGAGTTGTTAAAAATAATTTCTAATATAAAACAAATTCAATTTAATTACAATAATAATGCATTTCCATATAGCTATACTATTACATGTAATTGTTTGATAAACACGAAAGTGAACATTTTCATCATCCAATGTTTATTTATGTTTAATGTTTGTTTTCAGTAGTTAACTATAGGTTTATTGTGATTGTATTTGAATATAAATGTTGTACACGTGAATTTCAATGATTTTTTTTATTCTTTTAAAGATGCTCATGAATATTTTAACTAGTGAACATATTTTAAAACGACACATATATATATACATATATATATATATACATATATATATACATATACATATACATATATACATATACATATATATATATATATATACATATACATATACATATATATACATATGTATACATATATATATGTATACATATACATATATATATACATATACATATATATATACATATGTATGGGATTATAAGTTGTACATGTGACTTTCATTGATTATCAATGTTTTGTAGTTTCATAAATAATGTTCAGTTATGTAACTATAGATGATCATATATATTTTTACATATGGTAATTTAACTGTAATTGATCAAATGCATTATTGTGACTGACCTTTATTGCTATTATATGTGTTCATTTGTCACAAGTTTAATTATCTATTAATATGTGAATGATTGTATACTAATATACAAATGAACATCTATCAAAATGGAAAAGAAAATTTATTAAATAAAAACCCACTATGAACTAGTTTAATTAATGCTTACTTTTCTCAAGATATTTTATGTTCTCTAAAACTATTTCCTTCGTACTGCAATAAAAATGAACATTCATCAAACACCTTTGATGTTCTAATAATCGTATGTTAATATGTGAAATTTTGAATGACCATGTATTATTATGTGATTGAACATTTACCAAAATAAAAACGAATATTCATCAAAATAATTCTCCACTTCAAACTATGAAAAAATGAACATTATTACACGAATGACTATAAATTATTAAATACATATGAATTGAATGAGCATTTGTATTAATTAATGAGAGTTTTTCGGAAAAAAAAAACATGTGAATGATAGTATACTAATGTAAAAATGAGCATTCATCAAAATGGAAATGAACATTCATCAAAAGAAAAATTTCACTACAAATTAATTTTATTAATACTTACATTCTTCCAGAATCTTTGTTTTCCTTTTCTGGAACTGTTTTCTTTGTTGTACAAAAAAAAATGAAGAATGTAATGATTTGATTTAATAGTTTTTGAACAAAAATTACTAAAACTATAGTAAATACTTACATGATGCATTTTCCGCATTTGGTGTTTCAATAATTGTTTTGAAATACAATCACAACAAAATTTTTTTTATTAAAACCTAGGTTTCATACTCTTTTTTGAACCAAATATGAACAAAACCACTTATTCTTTCGAATTTCAATCTTGTTTTGTTGAATTTTGTAGTGATTGAACAATTTTTATTGATAATTTGTCTCAAATTTGTAGAAATTTTGGGTTTGAAAAAGTAGATCAATGGGTTTAGAGAGAGAAAATGGGTGTAGAGAGAGAAAATGGGTAAGGAGAGAGAAAATAAAATGAAATGATGATTTGAATTTTTTTTTTTTTAATCTATAGGTGGGTTGTTGGGTTTGTTTATGTATTGTTTAGGGATGGAGGTGTAGGGATAGATAGCTACACTAGAGTCTAAGAGTATATAATTACAGATTGTGGAGAGTGAGTGAGTCATTGAAATTGCAATAAAGGCCCAAATTCAACAAGGCCCAATAAATTTGTGTTTTTACTATTGGGCCACTCTAATCACAGTATCTATTATTGATTCACTTTCTCACAACATATTCAGAATTCAGTAAGAATCTCCACCACCAACACCTCACCGGAAACCGCCACCATTACCGCCGTCCGCCGCTAGTTTTCTTCGCACCACCACCGGAAAAGCTTCTTCCTTTATTTTTATTTCATTAAAGAATTGCTCTGGCGGGAGTTCAAAAGCCACTGCACATTCTCTTAGAGCAGAAATTCATCTCTTTATTACAATCATGTAAAACAATTAATCACCTTTATCAAGTTCAAGCTCAAATTTTTGTTCATGGGTTAGATCATAGTTACTATGTAGTCCCCAAAATCATTGCTCAAAGTGCTGTGTTGAAGCATGTTAGTTATGCACGCCAACTGTTTGATAAAATGCCTGAACCAGATGATGTTATTTATAATGTTATGTTTAAAGGGTACAGTCAAAATGGGATGCACAATGAAGTTATTTCTTTGTTTGGGAAAATGATGGGATCTTGTGTTAAGCCAAGTTGTTATACTTTCCCTATGATTTTGAAGTCTTGTGGAAAGTTGTCTGCTTCGTGTGAGGGTGAGCAAGTTCATTCTGTTGTGTTGAAAAATGGGTTCAAGAGAAACCCTTTTGTGGGTAATACATTGATTGAGATGTACTCGGGTTTCGGAAACGTTCGACGAGCGTTTAAGGTGTTTGAGGAAATACCATTGAGAAATGTTGTTGGTTGGACTAATATGATCAGTGGGTTTATTTTATGTGGGGATATAAAATTAGCTAGGGAACTATTTGACTTGGCTGTTGAGAGAGATGTTGTGTTATGGAATACTATGATCTCTGGATATATTGATATTGGAGATATGGAGAATGCACATAAGCTCTTTGATATGATGCCACATAAGGATACGATGATGTGGAATACTATGTTGAATGGTTATGCAAACAGTGGGAATGTCGATGCTTGTGAAGAGTTGTTCGAAGTAATGCCAAAGAGAAATGTTTTTTCTTGGAATGCATTGATTAGTGTGTATGCAAATCATGGTTGTTTCATTGAAGTTTTGACTACTTTCAATCGGATGTTGTCTGAGGCCGAGGTGCTTCCAAATCATGTAACCTTGGCTACTGTATTGTCTGCTTGTGCACGATTGGGTGCACTTGATTTAGGAATGTGGGTGCATGTTTATGCCCAGCGCATAGGATATAAAGGACGTATTTCTGTCGAAAATGCTCTGATGGACATGTATGCAAAATGTGGACGAATAGAAATTGCTAAAGATGTGTTCAATGGCTTGATTAAAAGAGATTTGGTATCTTGGAACACCATGATTGGTGGTTTAGCAATGCATGGTCATGCCTCAGATGCCTTAGCTTTATTTGATGAGATGAAAAATTTTGGGGTACAACCTGATGGAGTCACCTTTGTGGGTGTTCTTTGTGCCTGCACTCATATTGGTTATATTAATGAGGGTCTGGCTTATTTTCAGAACATGGCTGATTATTCCATAAGCCCTCAGATTGAGCACTATGGTTGTCTGGTTGATTTATATGCCCGATCAGGTCATCTGGCGGAGGCTCTTAATTTAGTAAAAATGATGCCCATGAAGGCAGATTCTGTTATATGGTCCTGCTTGCTAGGGGCCTCTAGAGTTTACAAAAATATGGAGATAGCTAAGCTGGCTCTCGAACATCTGATTGAGCTTGAACCAGGGAATCCATCAAACTACCTTACATCATCAAACATTTATGGAGATGCTGGAAAATGGGATAATGTGTCGGAGCTTAAAGTTGCTATGAGGGATACTAGATTTCAGAAAAAGCCAGGTTATAGCATGATAGAAATTCATGACAAAGCAGTCGAATTCTATTCATCAGATCACAGGCATCCCGAGATGGTACAAATATATGTATGCTTGAGAAGTTTATCCAAGATTATACAGTCATTAGGGTTCCGACCTGAAGATATGGACCTTGAGTAGTAAGGCTTGATATAGCAGGGCATGTAATGATTGATGGGGTAAAGGAGTTTAATTTTTTCTGCCACAAATTAGCTAGTATCCGAGCTCAACTCCATTAATTTTTCTTGTAGAAACATTCATCGAGGAGATTTCAGAATACAGTATTTCATATCAGCATCGGCAAATGTCATAATGTATACATGATGGATCATTGATATTGACATTGATGATGGTAAAGTGTTTATTGATCTTGCCGTAGCATCCTGGTTAAGAAAAATTATCTGATACAGTGCCCCCATCACATCTAATGCAAAGCATACAGCAACTCTGATGTGCTAATTGCTTACTGGTTTAAATACTACATATTTTGAAGCTAAGGCATGTAACATTGGAACATATTACTTGGAAAATTCTGCTCCAGGAGGCTGAGCATCCACTGTAATTCTAACTACAATTTCTCAGTATAAAATCGATGGTCAGTTGCTAATTTCTTTGCCTGCAAGGTTTCTTGTGATTTCCAATTTTTATTAAAATGTGTCTTTGCTATTCACTGACTTTTTGTTGTGAAAAATTATCAAACATCATCTATTCAACATACCTATCACTTCATGAAGAGACCTCCCTTCTCTATCATCTCATGAGATAGCCCCTTTTCGGTCTCTTCTTTCCCACACCTTTTCATCAAGACATGCTTTATGGATAATTTAATGCCCTCAACCTCCTCTGTATATCGCTGTTCACCCTAACGACGGAGGCCTTCCCAACCATGAACCATTGTAACTCATCCTCTGCCACTTCAACAAAGACAACAATCCCTTTCCATATGCCTCTTGTATTTCCTCTAAGATGCTTTTACTTCTAAATTTCTAATCATGAAATACAAGAGGCATATGGAAAGGGATTGTTGTCCCTCCTTAAGAGAAGATCTTGTAATGTCTTAATTTCCCAACCATGAACCATCGTAACTCATGTATTTCCGAGAAAGACATTAAAAGACGATGCTTTTACTTCTAAATTTCTAATCAACAATAGCAATTTCCCTGTCTTTTCTTCTGTCCCTCCTTAAGAGAAGATCTTGTAAAAGTTACAGGCAAACACCTGCTTTTAATGTCTTCTTCCGCCCTGAATTTGAATCCATTCCCTTTCCTCAAGCCTGCATGAAATAAGCAACTCTTGTTCCATTCAATTTAAAATCATATTAATGTACGACATCTCTCCAAGTCTTTTCGATCTCATCAAAGTCTATAGTGCTACTCATCAGTATCCACCAAGTTTTCTAGACCATGTTATATATACTGTTAGTAAATAACAGGCTAGAATTCAAGACCATATATAGTGACCATAAGTCCATAACTATAACTGTGAAAATAAGACTTTACAGCCATTCATGAAGTTTAATTACATTAATGCATGTGTTTGGTGTGTGAACAATAACATTATGTAGATTAATTTTTCCAATTGCTGTTTGCTTTTGGGCTACACAGATAGCAATTGATTTTATGGCCTTTGTCATGCTCGAAGTGGACACATTGCAACTTGTCATCAAAAGGTAAGGTTTTTGTTTGTTTTTCTTTTCTTTTCTTTGCTTTCTATTTGGAAAGAAATGACGTAAAAGCTGAGGGTAACCATCGCGATTAAAAGGTCATTAGTGGCATAGTGGGCATGGGTATGGTCCTGGACTCCTGGGTGAGCTGAACGAGAGTTATCGCTTTAAAAAAAATGATCACCATTGGTCTGCAATGACCACTGGATGCATGCTTTAAGGAGGGATTAGAGCAATAAGATGTTCAGAATGGTTTAGGTTTGAGTGGAAACCTAGCTAGGACAAATACAGTTAAAGGCGCTTCTTTCAAATCCTTGCAACTGGTTTAGGGACTTATGATCTAACCTTAGATTTAGCTTATGATCTAACCTTATGATCTTTGATTATTGCAGTTGCAAGGCAGTACTAATTTTTAGAAATAGATGAGAGCATTATTTTGCACCCCACAATGTCAGATATGATAGCATAGATCATAGTACAACATGAAAGAGGCTTTTAGTGGCTACATTTGATCATACTAGAGGACATAAGAAAGGAAATAAATAATTGAGAGAATGCATAGGGAAAAAAAATTGCTGGTAAAAAAGCATAATAATATGTCCAAGAATTCGTACTAATAAACAGACAAAAGATTTATACTACGGAGTAACATATAAGAGGATGAGTTATTTCTTAGGATGGACTCTTTTCACATTGGTGTAAGGAAAGGGATATTAAAGTTAACTATGTGGTAAGTTTGTTTTACAAAACTTGTAATTGCAATTCTAGGCGACTAGGTGATGTTCCATTCATGTTCCTACAGCTAAATGGAAGGCAATGGAACATTCATAATTTCATAGCACTATGTAGCTAGTTGTTTTCACAATCATACTGACTTCATAGCTTAGCTTATAGCTTAGGTTTCTAATGGAGCTTTTTAATGGTCCTTAGTGAGTGGATACTGTCAACCTATGGACCCATATTTGCACCCCTATATAAGAAGTTGAAGACCCACTATGAAGTGAAACCTATATGGGGCGTTTGGTTTGAGGGATGAAAATAAGAGGGATAAAAAGGGATAATAAAGACAGGGGAATGATAGGTGTGACAAGGATAATTTTTTTTTTTCCCATGTTTGGTAAGTATTGGAAACAAATTAGGAATTATAAGTAATAAATTTATAAAAATACCCTTACTAACTTCTACCCTTTTTCCTTACCCTTTCAATTTCATTAAGGGGCCGTCTGGTTCGCTCAGGAGAATCGGAATGGAATGAATCCAGGGAATGAAGGAGAAAGGAATGGGTTGACCCTGATTTAGCCTAGTTGTTTGGTTGTGTCCATGAAACGGAATGAACTGTTCATTGATTCCCTTTTATGACTGTTTGGTTCAAGCTAGGAAATCAAAGTATGAGTTTTTAAATTCCTTTTTATTTTTTCCAATAATAGCCTATTATTATATGATAAACCTGTTTTTTCATGAAATAAAAATTGAAGAACTGGTTATGAAAAAAATATGATAAACCTGTATCATATTTTCTTATAATATGGAAAAAAAAAAAAATTAAGCAAAAAAAAATTAAAATACAATTCCAAATACGAAGTACATATTATATCCATATCAAATTATCAATATGTCCATATCAAATTAGAAAATTGTCGTCCTCCCCAAAAATTTTAAAAAAAAAGGTTGAATAAAGTATAACAGCAAGCTGTTGGTGTTCCCAAAAAAAAAAAAAAAAAATAAATAAATAAAATAAAAGTTGAAGAAAATACCAGTTCGTCCTCCCCAAAATTCAAAAAAAAAAAAAAAAAAAAAAAAAAAAAAAAAAATTAAAATACAAACCTTGAAGAAACAAGCAGCAGTAAACATCAATTACACACAATAGTTCAAGAATAATAATTGTAGTTTCTTCAACAATTTATGAAAAAGAACAAAAAAAGAGTTAATTCAGCTATAAAACTTGAAGAAAAAAATCAGGAGCATGAAGTCGCCGGCCGTTGTACCTTGTCCGTCGAAGGTCGTCGCCAGTGCAAGTTCTCCGGTCTCTGCTGTGGTGGCCGGAGGTCAGACTTCAGGTGACGGCTGTGAGAGTTTTTAGGGTTAAGAGAAGAGAGAGACTGATGGAGTGATGGGTAGTGAGGGGGGGAATGGGAATGGGAAAGTGTAGGGAGGGGTGGGGAATGAGAGTAGAGGGTTTTTGGGTTAAGTCAAAAATAAAAAGGGGTAAAGGGAATGATAGAAATTGATAAACAAACGACAACAAACGGAATCATTCCCATTCCCATTCCCTTTCCTGAAACCCCCCAACCAAACGCCCCTTAAGGGTAATTTGCTCTTTTAAAACCTAATTCTTAGTTTCTTACCCCTTCCTTTTATACCACTCCCTTAGTGATAGACACTGTGTGATGTAGGTACCTTGCAACGTAAAAAGAACATACTATTTGTGATACAATGTTCATTGCTTATTGTGAAATATTCTTCAAATTTTATCTTAAAATTATGGTGGATATATATAAATAAAGTCCATTACATAAAGTTGGATGTTCATTATTAATATTATAAATGTTCTATAGATTAAAAAAAAATATTAAAAAAAAGGATGTTCTTTACAAAACAACTACTACGTATATGTTTTTTACAAAACAACTGCATATTCTGTAAAAAAACAGGCTTCATGTTCTTTCCACGTTTTTTGTCAATATCAAGCAAAATACAAGCTGATGTACCTTAAAATGTTTAGTTATCGAAATGGAGGGATTAGTGGGTGTTATTATCTCTATCCCTAACCCTCTTCTAATCCCCATCCCTCTAAACAAACACTACATTTCTTCTTTTATCCCTATTTTTATCCTTGTCCCACCTCTTTTATCCCCCTAAACAAACACCTTCATACTGGTGAAGCATGGAGAATCAAATACTTAGTGATATGCGGAATATAATCCTTTTGTTTGTATTTGTTTGTCCTATTTGACTTTTTATTCACTACGAGAAAACAAGCAAATAACGACGGAAAAAATCCGTCGGAAACACCCTGGTTTCCGTCGGAAAACCTGTTTCCGACGGAATTTCCGTCGGAACTGGTTGTCGCAATACCCTTTGTCGGAAAAAGGGCTTTTTCCGACGGAATTTCCGTCGGAAACTTTATTCCGACGGAATTCAGTTCGTCGAAACCGATTTCCAGGCCCGATACAGTCCGTCGCAAGTTTCCGACGGACTTTAATCCGCCGATAAGTTGCGACGAAAATTCCGTCGGAAAATCATTTTAAAAAAACAAAAAAAAACCTCCCACCACCCCCACCACCACCCCACACCACCAGACCCCACTGCACACCGAAACACCACCACCGACACCTACACGGCTACACCAGCCCCCACACCACACCCCAGACCACCGACACCCACATGCACACCACACCCCAGACCACCGACACCCACATGCACACCACACCCCAGACCACCGACACCCACATGCACACCAGACCCCAGACCACCTTCAAACACCACCACCGACACCCACACCAGCCCCTATTCCACCTTCAAACACCACCACCGACACCACCACACTCACACCAGCCCCTTCACACCTTCAAACACCACCACCACGCCAAAAATGAACCCCAAAAACACAACTTAGCGAAAAAAAACCGAAAAAAACCCCAATAATCGAAAATCAACCCAAAAAAAACGAAAATTGAGACAATAAAATCGAATAAATACCATACAAATAATTCAAAACCACTAGATCTACAAATTGAACAAGAATTTCATAAAGAAAATTCCAAAAAACGATAATTAAACCACAAAAATTAAAGGAAATTATAATTATACAATTATCTAATAAAATTTGTAAATAATTAACATTACAATTACATAAAAACTAAACTAGATCTACAATCTAACCCAAATTAAAATAGATCTTGTGTGCTCGTCGTTCTTCTTGTGGTCTTGTTGTTGTGGTCGCCGGTGTTGTTGCAATCGGAGTTATTGTTGCACGGTGGTTGTGGTGGTGTTGTTGGTGGTGATGGCAGTGATGTTGTTGGTGGTGAAGAAAGAGAATGGAAGTGAAGTTATGGTGTTGAAGGAGAAAGAGGGCGGATGGAGGAGAGAGAAAGAGGATGGAAAGGAGGAGAGAAGGGGCGGATGGAGGAGAGAGAAAGAGAACGGATCGAAAGGAGGAGGGATGAGGAGAGAGAAAGAGAAAGAGAAATGAGGGAAAAAGAAAAGGGGCGGATAGAAGGAATTTTAGGGTTAGGAGGTAATATATATATTTTTTTTTCTTTTTTTTTTTAATTACAAGTTCCGACGGATTTTTCCGTCGAAAATTTCCGACGGAATATTTTTCCGTCGGAAATGACCTATTGCGACGGAATATTCCGTCGGAACTTCCAATTATTCCGACGAATTTATTTTCCGTCGGAAATTTCCGACGGAATTTTTAAATTCGTCGGAATTATCCGACGGAAAATAAATCCGTCGGAAATATGGATTTTTCCGACGGATTTTAAGGTCCGTCGGAACCATTCCGTCGTTATTTGACCTGATTCTTGTAGTGATTGCTTTAAACATATTGATTCAAAACATAAGTATGCTATACAAATGTTTAAGCAAAATTTTTAAAAATGCAATATTCTATAAGTATGCATTAAATAAATCCAACAAGATTTCAAGTGATTATATTATTTCTTACAGAGTTGTAAATTATATAAGGTTAAAATTATGTTTGACTCACAAGTGCGTAAATGTAGCAAACAAACAAGATAAGAGTAGTTGGGAAAATCTAGTTATTCATGTAAAATCTTGTTAAATGCATCTCAAATTCTCAATGTATAACTTATGATAAGTTTACTTACTAATATTGAAATATTTGAGGATACTTGGTTTACAATATTCATATATTCATCTAAGTTATGAGTTAAAAATGATTAAAATTCATACATTGTGTTTATTTTGTTAAAAGAATTTGCAAAATTTTAGTTGATAATTATAACCCTCAAAAACAAAGAAGATAGAAAAACCGACACTTCGCTCTGTTTCAAAACAAAAAAACCCAACCGAAACCTAGAACTCACCGGAGTTCGGGCGTCACAGTCGGTTCTCCGGCGAGTTCCCTTCCCCCTTTTTTTTTCCAATTTTCAAGCTTTCTTCTTCTAGTGTCGTTCCAGTACAGTTAAGTTGAAGCAGAACCAAGCTCCACGAAGAGCTTCAAACACTGTTTAGTGCTAACCTCTTCTCACTGGAACGTTGTTTTGTCGTCGTCGGTTTCTCAAGGAGACGAAGAAGCCTAGCGCCACCGGGAATTCTCGCCACATAGAAGAAGGATCTAGGTTTAGATCCGTGTGTTCAGGGGATGTAATTGGCGTTTTCTGGGGTCTTGGGCTAACTCTAACGCCGCCGTCAGGGGGTGCCGGAAAAAAGGAAATCGCGACTGCAATTAGTGAAGCTAGGGTTACGATTTTGTAGATTTCTTGCGCTCGGTTTTGAAATTCTCTGTTCTAGTTTTCTTCTTTAGTTGGCCACGTTCAATTCCAGAGTTGAAGGTTGGTGCTCTAGTTTGTCTCTGTAAGTCTTCGTTTTCCTTAGTTCTTCATACTTTGAAGCTAGTATGTTTGGGCTTGTTTGACATCGTTTTTTGTTTTTAGAAACCTGTTTTTTTTTAAACTAAAAATCGAAAACAAGAAGCAAGAAAAAGGTGTTTCCACTTTTCTGTTGTCAGTTTTCAAAATTATCATGATTTTAATAAGTTTGAATAATTTTTTACTCATTATGTGAAATATATTATATGGTTTCCAAAAAATAAATAACAGAAAACCACAGTGATGCCAAACGAAACCTTAGTTTTGAGTTTATGTTTCTGCTTTGTGGTTGGATGTCTCCCTTTTTGGTCTTGTTGGTTTATTTGTTTCCTTGTAATGTGTCCCTGTTTGGATTTTGGTTGGATGGCCATGGTGGGCTTGTCCAATCTTGAAAAGGTAAAGGGAAGTAAATTTGGGTTACTCTCTAGGTTTTGGAAGGAGGAAGTTATGCCTTGCCCTACACCTTTGTTTCATGTGTGAGACTTGGAGAAGTTGGTCTTCTTGTTGTTGTTAGTTTTGGCTTTCACTTCCTAGGCAGTGGATTTGCCTTGAAGAACAATTTGGATGAAAGTCATTTGTTAATGGCTCTTCGTCTTATAAGTTTGCGAGTGAAAGACAGGAAAAAGGATTGGTTTTGTTTTGTCGTTAACTGGCTCTAATTTTGTTAATTGGAGTTCTTTAATTTTACTTTTTTCAGGTCTATGATGGGTTTTGTACTCATTACATTTAAAATTTCAAATTTGTACGCTGCTACCATATTATTTGGGGTTCATAGTATGCTACCATTCATGAATTATTTTATTTTAAAAGAGAGCAAACGAATTACCTTTTATTGTGATATTTCCTTCCTTTCGTTTCTTGCTTTGAATCTATTTTTCAAGCTCTACAGGTTAAAAGGTGTTTCTACCGTGGTCAATTACCCAAGCTTCACCCTTGGTGGGAAAGGACACCAGAAATAACATGTAATGTAGGTTGCAGCTCGCTAGAATCAAGGTAGTGCTACCTACAAAGTGGTTCCAACTCTCATGGGATGACTAAGAAAGCAGATTCTTTTAAGTTGGTTTGTTCTCTTGTGTTCATAGAAGCAAGTATTGCTCATAGCTTTGTTATTGTAAAGATCTTAATAGGCCTCGTATTATTGTTTTTCCTTAAACTTTTCAACATATGCAATTGAATCCTTTGTCAAAGAAAAAATTACTCCCACTGTCCTTTTTGTTTGTCACTTTTGCCATTTTAGGTGCTCATAAATGTTTGCCATATTTCATATTTTTATAATAAAAAAGATAAACAAAAAGACTTTTATACCCTCATTTTTTTGTCCTTATTAAGTCCTCTTCCTATTTTACCCTAACATTTGACTAATTTAATGTTTTAAACTCTTGAATATCTCAATTTCTCTTTCTCATATACTTTAATTACTTTTTAAATTGGAAATATCTCTTTTCTATGAACTTTTATTACTTTATTGGTTGAAAATTTTATCTTTCCCATATACTTTCATCACTTCACATTTTCCACATTAATTCCCGTGATTTTCCTTCAAAAGTGACAAATAAAAAGAGACGGAGGGAGTATAACCCTAATTTTTTTTTTTTACGGGTACGTTACTTGTACATGTTACATACTTACTTGTCTAGAAGAACTGTTCGGTCTATTGTTTGAGTGTTTTCATTCTACTATAATGTTCTAACATTCAACTCATGCTAAACCTTAATCAAGGTGTTTCAAATCTATACCATCGATAACTTTATAGATTTGTGCTCAGTGGTCATACCAATTGCCGACTCGTGTGTTAAACGTTTTTACTCCCTCTGTTCCAAAAAGAACGACCCATTTGGGTTGATTACGCGGGTATTAAGGAAGTTAAGTAAAATAAAGTAAAAGTATATTGGAAAGATAAATTTACATGGGGTTTGTAAAAAAATAGAGAGAGAAAGTAATAAAATAACATGGAAAATCAAATTTTTATATGAGGAAGCTAATTTTGCACAAATATTGTAGCAAATTGGTGGGTGTTTTAATGCAAATGGGTCATTCTTTTTGGGATAAAGTTTTGGCCAAATGAGTCGTTTTTTTTAGGGCGGAGGGAGTACTAATTAAAATCGGCATTTTTATTTATTTATTTATTTATTTATTTTTTATTTAAGTACATCAAGTTGTCAAAAGAAAAAAAAATGTAAAAGAAACGAACACACTAGTAAAATCAACCGATTACAAGAACCACTTAAACAGTGTCAAAAGTCTCAGAACACATTCAATTTCAAATCACTGATTCAATTGCTCTTAAAGTGCCTAAAATAAGATACCAAAATAAAACCAAAAAAACAATAGTTTATACACCTGCAAATCTGGAAATATTCAGCTGACTTTTCTTCACCAACCCCATTTATCAATTATGAAACTTTCTTTCTCCTCAACACTTCGACCATCTCCTTCACCATTTTTCAATACCCATTTCACTCCTAAACATTCACTTCCAGTGTTCAAATGCCAACAATCAACAACTCAGAAACAAAATTGGCCTAATCTTAAATCAATGGGTAAGAAAAACAGAAAAAAAGGGCTTGAAGATTTAAGTGATCAACTTTATCAATTTGCGTCCTTTAATCTTGATCAAGCTCCTGCTCGTAGACAAGTCCGATCTGCTTTCATTGATTTCCATCAAAATATTGATCATGTTTTATTTAAGGTTTTTAATTCTACTTTTTATGTCAAATTCATTTTTTTTTTCTATATTTAGCTAAGTTTAATACAGTACCCATTAATTTTCTTACTATTATTGCCATTTTTTAGATGCTTTTTGAAAGTTCATTGACTTTGACTGACGTTTGACTTTTGCTTTACTTTGGGTAGCTTGCTCCTCCTGGGATCAGAACAGAGGAGGTAATTATGCTAATCTTGCATGATTTGTTTTGTTCAAGGTTTATTAATTCAGGTGAAAACAAATTATTTGAATTGTAACAAATGTAGGTCGTTGTTTTTGTTTAGGTTAAGTCACCTCAAATCGCATAAAAATCAACCATTTGTGAAAATTACTTTTATGTGATTTGGGACGATTAAATTTGTTAATGTATACAATACACCCGTTGTATGAGTATTATTTTTATACAAGATTAAACTTATTGGTGTACACAGTACACCCGTTTAGACAAGAATTTGTAAAATGGATTAACTAAAAGTGGGAAATAATGTTAAACATATTTGTTTGATTTTATGGGTTATATTGATGAGAATGCTGTTTATTTAATAATGTAGTGGTACGAATTAAATTCAAAAGGGCTGGAGATTTTTTGTAAAAGTTGGTTGCCAAAAGAAGGGGATCAAATTAAAGGTGTTGTTTGCTTTTGTCATGGGTATGGTGATACCTGCACATTTCTCTTTGAAGGTAATATAGGTTTTGAACTATATTACGACTACTATCGAATGCTTAGATGAGTTTTGTATTATTAGAGTGTATTGAGGCGAAATTCGTGTTTATAGGTATTGCGAGAAGAATTGCAGGATCTGGGTATGCAGTATATGCTGTGGACCATCCTGGTTTTGGTCTTTCTGATGGATTGCATGGTTACATTGCAAATTTCGGAGATTTAGTTGATAATGTGATTGAACAATATGCTAAAATTAAAGGTCTGTTGAGCTATATTAGTGTGCCTTGTTTTATGATGATTAGTGTATCTTTTCTCCCTTACTGTTTATTTGAATAGATGAGCTGATTGAATTCAGTTTTAATATGATAGGAAGGCCGGAGTTGCAAGGTCTGCCTCGTTTTATATTTGGGCAGTCTATGGGTGGCGCGGTTGCATTGAAAACCCATCTCAAAGAGCCTGACCAATGGGATGGAATGATTCTTGTTGCTCCTATGTGTAGGGTAAGCTAACCTCAAATCGCACCTCAACATTGTTACAATTGTCAACTGAACTCTGAAACTTGATGCTTTAACAAATTTGCACTTGATTGAATAGCATGATTGATCTTGACATATACCTGCTTATGTTTCAAACTGCATTTTCCATGTTCTCAAGAATGTTAACTTTTTGTTGGTCTAAACATGTGTACTAAGAGTATTTTGCATGTGTGAAGTCTCTGAAATCTGAACCTTCATCACTTGGCGATTTTATGGCCATAATCCTTGCAGCTCCAAAGCTTTGTTTAGATATATACTACGTATGACTGTCCTTGTGAATTGGAATGAGTCTCTTATGAATGCAAACAGGATATTTGCAGAGAACTAATTTTGTGTATGTTTAGTTATTGTAGAAGTAACCATATTTTTTCAATTATGTCTTATATCTGGAGGCTTACTGTTCTTTGATTATGTTATTGATCTAAGGTTCATGGTCTTAATGGCTTCCGAAATTTCAATGTATGACCATATGATTAAGTCACTTGTAATCTCTCTGTCGGTCTGTTCAAAAGAATGGTAAGGAATTCTGAATTTGTCAAAAGTTCCCTTAATGTGGGCTAGTAACAAACTGCATGACCCTTTGCTAAAAATTTATTAGCCTACTTGTTTTCATGATGATGTTTTAATGAATACGACATGTTCTAATTTCTGTATTGAAGATCTCTCTGACCCTTTTATTTAATTTTAAGGTTTCAGAGGAAGTGATGCCTCCTGCTTTGCTGTTGAAAGCAGCGAATCTCCTCTCGAATGTAATTCCAGAAGTCAAATTCTTTCCAACCCAAGACCTAGCAGAGCTTGCATTTAGAAACGAGAAGTACAGGAAATTGGTTTGTCTTTGATCTCTCCTTTAAAATCATTTGGGTCTAAGCAATTTGCAGAGTCTAACATTACTCAATTGAAAATTATGATTCCAACTAATTCACTATCCATTTAAGTAGACCATACAAATATACAATAGGCTACAAGTATAATTAGCCCTTTTTCTATTCTGCATTTGTTAGGCTTACTACAACATGATCTGTTACTCTGATCGTGTGCGATTGAAGACTGCTATGGAGATTTTGAAGGTCACAACGGAAATTGAGTCGAATGTGAAAAAGGTTGGTTGGACCATTATAACTTTTGATCAGATCTTCAATATACTTGTATTAACATTGCACGGGCATCAAACTGCAGGTCTGTTCTCCACTGTTGGTCATTCATGGAGCAGGAGATAAGGTGACAGATCCAAATGTGAGCAAATTTCTGTATGAGAATGCTTCTAGCAAAGATAAAACCTTGAAACTCTATGAAGGAGGCTATCATTCCATTCTTGAAGGTGAACCTGATGACGTAATTTTCACTGTTTTTGATGACATTATCAAATGGCTCGACACAAGGTGCACTGCTTGATTGAATTTGTTTCCATTCATTGCCGAAATGCTGCAAGTGTTGGGGGTAAAATCTAGTGTATCTCTGTCATTCATATAGTTTTTCCATTGTAAAATTAACATGCATTCTCATTCAAAGAAGTGAATGGATGTACAATAACTTTTTTGTGGGTATTAGTCCCTCATAATCGAAAAATAAATGGTCTGGTTGACAATGTAGAGTATGAAGGTGACTATATTATGTTAAAAAGTATTGCCTTTGGCTAATGATTCACATATTATACACTGATGCTCCCTTATTTGCTATAGGGTATGCCACGATTTCGATACTTGACCTCTTGGATAATCTACATTAACACCTTGCAGTCTCGTACGTACGTATATGCACCTAGTAACCCAAAAGATGAAGACGAGTAGATGATCCAAGGAAAAAGACATTTAAAAAATGTGTTAAATTATTAATTTATTTTTTGAGTGGTCCTAAAATTTGAACAGCAACTTTGCACATTAAATACCAAGAAATTAAAGTGAAAATCATTGACAATAACATCCACTGAACTTCCACATTTGTTGGTCCAGTAATTGAAAACGAAAGGCTAATAAGAAAACATAATCGTAATTAATGAACTACGTATTGCCAAAAAGAAATTTAATGAATTATGGAGTGGGATACGTGGTACGACTATGGACTATTAGGTTTTCTAAACTTTAAAAGGGGGAAAGTTGATACATCTATTGTACCAAAAACTTTTGTATACACCTGATTTATACTAATATTACTATACATCGAGCAGTATAAGGGTAACTTTTACCTAATTTTAGGGTAACTTTTTGCCTTTTTTGGGTAACATTATACATAATACAATTTTTATATAAATAGACAACAAGAAAAGTTTTATAATAGTAATTTAATTACATTCAATCACTAATAATTGATTTTTAGTCATTTAAAATGTGATTCTTTACTAATAATTTTTTATGCATATTAGGGTAACTTTTATTCATTTCAGAGGTAACTTTTGATCACTTTAGTCTATCTTTATAGTGGATGTACAATAATTATTGTACACCAGATTTTTTTTAAAGTTTGTGCTATTGTACATACAAATATTATCATGGGTAGATATGGCAATAGATCAAATTGGATTCGGATCGGATCAAGCTTCACCCGCATCCACCTATCATCCCAATCACTACATCCATATCCATTTGTCATCCGTTTCACCCATAATCCGTATACGTCCGTTCGTCATCCGCGGAAAAAATAGGTGGATCGGGTGACTAATCGATAATTTTTTTTTTTATTTAATGTGTAAAAAAAACCACACAAACTCTATTTTATGGAGAATCAATCCCTTTTTTGGCTCATGTAGTCCATCTATCAAGTGTTGCCAAACATAAAATCATTTCTCCAAACTCTTATGAAGAAAACCAAACTCCTCTCTTTCAATGATGATGATGTTATTCTTCTCCTATGAAAAGAATCACAACTTCATCTCCTTCCTAAAAAAAAAAAAAAAAAAAAAAAAACTCGTGCTTTAAGCAAATCCTCCCTTTAATAATAATAATAATAATAATAATAATAATAATAATAATAATAATAATAATAAACTCTTCTTTTTTATGCTTCTTTATCTTCTTTTACCATTTAAAAAGTCATTTCTTCTTTCAGTTTATCTCCTTGAAAAAATAAAATTAAAAAAACCTTCTAATACTCCACTCTCTTCAAACTCTTTCGGTGAATCACAATGCAATGCAACTCTTCTCACCTCCACTTCAATTCCTACATTGAACAAGATTTGAGATGTTATTTTTAGTTCCGGACGTCCGTCTTGCGGGGTTGTGTAAAAGATAATGATGACTATATCATTATAGTATGTGTTTATTGTGTAATCCCTTCATTTACACCTTTAGGTTGGTAGTCAAAGATATACCGAGCATCTCCAATGGTGAGCTGATTCTCAAATAAACTTGTCATGCCACATAAGATTTTAAGCTAAATTTTTGTGTAGCTATTTTGTGCCCCATTGGTTAGCTAATGGCTTGCTATTTAAATGAACTTAATTTTCTCAATTATCTTTAAAAGTTTAATTATATTAGTATATTAATCTCTAAAATTTTAGAAACTTTTTTCTCAAGCAAATTAGTTTTGCTTGGCCAAACTAATTGTATTTTTTAGCTCCATTGGTCAGATTAATACTACATAGCTAGAGACTTTTGAAAATTGCAAGCAAGTCCCTAACTATAACCATTGAAGTTGCTCCAACTCTTAGCTAATGTACCAAGTACCTTGTCAAATGCTCAAATGTATTTTGTATTATATTGCTTACTCATGTACTATATATATGCTTATGGAATCATTGCTTTTCAACATTACCTTACTATATATATGCTATAATTTAAGCTTTTCAACATTATCTTTCTCATAACTCTATCATTTCACTCTATAAATTTATAAGACTTGTTTAATTTTCTTTTTCCTTTTCACTTTCAAACATTGTTGCGTAATGAGAATCTTCCCTATTAAGTTTGAATTTTGATTATTTTTACGCATTTTCTTCTCTTTTATGTTTTTTTTAATTGTTTAAAATCTTCAATATAATAAGATTCAATAGCTAAAAATGAACAATTTGAGGTAAAGGTTTATGAATTTTCTCATTAATAATGATGCTTAAGGACCAGTTTTCTTCAGCTTCATTTCAGTTCCTAATTTCCTTCTCTCATAAACAATTCAGTTCAATACGTTAAGCTCATCCTAGTTCAATTCAGTTTAGTTCAGTTCAGCTCAGCTCAGTTTAGTAAATGAGAACAGGCCCTAGTTGTAGAATGAGCTATTATTTTTTCCAAATTTATTGAAGAAGAGCACATCCTTTTTCTCCTCATTTGTGAGCAAATAAATCCAATTAAGCTTTTCTCTTGTTTATTTGTTACTTATTTAAACTACAAACACGAATAAACAAAAATTAAGTTTCTAATTCACTCAACAACAATACCCATTTAATTAGAAATGAGCAAAATTAAAATTTCATGTTTCTAACTAATACAAATTTTGCTCATTTAACTCAAAAGAACAAATTTTACGACGTACAACTAGTTGTGTCTTGCTAAGTGTTGTATGGTGCATGAGCTACTCTAATGAAATTAACATTTTTCTCTATCCGTTTGTATCCAATCTCTAGAGAGAAAAACTGGGGGCTATTGTTTGGAGAAGATTCCTAGCAAACTACAAAATAGGAAAAGATCAATCAAAGAATATATAATTGACTTCACTCACACATAATAAGGAAACAAGTTGAAAATAGAAAGGTGCATCATCAAAGATATCAAAGAATATTTAATAAATTATAGCTCATCAATCAAGGACTTGATTGAGTCAATTAAGGAGTCATCAATTAATTAAAGATCTTATGAAGACTATGGAATCAATCAAATAAAGCTAAAATAGGAAATGGATCAATTGTTGGACGAAATATTATCCACGCAGTGGTCCCTGCTGAGTACGGACATCACGGAATCAATGCACCTTTTTGAGTAAATCGACCGCCTTACTGAGCCTTTTTGAGAAAGGCAACTTCCCTACAAAGCTCGGACCATTTGAAGACCTGTAATGAATGCTTGGGCAGCAAGCACAATCAAGCCCCATGATTGAAGGAGCGAATCAAGGAGATATCAATCACTAAGTCAACATTTCCTAAGATATGAAGATGTCAATTAATATTATCAACATTACCATAATAGCAAGGATCCTTCAATATATTTACCTTTATTAGACTTATAAGTCATGATAAATAGGAAGTTCATTGTAATAGAATGGATTCACACATTCATACTTTGTTCAATATGATTTACTACACTATTATACTAAAATCTCTAATTTATGTCGTCCTTACTGACATCAGTTCGTCCTTACTCAGAATTGCCTCTCTCATCTTGAGCCTTTGATTTATAATTATTATAGTTTTATTGTTTTATTGTTCTTAACTAATTCATTTGGAGGTTGTGTTTATTTCTTTTGGCAAATTAGATTATTAAAACCCCATAAAACCTTTAACAAATTCCTAGAAACCCTTTTCTAAGATTTGTCCCAAACATGACCTGTATTTTATACTTGGGTAATTTGAATAATTTTAGAGCAAGTTTGTAAATGATGTAAAATGTAATTAATCATCCTGCTCTGATATATTGGGGGCTATAAAAGTTTACAAGTTACCACACAGGTTCTAAAAAATTTATCTACATTTGCCATTACCATCAATTTTACAAGCTACGTGTTGAGTACGGCAGCAATCGACAATTCTACAATTTTCCTCTCTAGATAGATCTCTAGAGAGAAAAACTGGGGGTTATTGTTGGGAGAAGATTCCTAGCAAACTACAAAATAGGAAAAGATCAATCAAAGAATATATAATTGACTTCACTCACACATAATAAGGAAATAAGCTGAAAATGGAAAGATGCATCATCAAAGATATCAAAGAATATTTAATAAATTATAGCTCATCAATCAAGGACTTGATTGAGTCAATTAAGGAGTCATCAATTAATTAAAGATCTTATGAAGACTATGGAATCAATCAAATAAAGCTAAAACAGGAAATGGATCAATTATTGGACGAAATATTATCCGCGCAGTGGTCCCTGCTGAGTACGGACATCACAGAATCAATGCACCTTTTTGAGTAAATCGACCGCCTTACTGATCCTTTCTGAGAAAGGCAACTTCCCTACAAAGCTCGGACCATTTGAAGACATGTAATGAATGCTTGGGCAGCAAGCACAATCAAGCCCCATGATTGAAGGAGCGAATCAAGGAGATATCAATCACTAAGTCAACATTTCCTAAGATATGAAGATGTCAATTAATATTATCAACATTACCATAATAGCAAGGATCCTTCAATATATCAATCAATCAATATATATATTAAAACTCATGGAAAGACATGATGTTTTGCCATGTGTCGACAATTTTGCCATTTGGCATATGATGTGTCGTCGCCAAATCATACCATAGCATTAATAATTGAAAAACTCTATGCATTAACATTTATGTATTAATGTTAAGTTTAATTGATAAACTCTTCATATGCATGACAATTTCCCTTGACTGTAACTCCTTTTAATTACATAATAATAAAGTTAGTACTCCGTAAGAAATTTAACATCACTCCATTTTTATTTTGTGCATTAACTCATAAAATTGTACAGTAATCATAGAGTAAAATAATTTTGTGCATTATGGAGTAGTATATATTTTGACATCAAATTTATAAAGATTTGATTTATCATATTTTTATGATTTTAATGTAAAAAAATTATCCTCAAAAAAAAATTAAACTCATACAAGCAACAAGCTACTTAAGCTATTATATTAAATAAATAAATAAAACAACCACTTAAGCTCTTAATGACAAACAAGCCATATATATATATATATATATATATATATATATATATATATATATATATATATATATATATATATATATATATATATATATATATATATAGGGGAGGGATCTGGTGAGAATAGGTCCATATGTGAGAATTCATACTTATATGAGAACTGATTTAAAATTTAGAACATGTAAGTAAAAATTTAGAACATGCGAGTTAAAATTTAGAACATATGACTCAAATTAAAATTCTGAACATATGAGTAATAATTTAGAACATTTGTGTAAGTAATATGTTTAGAACATCTGATTTAAGAATTAGAACAAGTGATTAAAAATTTATAAAATTTGCTTTATGAAATTTTAAACATATGAGTAAAATGTAGAACATCTGATTTAAGATTATGAACATGTGAATAAAAATTTAGAACATATTGATATAGAATATAGAAAGTGTGACTAAAGAATTTAGAACATACGTGTAAAAAATAGAACATACGCTTTAAAATCTGGAACATATAATTAAAAATCTTTAAACACACGTTTTAAAATTTAGAACATATAAATTAAAATTTTGGAATAAGTTATTTAAAATTTATGACATCAAACTTAACTAATTTATGATTTAGAACATGTGAGTACTAAATTAGAACATTTGATTTAATTTAGAACACCTAAGAAAAAGTTTAGAACATTAGATTTAAAATTTGGAACATACGAGTAAAAATTTAGAACATAAAGAGTGTTCTCACATAAGAAAAATTCTCATATAAGAAAAATTCTCACGAGAGCCTCCCCCTATATATATATATATATATATATATATATATATATATATTTGATTAAAGTAATTAATTTATAATGACCCGGGGCATCACCCGGCCAATAACTAGTTTACCTTTATTAGACTTATAAGTCATGATAAATAGGATGTTCATTGTAATAGAATGGATTCACACATTATACTAAAATCTCTAATTTATGTCGTCCTTATTGACACCAGTTCGTCCTTACTCAGAATTGTCTCTCTCATCTTGAGCCTTGTTCTTTGATTTATAATTATTATAGTTCTATTGTTTTATTGCTCTTAACTAATTCATTTGGAGGTTGTGTTTATTTCTTTTGGCAAATTAGATTATTAAAACCCCATAAAACCTTTAACAAATTCCTAGAAACCCTTTTCTAAGATTTGTCCCAAACAGGACCTGTATTTTATACTTGGGTAATTTGAATAATTTTAGAGCAAGTTTGTAACTGATGTAAAATGTAATTAATCATCATGCTCCGATATATTTAGAATATTTTTTTTTATAGATGCTTTAAAATACTTTTTTTTAATTTAATTTTATTTTAATTTTTTTTATATTATAATATTGGGTTGATTGAATTAAACCAAAATTCAAACCATAAATGGTAATATGGTATAGACACTCTCTTTATTACTCTTTTGTTAATTACTACGTAGGAGATTAAACTTGGAAAATTGAGTTGGTAATCTGGCTCCGGCCAACCCCTCGGCATTGAATTGGTGGTTATTGCCAGTCACCTCTTCAATCAAAATTCAACCGATCCACGGACAAATTTTGCAATAAAATTAGCAAAAATCAAAGCTTTCCTAAACTTCCAAAGGGTTTGTACTATTTCTGATTTCAATTCAATGTCAGTCTTGAATCAGCTCTTCAATCGGGGTGTTCTCGGCACTAGATGGTAAGTTGATTATTCACCCTTCTTAAATTCACCAAATTATGCTTTTGTATTTCAATTGTTGGTAGATTATATAATTTTGATCTTGTAATAACTTTTTATTAGTTCTTATTGATTTGGGTTTTACTTAAAAAATTGGTCTTTGAATTGGTTTATTGCGAATGTTAATTCTTTGATTTCTGTCTAATTGTTTTAAACTGTACTGTGGTTACTGCTGTTGCTACTAATTAGAAGATTGGATTACTTATTCATGGAAGATTGCAATTTTGTAATTTCAGTTTAATAATGTAATCATATTTTGATGAAGTAAATTATTATCATTATTATTATTATTATTATTTTTTACATGGTAAGATACGGGGGGGTGCCCCTCCTATCACAGGAGGGGTGGGGTGAGGATCGTACCCAGGTCGCTCTTGGGGAGATGGAGGGACAAACCGTCCCTCAACTCCATGATCCTCATTTTGATGAAGTAAACGGATAAATTATGAAAATGAACATAATGGAGGACCATTTTTAATATTATTGACTTGTAATGCTGCTCTTTGCTATGATCACTGAAGTTGCACTTGACAAATGTGGCATTTGCGTTTCAATTGGGTATTGATGGAAGAATATTTGCCATCACAAGGAAACATTTCATAACCCCTTTAAACCGTAGATAGGGTCCTCAGAAACATTGGTTCTATGCAAATGGAAATCGTAATGACTATACTTTGCTATGATGTGATGGTATGTGAAAACAATGTCTTATGAATATATATTGATGTTGTATGTCTTGATTGAAGAAGGAGAAAGTGCAGCTAAGGTGACTCTGATTTCTGAAGCGACTTTTGTTTCCACCATCACTTTGAGTAGCAAATTGCCGGTTCAAATTCTGGTCACACTATTAGGAGAACAGTTATTTCCATTCATTGGGAGAAGTTTTTAAGATTTTTTTAACTATAATGAGTTATGGGAGAAATAATGAAAGAGGAGAGGTAAAAAGATATCAGAAAAATGCTTATGTGAAGGATAGAGCAAGGAAGACACTAGGATAAAAAAAAAAAAAAAAAAAAAAAAAAAAACAGAATAACAGATTATATTATTTTAAAGTGATCTAAGTAGAATTTAGTTATGATATCAAGATTACTAATTTTCTCTCCTTTTGTTGCTTTCATTTATATTTCCTTTCCTCTTTTCACTTGCAACTTACCACATGGTCTCGTAATTTAATGAAGAGAATTGAGAGGATAAATGGACATAATAATTGAACTAATTTAAACCTTAATGACCTGATCCTTTCTAATCGGTAGTGGGGTTGTTAAATAATATGTCCGTTTACCCCCTCCAATATCTTCCTTAAATTGGGTGCACATGGGGGTGTGCAGTGTGCTATGCATATAAAATGGAAGTGTTTGATTTGTGGAAGTATTTTCTGGCATCCTGTCAATATAATAGACTTTATAATTGTATAATTGCACTTTGTTTAATTGAGTGTTTTTTAGTTGTATAAATGTTTGATCAATGACTATGCTGATATCTATTTTGTAGCAAAACCTGCTTAAATTTGGCAATCTCCCGTATCAAATTGCTGCAAAACAGAAGAGATGCGCAACTCAAGCAGATGCGCAAGGAGATAGCCCAGTTTTTGCTGACTGGCCAAGAGGCCATTGCCAGAATCCGGGTAATTGCTCCTGGCTTGTAGTATCCTATTTTTCCTAGATTGATGCAAACTGTTTGAGATATAATAGTCTCAATGAAATCCTTTCTTTCCTAAGGTGGAGCATGTTATACGAGAACAAAACACATGGGAGGCATATGAGATTTTGGAAATGTTCTGTGAATTTGTTCTTGCACGTGTGCCCGTTCTTGAAAGTCAGAGGTAATTCACCTAAAATGTCCCATCAATTTTTATTTATTTATTAATTTTTTAATGCTCGATGGATAGTTATTGGATTAACAAATGAATATAGGCTCTATCTTATCAATTGTTTCTTGACTGTTCTCAAAGGATTCTTGACTATACATCACTGTAATTGCAGTTAATATCTATCACAATGATAAACAACTATTTTTTTCCATGACCTTCTCTTTCTAACTTTTGTCGCTCACCCCTAAGCCCTAACACGTCGCTGCCTAATTTGTGCTATTGGCAACTCTAGGGAAGTAGAAATAGGAGAGCACTCATCCTACCTATGTCGTTCTTTCTTTAATAAGTTAAATTCCCACCTTTAGGACATTGGAAAACATTGGCTGAGTTGTTCCAACCAGAAAATCGAGGTTTGTTAATAAATGATTGTCCAATAATAAGAAGGAATACTCGTCTTTCTTCTAAACAAGATGTATTAAACTCATAATTCATTAGATACTTTCTTTGTATTAATTTCAACTAAGTATCGTAAGTACATTGCTCTCGGTTGTTCATTTAGTCGATAATCAGTAATTCTTTGATAAACGATCACTATTGAACTTGATTAATCCTATTTTTGTCGTTCACCATCAATTGAATCACTCAGTCTCAACGCATTTCCTTAGAGAAAGACTCCTTGTAGGTATTTAACAGTACATCATTGAAGATCCGCGTGTATCTTTTATTCCCGGAAGAGCATCATTGAGAAAACTCTACATTTTCTTTTTATGTGCTTCTGATCCTTACATTAACTTATCTCATTTATAGAAAGAAAGATTGTGTAGCATAAATTATTTCCTGTAAGAGTATTAGAAGTACTTATAATTGCAAATATGGGTTGTAGGCAATGTCCTTCAGAGTTGCAGGAGGCTATAGCAAGCATAATTTTTGCAGCTCCCAGGTGCTCCGATTTGCCAGACCTCCTGCAAGTTAAAAACTTGTTCACTTCAAAATATGGAAAGGAATTTATTTCAGCTGTCTCTGAACTCCGGCCTGATACTAGTGTTAACCGTACAGTTGAGAAATTCTTGTCTTTGCGTTACAATTTTTCTTGGTGGTTATGTGGCAGATTTCCAATGTTCCTGTTCTAGCACTTATGTTTCACCTTTGGATTCTTTGGCCTTTCCATTATAGATAATTGAGAAACTTTCCGTTAATGCTCCATCTGCACAATTAAAACTCAAGCTGCTGAAGGAAATTGCAAAAGAGTTTAATGTCAACTGGGACTCTTCAGAAACTGAAGTAGAATTCCAGAAGAAACATGACGATCTCCTGGTGTGTTTTCTTTCCTTTCTTATTGTTTCTTCTGCACTATAGCTTTATTGCACTTCTTGCTTATCATCTAGACATCTAATGGCTCTATGCCTAAATGATGTAATTTTATGAGAAAATCTAGAATCTTGAAAGGGGCTTAGGCATTGGATAAAGTGGACTTGCTATTGTTTCTGATGTTTCTGTTTGGAACTCCCTCTTTAGGGTTACGTGAGTTACTGTGAATCAAACCAGATCTAATTGTAAAGGAAAGGTGACAATAGCCTTGAACCCTTCTTAATACCCTATAAACATTGCTTTCTTGGCTCTTTTATCAAGCTTGCTATCCTTGTCATGATAATAAGTTAGCACCTAAAGACTTTAAGGTGCGTCAGCATGTTCCCTTGACCACATCAATAAGGTTGCGTCAGCATGTTCCCTTGACCACATCAATAAGGTGCGTCTCCATCTAAATAAGAATATGGGGATTGATCCGCTAATTAAGAATGTGGGGATTGGTCCGCTATATTACAAGTTGTAGCAATTGACTGTACCCACCATTCAATTAGAGCACATACACCTTGCCTTCTCAAGTAATGTATTAACCAGTCTTTTTGGGATTCCGTTTTATTGAGATGTGTTTCTGATTGTTCATTGTCTCACAAATGCCTTTCTTAAATTCTTATCACAAAATTATTTGAAAGCTCCCTTGGTGTATTTTGTACTATTATCAAATTATACAAGTTTTATCTTTTGACTTGTAGTGTTCTCAACCATTGCTCTCTATTGCTTTAAGTATTGAATACCTTGGTCTTGTTTAAGAAAATAAATCCTAGCACACCTATAATAATTGTCAACAAAAGTAACAAAATATCTTGAACCACCCTTAGGAGCAAATTTTGCCTAACCCTAACATTCGGATGCACCCACTCTATTATTTCTCTGCTTTTGTGCTTACTTGTAGAAAATTTCACTTTGGGATATTGTGGCTTCTTCATGCTCTTTAACAAACCATGACCACTAAGCAATGATGAAACCTTTTCTCGCATATGCCTAAAGGCGCATGTGCCGTATCTTTTATATTTGGTCTTTATTTCCACCGATTCCAACAGCTAAATCACATGTAATAGTGTCCTCCAAAGAGGAAAAAGATTACCGTGACGAATCTTTTTCATCACTACCAAGGAAATTTTTATAACACCGTTTGCTAAGACTATTTTGCATCCATTTTTCTCTAATAAGTTGGTAAGTATGCTTTTTCTTGCAATGTCTCTTACATCCTTCAACAATATTATTGTTCCATCATGCATCTTCCCTTAGATGGTACCTAATAATCTTATCGTCTTACAAGCATGATTGTTTCCCATTAAACAATGCCACCATCTAAACTTAGGTAAGTTATAAACTATTTCTTGTTTGGGCATGTATGGTGTGATGTTCTGAATTGAAATGCCTTCCTCCATCTTGCATGTGTACAATTTGAAATTTATTTAGGTTCAATTTGTTTGAGTTTTCCTCAAGAATTTGGACTCTTATTTTTCCACCCAGAAGCTCTTCGATAAACAAGAAAGCAATTTCCCTCTAAGGCATTGGGTTGTGGACGCTCTTGAAGATGTAATTCTTCCTAATCCTCCTCCTTCATATCCTTGGATTTTTGTTCTCGAGATGGCAATGGATCGGATTTGGATATGGTGGAGCTTCACCTGCATCCATCCATTATTTTAATTGCTCCATCCACATCCATCCGTCATCCGCTTCACCTATCATCCATATCCGTCCGTCCATCATCCGCAGATGAAACGGGTGGAGCGGATGACAAATGGATGAGTATTAAAGTGAAAAAAATTCACATAAACTTTAATTTTCGGTTATTTATATAATAATTCTTTTATTTTATTAATAAAAATGAAACAATAACAACATATTGTTTGAAAAATTAATTTGCAACAAAAAATACAAGTTATTTTCTTGAACATTACATATTTTATTATTAAAATTCTTTAATTAAAAATTTAATATATGTTAAACGGGTGGGTGGATAGTTAGCGGGTGAAAAAATTATCATCCACATCCGATCCGATCCATCATCCACTTCATCCGTCACCCACTTCTCATCCATTTAATTCGGGTTTTCGTCCATTTATTAAAAGCGGTTGGAGCGGGTTAGCGGACATCCACTTAATATTTCCATCTTTACTTCTAGCTGATGCTTTATGCAACTTTTGTGAAATAAGCTTATTTTCTTACTACCTCTTTTACTTTTTAGTTGTGACATATACTTGTACTAAATATGAAAAGCCTTTTTAAGTAAATTTTTTAAAGTGAAATTTACCAACATACCTTTATTTGATCTTTCCCAAATTTAATTAATGCATTAAATAAAAAGTTATTAAATTTTTAAATAAGGGAAAATTGCCTGGGTTTGGCATGTAAGACGGAGATTCGTGGGTGCACCAGTTCGACGAGTGGAAGAGTGGGACCATGGAGGGGTTAAACGAGGTAAGAGAGACCGAAAATGACTTGGTTGGAAAGAGTTAAAGAAGAATATGAGGATGAAGCATTGGATCGTAAGGGATGGATGAGGAAGATTTTTGTCGATGATTATACAGAATAATAAAATTTGGTTCATGTATCGACCCCACTTATTGGATTAAGGTTTTGATTGATTGAATCATCATTTTACTTCTCATCAAGATTTCGTCTCCCTTTCTTCATCTTCTCCAACCACCACTAATCTTCTCTTACCACCACCACACTTTGACCACCACCAATCTCCCCTCTCTCTCTTCACTGCCATGGATAAAGAAAGAGAGAGAAACTCCAATCACCACCCCAACAAAACTCCATTCACCACCCCAACAAAACTCCATTTCGCCCTCTCTCATCCTTCTGCCACGGATGACCATCGCCGCCCACCCTTTCCTTGTGGAGCAATGCTCCTTTCTCTCTCTTCCCTTTCTTTTGTTTCATCACTACAATTAAAGCTAGGTTTTAGTGGTCAAGTTTGAACATTTACAATTTTCATGGTCAAATTCGACCAACTTAAGCCCTAATTTGCATTTTAATTTTTGTTTATTTTTTAGGGTTGGTTTTTTTTTTTTTTTTTTTTTTTTGGATGGGGGTGGAATTTTTTAGGTGATTGTGAGATGATTTTGAGGAAGGTTGATTTGGTTTTGGGTTGTTGGGAAGGTGTTGGTGTTGGTGGGGTTTTGAATAGTTGGTGGTGGTGAGCCGGTGGGATAAGGAGGGTGGTCGGGTAATTGGTGGTGCCATGGTGGTGACTGGTGAACTGGTGGGATAAGAGGGGGGGTTTGCTTGGTCCGCTTCCGTGCCTAACGGCCCCGCAAAGAAGCCGCAGTTTTGCCAATAATGTTTGAATAACTCGATGTGAAGACAACCTTCTTAAATGGTGATTTGGATGAGGAAATCTATATGTATAAACATGAGGGATTTACGGTTGAGGTTAAAGAGAATCAGGTTTGTCGCTTAAGGAAATCAATTTATGGGTGATTTGATTTTTTTATGTTAAAACAAGGATTTTCTGGAAGTAAATTCGATTTTTGTGTATACATTCACAAACTTCGTGGAGGTGATTATATTTATCTCTTATTGTATATGGACGACATGCTTATTGCTTCTAAGAACAAGGTGGAGATAAAAAGGTTAAAAAGTCAACGTGGTGAAGAATTTGAAACTAAAGACTTGGGTGTTGTATAGAAAATACTAGGTATGGAGAATTGGAGATTGGAATAGAGATCAAACCGGAAATTGTTCTTGAGCTAAAAAGGCTACATTGAGGGGGTTATTAGAAGGTTTGAGATGAAAAGTGCTAAGTCAATGGTGTCTTCATTGGCTCCACATTTTAGGCTCTCTCGTAAACAAACTCCCACTATAGCAGAAGATAAGGCATACATGGATAATGTACCTTATGCCTTATGCTGGTGTTGTTGGTAGATTAACGTACGCCGTGGTGTGTACACGTCCAGCAAGCAGTGAGTGTTATCATCAGTACGTTCATGGCAAACCTAGGTAAAGCACATTGAAATGGATTTTACGGTACAAAAAAGGTACCATTGACAGTTTGACTCATGTTTATGCTTTAGTGGAGATACATGTCAAATAAGCGGCTTTGTTGACTTGGATTACTGCTAGTTATGTGTTTAAAATAAATGGTGCTCCAGTAAGTTGGCGATCAATTTTACAGGCTAATAGTGGCTCTATTTATGAAAGAAGCCGAGTTTATGGCTATAGCAGAAGGAGTGTGAATCTAAATTGTGATAGCCAAAGTGCTATTCGCTTGGCAAAGAACTAGGTTCATCATAAGGTATCATTTTGTTCGGGATGTCATAGAGAAAGAAAGTATTTCTCTTGTGAAAGTGCATACAAATGAGAACCCTTGCAAACATGATAACCAAAGTTATGTCAGGAAGCAAGTTCCAACATTGTTTGGAATTACTTAACACTGTCTCGTGAAAAGTATTAACATATTAAAATAAGTGGAACTACGATTGATTGGTTTGATTTAGGCCAAGGGTGCGTAGGCAGTCATTGTCAAAATGGTGCAACCGGATACGAATATCTAAAATTCGGTCGTCCAAATTTGAATGTTTTCAAATTATAATGAACGAGGTGGAGAATTGTGGGAGTTTATGACTATATGGCTATAATAAACCATATAACTTATTTCTCTAAAAATTGAGAGATAATTTTTTTAGGAGAGGAAAATGGATATGATAGCAAAATAAAACGTATACATTTTGCAAACATGTTACGTTGTTTGTTTAGTTAAATAGTTTAAGTCATTCTTGTTATTATATAATGCTTAGGCTGTAATGTCGATCTATGTTACTCGGACTCGGGTACCCATGTCCGACACGGGTTCGTATCCAAGTGTCCGACTCGGCTATTTTGTGAAAAAATTCTATGATTTTCAACCAAAATGAAGTGTCCATGTGTCATACCCATGTCCGAGGGTCGAGAGTCCGACACGGGTAGTTGAGGTAAAATGAAGAGTCCGAGTAACATAGATGTCGATGAATTATTCAAACATTATTCACGTCATAAAAGGTTTGGTTTAAGAAAGTTTACTTTCTTACATTTATCATTTCTTTCACAGTGATTGTTTGTTTATCCGAAAATATTATTTATTTGTAAGGTATAGTTTTATATAATCTAGTACGAGTAGAAGCCATATTTCCGCTGCGAGAGCTCTAAACAAATTATTAGAGTTCGCAACAGAAATGCGAGTTCATATATATTTTACCTCACAAATAATATAATATTTTGGAATTAAATGTACAACTACTATTTAGGAAATAAATATATTATATTCGAAAATAAATTATCTTAAATTATATCCAACCATTAACGTGAATTTATGAATTGATTGCATGTTTTACCAGAAAGCATTTATGTAATTAATTACATACTATTTAAGGAATAATAATTATTTGTCCCTAATCTAAACCCAATTGGAAAAATTGCCCAGAATAATCCGAACTTTGCCTTATACGCTAAAAATAATCCCACCTTCTGTTTATTAATTATAATCCGACCCGTAAGGTCAATCCTCTTTTAATGGTCTTAAGTGACCTATAACAGGTTGAGTAGGTAAATTTGTTTATTAGGTTTAATTTACACGTGTCACCACATGATTGATAAAAAAATAAGTTTTGATTTTAATTTTGTTTAAAGAAATGATGATTAGTAATTAACAGTAATTAACTATTTTTAACTTTTTTCTCAACAGAAAAATTGTTGGTGGATTCAGCAGCTAGTGGATTGTTTTGTAAATACTATTTTTTTTAATTTTCTTTAAAAAAAAAATTTAAATTTAAATTTTTTATCAATCACAAGCCGCCACGTGTCACGGTGTCAGGTAACATGTCATAACAAGTTACATGACCGGTTGGGACCATTTTCATCCGATGGACATTAAAGGTCAGATTAATAAAAATAATAAAAAAAATAATCGAAAGGTGGGATTATTTTGGGTGTGTAAGGCAAATGTTAGATTATTCTAGGCAGTTTTTCCAAACCAATTATGTGCATTGTTTCATTCACAAATGTTTCCTACATTTGCTGCTTTCAAGATCAAAAGATGGCAAATACCATTTTCACAATTTTCTCCTTTTTCTCACAATTTGTAAAACCTTTTGTTATTTTTTTGTCCATCTTACAAGGTCTCTCTTATGTCCACACACTCCAAATCTTACTTTTACATGCTTCCTCCCATATAATTTGGCTGCATTGCTTGCATGTGCTACACATGTGTCACTTGACATACCAAGTGCAGCTTCACATAAACCCTATGATAACCGCCTCTCGTGATGATCCCCAGTGCACGTAATTTCTCACCATCTCTTGTATTTGCCTTTATAGAATTGCTCTTTGCCTATGACCGCCAACACTGCATACTCTTTCGTTCTACAAAAGCCATATCCTTGAAACTCAATGATCAATAATTCAACTTCCATCTTCCCTTGGATGGCCTAACACAATGAACTTTTGCTGTTTTTCCCATCGTTATGCCCATAAGAATCAGTTGCAAGAGCACTAATAGCATATACAATTCCTGGAATCGTAATCAAAACTTGTTGCAATAGGTTCACAAAATGAGAACAGGAACCGAATGTTGTTGAACAGGTACGTAGAAAATGAGAACATTTCGGTTCTGATTTATGGTACCTTATCTGTTAATATATTTCGTACTTTTTTGCTAAATTATTTCAAAAAAATTTGGAGGGTCAGAAATTACAACTCTTACAACTTGCGAATACTACAAACCAAAACTAGTTGTTTAAAGATTATACTTTTTTGTATAAATATTATTTTCATTTATTAGTTTTACAAATTGGGCTTAAATTGATGAATGATTTAGGTTTAAGTGATACTTTTATATAGGGTACTCTACAGGTTTCGGTTTCGAAAGATTGAGAAACTGGAACTTGGGAACCTGAACCTCTTGTACAGCAGTTCCTAACAGGCTAATGTTGGCTATTGTTGTCTGTTATTATTCTTCAAGCTCTGAAGTGCGGCTGCATGTTTAAAGATTGGTCTTCTGCCATTACACAATTAATGTATTCGTTTCAATACAAAACAAAATCAAGCTTTATAACCAGTAGTTTCTTCTTATTCTTCATCTAGGATCTCCTTGAAAATATACAAACACAAACATGGTTTAAGAAAGCTCCATTTACTTCCATTCTTAGTTCATCTCCCGGAGAAATGCTCCCTTCTTGCCATCATCAAACTCCCAAGGAAACCTTATCCCCCCCTAAAGGTGCTTCAGAGCATGAAAGCGATGAGACTAAGGCTGGCAAATGGATCACGTTGGGTCGGGTTAGTGTTTGGGTCAGCTGATTTCGGGTCAGCTACCCCCCAACCCACCCTAACCTGATCCATTTAAGTTTCGGGTAGAGAAAACCAACATGAACTTGATATTTTCGGGTTCGGGTCAATCCGAAAGTAACTTGAATTCCTGATTTTTTATCAGGGTTTAAATTGGGTTTAAATCAGGTTATTTTGACCTGAATATAACCTGATATTAGCCGGGTTCGGGTCAACCCAAATCTAACCTGATTTGACTTGATTTTTAAATTAAGTTATTTAGCAAGTCTAATTAAAGGTTATACAAAAATATAGTATACTAATTGGATTAGGAAAAATTGGTATTAATAATCTAACTTTAACTCATTCGCTTTTAATAATCCCAACTTTTGATTATTATTAAATAATCCCAACTTTAGTGGGTGTTTGCTTTTATTGGTCCCAAATGACCGACTAAAGTAGGGTTTTTTTTTTTAATTTATTTATTTTTTTTCTTATTTTTTTTTGGGGGTTTTAATTGATACTTGTAAGTAGGATATTAGTCAAAAAAAAAAAAAAAAAAAGAGGAAAAAATTAAAACAAGTTCCCAGCCACCATCTCTTTCCACCGACCTCCAACAGCCCCACCCTGCTGCACCACCATAAACCACCTAACCTTCTCAACCAACCACCACCTTGAAACCAACACACACACACCCCCCCCCCCCCCCCAGCTGACCACCAGAAACCCTACCTTCCATCCCACCACCGAACCATTGCATCTAAAGTAAGTAAATTTTGGATTTCAAGAGAGATAAAATGAGTTTTTCTCCCCATCCTTCTGTTAAAAGCTTCCCCTTACAAACTTCATTTGATATTCAAGAAATATAGTGAGAAAAAGAGGAGACGATCTATGCAATTCGATTTCAATCATCGCAGCCCAACAATGGCGCAACTAGGGGTGAGCATGGGACGGGTACCCGAACCGTTAGTACTAACGGTTCGGGTACCCGATAACCAATATCACTAACAGTGATATCCATGACCCGAACCGATAAGTTCGGGTACTCGAATTTTCGGAATGGTTATCGGGTATCCAATAAAGTATCCAATTGTGATAATTAAACTTAAAAAATTAGTTATTATGATATTTTTTTATCACTTATTAAAACAATACCACATATTTTGACCAAACTATTAATAACATTACTAATTATTGATATTATATAGTGATTATGAAGTAATGTAAGAGTTTAAATATTGACAAGATAGATTTAAGTAGGAAAAAAAAAACAAAATAATTGCTTATTGGAACGGAACGGGTAATCGTTAATTTTAAAATGATACCCAAAAACCATACCCGATAACAAATTATCGGAACGGGTATCCGAACCGTTATGGTTATCGGATCGGGTACCCTAATTTTCGAAACGGTAACGGAACGGGTTTTTGGGTTTTCCGTTTTTAGGGTAGTTTTGCTCAACCCTCCGCGCAACCAGTGATTAAGAAAGATGACGATCGAGGGGTTAATTTGCTCCAATTTTGGTTCAATTAAATTTTGTAGGATTTTCTTTGTGGGGTTTTCGGTGGTGGGATGAAAGATGGTGGGGTTTCCAGTGGTAGGCTACGGTAGAAGGAGCGTTTTCGGGGTGGGTGGCTGAGGAGGGGCGGTGGTTTTAGGGGGGTTGCCGCAGGTGGTGGGGGCTTGGGATGAAACTGAGAACCTGGCAGTAGGGTTTTTTTTTTTTTTTTTTTTTTTTTTTTTTTTTTTTTTGGGTTATTTTTTTTTTCAATTTTTTTTAGTTCAATTACCTGTTATAATAGGTAAAACTACCGGTTGGGACTAATAAAAGTAAATACCCCCTAAAGTTGGGATTATTCAATAATAATCGAAAGTTGGGATTATTAAAAACAAATGGGCAAAAGTTGGGATTATTAAAAGCAATTTTTCCAATAAATTACAACCCAGAATTCAAAAGCAAGCAATGTTTTTAATTTTTTATACAAACTTTATACAACATAGTTCTCAAACAATGTACATTTTTGGAGAATTGAAGCAGGGGCGATGTTTGTGGCATGTGAGGATCCAAATCTGCTAAAAACAATTAAAGCAAACTTCAATAATAAAGGACTCAATCCCTACAATAGAATAATATAACAAACACAAATAACAATTAAAACAAAAAATTCAATATCGTATAAATTATGGTTTGGTTAACAATTAAAACAACATCAAAATTAGGCTTTGAACAGCATAGAAAAACATCAACAACAGACATGCAAGACCATATAAAAGAAATTAAAACAAAAATTATTTGAACATGACCGTATAATTTAGTAAAACCGTATAATCAATATCAACAAAACAATTAAACAACAATAGAATTTAACATCAATTTTCAGCATGTTAAAAATCTAAATAAAAAAATCGTATTAGTATAATAGAAAAATTCGAAATAGCAATTACCTTGAAGGTTGAATTGGTGAATCTTTAAACACTTACGCTTTGTTTGCCCTCTGTCCCTTTTCTTCTGTTTGTTTGCCACCCTCTTCTGTCGGGAGAACAAAAAAAGGAGCAAGTTTGTGTGAGGAACTCACTACCCGTCCCCTGTATATATGCAACACAAAGACAAACACACAAGCAAAACACACACTGACATACATAAGCAAGGAAATAGGATCGAAAGGTTGATGATTGATTGAAAGATAAACGGTAGCTTCAGCCTACCACTCTCCAAAGTACCTTAAGGATAATACTCTCCAATACAACTGTCTCATCTCATGCCTCTCTTACTTAGACAACATTCTTATATATACAACTCTAGACTATGCTGCTACTTAATTACATTTGTCTCTTCTACTGCTACTTTACTACTCTGCTCCACTACCACAACTTGGTGTTGCTCTCCCTCCCTTCTCAGAATTCTACAGACCTCAACTACTTTTTGCAACGACGTGGTGGTTCAATTAAGAGAATTAAGGCAAATGGTTGTAATTTGATAGATAAGCAAAAGCTTGGAAAATGTAAGTGACAATGGCTTTAGGCCATTACTCTCCAATTACACAATACAACTTTCTGGATGCCTCTTCCTAATTAGCTATTACAATTTATACTACTACTACAATGTAAGAAATGGCAAAACACAGCCTTAACTAATAAGAGTATGGTTCTTGTCTTCTTTCCCCTTTTGCATAGTAGGAACAAATAGCTAAAGGTGCCTTTTCTCCCCTGCTGAACGGTCCCAGTGCTTGTTGTTGCTGTTGTGTTGTCCTTGCTGATGTTTTCTGCGCCTGTGGTAAGTGAGTGTCACGGGGGGTGGGAATGGGTTCATTGCAACCCTCCCCCCCCCCCCCCCCCCCCCAAGAGAGCCACCTTGTCCTCAAGGTGGAAGGATGGAAATTGCTCCTTGATGCTGACCACGTCCTCCCAAGTAGACTCAAAGGTTGGCACCCCTTGCCACTTGATCAAGACTTCCTTTCCCGTGCCACGCCCAGCTCATGTCAAGCACGTCCTCCGGTTCTATCAATTCTAACTCCGGTGTGAGCTGGGATGGGATCGTGGGTGAGCTTGGAATGTCGCCAAGAGCCTTTTTAAGTTGAGACACATGAAACACTGGATGTATGCGCAATCATTGGGCAATGCTAACTTGTAGGCAACCTTCCCCACACGCTGCTCCACCTCAAAGGGTCCGTAGAAGCGTGCTGCTAGCTTCTCGAATGGTTTCTTGGCCAAGGACTTTTGACGGTAAGGTTGTAGCTTTAGAAACACATAATCCCCTACTTCGTACTCAACCTCCCTCCGCTTTGCATCCTCGGATCGCCTCATGATTTGTTGTGCTCGCACTAAATTTAATTTCAGCTCATCTAATATTAAGTCCCTCTCTCGCAAGACTTCCTCAACCATATCTACTGATGTTTGCTTTGTTCCCACTCGAAGTAATTTAGGAGGGTCTCTCCCATAAACCACCTTGAATGGAGACATAAGGGTGGAGGAATGCGAGGCCGTATTGTAAGAATACTCAGCCCATGGAAGCCACCTTGCCCATGCCTTGGGTTGCCCTCCCGCTAAACACCGCAAGTAAGTTTCGAGCCTCTTATTCACCACCTCGGTTTGACCGTCGGTTTGGGGGTGATAAGATGTGCTCTTCTTCAAGTCAGTGCCCTGCATTCTAAAAAGTTCCTTCCAAAACACACTCACAAAAACTCGGTCTCGATCGGAGACTATACTACTTGGGACCCCGTGCAACCACCAACCTCCTTGACGAATATTTCCGCCACCGAATAAGTCGTGAATGGGTGTTTGATACCAATGAAGTGGGCGTACTTCGATAGCCGATCCACAACTACCAAAATCGTGTCTACCCCCTTCGAGCGAGGCAACCCCTCAATAAAATCCATACTAATGTCCTCCCAAATTCTCACCGGAATCGGCAGGGGTTGGAGTAAACCGGCCGGAGACTATTGAGAGTGCTTGTTTCGTTGGCAAACCCCGCAATTTCGCACGTATTCAGCCACCTCCTTCCTCATTCCTGGCCAAAACAGCTCGGCTCCCATTCTCAAGTATGTTTTTATGTCCCCTGTATGTCCTCCTTCTGGTGAATCGTGGTAGGATTTAAGCAATACAACCTTCCATCTCGAATCACGGGGTATCACTAGCCGTCCCTTGTAAAGCAGTTGCTGATTTTCCACGGTGTACCCTGGAATCATCTCCTCCTTGTCGACTTGCGCTCTCAATTTCCCGATCTCCTCATCCTCCAAAATTTCCCTCTTTAAGCAATCCCAATCACTCTGGTGCGTCGCAACCAAGGGCTGTAGCAGCACTGAATTCCCATCTTCACCTCGCCGCGACAAGGCGTCGGCCACCTTGTTCGCAACCCCGGGCTTATATTGCAATTCAAAATCGAAACCAATTAATTTCCGCACCCATTTCTGATATCCCATCCCAATTTCACGTTGCTCGGTGATGTACTTGAGGCTTTGTTGGTCGCTCCGTATTACAAATCGTCGACCCAAGAGATAGTGCTTCCATTTTTGGACCGATAGACAAACGGCCATTAATTCCTTCTCATAAATCGATTTGCTTCTTCCATTTGGTCCTAGAACCTTGCTGAAAAATGCCACCGGCCGCCCTTCCTGCATAAGCACCGCTCCGAGGCCAAAACCCGAAGCATCGGATTCCACTACAAAGGTCTTGGTGAAATCCGGCATAACTAAGACCGGCGCCGAGCTCATGGCCACCTTCAACCTTCGAAACGCCTCCTCCGCCGTTTCATTCCACCCAAAATTATCTCTCTTCAATTTGTTAGTGAGAGGATGAGCAATGTGAGCATATTGCTTAAAAAACTTTTGATAATATCCAGTAAGTCCAAGGAAGCCCCTTAATTCCTTGATGGACCTTGGAGTGGGCCAATCCAACATGGACTTAATTTTACTCAAATCTTGAGATCATGTGGCCCAAATATGCCACCACATTCTTACCAAACTCACATTTCTTTTGATTAGCATGCAATGAGTGATTTCTAAGTATAGATAAAACAATTCTCAAGTGATCAATATGATCCTCACGGTTAGCACTATAAATGAGAATATCATCAAAAAATACAAGCACAAATTTTCGAAGGAAGGGACGGAATACCTCATTCATCAAGGATTGGAAAGTAGCCGGAGCATTTGTAAGGTCGAAAGGCATTACTAGGAGTAGTGCCCCTCATGGGTTCGAAAGGCCGTCTTATGAGTGTCTTCCGGCTTAACAAGGATTTGATGGTAGCCGGCCTTGAGGTCAAGTTTGGAGAAGACTTGAGCCAAGTAGTTCGTCAATCACCGGGATTGGGTATTTATCGGGAACCGTCTCCTTGTTCAATGCTCGGTAATCAACACAAAACCTCCAAGACCCGTCCTTCTTCACCAACAAAACCGGGCTCGAAAATGGGCTAGTCGAAGGCCTTATAATACCCGCTTGAAGCATCTCACCGATGAGCTTCTCGATCTCATCTTTTTGAAATTGGGGGTAGCGGTACGGTCTAACACTAACCGGGTTGCTCCCCTCCTTGAGGAGTATAGAGCGTTCATGCCCCGTAGTTGGTGGTAAACCTTTTGGACTGTCAAAAACTTCAGCAAACTCCTTCAATACCCCTTGAAAAAAATCAGGTGGCCCATCTTCATTAGGCCCATTTCCCTTTGGGCTACACTCTTCAGCTTCCACCAAATTCATTTCCACTAGCAATCCACTTTCTCCTTTCTTTAGTGTCTTAAGCATGGCTTTAAGCGTGACCCCCAACTTCGTCAAACTTGGATCCCCTCTAATCACCACGGTTTTCCCGTTCAAGTTTAAGCTCATTTCTTGTAGCTTCCAATTAGTAATCACGGTCCCTAGCTTTTCAAGCCATTGTACCCCCAAAATCACATCAGAATTACCCAACGTAAAGGGCAAAAATTCTTCCTCGATCTCAATCCCGTCTCCTAGCTCTAATCTCACTTCCTTCCATTGCCCTTTGCCCTTGATATTCTCTCCGTTTCCTAGAGAAACACCAAAACTCGTGTCACCGGTAATGGTCAAACCGAGGCTTTCAATAGTTTGCAACGAAATGAAATTATGGGTGGCGCCGGGGTCGATCATCACGACTACTGGCTGCCCTTTAATTGTCCCCTTAAGCCTCATTGTTTTAGGATTGGACAATCCTACAATCGAACACATTGATACCGAGGCCGAGGTACCTTCTTCCCCCTCCAACGGTGCCTCCATGGACGTAAACTCCCCTCCATTCTCCTCCTCTTCTTCCTCAACCAAGAGCACGCTAAGGTCTTTAGCCGTGCATATGTGAGTCGGACCGGTCCACCTACCATCACATTTGAAACATAGTCCTTTAGCTCGTTTCTCCTGCATTTCCCGCTCCGTCAAACGCCTCACATTGCCACTAAACTGAGAAGAATTGGGGTGGGTTCGGGTTGGTGTGTGGTTCGGGTTCTTATGATTGTGGGTGGGGTAATTGGTCAAGGCTTGTGATCCTTGTAAACTGGGATTGGATTGATAGGTGTGGGCAGGGTTGGACTTAGTGGGGACGAAGGTTTGGGTTGGCTGTGAATTATAGGAATGGGACTAAGCCAGTTCCCAAAAGGGTTGAGGCTGGGCTCCTATTGAAGTAAGAGTACGGCCCGGGCTTAGTGAAAGCTCCGCCCGTATTTTTGGATTCGCTACCCCGATTACGCTCCTCGACCCGCACCGCCAAATCCATCGCCTCATCCAGGGTTAACAGATTCAACATCCGGATCTCCGCCTTCACTACCTCCTTCAGCCCGCCTTCAAAATTTTTTCCGGTATGTCAGGGAGAGGTGCGGCCTTCTCAATAAACACTCTCCGATACTCCACCACGGTTGTCACCTGATGCACCGCCAGCCACTGCTCGTGCAACGACCCGGCGTTCACCGGCCGGAACTGGTTCAAGATCCGCAACTTAAAGTCCTCCCACAGCAGCACCACTCGGCGGCGTTGCTCCCATTGGTACCACCTCAGCGCATCCCCGTCCAACGCCACCACCGCCGCCTGTATCTTCTCCGGCTCGGAGAGCTGGTAAAATTGAAAAAATTGTTCGCTCCTTAAAATCCACCCGTCTGGGTCGGATCCTTGAAAGGTGGGCATATCAAGCTTGCGAAGCTTCCAGTTACTCCGGTGGTCATTGTGGTTTTGTTGATGGCGGAGTCCACTTCCCAATCTGGTGTCCCAATTTTCAAAGCGAAGGCCATTGAAGCCACCCGCCCCTATTGGTGAGTTCCTGGTACCCTCTGCCGCCGTGCGGCGAGCCTTGGTATCCGCCGTACGGCTGCGGTTGCTCCACTTCTTCGTCAGTCCCCTTGTTTTGCTCCGGTTGCTTTCCCAAGGCTTTGATGGCGTCTCTGATCTCACCCATAAATCTCTCTTGCTTGCTCGTCATGAGGGCGTTTTGTTGATTTTGCCTCATCGCGAAATCGATCGATTCTTCCTTCAATTACTTGTCTCACGTTGTCAATGTCGATATTCTGTTTCTTCAACAAAGCCTGCTGAAGCGAACCTTCTCCGTCCCCTAGTTTCTGACATATCTCTTCCACCCTCTCTTCGAGAGCGGCTACCCGCTCCGGCATCACCGTTAAGGGCGTCGGAGGCATTATGCTCTGATACCAATTGCAACGACGTGGTGGTTCAATTAAGAGAATTAAGGCAAATGGTTGTAATTTGATAGATAAGCAAAAGCTTGGAAAATGTAAGTGACAATGGCTTTAGGCCATTACTCTCCAATAACACGATACAACTTTCTGGATGCCTCTTCCTAATTAGCTATTACAATTTATACTACTACTACAATGTAAGAAATGGCAAAACACAGCCTTAATTAATAAGCGTACGGTTCTTGTCTTCTTTCCCCTTTTGCATAGTAGGAACAAATAGCTAAAGGTGCCTTGTCTCCCCTGCTCAACGGTCCTCTGTTTCTCCTCCTAGTGGCCACTGCTTGTTGTTGCTGTTGTGTTGTCCTTGCTGATGTTTTCTGCGCCTGTGGTAAGTGAGTGTCACGGGGGGTGGGAATGGGTTCATTGCACTTTTGTCCTCATGTGATGGAAGTGTTTGATTGTTGGCTGCTTTCCCCCTTCTCTGATAGTACAGCTTGATTGGTGGCTTAGGCTTGAGTAATGGGCCGTAACTTGAGTCCATTACAATTTGGATTCTCAAGTTCTCTCCTGTGTCTATGCACATGTAACCACTGAACCAGCAACCAACATGATATGCTAGTTCTGTGAACACTTTAGTAAGAAGTACAATATAACAATCTTTTGCCCTGTATTATCTTGCACACTTGTTTTCTATGGGTTGTCCAAAGTTGAACGCACTTATTACCCTTTTAAGTAAACTTTCTGTTATGTTTTGTTATTTCTATCTAACTACACAGTTTTCTTCAACTTTTACAGGATGGTCGGCGGACAATACATGTAGATCCTTCACTTTCTGCGCCTCCTATCCAGGCGCTGCATCGTAATTCTTCGCCATCTAATGTAGCACAGCCTGTTACGCCTCCAATTTCAACTGACCAAGCAAGTATTCGAGCTCCCAAAACGCCTAGTCATAATGGCAACCGAGTTGTATTGAACTCCAACGGGACAAAAGCATCAAACCGAAATAACGCAGGGGAAAGTTCTGTTAGTGACAGTAATAAGGATACAGGATTAAATTCTTCTGACATCTTAGAGAAAGCCAGAGTAGCCATTACCTCAGCAGAGCGTGCTTCAGCTGCAGCCAGAGCAGCTGCACAATTGGTGAATGTTAATTTTGGATCAATGAAGGTAGAAGAAGGGAAATCTTGAACGAGTGTACATAATTATATTGAGTTCTATTGTAGTTTTGTGTCTTATTGCAACTAGCGAGCCACTCTCTGGAGCTGCACATGTGAATGGTCCGTCTTTTCTGGTATGAAGGTTGCTGTCTGATTTATTCTCTTTTGCATGGTTGCACAAGGCTTATGTATTTAGTAGCTAGTTCATGTCCTTCATGAATATTGACACCTTGGATTTGCAGGAGAAGTTTGTTGTGCAGTTATTTGTACTTAAAATTGAAAGCTTTCTCATTAGTTTGATCAGCGAGCTTGCTTCTTCAGTGCAGGACAATGTAGAGAAGATTATGTGTATTTCATTCTTTAATAAGCATCCTTAAAGTTTACATAACAAACAAGCTTGGTGGAGAACTCATTTTTTTAACTTTAAGGTGGTAAGTTTGAGCTCCACTATCTTCATTTGCTTGGGAGTAGGGGATACCCTTACCTTCCCCATCTACGTTAGGATATTTCAGCTACAAATAAGCTCAAAAATAGTTCCAATAAAGTTAGGATATTTCAGCTACAAATAAGCTCAAAAATAAATCAAACAAAATAAGTTCGGAAAATTAAAATTAACTATGTTTAGACAAAAATAAATTAAGCTAATATTAAAATAAGTTTAAACAAAATAATTTAGATAATTAAACGAACCAAATAGAGCCTTAATAAAGGCGTAAAGTGTTTGGGTATTAAGCAATTTAGGGAGCATAATTGGATTTAAAGCCCAAAACTCCATGAAAGTGCAATTGCGAGAGTTTGTATCGACTTAGGGCATGTTCTGATTTACTGAGCTCAACTGAACTAAACTACATTAATTGGAGCTGAACTGAACTGAACTGAATAGAGCTGAAATGAAATTGTTTACGAGGGAAGGGAATTAGGAACTGAACTGATCGGAGCTGAACTTAACTGAAATTAAGTTGAAGAGAACAAGCCCTTACACTAGTTACTTTATTCTTTTTTAGGGGACTTTTTGTGCCCTTCAAGCATGCTTATGGTCTAAATCAGTTAGTTTAACTCTACTAAGTTTAGCTAAGTTAGATGAGATAAATGTAGAGCTGATAAATTAAGATAAAGTTAGGGAGCATAAGTTCAAATAAATTTTTTGAGGAAAGTTATTTTGGGTTAATCTTCATTAATTTAGTTTAAAGAAATTATGATTAATTCAAATGTGATAAGTTTAGGATAAGTCCATATAACATAGAATAGGATAGGAGAATAAGGAAAACTTAGGTAGAATAACCTCTGCATTAGTAAGACATGGTCCTAAAGCAATGACTTGGTGCCTGCTGGGAAAGTGATCACAACATCTTTCATCAACAGAAATGAATAGAAAACACCTACAAAACTCCACTTGAATAGTTCTTTTTGAATCAATCAACAAATGTATGTATTTGGGCCAGATAATTGTGAAAGTGACAAAACCTTTTACTATACAATTACATTTTTATTACAAAACCAATCAACAATAAGTCGATAAGTTAGCCCTTAGGGTTTACATATGTTTTTGCTTCTATGTTATCAAATATTTGCTTAATTTTAGTAATTTTTCCTTTTTTTGAGGAAAAACATATAAATTACATACTAAGATATTTTATTACGAAGTAGTTGAAATCTAGAATAAATTTTATGAATTTCTTAATTATGCATCATTTGTATATATATCAATCCAAAAGAAAAGAAACTAGGCCTCTTAATCTCTAGATCCTCTGTTCTATTATCATATTCTTAAAACTACGTAAGTATTATATTTAATGTTTAGTGCATGTAAAACTCCTGTAATGTTTTCCATTGATCAATATTTTTACGAATTACACTATACAATAGATCTAATTGTGTTAGAAAATCTATCAAAATAAGATAATAGTTACTTGTATTAATTAAGTAAATTGAAAACATATTCTATATCCATGAGTACTTGAGTAGAATATTTGAGAAATATGGAGTGCTAGAATTCATTGTCATAATTCAATATTCTGATGTTCAAATGCATATGTACGTGTAAGAGTAACCACACCACCCTAATCATCAATGACTGTATTTGAACTTTATATGATCTTCAACATCGTTAAGGAGCACTACCAAATAAAATGTCATGGACCACCTAATACGTAAGTCATAAACCTCGAAAATTGAGCAAAAATCACATAGAGCTAGCATCAACAAACTATGCATTCAAAAAATGATGTATTATGAATAAGTTCAGGGGAAAAAAAAGTCGAAGAAACAAGTATAAGTCTAAAAGGAAAAGTGCCAAAGAAATATAACATGTACCCTACTTTCCTAAACAGGCTAGTATTGTTTAAACCAATGAATTGTTCAACCCTGCAAATAAAAAACATTTCATACGTTAATTTTATATGTTAGTGATATTTGTGATAATATATGGTTGGTTGCGCATGCTTTCAGAATTTATTACGCACACATGCAGGTGTGATAGTGTACCCTCACCTTCATCTATACATCGTCCTATACTTAAGAGTTAAGACTAACATCAAAGTATTTTTACATAAAAATCGCCATTTTCAACATCATTGTCATGCAACTATCCAAACCCACTTCTGATTCATGAAATGTAACACTTGTTAATGAAAAACATAAAAACTTCAGCTTAAAGCTCTGAATACCACTCAAACAAGTACTTTTTGTGCATTTGAGAGAGTGGGGTTCCATGTAAGAAAAAGATGTGTCAATGGAGCGGGGAGGATTGGAGGAAATTCATGATGTGAATAATGAGGAGATGCGAGGACAATATGATAGTTTTAAATGTTAATGATATTATATATAGCCAGTTTTGATCTAACCATTAACTTAACCTTTTAGTTGATCGAGTTCTATTATTTCCTCCGTTACATAATACTCGCAACAAAGGAATATTTTATATCTCACAAATAATACCCCTTTGTTGCGAGTAATTCGTAACGGAGGAAGTATATATATGAAGATGCATGCATGATAATATATATGTAAAGCTAAATTTGAGACTACTTGAACTCTAACTATATTAATTTAAACTAGCTAGTTTGAAAACATGAATTGAACATTAAAGATAATTGTGAGGGAAAAAAGGGTTGGAGAGCTATTTTATGGATACAACAATGTCTAACATGCATTAGTACGATTTATGCAATGATTAGGTTTATAGTCTGTCTTATTGGTAATTAGCTGATAGCTAATTGATATATATAAATGGTTGTGTTAAGTAATCTAACTAGCTTGCTTGTTTTATTAGCTAGTTGTGTAAAAGTATGTAACAATATTGCTAATAATTGTTAGCTATTCAATGAATGTAATAACTAAAAAAACTAAGTGATCAATAAACTAATTTAATTAATTAAAGTTTTTTTTTTAATTATTAAATTAGTAATGACAAAGAGTGTGAAAGCTTTGATATTTATAACAAAATTGCGGCTTAGCTTGTTATTATAATTTATTGGTGTGTCAAGGTTATAAAATAGCCACGTCGGGAGAAAAAAAAAAAAAAAAAAAAATACACACACACACATTAAAGAGGGGGTGAAGTTAATTGAATTCCGGTGTTTTAATGGAGCTTGATAATAATAATAATAATGAGAGTACAAATGTACAATCATCCAAGTAGAGTAGACCGCGTGATCTGCAGTTTTGAACCAATATTGGTCTTTTTGAGATGAACAGTCGCTTTCATGCATCTTCAATTATGCATGTTTTCACAGGGTTTAACTCCTCTTCATCCACTTGCTATAATTTATGTGCTATGCTGCCCGTCTTCAAATTTTAATCATCTTGAATAATGGTTTATGTAGCGTTTTATTAGAAACATACTTGTATATATTTCACATAAATAAACATATTGATGGAATACTTGAATAATCTTTTCATCATTTGTGTTGCGATCATTCGATTCATCATACTACGTACACCAAACATGTAGAAATGGATATTCACTTGAACGCGAAAAAGGAGCCCTTGGAGTAGTTTGATCTATCGTTTCTTCAAGTCCCTTCACGACATCAATTTGTCGATAATTTCACAAGCTAAGTGGCCTAGCTTTTACATACTTATAATAGGAGTGGAGGCGATAGCCTGGAGCTCCAGTATATAAATTGATCATGGGTTTCAACCAAAAGGTTTAAGCTAATGGTTGAAGGTCATGATCGATTTATAAGCAGTTTTTTTTCAATTTGAACATATTTTATGAAAACCACTCATCATTCTAATCTTGTCATTAATTAGCTTAGAAAGTAAAAGTCGCTAAAATTCAAAATTGTATTAAGTACAAGTTTGTCTAAAAATAATTGGTTTGACCGACCTAAACACTAAAACAAGAGTAATGATGAGGATAAGTGAGACATAATATTTGGGATCTGCATAGGATTTTGCACCAAATTAGTTGTTGTTTTCAAATGTAATGATATAGTACATAAACAATAACAATACAAACAACATAATGCCACAAAGAGTGATACATGATTGCCATCATATCATTATTTATCTCATCAGGTATCACTTCTCGTTCTCGGATTTGGATCCTCTATATAGGGTGGTCCATATTTTATATATGTATTTGCCTGAGAGATATTTAGCAGTGCCTACCTAAACATATATACACTTCTATCACTTTTAGTTCACAATTTGTAACCTGATATCTGCATTTATTGTTGCCTAGCAACCACACACATTATTGATATCATTGTCTCTATTTCAAATGGATGGAATCGATGGCTTGCTCGGTTCAACTCGGGTTCTAGTCAGGTTCGGTTCGAACAATGCTTGTTTAGTACTCGAAGTTTGTTCTCGGGTTCAAATTGACCTAGCGAGTTACAAAAAACTACTACCGTACACATGAGGCATACGTAATTCAACACCATGCAAATTCCAACAATACTAATAATAGCGTGCAGGAAAGTCGATCTTAATCTTGTGTTTCATGAAGGCTTTGTTTGGTTTGAAATAAAACATTTTCGATATAATGTTTGTTGATTTATCATGGAGAATATAATTTCAAGGAAAACAACGTACAATTGTGAATAAGTTTTCATTTGTTTGATTCCTTTTAATAAAAGTACGTTAGAGAGAAATTGAAAATAAATTGCAAATAAATTTTTATTTACTTGTTTCTTACAAGAAAAGTTAACTTGTTAAGAGTATATTGGTGAAGATGGATGAGAAGGAGATAATTAAGGAAGAGGAAGAGTAAAATGTGGCTTCCCTTCTTTTTTAAATGAATAATTTATTTTCCATTATTATGAAAGTAATTTTTTACAATTATGAAAATTGTTATCTACCCCCTTCACAAACAAAAATGAAAAATTCACTTCCATGAAAACATTTTAAATCAAATCACTCTAACTATTATGGTAATTAATTTATAAGGTCAATAACAATATGGTTTAGTTTAACCCAATAAAATCTCCGGTTGTTACAAGACTTACAACTCAAATAAACTCAGGTTATGATCGCAAAACAAGTAGCCATTAATATAGTTAACTTTATGTCCTCTTTACATATAGAATGAAGCTTTATAAGCCTATATCAATTAATAATGAATTAATATAATAAAGGAGTAGAGCAAACTCTTTTCATTCTTAAATACTCGATCACAACAAAATGACTTTATACTACATATCTTAGTGATAAAGGTATAATTAGTTTCTTATTGTTATGTTAAGGTTGTGAGATCAAACTCTAATATGATCAATTTAAAAGCGAATAATTTTACAATATCTTCATTCTCCTTGTTCCGATCTCAAAGAGTTTAGCCTGTAAACCAATGCAATTAAGATCTTATAGTACCATGAAGAGTTTCTGTCTAGTATGCACCTCTCCGATCCTTGGCATTAAAAAAAAATTAAGCAATAAAAAAAATGTAAGACCCAACTAGCACATAGTTTGAAGAGTTTTGTTTAAAAGCTATGGAGTAGATGAATAAATTCTTACCCTGACACGTTCTTTATATTAAAGAAATAGCATGACACATTTTATAATCGTGTCAATGACATGTAATTCTAATTGTTTTATCTAGACAAATAGATTAATGTATATACAAAGCCAAATTGGTGGACCAAACTACTTAATAAGTAAAAATGTTTGAGGATAGAATGTTAAATCGATTTGATGTTAACATGCCAATTTTTTTTTTCTTGTACAGTCTAAAGTTTTATATAAATGGGATCATATTATTAAATTTATTTAAAATAACAGTGCTATTAGTAAGCTTCAAGGTAAATCAATTAGAGTCCTTAATCAACCACAATATTATTTATTTAAATCACTTGACCAATGTAAGCTGAGTTAAGCGTGTTATGTTGAACTTATTTTAATAACTTATTATTAACAAATTTAGGCCCTGTTCTCTTCACCTTAAAAAAATAATATTAAGTAAAAATAATTTCAGTTCAGTAAAAATAAGTTCAGTTCAGTAAAATTAATTTCAGTTCAGTAAAAATAAGTTCAGTTCAGTAAAATTCAGTTTTCTTAAAGAAGAATTATAATAGAACACTACTAAAATTCGGCTAAATTGCGACCGTTTTTCTACGACCGTCTGAAAAACGGTCGCAAATTATGAAATTTGCGACCGTTTTTTATGCGGTCGCAATATTACGACCGCTTTGACAACGGTCGCAAATTTGCGACCATATTGCGACCGTTTTTAGCTTTTAAGACGGTCGCTGGCATGTTTGAACAATTAAAAATAATTCTTAATTAAATTAAATCGTTTGCGACCGTCAAAGACGGTCGTAATTGTCATAATCTGCGACCGTCTAAGAGACGGTCGTAAATATTATAATCTGCGACCGTCAAAGAGACGGTCGTAAATGTCATAATCTGCGACCGCCTCTAAAACGGTCGCAGATTTCTAATTTTGCGACCGTTTTAACAGTCGCAATTGCTTTTTTTTTTTTTAATTTTTAAAATAGGGTATAAAAGGGATTCCAACTTCCAACTCACACTAACCCTAATCTTTTTACACAGCCGCTGTCTTCCTTCATTTTCCTTATCTCTTCTCTTTCCTTCTCTTCCTTCTCACGTTCCTCCTCTCTCTAATTCATTGTCCTCATTCACTCTCATATCCTATTTTCTGACTTTCATTGCCGAGAAACCAAACAAAGAAACTAAATTTCCTCCTATTCTCCCTCCCGTATTCTTTCCTCTTCTCCTTTTCGTTCTTTTTCCTTAGGATTTTCGCTCCATCTCTGTTTCTTTGTTTCTTCTTCATCTTATCTTTTTCTTAGGATTTCTGTCAACTAATGAAGTGTGGTGTTGTATTCTCGTCAAAGTTTGGTATTAATGGTCAAATTCGACCATAAAAATTCCAGATCTGGAGTATTATGGTCGAATTTGACCATATAAACCTAAAGAGGAAGAAGTTTTGTGAGAGGTATGTGCTTTTTCTCTGAATTTTTATTATATTTTTGTTTATTTTCAATTTTTGTTGTTTTATTTTGTTCTCTTATTTCCATGATTGTTCAATTTTTTTCCGATTTTTGTTTGTGTTTTTGTTTGAGTTTTGGTTCGATTTTTGTGTGATTTTCGACTTTTGGTTTGAATTTTTGTTGATTTTGTTCGAATAGTGGTTCGATTTTTGTCGAAATTGTGTGATTGTTCGAATTTTGTGGGTTTTTTTGAGTAGAATTTTTGAAATATTGCTTAGTGTTTGTGGGTTTGATTTGTGTTCGTATTTTTTGTTGATTTTTTGTTTAATTTTTGTCCATTTTATTTGTGGGTTAAATTATTTTGAGTAATTTATGTTGCTTTTTTTGTTTCCGATTTTTTGTTTGATTTTTGTAAATTTGTTCGAAATTAATTATATGGGTTGTTTTTGTTGGTTTAATCGGATGTTTGTTAGTTAAATTTCTGGGTTAATTTTTTTTTGATAAATTTATGTTTTTCTGGGTTAAGGGTGGGTGTTGTGGTGAATATTTGTGGCTGAAGGTGGGCGAAGGAGATGGTTAGGGGTAGAGGGCGGCGGCCAGTGGTTGTTTAGGGTGGGCAGTGGTGGTTTGGGTGGGATTTAGTTTCGGTGGATCTGGGTCAAGGGTGGGTGGGTGATGGGACTGTTTTCACTTTTTTTTTTTGTTTTTTTTAAAATTTTTTGCGACCGCTTATGACGGTCGCTAATTTCAAGATCTGCGACCGTTTCATAAAGCGGTTGCAATTATTAATATTTGCGACCGTTTCTTAACGGTCGCAAAAAATCTGCGACCGCCAAACGGTCGTAATTTTGTTTTTTTGCGACCAGGAGAATAACGACCTCATGTTGCGACCGTTGACGGTCGCAATGATGTTTTGCGACCGTTTTTGCTAGTTTCTGCGACCGTTTGAGGCGGTCGCAATTTGGCCGAATTTTAGTAGTGGAAAGTAAAAATAATTTCAGTTCAGTAAAAATAATTTAAGTTCAGTAAAAATAATTTCAGTTCAGTAAAATTAAGTTCAGTTCAGAAAAAATAATTTCAGTTCAGCAAAATTAAGGTGAATCAAACAGGGCCTTAGAAGGGAAAAAAAAAATAGTTCATACTTTGTTCTTTTAATATTGCAGTATTAAGGAGAAGTATACTTTTCAATGAATAATATAAACTCAAATATCTAAATGTAAATGTAACAAATGATAAAAATCTATAAAACATATACTCGTATATAAATTAAAAGATTATAATGTTGACATGAATTTAATAAGACCTGTCATTACTCATACGAAGTATACCATACATATATTACATATGTGATTTAAATAAGACTGAGTGAATAGTGTAAAAAAAGTTGCAATTCAAAAAGTGCAAAAGAAATATGATTCTGGTTGCCTTGTTTCATTCATTCATTCATTCATTTATTCATTTTGGCTTCCCATACCTATGGTTTGAAAACGATTTCATTGTAAATGTCCAAAACAATTAGTAATCCATAATGATGTAAACAGATTCAACCACCACACATATTAGCAATACTTGTGGTGAATAAAGCAAAAAATATAGCAATAAGTATCTCCTAAAATAGCCATGCAAAACAAAAAAAAAAAAATAATAAAATAGAGAGAGAGTCTCAAAAAAAAAGTATAGTAAGAGAAACAGTAAGTAACAAGAAAGGAAGAAGAGAAGTTAGAATAGGAAACATTCAGTTCATATCCAACTGGTTGTTTACCTGCAATAACACAAACTCTAGTTTCTTTTATCTTTTGTTCCAGTTAAGTTCAATTCCCTCCTTTCCATAAACCTCCAATTCCCTACCAAACAAACTATCCCTTATTCTCTCTCCTCTGCCCCTCCTTCTGTTTACTGCTCCTCTTCTGAAAGAGAGACACTGCTTCTCTTTGTGAGCTCAACCCTACTTTTTCCCAATACTTCCAAAACCTTTTTTTAACATTAAAAAAAACTTGTCATTTTTATCATACCCTTTTTTTTTTTTTTTTTTTTGCATGGCCCTCACTAATAATCTTAATTAAGAGGGTTATATCATATTGATATTTGGTTAAGTAATTAATATGGACTTGTTAGTCCATCTTCTTGGTCTAGACCGTTGCGCCCGCCTGGTGGTCCGGTGAGCCCTGGTATGCTTACTGGTGCTCCAATGCAAGTGTAGTTTGTAGGGGATGATCCGGTGAGTGCATGACCATGTGCCATGTAATAGTCCCCTGATGGAAGTATACGTGGCGGTTGTGTCGTGGTGTACAAGCATGGTTGTTGTTGCTGATGATATTGGTGTGGTGGTTGTAGAACTGTCGATGAGGCGCCACCGGAGAACATTAGTGGTCTTGTTGGGTAGACTTGTTGTGGTGGAGGTGGTGGTTGTTGGTGATACATTGCACTTGGTGACACATAAGACCTAGCCAAAAAAATTAGTCAGTGTAAGTTTAACTTTAATTGTTTTAGAAATGCCAGGTTACGTTTGTGCCACTAGCTAGATGACATGCAAAATATTACTCCGTACTAACCTTAGATTTTGTGAATTTTTTTTGTCGCTCTTGATTTTGTTATTTGAAATGTTATATTTCAAATTAACTCCTAATTAAAGTTAGCTTGATTGAGTAAAGTTTATATATATATAAATATGTAGTGTTATGCACCAATTTCAAAGAACTAAAAGAAAATTTAAGCTTAATAATATTTTTACTGATTAAGATGCAACATATTAAATAAATAAATGGTAATAACTTAATTGTAGGGTGTAACGAAATACAAGCATATAAATACTTCATACTTTGCATATTATATTATACGATCACAAAGTACTATTTAGTATATATTACTCTACTCAGTTACTCACTTCATATACTTCGTATGTAACATACTTAATCCTTCAATTCATATGTTAGAATGGAGAAAAAAAAAACATTTTTACATGGAGTCGATCAAGTATATCATAATTGTAGCCATCAACTTTTACAAAATTTACCATCAAATCTTTAAAACGTTTCAACTATATAGGTGACTAGATACTACTCCATAACATTTTATCCAAATCAAACTATCCATAGCATTTATTTTTTGACAAACCATTATAGTAGTGATGTTGGAAATAGAAAAAAGGAAAAAATTACCCTAAATGGGTGTGAGGGTGGTGAGGAACCGGAAGGGGAGGGTTATCAGAGCTATAAACCAGTTGCCGAGCCTTGTTTAGCGTTTCTGTCTCTCTCTCTGCACCCAACAACATTAGCAGCTACTTTATTTATATTAGTAGAGTAGCATAAAAAGCCTATTAATTAATTAATTAGTTAATACATTTAATAAGACACAAAAAAATAGTTTATAATAGTAATAAATGAAATGAAATGTTAAAAAAAGAAAGATCAATCAAATCAAAGGAGACAAGCATAAAAAGTGTAAGAAAAACAGTAGTTGTTGTTATTACTAGTAAGTGTGCTAGAATTTCAGAGGTTTACAAGAAGGGAAAGTTTTTGATATGACTACGCCTCTCTCTGTGCCTCTCTTCTGATTCTGGACGTACTACTCTAGAATCTGCTCATCGCCGGCTTACCCTATCTACCACTATGTAGGAGTATCTTTCTTTCTTACAATTATTATTTTTTATTATTAAATTAATTATCAATCAGATCAACGCCTCTTATTCTAGGGATTGGTGGTGCATAAATCAATCAACACTCTCTACTACGATTAATTTATTTATTCTTACCAATACTGTGCTCTAAAAGCTTTTCCTATTTCACCGCCCAAATAAGAAAAACTTTTAAAGATAGAAATAATAAGAATTAGTTACTTTTTTGTTACTATGATTACTACTCCGTACACTTAAAATAAGAACGAATTCATTTTAATTAGTATGGTTTCTCATTAATATTGAGAAGTTGAGGATGTAATTGCCACTGATTATTGTGTTAGTATGGACGAAAGCTAATGAGTAATAACCTATGATCTTAATTAGTTTTCTACCGTTGATACTAAAGGTTAATAGGAAAATAAACACATGATTAGTTAGGAAAATTAATTTTTGTGGAAGAAAAATTAGAGGGAGAAGGAACATGCCTTGGCGGTGGCGGTTCATGTGACCACCAAGAGCTTGAGATTTGCAGAACTTGAGGGAGCAAAACCTACACTCGTACACCTTCCCACTTTCATCTTTGTTCTTCTTTTTCTTATGTCCTGCAAGATTTTTAAAATAATTAGAAATAAATTAGTACAAGGCACCCGAATTAAATTAATCCATTTTGGAAAATCATTGTTAACATATTAAAGATTTTACATCAACAAAATGTCACTAATGAGCAATAACACAAAATTAAACACACAACAAAACCAAAACCTAAACCCTAATTCTTGTACTTGTATTATGCAAACAACTTTTATACAAAAAATATGTGATAAATTTTAATTAAGAAGAGTAGCTTCATTTTTAACTTACCCAAGCTCATATTTTCACTAAAATAGTAAAATGAGGTTTTCTCTTGTGTATTAATTTAAGTTTTTTTTTTTTTTTTTTTTTTTGGGTGGATGACTCAGTATAGTGAGAAATCAAATAATATGTCATCCATATCTAAATGAAAAGGTTTCAAAAATATTAAAAATAAAAGGACATAGCATAAAAGTGGGGAAGGGTTAGGAAGGAAATAATTGAAATTACCAGAAGTAGAAGTGTCTTCATACAATTGTTTGCCATCTCTAGTGAAATCCTCCGGCAAATAATTTAGGTCCAATGGGCTCCCCTCTGGCCTCCTACACCCCCACCATTAAACACACACAAATTAGACAACCAAAATTAAAATTTAATTAACTCGAACAAACGGGATGACTGACTGTGTACAATACACTCGTTGTATATATACAAGTAATCAAAACGTACGATAAAGATAAGAAAAAGAGAGTACGCGTACATGGATGGAAACTGTAGTAGTACACGAAGAAGCAAGCAAATTAAAACACGAGTTGAGGTGACTAGTAAACTTGGAGTTAGTTTGAAACTAACTTGTAGTTGTAGTTTGAAGGTAGTGAAGAAGAAAAAAAAAAAAAAAAAAAAAACTTGAATTAAAGATAATAAAAATTTCTTTCAGTTCACTCTAGTAAGTCAGCTGAATACTCATTTTCTGAGTCACTCAATTTTGATGGCAAGAAGAGACATAAAGGGTGGGTCTCGTGACTTTAAAAAGGGGAAGTTAAGTGAAGGGAAGAAGAAGTAAAAGAAGGGTGTGTTTTAAATAAGTGTCATTTGGGTTAGGGTCCATTCAGAAGGGAATGAGAGTGACAAGGCCTTACCCTAGTGTGTCTAGGTCTATGGCCTAATTCTATGTTATATAGTACTTCCTCTATTATTTCATTTTTTTTTTTTATTTTTCTTAACATTAATTTAACACATATAGTTATGTAAGTTAGTTTGTGTTAATGAAAAGGATGGATGTTTGTAATTGTCTAGAGATTGGTGTTTGAATATAATAATTAAGGGGGTTTTTCAAGGGTTTATATAGTAACTTTTGGTAATGATGAAAATGATAGTTGATGTTTTGTTGGTGATGAAGAATGGCTTTGTTGTTGAAATACTAATAGGGTGAAGGAGGAGCTTAGCTAGTTGATATTGTTACGATTATTATTGATTGTGATTTAAGAGAAATTTGTTAACTACGTGTAATATAGCACTACAACGTAACGTACATAGAATTTAGAAATATATGATGATTATATCAGGAAAAAATTGATGGGGGAGGCTAAGGACAAATCTGATATATACATATAAATAATTAAATATAACACACTAGACTAAAGAACAACACAATGTTGAATAAATAACGTAATGCAAAAACTAGTCCATTTGCTATCAAAAAAAAAAATAAATTATATGATATATGTAATATAATGAATTAAAAATTGGTCATACTCAAATTTATTAAATTTTTATATTTTTGAAAATTGACAACAAAAATGTGGAAACAACTTTTCTTGTTAAAACAAAACAATGATATAACTTAACTATGATATAACTTTAATGTTTAACAATAAGAAACAATGTCAAACAAGCCCAACTAACAAAAAAAAATATGACAAGACTAATCCCAACTTTGCCTCATTCGCCAAAAATAGTTCCAGCAGCTTTCGATTAATTTTTAATACACTAGGCGAAAAAACTAGTTGGCCACCGGTTCAAAACCTCCCTATGCCACCGGTTTTGAACCGGTGGACAGTTGGGGGGTGGCAAATCCTAGAACAAAAGGCCACCGGTTCAAAACCGGTGGCAAAATTGCTAATTGCCACCGGTTAACCGGTGGGCCACCGGTTAACCGATGGCAATATTAATTGGCGCTTTTTTTTTTTTGGTATGATTATTTATTTTGGCCACCGGTTAACCGGTGGCAATATTAATTATTTTGGCCACCGGTTAACCGGTTAAACGGTGGCAATATGATGTATAAATTTTTTTTTTTTCACTTGAAAAATAGTCAGAGTTATGAGTTCATATTTTTGGTTTGCTTATTTCACTTGAAATATGAGTAACTCAACATCAAAATCAACTAAACTTGTAAATGAAATATATAATAGGAAATAAATTTATCATTAAATTATTATTGTACAATACCCAAAAAAAATAAAAAAAATTTACAACATCAATATAAAAAAAATTACAACATCAATATCTTCTTGATTCTTCTATGTGGAGTCATATACTAGTACCTGCATAATTAAAAACACCAAAATTATTTAAACTTACAATATAGATGCGAAAAGAAGAAAAAAAAAAACAGAAAACATGAACTTCAAAATAAAAAAGAAAACCCAGAAAATTAATAAAATCCCAAAGTAAATTATAATTCCAAAGTAAATTATAATTCTGAAACCCAAAAATATTATAGAACAAAAAAAAACATGCTTCTTAACAGTCTTATTTAATTCTTAAAACTCAAAAAAAAAAAAAAAAAAAAAAAAAAAAAAAAAAAAAAAAAACATCGAATTCCTCCAAAAAAAAAATCTGAAATCTAAAATCAATAAAAACAGTATAAACCGAAATACATAATTAATATTGATATTTGTTAAAAAAAACAATAGTTAATTTTGATATTTAATTCTCAAAACTCAAAAACAGAAGAAAAAAAAACCCAAATTAGATGTACAAGACATGCAACAATTTCGAGTTACAGATCTAATTTGTAACAACCCACCAGCAACCAGATTAAACCACAACCACCAACAAACAAATCAACCCACGAATTCCACTAAAAACAACAAAAAAAACAAAATAAAAGTAAGAAAAGAGAGAAATTACCTCGAATTTCACCAAAAACCCCCGAAATTATGTTGAATTTCAGTTATAAAGGTCAAAATCGACCATGAAAACTCTAGATCTAGAGTTTTCATGGTCGATTTTGACCAAAAAAACCGTTGGCGGCAATAGTAGGTGTTGGCGGCGGCGGCGGCGGTCGAAAGAGGTGAAGAGGAGGGAGGGGGCGAGCGAGATAAGAGAGGAAGATCTTGCATGTCTTCGTGCATGTCTTCATTGTTGTTGTTGTTGCGGTGTTAAGGAGATCGAGAAGGAAATCGAGAAGGAGATCGAACAGGAAAGAGAAGGAAATCGAGAAGGAGATCGAACAGGAAAGAGAAGGAGAGGAGAGGAGAGAGAAAGGAGGAAGGAGGAGGAGATAAAAAGGAGGAAGGAGGAGAGGAGAAACGGCTGATGAGGGGCTAGGGTTTGGGAAAAGGGGGTGGGTTTTATAAGAAAAGGCCGTGTTTTTTTTTTTAAAGTAGAAAAACCACCGGTTTGAACCGGTGGGATTAATATTTTTCCCACCGGTTCGAACCGAACCGGTGGCAATACTAATCCCTCAAAATCCCGCCCATATTTTCCCCTATTTTTGCCACCGATTTTTGAAAACCGGTGGCCATTGAGCGATGCCTTTTTGCTTTTTTCTACTAGTGATAATCCAAACTTTAATATCAATTTGCTTTTAATGGTTCTGAGTGACTTGTAACCTGTTGAGTGTTTTTTTTTTTTGGCAAGTTTAATGTACATACTACATATGTTGCTACATGATTGGTCAAAATAAGTTTAAATTTTATTTAGTTACTAATTAAATCTTAACTATTACTTTTAACTACCTATTTAAGAATTTAACCAAAAAGGTAATTAAAAAAAAGCACCACAGCACTACCAGCGCCACCGCCCAGCCCTCACCATCGCCCAAAATCCTAAAAAACCCTTTCCCACTGCTTAAAACGCTCATTGCTCCTCCCCCAACCCTCAAAACCCCTATTCGCTGGGTAATGAGAGTGGACAAGGTGGAATTCAGGGGTTACGTTTTTGTGGCAGAAGAAGTGTTTATTTTAGGTATTTCGAGGATTTTAGGCTTGGAGATGATGACATGTGGTAGGCGACGACGACGTAGCCGACGAGGGGGAAGGGGACGGGACCCTGGCCTAGATTGCGCGAGAGTGTGGTGTCGATGGGTGCCGGGGAGAGGTGGTGGGTCGTTTTAGACTTTTAGTTAATTAATTGAATTTTTTTAATTTTTTAATTTTTTTTTTAATTATCTTTTGATCAATCCCATCTTGAAACGTGCCTGATAACTTGTTATAACAAGTTGTATGATTGGTTGGGACCATTAAAAGCAAATTGATATTAAAGTTCGGATTATTAAAAAATAATTGAAAGTTTGGATTATTTTGGGTGACTGAGGTAAAGTTGGGATTATTCTTGTCAATTTTTCCACAAAAAAAAATAAAAAAAAAAAAAAAAAAAACCAATTAGCTTTGGGCTTGTTTGAAAAAAAACAAAACAAAATAAAAAAAACCAAAAACAGGAAATAAGAAAAATGTGCTTCCACTTTTCTGTTGTTAGTTTTCAAAATTATCATGATTTTAATAGGTTTGACTAATTTTTGAATCATTATATGACTATTATACGAAGTATGATTTTGAAAAACAATAAACCAAAAAACAGAAAACCACGGCGATGCCAAACGAACCCTTAACTATGGTGTAACTTCAATGTTTAATTTTGTGTTGTTTCAATCCTTAGTTCGTAATAGTTCAGTTGCTTCAATATTACATTTTAGGTGTTTCTTTCTTCATTTTTTACTGTGTGTTAGATTAGTGTGAATTGTGTCCAATGATAATACATATATACATACATACATACATACTTTGTGTATAGAACTCAGATCATTTTATGTGTGTATATCTTGTGTCATTATTTTAGATCTTTTCCTAATTATAAGGAATACATGCATGTACAGTAGATATTTTCTATATTAAGATGTCGTTTACATCTCTACTATCAATAATAGAAACTCCAAGTGGTTTCATCATTTGGAACAAAAATTCCAAAAAATGCAATAGATTTAACTTCTAGAACATACCTCAATTGTGTATATAAACCCGTCGGCCTTTCACTCACCTTTGCAACTCTCTAACTCTTTAGGTTAGTACAAGTATATAACGTGATATATTTAATTACCCTAATTCGAAAAGTGAATAATGTGCATTGAACTAGATAATAATTTGTATTATGGTTAACCATTCAAAATCATTCATTAACTACTCAAATTTTAGTCTCATGCCTATAATTCAATTTTTCAAAATTACTACTTTCTTCATATCATATTACTCGCAATAGTTTGACTATTTCAGTGCACTACTTTGATCATAATGTTAGTAATTATATACTTGTAAGAAGTATATAAAATAAACATATAAATAAAGATTAGTCCAAAAAAACTTCATTTTACATCAAAACATCGTTATGATTAATGTCAGAGGTAATAGTGATAAAGTGTGCCAGCTGCACCTGATTAGCTTCTGCTCAAAGAAGCTCAAGATTCCATCAATGGCGAAGAGAAATTTCCAGAAGATTAGCAGAGAAATTATAGAGAGAGAGAAAGAGAATTAGGTAGAAGGTATTATTATTCTCATTAATTGTCAGTAAAATACAGAGAAGAAGCTATATATAGGTAGTTACTAACAAAGTTTGTTATAACAAACTAATGACATGGAAAGCTAACTAGGATGCAGAAAATGAGAAAATCAAATATCTGTAATACCCCCCTTCAAGCTAGTGTGTGATTGAGAATCAATCAATCCTAGCTTGGAACAAAGCTCAACATGCTGCTGGATTGGCAGATTTTTAGCGAACAAATCAGCCAACTGTTCATGACTTGGAACATGAGACAACTGAATTAGCCCTGCAAGAACCTTCTCTTTGGTGAAATGACAGTCAATTTCAATGTGTTTAGTCCTCTCATGGAAGACTGGATTCTTGGCTATATGTATTGCAGCTTGATTATCACAATTCAACTCAACAGGTAATAAATTGAGCACTCCCAATTCTTGCAGAAGTCTAACCAGCCAACATATCTCTGAAGAAGATGCAGCCATGGCTCGATACTCAGCTTCTGATGAAGACTTGGAAGTTGTACCTTGCTTCTTAGACTTCCAGGATATAGAAGAGTTACCTAACAGCATAATGTATCCTGTAACTGAACTCCTAGAGTTGGGACAAGCTGCCCAATCAGAATCTAAATAAGCTTGCAGCTTCAGTTGTTCACTAGCAAGCAATAATATGCCTTGACCAATAGTCCCAGCAATATATCTCATAACATGTTGAAGAGCATGAAGATGAGGCATTCTTGGTTGCTATAAAAACTGACTAAGGGTCTGCACAGCATAAGAGATGTCTGGTCTTGTATGTGTTAGAAAATTCAATTTCCCAACTAAGCATCTGTATTGAACAGGATCAGGACAAAAGTCACCAGAATCTGCAAACAATTTGACACTAACAGGCAGAGGTGTCTTTGTAGGCTTAGAAACATCAAAATCACACCCTTGTAAAAGTTCCTAAGTGAACTTTCTTTGAGTCAAAATAATCCCTAGAGAAATGTGACAAACTTCAATCCCAATAAAGAAATTTAACTTCCCCAAGTCCTTTATACTGAAGACTTGATGCAGATGTGCCTTAAGGTCTAAAATCCCAGCAGTATCACTGCCTGTAAGGATGATATCATCCACATAGACAGCCAAAATGATGATATGAGAATCTGACTTCTTTAGAAACAGAGAATAATCATTGAGTGACTGAGTAAATCCCAAAGACAGCAACTCAGAATTCAGTCTTGCATACCACTGTCTAGAAGCCTATTTTAGTCCATATAAAGAATTTTTGAGCTTGCAAACAAGACCATTAGGATTAGGAATCCCTTCTGGTACTTGCATATACACTTCTTCTGTCAAATGCCCATGGAGAAATGCATTGTTGATATCAAGCTAATGCAATTCCCAACCTTTGCTAGCAGCTAAAGAAAGAAGACATCTAACTGTTGCCATCTTGATTACAGGGGAAAAGGTTTCCTCAAAGTCAATCCCATACCTTTGAGTGAAACCCTTTGCTACTAGCCTTGCCTTGAACCTCTCAATAGTTCCATCTGCTTTGAGCTTTATCTTATAAACCCACTTGCACCCTATTGCCTTTTTCCCTTTAGGAAGAAGAACCAAATCCCAAGTTTCATTAGCTTTAAGTGCCTGAAGTTCCTTCTGCATAGCATCAACCCAATCTTGATGCTAAGAAGCTTCCAAGTAGCTAGTAGGTTCTGAGATATTATTCAAATGACTGAATAAAGCAATGTGTGGTTGTGGAATTTGATCTGATAAAACCAAGTTGCACCAGTGAGAAGCAATATTGCTTACATAATTGATCATCCAGAATGGTTGTTTGGTTGGTCTACCTGATTGTCTGACAGGAACAGTACTTGGATCAGGTATCTGAGATATGGATTGAGATGTGTTTATTTCTGTGTTTGGGTCTGGGTTTTGGTTTGTGTTTTGGTTTGTGTTTTGGGTTGTGTTTTGGGTTGTGTTTTGGTTGGAGTTTTGTTTTATGGATTGGGATGTATCTGAATTTGAAGTGGAGGGAGTGTGTGAGGGTGTGATATTTGGATGTGAACTAGAAGGTGGAGAGGGAATATGTAACACCCCAATAATTCTCTCTTTAAACCTATGAGGACCCTGAACAATATTCAAGAGAATTACTGGCGTGCTATCGCCACGTGTTCAAACGTTAAGGCTTTATCAGAAAATAGCAGCGGAAAAACTAAATCAGTTATAAATAAGTTTCAAAACCAACGAATGAAACCAAATTAAGTCATACAACTTGGAACCATTAAGGCCCTTATTCAAAACCCAATAAAAGTAGTAAGTGATTAAATTCAGTGTTCAAATAAGTTCAAACCCAAAAGAAATAGTGTCGAATAAAATCGAATTTAAATAAATTCAAACTTGCAAAAGAAATAAAATGAAACAACCAACTCTCTACTCAAGATCCCACAACCCTGATGAATGCTGCATGTGTAAGAACATGTGGTAAATCTGCTCCCCAATATTACAAGTGTAAAAATTGGATCGTCACAGGGTCATTGAAAGGCGAAGGCCATGACCAAAGAAAGACACACAAAGCACGCAATCAGCAAAGCTGAGTACATACAAGCTGCAAAATAAATTAAGAATTCCATAACATGCTACTAATAATCAATCATCATGCATCATTAAATTATAGACTCAACACACGACTCAACTATTTATATTACTAAGACTCCATTAATTAATAATAGGTAAATCGTCATTTTTATTCATTGGATTACGCAATAGACAAGGTTGTCCAACCCATGCTCCATTTGGAACATCAATAAAAGAAAAACCCCATGCCTCCTTTCGGAAACATCAATAAACATCCAACGACCACGGGCGCGACTCCGTGACCGTAGTTAGTATGAGATCTCACCTAACTCCTAGTTTTGAAAAATATTTGAAATAAGAGACTCGTAGATCAGACGGCCTCGAGAAAAGTACACGGCTAATACCCCATGTACCCCAACCCCTGATTGTCATTACTCCAGAAGTGCACCAATCCAGAGTTTTATTGCTCATCCATCTTGCACTTTACGTGATTTACAGGTTTAGACTTGGTGATGACTCATATGCATAACAATACAATCAATCCAATATCAATTCAATCAAGTAAAACAACTTTTCAATTTCAATTCTTGATTTATTAGTGTCAAGCAACATTTATTATTTATTCCTTTACTACCTCGGTGTATAAACACCTTGAGTGCATAAGGCACCCCAAAACCTCAACCTCGTCTTAGAAGACTTAAATTCTTCCTTCACTCATCCTGCTTGCATAATCATGAATGAGTAATAAATTAATCATTACACCAATCACATACCTTTGCCTCTAAGCGCACCTTGCATAATTAGAGCACAAATAATACTTGCAATATAAAATAGTGCACGTCATACGAAATTCACAATGTATAACCAAACAATTTAACTCAGTCATCCCTATACATGATACTAAGTTCTCGATCCGTCGTCCTTAAACATGCACCTAAAAGAAAGGTTTCGTAACTTGTACGTACCTTGAGCAAACGAATTGATATGCCACTTTACTAACTAGAAATCACCTTCAATAAACTCCTCTCCTAAGTCAAATAATAACATCTCAATCAATACCCAATCAATCAAATTTACAGCAATACTAACTTACTTTAAAACCTTCAAAATCCAAATCAAACAATACTTTAAAATCTTCCCTTTAGTTAAAATTAAAGGCTTATATATAGTTCTTTAAATTTTCTTCGTAAAAACCTTAAAATACACTCTTATACATGAAATTATAGCAAGTTCAAAGTCTAATAAAAATCTAAAAATTATATAAAAACCCCTAAAAATCTCCCTTTTAATAGGTAATCACACCCTTTTATTAAAATCACAATTATACTACTTTAAATAAAATTCTAGCATTTTAAACTAATCGAAAACCACTTCAAAACTTCATCAAAATACATCTTTATACTTGAGTTATCCATAGAAAAATTAAATTATCTCTTACCCTTTAAACTCAAGGATAAAATTTTAAAAAAAAACTTCGTTAAAAACCAAAAACTGCCCGAAAATCATATTTAGAGGCTGAATTTGGCCACGAGAGGGTGGTGCTCACTACCAAAGGTAGTGAATCTTTCTTAAAACGTTGTTTTCACATGGAAAACACTACTTTTTCATCAAAATCGGATGAGTTCAGAATCTGATCGGGATTAAAACGGGATTAATATTAACGAACGAAAATCTAAAAATTAAAACACGAATCTATGTGTTCAAAATAATCTAGAATTAAGTTAAACTAATCAGTAGTTATAATCACCAAAATTTCAAAACATCATTACTATAAAAGCCCTAAATCAATTGTTCATAAAAACCCTAAAATCATGATTTTCAATAAATTGAAACCCTAGGTTTATAATTCATAAAATATGAAATTTATAACATAAATATAATCTGAAATTTATAATCTTTATACCATTAAAATATAATTTGATACTAAAAATATAATCTTTATACTAAAATCAAAACCCAAAACAATTAAATTAACATTAAGCAAAATAATGAAACAAAAGAGTATGAAAATAAGACTAACCTTTTTGTGTGGGAAATTTTTGGAGATTCATGGTGTATTTATAGGAGAGAATTATTGTAGGGTAAAAAGAAAGATTGGGCCTCATAAAAATAATGGGTCGATTAAGTAAACAAATGGGTTAGGCTTGTGTGATTGGACATAAATTGTAGAATAAAGGTGCATAAAATAATTTGTTCAAATAATTTTCGACCCAGATTAATAATTTGAAACTTTTGAAATTAAATTATGAAAAATAACAAATAAATATTATAAATAAAATAAATTTTCATTTATAAAATATTTAAAAATACGGGGGATTACAGAATATGAGAAATGGATTCTGAATCCAAATCTGTATTGAGAATTAAAGGTTATGGTATTTGAACATCAATATCAAATGTCAAAGGAGTTGAAACAGGTAAGAAAATGGGTTTGGGGTTTGTAGGTGATGATGAAAAATGAAAAGGTAAGTGTTTCTCATGAAAAATTACATCCCTAGAGATGAAAATCTTTTTAGTGTCCAAATCAAAAAGCTTATAAGCTTTTTGTCCTGGTGGGTATCTTATCAAAATGCAGGATGTGGCTCTAGCATCAAACTTTGTTCTGTGAGTTTTGACAGTAGATGCAAAACAAAAACAACCAAAAACCCTCAAATGATCAACATTGGGTTTTGCACCAAAAAGTTTCTCATAAGGACTAATAAAGTCAATAACATCCAAAGGCATTCTATTTATAAGATGAGTGGCAGGAAGCAAACACTCTCCCCAGAGATAGGCAGGAACTTTTGATTGGAAAAATAATGCCCTTGCTGTTTCAAGCAAGTGCCTATGCTTTCTTTCAACTACACCATTTTGCCGTGGTGTGTCTGTACAGCTTTTTTGATGTAAAATACCATATTTCTGATAAAAGAGCAACATATCTCCCTCACACAACTCCTTGGCATTGTCTGATCTAACAGTCTTTATATGAGCATTAAACTGATTTTGGACAAGGACAGCAAAATTTTCCATAATCCTTACAGCATTTGACTTATTTCTCATCAGAAATGTCCAAGTATTTCTTGAAAAGTCATCAACAATAGTAAGAAAAAGACTAAAACCATCATGAGTTGCTAGCTTATAGGGTCCCTAGGTATCAATGTGTAAAAGTTCAAAACAAGTAGATGACTTAGAGCTACCCTTAGGAAATGACAGCCTAGATTGTCTAGCCTTAGGACAAACTTGACAGATACTGTCATGTTCTATATTGCAAGAGAAATGAGGTTTCACATAATGCAATTTATTGAAAGGCATATGGTCAAGTCTTAAATTCCAAAGTTTGGCTTCTTCTGAGCTAGAGACAGAAATCATACCAGACTTGGTTGTTTTATTCTCCTGAACACCTTTATTTCCATCTTCTACAGCATAAAGTCCAAATTCTAGCTTACCAAGAACCAGGGAAGAGTTCTTGATTGGATCCTGAATCACACAAGTGTCATGTGTAAACTTAATATCACAACCAAGATCCTTGCACAGCTTGTGAGTAGATATTAGGTTAAAATGAAACCCAGGAACATGAAGGACATTCTTAAGAACAATGCCATTTTGAAATGTCACATTTCCAATATGCTCAACAATCACTTGTTTTCCATCAGCAACAGTTATGGTGTTAGGATACTTATCATACTTATGATAAGAATCAAACAAATCCAGAGAGGAACACATGTGGTCTGTAGCACCACTATCAATAATCCACCTTGTATTATTGAAACAAGTGAGAAGACAGGTACCTGCTACATGTGCTGATGCTATTGTGAATACAGTATCCTGAGCACTTGCAGTCTGTTCTTCATGACTGATATGTTGCAAGAATTGGTTGTACTGACCTAAAGAGATCTGTGCAGGTTCATCATTGTTGTGATCTTCACTAGCTTCCTCATCTCCATAGACAATTGCTGCTATTTTTCTCCCTTTAAACTTGTTCTGTCCAAAACTTGGAGGATATCCATGTATTTTGAAGCATTTTTCTATTGTATGACCAGACATCTTACAGTGAGTACAGAACAGATTGAAGTTTCTTCTTGAACCAGGAACAAAATTGTTGTTACCAGAATAAGGCCTAACTTGACCTTGTTGACCCTGTTGAAACCTGTAGTTTCCTGAAGGTCTAGCTGAGAAAGATTGAGAAAATCTTTTAGCATCTGCTGAGAAAGCCATACTGTTACTATCATCTATCATAGTAACCTGCCTTTGTTTCTCCTCCTGCATCAATAGCCTGTAAGCTACTGAAACATTTGGCAGAGGTTGCATCATGAGAATATTAGTCCTTAGCTTACTGCAGCATACTTGCCATCAAGCTTCATTAACATCTGCACTAAACGCTCCTCTTGTTGCTGTTTCACAATCTTCTGAGTCAAATTACACTTACAACCAGAACATGTACACACAGGAATGGGATTCACACCATTTATCTCATCCCAAAATGCCTTTATCTTAGTGAAAAACTCAGCAACAGTACTAGATCCTTGAGACAAATCACTCAATGTTTGCTGAAGAGTAAACAACTGAGGTCCTGAGCTTTGAGAATACCTTTCCTCCAGATCTAACCATATTTCTCTAGCTGAGGTAAAATACAGGACACTAAGAGCAATATTGCTATCTACTGAATGCAAAATATATATAACTTGTGATCATTGCATTGCAACGATCCCAAGCCTAAACTTTTGAACCAAGGTCTCAACAAGGTGCCATCAATAAAACTCAATTTATTTTTAGCAGAAAGAGCAATAACCATACTTCTCTTCCACTCATTGTAACAATCGCCATTGAACTTATCAGTAACAAGTGAATTAGCTGGATTTTCAGAAGGATGAATGAAATAAACACTCGAAGGATCATTAGTGAGAGAAAGAGTGTTTGTTTCTGGCATTTTAGGTATGAAGATGAACTCAGGATAAAAGAAAATCCAAAGATAGTCCAACAAATCGAAGAACAGGACAAACAGATCGAAGAACAGAACAATCAGCAACTTCAATCAGTCCAAAACAATATCATCCAATTGAAATCATTCAATAATAGCTAATCAAGCCAGAAAACCTCCAAATTCAAGAAATCCGACCCAAAAATATACCAAAACTTCCAGAAAAACAATCGAACAAGCTTAAGAAATCAATCGTAGAATCGATTTACAGCAATCAACAAAATCGATAAGAAAACGCAGCAAATTGCAAACAAACGAAATGATCCAAAAATAAAACCTCAAACAAGATCGAGAAGCGAGCTCACCCGCTCTGATACCATGATAAAGTGTGCCAGCTGCACCTGATTAGCTTCTGCTCAAAGAAGCTCAAGCTTCCATCAATGGCGAAGAGAAATTTCCAGAACATTAGCAGAGAAATTATAGAGAGAGATAGAGGGATAGAGAGAGAAAGAGAATTAGGTAGAAGGTATTATTATTCTCATTAATTGTCAGCAAAATACAGAGAAGAAGCTATATATAGGTAGTTACTAACAAAGTTTGTTATAATAAACTGATGACATGGAAAGCTGACTAGGATGCAGATTATGAGAAAATCAAATATCTGTAATAAATAGTATTCAAGCATAAACCAAAAATAATAATTTGTTTTTGATCTATTCAATTATTTACAAAGAATACGATCGTAGTTTGTTTACAATACTAATTAGTTAATATTGAAATTAGTAGTTTAAAGTAACTTTCAATTACATGGATTAATTCAAGGTAGTTTCATAGTTTATAGGCAATAATTAATACAAGATAATTTCTTGTATATCTTTTTATTTTATTGTATAGTGATTAATCTTGAACCTAAGACTTTTTGCAAAACTCAATGCATTACCACTATGACAAAGCTAAATTAATGTTATTTATTACATTAAAATTGTATTTAACCTATAAATTTATACCTTTACCTTAATAAATAAATAAATAAATAATTATTTTTGGGGGGGCTGGTGCCACCCAAGACGCTTAATAGGTCCTCCCCTGGGGGTGTTTATAAATTAGTCCAAATCAAAATAATGGATCGCATCATAGTTAAATTTTAATTTTCCAGCTTAATCGGTTCGGTTCGATCCGAAACCCTATAAAAATCGGTCTTGGACCAGAGCAATTTGTGCTTAAAATTATTCATGAAACTTTAAATAATGATTAAGATTATCCTTAATAAGGTTACAAAAAAGACGTTAAAATATAGTTTATCCTTTAATTTTTTCGAGTTTTCCATAAAATTACTAAAAATTTAGAATTTCTTTTATAAAAGTTTTTAAAGCGGTCCGTTCCAGGGTTTGGATTCTGTCTATCCGGTCTGGTTCGGTCCCAGTTTAATCGGTCCGGTCTTCGAATCTTGAAATTTACATTTTCGGTCCGATCCGGTCTTGGACTGATAAACAACGCTATAAATGAATGAATAAGAGGAAGGATAAGGTTTGAGCCCTTACCGATTTCTACATAATATCAAACGCTTAGGAAAATTAATAAACTACCAAAATAACAGCATGGTCGGTGATCAGTGGCGGATCCAGGATTTTTTGGGTGCTAGGTCACCACCGACTACTAATCAATAATTAATGCAAGAATATTAAAAAAAAAAAGATAATATTTAAAAAAAAATACATTCCAAAAGTAATAAATATCCATATTACAACCAAATAAAGGAAATTACAATTGCTCTCTACGAGTTTTCATGTTTTGATATCGATCTATAATATCATTCATGTCAACATTCAAAAACATATCTCGCTCTATATAAGTAACCAAGCAATCATTCAACATTTGATCTCCCATGCTATTACGCAATTTATCTTTCACTTGCGTCATTCCTGAAAATACCCTTTCTTTTTCGGACCAAAGAAACTTGTGATATCACACATTTTTTTCCTTTTCATTCTGAAAATTAAGTTACATTAACAATTAGATTAAGAAAACCACAAATGCTTCAATTTACAATCCACAAATGCAATTATCCAAACTAATCAATTCCAAAAAAAAAAACAGAAACCCTAAGTTGTAATATGAAATCATCAATTAATCAATTCAATTTATAATATCAATTTACAGGAAACAATTTATAATATCAAATTATCAATTTACAGGAAACAATTTCAATTCCTAAAAAAAAAAAAAAAAAAAAAAAAAAAAAAAAAAAAAGCAGCAATTCAATTTCTAAAAAATCAGAAACCCTAACTCCCTAAATTGATAAATTATCAACAATTTCAAAAAACTATAGAACACACACTAATTAACTAGATTAAATCACATAATCAACTCCATTTATCACAAATTCAAGTACTCAATCCAACAATTCAACAATTTGGGTATAATTTACAAATTTAAAAACTTAAAAACAAAGTTACTTGGCAGCAAGAAGAGTCGAAGAACGCGAGTGTGTGTGTATGCGGATGGAGCAGCCGGCGAGGCGGACAGGCGGTGCGGCGGCGACTCCGGCGACTGGCGGTGCGGCGGCGAAGAGTGAAGAGAGAGATTGAGATTTGAGAGGATGAGAGTGCGTGTTTGAATATGGTCTCTGTGCGTTTTGTTTCTTTTCCCCTTCCTGGTTGTCCGTGTTTTTTTTTTTTTAATTTTTTTTTTTTTATATTTTGCTAGGTCACGTGACCTACCTGGACCAAGGGTAGGTCCGCCACTGTCGGTGATGATACACCACCTCCTCCTCCACCACGCATGCATAGACATCACTTCTCCATATTACCTTGGTCCTCACGACCCCCTCGAGATTTTATTACTCCAACCCGACTTCGTTGCGAGAATTAAGATGCATGGGCCGATGATATTCAATCGCGTTGGAGGCTTGTCGTAAATTAGTTTTTCTTGATGCAACAATTACCACACCTTTCTCTCAATGTACTCAGACGGATTTGAATACAATACATGCTATGTTAATTTCATGGCTCATGATCACAATAATAGAGCCGAAGTCCAGAGCACTTCGTCGAATACACAGATGCGATTTGTGGGACACTTTCAAGATGCGTTTTGCTATCATTTCAATGGACCATAGATCCAACAACAATTGAAGTCTTGAATTGCAAAATGCGAGCAGTCGATGAACATGTCGACGGTGCAAACTAAGGCGCTCCTTTGCATGCAAAGTAGACCTCAAACTTAACTCTTAAGGGTTCAAATGACCCCTCGAAATATTTATTAATGGTCGAATTTCTTGTATGTAAAGCACAACATGCAAATCGAGGCATTTCGGGTAAATTTTTACAATTTTGATCTCCAATTGGACCATTATGGGCAAAAATATAATGCTATCCAACTTGAACCAAACTATGTTCTCAACACATAAATTGAGATGATTTCCGAACACGCAAATTGAGGGGCAAAATTTTACAATTAATTCTCATGAAAAATTAAAGGGGTTAGCTTAACTAACGCTAAGCTAACAACAAGTTAATGGCAATTTCATGAGAGAGATACAATTGGTATGATTTTAAAAGTTGAGGGTACCACGTAGAAACTTTGAAAAAACGAGGGTACATCTTAGAATTTGAGAAAAAAAGGCACAACTTAGTTTATTATAGCTTGTCATGACACCCAATCCGCAACTTTTTAACCTTCAATTCTCAATCTACAACTTTTTTTTATCTTGATTTGCAAGACATTATTATATACACCAGGGTGCGTCGTACATTCAAAGTAATTTGTTCTCTTTATATTATATTCTCAAAATACATGCAATCATATGAATATTTTTTATTTTTTTAAAAACATGCAATCTATAAATCTATAAATATTACTAAAGTAACATCCGCTGACATCATTACTTTTTAAAAATTATACATGCGTCAGCTTCTCATTCATTTTTTTCCCGCCTAAACTTTTTTTTTCCTTTCATGTTATTTTTTTATAAATAAAATCTAAATACTGATGCAAAGTAGTTTAATACAGTACATTAAACTTTTTAGTTTTCAATACATTTTCTTTTAAAAATCTTAAGGAAATCAAATATCAACCTTTTATATATGTGATTACTCCATCTAACTACAAAGTTCGCAAAATTTTATTGTAGACATGAATTTTCTTTTGTTTATATTATTGTAATTTTTATAGTTTGGTTTATGTTAAAGATTTTACATATTTTGACTGATATGTCTTCGAAGATTACACAATTATAAATTCTTTTATTATATCCGTGCATTGTACGGGAGTTAATCTAGTTATATGAATATCGCCTAAACCAAAAACTAGATTACACAATTATAAATTCTTTTATTATATCGTGCATTGCACGGGAGTTAATCTAGTTATATGAACATCGCCTAAACCAATAACTAGTTCTTAATCTGCTTCATAGATTTTCAACATTTTACCAAACATAAGGCCTCAATCCTACTTATGGGCCCATAAAATTGTATTGGACACCCTTACACAGTTACACACACACAACATTCATCTTCCGATTTCAACTCATTTTTAATTTTAGCCCAAAAATACCTTAAAAAAAGAAGGAACCTCTAAAGTTTGCAATCTCCATTATCCTATCCGTTAACTCCCCTCCCTTTCTCTCACTTCTTCAATGGCTTCTCTCCTTTCTCTCTCCTCTGCTCCTCCTTCCACTGCAAATTCCAACAACTACCCATCTTCCAATTTCAAAGGAAACATCAACAGTTTCAGAACAAACCCATTTAATTTCACTTCACTAAAACTCAATTTGAGGACCATAATCAAAGAAAGTAAACCTCTTGTTGTTGTTGCTGCTTCTTCTTCTTCAAATGTGGTTCAGAGTGGCGGGTCGGGTTCTGAGACCCGGTTTAGGCTAGATAACCTCGGACCGCAACCGGGTTCGAGGAAGAAGGGGAAAAGAAAGGGAAGAGGTCATGCTGCTGGTCAAGGTGGGAGTTGTGGGTTCGGAATGAGGGGTCAGAAATCGAGGTCTGGTCCTGGTGTTATGAAGGGGTTTGAAGGTGGTCAGATGCCCCTTTATCGTCGAATTCCTAAATTGCGTGGTATTGCTGGAGGTAATCACTTTTTCTAATTTTTCGGAATTTTTTTGATTTATTTCACTCTCTAATTTTGGTAGATTTCAAGTTCATGTGATTATTTTTGTAAAAATTGAAGTTCATGTGATTGTTTTTGCTTGGGTGCTGAATTTATGGATTTTATGAATTTGGATTTTTTGTTACTTAGTTGAGACTTGGGATAATGAAGCAGCTTTAAGGTGGGATTTGTATTAGTATGTTGTTAAATGAGGGATATGTGTATGATATCGTTCTTTGAAACCGGAATCGAGATTGGAGAGATGTGGTTGGGGTATTGTAATGGACGGTATACTGTGATTGAGATGTTTGATTTAGCTGCATTGTGGCATGAGGTTGAAAAGTTGAACTTAGGAATTATGGGTTGTGTAATGAAGATATGATTGTTATCCAACATGTTGAATGTGTGCAGCAGCATATTTTGTTGATCAATTAAGTCTTTATATCTGTAATAATGAAACTCTAGCCCCGGGTATTTCCCAAGTACTCGAACATGTTTATCATTGCTTAATACTTTTTGAGGTGAAACTTAGTGGTAAACTGGTAATGGTTATTTAAGAAAATAAATACATGGTGGTGCACAAGCATTTCTATGGATATTGGCATGTAACTTCCCTTGTAAAACTACATACAAACTCATTATTAGTCTATTAGTAAATAAATGGGTTCTTAATTTCATACTCTTGTGCTGCTTTTAATCGTTCTATATTTTTCAAAAGTTTAGAGAGTTCTAAGCCATCATTTTTCAAATATGGCTGCCTCGAACATAACTCTAGCCAATCCTATATGGCTTACAGTTTTAACAAATTTTTCAAAGTGCCATAATCTAAGTAGGGGAGAGCTTGATGGATAAATGTCGTTAGGGATGAACTGTCTTGCAAGTTGCAACTATAGTATGCGTTTATTCTAGACTTGGCAATCCTGACCCGACCCGTAACCTGAAGTTGACCCGAAATCATTGACCCGAAAATGACCCGAACTCGAACTAACCCGACCCGACCCGAAATGGAGTTGACCCGAACATGACCTGATGACCCGAAGTGACCCGACTCGAATGACCTGACCCGAAATTGACCCGAAACCCGAACTTGACCCGACCCGAAACCCGAAGTGACCCGACCCAATTTTAACCCGAATTGATTGACCTGAATCAACCCGACCCGAATTGACCCAAATAATAAGAGAATAGGATGAAATGGTGAACTACTTATTTTAAGGCTTCTTTTATTTTCTAAGTAATAGGTACTCACGATTTTTTTTTTTTTTTAACGATTTTACTTTATTTTTCCAACTATTTTTTTTAAGTGAATTTATTTTGGTGACCCAACACAAACTTGACCCAAATAGACCCGACCCGAGTTGACCCGACCCAAAATTGACCCGACTCGAAATTGACCCGAAAATTGATCCTAAATATTGACCCGACCCGAAAAGACTCAACCCGAATTTAACCAGACCCAAACTTGACCTGACCTGAACTTGACCCGAAGTGCTAACCTGAATTTGACCCGAAACCCGAGTCGACCCGAACATTTGCTGACCCGAACTTGACCTGACCCGAACCCGACCCGAATGACCTGTTTGCCAGGTCTAGTTTATTCAAGTGAATTAGTGAAGCATTTCATCTTATCTTTTTTTTAGCCTAAAGACATATGTATGCTGCATTAGATGTGTGCCCATGCAAGAAAGGATCGGTTAAGGAATTAGATATTTAGAAAGAAAGTAAGGATGGCATCTATTGAACACTAAAATGAGAGAGATTCGCCTAAGTTAGGTTAGCCTTTTAAACCAAAGATCCACTTAGAAGGAAGGTTCAACACAGGCAAAGTTGTGGGATTGTGATTTGTGAAGGGTAGGGTAAGACCTAAGAAAACTTGGAGGGTGATTAAGAATGATATGAATGTCATGGGAATTGAGAAAAATATGCCATTGGATAGGAAGATTGGAGGGAGCGAACCTACATCGAGGATGTGTCATGACTTTAAATTCATGTATATATATAGTTTATTCTATTTTTCTTTTACCTAAACTTATTGAGTTTTGTAAAATCTATTTATTTCCTTTGGGTTGTTACTTGCATGTTTTTCCTCTCTCTTTTTTTTTTAATCTCCCCTTAGCCTTTTTTTATAAAAGTTTCTTGTACTAATATTTTATTCTTATATCCTCTTTTGTGGTTTTCACTCTAAATTTTCCTCATTTTTTTCTCACTATGTTTTTCTCATTTTCCATACACTTTCATTTTATTACTTTTCTTTTGTTGTTCCATTTTTTGCTGATATTCCTTTTGACTGTTTTGTTAGCGACTCCATATCATTTGGGAATAAGGCTTTATTGTTGTCGTATAGTTGGAAAATGAAAGATGGAAGATGGAGGCAACATTGCTGAATTGAACAACTAGACTTAAAGACCAACATAAATAAGTCTAATGTGAACTTAGGAGAACATAAAAGCATGTAGGAATGTTTTGTCAAATGAGTTGGATGATACTAAAGCCTAGAGGATAACATTATAAGATGATCATTGGTCTCCAATGTTCAGGTTTATGGCTTATGGTGCTTATTCCTTTCGAAATTTATATCCTACTTTGTGGTTCATTTACCAAACCATGAAGTCATAACCCCAACCTCCACATACCTTGAATTCCTAAATTGTTTGTTATTGCTGGAGGTAATTATCTGTACTAATTTTTTACATTTACAACCTTAGTGTTACACCATTGAGTGGCTTGTGTTTGGCTTTTTACTAAGATCGTTGAACTGCTGTATGCTTGGAGAAAGGAATTGCTTGTTCACTTTAGTATTTCAGTGATCTTGTTTAGTTCCTTCGATTGTTCAACGTATTTATTTTTCTACTACTTCAGAAGATTATTTGCACATTGAAATCATTCAAGTTCAACATTATCTATCAGTTACTGTGTATGAATTGCATTCAAAATGGATAGTTACTGTGTTCTTGTTAATTAACTTAGTTGAGCTGTTTTGAATTCTTATCCTATACCCTATCATTTAACCTTTGACAGCTTTTCTTTTTCTGGTTCTTGATCTTATTCTCTTGCTCTTTATTCCTGTAATTACTTTCTTTGTGTTGGATATTCTGTTCAGAATTCTATTACTCAATGTCTTAACCTGTTTTGAGGGGGGACCTATTTCTAAGTTAGCCATGCACATTAATGGCACTGTCTTTCTGCAGGTATGCGTGCTGGTTTGCCAAAGTACGTGCCTGTAAACTTGAGAGACATAGAGGTTGCTGGATTTAAGGAAGGAGAAGAAGTATCGATAGAGTCCTTGAAGGAGAAGGGTATAATCAACCCATCAGGGAGAGAAAGAAGGCTGCCATTGAAGGTAAGTGTATCTTGAATGCTGAGAACTTAAGAAACATTTCTTATTATCTCCAACTGCTGGTCTTATTTAGCGATGAGATGACACTTTAATACCTCCATGTGACTTGTAAGCTGTGATTAATCGTAGTTTGCCAAAATGATAACTTCCTTGGGTCTGAGCTAACACTTCTTATCCTTCATGTTAGTTACTATCTGATAGGCGTGTCGCGTACCTAACAAAAATAACCTAACAAGACCACTACTATGTAGACGGGCAAGTAAGGGTCGGATCCCAAGAGACTATAGTTCAACTAATTAATTAGACTCAAGTAACTACTAAGCAAGTAACCAAATCAAATAAGTGAAAATTAATAACTAAGAACAATATCAACTAATAAGCAATGAATAATAATACTATGGAATTAATCAAGAACTAAAAACATCTAAGATTAAGTATCCCCACTAATATGAATCAATGCAATAGAACAATCCCTTTCCCTCAATTAAATCAATAAATATTCCACAGGACAGATGCTCCCTAAAACAATACTAAGAGTTTCTTTCAATCAACTAATAGCTTCCCTAACATGCAATCATACCTATTTTCATGGAATCATACATATTAAAGACATTGAGAACGGCATCCTATAAGTCCTAGCAAGAACAATTAGCTATTTTCATGCATAAAAGCTCCAACTTTTAATTAGGGTTCTAAAATCAATTAAGAATCAACTTTCGTTGTAAACCTAATCACATTCAATAATACTATTTCTAGTTAATCATTGATAATAAAACCAACCCTAATAAAGAGGAATTATAAATTAATTAAATTGGGAATTGGGAAATTAAATAACACATTAATCCATATTAGGGTTCAACCTAACCCTAGATTATGAAACTACTCACACATGATAACAGAAATAACAAGACAAATAATTAAAGAAAACATAATAACAATAGGAAATTAAAGAGATTAAGGTTGAAAGAGAAATACTTGAAATTGAATTAAGATGAATGCTTCAATGGAGTTCTATGTGTTCTCTCCCAAAACAACGTAGAATGGAAAAAGCTATAATAAAAACTAGATGTTTTAAAATAGGGTTAAAACCCCTATTTATACTTTCCTAAAAATAAACATAAAATAATAAATAAAATAAATCTCCTGCGCACACGTACACCGGTACACGGCCGTGTGCTGATGGGTACACGACCGTGTAGCTGACCTATACTTGATCTTCAAATTTCATCATATACGTACACGGTCGTGTAGCTGAGAGGTACACGAGCGTGTAGGCGGACTTCATACGGTGATGGAATCACACGACCGTGTAGCTCGTGGTACACGACCGTGTAGCAAATTAAACATTCAAACTTGGAACTATCGCATGACCGTGTAGTTAAGGGTACACGGCCATGTAGCATGTAAGCGTGGATGGAAGAATCACATGACCATGTAGCATATGGTACACGGCCATGTAGTATTATCATCAATCATCATCTAGCACTCCAGCAAAGCTCTCCAATCCACCTCAAAATGTCATGGCATCCTCATCATCATTCCAAATGCTCCATTTCATCCTGAAATCACAATATAACAACCAAACAACCAGAATAAAAGAAATCAAGTCCAACTTGGATAAAACATACAAAAACACGAACTATAAGTTGAAATTCTATAGTAAACGCATTCCAAATAACCCAATAATAACGGTATAATATCGACTTATCACTATCACCTTATCATTAGTATTTCTGACATTGTAGAAGTGTAGAACTATGGAAACTTTATTCACAATACCCATGAAACACTTTTTATTGATGTTATGTGCTTTTACCTCTTAGTTGTTTTGGACATTACTAGTATTGATTATCCAGTGTGGAGTTAACCATTTAATACATATATAACCAAGCTTGACTCCAGCAGTCTGCTAGTAACATAAGCCTTCCTACTCACAACTCAGGGTCGGTCATCCATCTACCTTTGCTTTGTAGTTGCTTCTTATTGGAAACTTATTTGCCTTTGTGTCTTATGTTCAGATAAGGATTGATAAATCTAGATTAGGTGTAATAACTAATAAGCGTAGGTGTTTTCGTGTCAAAAGAAAATACCTTAGTCCTTAAGCGTACAATACATTCTAAATTATTCTTATCTTCTTGTTTTATTCTTATTCTTATCAAGGCCATGATCTGATATCACAATCATGGAATGATATTGTATCTGGAACTCCAGTACAGGTTGGATGTTTCATTCATTATAAATTGAGATGTTTGCAACTTCTTTTAATCTGCCTCTGCAATAATCACCTAATATTGTGACAAGCTGAGAAAAGTAGTTTTAGTGTCCTTTCTGACTTAAAGAACCTCTGTTGGCTAACAATTCTATAGTTCCGCCTCAAGTGAGGAGTAGTTTTAGAACTATATTGCAGAGATATCAGAGCACCAATGATTTAAAATAAGTATATGTGATACTTCTTTGGGTTTTTTTTTTTTCCTTTTTTTTTCTGTAGGCGAAATTTTCTGTTATACTCTGTATATTCTATAAGAGTTGGATGAAATGTAGAGACATAAAATTGCCTAGTAGAAGAGTTCTACAGAAGACAGTAGGACTAAGTTGTAAATGTATGTAGAGCAAACCTAGAGCCGGCCTTTTAGGAACGGTAACAGAGACTTGCAGATCATTTGTACATTTTCTAATTCTCGGTCCCCCGCCATACATAAAAGGAATAATGTACAGAGACTCCAGATTTTCCTGAATTGTGTGGGTAAACCTGTCACTTGGGAACACTGCCCCTTGAATAATTCTCCAGATAACAGTTTATCCTGAAATTCTTTTAACATTGCTATGATCCTTCCAGCTGAATTGTTGTAAACAGCAGCTGGATATGGTAGTAGCAAGAATTACCCTCAAGGCCTCAAGTCTCCTGAGACACCCTATTAACTTAACTTGTCATGTCAAACTGGCCTAACCTGATGCAACCAATTACTATTGCGGTGCACTTTTGACCAATCCATAGAAGACTGCATTTGCAGGGGCCACTCAATTAGCAATTACATTACAAAGCATTCTTACCATCGTTAGCTAAGTCATGAACATGCACTCCCTTTCTAAGTTCACAATAAGCAAGTAGCTTCATTTTCTTGGTCTTTTGTAGGAAGAACTTATCACTAGTCTGCTTATGAGTTTTTGACTTGTCTATTCCTCTTGAGGACTGCTTGTCATTTAGTAGTTAGCTTTTCTAGTCCTGCTGTTGCAGCTTCAGGCCTTCAGTGATGAAAACGGTAAATTTTTCAGAATTATATTCTATTCGAGCTCTGTCCTTAGTCCTTATGGTTGTTCAACTGCTTCCCTCCAGATTAATATGGGACTAGCCAAATGGTGTAGTTTTTCTAATTAATGAACAGTAATCTATCTCATAATGTATCATTGTTCTCTTTGGAACCTAATGTTGTGTCATCTTATCTTCAGATTCTCGGTGAAGGGGAATTAAGCACGAAGCTGCAAATAAAGGCCCGTGCTTTCTCAGGTCAAGCGAAAGAAAAGCTTGAGGCTGCAGGCTGTTCCCTCACTGTACTACCTGGAAGAAAGAAGTACGTCAAGGAATCAGTAAGGAAAAATCTTGCTCGTGCTGATGAATACTTTGCAAAGAAACGAGCAGCAGCAGGTGGTGAAACTGAGTCTGCTTGATTTTGAGATCAGTGAAGCTAAGATCTTCAAAGATGTTTGTAAAGTGTATCCATTCATTTTGCTGTTAGTGTTTTGTTGTAGAGTTCAATTTCTTTTGTCCCGGGAATTCTAGTTTATGTTGTAATCATTTTTACTGCAGAATTTGCTAAATCATCAGTCAATTGATTGATTGTGCCTACTTCTTCATTTATCTTTGACTGCATGGTCTTCTTAAGTGTTTTTTGTCAAACCAGCAAAAACGTTGTTTTCAGAGTTGAGAAAGTATGACTAATTGAAAGATCAATGACTTTTTTTCTCTTTAGAAATTATCCATGGTAAATTGGTAATCATATAAAATACGGAAAATTTTGTATGATATAAAATAATCCTCATGGACTCACAAGTCACAATCCTTGTCGTGAAGTGGGGTTATTTTGGAGGAAAATAACAAGTTACGGAGGCCAAATAAAATGTGTATTTTATACTAATAGATTCGTGTAATCTATGACTTGACCACTGAATTAATCTATAAACAAGATTTATATGAAAGATTATATACGAAGTATCATGTATTAAACTGATATTATGGTTTTCCTCCAACAAAAAACAAATAAAGAAAAAACTAATATTTTATTTGACATTTGATGATCTATGTTATTCCATGAATTATATGGGCTTTGGTTGACGCTTCGCTTAGGAGGCTTAAAGAATTACAAAGTGCCGGGGTCGCGACAAGCAGGAGAAACCCTAAGTAAACTTGAAAGATGGTGATCGAGAGTGACATGAGTGCTTTAGATAGGGATAAATATGGTGTTGGATGGGGCGGTGGAGGGAAAAAATTTGACGTCAACGACGTGTCGTGCTTATATATAAACTTTCTAAATTTATTTTCGTATTTAATTTTATTACTTATGCCACTAATGTGTTATGAAGTATGAACTATATTGATTTCCTTTCTCTCTAAAAAAAAAAAAAAAAAAAACTATATTGATTTCCTTGTGTCAAAAAAATAAATAAATAAAATAAAATAAAAACCATATTGATTTCCTTTGCTAAATTTTCTCTAACCTTTAAATATTTTTTTTTTAACCAATCCTTAACATGCACTTTTTTAAATTTTATTTTTGGTACTCTTTTAAAACTTCCTTAATTTTTCATGGATGCTCTTTCTTTTGCTCACTTTATTCAACTTTTTTTCAAACACTTTCAAATACTTCTCTTGTTACGTCCCTTTCTTTATATCGTACGATTCCTTGTGACGATTTATATAAGTCGACTCCAAATCATTTAGAAACTAAGATTTTATTGTTGTTGTATATGGGCTTGGGTGCAAGAAATAACATAGGTTAGAGCCCTTAGAGGACATATTCTTGTATTTTATTTCACCTCCAGTGATATCATTTTAAGCACCTAATCTTATGGTTCATGGTGTGGCTGCACCTACTGTAGGCCGTATTATTGGCTACATCTAAGCCATAGGCCATGTTTGGTAGTTAGCTTATTGGGGGTATTAGCTTATTTGACTAACTTTAGCTGATTGACTAGTCAAACAAGCTAATACAAGTGTTTGGTAGTAAGCTTATTGAAAGAGTTTATTCCACTAAATAAGCTCTTTTTGAAAAAGCTCATTTTAGGAGCTTTTTCAATTAGCTTATTCATTAATTATTGTGAAATGACACTTATAACCTCATTTAATTTAAAATCCTATCTAAACTACCTACCCCACAATTAGCTTATTGGTCATTTCACATACTCAATTACCTTTAAGCTATCAGCTATTTACCAAACACATTTATATAATCAGTTAATACAATAAGTTAGTCAAATCAGCTAGTCAAAATTAGCTAACTTAATAAGCTTCAGCTTTCAGCTTTCTCCCAAACCGGGCCATAGTTGGTGCTAATAAGACCATTATTTCATCAAACTTTTACTCCGTAGAGTACTCTATCCATCTCAATATCTCATAAATTGCAAGAAAAAAAAGGAAAGGCTAGTAAATTTTTTAGTGAAACTCGCCTTTAAATAACCATACTAACCATGAAAAATAAAATATATTGAAAATCGCTTGGAGTAGCAAACCATGTACTACTGTATAATCTAAAGAATAATAGGGTGATCCACTACTAAATATGGTAAGTAGGTACTTGTAAATTGTAATGTTTGTGACATCAATTTTAACTCTTTCTCGTATTAATGCAATCACATGCACACATGCCACATGTGTACACGTGAGTGTACTGCTTAATTGTACTAGCAATTGACATTTGAATTTAGGTAAATTCACAATTCATGTTACAAACCAGCTGTGTAATGAAAATGACATCTTAATTATAAAAACTTTGTAATTAAAATTACCCTTTTGATGAAGTATAATTATATCATATGATATGGTCTTAATCAATATGACAAGCTACCAAACTTTAACACGGAATATAAGTTTATATATTATGCTCCACTGGCAGGCAACCAATGTGGAGGGAGTCATTTTATGGTGGTGTGATTGTGATGTCCCACAACATGGATTTTCATTCGTTGACATGTTCAATTATGATCTACAGTATTTCTTTTTACTGATTGGTAAAATAACGTAATTTACACTATGTTAACTATTGGTACAAACGTAATAACTTTCAATGAAGTTACTGTTGGGAATATTAAATATGGAATGTAGGGGGTTGTAGGGTACAAAGATGAGCCACTTTTTTTCACTGTTAATCCTTGTACATCACAAATTTTTATACGCGGTTAGGGGTTACTTTCATTAGTATTATAACTCGGTTAGTGTTACTGAGGTTATTTCATCAATTGTACAGGGGTTATTCGGTCAACGTTACAGGGGTTACTTCGTGAGTTGTACAAGGGTTATTCGATCACAGTTACAAGGTCGGATTACTCGTTCAATGTTACAGGGGTTACTTTGCTTCCTTACCATCGTCCATATAGTGTGGTCAGCCGCACACAAGAAGAGTTGTTTAAACATTGCTATTCATGAGATATGCGAAAGCAATTGTAATTTATGAGAAAGTTAATCATGGGTAAATAACATGTACTATGGTCTATGGACTTGTAAGCCATAACCATAAGATTTTTAATCTTTAAATAGCGTAGTTGACATATGACATGAGAAAACTGAAACTGCTCATACGAAAATCTTGAGCAAAACATACAAAGTGAATCAAGTGATGGGATCCATAAATATAATAGAGTATGATGCACATGTGGGTCCATGAATGAGGGGGGGAAAATTGCATACACTTCATTGATGAGATTTTCCTCGTTGATGATGGGAAGAATTTTGTGATTCAAAATACCTTATGAATAAAGTGATGTGGATGAGAGGAAAAGTTGTTACAGAGATAGAGAGTTCCTTGTGAATGAAAGTGCTTTATCTTGAAGCTCGGTTTCCCCAACTTCGATTACGTAGGAGTTTTTGCAAACAAATACATCGTACAAACATGATTACCTCCGTTTCATAGTATTTGCAACGACTAGATATTTTTCCTCTTTATTTCATGTCAAATCATTATAAAATAATATGAAACGGAAGTCATTTGCATAGTAATGTTATTGTAATAACAAAAGTTAGACTTCATTTGTTTATAAATTAAAACAAATGCACAAACGCAAGATCTAGATGTACATACTTATTTTTGGCTACGCATACCATACCTTATATTCTGAACAATATGAACAATCTAATTGTACGTACATACTTTTTTACGGGCTATGGCTATATATACCATACCTTTAATGTCTTTTGCACAAACACGTATGAACTTTATCTATTAAGTACCACCATACTGATACTCATCGTCATCGTTTCAATAGCTCGAACTTTCTCTTTTAAGCAAGTTTAAAGTGGTTTAGATAGAGAAGTGAAACCTAAGTGTGAAAAAGTGACAAACAATACTTTAGAGCTTAGATTTGAAAGATCTTATCAAAAGTTTAGGTGATTCCATAGTAAGATCATTAAAGTAGTATTTTCCTTCAATATCTTCCCTAACCTCCTCCTAGCTTAGCCATGTGACTAGTTTAGTGTGCCATGAATATAGGCCCATGAGACTAAAGGACTATTGTTACACTATCACTGAGCTAAGCCTTTATTATATTGATGGGTTTATTTTATAGGTAGTCGTTTAAGCATGCCCTTGACCAGTTTCAATGAAGCCCTAAAAATATCTTTGAAAAGCTATAGATGTGTTCTTAATGCAATTATTACTATTGAGTCTTTGCTCATAAGAATTTAAGAGGCTAGTTTAAAGTTTTAAACCATTGTGTGTTTGTGACACATATAATAAAATAACACATGATATATGTAAACATAATTAGTGTATGACACGAGTATTGCTCCGAGATGTTATTTTGAGTATTTTTATTTTATATAAGGGGTTTTTTTTTTTTTGGTGAAGAAAATAAAATATAGGTGATACAATAATTTAGTGTAGTAGTTGTCAATACATTGTACAGTATAATAATTTGGAATATAACGTTAAATAACAAAAAATTTCAGGAATTTTATGGTTCTTTTTGGTTTTTAGACGAATAGAGTATAAAATATTGCTAGTTAAGATGGCAAGAAGTGTGATCTTCATTCGATGATGCATATCAAGAGTTCAAACCTCATTCTATATATTTTTAGTTGATTTGTTTACAAATGCTCTTAAATTTTAAGGTTGTATAGATATATGTTATATGGAACTTATTTCAAAAAGTATTTTTAGCTACTTTTATCAATATGAAAATTTATAAATTGAATTATGCAGAAAAAAATAATATTTGGTACTCTCGAATGGGACTCCTTGCTTGCTTTACTTTTAATGCTTTATAAATCATAATTACATAAATAAATGATTGATTAAAATCCCAAAATATTACATTCTCACCAATAAAAATCTAAATATACATATATGTATATATCACATTCTCACATATATATACATATATTATTTTCTTTAGAATTAATTAATTCAAATAACACGCAAGCAAAATTGGTGAATGATATTTTTAAGTTTAAATTAATTAAATATCAAATATTATCTTTTGATATTAGGAATTTATTCAAATATTTAACAAATTTTAGCACATAAAAATTAAAAAAAAAAATCAAAAAAATTCAAACAAACCAATGCATCGCACGGACTTCATCTATTTTATGTACTCTATCACTTAAGATTAAAATAAAATTTAGTTTTGACAAAAAAATTCTGCATAACTTTGGGAAGATACACCATGACCATGATATTAGGATTAATAATTTGGGATATTTATGTTATATATTCTTCAAGGTTGTTTTAAAAGAATAAAATAATGGGGGAAATGAAAATTATTATTGCTAAATTAACAACTCTGGTAAAATTTCTGACCTTAGATCATGCTAAGTTTGCGAAAAAATTTATTATAAGGTCAAGCTCATTGCAACCATTGCAAATGACTTCGGCTCTAAGGGCCGGGTTAGCAGAGGAAGTAAAAAGGGAGTGTTGTGAGACAAAACAATATTTCTCACAACTATTAAAAAATTAAAAAGGTACAATGAAGAGAGAGAAATGTGGAGAGAGATAGGAAGAGTGAAAAAGGTAGTGTGGGCTCCACTTCACGTGTAAAACGGACAAAAATTTGACAGGACCATTACCACTGAGTCTATATTTTGTTCAACTGAAACTCTAGTTGAATCTTTTTTAGTACCACTAAGACTATATTTTATACCACTGGGAGTGTATTTTATACCACTGAAGTTCCAGTGGTATGATTTAAGAGCTCAATGAGACATCTCTAAAATGACGTCCGAAATGCCCATATTGCCCTTGTGAGACAAAATTATGTCTCACTACCCTCCGTTTGGAACACCTCGGGTTAGCAAGGATGACATGGATAACGATCTTCAAGTGGCAATGTTTGACTCGGTGAGACTAGCTTCAAGTGGTGAGGTGGCTGTACCAGATCAGACCCCGAATGGAATATGAATGTTGTGTCTTGGAATTGTAGGGGCTTGAATGGCCCACACTCCCTTGCAATTCCCTACCTAGTGTGGCTCTATCATTCAAAGCTACCTATTTTAATGTTCATCTCGGGAATAAGATGGATTATGTTATTACGGCTAGTAAGTTAAATATTTTGCACCCTACTTCGATTTTTGGTCGGAACTCGGAGGGAAGTAGTGGAGGCCTTTTAGTTTTAAGTTGGTATAATGTTGTAGTGGAATGCTTGTACTCATCTAAGAACTTTATCTTTTGTAAGATTATTATTGAATCGAATGGTAATTTAAAGAATGTCCTTTTTCTTTACGGTGAATCTCAAGTAGAAAATAGGGTTTTGTTTGGGAGCAACTTCAATGGCTCTTGGAAGAATACAAAAATGTGCTAGTAATAGGGGATTTCAATCAAATTGAAAGTGGAAGTGATAAGTTAGGGGGCTCGGTTATGATAGGAGGCATTGATGCCTTTCTTAATTGGAGGTTTAGTAGCAATACAACGGAAGTCCCTTTCTCGGGTCCAAAGTTTACTTGGAGCAATAAAAAGAGAGGGAAGTGGCCTCATTCTTGAGAGGCTAGATAGGGCATACATAACGGAGGAATGGTTCGTCCATTCCCCCGATGGGAGAGTTGTACATGAACCAATTACGCTGTCGGATCATGCGGCAATTACTTACTACTCCCACCCTAGTACTATGGGGTCTAACAGGCCATACCAAATTGAAAATTGGTGTCTCAACTTCCCAGAGGTTAAGACTATAGTGGAAGCAACATGGAAGACTAAGTTTAATGGGTCTCACATGTTTCAACTGTCGCAAAAGCTAAACTTGGTAAGAACAAAGCTCCAAAACTGGTGTTTGAGTAACAAGAAAAGTTGGGGCATAAATTGGAGGAAACTTTCTAAAGACCTTCATGGAATGGGTATGAACATCAACACAGTTCAAGAAGGGGATGTTTACATCCAACACATCAACCGGCTTATTCCAGAAAGCCAATTGTGTTTCGATTTTTTGAAACAGAGGATGAAAGCCAATTGGGTTAGGTATGGTGACTGCCCTACTTCTTTGATGTACAGGAAAGTTTAAAAAGGCAATCAAACAATGAAATATTGACGTTACAAAATGGGAATGATACGTGGGTTGAAGGGCAAAGAGAGGTGGAAGATGTAATCCTGAAGTCAATCAAGGATATCTACAACCCGGCCATGGATGATAATCATGGGGAAGAGGTTGATCTTTTGTCAAGGCAGCTGGATATCCCGAGATTGACAGTAGAGGATAAAGGCTGGCTGGACGTGGATTTCACAGATCATGAAATTAAAAAGGCAATGCTTAGCATTCATAAATCCAAGTCCCCGGGCCCGGATGGTTTCACAGCAGATTTCTTTTAGGTTTATTGGAAGGAGGTAGGACAGCTAGTGTTGGATAGTGTTCATCAGTTCTTGAAATCAGGTCATATGCTTAAGGAGTGGAACCAATCCATATTAGTTTTGATCCCAAAGGTTAAGGTGCCAGAGCTTGCCAATCAATTCAGGCCGATAAGTTTATGCAACACGGTCTACAAATGCATCTTAAAGTGCCTTGTCAACAGGCTAAAGAAGGTTCTGCCAAATTTTATCTCAGAGAATCAACATGCATTTATACCAGGTAGGTATATGGAGGATAACACCCTCTTGAGTCATGCACCTTATAAATTCGAGAAAGGGTTCTAATTCCACTGCGGTCAAGATTGACATGTCAAAGGCATACGACAGGGTAGATTGGGTCTTCCTCTTAAAAGTGCTACAGGCTTATGGGTTTTCGAGCCACTGGATCAGGATGATCTTTCAATGCATCTCAACGGTAAGTTTTAAGACAGTCATCAACAGGAAGACCTCAAAACACTTTGCCCCCAAGTGTGGTCTAAGGCAAGGAGATCCACTATCCCCGTATCTCTTCATTTTCTGTATGGATATCCTTTTTAGGATGCTGACCTTGGCAGAAGATATCAAACAATTTAAAGGGTTGAAAGTTTCGAGGAGAGCGTCGTCTATCTCCCACCTGTTCTTTGCGGATGATGCAATGCTCTTGTTTAAAGCAACGGAGGACCCTTGTCTATGTATAGGGGACATCCTTCAAAGGTTTGGTAAGGCGTCAGGCCAATAACTTAATGGTGTCCAGAAGTCTTTTCTGAAATTTTCCCCAAGGGTGGAGGATAGCACAAAATTATCTTTTAAAAGGATTCTGGGTATGGCAGAAACAACCAATATGGGTACACACCTTGGTGCCCCGATTGACATACAAGGAAAAAGGAGCCTCTCCTTTCAATTCCTAGTGGATAAGGTAACTGAGAAAATCATGTCTTGGGCTACCCTACGCCTCTCCCAAGCTTCAAAACTTATTCTTATCAACACTGTCCTGGAAAGCATCTCGGTTCATGTTATGAAATGTTTAAAGTTGCCACAGAGCATAGCAAACAGAATCGACTCCCTGATCACGAGATTTTGGTGGTCAAGTAATGTGAATAAGGGGATGCATTGGGTTAACAAGGCTACTATTCAACTCCCCAAGAGCATGGGAGGTTTAGGCATTAGAGGAGCTTCAAACCTAAACAATGCCCTACTCTTCAAGCAAGCTACTAGGATGCAGCTCAACCCGCAACTTCTTCTTTCTAGAGTGTATAATGGTTTTCAAGCTGGGGGGATTTGCAATATGGCAAGGCCTTATGTTAGGGTAGGAAGTCCCTCGATGGGAAGGGAAAACCTTCAAAAGGTCACAGGAATTTTTAGGGAAGGTTTTGTGTGGAAAGTTGGTAACGGGAAGAATATCAAGGCCATCAGCATGCCTTGGATTAATGGTGATACCTCTCTAGTTAATTCGAACCAAACTTTAGGGGCCGCCTTAGGATGGAAGGTCAATGACTTTATCGACAGAGACTCTTTGCAGTGGAAAGCAGGGAGGGTTAGGGAGTGCTTTGATTGGATTAGTGCAAAGCAAAGACTAAGGCCCTATTCAATTCACCTTTGAAAAAATATTCAGTAAAATGATTTCAGTTCAATAAAAATAAGTTAAATTTAGTAAAAATTAGTGACTCTAAAGTAAAAATACAATAGGGAATCAGTAAAAATAATTTCAGTTCAACAAAATTAATTCCACTTCAGTAAAAATAATTTAGTTCAATAACAATACAGTTTAACCGGCACATAGTCTTAGGCAATGTAATTGATTTAAATAAAATAAGAAGTAAGTGGGGTAGTTGGAGTATTAAAAAATTGTAAAAGAAAGATAGTGGGGTTAATAGTTTATTGAAGAGTAATGAATGTGATAAGAAAGATATAAGAAGAAAAAAAAAAGTAGTAGTGGGTTTGGGTGGGGACCATGAGAAGAGAGAGATATAATATTTTAATGTAGTTTTTTGACAAAATATGAAGTGTAACACTTATTAAAACACGACCGGATTTGGTAAGTGTAACACTTAAAAAAAACAAGGAGGGAGTAATTTAATTTCTAGTAAAAAAAATAATTTCAATTCATTATACTACCTCCGTTTCATATTTTTTGCAACTTTTGCCAAAAATGGATGCTACACATTATTTGCAACTAATGTTTTCTTTCCTTTTTAGGTTGTCATTTCTTACTTTCTCTCTCCTCATCACATGCATTCTTACTTTTCTCTCTCTATCTTACACTCACAAGCAAATTTTGCCTAGGAGTTTGTGTACCCTTCAAAGTTGCAAAAAATGTGAAACGGAGGTAGTAAATAATTTAATAATTTTAGTTAAACAAAAATAGGTGAAGTGAACAAGGTTTAATATGATTAATCTTATAGATTATAAATGTTTTTTAAGGGTAAAATTTATGTTAGAAAAATTGTAACTTTGTAACTTTAAATGCTTTTAGGGTAAATTTAAACCATCTTACAATAACGGAATGAAAGTCCACTTTAATCAAGAATTTATATAGCTATAAAACGAATAAATTATTACTCCCTCCGTTTCAGTTTGTTAGTCCCATATACTATTTTGGGCGTTTCAAAAAGATCTACCCATATTGAATGTATTCCTCTTTTAACTTAGCTTTTATTTCCTATTTTATAAATATTAAATTCTGATTGGTTAAATTAATTTATTGTGCATTGATGACATGACTCTAAGTATAGAAATTATTCCCTTGAATCATGCAATTATGGTTGACTGTTTCCTAAAAAAATCAAAAAAATGTAAATAAGGCAAAACTATTTATGAATTGTTTTTTACTTTAATGTTAGATTCCAATATTTTTCTTTTCTTATTATATGTGATTGATTTCATATGTGACTATCATATTGAAACGGAGGGTGTAAATATGAGTGGAAAATCAACTTACGAAACTTGCCTATGAAACTTGTCTCAATCAAATGTAATAGGATGAGTAACAACAAAGAAATACTTATTGCGTTCCCTAAAATTTTTTTAAAATTAAATACTTATTGCGTTAAATTCAATTTATAAAAAAAATAATAAATAAAAAAAAATAGAAAAAAGATTGGTAATAAAAAAATCGAAAAATCACGTGAGACTGACACGTGGATGATGGAGGTAGGTTATAGATTGACTGATTTTTTTAAAAAAAAAAAAAAGAAAAAGAGAAAAAAGATAGAAGAGGAGAAGAACGTGGGCATGTGGCGTCATTTTCTTCGGAAACTGAGACCGTACAGCGGAAAACATGCCTTTCTTTCTCACAATCTGTATTTCAGATCTGCTGCCCCTCAAACTTTCTTTCTTTTTTTATTTTATGATCACTTCTTTTCCTCTTCATTGTGATAGTGAGATATTTTGGCTCCCTATGTCTTTCAAAAGCCATTAAAATATTCTTTTTTTTTTTTTTTTTGAAGGGATTAAAATATTCATTTAATCTAACGTTTGTATAGGGTTTTTTTTTTTTTTTATTTATTTGCAGGGAGAATAGCCCCTAAAAAAACCCGAAATCTATCATATGTCATCAAGGGTCTATGCTGATTTACTAAACTAAACTAAAGTGAACTGATTGGAGATTTAGAGCTAAACTGAAATGAATATTTTATGAGATGAGGGTATTAAAAATTGAACTGAGTTGAGTTGAACTGAACTGAACTTAAGCTTAAGAGAATAGACCCTAAGTCCCCATCTTCAAAATTAGCGGACGGGATACTTTGGGATTTAGGAGTAGGGAAATCCCCACTCTAAATTTCTTTGTATCTCTAATGGAGTTAGATTCCACAATCTAATGGTTGAAATAATGATTGTGATATGCAAACTTTTTCAATAGACTCAGTCTTGTTTGGTATGTGTATATAGCTAATGCTTAATGATTTTCTTTTGCTGTTTTCAAATGAAATTCATCTTCATGTTTAATAAGTGTTACATATTGACTTTTTTCACTATTTACATAATGTCTTTGGTTTGATTATTTTAATACTCCCTCCATTTTCAAATACTTGCTCTATTTTTCTATATGTGGAGTTTTATGATATTTAATTGGAGAAAGTAATAAAATATGGAGGTAGTGGGGTAGGTGGAATAATAAAAAAAAATTATATAAAGCAAAAGTAGTTGAGAGAATTGAAAGAGAGAAAATATGAAATTAATAAAATATGATTTATGTTGTGTCCACTAGATGAGATAAATGAATTAAATATTTATAAGATTTTCAAATAAGAAAATGGCGCAAGTTTTGTAAAATGGAAGGAGCAATATATAAAAAAACATATGTTATTGTATAAGACATTATTGGATTCGCTATAATGTATACATTTATATTATTAAATTTCTTATGATTTTATCAACATGTAATTAGATATATTAATGATCAAAGTCGTGTCTTGCCATGCGTGTTTGATCAAACTGAACACTTATTATAACACGGAGGGTGTACTTTTCTACTTATGGAGTATTATTACTAAATGAAAATCATATTAGATTATACCGACTCTAGGAATATTCAGACCAGACTAAATCAAAACTTTTATTTTTGTTACTTATTATTATATTTTGATTGCATATTATAAAATTTTATAAAATATTCAGACCAGAGTAATATTTTTGAAAAGAGTACGAGGACTCAAATCTAATAGGATTCAATTTGATAATTTTTGTTTTATTAGTTAGTGTAAAAATGTTATTACATTACATCACAAAAGGTTAGGGTAGACCATATCAGAAAAATTCAAAATCAAATCAGACCACTTCACTTATTTCACATGAAAATAACAACTCCTAAGTCCTTGTTTGGCTCATGGTTAGAGCCTAAGATACGTTATATACTCTATCATGCATTCACGCCACCTCACATGAGTCTTTGGACATGTAGCGTGGATGCGACATGAGTCCCTTTGTACCCAACGCTAAATATTCTACTTGAGAAAAAGGGATGACGGATTGACATCTGTAATCTTTGTGTCCATTGGCGGATTTATGAAGGGGCCTGGGTGGCACCGGCCCCCCAAATTTTTATTTTTTAATTTTTGTATGTAGGAAAATGTGTAAAATTTATAGGTTAAATACAATTTTAATACAATAATTAACATCAAATTAACTTTGTCATAGTGGTAATGCATTGAGTTTGTGTTAAAAGTCTTAGGTTCAAGCCCTTATACAAACATTTTTTTTACTGTTGCGGAGAATTGAACACAATACATTATCTTTTTTTATCAAGTGTAGTCTCAATTACCACTGAACTAACAATTGATTATAAACTGAAGAGGTAATGGTGGACCCAAAGCAATTATAAGGTTTAAAACCTATATTGGGAAACTAGCTTAGTGGACCCTAACCTTGCCGCAAAAAGATAATTTTAAGAATGAAAATAAATAACAATATATAAAAAATAAAAAAAAAAAAAAATCTTCATTGCTCCTCATCTTTTAGGGAATATCATGTTAAATTTGCACGACTTGTTGGAATGAAATCATGAGCTAAGGATACATTTTTGTTGTTTTTTATACGGACCACACGTATGGGAAAAACCGAAAAATCGAACTTGTTCTCATTGACTGAACTCTGCTTAACTGAACTGAACTGAACTGAGCTGAGCTGAACTGAATTAAACTAAACTGAAATGAATATTTTATAAGAGAAGGAAATTAGGAGCTGAACTGAACTGAATTGAACTGAATTTCAACGTAAGAGAACATGGCCTAAGTCTTTTAATTTTACAAGATATGTTTGGTTTTTTTGTTTATGTACTTATCAAATTTACTTTACCTTAAATCCTTAATATATTCTCCGTCTCATAATAATTAATACAGTAAAATTTACAGACATGTTGATACATAACTTTAACCTTTAACACTAATGTTTTTTTTTTTTTTTTTATATAGGTTATATTGTGAAATTTCATGTTACTACCTACTTCACAACCTTTTTATTTATTTATTTTATTTTTAGAGAGCCACAGGGGCGGGTGATGACAATCGATTTCAAGATTTTTTGGAACCGGGAGGGGAGCTCTAACCATTTGAGCTATCCCTCACTCTCATTTAACAACATATTTATGAATAAAAATATTTTTATTATATTAATAAAAAACGGAGTAAGGCTTTGATTACTAATTGTTTAATTAAAATAAAGTATAGTCAACGTTAAAGTATTATGAATAGTGAAACAAAGTCTAACATAGTAACATGTCCATTATTTTAGGATGGAATGAGTGCAAACTACAAAGTATTGAGTAACTATATGCTTAACATAAGTCCATTTATTCATTACATGAAGTTTCATTGAAGGGTATGTTCACTTCAACTTAATTTCAGTTTAGTTCAGCTCCAATTAGTTCAGTTTAGTTCAGCTTTTAATTTCCTTCTCTCATAAATATTCATTTCAGCTCTATTCAGTTCAGTTCAGCTTAGCTCCACTTCGTTCAGTTCAGCTCCAACAAGTTCAATTTAGTTCAGCTCAGTTCTGGCAAATGTGAATAGGCCCGAAGAATGTTCATTTGGTGAACAAAAAGACTCTCTAGGGTTTGTCCCTTGGAGATTTTTTTCTCCTCTATGGTTTCTCCTATAATAGGATTTTCGCATATAGTTTTTATCGTTAGAATTTTTTTAGAATCCTCCACTCTTCTCTCTTTTCTCTCCTTCTCATTTATCCATTTTTCTTTCTGGTCTTAGCTGTGAATTTTTGTAGAGGATTCTACTATTAATTGATCTTACCAGTGGTAAACCTCAAAAACCTTAAATTGGTTTCAACAATTATATCTCATTATTGAGATTTTTTTTATTTTTATAATTATAGTATTATTTTATTTCTTTGCTTGTTCATGTAGCGAGCATTGTAGATCTAGGGTTTTTTTTAATCACCGTGAGTACCTGGAAAACTGTATGAGAATTTTCACCTAAATGTTTATGTATAAGTGGATTTCAGGACGATATAGAGCTAACTCACAGGTTATATTGTTTCTGATAAAGTTATTTATTAAAGTGACAGTTGATTGAATCTGTAATGTAATTAGTTGAATAAATAAAAAAATCAGTTGAATTAAACATAATCTTAGTAAAAAAAAATAAGGAGCCGCCAAAAAAAATTGAGCAAATAAAAATAAAATTATACTTCGTAATAAACTAAAATAAAACAATTTTCTTTTAGTAAAATCTAATTGAATTTTTAGCAAAAATAAAGTAAAGAAAAACCAAAAACTCTTAAATTATCTTTCAAAAAAAAAAAAACTCTAAAATTAAAAAAATAATAATAATAATAATAATAATAATAATAATAATAAAAAGGGGGCGAAAATCCCATGCATATGATAAGGGACAGAAAGATATGATAGATCCGAAAGAGAGAATTGACTAACAATTAGACAATTGTGTGGTGTAATGGTGGCCCACTTCATGGAGTATGCAGCCTCACTTCGGTACCACTTGGCTTCCTAAATGCTCATCTTAATTAGACGGTGATCACTCATCTACGATCTTATAATTGTCTTCTAATTGCTCCTTAAACTTTTTTACTTGTGGAAATAAAATGAAAAAAGCTTATTGGAGCAAGAGTGAGATCGAGGAAGACATTGGCCTATATATCTAAAAGCTTTTCATTCCTCAATTAATAAGTGTTGTATAACGCATTTTTACGTTAATTTTATTATAAAACGGTCTATTTAAGGATAAAATTAACAATTTTATTCATAAATTTAATTTGTTTAAAGAAAACTTTTAATTTGTAATGAGTTTGATTGCATTTTAATGTGTAATTTCGAACTAATACATGCTACAACGGCTAATATGATTAACCTAACACATTTTAAGTATTTTTTAAGATTAAAATTTATATTAGAAAGATGGTAACTTATGTACTCGTAGTATATACAGAGTAAGGGTAACTCTAATTTTTTTTTTTTTTTTTTTTTTTTTTTTTTTTTTTTTTGTGCAAATGAGGAATACACCAAATTAAAACAAAGACAAAATAAACAACCAAATAATCTATCAAGGAGGGACAAGACGAGGGAAAGCCACCCCTTGTACGTCCTCACTAAGAATCCTACGAAGCACCAAAGGAGCACTACCTAGAATGAGAAGATTATCCGATTGAGCCACTCCACGATTAGCTAGCCAATCAGCGGCACGATTTCCCTCGTGGAAAACATGTACCACCGTGACCTCCCAATCGTCCTTACTATTCAAATTGTGGCAGTGATTAATCAAGTGAGCACACTCACCGCTTCCTTGTGTATCCTCTTTTAATGCTTGAACACAGGCTTGATTGTCCAATTGTACTTGAAGCTTGCGAATTTGTAGATTCCTTGCTAGCTCTAGGCCACGAACTAAGGCCATAACTTCAGCTCTAAATGCAACACATCTGCCATAATTTGCAGAAAAGCCAGAGATGAACCTACCTTCGTGATTTCGAATGATAGCACCACCACCAGCTGCTCTAGGGGCCCCTTTGGCAGCCCCGTCCGTGTTGAGTGCGTACCAGCCATAATTAGGTCTAAGCCAAGTGACAAATTGCTCCCTTCTCACACTCGAACTGGTCTTAACTCTAAATACTTTAAGGGTAGCTTTAACTCGTCTTATAGTCACTGATTAAAAGCCCTCCTTGATCAAGAATTTGTGTTCCTCAATATTACTACGTATTTGTAATATTTGTTTGCTCCCTCATAGAGTAACGTATAACATACAAGTGGTGTCCAAACTTTACCAAAAGTGAAAATTAAAGGAGGGGACTGGAGTTACAGACGGTAAAAGCAGGAGACTATGGCTATAATTTTGGCCAAGCTTACCTACAGCAACCGGTTACCAAAGTGAATGATTTTTTTTTCCTAGTCACTGACAAGAGTTCAGTGCATTGGGAAATAAATTGGTGAATAAAAAAGACCCTTAGTGACAAATTGGTAAAAAAAACTTACTCCGCGACAATTTGGTAAAAAAAAGCTAACTATATGCGACAACTTGGTAAAAACAATAAACTCTGGTGACATTTAGCCCAAAAAATCTTATTTTTGTTGACAAACCCTTTAAAAATCTAAATTTAATTTGTTTTTTGTGTTTTTAAATTTATTTTTCCCATTAAGATTTTGAATTAATATACCATCCCCTTTTTATTTTGCTAAATCCCAGTACCAAATTTACAAATCATGTGTTTGATTGTGTTTGTAACAATCACATGAATTATGATAAGATTTTACGAAAATTACAACAAGGAATAATCTACAACGACTACAAAATCCCATTGATTATGGGTAATATATAAACTGAGGACCTGAGGTGTGTTATGTAAACAACACACCCACACCTACACCCAGGAATGCATCGTACACGCCCTTGACCCATCCTTAATTGTGCTCGCATGTTTGGTAACTAGAGACATGCCTATAGTCTCTTAATAGGTTAGTCCCGTGCGATATACTCCCTCCGTTTTTAAATACTCGTTCCATTTTTCATTTGCGGTTGTTTTTAAATACTTGCTCTGATCTATTTTCTTATTTCGAAAGCTTTTACAATATTTAATTTATTTCTCTCACTTATGGCCTGTTCACATTTATTGAACTAAGCTAAACTGAACTGAACTGAGCTGAAATGAATATTTTATGAGAGAGGGAAATTAAGAGCTGAGCTGAGCTGAGCTGAACTGAACTGAACTGATTGGAGCTGAACTCAACTGAACTGAAGTAAATATGAACAGGCCCTTAGTGGACCCAACATATATTCTCTCTCCTCCAATTTTCTCCACTACTTTTGCCTTTTACATTTTTTTTATTCTTCCACCAACCCCACTACCTCTATACATATTTTATTACTTTCTCCAATTTTTCTTAAAATTCCGCGCATGGAGAAATGGAGCAAGTATTTAAAAACGGAGGGAGTATAATTTTAGTTATAAAATTGAAAAATTTGTCTAGGACAACCTTTTAAAAGACAGTTTTGTCTAGGACAAACTTTTAAAATTTTCTTGGCAAAGTCATACCCTTTTATAATTTTTTTTGTTAACGACAACCAACCTTCACTTTCAGGCGTTGACCCACCGGAATCCGGCGTTGACCCTCACATGACTTGCACGTGACCCTTATTTCTCCTAATTGCACCCCACCATCATACCACCGTCATCATTGGCCACCATCATCATCACCGACCACCAAAAGAAACACCGCACCAGACCGCCATTAACACCTTCGACATCAACCACCAATCTTCTTCATCTTCTTTATCGTCACCACCGCCGCCACCACCAGTCGCATTTTCTTTATCTCAATTTAGGATCTCATATTGATACGAAAAAGAGAGAAATAGGTGTGCAATCTTAGAAAACAACGAAAATTGATTAGATATAAAGCTAAAGTTGGTATTTTTGTGGTGGATTTTGATTTGCTGCGGTCTGCGGGGAGGGTGAGTGAGGTGGGTTGAATTCCTGCCATGGGGTGGCTTCCGATTTGTTGCGAGGAGGGTGATTGTAGGGTGGGGTTTTGGGATTTCGGGATTTCACTAATGGTGGGTTCTAGGTGGTGGTGGGGTTTCAGATTTCGCTGGTGGTGGGTTTTAGGTGGTGGTGGGGTTATGGATTTCGCTGGTGGTGGGGTTTTAGATTTTGCTGGTGGTGGGATTTAGGTGGTGATGGGGTTTCAGATTCATTGATGGTGGGTTTTAGGTGGTGGTGGGGTTTCTAGTTGTGGTGTTGGTGGTGGCCTGGTAGGGATGGTTGTTCGAGTGGAGTACGAACAACATATTGGTGGTTAAAGGGTGTCAACGCCAAATTCCGGTGGGTCAATGCCTGAAAATGGGTGTTGGCCGTCATTAACAAAAAAAATTATAATAAGGTCTGACTTTGCCAAGAAACTTTTAGAAGGTTGTCCTAGACAAAACTGTCTTTTAAAAGGTTGTCCTACACAAATTTTCCTATAAAATTTTTATAATAAAACATTTACTCTGCGCAATATAAATAATTCAACAAAAACATAATACAATGATCTCTCTTATTTGATAAATAAATTGAGGTTAAAAAAATAATAAGTATACAAACTATACATACACACAACCCTACGTCTCTACATAGTCTCGAGCTTCCTTAAAAAAATCCGCACAATGTGAAATAATAAAAAATTAACATCAGTCAATCACTCTTTAAGTCCTTTGGGGATCACTTGTACAAAAATCAAGAGAACGTTGAAAAAAGATCTCTAATTAACAGAAAAAAAAAGGAAGAAAAAAAAAAAGCAAACAAAAAGTGACTAACGGTTGGGTACCGCCTGTCAATCGGTGTGGAGGGGGCAGGCACCGCCAGCGTGATTCATTTTAAAATTCATTCACACTCCTGCAAAAATATCTCACCTATTTTCTTTTTTTATTTCCATTTTCCAGAAAATTTAATGACACATATACTCCGTATAAAAAATGGAAAATATTATTACTCCGTATTAGTCATAGATTTATCATTTATGACACTATTTAATGACTGATTTTTGTAACAAAAATGCATTTCTAAGGTAATTTATCTTGTGTTTGAAAGTTATTCACGTTTAAATAATGATTATATCAAATTAAAAATATACGAAGTAATTGTAAAGATGATTTTTTTTATTATTTTAAAATAATATATACGTAGATAGCACATAAACTTAAACAAAAATACGGAGTATCACAATCGATAAAAAAAAAAGATATAGAGTGTAGATATAGAATGTATAAAATCTATTGAAAACCTAGCACGCATATAAAATTTAAATCTAAATTATATCAAATAAAATACGGTGCTAGTATTAATAAACGAATCGACAAAAAAACTTATATCGCATTAATTTAGAAAACATACTCATTTTTGTTTCAAAAAAAAAAAAAGAAAATATACTCATTTTGATTTTTAACGTTTGCTCATTTTCATGTTTATTCAACCGTATTCAAATCTTTTGCATACTGAAGCACATTACTTTAGTTATTTGAGACCATAATTTTATTCACACATCCATTTTAATCCTACCACTTGATTTCTTACATCTTTTGATCATACGACATCATAACTTTACACACAAATCCATTTTGATACCACCATTTGCTTCCTTTCATCAATTTCATCCCAACCAAAAATTTTTAAAGTACACTTACGAAATTTTAAACATTTTAATAGTGGGAGAAAGGATAAGGGAATTCTTACCCAAAGTGCTTCTATTGGAGTTTGAACTTTTTTATTAAAGTAAACTTTACTTGGTACACATATGGAGTAGCATCATTAATTCATTACTCTAACGTCTCTAACAAAGCAAATGGAGTAAAAAGACATGAAAAGAATACCAAATTTATACGCATAAAAATAATCTCAACCTTTATACAGTACTGTATAAAAATACATAAATTATGCGAAAACACTCCTTTAATCAAGGATAAAAAGAAAAAAAAAAAAATACACAACTCCCAAAGAGTTGCAGGAAGTAAATGCAGCTCCACCTCCTTTATTTTTTTCTCTCTCTTTCGCTTTCCTCTCTTTTATTGATTCCCATAGGCTAATTTAATTAATTATTATTCAATTAAATTTCCACAAATTTCTCTCTCCTAAATTATTTTTCCATTTTTATTTAATTTTGCCATGTCTATATAACTCATCTACCCCCCACTTTATCCCCCTTCTTTCTTTCTTTCTCGCCTACTCCTTTTTGGCCTCATTTTCATGTCTTCTTTTCTCTCCATTTTTGCTCTCAACTACCTTCTACTTTCCCTCTAATTTCCATCTCCAGGTATTTTACCCTTAATTTTTCCTCTTTAATTCTTGCTTTTTTCCTTTTGTTTCATGAATTTCGAATTTGATTAATTGTTGCCCAAACTTTTTGATTTCCGATTTCATGAATTTGAGCTGAAATTATCTAAATACTTAGGTAAATAAATTCGTTCAAAAATTAGGGTTTATCGATGAAATTGATGAAAACAATTGAGATTTATGCTTTAATAAAGCTTTGACTTTCCTTAATTAGAGATCTCCATGTTTGAATCTGCATGTTACGAAATTAACAAGCAAAACGTTTCGATGATTTGTTTTTGCAGGCGTTACAATTTTTGATAATTTTAGTGTGTCGCAGATCGTGTAAATACAGCGTAAATACATAGAATTAATCAAGAGATTAGAAAATAGAGGAGAAATAGAGAAAATTGGAAGATCTATTGATATAAATCTTAGAAGGATGAATTTTTGTGGGATCCAGCAAAACGGCGTCGCATCTCGTGAAGAGATGATGAGTTTTGTGTCGATTTCTGGTGGTCGGAATACTGATCGGAAAGACTCCGTCGTTTGCCCTAAACCTCGCCGTGTCGGCGCCCTTAACACCACCGTCAACGATTCTTCTAGACCTCCTCTTCGTTGGCACTTTGGGTAATTTTTATTTTATTTTATTCTATTTTAATGTTCTTCCCCTTTTAATTTAATTTTTTCAAAAATCTAATTTAATGATTTTATTTTATTTTTTTGGCTGATTTAAATTTTTTTATTTTATTTGTATTGTTTGTTTATTAATCTGATTTTTTGGGATTTTATTACAGGCATTCAGAGCTCTCTGATTCCAGGGCCGGGTCTGAGCTGTTAGACATAATCCTTAGTAAGGTATACATATCTATAATATATTTTCCTTGTTTTTATTTACAAATTAATTGATTTAATTTTTTGTTTTAAGTGAATAAATTAATTTAATTTTGTTATACAGTAGTCAATTTAATTCAGTGATAAACGATTAATTTGAATACTTTCCTCTTTGTATGTCCGTTTGGGTAACGTGGTATATTTACAGTATCATCAGCAATTGTATAAGATATTATTTTGATTTGATATTTTATGAAATTAATATAAAATTAACTTAAAAATAAGATATTAGCTTTGATTTGATATTTGTTTCCATATATTTTGTCATTTTGAATCCTTGTTTTGGTGCTTTTTTTAATTAGTGGGTTTTAATTAAATGATTCATTTTGAATTTAGAAATACTTTTAACACTTTCCTTTTGCGTTCGTTTAACCTCGGCTAGTGAGATATTCTCGATGAATTAAAGGGAAATTAATCAAATTATTGACGATTGAGTATAAGAAAATTGTTATATGGTATTTTGTTTCCTTGAATTGGGTACTTAAATTGGGATAAAGTCTATGATTGAATGATGTGTAATGTGTGGTTGATATATGGGTGGGTAGAGAAAATCCCATTATTAATTTAAAAAAAAGGGGGAAAAGAGATCTGATCTGAGCTTGTGTTGTAAAGCAAATTTTTAATGAACCAAAGGGCAAACTGTCTATGGCCAACCAACTTGTCTTTGTCAGTGTAAATTATAAATTAAAGTTATTAATTCAAATTTTAAATTTAAATTAGTGCAATAAGACAAAGATGATAGTACCTTTCTTGGTAATAATAGTATAGTACTATATGTGATTACGCAACTTATGAAAATGCTTTCTTTCTTTCTTTATTCTTTTTGTGTCCAAATTTGCGACTAATTTAATTTGATTTGTCTTTGACTGATTAAACTAAACTTGAAAGTGATTCCATTTAACAGTAAATTGACCTGTAAATGTAAAATTACTTGTGGAATATAATGAATAGTTTATGCTTGTTGTGGATGGGATCTAATTGGAATGAATTGTTTGGACAGGGTGTTCATGGTGCCGAGAGGCCAAGCACACCGGTAGCATCGTCGCCCCCGTTTTTCTGTGGTTCACCACCAAGTAGAGTCTCTAACCCATTAATTCAGGACGCTCGATTCAGGGAGGAAAAACAGTTAATTCCTCCATTTTCACCAGTTCCATCATCGCCGATACAGGCTACTGCATCAGGGTCTGCATCCTCACCAAACTCTTCCTCAAGGAAAGGGGGATGTGTGAGGGCGAATTTTGGTAACAACCCGGCAGTTAGAGTTGAGGGGTTTGATTGCCTCGACAGGGACCGCAGGAACTGCAGTATCCCTGCCTTGGCTTAGGAACGAACCCCATCGACATCCAAACTCAAACCAAGTACATATAGTCATCATCATCAAAACAGAAAAAGCCTTAAAGGCAAATATAACATTTTAGCGAGGGATAAAAAAACTACAATAGCAGCAGCATGAGAAGAATTTTGGTAAATTTCTCAGAGCAAAAGAAAGAGATATGGAAGAGTTGTTTATTTTGCAGTGTAAATATGCAGTTGTTTAAAAGAGGGTTCCTTTTTTTGTAAGTACTACAAAAGAAAAAAAAAAAAAAAATCCCATGTAATTAGTTTTGACTAAAATAAAAAGTGTGGGAATTTAGAGTCTAGTTTTCTTTTTAGTTCGTTGGGAGTCTAATGTGAATATGAGGGAGGGGAAATTATTTCTGGTACTTGTTTTTTGTATAAAATGCGGCTGAATTTCTGTGGGAAGAAGAAGTTGTATAAAAAAGCTGCATTTGGTTATTAAAGTCTGGTTTGTAGAAGTGATAGGTCAATGTATATACGAAGATGAAGCCCATTTTCAGGGTTTTTTTTACTTACTATAAAGTGTTATTGTGGTCCACTTTTAATTAATCGTACTTGTATTTTTGAAATATGGACGACGTGGGTTTCTGCCTAACCACATGTGTTTTGCTAAGACGGTTTTATCGTACAATTGTCACGAGGAGGTACCATAGTTTTAGAAAAAATCTCTTGCCAATATTTAACGTGTAAAATTTAACTTGCTTTATTATTTATTACTCCATCCGTCTCTAAATTATATTCCTTTTTTTATTTTTGGTATTCCAAAATTATATTACTCCTTTCTATTTTTGGTAAAGTTTTTTTTTAAATAAAAACTCTTTTTTTTTTTTTTTTTTAATATTTAATGCTTTCTCACTCATCCTTACCTAATCTCACTCATAATCTTTGTGCCAAATTACAATGAACATGATTGGTTAAAAATTTTCAATTAGAAGCATGTGATTGGTCTTTTTTTTGTAAAGGATTGATGACATGTCATGAGTAATAACTAATCTATCTTTGTACTTCCCATAACATTATCTAATCATTGTTATTTGTCTTACTCATTCCTCCTTAATTCCCGTGTAAATTTCCAAAGAGGAATGTAATTTAGGGACGGAGGGAGTAGCAAATTCGATTTTTGTTTTTGTTTTTGTTTTTGTTTTTTTAATTCTATATGTGGTGTATTATGGACTTATGGTTGATAGGTTTAACCGTTTAAGTGGTAAATAAACTTTACAAATTAGTCTTAAGATAGGGCTAAATATGTGGATTTTCTTTAATTTCACAAATTAGGGCATGTTCACATTTATTGAGCTGAACTGAACTGAACAAAATTTTTTATAAGAGAAGGAAATTAGGAGCTGAATTGAAGTGATTGAAACTGAACTGAACTGAAATTAAGCTGAAGTGAACAGACCCTTAGTCTAGGTTAGATAACCCTCTAGCTTGAGATAATGCTATTTATTGTCTTTAAACTCAGTATTTGTTGAAATTTTTATGGTACAGACGTCTCTTACAAGCTTGGTAAAAATAAAAAAAATAATTAAAAAAAGAGCGAAAAGAACGTATAGTTATTTTGTAAAGAACATTTAGCTTTATGTGTATGTGTTTTTTTTTTTTTTTTTTTTTTTTTTTTTTTTTTTTTGTTTGTTAATCTAAAGAACATCTGTAATATTATGTAATGAACATTATTTAAATGCACCCATCATAATATAAAGACAAAATTCAAATAATATTTTACTATAAACACTGAACATTATGTCACAAATAAAAGTATGTTACACTAACAATCAAAGAACATGGACATATGCTTTTTTCACTCTATTTTGGTGCAAATATGTTGTTTTCATTCAAAGTATATGTTCATTACATTTTAATAGCATGCTATTTTCACTATAACTATATGTTCATTACATTTCTATAATATGTTATTTTTTTAATGAAACTTCCATACAATGTGCATCGTACAGACTTCTGTAGAAACTACACATTAAGTATTTGTTTCTCAATATTAGACTACTTAGATTCTTAAAAAAAAACAAAAAAAAGTTCCTTCGTTCCCTAAGTATTACATGAGTATGAGACACATATTTTAAGATTAGATAAGAGGGAATGAGAGAAATAAAGATAAGGACCCATGTGATGAAGAGAGAGAATCGAAAGAGAGACAACATGCATGTACAAATAAAAGAAATGTTTCAATATTTGCAAAACATCGGAAAGTGATAATTATTGCAATATTTGTAAAACAGAGAAAGTAATAGACTTCTCCATACTCAGGTTTTACTCGTAATGTTTTATGTGGTACATGAGTTCCAACAAACTTTGATGTATTAAGACTTTACGAGTCAAAATAAACCAAACCAAGTCGCATCATATTAGGAGCCAAAACGTACTACTGTATATTAATCACATAGAAACAAGTAGGCATTTTTTGGTTTGTGGTTATTTTTAATTTTCCTTTTTGGTTGGCAATGTTTATTTTTATTCTTTGCACTATAAGGACTGATTTACACCAGAAAATGACTGTTTCGAATCCTTTTTCATTATTTTGCTCTACCCAGTACCCACTTTTTGTACACAAGTATATGTTCCCCGTAACTTCAACGGACTATTAAGGCCCTGTTTGATTCACCTTAAGGGTGTGTTCTATTCACCTGATTTTCACTGATCTGAACTTATCTGAACTTACCTGAACTTATCTGAACTTATCTGAACTTATTAGACCTTATTAAAACTTATTTCAGATGTAATTTGTACTTGGTTAACCCTTATTAAAACTTATTAGACCAGATTTGAACTTATCTGAACTTAACTGAACTTATCTGAACTTATTACACCTGAAATAAGTGAAAATAAGGTGAACAGAACAGACCCTAATTTTGCTGAATTGAAATTATTTTTACTGAACTGAAATTATTTTTGCTGAACTTAAATTTTTTTACTGAACTGCAATTATTTTTACTGATTTTCTATTATAATTCTTTTTTAAGAAAACTGAATTTTACTGAACTGAAATTATTTTTACTGAACTGAAATTAATTTTACTGAACTGAACTTATTTTTACTGAACTGAACTTATTTTTACTTAATATTATTTTTTTAAGGTGAAGAGAACAGGGCCTAAATCTATTAACAAACACCATATACCATCTTATTGTCTTACCCCATTCAATTTACTTTTTCAGCCACCAGATATTTGTTTTTTTTCACAATTTTCTTACTTCCATCTAATTCCATTACCCATTTCTCTTACTTTATCCACAATAAAAAATTTAGTGTATTTTTAAAAAAAACATCAAAGAGTAGATAACAAAAATACAAATGAAAAGACTTTAATACATTTGTAATAAGTATAATTTAGTTTTCTAAAAATAATATGTAGATTATGATTTTAACATCAATCATAATTTTAAAACTCTACGATATCAATTGGTTTCAAATATTAGCCATGAGCTCAACTTTTAATAATATACTAGATTAGGTCCCGTGCCATGCATGGTAATTTCACTGTAATTTAGGGACGGAGGGAAAAAAAACACTTTATTTAAAATAACATAGCGAATAAAATACAATTATAACATATTTATTCAATAGAAACCCACTAAAATTATTTATAAATTATGTATTACATGTATTTATTAAATCCCACTAAGACAATTCTCAAAGTAGATTAATTAGGTCAATGTAAAACCCATAAGACCCACTAAGACAATTCTTCTCCCATATAAACTCATACATTGTTTATTTTGATAATTTGCTGAGAATATAATAAATAATGCATAAATAGCTGAAGATTAAAAGATAAAATTATTTTTCTTTGTCTAAAAAATACTTCGCATGTAATAAGCAAGATTGTAGGAAGATTCGTTATAATAGAAATATTTTGTAATTTTTGATAAAAAGTATTAAAAAAACAAAATAAGCATATAAGATGATAATAATAATAATAATAATAATAATAATAATAATAATAATAATAATAATAATAATAATAATAATAATAATTATAGATACTTATAGATTTGCAATAATATTATGACATTAATATAATATTAAAATTCTCAAAGAAGTTTTTGCAATAAGGAAGGAGTGCTTTGGAGGGAAAATAACAGCACCAGGAAATGACACGTGTCATTCCTGGTGTCTGTTTTAGTATTATGCTATTGATTAAGGGCTTGTTCACATTTACTGAACTAAGCTGAACTGAACGGAGCTGAACTAAACTGAACTGAACTAAACTGAGCTGAAATGAATATTTTATGAGAGAAGGAAATTAAGAGCTGAAGTGAACTGAACTGAACTGATTGGAGCTGAATTGAACTGAACTGAACTGAACTGATTGGAGCTGAATTGAACTGAACTGAAATTAAGTAAATGTGAACAGGCCCTAAGGCAAATCATAAGTCAAACCAAAACTGTTAAAAAATAATTTGCATGATGTTTTGGTGCAATTCAGATTGCACTCTAAACATCCTACAGAAATTCAACTTTTGTGGAGCATATACTACCTCCGGTTCAAATTACTCGCAACAAATTAAAGGAATATTTTATGTCTCACAAATAATACCCCTTTGTTGCGAGTAATTTGAACCGGAGGTAGTATATTCTTTGATCAAGCTTGTATTCGTGCAAGTACATGCAACGATGAAATGCTTGATAGGTTGTTCGATTGAAGAGTCTTTGACAAAGACTACAATCACTGTATTATCTGTATAGGTTTAAGAGTATTTGTGTGATTAACTGATTATGGTGGTTGACTAATAGTAGACCTAGTAGAATAACAATGGATGACTGGATGTCTTGGAATTTGGTTAAAACGCTAATGGCAAGTTAATTTTACGTGTCATGCAGGATAAAAATGAAACGGAGTAACGGACTTGTTTCTCATTATAATACTAGATTAGGTCTCGTTCCATGCACGGTAATTTACCATTTATCATTAATTTAACACTATTTCTATACATAAAAATTTATATATAACTGGAAAATAAGATGAAAATTTTATAATTACAAAATAAAAATAAATTGTGTGATCATGCTAAAGAAAATCGTGGGAGTATTATGCACGACTAATAACAAATAATTATGGATAATGTCACAAAATCATAAATAGGAAAATATTATTGCATAGTATGAAAATAAAAAAATAGTATAATTTTCAAGGATAAGATAATAAGTTGTATTCGTATTAGAGAAGCTTGGAATATAATTTTCAAAGTAATGTTAAATTAAGTAGTTCAAAAAGAAAAAAAGATTACATCATCCTTGCATTTAGGCGGGAAAAAATTTGATAATAAAGTGACATGTAGACAGTGATGATATCAGCGGTTGTTACTTTAGTGGTGATCAAGGTAAGCCTGGCCCGATTTTGGGCAGATTTTTCCGGCTCGGCCCGAAAAAATATGTTTTTTTGGGCAGGTTTGGGTATACACTTTCACGCATATTTAGTTGATTTTTAGACCCGGCCCGAAAAGCCCGCCCGGCCCGACATTTTGGGTGGGTTTGGGCACAAAAAAATCGGTCCGAGCTTGGACCGGCCCGAAAAGTGGGCATAATTTTTTAATCTTCGGCCTGGCCTGACCCGTCCAATGATCACCTCTAAGATAGATAGATTTATAGATTAGCTGGTTTTAGTTAGCTAATACAAGTACTTTCTTTTGTGGGCCTTTAGAATTCTAATTTGTACAAGCAAATCAGTTAAAGGGCTCCAAGTTGAGCTAATTTTCTACATATAGTTGTTTATTAATTATAGTTGGAGTAAGGAGCAAGTATAGTATTAGTTATAATTAAAGATAACCAAACCATTTGAAAGCAACTTTTCGACCTTTCATTTTAACGTCGAAAATTAGATTAGGAGTGAATTTAGATTTAGAATTTAGTCTTTCATTCACAGAGATTTAGAAGGTTATGATCATATAGTTTTTTTGTATTTTTTTTTTTCTTCTCATATTCATCAAAGTATTCGCTAACACACATTCCATATTATTAATTATTGGATGGTGAATCCACTTCTTTCCGTAGATGGAAACATTTGCAAATAAGCTAGTTGAGTTTTTGATGTCTTTGGCCTATTTATATACCTCTAGTCATACAATTCATCAACCGTATCTATGCTACCTAAGATGTTATAGGCATAAGAATGAGCGCTTGAGGTTGAATATATAACCCTTGAATAAATATTTCTACAATGTGTTATCATATTGTATACGGGTTCAATAACCTTCCCTAAAAGATTAAAAAGGGCTATTATGCTCCGAGTTCATCAATTGGAATATTTAGCCTTTTAGACATAATTTCGTATGATGACACCATGTTGAAGACTACAAAGGTCGTGGTAAATACCAACTTTATCAAAAAGACAAAGCTTTAATTTACTTGTAATCAACCTGTTATCTTTGATGATAAAAACTTTGTTTAGAGACCAAGTACAAAAGGATAGGCCAATGGTGATAAGAACTTTGTTTAGACCAAAACACAAACAAATAAGAAGCACGGTAAAGATCAAAGTGCAAGACAGTGATTTTTGATTAATTAAAGATTTATCTCCGTCTTAAGGTGCCATTATTGATGTACATGGTACAATTTTTAAATAATTATCGTGCATATTACATAAATTTCAAGTATACATAATGCGAGATAAATGTTGTTAGACCAATGCTTTCTTTGGCTGGGAACATTTTGTGTGTTGACGAACCCCTTCCAGGTTCAGTTACATTATGCTTGCTTAGAATAAAGCTCCAAATTAACGTTTTTGAACCGTTATTACCAAGTTTCTTCTTGGACATTGGCAACTCTAAACTTAAATAGATTAATATTAGATATGAGAATTTGTTTATTCAGTGCTCTAGGTGTAATCGAGTTGGACATAAGAAGAATTCTTGTCTTTTGACCTCTCTTATGCCTACCTTTTTGGTGGTTGATACAATTACATTGTGTACATCATCATTTGATCTGGATCATAATTTCTCCAATTCGAATATTGGCCTAAAAAGGACTGAAAGATTTAGAACAATTAGAGTGAATCTTCGGAGTTATTTCAGAGACTTTGTCCCACCCTAACCCCATAGTACCCATTTAAGAAAAAGACCCCCTGTGTTGGATACTCCTGCCTACTCTCCTTCGAAAAAGAGGAAAATGCACTCTGAATCTACAGAACATATTACCCTTCCTCTTAGGAATCCTAGCCACACTCAAATTAAACCTCATCCCGTTTCTCACCTTCTAGAACCCCCTTACCCAATTTTAAACCCAGGATGATTACTGCATCATTCTGCTCCCAAAGATTGCATCTTTTTAGACAACTGAAACCTCCTTTTAAGAAATTAGCTTGACGAACTTTGCCGTTAAAGAGGGTTGGGCTAAATATGCTTAAACGCCATGGAAACATGTGGGGAGGGATGAAGTCAGTTTGTCTAATTAATGAAGAGATCGACTTTGGGTTTTGCTGAGATTTAAAGCTTTGTATTGAGTATAAAGGTTCAGAGGTTACTGCTCCTAGTTGTGTTTCATGTCTTCCCTTCAAGAAACGTAAAGGGATCGGTATTTCTTCTCAATTCAAATGTCTTGTTTTTCTTCTTCTGAGGGCTTGGTGGCCTCCCGTTCAAGGCCACCAGAAGGTAGATGAGGATTGTGGTTTGGAACTATAGGGGTTTGGGTCAGACGGACTCCCTTAAATTCCTTACATTGCGTCCTTAGTCCGCTCTCATGCTATAGCGCAGATTTATTTTTTCGTTGCTAAATCCAGCGACGGATTTTTTTTTTTCCGTTGCTAAGTCCAGCGACGAATTTTTTTTTTCCGTCTCTAAATTCATTTAGCGACAAGGTTTTTACAAACGGAGTGATTCCATCGATATATCCGTAGCTAGCTATATCCAGCGACGGATTTTTAGCAATTAGCAACGGATTTCACCTGTTGCCAAAAAGCCAAAATTTTGTAGTGAAATACCCTTCGTTGGGAGAGGGTTCCGCGTCCTCGGTATCTCATTTTTTTTGGGGTTGTCGGGGTCTTCTATCAAGATTGTCTGTTTTGTCTAAGGGTTTGGTTAGGAAGGTTGGTTCGGGTCTCGTGTTTGTATTTTAGAGGACTCTTGGGCACCTTGTGGACAGGTTCAATTTAAAGATCTTTTGTCAAAGTCGATTAGGCTGGCTTTTGTGCTTCATTACTTGATCTGCGTTCTTACGCGTGGGATACTTTGGTTGCTCATAGTTTGTTTAATTCTTTGTCGGTTGCTAGAATTCTTTTGTTGGATCAGCCGGGGAGGCTAATGGATGATTTTGTATACTGGAAGTTCACCAAGGATGGGGTTTCTCCACGAAATCGGCTTATGCCTTGCTTTGCCAGTCACTTGTGACCCCTGGTTTTGGAAGCCGGTTGACCCTGACCTGGTGGCGGAGGTTTTAGCGACTTCATATTCTTCCTCAATGGAAGGTGTTTGGCTGGAAACTGTTACCTGATGCTCTTCCGATGGCATCCCTTCTACATTCTCGGGATTGTCCGATTGACCCGGTATGTGCTTTTTGCCATCAGGAGTGGGAGGTGCTGTCGGACACCTTTAGAGACTGTCGTGCTGTCAGATCTTTATGGCGGTTGGGAGCATTGGGGGTTTGTTGGGATCTTTGGCAGTTCCCTCAGTTCGGGGATTGGCTGGCTAATACCGTTTCTCGATTTTATTCTCACAAATTTTGGGAGGGTGTTATGTCTTTATTTGCTCTCCTTTGGGCTATTTGGCTTTCCCGAAACCAATTAAGGTTTAGACAGGCGGTTTGGTTGCCCAGGACAATTGAAGGTTTGGCTGAAGATTGGTTCAATTGTTGTGTCCAGTCCCAAGATTGGAAGAAATCTGTATTGAGATCCTACTTGCCTAGTTCGATTGTGCTCTCAGGTGATCCATGGTTTTGTTTGATAGGACTACCTAGCATATGCCCCACAATTTGTTTGATCGTCAATGGTGCTTGGGATTACTCCAATGGTAGGGCTGGGGCAGGTTGGGTACTACGTGACCTTTGTTCTTCAGAGGTTCTAGGTAGAGGAGGTTCTAGGTAGAGGTAGTAGGGCCTTTTTGTCTGGGTCGGCATTACAGTCTGAGCTACAAGCTAGTTTATGGGGACTTCAGGCGGCGGTTCGCAAAGGATTCTTGAAGATTCAGATTCATTCTGATTGTGCAACCCTTCTTTCTTTGCTTCCGGATTCAGGTCCAATGGACATTTCGGTTTGGTGGCTCACTCTGGAGTTGCGGGCGGTTGTTGAGTCGTTTTGGGTGTGTCAAATTCGTAAGGTTTCTCGGTCTTGGGTTTCTTCGGCTCACTGGTTAGCTGGTTGCGCTCGGCGTCGACAATTGTTGTTCTTTCAGTTCTAGTTTGTCTCATTCTATTATTATTTGTTTTTCATTTGATAGCTCTTTTGTCGAAAAAAAAAGAAAAAAAAAAGAAGAATATATATTAGGATTAGTATTTCTAACACGATGGCCTAAAGTTGGTTGACAATTAAATTATTTTTATTTTATTATATTTATTTATTTAGTAACAAGCTAGTTAACAATCCCCATACAAAGCACTTTTATTTATTGTTGTAAGGTAAGGAATAAACTTCCGATCATATTTCAATTTTCACCTTATTTTTAGTATTTGCGGCCAAACACTTGAAAGTGAGGGAAAGGATAAGATATCGTCACCCCCTAAGTACCTATGATTTCGAGGATTTTACTTTGTGACATCAAGGTTATAATGTGAATCCTCGAGACCTCAACCAACTACACCAAACCTTAGTACGGTAAGCGCTTTTATGCATACAATGCGTATATGAGTTTTTATTTTGCGGTATGATTGTAGGTTGACTACCTAATAATTTCTCATAAAATAGTTTGGCATAGTTTAAGTAAATTTATATACTTGTATATGTTTTTATTATTTTAATTGGGCTAATAGTAATTCAAACCCTCGAATGGGCTTTAGATCAAAAGACCCAGTCAAGGATAAAGTCAATGATATCCATATCTAAATTAGGACGAGTAAAAGATGAACTGTGACTGATGAGTTTTGTGGGCTTGACTTTAAATTATTTTTTATGGTACATTGGTCTTTTTTGGGCCTAAAAATTTCGCCCATTGCTTCACACTATTTTAGAGTTAAAAATGAAACTGATATTCATTTTTCAAACCAGGTTTCATAAATCAAGACCTATTTTCGTATTTAAAAAAAACTTAGTTTCCTTATCCTTACCTTATAAAAGTAGAAAATGACTCTTATGAATAGTGCATGATCCATTTTTTCATTCAAAATGTTTATTTACCTTCTTACCCTCATTTATAATTTTGTATATTTCCTTTCACTTTTTTTGAATAGTGCAGGGTCCTTTTTGCCCTTCAAAATGTTTATTTATCTTCTTACCCCCATTTATAATTTTGTAAATTTCCTTTGACTTTTTTTTTGTCCAATTAATTGATATTTGATTTTTCTCTTTTCTCCATCTCTATTCACCCTGGCCTCTCTTCTCTCATTGAAGTACGAGATACTTTAAACTTCTTTTTTTTATTTCACACGTTCAGATAAGTTTGGACTGTTAAGCTCAAATGATTTCAGTTAAGGGTCAAATTTTCATTGCGAAAAATAAGTGTAAAGAAGTGTTCGGTTCATGCTTAATAACATGAAATTAGTCAAGTTCGGGTCTATTAACTTTTTTTTTTGGTTTGCTTAATATCATGGTTTTAGTCTGTCATTCTACCTATTACACCTGGTTGCTCAATTATCTTGACTGGTACTACAATATATTTTCTACAAAGTTCTTGTTTGTAGGGTTTTCTTGATCTACGAATGGAGCCATGACTTAGGAACTTGTTGACTAGATGATTGGCTATAGTTCCCAACTTGATCGTTGCACTAATTAACTGGTGGTTCTGCAGGAGCTGGGCAGTTGATCATTATTGTTTCAATATAACTACTTTTCAAACAACGTTCTCCGCTCTTATCTATTCTCTTTCCTAACTTAATGTTTGTTGGAAAACAGACATTTGTTATCCTTAAGGGTTTTGTCCACCTCAATCTCTAATGATCATCAATGAGTATAAGGATCATAGAACATTAGGGGTAAATCCCTGTTTCTCTTCTTGATAAACAGAAAATGCATCTCAAGGGGGTAGTTTTGTATTTTATGGCCTAGTAACTGGGGGTACGATCGTCTATCTATAATATCACATTGCATACAATAGAGGTGAATTGGGCTAACCAAATTTTGTTGACGGCGTTAGTAAAGTACAACAACTTCCTTCAAAGTCCCAGTAGTCCCATTTACTCCAACCTCAGCAAAAAAAAGTAGAATCTTCCTGTTCACTACTACTCTTCTTCTCATTATCTATTAAACTTATAATTCTAGAATTGTAGATATGCAAGGTTGTTGGTGGCTGCAATGTTAGGCACAATAACTGAATTGAAATATACGTAGCAAAAGTTCTGAATTTTCTGTGAATAACACCGAGAATTCGAAGAGCATCTTCAATGGAGTTTCAGAAGTTCAATGGAGGAAGTTGACACTTTACCCTTTGGGGTTGATTTTGCCCTTTTTTCTCCCCTTTATCTTAGGGTTTTCGTTTAGGGAAATGGTGGTGTTGGTGGGAGATGGCAGATGGCTGAGGATGAAAACTTGAGCTTCTTTAATGGAGCTTGATGTGAGAAAAGGAGGAAGAAGGAAATAGCGTGTTGTTTACAAATGGTGACCGAATGTTGCACGGCGTGAATTAACAGAATATTTCACAAACCTGAGTGAAAATCACAGTCAGCAAATAAAATAGTATAAAATGCTTTTTTCAATGCAAATAATAACGAAAATGCCACTAGAGATACACTCCATGTTTCTCAAGAAGAGAAACTGGGGCTTGCCCGAACATTAGCATCTCTTAAGCTTTGTTGTTTATATTGAGTTTTAAAGTGTGTAGGTGGACAATAACATTTATGCTCGATTAAAACTTTACGTACTTGGATTTGCAATCGATCTTATCGTTTAAACTCCCATACATCACTACATGCAAGACAAGGATTTGCTTTCGGTTTAACAATTTTAGTCAATATGAATTCCAAGATTAGATTTGATTCTGTACTAAAAGTGGTTGTCTTACTTTGCGCTATATGAATTCAATGAAGGTTATATTTTAATTACTGTGTAACATCTTATGTTATCAAACTGTCATAGGAAAATTAGAATACTAATTTAAAATCATTTGCAATAATTCTTACCATTTACAATTAAGTGTAATCCGTTTCAAATTATGTGAATTCATTCCCTTTTATTAATACCACAATTTAATTATAATTAAAACTCAGCTTAGTTAAAGTTTGTAACTGATATTTCATTTAACATTATATATATTGATGCTCTATTATTTGTTATTCCCTCAAAGATTTCCTATTTTCCTTCTCCTTAAATTATAAAAAAAAAAAGTTGGTATTGTTCATTAAGGCTTGTCATTGTCATTGTAAGCAATGCCTACTTATTAACTAAGCCTGAATGATGCATTTTAAGCAATTACTAACCATTAACATTGCTGAGCTAAGGCATTTAATGTATCATTCACTAACGCTTTGTTTGGATAGCAAAGAAGGAAGGAAAGGAAGGGGAGGGGAAAAGAAGAAAGGGAAGGGAAAACAAAGAGAGGGGTAGGTGAGCTCCATCTTCCCTCCAAATCTCTTCAATTTTGGAGGGATTACGCTTATTAAAGAGAGAGTGAAAATGGATCCCTTCCTCTCCTTCCCATTCCTTTCACCAATCCTTTACCCAAACAAGAGAATTGTTTCCCGCCTTTTCTCTTCTTTACTTTTCCTTCCATTTCTTTCTATCCAAACAAAGTATAACTGTATATAACCCGTGACACAGATTTGCTTGCTATTGTCCTCAACATAGAGGAGGCCAAGAAAGTACCAACTTATTAAGGTGGGAACTTAATGGATGTTCGTGAATTTGTTGTCACTAAACTTTACGTTTGCAACATTTACATGGTTATGGAATAAATTTCAAAGCTTAATAATGTTTTTTTTTATTGTTGCATCAAACGTAATAACTATGATCAAACTTCAAAAATAACGGCTTCATTTATAAAAACGGTTATTACAAGCACACATATTAGCATTCATTCCATGTCTGTCACTTTAAGAACAAGATATTTCTCACTTAACATTTAACTTAGAACTGCAAACAAACAATGACTAAGTAATAGAGAGATGTCTCATTACCAGGCCAGTCCATTATATCCATGTCGTCATTCGTCAAGTGCAAACACAAGCCAAGATAAAATAAACCGGAACAACTGCGCACGCTAGCTACCCTAGTATTGGAAATATCTCATTGGTATCACTTTAGAATACATTAATACATTATTAGTTTTTTGTTTTTTTCCCGGCATACTTGTAGTTTAGTCTTTTCCCAACCATGACTAACACTATTAATAACTACAAAATTAAGTTACCTAATTAATACTACAACTTTCAAACATCTATTGTCTCAATTTGTGTGTCGAAAATTATTCGTTAAGGTTTTTAGGGTCATTTTAATCCTTTAGTTACCAAATTAACCGGGAAGTTAGCAACTAAAAAAAAAGTTCCTTGTTATGCGTGTCAAAAAATGTCTAGGTTCACATGTCGATTTTTTTCGTGCAAAAAATTATTCGGTTTAGATTTTAGGGGTTATTTTGGGGCTTATGGGCCTAAATTGAGCTTAAAATTGGCAAAAGAAAAAAAAACGTAAATGCCTTGTTTTGCATGTCATAATATGTTTCATTTTGCGTGTATGAAAAAAAGAATTGTTTGGTTATTTAATTTGTTTACCTTGGCCTCAAATTGGATTATTAAGGCCTAAAATGTCCCTTGAAATTATTTAACTAAACAATTTTTCCATATTATATAGAGGCACGCAAATCAAATATTTTTAGACACGCAAAATAAGGCAAATATGAATTTTTTTTTGTGAATTTCAAGACAAATTATTTTTTCCATAAAAGACCAACATGTCCACCAAAATCTTAACTACACATTGTTCAATTCAACATTCGTTCGGGTTTAACTTGGAAGAGATAAGGTACACACTCATAGCCTTAGGTTAAGAGGGTCCTTAGTTTTTAGTCTCTTACCATGACTTTTTCTTTACTTGTCCAATAGATGACGCTACTTGTATCTTTGTTAAATGAGAGGTATTACGGCGTGGGGATAATTTTCCAGTATCTTGACTAGAGCAATTGGCAACTATTCGTTCAAGCGAGTTTAGAAATCTTACATCAAAACATAATCTAGTAAGTTTTGCCACTCTTTCAACCCACTCTATTTCATTCGCCCGCCTTTATTTATAGTTAGGTTTCTCACCCGAACAACATATGACTCAAACAATAAACGTAACTTCAAATCAGATTAGACAAGAAAAATAAGATAAACTAAACATGCCAAAAGGAATAAAGAAATGGGGGGGAGGTTCCGCAACGGGCTATGCCACCCAAACCAACTTAGCAATGAGTTGAGATTCTCGGGTAGCTAGATATGAAGGGAGAGCTTCAAGTCCAAGTATTCCCACAAATGCTTATTTCAATGACAAGTCAAAACTTCTATATATAAAGAGAGAAAGGACCTAAAGTTTGGTGTGTGTATATATATATATATATATATATATATATATATATATATATATATATATATATATATATATATATATATATATATATATATATATAACCTGAGTTGCTATCTAGAATAGTGATATTACAGAACATATAAGATTGATAAGATAGATCAAGATACATTTGATCCTCTAGAAAAGTAATCTCATTGTTTCACGGGTTATTACGTCTGATCGAGACTAGGCATATATATCAATTAAGATTTAATCAAGAAAAAAATAACTTACAATATGTATCACATGATATTTTTAGAATGGACAATTACATCACTCTCACAATTTATTACTATTTATGTATTTTCCTAGCTACAATTTAGACCTTTTATTCTTCAAAGACCTTTTCTTCTTCAATAACAAAGTTATCACTTAGTTGTCCTACTAAATATGGGGAATACAATACAAGTAGATGTGCAAATATTTTAATTAGCCGAAAATAATAAAAAGTTGGAGAATTGCCGACATCTTGGGCTTGTCCTTGTTAGAGGACAAGTTGGGTTGATAGTTGTATCATAACTGTCATGAGCCGACATGTAAGGGCCCATTTTATTGGACCCTAATTAGCCACTTGTACCATGTTAATATGGTAGTTAGCTCAGTGGGTATATGCCGTTATCTACTAGTGTTGTGACTCACGTTAACCCCCATTTGAAATGACTAAATTACCCATGCATTTATCACCAATTTCAAGGATAACATTGAGATTTAAACCCCATTAAAAAACAAAGCAAAGTCATGCCATGTGATCCAACCAAAAATAAGGCAGTTGTAGTCAGCCCTACGCTGTCCAAACTCCTAAATTCTATCCCTCCGACATCCCAGATTGATTCATGGATAAGATCTCTTTGGTGGTTTTTTATACTCCTTTCGTCTCTATAAGTTGTTCCTGTTTTGACTTTTTCATAGTCTCGAAATAATATTTTAAGTAGTTAGAATAATAGAATGAATAAATATTGAGGCGAAAAGGGTAATACTTTTCTTTTGTAACAAGGAGTACTATATATAAAGTAACATCTCACATAAGGTTAGTTGCAAATAAATGCCTAACATACCAACAAAAAAAGCATAAAAAAGAGCAAACTTGTTTGTTCTATGAAAATGGAGTGCCAAAAGAAAATGATGATGGAACATCATAATAATAAAATGAGTGTGTCAAGGAAAAAGAAGCCAAAGAAGGAAGGTGAGATCAATAATAAGAACACGGTAGGAGAGGCGGTCGTGGTGGCGGCGACAGAGGAGAAGAGAAGGTATGATCCTAGTAACAACTATTATAATAGTATAGAAGCAAATATGGTAACTTGTGATGATCAACAAGATAGTGAAGATTGGAGGGTGTGGTTGAAGCCAGGGATGTTAGTGGATGAACAAATGTCATGGGGTTCAATTTGGTTTTCATTTTGGGATTTGGATTCTAATTGTAATAGTGATGCATTTTATAGTGATGTTATGGAAGATGATCTCTGGGATTTGAGAAGTATCCAACATACTCCTCAATGAGAAGATCTTGATTTATGTTATATAGGTGGGATTGTATTATTTCCTCTGTTTTTTTTATATGCTTTCACAACTTATATTTAATATGGGATACGAAGTCATATGATAGATTCAACAACCATTGCCTTTGCGACTCTCTTTATGCATGTCAAGCATGTGAAAAGTATTGTCCTTGCAACTCTCTTTACGCCTATTAAAGTAATATTACGATTACTTTTACCATATTTTACTATTCGTTTGTTCATTTCTGCCCCGGTTGGGGCAAGTATGGTATAAGGTATGCGTGTGTTGTGGTGTGTATGGAATTGACTTGTAGTTTATCATCCCAATTATTCCCATATCGCAAGCTACTTGATTCACAACCACTTTGAGATAATGATATTACATACTTTGTATGATGTTTCATTTTCGAAGATTTGTAATTTATATTCAATTCCTTTATGTTGTATTCAAGAATTGTTTCTTAGTAATTATAATACTGTATTTATGAATTATATGTATCAAATAGGTAAAAACGAAAAAATATATACTTGTGTGACAAAAAATTAATTAATTTATTGGAAGGTTATATGACATCTATAGGAATTCATAACCAAACAATTACTTGCTTCATTTTTTATTTTTTATTTTTTTTTTTTTGGAGGTGATAAAATAAAATCCCTATTAGAAAATCTACAACTCTACAAGGTTACGGATGAAATTTGACACTTCTTCAATATTAATGCCCCTTTGATCAGATAAAAAAAAAAATTGATTTTTTTATTCTTCACTATCTAGCCTTTTTTTTTTTTTTAATCAGGTTTGATTAATGATACGTATATACCCGGGAAAAAAAAAATGAAATTGTAAAAAGCTCCATTTAAAAGTCAAATAAGTAGTAATAAGAAAAAGGTGAAATCAAAACTCCTATCAAATTTTTCTCAAAAAAAAAAAAAAAAAATAATAATAATAATAATAATAATAATAATAACAATAACAATAACAATAATAAACTCTTATCAACTAAGGGCCTGTTCACTTAAGCTTAATTTTAGTTCAGTTGAGCTCCAATCAGTTCAGTTTAGTTCAGTTCAGCTCTTAATTTCCTTCTCTTATAAAATATTCATTTCAGCTTAGTTCAGTTCAGTTCAATTCAGCTCCAATCAGTTCTGTTCAGCTCCATTCAGTTCAGTTCAACTGAGTTCAGCAAATGTGAACATGCCCTAAGAGTCTAAGACCATGTTCAATTCTACAAAAAATAAGATAAAACATGAATAAGTTTTAATTACCAAAAATCAGTTTTAAAATGTAATTACCAATTACTTCGTATGTATTACAGCAGCAAAATTCAGCTACGGAGTATAATTAATAAAAATCAATTTTTTAAAAAGTTACTCTAGCGAACACACTAAGGGCTCTGTTCACATTTACTTAATTTCAGTTCAGTTCAGCTCCAATCAGTTCAGTTTAGTTCGCTCTTAATTTCCCTCTCTCATAAAATATTTATTTCAGCTCAGTTCAGTTCAGCTCAGCTCCAATCAGTCAGTTCAGCTAATCTCCAATCAGTTCAGTTCAGTAAATGTGAACAGACCCTAAATATAATACGATTGGGGCTGGAGGCATGGCAAGGCCCAACAAAAATAGCATGTAGGCATGACACGACACATTACAGTGACCTTTATTTGGGAGAAGCACAACAAAAACTCTAAGGTCATGAAAAGTGTTAGGGACACAAGCGCGGCCTAATCCAAGACGGTGACACGTGGACTTGGGTTGTGCATGGGATGACCTCTTGAACAGCATGGAATGGACATTGCAAGTAGCACAGGGGTTGATCCAAGTACTGGTCCTATCCAATCTCAAAGCATATAGGCTCGACACAAAGCACAACTCGACATGAACCACAATCATCTTTTTCATAAAATAGAACATATTATCGAGCAAAGTTAATATAACATATAAATAACGTAAAAAATCAAACCAATATATCCATTGAGAAATTAAAAAAATAAATAAAAAGGTATACTATTCATGTAAAAGGAACATGGCCTAAACATGAAAAGACTAAAGACACTCATAAAGTATGGACTCAAACAGAGAAAAAAAAAAAAGGTTGAAAATCACCAAATTTTCCAAAAAAAAAAAAAGGTTAGTAGTATTAGAAACTGAAAATAAACATAATTTTGCTTTTCTTTTCTTTTTTTTTTTTTTTTTTTTTTTTTTGGCTCATTTTGTAGAATACACCTTTAACCATGATTACATTTTATTTAACAAGATTATACATAGTAGTGTTCGTTCTTATTTATGTTCGTTCTTATTAAAAAAAAAAAAAAAAAACCATCCTTAGGTGCGCGCCTACCTCCAGGTTTTATATATATACGTTATTTTCAATTTTATTCCCTTCAATATTTAACTCAAAGTATTCTTTGTTCTTGGAAGGTTTTACTTTTTCGTGCTTAACAGTTAACATAAAAGCATAAAGAGAAAACCACTACAGCCTCAGCAAAAAGAAAATACAGAAGATGATCGAACCATTCACCCTGCTTTCCCCTTTTCTTTTTTCACAAAAGCAAAAAACATTAAAAACTCGAGAAACTTGAGCAGTCAAAAAGCTCGAACTTACTAGTTTTGCTATCTAAGTTCTAAAACTGATTTGTATCTTACCCCATATTATAGACATGCCAATGTTCACCGAAATGATCTATATAGTTTCACTTCAAGAATGGAGGAAATGCACAACCCTTCAAAGTGACTTTTAGTCGCTTCAAATCTATAGCATAACTATTTGTAACTGGTCATTCCAACAGTAGAGCTGGAGCGATTTGCCTTGTGAGATGCTGTCTGGGAGCTTGTAGCTTTGGAAAAGTACAAGTAGTAGTACACATTTAAGACCATGTTGAAAACAACAAATACAGCTCCAGCAATAAATACACCTTTGCGCAGAGTCTCACATGAGAAGTTCTGTGCATAGAGTACATGACGGTACTTGGTGTGGTAAGCATTCTTAGTTGCACCTGCAAGTAGACATGCCTCCGCAACCAGAAATGTTAGCCTGCACAAAGACGTATAAGAAAATATCAGCTGCCATCTTTGAAGACTTACAGTAATAATCCCGGTCAGAATCTTTCAGGCAGGTTTGATTGTCATCAATTAAGAAAGTGAAAGATCAAACCTAAACTATGAGCAATAATGCAAGCCACAAGATAAACAAAGACAACTTATAGGAGGTTTTGGAGTTGGACTGAGTCCTTGAGAGGCAAATGAAAATTGTTGAGCTTCTGAGATATCGCCTTTTTTTACTAAGGAGTTGGAAGCATGAACGGTGAGAATTAACAGGAAGGAATTAAATCCATTCCATTTCAAAAGATGCATGAAATTAAGCTGTCAATTTGCATCAAATGCACTTCACACACTTACAGTAGCTAGTAAAACTGACAGTAATTGTGAAAGCTGAAAATTCTTTTGACTTATATATAGAGGAAATGATTAAATTAATAACTACTTTACAAATAGTACAAATTTACAAAATGTCTTTTCTTGTAATAAACAGAGATGCAGTATAATAGTTACCTTTAAAGTTTAAATTGATTTAAAAAAAAAAATAAAAATCGCAAAAGTCAGGCAAGAATCAGTTTAAGAATTTCATGATCGAGGTTCTAAAAAAGTAAAAAGCAGTTATTTGTAACAAGTTCAGTCCAGTTTTCCAGAGTAGCAAGTAAGCTACATCGAGTCATCAACAAGGATCTTAAGGTAGGTTTCAACGAAAACTATCAGCTGAAGTGTATGACGAGGGTCTAGTGAAATTCCAATGATGAGCAGATAGGGGTGCTTATGATGAAGAGCAGAATATGTTCCCTAGTTTCAAAAAATCTAACAGAAGCTATCTGTCGCAATGGACAGTAATTTACCATTCGTATAATGTGCATGAAAAATGATGGCTCTGGTATTTTTTCTTGTTGACAAGGCCAAGATTCTCAAGAATAGAGAGATTCTCACCATGACGAGAAAAAGTAAATGATAGTCCATGCTCGTTCATTACCAGGTGCCAAGGGTCTACCAAAGCACATGCACCTTGTCATACCCATAAGCACTGATTCACTTGAAAGAAGAAACAGGAACCCTCCTACTCCATATCCAGTAGCAACATCAGAACTGTAAGCACAGTATGTTGTGTTGGTTACTTCATCCTTAATTATATTACCCTGTCAAAGGAAAACATATTAGTATAGAGAAGATTCATCAAACTACCGTCAACCAAGTGATTTCAAGGCCCTTTTTGCACTCACAAACAAATATCATTATCACTATGCTCTAGTCGAGCACTCATTTAGACATGGAAATCTTAATTTCACAGGCAGGTAAAATATGTGCTTCTCAAACCTTCTGACGTACCTAAGCTACTTGATCCTATGCATTTTTGGACACTTTGTTCATTTGACCTTAGGCAGTCCACACTCCACGGGCTTAAACAAGCAGTAATAGTTAATTCAATGAGATTTCTGGTTCATTCTATATCAACTAGCAAGCAAAGAGATAGGGAAACAAAGCTGCTCCAGATAAAGAGAGATCATTTCTCCAGCCATTGCAAAATATTTTCCATACCTTCAAGTTCTTCAATTTCAGTTTTTTCAAGGACTAGCTGCTGTTTGGGTTCTCCAGAAGCAAGGTTAGGCTACTCATAATCACGCTAATTTCTAACAACTTGCAAGTTGAAATGTCGATTAAAAGGAGGGAGAACTAAAAGAAACTCTCCGCTTGCACCTTAATTCTCTCAACATGAGAAGCACACAGAAAAAATGTTCAATCTCCATTTCTCCAAAGGGAAGCAGCACACAAAATTGTCAGGAAGCAATCAAGTCACTGGTGAGAGCTTAGAAGCTTGAGCAGATAAGGTTCCTATTTGGTTTGTCCCTTTAAGCTTGCCCGATATCATAAATAGCCATGAGGGACAACAAATTCACTCTCACATAACTACTTCAGGTCCCACCAATTATCAATCTCACCAATGCCACCCAACCAAAACCTTAAAAAGTAACAATTCCCCAATGGTGAAATCTTAAAAGGAAGGAGGGAGTACCATAACGAAAATATCAGGACAAGGATTGAAGAAAAACCAAAGTCAATGCAAAGGAACTACATGTCAAGGACAGAGTAAGTAGAAGTCAAAAGGAAATCAAAGTCCAGGATGGAGCAAGCAACAGCAATGTTTAAGACCTTGAAGTGCTTTTCTACTAGAAAATCTCATGTATTTTCTCATAATTTGAAAGATCACAATACCCCAAACGAGCTAAATAAATGTACATAAAAAAATGAGTCACATATCTAGAATGTGCATCAATACCGAGCAAACACCTAATAAGGTTTAACAAGGACAACCTAATTTAGAAAGACTTACTTCTGGCAAGAGAAAATCCGTTCAGTCCAACATATGTTATGAGATTCAATAGTTGACAGAAAACGCTTACTGCCTAACTCCAATTCAGTAGTTGGCCATAGCCTTATATTCAAGTTCTCATCTATATAACTACTACCTCCTCTCCCAAAAGTTCTTAACATTTACAATTTGCACAAAAATTAAGGCAATTGGAGAGACCGTATGAAAAAGTGGTGAGTACTGAGTAGGAGTAAGAAAAAAGGTGTATAAAATAGGAGAGAGAGTGTAAAAAGCTATAGGTAGATAAGTAAGAGAAAGTGAGTGAAAATGTGTAAATATAGTAGGGTGAGAGGGAAAGGTAGTAAAAGGAATTTGCTAAAAATTGAATAAAGTATTAGTGTTAGTGTGTTACTTCATAATTTTACGAAAGGAGGTTTATAAATTTTTAAGAAAATTAAGCTGGAAAGTTCGACACACAAAATTTCACAGTACATAAAGGTCATTAAAAGCATTGAAACAAGAATACTCAACAATTTCTCATTCACGAATGTTGAAAGTTGAAAGCTTCACTAGTGCTTTTAATACAAGTGCACATGAAACTATAAATTTGACTCATTCTACAAATCCACAGCAAGATAATAGTATATACAAGATATTATAAAGCACTCTAGATCATATAGCATCTTTCAACTGCTAAACCATCTACATTTGCTGTAATACTTCTTCCGTTTTTTTTTAGTTGCATCATTTGCAAAAACACGGACTCCCAGGTAGTTTTTGGACATAAGAGAGATAGAGAGAAAGAAAAAAGATGACCCATGTAACATGAGAGAGTGAATTTTATTAACCAAAAAGGAAAGTGATGCATCTAATTTGAAACTTCCTTATTAAGAAAGTGATGCATCTAAAAAGAAATAGAGGAAGTAGAATACCTAAAACAAACCCAACGTGAAAGTTGGGAGAGAACACAACATGTCTTACAATCTAGATAGAGAAAGGAAAGGATCATATTACTTCAACATTCAAGCCTCGTTACATTAAGTTAATATCATAAAGAACATAAGGTTACATACTTCCAAAGTATAAATGATAACCAAGCCAAGCAAGCAAAGTGCAACAGTGATCCACTTATTTTGCAGAAAGCCTTCTGGAAATAAACATTTAACCTTTGGTTTCCATAATCAAGGTTTGGCACAATTATAGAAGAAACCTCAACAAATTAGGGATCAGATGACAGAAGCATGTATATTGGATATAAGAAAAATGGGGCATATCTCAAACAGGCTACAAATATCAAAGATGTCTACAGGTTCATCATCTTACAGACAACAGGCTAATGACAATACACTTGTCAAGGAAACTGACAAGGTTACTCTTCAATTATTTAAGCAAATTTTAATCTTATCCAGATAATCACAGAGCCAAATTCACCAAATAGAATAAACTAAAAGGTTATATGTGCCGTTTTTGTCTCCACCTATCCTCATATGTACCCTTATGTTCTTTCTCTTAACTCTTCTTCCCTGGTCCTACAGGAGTAACATTGTTTAAAAGCCAAATATCCAAATATTCCATTTGATTCTGAAGGTATCAATACTACTCAGAAAGGAAAGTGCAATTAAAAAAAATTACGTCAGCTGTCAACTATTAAAAGCTATAAAGCTTTATCAAATTCGCTTTCTGTACACAGGGATTTTTATTTATCAAAGATTCAAAACACCCTACATTATGGCCTTAAAATACTTCCCTAAGGTAAAACAAGAAATGAAAACCATTTTATCTAGTAAATTTTATCCAAACTATACACTATTTTCAATAACAATAAAAGAAAAAAACACGTGAAGTATAATTTCGGAGAATTTTGTATCAGAAAAAGCAACCAACGATCTGCATTACTCCATAATTAGTGTTGTTCATTAATAATGCACAAAATATTCATTGATGGCAAAGTGATATACATTAATTAATGGTTCATGAGTATAAATTGTTAAAGACATTCTATCGTTGAAAACTTCCTTTGTGGCACTCACTTTAAAATTAGTGTCAACTTTACTAACTTCTATTATTCCATATAATTTGTCACTTAAAGTTCTCAATTCACTATTACATGTCAGCATAAACCCTACTTAAATGTCACCGTTAATTTTGATTGCTAATGTATTACAATGTCTTCTGATGAGATAGTGAACAAGTTGATCAATTTTATATAACCTTCATAGGCAATCAATTGGAAGTGAAGAGAGTACAATGTACCCTCAATTTCTTTGTTAAGTAGATAAAAATCGAACATATAATAAGTCCACCTACGCTAAGGCAACGGTAGAGATTAGCACATTTTAGGGGTCTTGGAAAGAAAATAAAAGGCAGCAATTCTCAAATTTCAACGCCTTGGTTACAATACTCAAAATGACCATGTTTTATCTTATATCTCAATAACCATGTCTCTATAATGGAATTGGCTAGTTGGCCAAGCTCTTTACTTCAAAAGGAGGAATATTAAAGAGGTTTTCTTCAGGACACGGGTTAGGTATTGAACCCTCAAGCTATGTACAGGAAGAAGGATGAATTCATTAATAGCATACCAGAAGAAACCAAATTAGAATATGAATATATGATAAAAGTAAGGAAATGACAATGAAATTTTGTGAGCAACTTGATAAGATGTCCCACATGGATACCCAAATTGCGTACATCCATTTCCAAACACGCTCTTCACAAACTTAAATTACACTCGTTACCATCTACTACCTAGAGAGAAAACCACATATTTGCAAATATAGATGCATTACCTTAGAACCTTATACTTAATATTCATCACAGTATCACAGATAAACCAAATGAGCCATGTTTGCAAAAGATGAAACTGATAATCTGGTAGAGCAGCTTATCAAGTCACAACTTGCTACGCCCCGGACACTACCTTTTCCCTACTCCCTAGCCTAATCATTGACTAATCTGTTCCGATTTCTACAAGAGTACTAATCCTTAACTGTATCCTTCACCAGTGGTTGCGAATGACTTAAACTTATAATCATATATTTCTCTGAATTATTTCCAAGTAACTCACAGCTCGACGGACCAAATACTCAAGTAGGATTGAATTTCTTCACAGTTTCACACTTGATGTGGTTCATTCACAAATCAATTGTACTTAATCAGTAAATTGCCTATAATTTTTTTTCAAATTTCTCGTCCTAGATAGTTAATCCTCTATGTTCAATCATCCCAGTACACTACATTAATTTCCCTTATTAACAATTAAATTACCTAAAATCAGAAAAAAACAAACAATTGATACTGATGCATCACTAATTCACCTTAAACCTTGAAACTCAATCAAAACCGACAACAATTCCAAGCAATTTTTGGCAACAAAAATACTGAATATCACAAATTCACATCAACAATAAGTGTAATAATTGCACAAACAATGCTTCAAGCACAATATAATGAATTGAATAAAGAAAAGAAAAAAAAAAACAAAAATAGAAAGAAAAAGAGGAGAGAGAAAGTACACGACTGCGGCGGCGTTCGGCGGCAATGGCGAAAGTAAAGGCAACTAAACAGAGAACAACCACCAGGAGATACACCAAGCTCGAACCTCTTCCTTCTCTCATTTTCTTATTTTTTTTTTTGAGAAATTCAATTTTGTAAAGAGAGAGAATGAGAGTGAGATTAAGGAGTGTGATAGTGGGAGAATAAAGGTGCTTTAATGCATGTGCTTTTTGGTGTCAAGTGTGAACACTTAGATTATAGAGCAGAGCAGGAGTAGCTCTAGTAATGTTTGTCGGATTAATTATACTAATTCTTCTTCAGTTTTCTAATCTTAATTTACTTTTTAGAGGGTGTTTTTGTCTTAATCATAACATAATAAACTAAGTAAGCTCCCGTGCAAGTTTTTGTTGAAATTATAAATGGGGAGATGAGGGATCAATTGGTATTCTATGCACCATGGTGCACAGTAAACTACATGCTCCAGCCCACACGCGGCCCAATAAACACAGCCCAAACAAAAAACACGCCCAACCCAGAAAAAAAAAACGGAGTTCCGTTTTTCAGTTTTTTTTTTTTTTTTAAAAAAAATAACCGTTTTATTTCTTCAAACCGCCACTTTATTTTTTTAATCATTTTAAATCATTCTCTCTCTTCTCATAAATTATAAAGCTTCATCTAATAAATTCATTTGCAATTCTCTCTCCTCATTTCATTTTTCTCACTCAACTCTAATTTCTCTCTCTAAAAACTACTGCAATTCCATGGCGAACGAAGAAGATTCACCGAAAACACCTTCAAAAAGGTGAACATCTCTCCAATAACTTTGATTTTTACTCGATTTTGATCAATTTGTTAACTTTTTATTGTTTAATTTTTTGAAATGTTAAATAATAAATATAATTTTGTTTTTTTTTTGTAGAAATCGCAACAAAGTTCGTCTGATGATGAAGACGATAATATGTAAGTAATATTTTGTTCTAATTACTAACAAAACGAGCAATTTAAACCCTAATTTTTGAAATTGTAAAATAATTTGATACAAAATTTTGTTGAACAGGACATTAAGTAAGATGTTCAAAACGAAAACACCAAAAACGAAGAAATTGGAAGATATAAAAGCAAGTCCAATTGTTGATCACAAAATTTTGCAAGAATTAAACAAAGTAATTTCAGAAAGTCCATCAAACAGGTATATTTTGAACTTTTAATTCATATGATTTCTGTTCAATGTGAATTTATGTTATTTTTTTGAAGAAGAATTATAAATACTCAACTGAAAAACCCAGAATTTTGCATTTATGTTTGTATATATGCATGCATGTTTATCAATTTTAATTATGTATTGATATATTTTTGAACAACCCACAAAAATCTTTTGAACAACAATAAATAGCCACTGAACATATTTTATTTCACTATGTAATGGAATTATATATAATAATTAATTATTAAGTTTTCAGATGAATACCCTTTAAAAAATTTTGAACAATAGAAAACAAACATTGAACAACCCAGAATTTTGCATTTATGTTTGTATATATGCATGCATGTTTATCAATTTTAATTATGTATTGATATATTTTTGAACAACCCAGAAAAATCTTTTGAACAACAATGAATAGCCACTGAACATATTTCATTTAACTATGTAATGGAATTATAGATAATAATTAATTATTAAGTTTTCAGATGAAAACCCTTTAAAAATTTTTTGAACAATAAAAAAAAAGCACTGAACAACCCACAATACTATAACTATATTTGATTGTATATTGATGAATTATGATAATGTTTGGATATTTTTTTGAACAACCCATGAAATACATTTGAATGACAAAAAATAATAGTTGAACACCTACAAATTTAGTTTGATTTACTTAAAAATATTAGTATATGTTCATATACAATTAAATTTAGTTTATAATAAAATATTAATCAGAAATAATATGTAAATTTAGTTTATATTCATATAATATGTTAATTTTGTTGTAATTTTACTTTATTAACAGACCAAATGCTGGAGAGCCCACTGAACAACATCCTGAAGCATCTGAACAACATCCTGAAGCATCTGAACTACCCTCCCAACCCACTGAACACCAAGAACCAAAAAAATCTTCTGATGTACCTCCACAAATGTCAGAAATCCCATCAGAAAATCAACCAGAAACTTCTGTACTGTAACACCCTAGAAATTCCTTTCCAACAAAATACGTTTTTCTCTCTTAAAAATACTATTTAGGAATATCTAAGACATTACCGCCACCGTAAAAACGGCTAAGGCAATTATCAAAGACACACAGCGGAAGTTTTGAAAGTCAAACTAAGAAATAACGCAAATCTTAAAACCGAACAAAACGAAAGTAAAGTTGGAAATTAACAAAACCAAGTTAAATATTAACTACTACAACTTGGAACCTTCATGGCCCTTATTCAAACCGTCAAAACCAAAATGATGTTAGTCCAACAAATAACAAGACATATTATTCACAACTTAAGCATATCACATCCTAATGAAAACTAGCATAATTCTCTCTTCACTCATGCCCCATCATGAACATGCTTCAATACCTGAAAAGAGAATCTCTACTTGCCCCCACTACTCTCCATTAAAATGGATCATCGTAGGGCCAAGATAAAGACATAGCCAAACACAAACAACACACACAATCAGCAAAGCTCCTAGTATCACACATACTTACCTCATTGCACCTGTTTACAAGCACACACAACAAACAACAAGACTCTTTAACTGGACACTAATTAATTTATTTAGCGTTGATTACGCATCGAACGGGTTTCTAACTTGTCTAAACCTTCCTCAATGAAATGAGGACCACTGACACGGGAGCTAACCGTGCCAGCATCACCTGTGCCACATCCTTGGGTGGCGGAATTCCAGCGCATATCAATAATAATAAAAATAAAAGGAATGTACAGCGTCCTGTACTCCATTAGAAGTTATGATCAAATATAAAGTCACATAACTCCCCCCATAAGTTCATACTCAAGGTATATACGTTCCAAGAGTTTTGGTGCGTAATCTCTTTCACTTTACGTTATTTACATATTATTAGACTTGGTGATGACTCTCAAGCATAACAATTCAATCATAAAAAATAATTCAACATTCAGACATACCAATTTAATTCTTGAATATTTAGTGACCACATAATATTTAATGTTGAATCCCTTTTTATTACTACCTCAGTGTCTTGGACACTGTAAACGCATAAAGCGCCAACAATCCTATCCTTTGGTGTTTAAAGCACCCTAAGTGCCCAAAAGCACCAACATACAATTTAATTCTTGTGTTAATAGACACTTACTTAGCTCCTTCTTCATGCTTAAAGCATCAATAAAAATTATATGAACCATAATAAAATTCCTTTTTAATAATCCAAACATAATTAAGCAATTAGTTTGATTAAACATGCTCTCTATCATGCCATAAATAAATATGTAGTCCATATAATCATGCCAAAAATATAACTTTCCAATCCATAGATCATCTCAAATAATTCATGCTTCACAATTCAATCACCAAAACCAATAATTCACAAATCAATACATGAACCTTAGCTTGATGCTACTTATAATTGATTGAATTTAAGCCTAGCATGATTCTACATCATCAAAATATGCTAAGTACGCGAACGTACCTTGAATATGATCTTAAATTCGCCACGACTAGTAAAAATCGCTTACTTCAAAGTCTCCTACACATTAAAATTATAATAGTGTATCAACATCCACTCTAAACAAATTTCCAGCAATATATACTATTTTAAAACCCTTCATAAATTAATTAGAATAAGCTGAAATTATATTTAGAACACCATAAATAAGTCCCCTTTTATGGGTAATTTAAATTCCCTTTAAAAACATAAAATTTAGGTTTCTACTTAAAATTCCTGCACTATAATTATAATTAAAACTTGCTGAAAATCGATCTTAAAGTACTTAAATTAAAGGTCTAAACATAATTACATCATATACTTTCATAATTTCATAAATCAAGAATCTAGGGTTTCAAAAATTGGGGCTTTTTAATTAAAATCAAATCTGAAAATTAATTAACATAATTACAATATTCAAACATCAAGTTTTAATCCCAAAACTCAAAGTTTATAATTAGATCTAAGCATAGATTAATTAGGAACAAAAAGATTAAGTTTTTTTTTTTTTTTTTTTTTTTTTCGAGAGGCAGCCACGGCAGCAGCAGCCACCGCGGCAAGGCTGGGCTGCTGCCGCCTGCCGCTGCAGCTGCTGGCCGTGCGCCAGCGCTGTGGTGGTGCGCGGTGGTGGTCCGGCCACGCGTGTGGTGGTGTGCGTGGTGGCCGGCCGTGAGAAGGGGAAGGGAAGAGGAAGAAAAAAAAAGAAAGAAAAGTAAGGGAGAAAAGGGGAGAAACTTACCTTGGGTTTTCTCCACTCTGGGCAAAGTTGATTTGCCTCATAAGTGGGATATTTATACCCCCTTTTTACCCTAAAATTTCCTCTTTTAATTCTCCTAATCCCTTTCCAATTAAAACTTGTTAAAAATAAACTTTCTTAAATTAAAACCCCATCTTTTAAAATAAAGATAATTAAATAAACTTTCCTATTATAAAAATATATTAATAAAATTCTTTAATTAAAATTATTATATACTTCATTAAATACATACTTTAAATAAAAATACGTATAAAATACGGGGTATTACATGTACCCTCATCAACAATTTCTGAACTACAAAAAGGAACTTCTGAACTCCAACCTGGAATTTCTGAAAAACCTCAACCAAAATTTGAAAATCCTGAACAACCTCAACCAAATTCTGAAAATCCTGTTCAACCTCAAACAATTTATGTGGTCCCAACTGAAGAACAAGGAAATCCAGTTCAACCTCAAACAAGTTCTGTGGTCCCAACTGAAGAACAAGGAAATCCTGTTCAACCTCAAACAAGTTCTGTGGTCCCAACTGAAGAACAAGGAAATCCTGTTCAACCTCAAACAAGTTATGCGGTCCCAACTGAAGAACCAGGAATTCCTAAACAACCTACAAGACATATTGAACAACCTATAGGAAATTCTGAACCAGAAGAAAGCAATGGTGACAATAATGGTCAGCCCAATATTAAACAACCTATAGGAAATTCTGAACCAGATGGAAGCAATGGTGACAATAATAGTCAGCCAAAGCCTAGGTAAAATATTAATATGTTTTTGATCATTTTATTATAGTGTAATGTTCATTTAAATACATAAATGTAAATATTTTTTTAACTTATATAAATAATTTAAACAGGAGAAGGAAGCACGTAGCTACAAAAAAAAGGAAGAACACAACACCTACAACAACAAGAGTGTTGCGCAGCCAAAGTACCCCAGAAGGGCAAAAAAGTCCTGTTGAAGCAGAGGTTATTCCAGAATCAGAGTTTAACAGAGTTCAAAAGATTAGAAAGGGGGTTCAAAAAACACAGAAGGGGGTTGTAGACACCCATTTGTGTCTCCCCAAAACCAAATCCAGTGATGAATGCCTTGTGCGTTGTGTTATTATCGAATTAGGTGAAAGTGATTCGAAAGTCAAGTGTCGCGGTTTAGTTTTAATTAATCTCTTCTCTCTCTGTTTTTGAAAATCACTTTATTTATTTGAAAACGTCCATTTCAGTTTATTATGGTCCATAATAAGGGTCTTATAATGGTGTAGTTGGATGGGGCTTTAAAAGACCTTTCCAACGATATATTATAAGCCCAATTCCGATGAATAATGAGGAAGTTATGACCAAAATACTAAACTGGGCCCGGTGCTTTATTTTAATACGACCCAATGATCTAGAGGAGGGCCCAATATTAATTACTATTCCTAAAATTATTAGGATTAATTATAGTTTTCTAGAAGTTTCTAGAAAGTTCTTTTTAATTCTAATATTGATAGGATCAATAATTAATTATCTTTAAAGGTTTTTTATTTGGAATAAAATATTATTTTGTTATCTTAAAATATGTATTTTATCTTCTGTACGGATTCCGTAGATCAAGTTGATTAAAGATCGGATTCCGTGTGAAGAAAAACGCGCTTATACAGGCTGTCGCCAGACGACAAGTCTGTCGCCGCGCGACAGACCCTGTCGCCTCGCGACAGACATTGTCGCGTCGCGACAGAGTTAATTCCTGGCGACAGCGTGGAGTTTTATTCCTTATCAAATTCCGTGATTTTCCGGATTATTTTCGTTATAAATAGCGTCCGAATTCCTGTTTTCAGAATCATCAATCACTTTCAATTCTTATTCTTTTCTCTCTTGAGCAATTCATGCTTTCTTTCTCTCTTTTTCTAAGCTAGTTTTAAATACAATATTCCGCATTCACAAGATCTTGAATCTCTTAACCAAGTTTGAAGTTGCCTTCGCCCTAGACGTGCAAGGTTGATAATTTCTGAGGGTTTGGTCCAAATCTAGTCTAAACTTTATTTAATTTGATTTCAATTTAATTATTTAATTATTATTCTTTATTATTTCCATTGAAGTTTACTAACTTGTGTATTTTGTTATTAAAAAGAGGTACGAGGCTTCAAAGTAAGTAGATTAGCTTACTCCCTATTTCTTTCACAATGTAGATTGCATGCTTATTATTGTTTATAATTCCTAGTATCATGTTAGGATGCCTTTAATGCTTTCTAGTATCATGTTAGGATGTTATTTAATGCCTTCTAGTATCATGTTTAGGGTGCCTTTATTATTTCTAATAGCATGTTAGTACCATGTTAGGTTTAAAGCTTTGATCTTTATTGCTTAGTGACATGCTAGGATTTGTTATTGATCTTGTTAGTATCATGCCTAGGATCTTGCTATTATTATCAAGCTTTATTATGCCTTATCATGCTATTATCGTTATTATTATTTATTGCTTATTATTATGTTGCTTGATTATATTTTGTTATTGCTTGATCACACCTTTTATGATTGTTAAAGGGAATTTGTACTTGAAATCACGCTTAATAAGATAATTAATAATTTGGTTTAGGCTAATGTGATTTTAACTCAAGTGATCGCCAATAATAGAATTATTTGTGCATTTAATTTCAACCAACATAGATTAAACAGGGTAGGTTTAATATGATGTTTGTATGTTATTCGAAAAGCGCACATGAATACGAGCAGAACAAAGTAGAGGCCTATTTTATAGGGCGGGTCCTTTCTTTTGTAGATTGGATTCGTACCCTCATCCCCGGACCCTGTTTGGTTCAAGACCTTATGGAGTAGTTGATGGTCCTTTTGGATTGTCTTTTGGGTACAAGTTCCTTAAAACTTGTTGGCGACTCTTTTTGCTCTTTGTCTTTCCCTTTGGAACGCCACCGTACTTTAGTGTATGATCACAGTGGGGTTCAAGTTTGGGGTTATCGTAATGCTTGAAATATTCCCTACAGTTTTTGGCGACTCCACTGGGGAGGATTTCTATTTATATTCTTGAAATTTATTAAATTTTGGCAATTATTTAGAATGAGCGGATGAGACTCGAAAAATTCTAAGTATTTCATGTGCGTGATTTGATTAACATTATTGTCATATGCATTAAAAGGTCCTCATGGGAGTACCCCATGAGTCAATCCATAGGAATTTTACACGTAGGAAATTTGAGAAATATCTTTCATGACTAGAATCGAAAAGATAATACGAAATCTGAAAAATTCGAAGAACACAGAAACTTGCCAAGGCATGTAGGAACTAGCGTCTAGAAAACTGGGCTTGTCGCCCGTAAAAAGTTTTTGTCGCCTGGCGACAGTTCTGTCGCTTGGCGACAAGAGCTTTTTTGCGGCGACAGTCCCTGTAGTCTGGCGCCAAGTTCTTCCAATACCGAGCCAGGGGTCTGTCTTCTTGCTTTGACCATTTCTAGTGTTGTTGGCTCGATTTTGCTTATTGATTGAGTCATTTTCTCACTTTTCTGAACCCATATGTGTTCTGCATATGGATATAACCCTCTGGGGGTTCCTGCTTCGCCTGCCCAATGGAATATTCCACTATCTTGTGCAAAGTTCAGATTTGGGGACGTGTAAGTTTTGTGAATCCACCAAACCATGGCGTCGAGTCCGATTTCATCTCGCACTCGCGGAATCTTGTCCATTCGCTCCAACCCTCCCGGTAGGCTTGTGTGCAATGCATGTGGATTCTTAACCATGGACCTTTTTGACTTAACCCATATCCTTGAACTTTAGAGAACTAGAGCCATGGTTAGGTTGCAAACTCATCATATTGTGACTATGTGAACTACTTGTGCACCTTGTTATATATATTATATATGTGTTAACCGTTTGTTTGACTTGTGTTAAAGACTAAATAAATTGACTAATGACTAAAAGGACTTTGTCTAATCAATCAATTAATTAATTTTGAATTAATTAAAGGCTAATAATCTAATCAATTCGACTTAGTACGACTTTAGGCATGTCCATTTAGAGTAAAATTACTGGAAACAGTCCAGATTAATGTTCCAGCAATGGCGCAGGAATTTGGACTGTGGCGCTGCAGTCTAGTGTCTGTCGCCTGGCGACAGGCTCTAAACGGCGGCGACAGTTCTGTTGTTTTAGCGACAGTCCAGTTTTCTTACTTGAGTCACCACGAAGAGTCTAATTAACAGTCTACTAATCGGATTAATCAGTTTATTAATATTTCAAACCATGTTCAAGTCTTTAATCGAGTTTAGGCATTTAAAAGTCCCATGGTCACACACTAGTAGTCAACGCATGTCACTCACATACACATAAAGCACACACATAACATGTTTGTCACGTTATAACCATGTTTAGAGAGTCTTGAATGCGTGTTTTCCGTCATTTTTTTTGGGGGGGTAAGTCGGATATTAATCCTCCAATTTAATTTAATTTCCCTTAATATATATATAATATATACCCCATCATTTTTTTTTATAATCTCTTAAACATGAAGTCAAGTCAATTAGAGTCAAGTATTAAAACAAATATGGTTTAAATTACAGCGCGTGGTCAAGAAAGGAAGGACGGTTAATCAAAGACAACACTTTTGTTCAAGTCTTACTTTTCGACAAACCAATCGGTAGGAAAAGGAAGGCTAAGAAGGCAATGGCTAGTCAAGAAGAACTTAATGAAGTCAAGGGACAGGTAGCCAACTTGGCTGAAATGTTGCAAAACCTATCGCTGCAAATAAGTAACCCGGAAAAACAAAAACAAATGGACCTAATCCAGGAAAGCTTGGGCAAGCTATCCAACGATTTCAGATTTCAAGAGATTAGCTCTCAAGGGGTCTCGGTGGATAAGGATCTTCTTCCACAAAAATTCAATCCCAACGACATCCCTAAGTTTAAGGCAATGGATAATCCTTATTTTCATTTAAGAGCTTTTGAAACTGTAATGAGCATTAAGGGGATAGATAGAAAAGCTTTTCATTCTGTGTTTTCATTATCCTTAGAAGCTGTATGTCAACAGTGGTACTTTTCACTCGATAAAGAAAAGACCTCTAGTTGGGAATCTATTGTGAGCGCTTTCATTGAAAGGTATAAATGCAATATACAAGTTGAAACCGATCACAGAGAATTAGAAATGCTGAAACAAAAAGAAAATGAGGGTTTTACCTCTTTCTTCAATAAATGGAGGGAAACCACTGCAAAAATGGTCGAAGTGCCTAGTGAAAAGGAATCCGTTAGGATGTTCATTAAGAACCTCCAAGAAAAATATTCCAAGCATCTCAAATACCAAAGCAACCTAAATACTTTCAAAGCAGTATATGATATTGGAATCAACATTGAGGATGACCTCACTAAACAGAAAATTGCTAGTAACAACTCAAGTAGTGGCTGGAAAAATAAGAAGAATGACAATCCTTCTTCATCCAAATCCACCCACTCAAATAATGTTAGCACCTTTCCTCTTAATGAAGTATTAGCAATGAATAATAATCAAGGACAAAAGAAACCATTTAGGAAGAACTATACTCCTATTGGTATGAGTTATGACACCGCGTTCGATCGTTTACATGCAAAAGGTCTTATAACTCCCATTGGACCATTTGGAGATCCACCTGTCGAAAGGAGAACGGCTAGCTGGAACCCAAATGCACATTGCAAATATCACCAGGGTAGAGGACATCCTACAGAAAATTGTTGGAGGTTAAAGGAAGCCATTCAAGATTTGATTGATAGTAACAAGCTCCCATTACCTCCTGCAAGTAAGAAACCAAGTATTAATACTGCACCACTATCGGATTCTTTGGCTATTTCCGACGAAGAAAACCAAGAGGATCCATCTAGTCTCATAGAGCCTATCGAGACCATTGAAGAAGAAATCTTCGAAGATGCTCTCGAATCCTCCGGTCAAGAACCCGCGACTAAGCAAGAAGTATTGGCATTAACGTTAGTACTTTCAGAATTGAAAGAATTTATGTCACAAACCTTCGAAGCTATAAAGGAGCAAAATGACTTGCTTAAGCGAAAGAAACCATTTTCTTTCCAAGTAATTGACACCCCCAAAAAGAACAATAAGAAGTATACTCCAATTGGGACGTCATACACAAACATATTCAAAATGCTCTTCGAGAATGGAAAAGTCCAACCCCTCGAACCAAGACCATTTGAATCGCTGAAAAGGACAGACAAATATTACTGTGCATATCATCAATCAGGAGGACATACAATAGAGCAATGCTTTAAGTTTAAAGATTTGGTTCAACGTTTGATTGATGAGAAAAAGTTAGTTCAACTTCCACAGGATGCCATGATAAATGGAGTATGTGACAGTGATGATGAGGATGTTTACCTTAAAGACATTGAAGAAACTCCTCTATCAACAATATACCCAGTAAGTGACATTTGGGATGAGGAAGATTCACCCATAGATGTCCTCACTAGGTCCGGGAGAGTACAACCTCCCATTTTAACGCAACCCATACCTTCTATCCAGCAAATTCCCATGCCTATTATAGAAGACAACGATGTTTTCAAGCAGCTAAAAAAGACTAAGGTAGAAATGAATGTATGGAAGCTTTTAGCCACGTCTCGAGAACATAGAATAGCAGTCATGGATGCACTGGCTAAAGTAGGCATAGATTCGGACACCACTCCTGAGGGACTTGCAAACTTCCTCACGAGTGATCTCCCAAGTCCAATTAATTTAGTCACTTTTTCAGATAAAGATCTACCCCCGGAAGGTGACAAACACAATAAATCTTTAAACCTCACAGTCATATGCAAAAGAATGAATGTCCCTATGACCCTTGTTGATAACGGTTCGGCAATTAATGTATGCCCACTTAGAACTGCAAGAATGTTGGGAATAAAAGATGAGGATTTATCCCCGTCAACCCAAGGGATAAGAGCCTATGATAAATCACGACGACAAGCATTAGGGACAATTACTATGAATGTAACAGCAGGCGCAATTGAACATGCCACTACATTTCAGGTAGTAGATATCAAAGCCTCTTTTAACCTGCTATTAGGACGCCCTTGGCTTCATGATCTAAAGGTCGTCCCTTCGTCTCTCCATCAACAAGTAAAGGCTATAGTTGGAGGCATTCCAATCACCATCGATGCTTCATCTATGAGGATCAAAACAATAGAAAATCCACTAATCAATGTGGAACACGATGAAAATGACGAAGATTTGTGGGGCTTTAGCGAAGAGGTCTCCTTAATAGAGGAAGACGAGAGGACCCCTCTTCATTATGACCTCCACTCGAACATGGTGACAAATGCTATCCTAAGAAAACAAGGACACTTTCCCGGAATGACTCTAGGAAAGAAAAAAGGAATAGCTAAACATATGAGTTTACCTGGCCTTCCTAAACTGGATACTTTCGGACTTGGTTTCGAACCAACTCGCGAAGACTTTAAACGAGCCCAGGAAAAATTAAAGGCACGAAGAAATGCCCGCATACAAAAAAGGGAAATACCCATGGACCAATATCCTCTTACTTTAAATGGGCAATTTATAAGAGAAGGAGAGGATTACCCTTGTCATGAATTTCCCGAACTTTTGTTGTGAATAAGGCAGCCCGGATTCGAAATCTTCCTGGATTGTTGTTTCCTAGACGAGATCCCAGCTCCAACATATAAGGAAAAAGCACCTCCTTGTTTCGACTTTAATGTCATGGGACTCCTCTTTGGAAGGGAAAAGAATGAACCAAAACATGTGGAGGATAATTCATCGCTTATCCAAGCAGTCCTCCAAAGCGAAAACTTCGATCCCTCCAAACTTATCACTCCCATAGAAGATCAAGAGCGTGGATGGCGCAAGACGGTGAGAATCGTTACTACAAGTGGAAAGAAGGTTTCGATAACTACAAGACAAGGACCAATTTCGAAGAGTCGTCTGAGTCAGAATCTGAGTTAGAGTCTCCCCCTATCGAGTCTTCTAAGTCTTTAGTTGTAGCATCTTCATCTTCTTTTCCTACTCCTAAGATAGTTAGTAATCAAATCCCGACGGATATTTCCTTATTCGATGTAATGATTTCCGAGTTTAATAATATGTCTTCTTCCCCTTATTCCTCTTGTTTTTCCTTATCTAAAGATGACGAACATTGCTTAACTAATGATGAAAACGACAAAGAAATTATTAAAGTAATGGAAACACTTGAAAATAAGACGCCAGTAATTGAGGATACAGAAACGGTTGATATCTCAAAAGATCCAACCATTAAAAGAGAAGTTAAAATCGGACTAACATTAAACAAAGAAGAAAGAACCGATTTAATAAATCTACTTAAAGAATTTATCGATGTATTTGCTTGGTCATACGAAGATATGCCAGGCATTAATAGAGAAATAGCTCAACACACTATACCATTAATTCCAGGAATGAAACCTGTAAAACAAAAGTTACGTCGAATGAAACCCGACGTAGCCCTTAAAATAAAAGAAGAAGTACAAAAATAAATAACTGCAGGTTTTATCCGGGTATCCAAATACCCCGAATGGGTCGCCAATGTAGTCCCAGTTCCGAAAAAAGATGGTAGAGTTCGAATGTGTGTCGACTATCGAGATTTAAACAAGGCAAGTCCAAAGGACGACTTCCCTTTGCCACACATCGATATTTTGGTAGATAACACAGCAAACCATGCACTTCTCTCGTTTATGGATGGATACGCAGGATACAATCAAATCCTCATGGCCGAAGAAGATATGGAGAAAACAATATTCATAACACCTTGGGGTACTTATTGCTATACTGTAATGCCATTTGGGTTAAAAAACGCAGGTGCCACCTACCAACGAGCAGCAACTGCCATACTCCATGATATGATGCATAAAGAAGTAGAAGTCTATGTGGATGATATGATTGTAAAATCAAAAGACCGTCAAGGACACCCAATAGCCTTAAAGAAATTCTTCAAAAGGTTAAGAAAATACAACATGAGGCTAAACCCCTCTAAATGTGCTTTTGGGGTCACTTCAGGGAAACTTTTGGGCTATGTCATAAGTTCTCGAGGAATAGAAATAGATCCCACAAAGGTTAAAGCAATCATGTCTATGCCACCGCCCAAAACTGAAAAACAAATTCGAGGATTTATTGGTCGGTTACAATATATAAGTAGGTTCATATCCAAGTTAACCACAATATGCGAGCCAATATTCAAAAAGCTTAAGAAAAATGTACCAATCATATGGGACGATGAGTGTCAAAAAGCCTTTGAGAAGATCAAAGCCTATCTCGCGAATCCTCCCGTATTAGCTCCAGCACTCCCCGGAATACCCTTAAGACTATACTTAACCGTCACAAAGGAAACAATGGGGGCTATGCTCGCACAAGAGGTAGAAAGCAAGGAAAATGCTATTTACTATCTGAGTAAAAAAATGCTCGAGTATGAAACACGCTACACACCATTGGAAAAGTTGTGCCTCGCATTGGTATGGGCCACAACTAAATTAAGACATTACATGCTCGTGCATACTGTCTATGTAGTCTCACGAATGGATCCCTTAAAATATTTATTCGAAAGATCTACACTTAATGGACGAATCTCAAGATGGATAGTAAATTTGGCTCAATTTGACATAAGGTTTATGCCTCAAAAAGCAATTAAAGGATCAGTGGTCTCGGATTTTCTAGCAGATTTCCCAATAGAAGATTCAACACCCTTAGAAGAGAGTGAATTCCTGGACGAAGATTTAATGATGACGGAGGATGACACATGGACTCTATATTTTGATGGAGCCTCAAACCAAAAGGGGTGTGGCGTAGGAGTCTTATTAGTATCACCTAAGGAAGAACATGTTCCTATATCCATCAAATTAGATTTCGACGTCACCAACAACGCAGCTGAATATGAAGCATGTGTGGTAGGCCTCGAAACCGCTTTAGCCTTAGGCGTGAAAAAACTTCGGATATTTGGAGATTCATCCCTAATCATTAATCAAATTTCCAAAAGATGGAAAGTTAGGAGTGAGAGTCTAGCTCCTTATCAGACATATTTGGAAACTCTCACCGATCAACTGGAAAAGGTAGAATACACTTAACTACCTAGAGAGGAAAACCAATTCGCCGACGCCCTGGCAAGATTAGCCTCAATGGTTAGGATACCTAAAGAAATTGAACAAATGCCCTTAACCATAGAGAAAAGGAATAAACCAGCATACATCCAAGCCATAGAGGACGATGAAGTAATTCAAGAAGAAGAACCAGAGGAGGAACCATGGTTCGTAGATATATTGAATTATGTCACCAAAGGAGAATATCCTCCTCATGCTGACGAAAGAGCGAAAAGAGCATTAAGACTCTTAGCTTCCCAGTTTGTACTCATAGGAAATGAACTACACAAAAGGGTACCTAAGGGACGAGCTCTATTATGTGTAGGTAAAAAAGATGCGCAAAAGGCTATGAGAGTTATCCATGAGGGTATATGCGGAACACATGTTAACGGCAAAATGCTAGTCCAAAAGATAATGCGAGAAGGATATTACTGGACTACCATGAACAAAGATTGTCATCAATATGTAAAAAGATGCCCCAAGTGTCAAATTTATGCAAATTTGCAACATATCCCACCATCTCTTCTCTACACCTATACTTCACCATGGCCTTTCTCTACATGGGGAATAGACATAATTGGAAGGATTACACCCCCAGGAACAGGAGGCCACGAATACATCTTGGTTGCAATAGATTACTTCACAAAGTGGGTGGAAGCACAGTCATACGCTAAACTCACTGCCAAACATGTAGCACTCTTTATCGAAAGAAACATAATTTGTCGATACGGAGTCCCACATGAAATGATAAGTGACAATGGAACTCACTTTCAAGAAGAATGTGAAGAATTGTTACAAAAGTATGGTATTCAACATCACCATTCTTCCCCGTATAGACCTCAAGCAAATGGAGCAGTCGAGGCCGCTAATAAGAATCTGAAAACAATCATTGAGAAAATGACTGAAAATTATAAAGATTGGCCTGACAAACTCCACTTCGCACCGTGGGGTTATCGCACGTCAATCCGAACATCAACAGGAAATACGCCATTCAATTTAGTATACGGGATGGATGCCGTACAACCTGTGGAATTAGAAATACCTTCTTTACGCATTGCGTTAGAAAGTAAACTCGATGAAGTTGAGTGGACCAGAGCCCGATATGAAGAGTTAATCCTACTCGATGAAAAACGACTAGAAGCTCTACACCATACCCAATGTTATCAAACCCGCATGGCTAGACATTTCAACAAAAAGGTCAAGACTAGAAATATCAAGGTTGGGGACTTGGTATTAAAAGCATTAAGGAAAAATGTTTTAGACCCAAGAGGCAAATTCCGCCCTAATTGGTCTGGACCATATATTGTCAAAACAATACTGTCAGGAGGCGCAGCTAAATTAACTGATATGGATGGCAATGAATTTTCAAACATGACAAACCTTGACCAACTTAAGAAATACTACCCATAAATACTTGAGGAAACACTCAAGAGAGCTACGTTTGGCCTGATTCCTTAAATAAAGGATACGTAGGCAACCCGAATAGGGTGCGGCCACTTTAATTTCTTCAAATCCTGTATCCCCGAAGCAAAAAATGCATGTCTGCAAAGTTTCAAGACTGGCGCCAGAAAACAGACTCTGTCGCCAGACGACAATTTTGTCGCCAGGCGACAGAGCTAAATCGTCAGCGACAGTGCCTCAGATAACAGCGCCAACCTTCTGCAAGTGTCTGGACAAGTTTCACGTATTCTGGAAATTTTTTCGACTCCCGTACTTGAATTAATTATTCGAAAAATAAGTGTTGTAATTGTTTTCATCACTTTAATTAAAAGTTAATTAAAATAAAAGCTGAAATTTTATTGATTAATAAAGAAAGTACATTATTGATAAAAGAAAAGCTGAAAAATTAACTAAAGCAAGTTAATTTTGTCTAATAAATCAAAAGAAAAGCAATGTTCTAATCTTCTTTCTCTTTCTTCATTCTTTTCCAGTTTGTGTCTTCTTTCTCTTCCTCTTGATCCATAACCTTCGCTAGGTGACAACCGTTAGAAGATCTACACTCTATTTTAGTATGGATAGTTTCTCCTTCCGCTAGGACTCCATGTTTTCTCTCTACCCAAGTTTCCTTCTTAGTAGAGTCGACCTTTCTTTTTCCTTGATTTTTCTTAGCACTCTTCTTTCTAGGCATAATAGGAGTCTTGAATTCAATTCTTTCCCCTAGACGCTCTTTAGCAGGAACTTTCTTGTCACCTAGACGGTCCTTCACATCGGTCTTTTCAACTGTAACTTGAGGCTTTTGAAATCTTCCATCAAGCCACTGCTTCACTTTATTTGACAAGCATGGTGGTTCCTTATGGGTAATCACCTCCCATAAAGGCCTACCACTCCAGTATCCATCGAAGCGCTCAATCTCTTGTGACACAGGAAATTCATAAGGGCGGCGAAGATCTCCTGTAGGGATGGTTTGTGCAAGACCATATTGTCTCATGACTCTACAAGGGAAATAAAAGGTTAGTCTTGACAAGCTCGGGAGACGACAATATGCTTGTTTACTACAACCAATCATCGTCTCGATCTTCCACCAAGGAACAACCCAGTTTATGGTAAAATCACCGGCATCAAACACCTTGCTCCACTCACGGCGACCGATTTTCAAGAATCGCTTCTTTCGGCGGATTATGCAGTTTGGAACATATGTATGAATGTCATCAGGGGGATTAATAAGCTTCAATCTCTCCATGAGCCATATCTGCAAAATATATGTTTAAATTAATATTACAGTGTAAAAATAATATGCTTTAGTTCTTGACAATTAATAATAATATTATTTTATACCTGTAATAAAATTGGAGAACCTCTAAAAGGTGCTTTTGGATTTTTTCTCAATGCATCTAACCATAGCATAGTCTCTCCAACAATTAATGGCATTGGATTTCTCCCAGATTCAACTTGTTCTATAACAGATATAATTATTGATTGCCCCTCATTATCTTTACCACTCACTAAGAGCAATTGATTAAATAAACAATAAAGGAAAGCCCTTCTCTTATATATACGGAAATCGGGATTGGGATTATCATAAAAATAATGTGCAAATTCTGTCAAATTAACTACATTCCCATGCACTATGTGTTTTAAAGCCGTCCCCCTCAAATCAAAGAAGTGCTCAAAATCCTTATAGTAATATTCATTGACTCTAGGCATTACCGCAAGGTCTGTGGAATAATAACCTATGATGGCTCCAAATTCTTCCGGTAAAGGACATATTTCGTCATGAAAAAATCTAAAGCAATGAGTGTCAATGTTCCAATAATCTATAGAAGAATATATAAAATCAATATCAAGAATCATCCCCTTGACCCCAAACATACCCCCCATATGAGAAAGATCTAATGCTTTTCTATCTTTGGCAGTTAAGTGACGACACCAGTCATCCATGTACCCACAAAAGGTTCTTTTAGCTAGAGACATGATTACCAGTTAATTTAACTATTTGATAAGCTGATCGAATTATGCAGTAAACGGTTTATTTGGGGGCTATTTATAACCTTTTCTGCACGACAGATGTCCATTCCTGTAGGAAATAGGAAAACGCGTCTGTCGCCAGGCGACAAAATTGTCACGCGGCGACAGAGGCTGTCGCGTGGCGACAGATTAGATTACGCGGCGCCAGTACTTTCCTTAATAGCGTCACCTATTGCGCGTAGGAAACCGTGTTTTTACGTATCTGATTTCGAATTTGACTTGACTTACTGTTTTATTCCTTTTCTCATAATCTCAATATTATTATTATTATTATTATTATTATTATTATTATAATTATCATTATTATTATTATTATCATTATGATTATTATTGTCAATATTATTATTATAATAATAAAGCTTAATTAATTTTAAGCTTGCTCTCATTTTTCCTTTTTTCTTTTTGGAGGAGAGAGTCGGTACCCTCCATTAATATTAAAAATGACGGAAAAATTTTGCGCAAAAATTACACTTTTCCACACACAATGCATACATTATAGAATAACAAACTAAGTAAAATGTTTAATAAATAACGAAATAAAGTGCATATATACAAGTGTCTGGTACATGAGTCGCATAAATACACTAGGCAAAGTCCTATAAAAGTCAAACATAAAACAAGTACAGGTACAACTATGGTGCAGGAGGTCGCAGGTCGCGAGGAATACCAAATGTATCAAAAAATGCCCTACTCCGCGGAGTATGTCCATCATCGTCCCCTGGACCACCAGATGACGCAAACTGCAGCTCAGGACCAGGCCACCTAACCTCACCCTGAAACCCGACAGAAAGAGGCTGGGGCTGCAAGGGCTGCTGCGACGACGAGCCAAACTCATATGTCCCACCACCCATCCCACCTCGAACAGTCGGCCCGGTCGGAATATCCTCAGGTGATGACGCTGAATCCTCGACAGCGGCGGCCTCAGAACGACCACCTCGGCCACTAGAAGTAGTCCGGCGACGCCTCGAGTCAGACCTAGTAGTCTTCCTCCTAGGCTCGGGCCTCGATCGAGTGCGTGGAGAAGGAATAGGCTGCCCCTGCGAAAGTAAATTCAAGTTAGCCAATATAACAAAAATAAAGCCAAAAATAGTGAAAGTAAAATAATACCTCCTCAACATCGTTGCTACGACAGGTAGCACGGTTCCGCAACCTCACAAGCTGGCTGCGAAAGGCGTCGATGCACCTGGCCATAGCCGTCACCACCTCGCGAGAGAACTGTCGAAACAATCAAGTCAAAATAACGAATATAAAGCCAATATGAGGATGACATAAAATAGCCTAACTACTTACTCGAGTCTGGTGACGAGGAATAGACCGCTCCACAAACTGCTCTCCCTCTGGAGCGGGTGGAATGAGCTCCTCGATCAGTCCATACGTACCCTGGTAGCGTATACACATCCTCGGAGGAATGAACTCCCTAGGACCAGCCTGCTAAAAGTAAAAGTTAGAAAAATACATGGGGGCTACCTAAAGCAAATAAAACTAAACAAATAAAAGCGTACCGCTGCCTCCTCTGAAGGAACAGGAGCCGGCGCCAGCAGTGGTAGCAGATCCTCCTCATAGCTCTGCTCAAGAAGAATATGGGACCTCCAGTGAGTACCCCGCGAAGGACCACCAGCACGATCCCGTTGCAAGGCATCGTGGAACATATGCCGAGGTGGGGGAGCAGGAACAACGAAGGCATCCGAGGAGTGCTGGATAGCCACCCTCTCCCCTAGATAGACCACCGCGTCATATGTCCCCAGAAAGTAATGACGCTCAGCTGTGTACTGCGCCGCCAGCGCAGAGATAGGGAAAGCAGCCCAAGGTCGATATACTGGGCTAGGCTCCTGGAACATCACTAGGTAAGATACTAATGCTAAGGGTGATAAAACAGAAAGTAAGAATTAAAAGAAAAACCCACCGTGAGGATCATCTCTCGAAGACGTAACACCTCCGGCGGACCTCTGCGGCCTCCCCAACTAGCAGCAATGGGGAGCACGCGAGGAGAAGGCCTCGCTGGTGCAAGAGAGGGAAAATACTCGTAGAACCAAATCTATACAAAAGTAAAAATAAGTAAAAATTATGTTCCAAAAATCTAGAGCAAAATTTGAATAACAAAAAGAGGCATACCTCTACGACCCTCCAGAAACTGGAAAGGGCAACCTCTCCAGACAGGGCCCTGTGACGACAGGAGCGCCGTAAGCCCAACAGAAAATTAGCATAGGCCATGCTGGCCTAATCATATGTCCCGACCAACTCGAGGTCGCGAACGGCAGACAGGTAGTACAGTAGTACTCTACTACCTCGATCAGGGGAAAACGTCCCTGATAGCAGAATCAGCACAAAGATGCGCACCCGCTGCTCTCGGGTAGTCGCATCATCCTCGAAGGCTGCAGCCAACGTGCAGCAACGGATACATCGGGAACTCAGCTGTCCCGACTGAGCCTCAGTCTGGGCCCGAATGACGATCGGCCCCAATAACTCCAAAACCTCCGGCGAATAGACAGTAGCGCCAGCATCAAAGGGCAGCGGAGTAGACTGGAACTCTAACCCCGTAATGAGACTAAAGTCAGCTGGAGTGACTGTCATCTCACCCCAGGGAAAGTGGAAAGTGTTGGTGGTGTCCCAAAAGAACTCCACCAAAGACCGAACGACGAGGTTACCCCCATCATATGAAAACATGGCTCGAGTCGCCTGCAGCAGAGGAGTCAACCCACATGACTCCCAAAGACGACGAAGCCCCTCGTCGCGGCAGATGAAGTTGTCGTACAAAGAGATGATAGTGGAATTACCCGAGCCATGGCTACGGGTCCTCCCACTCTCTAGACCTCGTCGGATTCTCTCCAACAAATGATGAACCGGCGCGTGAAACAGGGTGCGCTCGTCCTAATCAGGCATGACGCCCAACCTGGAGGTAGAAGGTACGTCCTCGCCCTCACTGGTGGGCTCGTCCTCTCGACGCGTGTCCCTCGACCGAGAACTGGAACCACGTCGTCTAGCCATACTAAAGTTTGTAAAAGTAATTAAACTTAAGTTTCTACAGTATCTAAAGTTCGCCTAAGCCGCATGATACTATGTTCAAAAAAACAGAGTACGTAGTACTAAAACAGGGCAAAAATCTCAAACAAGCATGGAAGTATTCTTTGAGCAAATAAACAATTTCTTGCAAACATATGATGAATATTTGTGACAAATTGTACAAGAAGAGCAGTTTAAATACCAAAAACAACTCACATTGTTCTTCACGACCTTAAGAGGTCCAACAATGGTGAATTGTTCGTTTCTTCATCAAATTGAGTCAAACAAGTCTCAAAACACTCCCAAGGTAATATACAAACATAATTAAACAAATTCAAGGCATAAAATTCAACGAACAAAGAAAATTAAGCAAAAGCATTTTCGAATTTCCGAAAAATACGCGAACAAGAATGTGCAATTCATCAAAAACCGAGTAGAGTTTGAGCAAAACTTACATAGATCCGGAAAATAGATGAGAAAACCTTCGATTTGCAACAAGTTTGAGCGAATTCGGTTGAGAAATGAGCAAGAACGAGTAAAATGAAGATTTTCGTGAGTTTCGTGAAGCAGAGCAGCGAAATGAGAAAGAAGAAGAACGGGTTTAAAACCCCGATTCTGTTGCCAAACGACAGAATTGTCGCGAGGCGACAGACTCTGTCGCGCGGCGACAGAGGTCAAATCTCGCGACAGACACTTCTGGCCAGCGCTGGAGCGGCGACAGAGTGCTGGGCTGTTCCTTATGGTTTTGTGGGTCCAGTTTATCAATTTGGGTTCCTTGGTACGCCAGTTACCCCCTTTAAGTAATTGACATGATTTAGTCAGCTTGATCAAATGCACTGAGTGATCGACTTGATGAAAGATCGTCTCACTTTAGCTTAAAGCGCCTAGGTATTGGCTCATAATAAGGCACCGAAATAATGGTTCAGGGCACCGAAATAATGGTTCAAGGCACCGAAATATTGGTTCAATAAACGCACCAAAGTAGTGGTTCACAAAGGCAAAAGCACCAAAGTACCGGCACAAATATAGAAGCAATGATGAATAATGATATTAAGGGTCAATAGGTAAAGTGATTCTTTGGCAATGTCTCAACATAAAGGGAAATTGTTTAGCGGCGAAGTACGGTCGTGACGAGGTAGTGTCACAAATGGTGGAGATGGCGAAGCAAGGCCACCTTCGGCGATCCCTCAAGGTAAAGAAGAGATTGTCTATAGCGGCGACATACTGCTGTGGCGACATATGGCCACACCCAGGAAGTGACGACATACAGTTATTTTCGATGATGTTCCCGAAATACTGTGGAGGATTATCACCAAGAATATTGAAGGCGACGACATATAGTTATCTTCAACGATGGCGTTCACGAGGCACAGTGGAGGTTGTCACAAACAACATATGAAGCAACAGCAAAACGGTTACCCCAGAGACGTGTGCTCGACGGTGCAAGATACGCGTTTCTTAACTCTTTTATCTGTTTTAACTAATGATTAGTTTGCAGGTATCGGCGTCATAAGAATGATTTGGAATTGCAGAACATTTTGAATCATTCTCCGTCCCTATCGATACTTTGACTCTCGTTTTTCGAAACATAAGTTTCTTCAAACTCAGTCAAAGTGGGGGCTTCTGTAGACACCCATTTGTGTCTCCCCAAAACCAAACCCAGTGATGAATGCCTTGTGCGTTGTGTTATTATCGAATTAGGTGAAAGTGATTCGAAAGTCTAGTGTCGCGGTTTAGTTTTAATTAATCTCTTCTCTCTCTATTTTTTAAAATCACTTTATTTATTTGAAAACATCCATTTCAGTTTATTCAGGTCCATAATAAGGGTCTAATAATGGTGTAGTTGGATGGGGCTTTAAAAGACCTTTCCAACGATATATTATAAGCCCAATTCCGATGAATAATGAGGAAGTTATGGCCAAAATACTAAACTGGGCCCGGTGCTTTATTTTAATACGGCCCAATGATCTAGAGGAGGGCCCAATATTAATTACTATTCCTAAAATTATTAGGATTAATTATAGTTTTCTAGAAGTTTCTAGAAAGTTCTTTTTAATTCTAATATTGATAGGATCAATAATTAATTATCTTTAAAGGTTTTTTATTTGGAATAAAATATTATTTTGTTATCTTAAAATATGTATTTTATCTTCTGTACGGATTCCGTAGATCAAGTTGATTAAAGATCGGATTCCGTGTGAAGAAAAACGCGCTTATACAGGCTGTCGCCAGACGACAAGTCTGTCGCCGCGCGACAGACCCTGTCGCCTCGCGACAGACATTGTCGCGTCGCGACAGAGTTAATTCCTGGCGACAGCGTGGAGTTTTATTCCTTATCAAATTCCGTGATTTTCCGGATTATTTTCGTTATAAATAGCGTCCGAATTCCTGTTTTCAGAATCATCAATCACTATCAATTCTTATTCTTTTCTCTCTTGAGCAATTCATGCTTTCTTTCTCTCTTTTTCTAAGCTAGTTTTAAATACAATATTCCGCATTCACAAGATCTTGAATCTCTTAACCAAGTTTGAAGTTGCCTTCGCCCTAGACGTGCAAGGTTGATAATTTCTGAGGGTTTGGTCCAAATCTAGTCTAAACTTTATTTAATTTGATTTCAATTTAATTATTTAATTATTATTCTTTATTATTTCCATTGAAGTTTACTAACTTGTGTATTTTGTTATTAGAAAGAGGTACGAGGCTTCAAAGTAAGTAGATTAGCTTACTCCCTATTTCTTTCACAATGTAGATTGCATGCTTATTATTGTTTATAATTCCTAGTATCATGTTAGGATGCCTTTAATGCTTTCTAGTATCATGTTAGGATGTTATTTAATGCCTTCTAGTATCATGTTTAGGGTGCCTTTATTATTTCTAATAGCATGTTAGTACCATGTTAGGTTTAAAGCTTTGATCTTTATTGCTTAGTGACATGCTAGGATTTGTTATTGATCTTGTTAGTATCATGCCTAGGATCTTGCTATTATTATCAAGCTTTATTATGCCTTATCATGCTATTATCGTTATTATTATTTATTGCTTATTATTATGTTGCTTGATTATATTTTGTTATTGCTTGATCACACCTTTTATGATTGTTAAAGGGAATTTGTACTTGAAATCACGCTTAATAAGATAATTAATAATTTGGTTTAGGCTAATGTGATTTTAACTCAAGTGATCGCCAATAATAGAATTATTTGTGCATTTAATTTCAACCAACATAGATTAAACAGGGTAGGTTTAATATGATGTTTGTATGTTATTCGAAAAGCGCACATGAATACGAGCAGAACAAAGTAGAGGCCTATTTTATAGGGCGGGTCCTTTCTTTTGTAGATTGGATTCGTACCCTCATCCCCGGACCCTGTTTGGTTCAAGACCTTATGGAGTAGTTGATGGTCCTTTTGGATTGTCTTTTGGGTACAAGTTCCTTAAAACTTGTTGGCGACTCTTTTTGCTCTTTGTCTTTCCCTTTGGAACGCCACCGTACTTTAGTGTATGATCACAGTGGGGTTCAAGTTTGGGGTTATCTTAATGCTTGAAATATTCCCTACAGGGGTTCAGATCAAAGAAAAAACTGGTGGAAAGGAAGGAGGACAACCTTCAGAAAAGGTTGTTAAAAAGGGAGTTCAGAAGAAGGGAAAAGAAGTTCAGAAAAAGGCTGAAGAAGTTCAAAAAAAGGACAAAGGAAAACAAGTTGAGAAGATTGAGAAAAAGAGAAAGAGAAAAGTTGATGAAGATGAGCTGATTGATGACAATGTAGTGAACTTGAGTGATGATGAGGAGGTTGAAGATGATAAGCTAACTGTTAGAGTGGGTCATGTTAAGTTCATGAAGTTTGTAAGTAACTTAACCCCACTACAAAAACAAGCAGTTGAGGATATGGGATTTGGGGCATTTCTTTCTGTGAATTTGCCTCAAAATGATGCAGTATTTTGTGCTTGGCTGTTAAAACATTTTGAAGAAAACAGCAGCACTCTATACTTGCCACTTAACAAAACAGTGGAGATCACTGAACAAGATGTTCAGATTGTATATAGAGTACCTAGAGGTAACAAAGTTGTTACAGAAAAAGAGCCAAAGAAGGCAGAAGAAGAAGATGAAAATTTGGAGTTAGTGACACCATTGATGAGGTGGAGGGAAATGTGGGGGTGCAAAACTGGAAGCCCTAGAACACAATGGATATTTGAGAAGTATGAAAGTGAGGAAGAAAAGAAGAACAAGAGGGATCAGCAAGCTTTGCACAGGAGGAAATATGTCGCGGCAGACATAGAGTCAAAAGAGAAGAACACAAGGGAAGTAACTGAAATGTTCAAAATAGATTTCCTTGTGCTTGCTGTGAACTCAATGATGAAAACAAGCCAAAACCTTCACTGCCACTACAAATTCCTACAATCAATTCAAGATTGTGATGAAATAAAGGAATTGAATTGGTGCAAATATGTGCTACAAAGTCTGATTTCCACAGTACCTGAGTGGAAACAAAACACCAAGGGTTTTTTCAAGGGACCACTGCCTTTCCTGTTGGTATGCTTCTGACTTTTGTTATTTTAAATTTTTTGTTCATATTGTATTGCATAATGTTCAAAAGTTATACTTATTAGTTCAAAATTAAAAAAGGCATATGATCAAAATGTGTTTGCCTTATTATAGCATTTAAATTATAACTTTTATTCTTATGTTCAAAAGTTTTTGTATGACTGTTCAAAATTTAATTTCTTATTTTCCTGTGTTTGTTTAAAGGTTTTTTCTTATGAGTGTTCAAAATTTTAATGCAATATATTAATATGTTAAAAATTCAAGGTTTTTAATTATGTTTGTTCAAGATGTTAATGCATATCTTGGTTTCATTTTTTTAAAAATTCGTAATGGAAATAATGTTTTGGTAGCTTTTGTCATGGCACAGTTGTTGTATTGTGATCGAGTGCAAAAAAGAGGTATTGAGCAACCAAGGACATACCCAATAATTTCAGCTTGGAATAGAGATATGATTCAAGAGAGAATGAAATTAGAGGGAAAGTCTACATTTGGATTGGGAAGTGTGCTACAAAGAATTCAAATACCTGGACAGCAACAACCAAAAGTTCAACAACAAGAAAGTGCTGAATCATATGAGAATTTGCCAACCAAGGTTCATTTTATTTTCTGTTCAAAATTCTTTTCCAGTAGTTCAGATTGTTATGAAACATGTTCAAATGCTTTCGTCAACTTATAATGAATTATAAATTCAGTCATAACATCATTAAAGAATACTTTAAATTAAGTCCATTTACTTTTCTGTTCAAATTTTATTTATAATTGTTCAGATTGTTATGATAAATGTTCAAATGATTTAGTATAAAGTTCAAATACTGAAGAACACTTTAATACTTGATAATCAGATCAGTTACATATTCATTCTTTATATTTCTGATGTTCATCAACTTATAATGCATGTTCAAAATACTGTAAACTTAAGTGAATTATTTTATATTGAAAACAGGAGGAATTTATGGATGATTGTCAAGACTTTGGGAACTTGTGTTTCAAAAATGTCTGAGAAGTTGAAGCTAGGGAAAAATATGTTCCCTAACAACATGATAATCAAAAGTGTTGAAGGTCTTATTGGGAAAAGAATGAGTGATGCTTCCAATTTGAGTGAAGATGAGGCCTTCTTTGGAACTGAGGCTTTCTTGAAGGCTATTGATCAGATTGAAAGAGAATATTTGGAGAAGAAGGAAGCTGAGAAAAAAGCAACATAAAGAAGAGAAGCTGAGAAAAAAACAGAAAAGGAGAAAAGAAGAGAAAGAGCAAAACAGAAGATGGGGGAGGATTATAGCGTGGAAAGTGCTTTTGATTTTGAACTTCAAACTCCTCCAACACCAACTGCTCCTTCTCCAATGGAAAGTGCAGATCAAGGGGGAGAGAGTACTGTTGTTGGGAAAAGTACTCTTGACCTAACACTTACCATAACAGAGGAGAGAAAGGTCATGAGAAAGAAGTGCCTGATATCAGTGGAAAGGGAAAGGCAAAGGAGGTGCCTTTTGAAATAGCAGCAGCTGATGCACCTGGAAAGTCAACAGATGTGCCTTTTGAAGACATATTTGATGATGCCACTAACTTTACCAATATATTTGAAACCAATGATGCAACACTTGATGATATTTTGAGGAACCTACTTTCAAAGGATTTTCACTATCAAGGGTAACGTAATTCTATCTGAACATCTAAGTGTAATTTTTTGGGTAGTAGGGTAGTAAAGAAAAAGAAAAACATATGTAAATATTTTGGAAGTAATGTAACGAATCTGTAATTTTTTGGACAACTAGGATAGAAGCTGAAAAAGTCAGCATAAATATTTTGGATGAAATCAGAACAAGTACAAATAGATATGTAATTATGAAGTATTGAATGATATATTTACTATATTATTTTTCTGTGTTCAAATAATTGTATTATACGCTCATATGTCTTTGTTGTATGTTCAAATCTACAGATCTAAAGAAGAAGTAGGAAAAGAAAAACAAGTTTCAAAAATCAAAGGGGTAACTGTATAAAAGCATATATATTCAATAGAAGTTCATTAGCAATTCACATACAGTTCAGTTATATATACGTATAGTTCAAAAAAACTAACAATACTTTTATATTATTACAATAGACCAAAAACAAAACAGGATGTGGATGCAATCAAAAGACCACGAAGAGAAGTTACAAAATTTCCAGCTTGCCTAAAATCCCCATTCATGATTAAATATGTGGATTTGTTCAAAAATATTAGTGTAATGCAAGCAACTTTATCTGATTATGCGTTCAGTGAAGGTCCTAAAGAGTAAGTTTTCTAAAATAATTTCATTGTTCAAAAATTTATTTACTTTGTTCAAATATTTATTTATATAATTCAAATAATAAATTGAAGCTTAACTTAATTTTTTATTTTTTTCTTGTATTGGCAGTGAAGTACTGTACCATGATGGAGAAAATAGTGTCAATAGGGAAGAAATGAGGACACTTGGAACAGATGAAGAGGTGGACACTGCAGTTATCGATGCTTGGGCTCATATTCTGAACACCAAAGGCAAAAAACATAGCATTTTCTTCTCCACAATGCCATACGTAAGAAAAACTATATTCAAACCTTATTTAATATTTTTCTACAAACTATTCAGTATATTTTGACAAGTGTTCATTATATTTATAATAACTGTTCATTATTTTAATGGTTAATTGCAGTTGATTGTCTGCACAAACAATGGTGAAAGTGTGAACACCACAAAAGAAGTAAGACATGAGAAGTTTGTTGAAAGACTGAATTATGAAATGGCAAACAGTGATATCTCAAACACAAAAAAATATAGGGAATTCTTCTTTCCCGTGGCTGCATTTGGTCATTTCTACTTGCTATGTATCAACAAGTACAATAGCACAGTTGATTTGATTGATAACAGGAAGCTTCCAATGAATATCAAAGCATCTACCAAATATGAAGATAATCCTCAAAAAATGGTAAATTACTAAATTATTTTTTGTTCAATTTCTTCTTAGACTGTGTTCTATATTGAGTTGAGATGTTCAAAAAGTATATTTTTATGTTTTACTGCTAGAAGCTTTTGCATATTTTATGCGAACAAAGGATTATACAGGAAGCGATGTTGCTAGAGTCTTAAGTCTCAAGACTGATTTAATCAAGATGAAATGGAGAAGCAATTTGGATTCTAAAAATTGTGGTGTTTACTTGATGAAACATATGGAAACATACACAACAGAGCCTTTGGTAGAATGGAATTGTGATTTGAAAGCAAATAATGTGAGTACCAAAAATACTGTTCAAATGGTTTCTTGTTATGTTCAAAGAATTTCGTATATTGTTCAAAATTATATAATTTCGGGTTTAATGTTCAGGTTGATCAAATAAGGAAGCTTAGAGTTCAATATTGTTCAGAAATAATATTAAGCCCCACCAACAAAGAAGGATACAGAGTGAAAATGGCAGCAAAAAGAAGAATGGAGGAGAATTAAAATTTAGATTTATTGACCATTTCAAAAGACAGTGATTTTATGTAATTTGTTTGAATTTGGTGTTTGATGAAGACAAATGTTGTTTGAATTATTAATTTGGATTGAAATTGACTTATATGTAATATTTGTAGTAAATGTTGACATTAACATTGTGTTCAAAAATTAATCTTTAGTAGTTCATTTTATAAAACATGTTTGTCAATATATAATTTGATTAAAAAATAATAACAAAAACTTTATCATGCAAAAATTTTCAAATATATTGAAAATATATAAGAATTTGAATATTATTACATATTGAAAACCTATGAAAAAGTGTTCAAATATATTGAAAAATTATGAATTTACTTGTCTTGTCAAAAATTGATAACATTGCATCATAACTTGAAACATTCGAAGATCCAGAAGCATGAGACCCTTCATTCCTTGCATTGCGACCGGCATCAAAATACTAAAAACACAAAAATTAAAAGAACAATAATAAAAAAAAAAACCAAAATTTATATAAAAAAACAATAATACAAAATAAAAATGTTCACACTTACTTGAGCCCATTTACTAGTTTCATATCGAAAACTTCTGTTATGATTCACTTCAGATACCTTCCTTTTTTTAGCCTGAGAACCACTTGAAACCTAAAAAAAAATATATAGTTCAGATTATAATGCCTTAAGTTCAAATTAAATGAAAGAAAGTTCAGAACAAAAAAGTTACATTTCTTGCAGAAGACTGAGAACCAGTTGCAGGAAAATTAGTTGAAACATGATGACCATGAACCTAAAGAAAATTAAGGTTAGTTCAGAACTTAAAGTTAATAGTTCAAAAAAAACATTTGTCAGTTCAATATAAAAATTACATTTGACAAAGGTGGCTGAGTAGCTCTTGAAAAAGATTTTGTATTTTTAGCTTGAGGTCCAGATACCTAAAACAAATATAATATATACACACACAAACATATAAATATATTATCTTCAAAAAAAGTAAAAAAAAATATTAATAGTAAAGAAGTTAAATTTACAGAGGAAGGCTGAACATTTGTTCTTGGAATGGTTTTTGAAGCTTTTGATGCTGATGGCTGAGAAGAATAAGGTCTTGGAAAGTTATTGGATGATTGACCTTCAAAAACCTACAAAAGATTAAATATAGTTCAAAATCTGAAAACAAAAGTTCAAAAATAATCTCAAAAAGTTCAACAAAAAAATTACATTTGATAAAGGTGGCTTAGTTGTTGGAAAAGAATTTGAAGCTTTAGATGAGGATGGCTGAGAAGAATTAGTTGAAGCTTGATGACCAAAAACCTACAGGAAATTAAAAATAGTTCAGAATCTGAAAACAAAAGTTCAAAAATAATGTGAAAATGTTCAGCAAAAAAAATTACATTTGATAAAGGTGGCTTAGTTGTTGGAAAGAATTTGAAGCTTTTGATGAGGATGGTTGAGAAGAATTAGTTGAACCTTGTTGACCAAAAACCTACAGGAAATTAAATATAGTTCAGAAACTGAAAACAAAAGTTCAAAATTAATGTCAAAAAGTTCAGAAAAAAAAAAATTACATTTGATAAAGGTGGCTTAGTTATTGGGAAAGAATTTGAAGCTTTTGATGAGGATGGCTGAGAAGAATTAGTTGAACCTTGTTGACCAAAAACCTACAAAAAATTCAAGTTAATTTAGAATAATAAAACAAAAATTCAAGAAAAAATTAAAAAAATTAAACAAAAAAATTACATTTGAAAAAGATGGATGAGTAGCTCTTGAAATATTTCCAGAGGAAGGCTGAACATTAGTTGTAGTTGAAGCTTTTGATGAGGATGGCTGGAAAGAATTAGTTCTTGCAAAATTGTTGGATGATTCACCTTCAAACAACTACAAAATTAAAAGGTTCAAAATATAACATAGAAAGTTCAAAAGAATGACAGTTTAAGTTCAAAACAGAATAAAAATTACATTAGCTGAAGATTGCTGAGTAGATTTAGTTGAAGGATTACTATTTTTGAATCCTTTTCCATTTGAACCTTGAGAACCAGTTCTGAACCCATCACCAAAAACCTACAAGAAAAAAAATGAAATTAAACATATATAATACAAAACAGTTCAAAAAAGACAATTAAAATATTTTTTAAAAAAATACTTACATTTGTTGATGAAGAATGAGAAGCATTGTTAGTAGCTTTACTATTTGTACTCTGAACATTCTTTTTCTTAGAAAGTACAGAAAGATTTGGTCCTTGTGTTGTTGGATGTGAATAAACCAAAGGATCTCCATCATCATCTAAAACCTACAAAATTTTAAAAAATTATAAGCTGTTCAATATGAAAAAACAAAAGTTCAAATACAAAAAACAGAGGTTCAAAATTACCTCAACAACTAATTTTTGGACAGTAGCTCTGGCTTCGTCTTTGTAATTATCTACTTTCTTTTTCCAACCCTTAGCTTTATTACATGCTTTCTCAACAGTACTCTTTGGCCTGTAGTTCCTCTCACCCTTCTTCCAAGCTATTTTTGGATTGTTTATGAACCCTTCTTCATCACAAACTTCTTTAGCTTCTTCACCAACTTCAACCTCATCAATATGAATTGGACCCATCACACTTTCCACCTTTTCACGTAGCATTTGAAAAGTATATTCAACTTCATTTCTTGCTAAAAGATCATCTTGACATGATGTCACTAACTGAACATACTTCCTAACCATTTGAACTCTCCAAACAGCAAAAGGGACAACTTTAACATCTTCACATGGCTCTTCATCAGAAACATGACTACACATAGCCTTCTTAGTCCACCTCTTCACTATATACTGTTCTGGTATTTTTTGAACACAGTGAATATTATATATACGAAGAGAGTGTCCACATAACAACCCCATCTCACTCCAATACTTACAAGTGCAATTGATGTTAAAGGTGAATTTCTCATAAGTAACTTCATACCTTATAATGTCCTTATTTGGCCTCCAAACATAATAACAAATAGTCTCATCATCTTCATGCTTTCGCTCTTGACAACATGAAATACCTTTTGCAAATTGATCCTCAAATACCACATACACAGAAATAGTATAAATCTCCCTAGCGTGTATGAGCAAACTAACATTAGCTACTGCAAGATGACAGTTACCCCTCAGAAAACGGAAATCTTGCTTACTTTCTTTACTCCTCCATTCTGATATAACATCAAAAAAAGTACTATAAAAGTCACTCAAACCATCTGTTTTATTCAATCTATTAGAAACAGAATGATTTGTTGTTTCACTCCTTTGGGATGACAATACTCCACTCGAAAAATAATCCTTTGAATAAGCAGGGCACCATTTCTCTTTGATATCATACAAGTGATTTAACCAATCATTTTCTGAACACTTGTATTTTGTCATCATTCTATTAAAAACAAAAAACAAGATACCAATAAACAAAATAATAATATAGAAGTTAAAAAAAAACAACAAAGTTCAAAATATATTACATACAGTTCATATATACTTGTTAAACAAAAAGAGTAAACAGATTGAAATTAAATAATTATTAATTCATATATAAACAAGGTTCAAATCCTAAAGAAATAAATTCAAATAATTAACAATAATGTTCAAAACGAAATAAGTCATGTTAAATTCAATAAAATTAAGTCCACAAATATGTAAATATCTGAGTTCAAATTAAGACATAAGAACTTCAAAATATAAAATGAATAGTTCAAAGAAAATTAAAGAAAGCTTACCTTGGCCAGTAATGTTCAAATTCAGCAGGACTTTCACAGTACTTGAGCAAATAATCAAATACTTATGGAAACCCTTTCAATATTCTGAGCCCTCCTATATTGGTCTTTGAATTCTCACCGAGGTGCCAAGTACACAAACGGTGCCGAGTGCTTGAAAAAATTTCTCGTATTGCTGCAGCAATTGAAGGTGCTTGATCAGTCATTAAGGTTATGGGGTGTCGACATTCTCCCATAGATCTCATAAAAGCCTCAAACAACCATACAAAACTGCTGGTCTTTTCATCAAGAACAAAACCCATTCCAAACATCACATTATTACAATGATGATTCATACCAACAAAAGGGGCACAAATCATGCCATATTTGTTGGTTCTATAGGTAGTATCGAAAACCATCAAATCACCAAAAGCTTCATAATCCCTTCGCATTCTTCCATCCCTCTAAAATACACTACAAAGCGCATGATTTCCATCAACCTCAAACTCATAATAAAAGTCACTCTCTTTGGCTTGTCTTGCAGAAAATGACTTGATCAAAGCATTACAATCACCACCTTCTAATCTGCCAGCTTTTTCAGTAGCTAAAGCATTGTAAACATCAGTAATAGTGTAGCATAGATTAGGAGATCCACCAACTTCTTTCCTCAAAGCACGAAGAGAATCCGTAACCCTAACACCACTAGCTTTCATAGTACTTATGAACTTCAAATGCTCACCTTGCATTTTCCTTTGAGACCTAAGGAGATGTCTTTTCTCAACAGGTATCATAGCATGATTGTGATCCATATTGTGTTTAACAGCAGTCCAAACACCTTTCTCATCAATAACAAAATCAATATAAGCTTCACAACATGTACGATAATCCAACTTAGAATACTTCTTAGGCACCTTAGAAGAAGTATCCTTCAAACCAGCATTTGAACACACATAATTTCTGCCTCTCCAAACACTTGAAGTACCAACATATCGAACTTTCCCTTTCCTAATACTAAATCCATGCCGAAACGCATAATCATTGTACATTTCATATGCCTCCGCATCACTTTTGACTTGTTTCCACTGCAATTCAGACTTTTCACTTTCCTTATAAACAACTTCATACTTATAAACTGCAATAAACAAACAATATGCATAACCAACATTATTATAGTTCAAATATAAAAGAACATAGTTCAAATAACAGAATAAGGTTGTTCAAATAAAAGAATAGCATGTTCATAATTACTTGTACAATTCTATATTAAAAAATATACAGGATCAAAGGTTCAATAAAATGAAATAAAGGTTCAAAAATAACATGACAATGTTCATAATATATTTAAAGACGAATAAAACGACTAATACAAATATAAAAGAACATAGTTCAAATAACAGAATATGATTGTTCAAATAAAAGAATAGGATGTTCATAATTACTTGTACAATTCTATATTAAAAAATATACAGAATCAAAGGTTCAATAAAATGAAATAAAGGTTCAAAAATAACATGACAGTGTTCATAATATAGTTAAACTACGAAAAAAATGACTAATACAAATTATAAACAAATAATATTCATAAAATTCAACAAAATATGATAAAATTAATCACAAATTAATAAATTCCAAAATATAATTTAATTAGTCCATCAATTAATAAATTGAACAATAAAACTAATTAAACCTAAATATTATGCAATGTACAAAAGCACATTAAAATTCATAAATCAGCAATCAAATTCAAAACACTTTGAACAACACATACGTATATCTAACAAATTCTGGACATAAATTGTTCAGCAAGAAATTAAAAGAGGCGAAAGTTCAAAATCAAGAATTAATGAATAAATTAATCAACAAATGGTCAAAATCATCACAAATTACTAAAATACTATTGCAGAATCATATTAATCACAATCTAATAAAAAATTACAGAAGATTAAAAATAATCTCATCTCCATAATAAGTAACTTTAAAAAACCTAATTATACAATGAATTGTTCAAAAATCAAATTGAAAAAACCTAATTAACAAAATAATCGAATTCAGAAATCTTACCTCCACTCTCAAGAACTTCAGGCACAGAAATCAAATCCATGGCAAAAACAAGATTGAAGAACAGAGCAATCAACAATGGTGAGGAAAGCACTGAATAAATCGAATCGAGAAAGTAATTTGATAGAAAAAATTGATGAGAGAAAACTAGAGGAGAGAGAAAATCGACGAGAGAATATTTTCGAATGATATTTGAAAAGGAAGAATGGAGAAATAAGGAAGGAATTGAAAATGGAAAGAACGCGCGAAAGACGTTGCAAAATAAGGAAAAGAACAGCTAGGTAAGTACGTAGAAGCTACGTTGCAGAAGCTAATTGGTGGTGCACGTAGTTCTGTGTGCACAAGGGTGCATATTATAATTTGCGATGAGGGATGGAAAAGTAAAGATCAGCCCACCGCCCAACCCAGGATCATGGTAAGCCCATCTTGGCCCATTACTCTTAAGGCTAGGCCCAAAGTTATAGGCCCATTTGAGATGCACAACCTTGTCCTTGCCTTTTGTACTTTAAATTTTCAATTTCATAAACATTAGATGAACCCCATGCGATGCACGGTTTGTTTCAATTTTTTAGATAATTTTTTTAATATATATATATTTATGTGCTAAAATTTGTTATGTATTTAGACAAAATTACTGATATCAAAAGATAATATTTTATATTTAATTAATTTAAATTGGGAAATCTCATTCGCCAATTTTGTTTACAGGTCATTTAAATCATTTAATTCTAAACGAAATTAATAATCTCGTATTTAATTGGCTACCACTAAAATTTATTATTTTACAATGGCGCACTGAATAAATTAAATCCTACGTGACTCTCTAAAAACTGGGGAAACAAACTCCCCTTTAAATATATATATATTAGATTCTACTTGTACTATTTTGAGTTACACTTTTTTTTTTCTCCTTTGGCCACTAGTGTTATCAAATTTACCCAATTTTGTGTTTTTCTCTGATCGTTCTTTATGTTTCCACGCTATATTAGTTTTTTTATTTTAGTTTGTATTGTGTTTTGTACTTGTATAAATATTGGTGGTAGTTAATGTGAATGTTTGTTTGGGCTGATAAATTAACATCGGAGTGGCAGATAACAAAAAATTAGTAATGTTTTTTCCTTTCACCAATGGCCTAGACAGCCCATGGGTCGGCCTAGCCCTCGAGGCCTTTTGGACCTAGGCCATGCTTAGGCCTTAGTTTCAAATTTTGATTCCCGACCCAGCCGAACCCATTAGTGGTGGGTCAAGCGTATGCAATTCTAAAGCTCATGGCCCTCCCAACACCCTCTTTAGGAGAAGAAGAATTTTTTATACGTAGTATTTTCAATCCATTGAAATATAAATTATATAGCAACATATAAATCATAAATATAGTGTAAAATTAAGTTAAAAGTAAGGGACATGATCCCATGATTATTAGATCATGCTTGACAATAACCCACTAAACTTACTACTACTCCCTCCGTTCCCAAATGTTTTTTACGTTTTCATTTAGGGTGTTCCTTTTTATTCTTTACATTTAGTATCTTTCCTATTTTGGTCATAAATTTTGGACAAAATTACCCTTGTTTTACAATTTTTTTACTCAAAAGTCCTTATTTTTTCATGTGCTATTGTACTTTTTGTACTACTTTAATAGTTTTTCAACACTTATTATTACTTTCTCTCTCCTCTCTCCTCTAATTTTTTCACCCCACATGCTCAACATTATATTTTTCAATAAAAATGTGCATTCAATCATTGAAATATTCTAATATACCTCAACATTACACAATTTCTTAATTACCGCGGATAATTCCAAACGTAAAAAACATTTGGGAACGGAGGGAGTATTATATTTTTACTAACACTTTAAAGAGTATATCGTTATACTCTATGAGTTTATTAACCATTAATAACTAACAATATGAACCAAATATTCTAACACACTTCTTGCTTCAAATTGGGTTACAATGACTATCTTTTTTTTTTTTGACGGGAAAAGAGCAAATATTATTACTCAAATGCAGAGTACAATGACTATCTAATCTTCACATCTAACCTCAATAAAAATTAATCACTTTTGTTTAAATACATGAGCCATTTAATATAGCCTTTTTTTTAACCACCCCTCCAGCACCAATTACATTCCATTGCACATCTTACTTCAATTTCATTGTCTCGAGCACATAGCTTGTTGCTAGGGGTGTCAATTCGGGTAAACAATTCGGATTTGGGTTGGGTTTATGAGTTTCAGGCTATAACAAGTCGGTTTATATTCAGTTGAAATGATTAGCAGGTCGGTTTGGGCCGGTTTTGAAAATTATTGGATCAGTTCGGTATTGTTTTTTTTTTTTTAATTGCGGTTTCTATTCGAGTTGGGTTCTAATCAGGTTGGGTTGTTGTCGGTTTGGTTCATAACCAATTTGGGTTGAACCAAGTCGGTTTGAAAACAAGTTTATCCAATTTAAAGTGGGTTTTGGTTCAAAGCAAATTGGGTCCTAATCGGGTCGGGTTGTATTAATCAGTTCGGGTCATAATAAGGTTGGGTTAAATTGGGTCGGTGTTAAAATGGGTTTTGGTTAGAAACAGATCGAGTGAAATCGGGTTTGGTCATAATCAGTTTAGGCCGTAATCGGTTTGGATTGAACTTGGCCGGTTCGAAAATGAGTTTACCCAATTTGAAGTGGGTTTCAGTTAAATTATATCGGGTTAAAATCGAGTCGAGTTAGTCGGATAACGGGTAGGAACGAGTCATGTTATAATTAAGTTAAGTCATAAATAAGTTAATTTTATCGAGTAGTGGGTTGAAACGGATCAGATCATCAACATATACGAGTTGTAAACGACTCAGTTACAACGGGTTACAGGTCGTAAACGGTTCGGTCTCAACGGGCTACGGGTCATAAATGGTTCGGTTTCAACGGGTTACGGGTTGAAAACGGTTTGGTCGCAACGGGTTACAATAATAAAACGGTTCGGTCGCAACGGGCCGGGTTACGGTTTGGAACGGTTCAGGTTTATCGGATTTTTGTCGGGTTTAAACGGTTTTCGATTTAAAATATGTCGGGAAACTATCGGGTTCAGACGTAATTAATTCGAGATTTTTTCAGTTTCGGGTTGTACGTAACGGTTTGGCTTGATAACGGGTCAGGTTAGTAACGCTTCGCACGAATTTGGTTCAGTTTAGTTTGGGGTTGAAAAAAATTGGGTCGGGTCGATTTTCGATTTTCAAAAAACATGTTATTAACAATTCAGCTCTCTTTCAGATCGATTCAAAATAGACGAGTTTGACGGTTCGGGTCAGATGCTGACAAGTGACAACTCTACTTGTTGCATCTTGTTTTTCTTATTAAATATTTTCTTTCTATATGAAAGCTCCCTCCAGCCAGTAGGTACCTGGACGGCTTTCGGATCTTGAGCATGTTAGGAGGATTAGGCGGTATGCAGTCGAGTCGACTCTCTTTTTACTAATAGCACAACTATGTGATATGGCGTATAATTTGATTCTTTTGACGCATTATCAAATTAGTTATCAACATATATACTAATACTCCCTTCATTTATGTCCAATTAAAAAGTCTCCTGACTAGACACGCTTGACGAATACACAACTTTGACCATTAATATTTTTAGATCGATTTATATTAGTATATTATAAAATGTTAATATTATATTTGAAAATATACATTCTAATTATTTCAACAACATATTGAATAACAAATTTTTTTTATTATTATACACTTATACATTAGTAAAAAAAAAGAAAAAAAAAATACAATTCTAAGCCACTAAATAAATAGTAGAAAAAGTGAAACTATTGCAATATAAAAGACAGAGATAATATTTACCAACACTTTTACATAAATAACTAATACAATTAGGTAGGCAATTAGATCATCTCATACAAATATACAATTTGCTAATCAACTAGTTTACACAAAGAACTAACCTCTCCTCGGCTTTTTGCCAGACAAGGCCCAAGTTTACACATTACTCTTGATTCTTTGACACAAATAACTGCACTGGGTTTCACCTTACCAGCCTCTCATTAATTAATAGTCCGTATCAGCTAATTAAATGCAACAATATAATCACCTGATTATTTTGTCACGTTTCTTTAATGGGAAGTTGGATGTGCATGTGTTGGAGTTATACATTGATAAAACATAGAGATAAAGTGCCAAGAAAGAAGTGGCAAATTATATTAATTGGGAAAACAGAAAAAGTAAAGTGAAGATAAGCCCAAAATATAGTAGATTGCAAGAAGAAAAGGGCAAAATAAAATAATTAGAAAGCCTCAACGACAAATGCAAAGTTACTACTGATCGTAGAAGTTGCTAAAAGAAGTTTGTAACATTACCACAATATGACAATCTATTTCAGGAACAAAACACACTTTTCATATTCTCTTCTCTTTCTTTCTACAAAACACACTTTTTTATACTCTAAACTTAACTTTCTTTGATGTCCAAAAATAAACTATTCAAAGTCCATGCCATATATATATGGTCCATGGAATTATCTGTCTATCAAAATGCCTTATTTATGACGATTTTGGCGTCAAGTTTTCACCCTTATTCTCCTTAATGTATACTCGTTTCAAGGAAATTAAAGCAACAATAATCATTAATTAAGGGTCTGTTCTCATACGTTGAAATTCAGTTCAGTTCAGCTCCTGATTTCTTTCTCTTATAAAATATTCATTTCAGTTCAGTTCAGTTCAGCTCTGTTCAGTTCAGTTCAGTTCAGCTGAGTTCAGTTAATGAGAACAGTCCCTAAGTATATATTTCCCCGATCTGTTTGCAATTTCACATATTATCATTGATTACCATTTACAAGTAAAAAACGTATTTATATAAATTTTATAAATTATATTTATTTATCAGTTATTAATGATATTAGTCAAGGTTACAAAATTTTAATTCTACTTTATAATTTAATGAAAATCTAACAATGAGAATAGACGAATTGTAGTATAATGAGTTGAATGGCTTGGGTTAATGCTTTAAGTTGATTTAGTTGTATATGTTTTCTCTTAACTTGATGGTTGAAATCTATGATTGGTTTATATATTCTACTACGTCCTCTCACATGAGAATCCATTAATAAGTTTGAATTTGGATGCAACATGGCCTTCACATAAATATAACACTTGAAAGTAGGAAGGTGGCATGGTTAATATTTGAATCAGTAATCTTTGTGTTAGGCTAGATACCAGGTTAGAGGATAACTCAACCAAAAACTTAAAGTGACGTTAAAGCTTAAAATTGATTAATTTATTCTATCTATTTTCACTTAATTAGGGTCTTCTCACATTTACTAAACTGAGTTGAGCTAAACTGAACTGATTGGAGCTGAACTGAACTTGACTGAACTTAAGCTGAATTGAACAGGCCCTAATAGCTTGGGATTAGAAGTAATTTATTTAAGGCATAGTTTGGTTTTCAAAAAAAAATAAAAATTAAAAAAAAAAATTAAGGCATTGTTTACTTATTTTTATCACTTTTTTTTTAGACCACTTATTTTCATCACTTAAAAGTTAAAACTATCTTTCATGGCTAAAATAAAGTTATACAGATGGAACCCTAACCTTTTTTTTTTTTTCCTCTCTCTCCTTAAGCATATAACTCTGTATTATGTTACTCCCTCCGTTTCATAATGATGTTCATGTTTCGTAAATCGATGTAATTTTTTACCCAACTTTGACCGCAAATATCTTTAATCTCACAATAGCAAAAATTATAAAAGTTAGATATTAATAATCTACTCATCAAGACGAATCAAACTAGATCCCACATGACTATATTTATTCTTATAGATTAAGAGAAATTTAGAAGATTCTCTCTTTCTTAAAAAAGTCAAAGTTTCCAAACAGGAACATCTTTGTGGAACGGAGGGAGTACTATATTATACTCCGTACGATAAAATGAATCAGGTTGTGTAGATATATTTTTGACCGTTGTATATATAAAAGTAAACCGTCAACCCAATTTTCAAATTCTGACAGTGGTAGCCGCTTAACGTGCCAATAATTAAGAATTTTTATAAATAAAAAGTACATTAAATTAGTAAGCATTTAGCAGTAGATATGGTGCCAAAAAGATACGACAAATCTTAATTTTTGCAAATACCAGCATAGAAGTTGACGTATGAAGCCCTATACAAGCTTTTATTACGTACGTCATGGTGGACTTTTTTTTTAAAAAAGGATATTCTTATATCGAAACTTGCACCATATTACTTCCGTTAACTAGGTAAGTAGAGCTAACTTAGCAAAAATGCGATGACAGCAACACTAAAACTACCCAGAAAAAAAAAGACGCTCGAAGTGAAATCAATCATATTATCATCAAATTAGTTAATTAGACTAGAAGTAATCCTTTTGTGAATTCGTATTAGGAATATTATATTGTTAAGAAAATCAGTCATTTATTAACTTTTAATATAATTCAGTAGAACCTCATATTAAACAAGCATTAATTAAACAATTCACTTGATTGTCACTTTTATGCTTTTAGTAATTATATACGCAATTAGACATATAACATTATATATGACTCAAAATATTGAGAGAAAGTTGCATTCAAATATAAATGATAGATGAAGTTTTTTAACTTTAGATCCCACATAATATACTTGTACAAGAATTTTTGTAGTTTTTCTATGACTTGCATGTTAAGGTAGTTGCTACTTAGCTTTCTCCAGTTTATATTGTTGTAGGTTGATGAATTAACAAATGACTTAGTTAGCTTCTTCAACTAAGAGACCTTAAACTTGTCTAATTGATATGCATGCATGATGCGTGTTAAGCTTAGTCAATTAAGCTCATTAGACTTCAGTTAGCTACTTGCTAACCACGAAAACAACATGCAAGCAAAATTGATATCAAACTCTTAGCCCATGGGTTAAGTAAAGGAAGAATGGTGCACAATAGTATCACAAAAGCTAATTAAGCATCATCTTTGTTAGCTTAGTCACATTGAATTCAGTCTCTAGCTGATGTTTCAAAGGAAAGGTCGGACATAAAACAACAACTTAATCCTGCCGACGCACAATTCTCTTCAATAGTTCTAACTTTATGGAGCTCGATATGTACTATACATCAGCAAGTAGAACTCATGTCCTCAAATTTTTATTAGTATCGGAGATAAGCTTAGGTCAATTCCTTCATTAAAAATTAGATATATTAGGTAATCCATTTATTTCTCTTTCCAATTCACAGAAAAATAAAAATACCAAATCGATGATAAAACTCATACAACCAATAGAATAACAAGGTAAAATATATCACTAGAGTCGAGTGATTACAAACCTAGGACTTTACCAAATTCATTCATCAATCCATTAAATAAAAATAGCTCAATTCTAGAAAAATTTAGGTTCACAAGCTCTAAAATTGGTGAAACACGGGAGTGTACGAAATGATAGATTTAGGACAACACGTACCCTATTACATACCCAAAGTTATTAGCACCACGGCGAGATTCCCGGTCATTTTTGCCCCCTATACTTCACCGCCTCTAGTTTTCTTAACCAATTATCTTCACTAATCTCACCTACTAAACGTGATTACTTGAGTGGTTTTCTTTCTATTTTTCGTGGTTTTATTAATATGGGGATGTCAAATTATCAAATTATTAAACAAAGAGTTGGGGATTACTATAATCCTTAAAAGGTACACAACTTTTTTAACCATTGAGGTAACAAGAATCATGCACATTGGACCTATACATTCTCAAATTGCAAGATTATATATATTTATGCTATGCATGCTCTAGACCTTTACCAAGTGGAATGTATAGTTCTTTATTTTAAGAATAATATAGGATCGATGCCAATTTTCTAGGAGTATCTTGTATAATAGTTGACTAATTGGTAATTGAATTTAATATCCTAATGCTAAAAATTGAATCATATTGTAGGTTTATTGTCAAATTTAGACAAATCTATCAGAAATCCCGGACAAGCTAATAAGGAGGAAAGTTAGATCACAAGTCTAAGATAAACTTATTTCACATTAAAATCTATTATTGGTGATGTATGTAGAAGTAATTCCTCTACCTTATAAGCTACTCCGTAGTTTATTCACTCTGGTGGTAATAGAAAGTGACAATTGGTGGTAAACTTGATAATAAGTATGGAATATTAATTATACGGAGTATTATTGTTAGTTGAGACGAACTCTACAAGAGGGGGGGGGGGTGAATTGTAGATGAGTTCCTAATGACTACTTTTGCGGAATATAAAACCTAACAAACAGAATAAAGCAGGAACTTGTAAAGCACACAGTATTTTACGAGGAAACCTTCTAGTGCCCAACTAGAAGTAAAACCTCGACCCTGCCTTAGGGATTTCAAACACAAAATACTTCACTATAATAGGGAAAACACCAAGTTACAACCTACTATAATAAAGACTCTACTTCTCAAGTTCCTAACTAAACTCACTAGGGGTGAGCAAACCGGGTACCCGGTCAAAATTTTAGGACCCGGACTTGGAATTGGTTGGAACCGGGTCCTAAAATTCGGAACCGGAATTGGTTTAACCGGGTCCTAAATTTTAGGAATTGGAATTGGAACCACCGGGTACCGGTTCCGGTTCCGGGTACCCACTTATGTATGTAATTGTTAAAATATAATACAAATTATAATTCTTATTTTAGTTAGTATCATTATTAGTGTTTAATACTTATATTTATATATGCATTAAGCTATTTGTATTCATGTTAGGTATTAATAATACTTTTTTTATTGTACAAATTAGATACATTTAACATATTTTTATTATTTAAAATTTATTTAGTTTAGGATATATTGGGTAACCAGGTACCCAACCGGTTCCGGGTCCAAAAAGTTGAGAATTGGAATTGGTTATAACCGGGTCCTTAATTTATTACCCGAATTGGAACCACCAGGTCCAATCTCGGTTCCGGACCCGCCGGTTCCGGTTCCAATTCCGGGTACCCGGAATTTTTGCTCACCCCTAAAACTCACTACAGAACAGCACTCTGTTCTACCCAGTCTAAGTACCACACTTAGACTCACTCGTACTTCCCAAGTACAGACCTTCCCCTTCTCACCAGAAGCTAACACAATAAACAGAATTAATAAATACTTACTACCCAAATAACCCAAACCAAATACAAATAATAAACACCTGGTATATGATAGGCAAGCTATGCATGAAACCCGAAACTAATATGACAAGTTTATAAGCTTGGCAAACTTACACAATTTAAGCTCTGTAATTCTTCACGCATAAAACTCACAAAAACCTAAACTCAATTCGTCCTCTACTATTTATACAAGTAAGACTCGTATAGAAAGTAGGTTTTCAAAAAGATAAATAAGTTAAACTTAACTTATCTCAAAATACGGTTTTAAGTAAATCTTTGTGAAGAAAATCTTTTCAGAAAATAAGATAGAAATAATTAGTTAAAAAGCATAATATCTTTTCAACAACTGATTTTAGAAAATACGCTTTCAAGTTAAAAATCTTTTTCGAAATCTATCTTTTATATTTTCGAAAATAATTAATTTGCCAAGCTATCTTGTCACGCTTCTAATAAATTCCATGCATATCCTACTTAACATATTTAACAATAAATCTAGAAGATAAAATCTTAACTAAACTATTGCTGCACTGTTCTTTTTGATCTGGTAGAATTACTTGGGCTTCACGTATTACTAAGTTCCTCCAAAGAACTTAGTCCTTCGTCTTCAGATTCCTGTTAGGGAATGTTCCTGTTAGGGATCTTAGTTCCTGTGAGGGAACTCTTCTTCTTATTGAATAACTTTCTGAATAAAGATCTTCTACAAGGCTTCTTAGCATCAGCTACTTTTTCATCTCCAAGATCAGTTTCACCTAAGCTAAACAAACACTTGAAAAACCTTTATTAGATGAGTTTGCTTCAGTTTAAGTTCCTCATCATCAAAACCTTTATACATCAACAATTATTTATCATGGAAGATTTCATTTAAAGCTCAGCTCAATGCACAGCTAATATAAAAGTTGGATTGGTAGAATATTAATCATACAGTCTGTACATATTTCTACAGAGAAGCAACATATTAATTGCAAATGTAGTACATTTTGTAAATTTTTCTATGCACATTTATACTTCTTGTAATAATTTGCTTCATCTCTCAATCTTTAATAATGTGTATATTAGTATTCCCTACACAAAATCATTATAGATTATGAGAATATGTCCGTTAATTTAATTAGTGGATTATTTAAAACATAATTAAGGGCGCAATCAACTGATTTAAGAAAAAAAATTAATCAAAACTTCATAATATTATTTATCTTTATTTTGTTGCATGTAAAACTCTTACAATTATATTGGAGTGTAGGATATTGTGTAGACGGTACGGTAGAGTCAAGTGGAAATGCACATATAAGCTGTCACTCCACTTAAAAAAGTGATAAATTGTTGGGAGAGGAGAGATTGGAATGTCTGTTAAATGCTCGATTTCGTTAGTAAGACCACCGACATTTTGAATCGAAGCATATGATCTGAAAATGTAGTCAGCGACATTGTAGCTATGAATGTCTATTTTCTGCAGGTCCATAATACACAAATATATACTATACCATGCAAAGGATACCATTTGGACCCTTCCAATATAATACTTCCTCTATCATGTTACTGGTATTTAAAAAGAAAAGAATAACACCAACTCATGCATGTACTCCTAAGACTACGTATGTATTGGTGTCATGGCGATATATGTTCCATTTGTCTCTAAATGTTGTGTGGAGTACCTATTTAAATGTTGATGTTTTACTGAAAATGGTCAAAATCTACAAAAATAAATTTGAGACGGAGGGAGTATTATTCATTTGCTACCCATCCAACTTCATTTTAACATGTATCAGTCTCGACCAAGGACTTAAACAAGAGTTGGTTTCTTTTTTTTTTATCAAACCATGAAAATTTCTCTCAAACCCTTTCGGTAAGTTTATACAAATACAAAAAGTGGTACTGAGGATTTGATAAAAAGGGTTAAAATCAAGAAATAGGATGTAGTTAAATTTAAATTTGTATGCTTTGTAAGCTACTTGTTTAAGAGGAACTTGGGTTTACCCTAGTAGACAACTAGACAATGAATTTCGAAGGATATTAGCTAGCTAGAGTGCCACATCTATAAGGATTATTGTATTTATTATATATATGTCATAATTTGTTTTCTTACATCATCCACAAGGATGAGTTAAGGTGGTCACTAAGCTAGTCTATATTATGGACTAGGTTAATTACATTATAGAAAGAACGAACACAATGATTTGAGTCGTCATCAGAACATGATCATTAAAAAAAGAAAGTTTTGGAATGGCCTTTAAAAACCTAAGACTCTAAGAGTATAATTTGTTACTGAAAAATAGAGGGTTTGACCGAGAACCATCGAAAAAACATAAACTTGAGGTTGATTTCCTTTGCATCTCCACAACATACATACATTAACATAAATTATTACGCGAATTGTCTATCCCACTGCACTATGAATAAACTCGGATTGAATACTGAGTAATATAAGTCATAAAACGACATATGTAATAGAATTGTTTTTGACAATCGACAGTCGGTTAGTGATTATTGGCTAGTTTGCTTGGCTTGTTTGACCAATTGATCTGATAGTAGTAGCCGTATGAACTTGCTTTTTAAATTGACTGTTTATAAAAGTGTTTTATATAATAGTTGTGGTTGTTAGTTGTTGTTAGTTTAAAATTGGGTCAATAAGCCAAAAACCAATAGAAATAGCTACTCATTGGTTTTTAGTTTTGACTGAAAAACTAACTTAAAAACCATTAGGAAAAAAATTGAGCAAAAGCTAATTGCCAAACACTGAAACTGCAATAAAACCATTGTTAATAATAAATTGCATCAATAATAATGTTCTATATGTATGCTCATAATAAAAAATGATTTTGACACACCTCTATGTGAGAGGCTGAAAATACAATTGTCTATGCTCTTTTCACATAGAGATGTGCCAAAATCGATTATTAATGTCGAAAATCACTTTCCCTCAATAACTCAACCACTTCTAGCATATCAAAATATATTTATATTGCAAATAAAGTATGACAAAATTAGTTAGTCAAATTAAGAAAACTTAAATTAATGAATGATAGGGTAATAGTAACAAAAATAGCATAATATAGAATGAAAAAAAAGGCAGTGAATGAATGAGACGGTTGTCTCCTCATCACGTGGGCCCAATAGCATGTAAGTTGAAAACCCCATTTATCCGTCCCACCCTCACCTTCTCTCCTAAATTTCACGTTATAACCTCAAAACTCACCTTCACCTTCATTTCCCTTCCTATAAGTCAGACCACAGTTAACTTGTCTGCTAACAAAAAAATTTTAAAAACAAATAAACTATGTTTTTGAAGGGATATCCAATTTAACTGCAAATCTTTATGTGGGTCAACCGGAAATGTGGTTTGCCGGCGGCAAGAAAAGACCGTTAATATCACCACCACCAATGGCGGCCGGAATTATGGTTCTCATCGTATTCACGCTTGTTTTTCAGTCTGTTAGGGGTATACGCTCATTTCCCGGCAACAACGACAACGACGACGACAATGTAAACGCCAACAATGTTAAGGAGGAAAGTAGTAGTGATTTGTTTGCTAAATATGTGAAGCTTAACGTGACTTCATTACAATTCAATTCTAGTTCGAGTACATTAGATGAGTACAAGAGAAAAGTGCCCAGCTGCCCGGATCCTCTCCACAACAAGTAAATTAATTAGTTCTCATGATTTTTATATTCTCGATAACTTGTATACAACGGGTTTATTGTATACAACATGTTCCGTCACCCCTAGTCATGGACTCATGATGCAGGGTGAATATAATTGTTGTTGTATACGAATACAGACCTGCTGGTTTTTTTTAGGGTGGGAGTAATTTTAATTTTAGTATATTTTTTGGACATGAACTGACGGTGAAATATCCAAAACACCCACGTTTTTCTTGGTACTCTATTTGAGAAAACCGAGGGTATTTTGGTCCGAAGATGAAGAAAACATGTTACATCACTTACATGTAATTGTTGGATCTCAAAGATCATCAAGAAAAAAAAAATATATAGACAAAATTATAAAAAAATCTTGGTGATGTTTGTATAGAAGCTAAAATTTTTGTTTTTTGTACTGATTAATTTGCAGTTGCATGTGCATATTTACTTCTCTCTCTAAAATTTCTCTGTCTACATTGAATTTGTTAGTGTCATTGATGAACAAGATTTGGTATTGATATTTTAGCAGACTAAAAATTGAAAAATCAGAATTAACTTTTATGTATTGTAGAATAGTAGAAGTATCAAATCTCACAATCTAAGGAAAAAGTTGCACTATTTTACGTGTAAACTTAGAAATGTATCAGTCCTTTTTCTTTTGGATGATTTCGTGCAAAGAAACTGGTAGTACTTTTTTTAATTGGAGGTTAAATTGTTCACCTGCTCCCTTTTTAACTGTTGCAAGAGTTGAAAAGCTGGGAAAAGATCTTACATCACATAATACACTTCAACTACTTGTACGTTGGATTAGATTTGGGTTAGTAAGGTAATAAATGATGAACTTAAGGTGATGGTTTAGCTAGGATTTTATTGGGGAGAATGATTTTGTCAATCACTGTATAGTCGTATGTAATTAAGAATTTAAAATCATGTTATTGTTATTATTATTATTATTATTATTATTATTATTATTTGATATGTTTTTCTTATTACAGTGGTCCATTTCAAATGGACTACCACTATACTTAAATCTCATTGGCTGATTTTATCTTTTTTTTTTTAAGCATGGTCAAACCTTAAATTAAGCAATTTCCTTTTTTAATTCTTTTTTTTTTTATTTTTTTTATTTTCCAAAATCTTTTTTAATTATTTTTTGATTAAACAAAATTTAATTACTTTATTTCCGAAAATCAATTTATAATTTTCGAAATTTATTTAATAAATTCAGTTTTTAATTAAATTAAAAAAAAAAGATTAAATTAAAATAACAAAAACCAAAAAAAAGTTCATCAAAGTTCTTCGTGTTCTTCGTTGTTCATCGACATTCTTCAACGTCCTACAATTTTGTGCAACAAATCGATGAATTTCTCAACGAAATTAAGAGTTACAGTCGTCCATCGATAAAGAAACCGATTGAGAAGACCAGCATTCGCGCGTGGATGGAGAAAACGAAATCAGATTTAAAATCCCGATTCATAGCGGCGTTATTATGAAAGAATTGTACAATATAAATCATCGGATGCAAAAAAAATCGAATTTATGTATTCGATAAAAAAAATGTTGATTTATTTCGGTAATCTGAGTTATTCTAGAAACCCAGTTAAGAAACGCTATATCTTTTCTTCGAAACGCTGTTTGATCCAAAAAAATTCAAAATCGAATAACAAATCGTGTTTGTGTTTTAGGTATTCACCTACTTACAAATAGGACACCACCTTTTATGGACATCTTTAATAATAAATTGTTATGCCCTTACCTTAAGTTGGACATTACTATTTAATGTGCGACCATTACAAAATAACGTAACCAATACTTGTTTAAAATTTGAATTCAATCTCCTGTCAAAATAAAAATTTAAAAAAAAAATAAATTTAATAGCCTCAATATCTTTTAGGATATATTTTAACATAAGAAATATTATTTTAAAATTTTTCAATCACCAATGATAAAAAGGATAGTTTCCTAATTTCTTATCTTATTATGAATGTATAAAAGATTTTAAGAATAGTATAATTTTCAAATTCGAAAAGATTATATTCTACTATTTTCAGAATATTTTTACGCTGCACATCTCCATCGTTGTACACGGAAAACTCTTTGCAAATTTTGCGGCTGCCGAATATTGTGTTTGAACACCATGGTTAAAAAGAAAACATATGTAAGTGTACTTAAATCATATTTGTTTATATGTATTTGTACTGTAATTTAATTATTAAATTGTTTAATTTTTATTTGATTCAATCATATATGTAGGGTTTATGTATTGAAATTATTCAAAAACAAATTAATTGCATAAATAATCTAGGGTTTATGTTCTCGATAAAGACTTGTAATTTACTTGCTTTTCCTTGTAGAAAGATAAGGATATGATAAAAGACATTCACAGCAAAGTGTCAAACATGGAGGCGTCATTGGCTGCACTACTTACCGAGGTTGCTAGTATAAAAAGTTTAGCCAATAGTACGTCCAAGGTTCCAGAATCAATTGGTTTATAATTTATAGTTTATAATTTATTTCGTCATATATCATAGGTAGACCTTATATATTAATCAAAGGAGTTTAAAAAGGATAATATTCGAAAATCATTAAATATACTTTTTTTTTGGTTTTTTTTTTTTGAAACATCATTAAATCTAATATATTCATCCCTAATCTATTCATACATGTTCAAACGATTTAAAACAGGTAGTTATTTATCTCAGAAAATATTATTTCTATTTTTTTTCTTGTTGGTAAAATAAAATGGAAACTGATAACCACTCACTCACAAAGTGATATTGTTGGATATATCTATGCCATAATTCTAGGCACTTTCTATGGGAAATTTAGGATATGGTGCAATCATGTAGCGGTTTTTTTTTTTTTTTATATAAAAATTTAAAAATAAAAAAAATTTAAGTTGTTCGATATTAGACTGCGATTATTAAAAATTGAATAAAACCAACAAAATAAAAAAAAAAAGCACACTTTAATGAACAAATTATAGTAACGACTGTTATATAACTATATAGTTAAAATTGATCACTCATGGATGGATGTATAGGAAACATTAATAAAATATACTCCCTCCGTTTCATAATGTTAGTCCCGTGTACTACTTTGGGTGTTTCAAAATTATCTACCCATATTGAATCTATTCCTTTTTTATGTTATTTTATTTTCCTAATCCGGTCTTATAATTTCTAATCCCATTAGTGGATTGATGACATGACAGTAATTAAATATTTTGATTGGTCATTAATCCCATTAATGGATTGATGACATGACATTTGATTAATATTCCTCACCTTAAACAAGCATTGTAATTGATGCTTTCCAAAGAAAAAAGATCAGAACATTTAATAAGACAGAATTAATTAAGCAATTTTTGTACTAAAAGGTAACATTCCAAATATTATTTATTCTCTTATTATTTGTGATTGATTGATTCTATATGGGACTAACAAAGTGAAAAGGAGGGAGTACCAGATAACACATGAAAGAATTATAAACATGCACTAGGTCGTGTTTACAAAAGAAGGAGAATAACATAAATAACATTAGTTTGGTCGTGCAAAATACAGCTATTGGTCATTACATTTCATGGATGACTGTGCCAATTACTAACTGCAATTTAATCAATCTCAACAACAAATTGAGATATTATGTAGCATGTCTGACATTGTAAACTATTTTGTCATTTTGCATTTTATAATTAATCATTACATGTTACATTTGAGTGAACTGTTGTTTATTTGTTTGTAGTATAAGTACAGGAGTTTAAATGCATTTTTCTAACTAACATCAACAACTAATATCGAAAGTTAGGTAATGACCTATAATGACATTTTACACTACATATTGATAAGAGTAAATTATTATCAACAACTAATATCAACATTTATTATAGTTTATAATTTATTTCGTCATATATCATAGGCATGCCTTATATATTAATCAAAGGAGTTTAAAAAGGATAATATTTGTAAATCATTAAATATACTTGGTTTTTGGTTTTTTTTTTTTTTAAACATCTTTAAATCTAATATATTCATCCATAATCTATTCATACATGTTCAGACGCGAACCAGTAGTGAAGGTGGCAGTTGATGTTGATATTGATGATGATGATGATGTTGATGTTGACGTAGCCCCTTCAGACGCTGCCGTACTTGAGAGCATCGTTGTGCAAGAAATGCTTAAGCGTATGCGGCCGGACCTATTCACTGCTGATGTTATGAGTGAAATCCGAGAGAGTGCACAGATAATGCTAGACGCTCGTAATGAGGCTCCAGGTATTTATTGTACTTAAAATTATTTAATTTACATTATGGTATTTATGTCAGACTTAATTTGTTGTGCCTATAAATCTTGTTGATTAATGCCTATGATCTGTTATTATTAAATAGGTAATTGCATATACATAAGTATATAAATACCTATGTAAATCAAGCTTATGTTTTATGCTTTCTATGTAATTGGTAATTGCATATCTATATGTATGTTAATACCTATGATCTATATAGTAAAACAAAACCTTTTATTTTTATTTTTTTTTTGTTTTTGACAAAACCTTTTATTTCAAATCTCACTCATACTAGCAATTAATTAAAAATAATTGTTTTACTAAGCTTCATAGTCCCCATATACCTTGTTGGTTATTGCCATGATCTGTAATTGCTTATTGACTATTATCTGCAATTGCCAATCTATATGTTGGTAATTACTTATATTGGTTGAACTCGTTCTAAAGTTTATGTTCAAAACATGAATATGTAATGATATAATGAAACTCTTGATATTACCGAATTATTTTACGCTGACAATTATGGGGCACTAATTGTATTGTTTTTATACATTGTTTGGAAGCTGATGATGAGGATGATGATGAGCCTGATGCTTACCTGGGAGGCAGTGATGCTGATGGTGGTGGTAATGGTGAATCTGATCCTGATTCTGGAAATGAAGACTTTGGTGATGATTAAGCTATCGACTTTTATGTTGTTTTTTTTAGTTAGTATTTTATGGTTATGCTATCGACTGTTGTAGAAAGGTATCTATAACTGGGAACAATTGTTTTTTTTTTGTCAAGTATTTTGTGGTTTCATGTGCGATGTGAAGACAATTTAACCTCATATGTTCTGTAGGTCTAAATATATATTTGGCCCTATGTGGCAAAATTCTACTGATGGCATGTAATTAAAATGTGTTATGTTTCTACACTTCGAGTTTAAGTACCAAATTCAATTAAATTGTGTTATGTACGAAACATGATAATTACTAATTTATTCATTAATATTTTCATTATTTTCCCATCTTCTGAACTTAAAATGGATATACAATTTTTCCATTTAGTCTAAAATTATGTAAGGTCATGGATGATGCACTCAATTAGCAATTTTCCTATGCTAACACGATTTATTAAAGTAATAATTTAAAGTGTAAATTAATACATCATTACATAAACTTTTTTTTTTTATAATTTAAATAACGAATGCCCCACAGTATAAGTGATTTCACAATGAGTCTTATTGCATTAGGTAAATCATTCAGTAGAATTTGACCACAAACATAGCCCATGATATAACCATTGCAAACAAAGTCGCTATTGTGTATGCAATATGTTTGTTCTTCTCCAAATTCGATTGACATAGCTTGCTTTTCAAGTCGCTTATTTGTTCATGAAATTGTGACTTTTTTGCCTTCACTTTGTTTAGCTTCATAGTAAGAGATTCAACTTCCTTCTCAATTGCATTCAACCTCTTTGACATCATCTCACACTCTACGCATCCACCGACATCATCGTACAACCATTTGAAAAATCCACAATCAACCTCCTGCGATTTACACATATTTAAAAACCCTAATTCGTAATTACAACCGTAATGAACAGAATATTACACGTACACGTAATCATATTCATTAGATAAATTATTTAAATCCAATCTCTACACCATTTAACAAATGACGAGAGGATTTAGAAATTTTACCGGAAATTTTCCACATCCACGAAATTTCCTTCCCCTGTTGTGGTTACGCTTGGTCACTGTTCGAATCTTAGAGAGAACACCACATCCACATTTCATCATAAATCCGCCAATACTAATACATGAACCTCCAGAGTGTAGTGAATCCCCCATTTTTTTTTTAAATGATTTGTTTGATTTTTTTCCTTTTTGTGATTATGTTTATAAAATCAGGTCAAGGATATAAATTGTAGTTTTGTAACTGATAACCGAAAATCATGGGCGTTCATTTTTCAATTTTGAAATCCAATTAATTTGAAAATTTCAATTCATTATTTAACCGCGTTGCTCTTTACAAATACTAAACTTATGATTTAGCATATTTATTATCTTGTCATTACCTATTTTTATGTAAACTAATTTTTACAAGTAAAAGTGAATTTGGGCCAAAACATGTATGAATAAATAAAAACTATGGTTCATTTCAGATAAAACCAAGCAACTACCCAATTGCTCAAATTATAATCTAAAAATTGGTTGTTTCGAAAAAAAAAGAAAAAATTGATAACTTCCTATGTAGGGAACAAAATAATGGACTCATTTCAATTTTGAACTAGAATAAACTTATGATTTAGCATATTTATTATCTTGTCATTACCTTTTTTTATGTAAACTAATTTTTACAAGTAAAAGTGAATTTGGGCCAAAACATGTATGAATAAATAAAAACTATGGTTCATTTCAGATAAAACCAAGCAACTACCCAATTGCGCAAATTATAATCTAAAAATTGGTTGTTTCGAAAAAAAAAAAGAAAAAATTGATAACTTCCTATGTAGGGAACAAAATAATGGACTTATTTCAATTTTGAACTAGAATAAACTTATGATTTAGCATATTTATTATCTTGTCATTACCTATTTTTATGTAAACTAATTTTTACAAGTAAAAGTGAATTTGGGCCAAAACATGTATGAATAAATAAAAACTATGGTTCATTTCAGATAAAACCAAGCAACTACCCAATTGCGCAAATTATAATCTAAAAATTGGTTGTTTCGAAAAAAAAAAGAAAAAATTGATAACTTCCTATGTAGGGAACAAAATAAATGGACTTATTCAATTTTGAACTAGCATAAACTTATGATTTAGCATATTTATTATCTTGTCATTACCTTTTTTTTATGTAAACTAATTTTTACAAGTAAAAGTGAATTTGGGCCAAAACATGTATGAATAAATAAAAACTATGGTTCATTTCAGATAAAACCAAGCAACTACCCAATTGCGCAAATTATAATCTAAAAATTGGTTGTTTCGAACAAAAAAAAAAGAAAAAATTGGTAACTTCCTATGTAGGGAACAAAATAAATGGACTTATTTCAATTTTGAACTAGCATATTAACTTTATTACAAAGATAGCAGAAATTATAACTATGCATTGGTGATGTCCAAAACATGTTATGACCATATCCAATACTCATTTAATTTGTGTTTCGCATGTAAATACCTATTTGATTTTTGGTGAATTCCTTTTCCATAAATACGGTTTATATTCATTCCCTAAACAAGGGGGGATTATATTTGTTAGAAACTATCCTTTTATAAATTGAGATTGAAATGTATTTAAATAATATTTCTAAGTTGAAAGATATCCTTAAAGATTGAATTAATTTTTTTTTTTTTGACAAGATTGAATTTAATTTTTGTATGTATAGGTAAAATTTAAAACAATTGGTCACACATTAATTTAAATTACATAGTAATGTCCAACATAATGTAGGGGCATAGCCATTTGATATTTAAGATGTATATAATAGGTAATGTCTAATATGTACGTATGTGAATTCCTTACACCCAAACACGAATTGTAATTCGTCTTCAAATATTTTGGATCAAACAGCGTTTCGAAGAAAATATATACTGTTTCTTAACTGTTTTTGTTGAATAACCTATAGCAACGAAATAATTCAAAATTTGTTGATCGAATACATAAATTCGATGTTTTTGCATCCGATGATTTATATTGTACAATTCTTTCATAATAACGCCGCTATGAATCGGGATTTTAAATCTGATTTCGTTTTCTCCATCCACGCACGAATGTTGGTCTTCTCAATCGGTTTCTTCATCGATGCACTACTGTAACTCTTAATTTCGTTGAGAAATTCATCGATTTGTTGCACAAAATTGTAGGACGTTGAAGAATGTCGATGAACATTGATGAACAACGAAGAACAAGAAGAACTTTGATGAACTTTTTTTTTATTTTTATTTTTTAAATTAAATGTTGTTTTTTTTATTTAATTAAAAACTGAATTTAATAAATAAATTTCGAAAATTAAAAAATGAATTTTGGAAGTACAGTAATTAAATTTTGGAAAAACAAAAAAGAATAAAAAAAGAATTAAATAAAGAAATTACCTAAAATAAGGTTTGACCATGATTTAAAAAAAAAGGTAAAATCATCCAATGAGATTTAAGTATAGTGGTAGTCCATTTGAAATGGACCATAGTAGAATTAAAACTCCACCAAACTCATCGCCTCGAGTCCCAATAAATACCTCCTCCAAATTCACCATGTCTTCCACTCTATAAGCATCCAAGAAAATCTAGTTAACCTTAGTGCAACATCACAAATATAGTATGAGATATGAGCTGCACACCTCATGAATATGACCTTGTCCAAAAATTCGCCAATTATCGTGTAACTTATTTTAATTTTTTAGGCCAATTATATCCAACCAACAACTTTTATTGGCTACCAACAGTACCTTATTTCTGTATTTATATTTTTATTGTTGACTCTATTTCTTTTTCCTTTTAACTAGTAAATAAATAAATGGAGTTAGCCGAATGAACTTAAATAATAAAATGTCAACAGTTCTTCCAAAAAAAAAAAAATTAAAAACTATTACGCCGTTGCCGGGGATCGAACCCGGGTCACCCGCGTGACAGGCGGGAATACTTACCACTATACTACAACGACTTGTGATGTTTGTAAATTAGGTCTCAGTTTATAGTAATCAAAATCACTACAATTTTTTGCTTTTTATAAGTAAGACCTTGTCCATAAATACATATGAAGGCTTATATATTTTTTTTATTAGCAAGGTTGATTGTTTGTTAGCACGTTTTTTCCCAGGTTTACTTTTAATAGTCATAATGAAGTGGAAAAGGCTTTGAGGTCTAACAAAAATATGTGTTTACAGGAGTTAAAAGTTTGGGTTACAAAATGAACGATAACAAGTTATAGGATAGGGCAAAGAGAAACTAGCTAGTACCTCTTCCTGTTTAAATTACTTGACATGCTTCCTTTATAAATCGAGGAATCGGAATCCTATCTCTTGCAAGTTGACCACCGTCGGTGATTATTCACTTTAAAGTGGGAGAAGTCGTGACTAGTTGTAAAAAGTGTTAAAGGTCAAAGTGTGTAATTTGACATAAGGAATATCTCAATAGTACTAAAAAATAACTTCGCCGTTGCCGGGGATCGAACCGGGTCACCTGCATGACAGGCGGGAATACTTACCACTATACTACAACGACTTTGGTAGACTTTTTAGAGATATTAAAATAATTGTTTATATATTGTTAATTCAATGGTGCTAAAAAATGGATCTTGGTCTTGGATGAAAAATTCTTCTCCATGCTGACCATGCATGTGAACAATTAATGTGCAATTGGTTTTTTAAGTGTCATTTTCTTCTTGATTTCAAAAAAAAAAAAAAAAAAAAAAAAGTGTCATTTTCTTCTACTCTCCGATAATAGCTCTCTTGTTGAACCGGTTTTAAACAAAGTTCTTTTGCTGAACCAATTTTAAACAAACTCAAGCATTCATCCAACTGCTAAGCAACAAAATTTGCAATTTTTAGGTTAAGTAATCAATGATTTCAAATGAATAGTATTAAGTTGCAAAACATTATACCTTTCACATTTCCCAAGTTTTTTTGGAATTTTCCTCATAATGTGCCAAATACACCGGCGATGCCTAGTTGAGGGCATTACCTCCTCTAAGGGCTTCCTCATTGTCGTTGCGTGGTCTGTAAGAATCGCAAGAGGTGCTTGGTTATTCATACAAGATAACTACTCCTGAAATACCCAAGAAAATGTGTCACAGTCCTCGTAACCAATGCACATCCCAACAAGATAGATTGTACATGGTGGTTTACCCCTACGAAGTTCACAAATGGTAATTCATACGCATTTGTTAAATAGGTAGCATCAAAGCATACCACATCACCAAATTCCACATACGCTGCCCGACTTTGCGCATCAACCCAAAGAACATCTTTCAGCCTACCTTGTTCATCTAAGCGTTGTGCATGATAAAAATTCTGGTTCCCTTCTTTCATTTTTTTGAAAAAAGACATCATAGCTACTGAATCCCCCCCCCCAAGCATTTTCATTCTTCTTGCCTTGTACACCTCATGCTCCAGGTCTTTCACCGTGAAGTGAAGGTTATCTGGTCCTTCTTCTTCGGTCGCCATGCAACCATGATTTTGCGAAACTTGCACACCTTGTTCAAAAAAGGTAAGCAACTTCCTCCTTGCTGTTGACGTAAATTTCTTCATTCGATGTACTCCTTAACAAGCTTGGCCTTTCTTGGTGTTGATAAGTGCGAATGTTCCAACACCACTTTCTTTATCACCCCCCCCGATGGATTAGCCCCTGCATATATCTTTGCCTGACACTCACATTTTTTTGATTTCCGCTTTCGTTGCCTTAATTGGTCCACATATGATCCCCCCTACTACTCCTCCCGTGCTTGACACCTCCATAGCTTTAGCCCTCTTCTTTGCTTCCCTCATCGCCCTCATATCTGGCCTACCCCAGCATTCACACCTCCATGTTGTAGCAATTCGGTTTCTTCCCTCGCCCTTTGAATACACACCTTGTGCCCTTGTCACTCCAAAACCTTGTTGCTCAGCATATTCTTTGTAGTACGTCTCTACATCTTGCCAATTCATAAAAATCATTCCCACTTTTGGGGGTTCTACATACGTAACCACGCTCACGTGATTACTACCCACGCCAGTCTCTGTTGTCTCGACTGTTTTGATTGGCGTTCGATTTTTAACACCAATCGAATCAGGAGACCCGGGGGTCTTAGGTGTGTTTTGGGCATCATGGTTTGGCATAGCTCCCTGATCACATATTCTTGAAGGATCAATGTCAGGTTCATCACCACACCCAAGTTCACTAACCCTTACATTTACGTTAAAAGCTTCACTGCCATCATCCAAAATAGTAACCATTTCAATTCACAACAACCAGATGTTACCCCTGCATATTGTTTGTAAAATTGTAAGTAAATCACGCTATTAGTCTTTCTAACTATGCTGATTAGCTACTTTAGCTACATTATTACTGATATTTTGTTTGCTCAAATAAATAAATCTATTACTAGCTAAATCATTCACTAATTTTGTCCTTTTAAATCTTAATTATTCCCATAATCATACACACAAATTATATCCATCAAATTGACCATTATGTATATCCACCTTCTAATATGAAGGTGATAAGCGTGTAAAGTATTGTCAACTTCTCAAAATGCACTGTACAACTACTACACTATCAATCTACAAGTTCTCACTCAATAATTTTTTTTTTTTTTTTGGGTTTAACACGTCCATTATTTTTAATGACTTTGACCTACAATGTAACATTGTTTTATTTCGAAATTCACATCAAATACCTTTTAATTCCAATATGCTACCGAATTACATCTATTGCAACAACAACTCCCATGTTCTATGCACAGATCTATTCTAATACTTAAATCATCTTAGCCAAATCAAATAGCAATCGTCCTAAATTCCATTTGAACATTCAAGTTCATTATACCTACAGACCATACATAATGTCACATGGATAATGTCATCATATCACCAAAGAGACTTAATCTATTATATACCAATACAGACCATACATATTATGCTCACAAACCGCTCATACCACTGTTTCATGACAAATATACACCCTGCACTAAAAACTTGCTTAGATTTACTATGATACCTCTTACAATTAACTAACCTGTGAATAGAAGAAGCATTCACTAACGATCTTTGAAGCCCCAAATAAAATTAAAGAAAAAGGGTAAGTTGGACAAAGTGAACCAAGTTGTGTTAGGTAGTTGCGGTCTTGCGTTGATCCATTCCCAACTTGAACTCCAACCTTTTGTTTTTTTAATAACAGCCATTGACTACTTGTGTAAGACTTTTTCTATATTTGGGGCCTTATAAGTACCTTCTTGAGTTGGGCATGGTTTGGGGTGGAATGTAGGCCACACTAAGGCCCAGGGCAAATTAGCTCAATCCAGCACCACGTTGGGGCATGACCCGTGCATAGATATTGCACCTGTTTGGTAGTTAGCTTATTGGGGGTATATTAGCTTATTTGACTAACTTTAGCTGATTGACTAGTCAAACAAGCTAATACAAGTGTTTGGTAGTAAGCTTATTGAAAGAGCTTATTCCACTAAATAAGCTCTTTTTGAAAAAGCTCATTTTATGAGCTTTTTCTATTAGCTTATTCATTAATTATTGTGAAATGACACTTATAACCTCATTTAATTTAAAATTCAATCTAAACTACCTACCCCACAATTAGCTTATTGGTCATTTCACATACTCAATCACCTTTAAGCTATCAGCTATTTACCAAACACTTTTATATAATCAGTTAATACAATAAGTTAGTCAAATCAGTTAATAAAATCAGCTAGTCAAAATCAGCTAACTCAATCAGCTTCAGCTTTCAGCCTTCAGTTTTCTCCCAAACAGGGCCATTATTTTCAAAAACACACAAGCATAATGAGTGCTTGTGTGTCAGACTACACACAACCATCTATTTTTAATCGATTAGCAAATTAACAAAAAAAAGTATTAATGGGATCACTTACATGAAGGCCATGCTTGGGCCTCTTTTACAATAGTTTGACACGAGCCCAACATACACAATTATTTTTTGATCGTTTCAAGCATGACTAGCTTGAGCACAAGGCTCACTAGCACATGTAATCGATGATGTGCAATAAGTAGCCAAGTAGCTAGCATCCCACGTTAACAATCCAAGTTAGGCAAGGCCTTCAATCCTTCACCCTATATTTGGTTTAAGTTGATCTTGTACTTTGATTTAAGTAAAAGTCAACTCGCATGAATTCTATGGTATTAGCCCAGTCCATACTCTGTCAGTATGTTGTAGTAAGTAATTTTGTTCATTAAGCCCATGCCTAATAACAAAATTAAAAAATAACATCATGATTTTAGAATAATTAGATTTTTTTTTTTAAAAAAAAAAGGAAAGATACAAGAAGTTAGGCTAGTCTTCTCTCAAGACTGTAACTCAACCTATATGAAGTAATAAAAAAAAGAAAATTTACTATCTAAAAAAGGATCAATATCTTGGTGCGTATGCATGAAATGACCTAAAGAAGCAACATAAGTTGCTGCTCTATCGCCCTCTCTATAGATATGCCTGGACTCGACGGAAAAGAAAAGACGAAGGAGCTCCTAATATCTTCAAGCAGTAACTGAATCTTCCACGGGCACTGAGCTTTACCCTGCAAAATATTAATTATAAGTAAGTTATCCCCTTCAATAAAAATATGAGGAAAACTGTGGGACTGGGAAAGAAGAAGGCCATTGCGAAGGGCAGTAGCCTCAGCAATAAGAGGCGTACTTGTGCCAATATTATAAGACTGGCTACAAATATGATTACCGAAGTGGTCTCTGATAACCACACCTGCAGCACCTGAGCCACCACGCACCGAGCCATCAAAATTTATCTTAACAACACCATGATGAGGAGGAGACCAGAAAATCCGAATGGTCCGAGGATTAGCATAAGAAGGAGAAGGAGTTAACTGATAATCCATAGAATCCAAACAAGAGCGCAACTTCCATTCGTGAAAGATTTTTTGGGCACGGGATAGCCATAGAAGAGAAATTCATGTTCTGAAAAACAATTGTGTTTCTGGTTTTCCAAATACTCCACATAGAAGTAATAATTTTAATCACAGAAAAAGTAAAATTCCCACGTAAAATCCTGAAAAGATGATAAAAATTATTATCAAGAGGAACATGGCCTAGCCAATTAGTAGTAGGGTTAGCAGTCCAAAAACGTTTTGTAAACAAACATGAAAGGAATATATGATCCTGGGTTTCAACATGTAAATTACATAAAGGACATGTACTGGGAACGTCCAACTGGTGATGAGCAAGATTTGCTCTATTAGGAAGAGCCTTATGAAGAAGTTGCCAAACAAAAATTTTCAATTTTGGAGAGATATCTAATTTCCAAATCCAAGCAAATTCTCACTTAGTGTGGGAAGATATATTATGGGCTAACCAAGTAGCAGATTTTACAGTAAAATCGCCAGTATTAGACAAACCCCAGCAAGGTTCATCTTGGATAGACGAGGAAGGAAGAGGGATGCCTTGAATAATCTGGACTAAATTATTAGGAACAAGAAGAGACAGGGCCGTAACATCCTACTCATTAGAGTCCGTAATAAATTCATCCACAGTAAGATCAAGAGTGTGGATATCTGAAATATCTAAATTTAACATAGTAATAATATTTTCAGAAGAACACCAATTATCCAATTAGAAAAGAACACTAGTGTCATTACCAATTTTCCAACGAAGTCCCTTAAGAAGAAGAGGGCGGATTTGGAGAATCTTTCTCCAAATCCTAAAGTCCTTTGGCTGAGGCCTATACTCAAAGAAGGTTTGTTTAGTGAGATACTTAGCGGTAACCGAACGTACCCAAAGATTATTTGGGTCTGAGATTATTTTCCACCCTAACTTGGCTAAAAAAGCCGAATTCACAACTTCAGTCTTACGCAAGCCTAAACCACCATAACTTTTGGGCTGACAAATTTTATCCCAATAAATCATGGGGATTCCATTTTTTGTGGGGACTGTTTCCAAAAAAATAATTCTAATAATCTAATCCAATGAGATAGTAATACTTTTAGGAAGGCGGGTTGTGGACATTGAAAAAGAAGGTAAAGCTTCCAAATTACTCTGTATGAGAACAGTCTTCCCAGCTTTGGATACTGTATTAGAAGACCAGTTGTTCAATTTCTGTTATGCTTTAGTTACTAAATGCTGGAAATTTTGTTTCGTAAAAGATCGGATTGTAAATAAAACGCCCAAATATCTACCCAAAAAAGACTTTAGAGTCATATGAAAATAACTAGCCAAATTTCTTTTTTTTTTAGGAAGGGACTAATTTAGAGAAAAAAAAAAAAAAAAAAAAAAAAAAAAAAAAAAAAATAGAGGACTTGTGAAAATTTATCAGTTGACCAGACATGGCCGAAAATTCATTAACTATGTTTGGATGTGAAAACAAGATGCTGGAGTAGCACGGCAAAATAATAACGTGTCGTCTGCATATAAGAGGCAAGGGATAATAGGAGCAGATGAGGCAATTTTAAAACCTATACCAGATTTTCGATATAAAGAATCCGAAAGAAGCTTCTTCGAGAGAACTTCCATACATATAAAAAATAAGACTGGTGATAAAGGATCTCCTTGGCGTAATCCTTTGGAAGGGATAATCATATTAATAGTACTGTTATTCATTATTGGAGAATAGGAGACGGAGGTAACACATCCCTTTATCGAACGAATCCAAGTATCGTTAAAACCAAAAGCCGATAGAGTTGCCCAAAGGAAATCACATTCAACTCTATCATAAGCCTTTTCCATATCTAATTTAAGTGTCAACCAACCTGTTTTATTTTTTGACATTAAAAATATTCAGTATATCTTGAATAGCCGTATCTGGGGCAAAAGCATTTTGGTAAGGACTTATGATCTTCTTTAAAAAAAGGTTTTAAACAATTAACCAGAATTTTTGAAATTCCTTTATATAATGTCGCACATAAACTAATAGGTCGAAATTGACTAGCCTTAGTCGGATTATCAATTTTCGGAATAAGAGAAATGAGCGTGTGATTAAGTTGGCGTTGCATAATACCATTATAAAAGAACCCCCGTACAGCTTTGCAAACATCAATTCCTATGATAGGCTAGTAATGTTGAAAAAATTCGGGTCCAAACCCATCAAAACCAGGAGCTTTATAAGGGCACATATCAAAGAAAGCATCTTTAATTTCATCATCAGAAAAAGGGTTGGTTAATGCATCATTATCTGAGAGAGAGATAACAGGGTGAACCCATGGTATAGACATAGGTCTTGAGTAATTATAATCTGATTTAAAACGTTTGGAAAATTCATCAAAAAACAGTTGAGTAATTTCTGTAGGATAATCAACCCAAACATCTACATCATCCTTTTTTAATTTAAAGATTTGAGATCGATGTTTTCAATATTTCATCGTGTCATGGAAATATCGAGAATTTCTATCTCCTTGAGTTAACCAAGATTTACGAGCTAGTTTCCCCCAATATTTCTTGCCAAACAACAGTAATTTTTCCCTTTGCTTTAGGAGACGCAGTAAATGCTGTTTAATGTGCACATTAAAGGGAAAAGCTTGTAGCTGTTCCTCTACATTCTTTAGTTTTTCCTGATTAGTGGCCAATTTTGACCGAATATTACCATATTTTTTAAAATTTCAATGCTTGAGATCAGTTTTAATCCGAGTTGATTTCTGAGTTATGCAAAAGAACCTGGAACCAGTTAATCTATGTGCCCAATTCTTTGAGACTAATCATAAGCCTCAAAATTCGGAGTCCAAACATTTTGAAAACGAAAAGATGATATCTTTTTCGAACCTCCATTTTGAAGATATAGACAAATTGGGCTATGATCAGAACATGTGAAAGATTCATAAGATAAAGCTGCATGAGGATATTGCAGTGCCCAACTTTAGCTAGTTAGGCATCTGTCTAAACGTTCATACACTAAATGTGTATGAATCTGTTTTTTCCAAGAAAAGGCCATAACAATAGGACGAATGTCAACGACTTGCGTAATCTGTACAAAATGTTGCAATTTTTAACACCTACGAGGTAAAGGCAAAACACCTCCTTTCTTGTCTGCCAAACACAATAACTCATTATAACCACCTATTATCCACCAAGGAAGGGAACAAGATTGAACAAGCTGGGAAAACGGGTTCCAAAAACCCATCTTTTGACTTTCTTGGGCCGGGGCATAAATACCAAATAATTCAAAAACAAAATTTGAAGTGTTATCAGTAATACGAAGATGGGCTAACCGATGAGAAAAACTAATATTATGTACAGTAATACATTTGGTATTCAACAAATCCACATTCCTCCACAGTGGCCATTCGAGTTAATAAAATGGATTTCATCGAAGGCTAAAGTTCGTGATAATCTCCGACTTGTTACTATAGAAACCATGGTTTCATTAACAAATAAAATATCCGGATTAAATTTTTTCCGAATAAAAATAAGTTCACTAATAGCTTGGGACTTCTTAGCCCCACATATATTCCAACTCATTATTCATGGACTATTCATTGAACAAGACGACAAAAAAAATACTGAACTTTCAAATTTTCAACAAGAACGTCGCAATTGTATCCAAAATACATGGTAAGTGGCCTTGAAAGGCTAGCCTGATAGCTTACATTACAGCAATAAGTACAGAAAGTATAGTGAATAAAATCCATCAGAGCATGCATACAACCAACCAAAAAGAGATAGCCAAAGTAAGGACTGCAATGGAGTACAGTGTAATATGCATAAAAGAGGCCAACTAAAATAGGCCAAAATAAAAGAAGTTGTGAAAACAAACTAAGCAAACTGACTAAGAAAGCAAAGCACCAACTCCTAAGCCAAAGTATACAACAAACTAGATAAAGAAAGCTGGGTGGAACTTGGCATTGTGAATATAACAAAACCTGAAGTAGCTCCCTACACGTGGGAAGATAGTAGTAAACCAAAGGCAACGTACAAAGTCTCATAAAAGCATCCAATCAGGCTAATCTGCATATAAAAACAAAAGATATAAAAGCTCACAAAATCTGAATAATAACTGAAGGTAAAAAAAGAAAAGGGTCTGAAAGATTATCCCAAGAAATGTCATGGGTGCTCCAAGAGCACAGGGTGCTCCAAGAAATCCTCATTGTTATTAAATTCAATAAGATACCATTCATTACCCATAGCAAGGATTGAAATATCACCTTTTAAAGCCCAGATTTTTCTAATTTGACCTTCTATAACTCTAAGAGAGATAACATTACCTAAGATCTTACCAACCAAGCAGTTAGACTCCATTACCCTAGAGACCTCATCATTAATCCAATGACACCTCAACCAAGAGTAAGTAACATAAGCATTAAAAAATGACAAGTGTTGTAAAACCATGCATAAATAAATTAAGCAAGGGTAAATACAAAAGGAGAGGCATGAACTAAAGATGATTAAGGTAAGAAGATGACACCTAAGAAGTAACAACATAAAAGGGACATAAGGGAAAGAAAGCTCATCGGAGAGACATCGGATACCCGTACCCGTACCTGTCTTACTTCTCTCGAAGGAAGTGAGACATCTCTATCATCATCATCTCCGAAACCCCCGTCTGCCCCCTCCGTCTGCACCCCCTCCTGAAATCGAGGGGAGCTTCTTGCTCTGGTCAGCGGCTGCCCGGGCTGTTGCGATTGTATCCCATCTCTTCCTCTTCCTCTAGCTCTTCTTCTTCCTCTTCCCCTAGTGGACTTAATACATAACATTAAATCAAATAACATTCAAATAACAAAGCTACAACTAACATATCTAATACTCCCTATAATGTTCTAATAGATATGTAAAGAGTTAACAAGAAAACAAGTGATAATATTTTCTTAAAGTATATAGGTTTTAAGAATTTTCTAATAAATATTTGCAAATAACATAGATGAGGATTGTGATTGACAATGTCAGTAGAGCATTTGTGGTCTTAGATATTTTCTGATAATAATATATTAATGACAAACAGAGATGAGGATTTGGGTTTTCTAATTAGATTAGGAAGAAAAAGGTACTCTGTAGTTGAAAAGAGGGAAGGGGTTGGAGTGGTTAGACACTTAGACCATGCCATGATGTCTTTTTTCCTTCCCTAAAGGAGAGGACCCTTGTCTTTTTCCTTTTCCCCTTACTTTGGGTATTGTACTGTTGCCCTACAAATTCACAATATAAGACATATCTCTAACTCCTCTAAGTTTGTAGAAATTACTGTGTTCTTTGGGACAGAGAGACATATAGAGAGGTTGGGTCTCTTTCTAAACTTCTCCATTATTTTTTCAGTATATATTATTCAATTTTCATCTCATGACATTATTGAATCATATTATATACTAGAATCATGGACCGTAATACATATATATGCTCTGGAATTTGACATGAAAGCATGAACAAGTAAATGTACAAACAAACACAAGTTCAAATAGCAAGCATGGAAAATGATACATATCAACTATAACAAATGATAAACATCAACTAGGAAGTAATCTCAAGCCATTAATTGAGCTGAAATTTTCTATACAAAAATTTCATGGTTAATTAGTGATTTAGTATCACTTTATCATTTTCTATGCTGATTTGGTTTTGTTTTTGCCCTCAGATGATTACAGCAACACAATTGTGCTACGTGAAGAACTGACATCATCCAATCAATTAATTATAAGGTAGTTCTTGTAATCACTCTTATGCATTGGTACCTGTACAGTTTATTATATGCTATCAGTTGTCTTAGCGCTATAAAATACACTTTCTTAGCTTTGCAAGTTATTGTAAAAGATTGTCTAATAGATGTTGTCCTAATTTATTTGTGTGAGATTAATATTTCTAATGATCATAATTTTCTCTTTCTCATAGACTTATTGTTAATCTTATCTGTTCCAATGTATCCTCCACTTGTGCTAGGTTTGGGAAAAGCCAAATAACTTTTGGCTTCTTTTATTTCATTTAAATTTTACAAATTGCTTTTAAAAGGTGTGACCATTTATGAGGTTTTTTAGTGTTCTTTTCTGATTTGGATCATTCATAGAAAGGATACCCACGGTCATGGTACCATCTGAGCTTGAAACTGTTTTCAAGCATAAGCGGTCAAACTAAGTAGTGAAGCTTTGCTGCTGCAAACCTTTTTTTTTCTAGAATTGTAGTATAAATCAATGTAAAGCTCACCTTAAGCCATCTGAAGAGTGGATTATTACCTCTGTTTCGTCTTCAGAGTGAACAAGATTGTCATCTCCTAGCACCTGGGGCTGTCGCGGTGGTATCCCATCTCTTCCTCTTCCCCTTCCCCTAGTAGAAGTAAACTGAAAACATAGCATTAAAAATAGTCAAAGTACTTGAAACTTAACAAGTGATAATATTTTCTTAAAGTATATAAGTGGAAATACACAATCAAACATTATCAGAAGAGTGGATTATTACCTCTGTTTCTTCTTCCGCGTGAACATCATTGTCATCTCCTAGCACCTGGGGCTGTCGCGGTGGTATCCCATCTCTTCCTCCTCCCCTTCCCCTAGTAGAAGTAGACTGAAAACATAACATTAAAAATAGTCAAAGTACTTGAAACTTAACAAGTGATAATATTTTCTTAAAGTATATAAGTGGAAATACACAATCAAACATTATCAGAAGAGTGGATTATTACCTCTGTTTCTTCTTCAGCGTGAACAGCATTGTCATCTCCTAGCACCTAGGGCTGTCGCGGTGGTATCCCATCTCTTCCTCTTCCCCTTCCCCTAGTAGAAGTAGACTGAAAACATAACATTAAAAATAGTCAAAGTACTTGAAACTTAACAAGTGATAATATTTTCTTAAAGTATATAAGTGGAAATACACAATCAAACATTATCAGAAGAGTGGATTATTACCTCTGTTTCTTCTTCAGCGTGAACAACATTGTCATCTCCTAGCACCTGGGGCTGTTGCGGTGGTATCCCATCTCTTCCTCCTCCCCTTCCCCTAGTAGAAGTAGACTGAAAACATAACATTAAAAATAGTCAAAGTACTTGAAACTTAACAAGTGATAATATTTTCTTAAAGTATATAAGTGGAAATACACAATCAAACATTATCAGAAGAGTGGATTATTACCTCTGTTTCTTCTTCAGTGTGAACAGCATTGTCATCTCTTAGCACCTGGGGCTATCGCGGTGGTATCCCATCTCTTCCTCTTCCGCTTCCCCTTCCCCTTCCCCTGGTAGAAGTAAACTGAAAACATAACATTAAAAATAGTCAAAGTACTTGAAACTTAACAAGTGATAGTATTTTCTTAAAGTATATAAGTGGAAATACACAATCAAACATTATCAGAAGAGTGGATTATTACCTCTGTTTCTTCTCTAGAGCGAACAAGATCGTCATCTCCTAGCACCTGGGGCTGTCGCGGTGGTATCCCATCTCTTCCTCTTCCCCTTCTCCTAGTAGAAGTAGACTGAAAACGTAACATTAAAAATAGTCAAAGTACTTGAAACTTAACAAGTGATAATATTTTCTTAAAGTATATAAGTGGAAATACAAAATCAAACATTATAAGAAGAGTAGATTATTACCTCTGTTTCTTCATCATAATTGTCAAAATTGTCATCTCCGGAGTGAAAAGAATGGCCATCTCCTTGCACATCATCCTGAAATCCAGCATTATAGAAACGTAAGTTCGAAAAAAAGGAAAAAAGAAAAAAAAAAAACAGGAAAAACGTACAGTACTTCCTTTTCCTTTTCATATACTACCTGTCTCCATTGTACATTCCGTTTCTCACATTTCTTACAGATAGTCAGATACCAAGGAAAACAATCAAATAATGTAGACCCATGAACAATCAAGAGGGTTTAATAACCAACCCACTGCAGCCACCATCCATACCCCACCATTAGGCTACCATTTCATTCAAACACCAACACCCAAACCTAACCATAACTGCTACCAGTTGTAACCCACCATTGGAATGTAGGAAGGAGACGAAGGTGGTGGTGGCAGTTTGTTGGGGGTTCAACTGGGTGTGTTTAAGGTAGTGGGATTGGTAAAAACAAAAATAAGGGTAGATAATTATTATTACCTCTGTGTTTTGATATTGTTGACCCTGACCTGTAGGCCCTCCTTGCTGACCAGAAGCTTGCCTCTTCCTCCTCTTTAGTCGTTGGCAGCTTCTCACATTTGCAATGTCATTCAGTCGATACTGCTGCTCCTTCTGGAGTCGTACAACTCGATAAGATGAGTTGAGTTCTTGTAAGAGGGTGTTACACACCTCTTCCTTGGACTCTGCTACATTTGCATACCTTGCATTAAACTGAGGCAGTGACTTTCGTCTGGCTCTGCTCCCTTCCATACTCAAATTAAACTACAAAAAAAAGAGAGAGGAAATTAAAAAAGAACCGTATTGAGTAGATCTGGGAGATTGCTCTTGGACATGATTTTGACAATGGTTCTTAGTAACCTGACCTATCATCATATTAGTAACAAGAAATTTCTTTTATGAATATGATGATAGGTCAGGTTACTAAGAACCATTGTCAAAATCATGTCCAAGAGCAATCTCCCAGATCTACTCAATACGGTTCTTTTTTAATTTCCTCTCTTTTTTTTTTTTTGTAGTTTACTTCTACCAGGGGAAGGGGAAGGGGAAGAGGAAGAGATGGGATACCACCGCGACAGCCCCAGGTGCTAAGAGATGACAATGTTGTTCACGCTGAAGAAGAAACAGAGGTAATAATCCACTCTTCTGATAATGTTTGATTGTGTATTTCCACTTATATACTTTAAGAAAATATTATCACTTGTTAAGTTTCAAGTACTTTGACTATTTTTAATGTTATGTTTTCAGTTTACTTCTACTAGGGGAAGGGGAAGAGGAAGAGATGGGATACCACCGCGACAGCCCCAGGTGCTAGGAGATGACAATGCTGTTCACGTTGAAGAAGAAACAGAGGTAATAATCCACTCTTCTGATAATGTTTGATTGTGTATTTCCACTTATATACTTTAAGAAAATATTATCACTTGTTAAGTTTCAAGTACTTTGACTATTTTTAATGTTATGTTTTCAGTTTACTTCTACTAGGGGAAGGGGAAGAGGAAGAGATGGGATACCACAGCGACAGCCCCAGGTGCTAGGAGATGACAATGCTGTTCACGTTGAAGAAGAAACAGAGGTAATAATCCACTCTTCTGATAATGTTTGATTGTGTATTTCCACTTATATACTTTAAGAAAATATTTATCACTTGTTAAGTTTCAAGTACTTTGACTATTTTTAATGTTATGTTTTCAGTCTACTTCTACTAGGGGAAGGGGAGGAGGAAGAGATGGGATACCACCGCGACAGCCCCAGGTGCTAGGAGATGACAATGATGTTCACGCGGAAGAAGAAATAGAGGTAATAATCCACTCTTCTGATAATGTTTGATTGTGTATTTCCACTTATATACTTTAAGAAAATATTATCACTTGTTAAGTTTCAAGTACTTTGACTATTTTTAATGCTATGTTTTCAGTTTACTTCTACTAGGGGAAGGGGAAGAGGAAGAGATGGGATACCACCGCGACAGCCCCAGGTGCTAGGAGATGACAATCTTGTTCACTCTGAAGACGAAACAGAGGTAATAATCCACTCTTCAGATGGCTTAAGGTGAGCTTTACATTGATTTATACTACAATTCTAGAAAAAAAAGGTTTGCAGCAGCAAAGCTTCACTACTTAGTTTGACCGCTTATGCTTGAAAACAGTTTCAAGCTCAGATGGTACCATGACCGTGGGTATCCTTTCTATGAATGATCCAAATCAGAAAAGAACACTAAAAAACCTCATAAATGGTCACACCTTTTAAAAGCAATTTGTAAAATTTAAATGAAATAAAAGAAGCCAAAAGTTATTTGGCTTTTCCCAAACCTAGCACAAGTGGAGGATACATTGGAACAGATAAGATTAACAATAAGTCTATGAGAAAGAGAAAATTATGATCATTAGAAATATTAATCTCACACAAATAAATTAGGACAACATCTATTAGACAATCTTTTACAATAACTTGCAAAGCTAAGAAAGTGTATTTTATAGCGCTAAGACAACTGATAGCATATAATAAACTGTATAGGTACCAATGCATAAGAGTGATTACAAGAACTACCTTATAATTAATTGATTGGATGATGTCAGTTCTTCACGTAGCACAATTGTGTTGCTGTAATCATCTGAGGGCAAAAACAAAACCAAATCAGCATAGAAAATGATAAAGTGATACTAAATCACTAATTAACCATGAAATTTTTGTATAGAAAATTTCAGCTCAATTAATGGCTTGAGATTACTTCCTAGTTGATGTTTATCATTTGTTATAGTTGATATGTATCATTTTCCATGCTTGCTATTTGAACTTGTGTTTGTTTGTACATTTACTTGTTCATGCTTTCATGTCAAATTCCAGAGCATATATATGTATTACGGTCCATGATTCTAGTATATAATATGATTCAATAATGTCATGAGATGAAAATTGAATAATATATACTGAATAAATAATGGAGAAGTTTAGAAAGAGACCCAACCTCTCTATATGTCTCTCTGTCCCAAAGAACACAGTAATTTCTACAAACTTAGAGGAGTTAGAGATATGTCTTATATTGTGAATTTGTAGGGCAACAGTACAATACCCAAAGTAAGGGGAAAAGGAAAAAGACAAGGGTCCTCTCCTTTAGGGAAGGAAAAAAGACATCATGGCATGGTCTAAGTGTCTAACCACTCCAACCCCTTCCCTCTTTTCAACTACAGAGTACCTTTTTCTTCCTAATCTAATTAGAAAACCCAAATCCTCATCTCTGTTTGTCATTAATATATTATTATCAGAAAATATCTAAGACCACAAATGCTCTACTGACATTGTCAATCACAATCCTCATCTATGTTATTTGCAAATATTTATTAGAAAATTCTTAAAACCTATATACTTTAAGAAAATATTATCACTTGTTTTCTTGTTAACTCTTTACATATCTATTAGAACATTATAGGGAGTATTAGATATGTTAGTTGTAGCTTTGTTATTTGAATGTTATTTGATTTAATGTTATGTATTAAGTCCACTAGGGGAAGAGGAAGAAGAAGAGCTAGAGGAAGAGGAAGAGATGGGATACAATCGCAACAGCCCGGGCAGCCGCTGACCAGAGCAAGAAGCTCCCCTCGATTTCTAAAATTACTTAAGCTTAGAGTAGAAGTTTCGCGGGACAAAGTAGAACAAGAGAGAACAAATCACTCTCTTGTTCTCTTAGCTTAATCCGTACTTCTCTCAGATAAAAACAAGAAATCGTCTGATTCGCAATATAAACAGAACCTGAACGATTTGAAGCTCGAAAGAATCATCAATTTCATGTAATAAGAATGATTATCAAATAAACGACATCAAAGCTTGACTTCTAAACAAATGCTCAGAAATTTTCACAGAAAACTTAGATATGACGCTAAAACTCGTTACAAATCAAACAAATAACATTCTCAGCTTATCAACGATTAATCAGTTGAAACTTACAAACGTAGCACCTCAAAGCAAAGAGCAAACTAAATCCAACGAAAACTACTAACATCGATACAAAATGAGAGCGATTTCAAGCAGAAATGAACAACAATCAGTAATTTTCATATTCGATGGCAGAGAAACCTCAAACAAAAAAAAAATCGGAAAAAAAAACTTACAGAAAATGTCGCTGAAGTATGACGCACGTAATGCAAAACTGAAGAGAGAGAAAAATTTACAGAAAAAATTGATATAAAGCCGAAAATCAGAGAGAAAAGAGAGGAAAGAGATGAACTAAGAGAGAGAAAATTAGAAGTCAATTTTATTGAATGAAGAATCTAGATTACAGGTGAGGTATTTTTTTTTTCATGAGAAACGCATGATCTCAATAAAAATGAAGAGAAAAAAAAAAGTGAGGAGTGAAAAATGATATTATTTTATCTTCTCAAATATGTTTTTATGATCAACAATTCCGATAAGGTTATACAAAATACATGTAGTCATGTATTGATTATTTGATTTTATAAGATTATAAGAATTATAATCTAAAATTATAGGATAATACTATTATTCTTCCAATATATAAAATATGAAGAGTTATCTAAATCATTTTTCCTTAATTACTATTACTAGTTATTTTACTTATTCACCAATAGTCTATTTGAGTAATATGTGGTATATGAGTGAGCGTGTTCGTGATCTTTTTGTAACAGATTTGAATATTTGTTATAAAATGATTCATTTTATTACAAAATTATTGTTATGACTTGTGGTCTCAAACAAGCCAAAATTACATTCTTTGTTTACTAGGTTAGGTCCCGTGTCATGCACAGTACTTTGTAATAACAATTCTTATATTAACATCACATTTAATTATATAACATAATTTTGTCTAAAATAATCAAATAAAAAAATTCAAAACAATAAAAATCCTCGTTGTAATAATTGTAGTACATAACACTCCATACGACATGCTCCACAATACTATCTAAATATTGTGTACTCTCTCTCTAAAACGAGAGCCTCTCTCACTAAGATTGTGAGTCTCCTCCTTTAACCTTTTAGCTTCCTTTTGCACCACTCAAAAGTTTGAACACTTTTCTTGTTCTTGGGAACTGTAGCATGCAAACACACGCCTAATATCTTCACAGCAATTCAGTAGGAAATCCTGGAATCTCCCCATATTTGTGTTCCACCAATGGTTGCAAGCTTCAAATATTTGCTCTTCAATTGAACCAATCAGTGTGAGGGAGTTTTTGCACTCTTTCTCCTTGAGCCCATCACCGGTGCATCACTTGGAAACTACAAGAAGCAATTAATTTTGGTTGCTTTTCTTGCCATTTGTTCAACATGCAGTAGTAGCTTTTTTTCTGTCAACTGAACTTTGCTGCTATATAAACGAGTTCATTAATTGTTTCTCTCATCCATCACTTTCTCTAATTCTTATTCTCCTTCTATCCTCTTCTTTCACTGTCTATACTCCTGTTTTGTGGAAGTATGGTGAACCAAAATCCAAATGACCCTCATAATAATGAAAGCGACCTTCCTCATTTTAACCGACTTAGATCCCATAGAATGGGAATCCTTGTTACCCCACCACCAAATTATAATGCTTTATCACACATTAACTTCAATAATTCTGTAATTGGAGTTTTTGTGGGTCCAAACCCACCATCTGCTACCTACGTTCAACACATAATCAATCAAAGATGGGTGTCTAGGGGGCATGTCCGTGTTCATAGAACATGAGATTATTTCTTGTTCGAGTGCTTAGTTCAGAGCGATTTGGAGGGTTTGCTTAGACAATATTCTACTGTCTTTGATGGTCGTATTATTAATCTGAGGAGATATAGTGCGAATTTAATTCCATAACAAATCAATTTCTCTACGGCAAGGTTATGGGTTCGTGTTTATGGTTTACCTCTCCAGTTTCTCACGGAAGCTTGGGCGAGGCGTATCTTTGTCCATATTGGCTATTTGGATTCTCTGGAGCCAATAACGAATGGTAGGCTACCGGAGAGAGCGGAATTACGCGCATGCATGATTGTTGATGTCACGCAACCACTAATTCCAGGCTGCTTCGTACCACTTCAAGGTGAACGTGTTATTTGGGTTTATTTCAGGTATGAGGGCGTTTTTCGTTTCTGTAAAACGTGTGGTTGTGTTGGTCATAGCACTAGTAATTGCAATTTGTGAAGAGAGGTTGCAACTAGACGCTTGATGAGGCGTTTAGAGGCAGTTGAAAGAGATGGTCTGAGGGTGCTTCACGACCCCTTAGATTATCCATATTACACTAATTTTGTTCGAGGTTTGCCTGATGTGTTTAGGTATCGAAATTGGGCGGTTAATTTGACATGGCCGCAAGAACCTGAGGATATTCCTATTGGAAACAGGGCTCTATTCAATGTTAATTCTGATTCGGATTTTAACTCCGATGACAGCAACGATACCGTCTATTTCTCGGGGTCGGGAAGTTCTAGTGAGTCAGAAGTGGCTCATGATAATCAGATGGAGGCTAGCCTCGATATGGGAGCTGTTCGATTATCTCCGGGGAGGAGGCTTGGTGTGGGACGTGACCCCTATGCGGAATTCACCCCAACAAATTTGAATTTCGCTCCAAGTCCACCTCGATCATCACCAATTCGAAGGGTGATTTCTATTCCAAACAATGCAAGGTGGAGCTCAGGGCCTGTGAACCAGGTCGACAGGTCGGATGAAGGACCTGTGAAGGTAATTACTCTGGCACCATACTCAGCAAGCCGCATAAACCCAGCCCCGGCGGCGCGTGTCTTACCAGCGAATCACATGGAGTTTGGGGGAAGCTCTAATTTTAAGATTGGAGAATCCTCAACAGCAGCAAACAATACAGAAAGGGGAAGCGGAAATCAGAGAACTCTGTTTCAAGCATTGGGTATATCAGACTGGGCTTTCCCGGCGCCGGAACCAATTAGTTTTCCGGCATATTCAGGGGAAAATCAGGTGATTCCGGGAGGGTTTGACCCGAGTCTTCACCAGCAGCTGGCTGGGCAGTTTGAGCAGAGTAATGGGACGTTTATTGGAGGATGGTCAGAGCAGCAACCAATCATACACACTCAACAGCAAAATGAGAGCTTCAATGAGGGGGTAAATTCTGATAACTATGAGTTTTTTTTGGAATCTAACCACTTAAATTTTGTTGAAGCTGAAAGATCTTTTATTCGAACTATGGCGGCTTATAGGGCTACGACTAGGAGGATTTATCCTTCACCAAGATCCCCCTTCTTACCGTTCTCACCAAATACCTTCCTTTCCAACATGCCAAACTTGCCAATGGTTGAGTATGATCCGCCAAATTCACCAGTCACGCCAACTGATCAAAGAGAAGCACGCATTGAAGTAGCTGCTGTGACCCGAAAAAGAACACGAACAATTGATCAGGTCCCCTCAAAGTCGTGCGATGATGACTTGGTGAGGGAGGCCTCTTTTGATTCAGGATGGGTGGATAGGAAGAGATTGAAGACCTTGAACCGTTGGGCGGATAAAGGAGGTTTCAATATATGGCATAAGGATGAAGATGGGTTCTTTGAGTTTAAATCAAAGGCAATTTCAGATGTCGATATGGCAAGGCAGTGGGATGTTCGAATTAAGGATCCTCTTTTTGGTAAGTTGGGCAAGAAAAGGCGAAGCTCTAGTTCTTCTTCACCGCATTCGAGTCCAGCAAAGAAGCGAGGAAGTAACCTCAAACTTGCATGAGTTTGACAGTGACATGGAGATGGACATGGCTATGGAAGATGGTGAATTTGTAGGTGACATTGGTGATGTGGTGGCTACACCAAGACAGCCACCCACGGGGCCATGAAGGTTGTTACTTGGAATTGTAGGGGATTAAATGACACACTCTCCCCTACACATCCTTATTTAGTGTGGTTATTAGCTACTAAATTGCCTACTTTTATGTTTATTTCCGAAACTAAAATGATGTTTAGTGATGTTAGTAAGTTAGTTTCTAAGTTTACTCCTAACTTTTCTTGTGAAGTAGACTCGGTTGGTACAAAAGGGGGGTTAGCGTTGTTTAGTTGGTATTTGGGGGATGTTTTTTGTGTAGCTTCTTCCCCAAATTTTATCTTTTGTAATGTTGGTGACATTAATGGAAGTAGTAGGCACATTTTGTTTTTGTATGGGGCTTCGAAAGTTGAAGATAGAGCTAGTGTTTGGGAGGAAATTTCAACTCTTATTGCTACTATTCCTAATGTCTTGGTGATGGGAGATATTAATCAACTTGAATACTATAGTGACAAATTGGGGGGGTGCTTCTTTAATTAAGGGGTTGGATGTTTTTTTTGGATTGGAGATTCCAAACTAACTTATTAGAAGTACCTTTCTCGAGACCCCGATACACTTGGTCAAATAAGAGATTGGGGGTGGATTTGATTATGGAAAGATTGGATAGAGCCTACTCTTCATCACAATGGTTCAATGATTTTCCGGATGGACGGGTTGTCTATGAACCAATTACGATCTCGGATCATGCGGCGATTATATATGACACTAACAACCAAGTGACAAAGTCTAATAGGCCTTACCAAATTGAGACTTGGTGCTTAGTTTTTCCGGAAATTAAGGGCTTCATAGATGAGGTGTGGAGTACTCATTGTACGGGTTCAGTTATGTACAAATTTCAGCAAAGGTCGAAATGGATGCGTAATAAAATCAAAAGGTGGTGCCTAGACAACAAAAAAGTGTGGGGGATAAATTGGAGGAAGTTTTCTGCAGATTTGTCAGTGCAGGGTGAGCAGGTGACTACTTTGGATCAAGGAAGTAGGTATGTGGAGGCAATGAACGACACGATCAGTCATAGTAGTCTAGAGTTTAGGTATAAATGAAGGATAAATGGATAAAGGAGGGCGACATTTCATCAAAGATGATGTATGGTAGGGTGAAGCATCGACAGAAAAGGAGGGAGATCATTACCCTTAGAACGAATGAGGATGAGTGGATTTAGGATCAGAATAATTTGGATGCTCTCATTATAAATAGCTTGAAAGAAGTTTATAACCCGCCGATGGTAGCGGAGGAAATAATGAATGATAACATTGGCTTGGTGTTAAGAGAGTTGGAGTTACCTCCTATAGATTCAACAGATGCGACTTCTTTAGTCAAGCCTTTTTCACACTAAGAGATCAGGAAGGCGATGTTCTCTATTCACAATCTTAAGGCGCCAGGTCCGGATGGATACATTGCGGAATTCTTCCACCAAAATTGGGAGAAGGTTGGGTCCTCGGTGGTTGAATCGGTTCAATATTTCTTTTCCACAAGCTATCTACTAAAGGAACTTAACGCTTCCATTCTTGTTATGATTCCAAAAGTGGAGTACCCGGAATTACCAACACAGTTCAGGCCTATTAGTTTATGCAATACTATCTATAAATGCATAGCTAAATGCTTGGTAAATAGAATGAAGCACCTATTACCAAACCTGATTTCGGAGTTTCAACATGCTTTTGTTCCGGGAAGATATATTGAGGATAATGTAATGCTGAGCCATGAATTGCTTCATTTGGTTAACACTAGTAACGGTGAGTCCACAAAAATGGTGATTAAATTGGATATGTCCAAGGCTTATGATCGGGTGAATTGGACTTTCCTATTGAGAATTCTAAAGGCTTATGGGTTTCCAAAAAAGTGGATTCAGTGGATTTCACAGTGCATCTCAACGGTTTCTTATAAGACTCTCATCAATGGCCAGATTTCGGAAATGTTTAAACCGGATTGTGGCTTGAGGCAAGGTGATCCCCTTTCACCCTACCTCTTTCTCTTTTGTATGGATATTTTATCTCGTATGCTTACTATGGCTGAGCACATCAAGATAATCAAGGGACTCAGGGTCACGAGGCGCTCTCCTTCGATTACACATCTTTTTTTCACAGATGATGCAATGTTATTCTTACATGCAACTCCTACCTCTTGTCATCATGTGATAGATATTTTGTCTAAGTTTGGTGAGATCTCAGGGCAACAGCTGAACTTGAACAAATCTTTTGTAAAGTTTAGTAAACATGCTCAATTGGAGGAGGTGGATGTTCTAAAAGGGATTTTGAAGGTAGGTCAGGTTTCTGTGATGGAAAAACATTTGGGGGCCCCCATTGATTTTACGGCTAAGAAGTTGGATGCTTTTAAATATTTGATTGATAAGGTGGCTACTAGAACCCTCTCTTGGGCAACTCTGAATTTGTCACAATCAGTGAAAATAATTCTGATTAACACCGTGCTGATTAGCATTTCCGCACACGTGATGAAGTGCTTTAAGTTACTAGTTGCGGTCACAAATAGGATAGACTCTCTAATTACTCGTTTCTGGTGGGGAAATAAGGGAGAGAAGGGCATGCACTGGGTAAAGAAAAGGATTATTCAAAGACCGAAGGGTATGGGTGGTCTTGGTATAAGATCTATGTCCTGTTTGAATGACGCTCTTCTGTTCAAACAGGTAGCACGAATGCACTGCAACCCACAGTTATTAGTGGCTAGATCTATGGAGCCTACTCATAGTTGTTCCTTGTGTACGGGGGAGTCTAGGATGGATCTTAAGGGTGGTGCTTCGTGGGGTAGGCGTGGTTTATTTAATGTGGAAAATAAGGTTGTAAAGGGCTATAATTGGAAGATCGGGAATGGGGATAGAGTGAAAGTCGCAAATATGAGATGGGTGCAAGGTTCAGTTCTGGTTTTCAATTCTGATCAACCCCTGAGGGGGGTGGGCTTGGAGAGAGTGAAAGATTTAATATCCCGTGATACTGAATCTTGGAATGTAGCATTGATAAGACAAAAGTTTGAATGGAGCACAGCGCAGAAGATTTTGGAAATGGAGCTACCTTCACTGAGGAGACGGATAGACTATACTGGGGTAGCCATGCTTCAGGAGTTTATACTGTGAAAACAGGTTATGCTTTTCTAATGAATGAGTTATCAGGGCAACAAGATGCTAGTCTGGAGCATAGCTTCTACCGACTAATCTGGAAGCTAAACATCCCACCGAAATGGAGTTTGTTCCTGTGGAAGCTGGTGATGAATGGATTGGCGGTTAAGGGTAATTTAGCCCGGAGGGGAATTGATATAACTGATCATTGTGACTCTTGTGGTATGGAAAATGAAGACCTTCAGCATCTTTTTAGGATGTGCTCTTTTGCGAGGTATGCTTGGCATAATTGCCCTTTGCATATCTCCTCAGAAATTGATGAATCTACTCCTCTGAGACACTGGATTCAGCATTATATCCTGCTTTTTCATAGCGAGGATGGAAAGAAGAGTGACCGTGTACCAACGTTTATTGGGGTACTTTGGAGCCTCTGGTTAACAAGAAATGGAAGAATCTTTCGAAATGAAGGAGGTTATCTGGTAGATTTGTTTAGGAATTACAATCTGGCAATGAAAGAACTCTCGGTTTGGCGCAAATTAGAGGGAGGAGATGTCATAAGAGGGAAAGAGACATTGGCTCATAATTTCCCACCGGGGTTTGAGCGGGTCAACATAGGATGTGCTACGGATGACATTAGTACACCTACAGATTCAAGGATAGAAATGGTTATCAAGGTGGATGGCTCCTGGAGTAAGAGAGATGGGAATGCAGGGGCGGGATGGGCTTACTCAGTGAATAACCAAGCTTTTAGTACAGGTGGTGGGGATTATGGAAGGGCCCTTTCCCCTCTACATGCCGAGCTTTTAGCTTGTGTGGCTGCTCTATGGTGGACCCGAATGAAAGGAAAACGACGAATTGTATTGTTCACTGATTCTCTTGCAACAGTTCAACTGATCAAACATCCGAGAAGAAGGGAAGTGCGTCTACTATGGACAATTCAAGACTTATTGCAGGAAGGGCAACTGTTTCAAACTTGTCTAATCTGGAAAGTTAGCAGGGATCAGGTGGCTGAGGCACATGACATTGCTACTAGATGTAGAGTAGATTTATTAAGCTTTTCTATTTAGTGTTTTTCTTTAGTTTGTGGTTGTCAAAAAAAAAAAAACACTCCATACGACACACATTTTGTTAAAAAAAATGATATATATAGTTGTCAATATATACATATTATGAAAAATACATTAAATCTTTTATTTATGTTATTATATATACATTTGATATATTTTATTTATGTGAAAAATTGTTATCTTTTATTTATGTACATAGTATTAGATTTATTTCCTGTAGACACCCATTTGTGTCTCCCCAAAACCAAACCCAGTGATGAATGCCTTGTGCGTTGTGTTATTATCGAATTAGGTGAAAGTGATTCGAAAGTCAAATGTCGCGGTTTAGTTTTAATTAATTTCTTCTCTCTCTGTTTTTGAAAATGACTTTATTTATTTGAAAATGTCCATTTCAGTTTATTTTTGTCCATGATAAGGGTCAAATAATGGTGTAGTTGGATGGGGCTCGAAAAGACCTTTCCAACGGTATATTATAAGCCCAATTCCGATGAATATTGAGGAAGTTATGGCCAAAATACTAAACTGGGCCCGGTGTTCTATTTTAATACGGCCCGATGATCTAGAGGAGGGCCCAATATTAATTATTATTCCTAAAATTATTAGGATTAATTATATTTTTCTAGAAGTTTCTAGAAAGTTCTTTTTAGTTCTAATATTGATAGGTTTAATAATTAATTATCTTTTAAAGGTTTTTATTTGGAATAAAATATTGTTTTATTATCTTAAAATATGTATTTTATCTTCTGTACGGATTCCGTAGATCAAGTTGATTAAAGATCGGATTCCGTGTGAAGAAAAACGCGCTTATACAGGCTGTCGCCAGACGACAAGTCTGTCGCCACGCGACAGACCCTGTCGCCACGCGACAGACCCTGTCGCCTCGCGACAGACATTGTCGCGTCGCGACAGAGTTAATTCCTGGCGACAGCGTGGAGTTTTATTCCTTATCAAATTCCGTGATTTTCCGGATTATTTTCATTATAAATAGCGTCCGAATTCCTGTTTTCAGAATCATCAATCACTATCAATTCTTATTCTTCTCTTTCTTGAGCAATATTTGCTTTCTTTCTCTCTTTTTCTAAACTAGTTTTTACATACAATATTCCGCATGCATTAGACTTAGAGCCCTCTAGCCAAGTTCGAAGTTGCCTTCGCCCTAGACGTGCAAGGTTTGATAATTTCTGAGGGTTTGGTCCAAAACTAGTCTAAACATTATTTAATTTGACTTTAATTTAATTATTTAATTGTTGTTTATTATTTTCATTGAAGTTTACTAACTTGTGTATTTTGTTATTAGAAAGAGGTACGAGGCTTCAAAGTAAGTAGATTAGCTTACTCCCTATTTCTTTCACAATGTAGAAAGCATGTTTATTATTGTTTATAATTCCTAGTATCATGTTAGGATGTTATTTAATGCTTTCTAGTATCATGTTTAGGGTGCCTTTACTCTTTTCTAATATCATGTTAGTACCATGTTAGGGTTAAAGTTTCGATCTTTATTGTTTAGTGACATGCTAGGATTTGTTATTAATCTTGTTAGTATCATGCCTAGGATCTTGCTATTATTATCAAGCTTTATTATGCCTTATCATGCTATTATCATGATTATTATTTATTGTTTATTGTTATGTTGCTTGATATATATTGTTATTGCTTGATCACGCCTTTTATGCAGGTTTAAAGGGAATTTGTACTTGAAATCACGCTTAATAAGATAATTAATAATTTGGTTTAGGCTAATGTAATTTTAACTTAAGTGATCGCCAATAATTGTTTTATTTGTGCATTAATATTCAACCAACATAGATAAACAGGGTAGGTTTAATATAATGTTTGTATGTTATTCGAAAAGCGCACATGAATACGAGCAGAACAAAGTAGAGGCCTATTTTATAGGGCGGGTCCTTTCTTTTGTAGATTGGATTCGTACCCTCATCCCCGGACCCTATTTGGTTCAAGACCTTATGGAGTAGTTGATGGTCCTTTTGGATTGTCTTTTGGGTACAAGTTCCTTAAAACTTGTTGGCGACTCTTTTTGCTCTTTGTCTTTCCCTTTGGAACGCCACCGTACTTTAGTGTATGGTCACAGTGGGGTTCAAGTTTGGGGTTATCATAATGCTTGAAATATTCCCTACATTTCCGAAATACAATATTATTTTTTTATATAAAAAAAAAAACTAAGGACACACTAGGAGATGACACGTGTCATTGCTGGTGTGTCTTTTAGTATATAGTTATTGATTATTGAGTTACTGGTCATTACTCAATTATTTCATTTAATACGCATATCGGTATATATTGACAATATTGCAAGTATTACACGTACAACTAAACTAATATACTTCCTCCGTTTCTATGTACTTGACCTATAGTCCTTTGGCACGCAATTTAAGGAAGAGATTAAAGAAGATTAATATAAGATAAATAAAAAATAATTAATACCGTGAAACCTTAATTCATCCCTTTTATTGGCATTTTTATTTTTTTGTATTAAAAATATCGTTTGTCTTCTTTAATTAACTCCTTAAATTGCATGCCATAGAACTATGAGTCAAGTAAATTGAAACGGAGGAAGTACTTCGTAACAAATTCATGGGCGATAGTTACTATAGTACTATACTAATATAGTATAAATACTACTTCTAAGTTATAACGTTATTGTCTTGTAGTATACTAGGATACATGGACACTTCATCCAATAGTTGTGTTCGTGTCAAACACTATGTTAGACTGTTCGTGAGATACACGTCTACATGACGACACGTCTCAGACCGTATCCTACTATGATATAATTATAGATTGTTCAACTTTTTTTTTTTAATGAGAAATTTCAATTAGAGTAAGGTAATTGTTAAATAATATGGGTGCTTTCATGTATAACTCATTGTTAATATGATACAATAAGATCCAATGAGAGGACGGAATGACAATTATATGATCAAACGCGCGGAGCACCTGAAGGTTATTCAAAATTATATATCGTGAGATATTTGGATATAGTTTAGGAATAAGATCGTTAATTTTATGGGTGTAAATGAACCAAGCCAAACAATAAACTACTCAGGTACAAGCTTGGTTGAAGCTCGTTCATGTTCGTTTATTTAATCAATGAGCCGAGTTTGAACAAATTTTGAAGCTCGTTTAATAAATGAGGTTGGAGACGAACATAGATATGCTCGTTCAGATATGTTCATGAAAAACTCGTTTATTTATTTTCACGAATTACTGGTTTATTTATGTTCATGAATTATTGATTTATTCACATTTGCTAATTTAGTTCTTAAGTTTATACGGTATGATTAAAATTTAATCATTATACTAATTCTGATATTTTCAAAGGTCAAAAGTATGAAGCTCGTTTATTATAAAAGCTCGTTTATTATTAAGCTTGTTCATGAATCACTCATTTATCAACTCGTTCAATAAATGAGTTGTTCATAAACTGTTCGTAAACATACATTATACTAAATGAGACGAGCTTGAACTGCTTTTCGAGCTCGCTTGAAAGCTCGGGATCGTGCTCGGACTTGCCTAAGTTAAATGAACTGAACATGAACAAGGTAGTACTTGGCTCGGCTCGGCTCATTTACACTCCTAATTAATTGTTTGTGAAATTCAATATTTAAAAAGTTACATACTTACACTTGAAAAATTTGGAGGGAATTTTTGTGCCATACTGCCATAGACCATATTCAAACAATTTACTTAATACTCGATTAAAAAGTAGAGTGGAAATTTTCCCTCCAAAATAAAATTAGTTGAAAAAATAGAGGGAAATTTCCCTCTTATTTTACTTCAATAGTAACTTTTTTAGTATTTACACAAAAAGAAAAAAAAACAAACAAATAAACAAAAAACGTGACTAAAGAAGTAAAGAGTAAAGACTAGAGTCTGACTCTCGTCTCCTAAATTCCTAGTTCTCCTAAAGAAGTAAGAAGACCTTTTGTAGAACAAAATCAAGAACCCTAGAAATCAACAGGCGTTTTCAGTTTTCACCCATTCTCCATCTTCTCTTCAGATCTAAATTCTCCGTCCTCACTGGATTTGCTCAACCGCTCAAGCGTCTACTCTATTCTTCGTCTTCTCAACTCAAGTGAGAAATGTTAGGTAATTGTGTATTTCTTTGATTATTTTGCTCAATTGGTTAGAACTTAAAAAAATGGGGAATGAATTTGAATGGTTGCATGTAATGGATTAATGGGGATAAACTGATTTTCTTTTAGTTTTGTTTAAAGGGAAACAAGCTTCTCTTAGTTTTGTTGCAGAGTATTAGTTTTGCATGTCCTTTTCGTTTCATTATTCTTCTCTTAATTTAATTAATTATGTATTCAAATGTTGTCTCTTGGGTTTTAGTTTATTAGCTCATGCAATTATATGGACATTATAATTATGTATTCAAATTATGTTTATTGGATGGGTTATGACCTTATGTGTCTGAATTAAAATTTAATCCTCTACTAGGTATTTACCTACTTTAATATCTTTTCCCCTTTTAGGAGTTCATATCTGTAATTGCTTTCTAATGCATGTATCCCTTTTTTCATGTGTATACCATGCTGGAATTTTGAACCTCACAGAGTCAGAGCTTCCACAACCACAAGAGAAGGGTAAGTACATTGTACATAAATACATAACTATATATAAATAAACACTAATAATTAGACCCAATTTGTCTGGTTTCTGGATGGGATGTGGATTGTATGATTATGATGATCAATTCCCCCTTATTTATGCACTGTTATTAATTTTCCAATTTGTTTGCAGCTATGGATTGGATTTTGTATGAAGAGTCTGTGATGACACCAGATCCACAAGAGCCAGAAGCAGATTTTTTTTCATCACAAGAAGAAGCCACTCATGTTTCACCTGAAGTTCCTGAATCTACTACTTTTGAGAAGGATGTGACCATTGCGGAGCCCAATTCTGCTATTTTAGACAAGAGACGGAGCTTGGTTTGGAAGGAATTCCTCATGATTGACATGGTGGAATGTACAGATGGGAAAGTAAGGTGCATTTGCAAACATTGTCAAAGCTCATCTTTCATTGCCAACTCACGTTATGGTACGGGCAATATGAAAAGGCATCTTAGTAAATGTACCCCATATCAGAATTCCTTGAAAAACAAAGGAGGAGCCACAGGTAAAATTTTTAACCAACAAGTGTATAGAGAGTTGGTAGCTAAAGCCATAATAAAACATGGTTATGCTTTTTCTTGGGTTGAACATGATGGTAATAGAGATATTCATGCATATCTAAATGCTGATGTGAAATTCATTACTAGAAACACTGCTAAAGCTGACTGTCTAAAATTGCATCAAATTTATAAGGCCAAGTTAAAGGCAACTCTTCGTAAAGTCTCTGGTCGTATTTCTTTGACATGTGATATGTGGACTTCTTGTCAAACTGAGGGATATTTGTGCTTGACTTCTCATTATGTTGATGCTGACTGGAAATTAGTCAGTAGAGTGTTAAATTTCAGTCACATTGATACACCACACACTGGAAAAGCAATATATACTGTTGTGTTGGCCATGCTTCAAGATTAGGGTATTGATGACAATATTTTTAGCTTTACGTTAGATAATGCTTCTACTAATGATAGAATGCAAAATTATTTGAAGGGCACTCTACTTGCAAGAGGGGCTTTGTTGTGTGATGGTGATTTTTTTCATGTGAGATGTGTTGCCCATGTATTAAATCTTATTTTTAAAGAAGGTCTTAAAGCTATTGAACATATTGTTGAGAAAGTAAGACTTTGTGTGAAGCGTGTTAAATTTTCCGAAGCAAGAAAAAAAATTTTCCGTTCTTGTGTGCATTTAGTTAAGCTACAAGAAACCAAATCATTGTGGCTTGATGTCCAAACAAGGTGGAACTCCACGTACATGATGATTGATAGGGCCATTATATATCGCGAGGCCTTTGGAGAAATGTCTAAAGTTCAATATTGTTGTCCTACTTTGGAAGAGTGGGAAATTCTTGAGAAAATCAGAGATGTTTTAGAGCCGTTTCATGAGATAACTGAATTGTTTTCGGGAAGAGATTATCCTACCTCAAATCTTTATTTCGAGAATGTTTGGAAAATTCTCATGTTGTTGACAGATTTGGAGCATGACAGTGAGGAAATTCTGAGAAACATGGCAATAGATATGAAAAGCAAGTTTGACAAGTATTGGTTTAAATCGGAAGATGATGACTATGGCATGTTGTTTGCATTTGCTGTTATTCTTGATCCTCGTTGCAAATTATCTGTTCTTAAGTTTTGTTATGAACACATGTTTGGAGAGGTAGTGGCCACCATGAAAGTTAACGAAATTCAGTATAACTTGGGAAAGCTTTATAAGCTGTATGTCCGAAATGAAACATCACCGACATCTAACATTGACACTAGTTCAAGGTCCAAATCCTCCACAAACACTTCATATGGGAACCGCAAGAGAAAATTAGACTACTTTGCGGTAATTTTTATTATGTTATTTCAAAGTTATAGATAAAATGTATAGTACTTTGCTTACTGTTTTTTATGTCTTAAGTTTATTGTTTCCGTTAACACAGAATAGTCAGGGAACCCCAAAATAGAAGGGATAGAAGTTAGAAGTCTTAGAACCCCTGTTTTCTTATCTTGCTGCAGTGATACAGTACATATCATGTTGAGTAATGGTCAAAATCTTTTCCTATTAATTAGGAAAGTTGGGTGGGCTTATGTTCTTGATTAAAATAATTTAGTTGTTGTTAGTGATATTAGGAGGCAGTGATATTGGTTTAGAGCTCATATCAGTAGGATTTATTATGCTTTTTAGTTTTCCTATTTTCTATTTTTTGAAATCTGATCTTGTGATATGTGTAAGTTTTCTTATTTTCTTGGTTTCAATTTTGTTAGTTTCTGGATTTTAGTGTTTGATTCATATTTTGTTGCCGTGTTAAGTTCAGAAATATGATGATAAGGAGGCCTTATCTTCACATGGTGAAAGGTCCATGTTGGATGTCTATCTTGAGGACCCTAAATTAGATCGAACAACGAAGCATGATGTATTAGCTTATTGGAAAGAAAATGAACTTCGATATAAAGAGCTTTCTTGTCTTGCTAGAGATATTTTGGCTGTGCCCCTAACAACCGTTGCTTCAGAATCAACTTTCAGCATAGGAGGTAGAATATTGAATAAATGGAGAAGTTGTTACCTTCCTGTAAATGTGGAAGCTTTGATAACAACTCGTAGTTGGATGTTTTCTTATGAATGTAAGTACCTTTTCATGGAGAAGTTGATACTATACTTTATTTTTGCACTACTAATTTATATTTGAAAATTTAAATGTAACATTTTGTTTTTATGTTTGTAGCAAATGAAGAAGATACATTTGTCGGATCCTATGTGGATTGGGCTGCAACAACATCACATGTTTGATGTCGAGAATTTAGAGGGGTGGAGTATTATTGTAGTACGATTTTTAAAGGATTTTAGTTTGTTTGATGTCTTTGCCTTTTAGAACTTGTATTGTATTTGCTTTATCTTTGGTATTTTTTTTGCCTATTAAAACTTGTGTAATATATTAGAACCTGCTCCTAAGTTTGCTACTGCTATATCCTTGTGGTTCAGGACTGGTGAATAGGTTTGAATGTTTTATTAGCTGCTTGTGACATGATTTGTTCATATATAAACTCTAATTTGATGTCAGGTTGCAATTTGCTAACATTATGTAATATACGAGTAACTAATAAAGTAATAAGGGATGCTTTGAAATTCATGCATGTGCTTTACTACTTCAGTAGTTGTATACTTGTATTGTTGCAGGTGGACTAATTGTTATTTATTTATTTATTATTTATTTATTTATTTTTTATTTTTTATAGCTGAAATTTGAAAATACATTAGTGCGTTGAAGAACTATTGGTGTACTTTGGGTTTTGTACTTAATATAAATAATTATAATGTAATCCATTACACCATTTTAGAGAAATAAATTAAAAAAAAAAAATCAGTCCTAAATTAATTAGACCGTTTTTAGTATCAATTATTTTTGGTTCGAGTCAATTCACGTATGACGATAATTATATTTCGGGTCAATTCGGGTCAATAACTTCGAGTCACTTCGGGTCAGGTCATTTTGGGTTTCGGGTCAGTTCGGGTCAACCAATTCAGGTTATAATCGAGTCGGGTCACTTCGGGTTTCGTGTTATTTCGGATCGGTTGGCTTCGTGTTTCGGGTCAATTTCAGGTCGGGTCATTCGGGTCGGGTCACTTTGGGCATCGGGCCACGTTCGAGTCAACTCCAGTTCGATTCGGGTTCGTGTCGAGTCAGGTTTATTCGGGTTCGGGTCCTTTCGAGTCAATGAGTTCGGGTCGATTTTCGGGTTGCGGGTCGGGTCATTCGAGTCGGGTCATTCGGGTCAGGTCAAGATTGCCAGGTCTACCCCTAATGGATACATTTTAGGATGACACACTCGTAATGCATGTGCAAAATTTTAAGGAGAGAGAGAGAGATAGAGCTCACTTAAGAATATCAGAGCAATTACCTTTAGAAAGAGAGGCCACTAAAGAAAGATAACTTAAGAAAATCACGGCAATTAGATTAGGAAAACACAATTAGCTTAGGTAAACACAATTAGCTTAGGAAAATACTAACTAAAATGGGAGAGAGAGAGAGCACTTAAGAAAATCAGGGAAATTAGTTTAGGAAAAAAAGTTACTAAAATGCTAGAAAGAGAGACAACTTAAAAAAGATCACTCCTTTTCCATCAATCAATATTTGCAAAAACTTAGCACAAAGTTTCATATGTGGCTGGCCACACCATGTGGCCAGCCACTATTTAAGGCCCATTTCCGCTTTGGGCTGCCCATTCCGTATAACGGAGTTAAAATATAACGGACTCCGTTATATCTAAAAAAAATAAAACAAATTCAAATATATTTTTTTCCCTTTCTTATTTTTCATTTAACCGCCATTTCGTATTCCTGTAACTTCTACGCTCTCCACTTTCTCTGCAAACTGTCTATCTTTCTTCATTTCTTTTTCTTCGTTCACGTTTTTTCTTGAATTTCTCTCTCTAAATTTGTTTTTCTTGCAATTCTTTGTCATAATTCTGCAATGACGCATCTTAAAATCGTGTATGGCAAAGGTAGCAAAGGCGAATCATCCAAAAATGGCGACGATTCAGGTTAATTTTATTTTTCCAGTTTTTATTCCTTTTTTTTTTGTTTTTTTTTTGTATTTCTAGGTTTCTGTATTTTCTTTGTGTTTTTTTTATATTCAATTTTTATTTAGATTTTTGATTTTGAAACCCTAGGTTTTGTGTGTTTTTTAAATTGTATATGTTTGTAGGTTTTGCTTTCGTTATTTTAGGGTTTTTTTGTTTAATTTCATGTGTTTTTCGGTTTTTGTTTTGAATTTTAGGTTTTCCAGTTTGATTTTTCTAAATATTGTTGTATTTGTTGATCATTTTGTTTTATTTTTGGTTTTTGCATGTTATATGATTTCATGAGTTATTTTATTTTTGTTTCATATCTGTTTTTATTTTGTTATTTAGTTTACTTGAATGTTATATGATTTCATGAGTTATTTTATTTTTGTTTCATATTTGTTTTTATTTTGTTATTTAGTTTACTTGATTTGTGTTGTATTTTAGATTTGTTGATTTGTTGTATTAAACATACAAGTTACTATGTTTTACTTGTTTTGTTCTGTTCTTCTAATTGTGTTGGTTGATTTACTTGTTTTGTTCTGTTCTTCTAATTGTGTTGGTTGATTTACTTGTTTTGTTCTGTTCTTCTAATAACCTTAATTGCATATGTTATTTGTATAGTGTTAGTGTTGGTTGATTTACTTGTTTTGTTCTGTTCTTCTAACTGTGTTGGTTGATTTACTTGTTTTGTTCTGTTCTTCTAATAACCTTAATTGCATATGTTATTTGTATAGTGTTAGTAAGTTTGTCGGGGGTTACATGGTTAGGGGTTACCAGGTCAAAGTTGTTACTAGATTGGTTAGGGGTTACTATGTTAAGGGGTTAATAAGTCTATTATAGGGGTTACTAGGTCAGAGTTGTTACTATGTTGGTTAGAGGTTATTTAGTTAGGGGTTACTTGGTTAGGAATTACTATTTATCAGAGGTTACTAAGTTATATAGTGGTTACTATGTCATAGGAGTTAGGGGTTACTTGGTTAGGAATTACTATTTCTCAGGGGTTACTAGGTTATATAGTGGTTACTATGTCATAGGAGTTACCAAGTCATTATTAATAGGTCTGTTAGGAGTTACTAGTTTGAATAGGGGTTACTAGTTTGTATGTTATAATATAGTAATGATGGGTTACTTTGTTAGGTGTAATTAGAATTGATAAGGGAACTAGGCTGGATATTGGTCACTAGATTGAATAGGGGTTACTAGGTTGGACAGTGCTCAAAAGTGTTTGTAGGTTGGTTAGATTTTTCTAGGTTTTAGGGGTTACTAGATTGTGAAGTATGATTGTTATTGGTTATTTGTTTAGGTGTTACTATGTCAAAGGGGTTACTAGGTTGGATAATGATTACTTTGTCATGGGGGTTATCAAATCAGAGGTGTTTCTAGGTTGGTCCGGGGTTACTTTATGTGTTAGTAGGTTTGTTAGAGTTTACTTGGTTAGGGGTTACCAGCTTTAATAGGTGTTTCTATGTTGTATAGGGGTTACTAGGTCATAGATGTTATTAGGTGTTGGTTATTATCTTTGATAGAGGTTACTATGTTGTATAGGGGTTACTAGGTCATAGATGTTATTAGGTGTTGGTTATTATCTTTGATAGAGGTTACTATGTTGTATAGGGGTTACTAGGTCATACATGTGTATTATTCAAGGGTTACTAGTTACTGTTATTATTTGTTATGTATGTTTTAAATGTAAATTTTAGTTTTTAACAGGATTTTATGTTTTGAATAGATGATAAAGGTGTACACACAGAAGAAGTTGGTTCTGGTCCTGTTGAATCTGTTTCTGCAGTTAATGAATGTAGAAGTATGATTGTTCATCCTTTCAAGGATGTTAATCAGGATGAGAATACAAAGGATTTGAAGGAATCTAATCCTACTGAAGAGGGTAATATATCTAAAGAGTCTGAAGAGTCTGATATGGGTGAAGACTTTAAGCTTGTGCGTTTGGTACCTGTTTCAAAGCAAAACTCTTTATTGACTAAAGATGCTTTGGAGTCACAGCCTACTCCTAAGAAGCGTCGTAGGGATGTTGTTGAGGAGGATGATGATGTTAAACCAGCTATTAGAAATCCAAGAACAAATAAACGTTTGGCATCTCAAAGTATTGAAGAAAGTGATGTGAAGCCTGCTGTGAGAAGAGTAAGAGGAAGTAAAGTTAAAGAAGTTGTTGAAGTTTTGAATATTGAAGAAGAGTAAGTTACATATGTGCATATGAAGTTCTTTTTCTTTATTCTATGTTAATATATAAGAAAATTTATTATATGGAATATTTAGTTAAATTGTAAAATTAAGTGGTTATTTGAGTGGTAATTGAAGAGATAACTTAAAAAAGATCAATTTAATTGGTTATTTTATTAGATGTGTTTACATAAGGGATGTTCAGAGGGGTTACCATTGTGGTTATATGGGTTACTATTGTGGTTATATGGGTTATTAGAGGGGTTACTTACAGTTATTATAGGGGTTACTTTTATATTTATGGGTTACTTGTACTTATTACATGGGATACTTTTATATTTTGAGGTTACTTTGGATTATTAGAGGGCTTACTTATGGGGTCACTTGGATTATTACAGGGGTTACTTATGGGGTCCCTTTAGATTATTACAGGGGTTACTGTTTTATTTAGAGGTTACTAGGAGTTACTGTTTATTATTTTTAATTGTTTATTTTTATTATTTTTATTTTTATTATTTTTAAAAGTATGGTTACTGATTTATTTTGTTGTTTTTTTTTGTTGTAGGGGTGATGAGATGACCGTTCGATGTAGACCTACTGGTGTGTTTGATTTGATGAAAGTGTTAACTAAAGAACAGTTGAAAGCTGTTTATGGTGTAGGATTTCAAAGCTTGCGTCATATAAATTTGAATGAATTTCCAAGGGGGATGATGTGATGGTTGTGCAAGTGTTTTGATCATTCTTCTAGAATGTTTGTACTGCCAAGTGGGGATCAATTTCAGTTAACTGCAGCTGATGTACATGATGTTTTTGGTATCCCAATGGGCAATTTACTTGTTCCAGAGGCTGCTGTATATTCAGATTTGAAAAAGTCTTGGAATGTCAAATATGGTGGGGCAAGTCAAAAAGTTACTGTGAAGCAATTGTCTGAGTTGTTGATATATGACCCAGAAATGAAATTAGGAAATGATGATTTCAAAAAATGCTTTGTAATTTATTCAATGATTACATTACTTACGCCAACTTCCAATAGATTGGCTGATATGAAGCTTGTAGAAGCTTTAGAAGATGGGGATAAAATTAGTCAATACAATTGGTGTTAGTATGCTCTTGATGACTTGGCTGACAAAATGAAGAAATATAATCCCAAGCAGAATTATGTTGCTGGGTGTATTTTGTTGCTGCAATTGTGCTATTTCCATAGGTTAAAATTGAGAGACAGTACTGTTTCTTGTGCCATTTCTCTGCCATTGATTAAGCACTGGACTGTAGAAGACTTCAGAAATAGATTGCTTGCTGAAAATGGTAATCATGGTGATGGTATACTGGATAATTCAACATATCCAATTACTGAAATTGGTTCTGTTCCAGAGCTGGAACCTTTTGTTGATGAGAAAAAAGAGGGAGAAGAGGAGAAAGAAAAGGAGGAAAAGAAGATTGAGAATGTTGAAGGATTTATTATGGAGGTTGAAGGAGTAAGAGGGGAGGATGGAAAGGAGAAAAAGAAGGTTGAGAAGAATCAACCAGAGAAGAAAGGAGTTGTATTTGAAAACAAAAAAATTGTTGATAGTTGAAAAAAAAAGGAGTACAAGAAGCATCTGTTGTTTATGATGTTTCTGCTAAGAAGAAAGCAGAGAAAAATTCTAAAAAGAAAAAAGAAAAAGGAAACATTCCTGTTGTTTCCGAACAATTTGTATCAAAAGTTCATGAAGTGGCAGCATTGCCTGAAGGGGCAATGAATCATGGTTGTTCTAGAAGGTTTGTCACTTTTGAACTACCTGAAGAAATTCAATCAAATGAAGAAATCAATCAACTTGCAAAGAATGTAAGTAGAAATCTGTTTTGTTCTTGATTTATTATTTTTTGAGGTTACTAGTTCTTTTTTTGGGGTTACTTGTTTCTTTTTTGGAGTTACTTTTATTTTGGGGTTACTTGTTTCTTTTTTGGGGTTACTTTTAACAGTTTTAATTTTAGTTATTTTTAGAAATCTGTTTTGTTCTTGATTTATTGTTTTTTTGAGGTTACTAGTTCTTTTTTTGGGGTTACTTGTTTCTTTTTTGGAGTTACTTTTATTTTGGGGTTACTTGTTTCTTTTTTGGAGTTACTTTTAACAGTTTTAATTTTAGTTATTTTTAGAAATTTGTTTTGTTCTTGATTTATTGTTTTTTTGAGGTTACTAGTTCTTTTTTTGGGGTTACTTGTTTCTTTTTTGGAGTTACTTTTATTTTGGGGTTACTTGTTTCTTTTTTGGGTTACTTTTAACAGTTTTTAGTTATTTTTATTGTTTTTTTGGGGTTACTTTTATTTTGGGGTTACTTGTTTCTTTTTTGGGGTTACTTTTAACAGTTTTCAGTTATTTTTATTGTATATCTTTGAGGTTAATAGTTTTTGTTCAAATAACTTGAGGGATTAATAAGTAGTTATTGATTGGGAATACTGATTGGTTAACAAAGGGGTTACCAACGGGTTTACCAAATGGTTTAGTTGTTAGTGATTAGTGACTGGGGTTACTTTCTGTCTGATTAGTTATTAAAGGGTTTACTAACTGCCTGACTGATTATTAAGGTTGTTATCAAAGGGTTACTTTATTAAGTGTTATTGTTTTTTTATATTAGCCTGTACTAATGGGGTTACTAAGGGAGTTTCTGCAGGGTTTATTTAATGGTTACCAAGGGGGTTACCAAATGGTTTAGTGCTAAATTGATAATGAGTAGGATTACTGACTATTTCACTAGTTACCAAGGGGGTTACCAAAGGCTTTGCTAAAGGGATTACTATGAGGGTTACTAAGAGGGTTACTTGAGGGGTTACTAATAAGTTATTGATATGGGTTACTGACTGGTTAGGAAGGGGGTTACCAAAGGGTTTACTTGTGAGTGATTAATGAGCTAAGTTACTTAGTGCATGACTGATTATCAAAGGGTTTATGGTTTAGTACTTAGTTGGTTACTTACTGCTTGAGTGATTAACAAGGGGGTTACCTAAGGGTTACTTTATTAGGGGTTACTTTTTATTATATAATTTTTTTTAATGAGTGGGATATATTACTTTTTTTTAATACTGCCTGACTGATTAACAAGGGGGTTACCTAAGGGTTACTTTATTAGGGTTACTTTTTATTATATAAATGTTTTTAATGAGTGGGATATATTACTTTTTATTAATGAGACTTTTTTTTTAATGAGTGGTATTTTTGTTTATTTATAGTTTTTTTAATTTATTTATATATTGATTGTTTGTTTATTTATAGTTTTTTAATTTATTTATATATTGATTGTTTATTTGTTCTTGTTTATATATTTTTTATATAGGATGTTGAGGAAAACATATATTCATTGTCTATTTGTCTATGTTTTTATATTGTTTTACATAGGATGTTGAGGAAAATTATATGTTGCTCAAGAGAGATATGAGACTACTATGTTATCAATTTGAGCAACTTATTGATTCGATTAAGGTCTAGTCGGCAGCTGTGGCAGAAGATTCTAAGCTTCCAGAAAAGGAAAGATCACCTGAGCTTTCTCAGTTGGATCTACTATTCAATGATCCATCTTTTTGGGCACAGATTCATATGATTGTTAGTCAAACTGTTGCAATTAAGAAATTTGAGGAGGAGTTGCCTTCATTTCAACTTTTATCAAATAAAACACCTGAGGTTTTAATTGATACTGCTCAAAATGTGAACAAAGACCTTTTTGCTGAAGTGTCTCAGCAAATTCCGGCCTCAAATTGATTCTCCAATTTTGGAAGATTTTGCTACTTGTTTGGTTGATGATGCTTTAAGGTTGAGTAATGTAGAACAACCTTCTGAAGTAAATGCATCTGCCGGAGCTGTTGTTGAGGGAGATCAGTTTCCTCGATCTGTTCTTGAAGGAGAACAACAACCACTTGCTGAAGTTCAAGGATGGAATATTTCTGAAGGTATTGTTGAGGGAGACCATCCTTTAGAAGCTGGGATTGAGGGAGATCAGTTTTCTCGATCTGTCCTTGAAGGAGAACAACCATTTTCTGAAGTTCAAGGAGGGAATATTTCTGAAGGTATTGTTGAGGGAGACCATCCTTCAGAACCTAGGATTCATTCTTCAGAAGCTGGTATTGAGGGAGAACAACCTTCTGTAACTGGTATTGAGGATATTCACTTTAACAATGCTCAAGATTGTGAAATGGAAGAGGGTGTTGTTGTTGAAAAGCAATTGCCTAATACTGTTGAAAAAGGTTTTCCTTCATTTGAGCTTTTTTCATATTCAAATCCTAATCTTTCAACTCCAATTTTAACTCCTTTAAATCAAAATATTAATGTTTCTTCTCAAGTTTCAGATGAAATTGCACCACAAATTGATTCACAAAATTTGGAAGATTTTTCGTGTGCTGTTATCAACGATGTTGTCAAGGGTATAAATGAAGAGCACTGCTCTAAAGATATGGATGATGAAACCAATGTTTCTGAAGTTGGAATTGAGAATATTCAGAATGTGAATGCTAATGATTTAATAATGGAAGAAGTTAATACAGAAGGAGGGGAACAATTATCAGAGGCATGCATTGGTACTGAAAGTTTAAAAAATTCTCAAATTCAGCTTTCTCAAATTGAGACTGAAAAATATGAAATGAAAGCAGTTTCTGAAATTGTGAATATTGAAGATTCACAAAATGAAAATAATAATTCTCAGTTGGTATCAATTCCTGAGGTTTTGAAATCTTTTCAGTCTGAGAAAGAAGTACAAGTAATTGAGAATATTGTTGATTCTCAAATGGTAGAGGGTGAGATGGCAGAAGATAAGATGGGTGATAACTCAAACTGAGAATTCAGATGATAGTCAAGTACATGAAGTTTTAAATTTAGATCCTCCTTTGGCTGTTGTTCCTGTTGCTGCATCTCTTCCTGCTGTTGTATATCTTCCTCCTGTTATTCTTGATACTTCTGCCCCTGTTTCTATTGAGCGTACTGCTACAACAAGAAAATCAAAGGGTTCATCTGCTCATGTTGCTATTGGTGCTTCTGCCCCTGTGTCTGCTCAGGCTGATTCTGCAAAAAAAATTCAAAGGGTCCATCTGGCACTGATTCTGCTCAGGGTGCTGCTACAGCAAGTAAATCGAAGGGGAAAGTTTCGAAATCTCAGGAGTCTAAACAAAAGAAATCCACTTCAGGCAGTTCCAAAAAACCAAGAAAGCAAATTATGCACTATAGTGTTCCTGGTCATACAGAAGAAGAGGCTCTTGAATTTCTGAGAGAAAAGATGAAAGAATTTCCAGATGTTGAGGATGCTCTTCAACCTTGTGATAATAGTGTTGAAAGTTCTGATAGTAGTGGGTCTAGCTCAAGTACAACTGGTCTTTTAAGCTGTAATATTGACTGTGGTGAACCTGGTGGTTATATATTACAGTTGACATCAGAATCTTTAAGGGTTAGAAACTACAAGAAGAAAATATATGGAATGAAGGATTTGAGGCTTAAGGTTGCTGATTATTGCTTCGTGGAGAATTATTCTGGAGTTAAAGCAACGTAAGTGTTTTACTTAGTAATATTTTTTTTTTTACTATTGTTATGGGGATTACTTTTTTGGTTAATGGAGTTACTATTGTTATTAAGAGGTTATAAAGGGGTTACTAGAGGGTTTACTTCTTAGGTGTTATTAGGGGAGAAGTTACTTATTGGGGGTTATTAGAGGAGGGTTACTAGAGGAGAAGTTACTTAGTGGGGGTTACTAGAGGAGGGGTTACTTATAGGGGGGTACTAGAGGAGGGGTTACTTAGTCGGGATTACTAGAGGAGGGGTTACTTATTATTGGGGGTTACTTAGTGGGGGTTACTAGAGGAGGGTTTTCTTGTTGGGCTTACTAGAGGAGGGGTTACTAGAGGAGGGGTTACTTAGTGGGGGTTACTAGAGGAGGGGTTACTTATTAGGGGTTACTAGAGGAGGGTTTTCTTGTTGGGGTTACTAGAGTAGGGGTTACTAGAGGAGGGGTTACTTAGTGGGGGTTACTAGAGGAGGGTTTTTTTGTTGGGGTTACTAGAGTAGGGGTTACTAGAGGAGGGGTTACTTAGTGGGGGTTACTAGAGGAGGGTTTTCTTGTTGGGGTTACTAGAGTAGGGGTTACTAGAGGAGGGGTTACTTAGTGGGGGTTACTTATTAGGGGTTACTAGAGGAGGGTTTTATTGTTAGGGTTACTAGAGGAGGGTTTTCTTGTTGGGGTTACTAGAGTAGGGGTTACTAGAGGAGGGGTTACTTAGTGTGGGTTACTAGAGGAGGGGTTACTTATTAGGGGTTACTAGAGGAGGGTTTTGTTGTTGTGTTACTAGAGTAGGGGTTACTAGAGAAGGGGTTACTTAATGAGGAACTGCTACAGGGTTACTTTTATATCAATAGGTTATTTTTGTGGTTATATTTATATCTAGGGATTATTAAAAGGGTTACTTGACTTTATTTTTGTTTGGATTACTTCCCTTTTTTTACATTGTGATTTTTTTTTTATGGGGTTACATAGTGGGTTACTTTGTCATACGAGTTAATTATTTGGTTTTTAATGGAAGGGGGTTACATAGAGGGTTACTTTGTCTCATATATTTTTACACATGATAATTATTTGGGGGGTTACCTTGGGGGTTACTAGTTAATTATGTGCTTTTTAATGGAAGGGTGTTACATAGAGGGTTACTTTGTCACATATATTTTTACACTTGATAATTATTTGGGGGGTTACTATGTCCATATACTCTCATAACTTATTATTTATTTTGATAAAGATTTAATACTTTATACAATTATTATTATTTAGATAAAAACACATAGTCACATATATTTTTACACTTGATAATTATTTGGGGGGTTACTTTGGGGTTTACTATGTCCATATACTCTCATAACTTATTATTTATTTTGATAAAGATTTACTTTATACAATTATTATTATTTAGATAAAAACACATTAAAACACATGTTTATTACAAATATTATCTTGATATAAAAACTTATACATTAATATTAGTTTCTGCTTCAGTAGGAAGCCTTTCAACACCATCACTATTAAAAACTCTAATATAAAAATTTGTATCTTTGTCAAAATAAATATCCAGTCTTTCTCCATGAACAATGTTGTTGGAGGTTACAAAGCTTGCCCATTGTTCATCAATTAAACATCCACCACAACTTCCTGTATCTTGTGGTACACTTACCACTCTTACTTCCCAATATCTGCTATTATTCCCACGTTGAACTTTAGCTGGATAATTAAATTTCAAAAGAAAGTGTCTCCATTCTACAGGAAGTGGCTGAAAAAAAAAAGAAATCATTAAATTTTTATTAAACCACATCAAAAATTTATAAATGTAAAACTTAATGTAAAATGCATTTACCAGACTATTGCGATAAATATATCTGTAATTAGCAGTACACTTTTTCATATTTGCATAGAAATCAGCCATTGTCTTCAATATTGATAGAAGAAAAAAAAATATAAGATGAAGATATAACACTCAAACTTATATAGAAAAAATAGAGGTTGTTAATACAAGTCTTTTAATAGAAAAAACTTGATTTAATCCAGCCTTTAAATAGAATACAGTTGTGTATGAACAACCTCTAAATAGAATTCTGATTTGTTTGACTTTTTGATGAAGAATTCAATAGTGTATGAACATACTTTAAATAGAAATCTGATTTGTATGACTTTTGGATGATGAATTCAATAGTGTATGAACAACCTTTAAATAGAAATCTGATTTGTATGACTTTTTGATGATGAATTCAGTAGTGTATGAACAGGCTTTAAATAGAAATCTGATTTGTATGACTTTTTAAATGACTTTTTGATGATGAATTCAATAGTGTAACAGGCTTTTAATAGAAATCTGATTTGTATGACTTTTTGATGATGAATTCAATACTGTATGAACATGCTTTAAATATAATTTTGAATTATATGACTTTTTGGGGATGCATTAATTTTTGGGGGTTTTGATGATAAGTTTTTATGGTGTAATGAGTTACTATTTAGTTTTGAACAGGCTTTAAATAAAATTTTGATTTGTATGACTTTTTGGTGTTGCATTAATTTTTCATATTTGTATGACTTTTTTATGATGGATAGATTGTGTTTTTACTCTGATGGGGTTACTAGTGTGGTTATAATAAAGTAACTATAGGGGTTAGTACTGGGACTATTTTAATCTTGGTTACTACAGGGGTTACTAGCAGGGGGATTATTTAGGGGGGTACTAATGTTGTTATTTAGGGGGTTATTACTTAGTGTGTTACTAAGGGTTAGTTAGGGTTTTCTTTCTTTGTTATTCAGGTGTTAAAAAATCATAATTAATTTACATGGCACAGGGGTTACTTATTGGGATTAGTACAGGGTTAACTAGAGGGGTTATTTGAATGTATAATATATGTTAGGGGTTACTTATTAGGATTACTAGAAGAGGGATTACTAGAGAAAGGGTTACTAGAGAAGGGGTTACTAGAGGACTGGTTACTTATTGGTGTTACTAGAGGAGGGTTACTAGAGGGGTTATTTGAATGTATTAATATATGTTAGGGGTTAGTTATTAGGGTTACTAGAGGAGGGGTTACTAGAGAAGGGGTTACTAGAGGACTGGTTACTTATTGGTTTTACTAGAGGAGGGTTACTAGAGGGAGGTTACTAAAGAAGGGGTTACTAGAGAAGGGATTACTGTGGACTGGTTACTTATTGATGTTACTAGAGGAGGGTTACTAGAGGAGGGGTTACTAGAGGAGGGGTTATTTATTGGGATTATTTAAAGGACTTAATTACTGGAAGGTTATTTTAATCCTGGTTACTACAGGGGTTACTAGCAGGGTTATTAGGAGGTTATTGTAATAGGGTTACTACAAGGGTAACGAGTGGGTTTAATTTTATGGGGTTACTAGACAGGTATATTATTACGATTACAGTGAGGTTACATTAATGGAAGTTACTAGGCAGGGTTACTAGTCTTACTTAATTCTCTATAAATGATGTTTTGTTAGTGTTTTTAATGAATGATTTTTTTTTCCTTTGTATTTAATTACAGGGAGGTTTTATTATATTATTCTGAGATATATCAATTGCCCCGGGAAGATTTTCATACATTGATACCAGGACAATTAATATCTAGTATACTTTGGAAGGATGTATTTATAAGTAAAACCTGCCAAAATCTCCTCTAGATTTTATTCTATTATTTTGGCAGGTTTTACTTATAATAGAGTTTACTTTGGAAATGAGCATATGGTAAGTATGAAGTACTTACTTTTTTTTTATTTTTTTTTTATTTCTAGTATTTTAAGATAATATATTATGTTAATCAATGATTTCTTTTTTTGTTGTATGTAGTGGCCTGTTTTGCAGTGTCTTGTTTCTAGTGAAGGATGTATTTATGAGAAAGATGTATTTGGTGCATGGGATGAATGGTTTTATAATGTTAGATGTACTAAGTTTTTGACTGCCATGCTGGTAATGTATTGTTTTATAGTCAACATTTTTTCCATTTATAATTAATGAATATAATATAAAAAATTTGTGTAAATTTTTTATATTTTTTATATTTTTGTTGCAGGTTTTTATTCCTATTTGGTATGACAACCACCATTATGTTGCTGTGGTGAACTTTTTTGACAAAACGATTGATTATCTTGACAACAGAAAATACACAATGTATAATCCAGTGTTAAAGAAAAATACAACAAATTTTGATGGATTGCATTTTTGTGTATTACAGTATTACATTTCGTTTGGTAAGGATTTTAAATTTACTTTTTTATATTATATTGTTTAAAATTGAGTTATGCTGTTATTATTGGAGTTACTTATGGGATTACTTAGTGACATATTGCCATTGTTTTATTTTGATGTGTTTATATTTTATAGTTATATTCTTTGAGGTTATTTAAGGAGTTGTTTTCTTTTTTTTTTTCATTTCTGTTTTTTTTTTAATAGAGATATCTGATGGCAAGATACATGATCATTAAAGGCCGTGAAGAAGGAATAAATGTCATGGATTTCCCAATTAGAATGGTTAAAGTTGATGGTCAAAAAGCCGGTGAAAATGTAGATTGCGGAGTCTTTTGTCTTTATCATTGTGCCTCATATTTTGGCAAACCTTTTAGAAGCTATCGTTTGAATCAAGTATTTATCAAATGCTTTTATTGTTTAAGAATTTTTTTTGTTGCTCTAATTTATTTTATTATTTTATTTTATGTTTTTGTAGTTAATTGAACGTCGCCGGTATCGAGATGAGATTTGTGCTTCATTCATTTTGTCTGATTTGAATAAGGTTTGAGGGAATGTGTTGTCTTCTGCTGAAGATTATTGCAGAAACAACACACAAATTATGGCTGAAGTTTTAATGAATGAGAAGCTTGTTAGAGAGGCTGAAGCTGAAGCTCGTAAGGCAGAGGCACGTGCTGATCTTGAAAAGAAAAGACAAGCTAAAGCTGCCAAAGAAGAAGCTGCTCTAGTGAAAGCTACAATAGCAGCAAAAGATGCTGCTGCAAAAAGAAAATCATCAAGAAATGAAGAAGATGCTTCTACAACAGCAGTTCAAGAAGAAGAAGCTGCTTTGGTGGCTGCTACAATAGCAGCAAAGGAAGCTTTAAGAAAAAAAACCTATGCGTAATGTATCAGCAGCAAGACCAGTACTTACATCAGCATCCAAATCCAAACTAGTGTCATCTAGACAGAAGAATTAGAAACCGGTATTCAAAGGAAAGTAAGAAATATATTGTTTTTAACATTTAAGATTTGGTATTATTTTAATTGAACTTTATTCATATAATTTTTGAATTTTAGACGAACTTAATTCATAGAGTTTGTTAAGGTTTTATGTTTATATTTCTTTGTTAAAATTGATATTGATATATAGCTTGTTAATATATGGGTTACTTTTATTTCTTTGTTAAAATTCATATTGATATGTAGCTTGTTAATGTATGGGTTACTTTTATGAAGGGTTACTTTTTATTTTGGTTGTTGTGTTGATGAGGTTACTTGAGTTGTTATTAAGTGTTACTTTTTTTATTTTATTATTTGATTGTATGTTACTTTTATGGTATTAGTAGAGGGGTCAGTGATGTAATTACTTGAGGGGTTACTGAAGGTTACTATAGATTATTCTTGTGAGTATTTGAATGGGGGTTACTAATGTGGTTTATGAGGGGTTACTGAGGGGGTTACTAAAGAGGTTATTAAAGCAGTAAATAAAGGTATCACTAAAGGGATTGGGGTTACTAATGGGGTTATTGAGGTGTTAATGAGGGGGTTACTACATGGGTTATTAAAGTAGTAAATAAAGGGATGGGGGTTACTAATGGGGTTATTAAGGTGGTAATGAGGGGGTTACTACATGGGTTATTAAAGTAGTAAATAAAGGGATGGGGGTTACTAATGGGGTTATTGAGGTGGTAATGAGGGGGTTACTACATGTGTTATTAAAGTAGTAAATAAAGGTATTGTTAAAGGGGTTACTTTAATTGGGGTTACTAGCACTACTAGAAAAACATTTATTTGCAGCAGTCAAAAATCATTAATTTGCTGCGTTTTTTGGATGGCAGCAAATGCTAGGGCAGCAAATCAATTGATTGATTTGCTGCGGCGACATCCGCTGCAAATCAACGCATTTATTTGCGGCGGATTTCTATTTTAACCCCCGCAAATAAATAGATTCTACTAATAGAATAATAAATTATTTGCTGCGCTTTATGTGTAACACCCGCTGCTAATTAATAGTATTTTTTATAAAAAAAATCCATTATTTGGTAATAAATAATTAATAAATCAAAATTTCGACAGCACCTCCTCTGTTTTTACGTGTAATATATCCATGAAGGACCTGTATTCCTGAACTTTATGAACAAAATACTTTAAATTAGCCCAAAATTAGATTACCACAATACATATGATAAATTTTATTGTACGATTCAATTTTCTACATACAAAAAATTTCAATCCAAAACAAAAGTCAAAAAATATTGCCGCGAAAATATGATCACACGCAATGATTAGTGAAATACGATGCCCATATGTTCCGCACTTCTTCAATATCATCATCAGTGTAAGGATCTTCATTTAAAGACATGCAAACCTATGAACATGATAAAATATATATAGTAAGTCATCAAAGTAATTTTAATAACAATAATAACATAGTAGAGAGTTGCCCCCCTCCCCCCTATCATATAACTAGGTTGTGTTCTAACCCGAGAGCCATGCTAGCTTTGATGCACAAAAACAAAGGATATGTTGATTAATGCCTCCTTAATATGTGTACTAAGTATAATCCCAAACACCAACTGAAGCATCAAATAGATTATTACTTTAATAAAAAAAAATGCCTTTAATTTGTTGGATACCTTTATATGGTTCAAATAAGGCTATATATAAATAAAAGATTCATTTTGAAGACATTTGTAATGATAAGAATGAAAGGTCATACTCATACCTCATCAATATCATTTGCTTCACTGTATTTGGAGAGTATGTCATACATGTATCTCATTATGTAAAAGCCACACTCGGTACCACCTCTTTGTTGAGCACACTAAGTAAAATTCAATAAAAAAAACAGATTAAGGTGTATAATTGTTGTAAGGGTACCAAAATAGATTCCATCTATACGATATAATCTAAAACATACTATTTACTTACCTTCACAAGTTTCCATAGAGGTTCTTTTCTATTCACACGGTTTCCATTTAGCTTAAACCTCGTGAAAAAACTATTCATTTTCGGATCAAAGGTAGAATTATAAGTATATTGCTTGTTGCATATGTCTTACATATAATGTATATATAGAAACAAGAAACAATAAAATAGACTTACAAGCTCACAATAGTCTTCATTTTAACATTTCTCCTTGTCGTGGTTGGTCGAGCAGAGTCAAATTGATAAATAGTGCAAGTAGGTACACATATTACCAAAAGCATCCAATGTTCCCTATGCCAAAAGATAAGAATGTAAAATTCATCACATGTATGTATACTTAAAGGGTACACCATATGGAACTTTGTTACTACATACTTACTCTTGAAAAATTGGTGCCATAATGAATTTTGCCCCATTTTCAACTGATTTGCTTACTGCTTTGAAGACATAGTCATGAATTTCATGCAAGCTCTTACGGATTTTTGTTTCACAAGTTTGCTCTGGACACAACCACCCAACCACAAAAGCTTTGTCTTTTGATTTTAAATCTTGTTGAAGTAACCTAGATATACAAAATCAACTTAATGTATGTTATGATAACAGGGAGGTGCATATAAACGCAAAATTTGTAATCACTATGACACAATGGCTTGCTTATTACCTCATGAATACTTGATATGTTCAGCTTCGCTCCTCTTAAGAACTGAGAGGCATCCTCCTTATTTACCCATGCAATCCCATCCTTTTCAAAATGAAATATAGTGTGATCTAATATTACAGCAATGGGTTCCCCATCTGGCAATGAGTCAAAAAATGTTGCCAGCCACTGACAATCCGGGGTAAGAGATTCCATCAACATTTGAGGAACAAGTACGGTTCTTTGGGTTGCCTCTCCAGAGCGTAAGTCATTGCTTGCGATCTCTGGTGACAAAGGCTTGAGTTTCTTTGGTTGGAGTGATTCCTAAAATGTGTAATGTAATTAAGTTACTTAATTTAATAAGGGTCTAAAAATGTTGATTTGCTAAAGTAATTTCAGCTTTTAGTTAGTTAATTTAAAAAGGGTCTGGATAAAAAAAATTAAAAGTATGTCAGACATGAAAACTTACCTCAGTCTGGCATTTTATCAATGACAACGGCCATTGTACAAATGTATTAATCCCATGTTGTAACACTTCGATCTCAAACGTCGGGATAGGAACGGGCAATGGTAGGCCATAAAACTCCCATGTATAGTATGAATTTCCACCTTCACATGACCAGGTAAGATGGCCATAAGATGAACCAATTCATTCAGAATAGGTGGATAAGCAGTAGCACTCCCCACGTCATATATCGATAACGTTTCAGGATCCTTTAGAAGTAAATTACATAAAGTCTTACCCTACAATTTAATCAAACATAGTTAGTCATTTTCTACCTACAACCAAGAATGTTAAGTATTAAGTTCATTGCAAAAGTATTAAATCAACAAATAAAAAATAGTAGTTACCTGTAGGTCGAGTGGCAGAAGCTCGTTCTGCTTTGATGGTGAAGTAGAAGGCTCACCGGTACTGGTATCTTGCCCCGGTTTACAGGTAGTATCATTAGGCAACTTGAAACCCATGTCAAGTAAGTATGAAGACAATTTATCCCTCATGATTGCATCAAACTCCTCTTTCAACTCTTGACGAAGTTCAATTTTTAAAGCTTCTCGTTCTTCAGTTGAAGTTCTAGTTTGGCTACACTTGGTCCTTCCTACTTCCTTGCCAAATGCCTTCTTGATCCCGACGTTAACACCTCCAAAACCTCTTGCACGACCCGCATGATCAGGCTTCTGCCCAAAAGCCATGAATAATGCATCCTTGTTTCGGTGTGGAGTAAATTCTCCTTTTTCTTGCTTCTCTCGATAGTCAAGCTGTGTAAATTAAAAATCAATTATAAAGCATTAATGAAACTTATCAAAAAACTTGAATAATTTGACTCAACTGCATTATACATAGGTGACAATAGTCTGATTAATATATTAGGCACGGAAAATTAAAAATTAAAAATCCTCAAGCTTTCCTCTCTTTCATTTTACTATTCTATTAATTTACAGCAAGATTCCTTAGTCTATAGCATATTAATATTAACATGAACAATGATCTTGCATTTAGTATTACGTAAAAATTATACTTACATATGCATCAGCCACTTCCTTAGTTTTGGAGTTCGGGATGTATCTTTTACCAGTTGCCTTGTCCTTCCTATGCATTGCACATAACCAATCATCACCTCGATTGATTTCAATGGTAATTTCTTTGGTTTTTTCCTTGCATGATTTCGACGATGTGGATTTGCGAGACGGATAAAAACCCTCCTCAATCCAAATCTTTCTGCTGTCCTCGTAGTTTCTCTGCCCCATACCATGATGATGAATATTCATACTCGCACTCTTCTGGGCCTTCTCTCGCTTTGCCTAATCATGAATTTTGTTTTGGTTAAATTCAATACTTTATTTATTAAATTGCCAATAAATTAAAATAATGATATTAACTTTGCTATATCGGACATCTTTGTTTTTTTAAATAATTTCCAATCTCCTTCCTTTATGTGTCTGTAAAGTTGGTATGGCTCGCGACCTTCCTCTTGTTTGGACTTTTTTCGCGTGAAAATTATCCAGCCAGACACTAGTTTAGCTTTAAAATCTCCAAATCTCTTAGCTACTGCACTTAAAAACACCTTTTTTTTTATCTCTGGATCATCAGGTATATGGAATTGGGCCTGTTAGGAATAATAATATAAGTGGAGAAACACATCAGTTAATCATTTACATAAAGTTATTCACATTTGCAGTATAACAGCAGCCCCATTTGCATAATTCAGAGGTGACAATATTAAATTTTAGATAACTAGTTAATAAAAGGTGATAGCTTTTGAATTAGAGTTACCTGTGTCTCTTGCCACAAAGTATTCTTTAAACCTTCACTGACAGTAGTACCCCATTCCCAATTGATGTTCAGCTTGCGTATACACAAGCCAAGCTGCTGACCATACTTAAACCTACATTTCCTAGTTGGACGCAATAAACGATCAAATTCAAGGTGCATGGGTTCATTCACTCTTAAACCTCTAGTCGGACATCTTCCTTTACCAGTGCCACGACCTCTTCCTGTACACATCCCTTTCTTAGCATTTTTCACAGCTTGATGGGTCGTATTTGCAGCAGCAGAAGGTGTTGCAATTGTCATAACGACATCAGACACAGAAGCCGCATCAGCCATCCTTTCATAATTATCAAACATTTGCTCTAATTCATCATTAGCAATGTCCTCTGGTTCACCCTTATCAACCTCTTTTTCAACATCATACTCGGGATCACTCTCAGATTTATCAGACAATTCTTCGTCATCATCAGCTTCCATATCACCATCAAATTCAGCATTACAAGCCATGATCCTTAACCTACAAGTGTACAAAAATAATCAAAAACACCTCACAACATCATAGTTAAGAAACTGGAAATACAAGAGAAGTTATTTTTGAGGAATTGTATGTGGCTGAGATTAGCCTCCAATTCCATGTTACTGTTAGACATATTTCCCATGAACACTCCACTCTCACCGTGCCATAACCAATCATGATATTGTTGCCGAAATCCACGTCGAATAATATGGTCCCTAAGTGTGGTGACATTTTGCACCTTTTCAACATTTTGGCAATCGACACAAGGACAATAAAATTCATCATCCTCTATGCTAGATTGATGATCTAAAGCACATTTGCAAAATTCCTCTACCCCACTCAAGAACTCGATCGAATTTCGTGGACCATACATCCAACTTCGATCCATTTCTACAGTCCAACCACTACAAACACAATATTTTTGTAGAAGTAATATGTTAAAACATGGGAACTAATTCATCATATTTCAAACATAACCACAAGTAAGTTTCAATGGACATATAAGCTTACGCGTGGTCAAGAAAGGAAGGGCGATTAATCAAAGATAACCTCTTCGTACAAGCCCAACTTTTCGACAAACCTATAGCTCGCAAGAGGAAAGCAAGAGTTATAATGGCAACTCAAGAAGAAGTTAATGATCTCAAGAACCAACTGGCTACCGTAACTGAGACACTGAAGCTTCTCGCACTTAAGATCCAGGATCCCGCGAAGCAACAACAAATGGACCTCATGCAAGAAAGCCTAAGGAAGTTGTCCAGCGACTACAAGTTTCAAGAACTCACATCCCAAGGGGTCTCGGTGGATAAGGATCTTCTTCTGCAGAAGTTCAGTGCCAACGACATCCCAAAGTTTAGGGCAATCGACAACCCATACTTCCATCTAAGGGCATTTGAAACAATAATGAGTATCAAGGGTATCGATAAGAAAGTTTTCCCTTACTATCTTGAAATCAAATTTGCATCGAGACAACCGTGACATGGTCCTTGATCAACGCATCATAAGCGTTCCCACGACACCGCAACCGTTCCCGTGATCGTAACCGAAATCGCATATTTGAACCATGTGCTACATCATCTTTACATAGGTGAAGGACCGAGTGACCATTGAGAAACCGAATCCTATGAAGAGTTTCATTCAGTCGCGGAACAAGAATAAATTCTGCTGTAGTCTCAAGCGGACGTTGGACCGTGTGGCTGACAAGGGCTTGCTGAAGTCCTATGTCTTGAAGTCCAAAGCGACTTCTAAGACGAATCCGCGGTAGTCGTAAAAAACTGTCCAGCCTACTAGTAGTTCGGGTACTGACAAGGATCCGGTCTACACCATAGCAAGCGGATTCGCAAGCGGTGGCCTGACCATCTGGGGCACCAAGGGTCATCTAAAGAGGATGATTCATTCAGTTGATGATGGATAGTCGTCCTCAAGCAGAACATTCCCAGACGTCCTCATCACTAAGAAAGATCGGGGCACAGTTCGCCGATATATATAATTAATACATATCACAAAGCCAATTGCAATAACCATGTCATAGAAATAGTAGCTCACCAAGAATTATAATAAATATGAGCATGACCAATATAAACCTATAAAGAAAAATATGAAAGGAAAGATAATGTACCAGAGTCACAATTAAAGGTAGTTGGTGCCAAGCTAACAAGGACAAAAGTGATCAGATGATTGGCCTTCACTTCTCATTTGTTGAACAAACTTCCTAGTGAAAAAATGCATTAGCATAAAAATGTAACCAATTACACTAAATCATCATTTAAAATAAATATTCTGCCTAATATTCTGACCTTGAAGGCAATGACTTTACTCTTTTCCCTCTTTTATTATTCATACATTATTATAATACATACACCAGATACATCCTAATAATAATCAAACTCAATTCATGAAATCAATGGAATAATAAAATGGAGTCCTAATATTCTCAATCACCAATGCAACAGTTCACTAAACAAATCTAAAATCACACGCAAACCCAGTTCATTGAATCAACAGATTTAAATGGATATCAAAATTGTCTAACCAAAAATTACCAAATTCACATAAGTAGCAAATCGACAAAAATTAAAACCATGAACAAGCTAATATTAAAAACTTTTTAGCCAAAAAAATTAAAAAAAAAAATCATAACTTAGTAATGCTAAAAAATACTCCGTATAATGTATCATACTATCAGTCTAATATACTATCAATCTATCATACTTATAAATGCTCAAGTCATATAAATTACGAAAGTATCATACGCATAAATGCTCAAAAATATAGTGTGAGAAAAAATGAAAGCCAAAAATAGTTAGCTAATTAGTATCGAACAGAGACAGCGCTATTAAATTCTAGGAAGTACAAACAGCTCTTACCAATGAACCACTTAATCCATTTATTCATTAAAACAGGGAATTAATTTTTATACCTTAATTAATTAGGCCTTTTCAGTTTAACGAAAAACTGGGCTTTTGATTTGGGGCCAGATACGGTTGCCCTGCCCCAGATACGGTCGTGGTTAGTGGCGGAGAAGACCGTCTAGACAAGAACGAATATACCGATGATTTCAGCAGCCAATCCGGTTCCCGTTGCTGTAGCCGTCGAACCTAGAACAAGCTTCAATGAGCAAATTTACCACAAATCTGAACAACCCAGAAGCAGCAAGTTGATAAAATTAAAACTTGGAACAAGGTAGAAAGCCAATTAACGAAAAAATAAACCCAAAATTAGACTTTTTTTTTACTTCAATGAGCCGTTTTTTCTAGCTTCAATAAACCCAACGATTGTGAAATTGACAGTCGATGAATACTACGAGTAACTCAAATTGATACTCGTTGATTTACAAAAAAAAAAATAAAAAATAAAAAGTATATACCTGTTTAGGGTTTCGTCCTGCACTTCGATGGTGAGGCTGCGGCGGCCGTTTGTAGAAACTGAGGCGGAGGAACGGTCGGCGATGGTTGTGGAAAGTGAGGTGGTGGAGAGTGTGGTGGTGGAGTTTGAAGCAAGAACGTTTTTTTTTTCACGGAAGAAGCAAAACGTTGAAAGAGGGAGGGAGAAGTGAAATGAATTAGGGGCTTAGGGCGGGTAAGGATGAGAGGGTTTAGTGTAAGGGGGAAAATATTGATTTGCTGCGTATTCTATAAAAAAACCCCTGCAAATTAATAGTTTTGTAGTATGTACATTTAAAACCCATTTTAATTTGCAGCGTTTTAACAAAAATGCAGTAAATTAATAGCAGCAAATAAATATTTTTCTAGTAGTGTAGAGGGATTGTTGGAGAGCTTACTAAAATTTATTTATATATGCATTGCCTTACTTACTTCTTATATATAGGGATACTTTTCATTTTTTTTTCCTTGGTTTTATTATTGTTAATTTTAGATGCTTTGAGTGGTTAGTGATGGAGTTATTTGAGCTATTCACATTGAACAATTTGTATAATGCATGTCATTACTTGCATCTTGTTTAAAGTAGTTACTTATCATGTTGTTTTCCCTTGTTTTATTATGGGTTATTATGGGCTTAGTAATGGATTCATTGAAGGTTGTTATAGGTTATTTTGGGTATTATTTTGATAAGGGTAATTGAGAGGTTAATACAGGGGTTACTAAAACAGTTACACCGAAGGTTGTTATAGGTTATTTTGGGTATTATTTTAATAAGGGTAACTTAGAGGTTAATACAGGGGTTACTAAAATAGTTACTAAATTGATTATCTAAGGAGTTACCTTATTTGGCATTACTACAGGGTTAGACTAGAGGGGTTACTTTATGTGTCTAGAGGTTAATACAGGGGTTACTAAAACAGTTACTAAATGGATTATCTAAGGAGTTACCTTAGTTGGCGTTACTACAGGGTTAGACTAGAGGGGTTACTTTAGGTGTCTAAAATTATAAATGTCAATATAAATAAAAATAAATATTAGTTTTACATTATTTTGAAATCTAAACTGTTTTTAAGATATAATAGTAACATTGAAAAATTGAATCTAAAAGAGATTCGGATTTACAACAGGTGTGATTGTCCCGAATTCTCTTGTGTCACCTTTGACTTGCATTGCTTTTGTTTTTTTTGCTTTTGGTTGTTTTCCTTTTTCAAAATGTCCCTTGATTCTTTTGCTTCTTCCTTTTGTGTTTGCTCGATCTGGATCATTCACTATTGGTATTTTATCTTCACTATGCTGTTGTTGTTCTGTGGATTCATCACCTTCTTGTTCTTGTGTTTGTTGAAATTCCAGTTTTCTTTTTATTTGATCTGCTTCTATGTCAATTTTTCTCAGTTGTGACTCTATGAAGCTCCTTGTCTCTTTGTGATGCTGATATTTTAGTACAAGATTGTATGACTTCCTTGCCATTGTGTGCCGCCAAGGGATGTATTTCTCTCTGTCTGTTGAATTTTCTGCTTCATGATCATCTTTTTTTTTTCCATATATGTGCTTTTGCTATCTTTGTCCATCTTACTAAGATATAATGTTCAGGAATTTTTGTAACTGAGTGTTGGTGTAAGATTCGTAAACAATGATAGCCAAGCCATCCTATTTCTTCATAATTTTTGCATGAGCATGCAATCCTATTTTGTGAGCCGGCAAATGTGACCTTTTGTCTGGATGATATGTCATTTTCAATTTGCACCTCATAAAAGTAGTGATCTCCAATTTGATTATGCAGAAATGTTATGCACCCCATTGAATAGCTGAACTCTGCCTCAAAGTATCTGAAAATTGTATGTGTATATATTTCTGAAGCATGTTTTAGGAGTCCATACATAGGTAGATGTGAAGTTGGTTCAGAGTTTGAACAATTGAAATCTACATCAGCTTCATTTTTTCTCCATCTCTTCACAGTTGCTTGAATATTCTGAAAAAGTCTGTTAAACTTGTGTTCTTGTTTTCTTTGAACCCAACTGCATTATTTGTACTCTCACTCCTCTGTGATGATAAAATACCAGCAGAAAAAAAGTCTTTACTCAGAGTTATGCACCACTTCTCCCTAAGGTTACATAACCTTTTGAACCAAGTATTTTTTTCAAGTTTGTATGTTAATATCATGCTTTCCCAGCAAATTTGAAATTCTTCTGGTGTCACACAATTGCTTAAACATTTATTAAATGCATCTTTGAATGTTGTGTTTCTTTTTAATGCTCCAAATCTTGAAACAACATTTTTTATTAGATGCCAGATACACAACCTATGCCTTGAGCGGGGAAATACCTGTAAGTTTACAAGTAAAACAAACTTTTAAGGATACTGATATAAATGATATAAGACTGTTAAAAACAGAAGTATTTGGGATTATAAAATTGTTAAAAACATAAGTACTTAGGATTAGTTAGGTGATAATTCTTATAGAGGTTACTTTTGTGTTACTTAGGGGAGTTACTTTGGGGTGACATGGATTATTTAATGTGTTTCTTAGGTGGTTATTTAGGGGTTTACAACTTTACATGGGTTACTGGTTACTAGAGGGGTTATTTAGTAGGGTTACTAGAGGAGGGGTTACTAGAGAAGGGGTTACTATAGGAGGGGTTAACTTTACATGGGTTACAGGTTACTAGAGGGGTTATTCAGTGGGGTTACTAGAGGAGGGGTTACTAGAAAAGGGGTTACTAGAAAAGGGGTTACTATAGGAGGGGTTATTTAGTGGGGTTACTAGAGGAGGGGTTACTAGAGAAGGGGTTACTATAGGAGGGGTTACTTATAGGGGTTATTAGAGAAGGGGTTACTAGAGATGTGTTTACTTACTAGGGTTACTTATTGGGATTATTATAGGGTTAACTAGAGGGGTTACTTGAATTTATTAATATATGTTAGGGGTTACTTGTTAGGGTTACTAGAGAAGGGGTTACTAGAGGAGGAGTTACTAGAAAAGGGGTTACTAGAGAAGGGGTTCCTAGTGGAGGGTTTACTAGAAAAGGGGTTACTAGAGGAGGGGTTACTAGAGAAGGGGTTACTACAGGAAGGGTTACTTATTGGGGTTACTAGAGGGGTTATTTATAGGGGTTACTAGAGAAGGGGTTACTAATGGTGGGGTTACTAGAGGACTATTTTAATCGTGGTTACTACAGGGGTTACTAGCAAGGGGAATAATTAGGGGGGGTACTAATGTTGATATTTAGGGGGTTACTTAATTACTGGGTTACTATAGATGTTAGTAGAGAAGGGGTTACTAGATAAGATATTACTTAGAAGAGTAAGTTACTGGGTTACTTAGAAGGGGTTACTTTTTTGTTATTAAATTGGTAGTAATACAGTGTTTACCTTCTCAATGGCTTTAGACATTGCAAAGTCTTGATATGTGAATATTGTTGCAGGCTTTTTTCCTCCCATAGACTTCTTAAAAGTTGATAAAACCCAGTTAAATGTATCTATCTTCTCATCAGCTATAAATGCGCGTCCAAACATCACAGTTTGCCAATGATTATTGACTCCTACAATAGGGGCACAAATAAGATTGTATTTGTTTATTCTGTATGTTGTGTCAAAAATTGTTACATCACCATAGATGTGGTAATGCTCCATCATTTCTGAGTTTCTCCAGAAAATGCCTGTTAACTTGTTGGTGTTTTCATCACCTCTAAGTTTGAATCTGAAGAAAAAGTCTTCTTCTTTTGCTTGAGTTTGATATAGGCTGTCTATTACAGTTTGAGCATCCCCTCCTTCAATTTCTTTGATTTTTCTTCTTGAAATGTAGTTTAAATGGTCCCTTAAAGTATGTCCTAGTAATTCTTCACCTCCAGCTTCTTTGGTCATCAGATTGTATGCTTCTGTTGGTTTTAATCCACTCTCTGCCATAAGATCAATCACTTTTGCTTTGTCTTAAGTGATCTTTCTTTCTGACCTATGTAAATGTTGCCACACTTTTCTAGTTAACTCATGATTGTGATTAATGATATGTTCTTCAATTTCAAACTTCCCTTCTTTGTTCTTTTTTGCTCTAATTAATGCTTTGCATCCTGTTCTGGTTATAGGAGCTTGTTTTGTTTTCTTTTTATTTTCATTTGCAGGAGGAGGAGTTTTCAGAATCTTTGGTTTGCAGCTAAAGCCTTCTTTATTACAAACAAAATATTTTCCCCTTATTTGTTTGTTGTCTCCTTGAGTCCATCTGGTGGTTGATTGTCTTACTCCAAATCCCATAGCAAATGCATGCTTTTTATATATTTCATGTATTTCATCCAAAGTTTCTGCAGTGTATCCTATTAAGCTTCCTGTAAAATCAAAATCTTCTTGTTGACTTTTACTCTACTGTGTTTGGATGTTGTCATTTCTGCTTTCCCCTGTTAATGTGCTTGAAGTGTTCTTTGGTGAGTTGTTACTTGTTTCTGGTGTTGTGTTGCACCTGTTTCTGCTGTAAAAATATAGGTACATTTATGATTGGGGTTAGTAAAGGGGTTACTTAAGGAGGTTACTAAAGGGGTTACTAGAGGGGTGTTTAAAGAAATTTCTGAGTAGGGTTACTAAGGTTGTAAGTAAAAGGATTAAAAAGATTATTTAAGTGGGTTACTAAGGGTGTTAGTAAAAGGATTACTGGAAGGTATTGAGGGGTTACTAAGGGTTTACTAGAGAGGTATGTGGAATTGTTTCTCACTGGGGTTAGTAAATGTGTTACTAGAAGTGTGTACTAATGAATTTTTGAGTGAGATTACTTAGGGAGTTACTAAGAAGGTTAGGAAGTGTGTACTAATGAATTTTTGAGTGAGGTTACTTAGGGAGTTACTAAGAAGATTAGGGAAGGGGTTACTAAAAGGGATTAGTAATGGGGTTACTAGAAGGGATTATTTGAGGAGTGTTTGAAGGAGGTTTCTAAGTGGGGTTACTAACGGGGTTTATAAAGGAGTTTTTTGTGGGGTTACTTTAATGGGGTTACTAAGTAGGCTACTAGAGGTGTTAATCGATGTGTTACTTTAATGTAGTTAAAATTAGGGTTACTAATTAAAAGTGTATTATAGGAGTTACTTTAATGGGGTTACTAAATAGGTTAGTAAAGGGGTTACTACTACTATTATTTAATGGGGGTTACTAGAGTTGTTGATAATGGAATGATTTCGTTAAAATTAGGGTTACTAATTAAGAGTGTATTATATGAGTTACTTTAATGGGGTTACTAAATAGGTTAGTAAAAGGGTTACTAAATAGGTTAGTAAAGGGGTTACTACTACTATTATTTAATGGGGGTTACTAGAGTTGTTGATAATGGAATGATTTTGATGATGGTTACTATAAGGTTACTGATTTTGTACTGGGGTTATTGAGGGGTTTACTTTTATGGGGTTACTAAAAAGGTTAGTAAAGGGTTTACTACTGCTATTATTTAATGGGGGTTACTAGAGTTGTTGATAATGAAATGATTTTGGTGATAAATACTATAAGGTTACTGAATTTTCTACTGGGGTTACTGAGGGGTTTACTTTTATGGGGTTACTAAAAAGGATAGTAAAGGGGTTATTGAATTTTCTACTGAGGTTACTGAGGGGTTTAATTTTATGGGGTTACTAAAAAGATTAGTAAAGGGGTTACTGCTGCTATTATTTAATGGGGGTTACTAGAGTTGTTGATAATGAAATGATTTTGATGATGATTACTATAAGGTTACTGAATTTTCTACTGGGGTTACTGAGGGGTTTACTTTTATGGGGTTACTAAAAAGATTAGTAAAGGGGTTACTACTGCTATTATTTAATGGGGGTTACTACAGTGGTATTTGAGGGGGTTACTAGAGGGAATTATAAGCAAATGCTGAAAGGGTTACTGAGGGAGTAATATAAGGGGTTACTGAATTTCACTTATTACGTTACTTATCATAATTTTTAAAATTTACAGGGATTCAGTATGTATTTTCTTGGTCTTTAATACCTCAAATAAAAAAAATTTACATACCTTGGTGTTCAATATTTTCTAATAGAAGTTGCTTGATTTCTGTAATTTTGTTTTCGATCTCCAAATTCATGAATGAATCTTCAATCTCTTTGATTTCCATTGATTCTTGTGAATCCAGGAAATTGTATTCTTCGTCTGCCATGGAATTTTGTAAAAAAAGATGAAAATTGAGGTGAAAAATCAGTGTGTTAAAAGCGTCGGTGTTAAAAGCGAAAGAGTTAAAAAAAAAAAAATTGGAGTAAATGGCAAATGAGTGGCGGCGTGTTTTTTAGGTTTTGGGAAGCGTGCGTGAGACACTTTTTGGTTGGTTTTTCCAGAAATTTCCAAAACACGCGTTTTTGGAAAGATTTTTCATTCTCCGTTATTTTGGTGAATCCCGTTATGCCATACGGTGTGGCCGGGGGTACCAAAAACGCACTGAAAACTTAAAGTTTTATAACCTAACTACATAATTCTTATATGATTGATAACCGAGTAAAAAGAAACTAATTCAACTACAACACTAATTAGCACGCACGCAACAAGGCTATATAAATTCTTTTATAGAAAAAGAAACAGAAATCAACTTATATATTCCTTTCCAATATTCAATGGCAGTAATAATGACAAGTCAAACAACTTCAAAACATACATAATTATTTATATTTCATATGCCATTACAAATTTCAGTTTCTCTCTCTTAAAAGTAGTAAATGAAAATTAAAACTTAGTAAAGTTCTCAACTTTGTCATTGATTATACATTGCTAAAGACATCTCTCATAGCAATTTTGCAATTTTGCTTATCCTATATAGAAATATAAGCTTACTTCTATAATACAGCTTGTTAAAAACATTTGGCAAACTGTTAGATTAGTTTAGTATCATCCAAGATAAACTATTGATATTAGTTTCCTATATTTAAAGTGTGTTTGGATAAAGAAAGAGGAACGAAAAGAAGGGGAGGGAGGAGAAGAGGAGAGGAGGGAAGAATGGTGAGTTTTCCTTCCAAATCTCTCCATTGTTGGAGGGATCATTTTCCTACAATTTAATCCCTCCATTTCTCTCCCCTCCAATTCCCTTCTTTCTTCATTTGTTATCCAAATGAAAGATATCACATCTATCCATTTCCCTTCCCTTGCTTTCCATCCATTTCCTTCAATCCAAACACACCGTTGGATTTAAATTCATCAATCAACTTTACATTTCTCACTGCCATCAAATTCAATTTCCCTTGCATTTAAAAAAAATAAAAAAAAATCTAAAAAGGTCCACAATCCTATATTACTCACCTTCCCATATTAGTCTTTGTAACGTTACAAATGCATAACAAACATTTTATGCACAAATAAAATACATAGTAAACAATTTAAATAGGTGTCCAAAAAAAGACACACACAAACAACTTTTAACAATTTTTATACCTTAAAATGATTATATTTTAAAACCCAAACACAATCAATATATTATATTTTTACCAAATGATTTAAAAAAAAAGATTATTACAAAGTACAACCTACAAACAATAAAAAATAAAGGGTCAAGTGATTTATCTCAACATGTGTCAATAACAAAATACATAGTTAAAAACAAGAAACTCCATAATATTTACATTTTAACCCTTAACATTATAACAATATTCTAACACTCTATCCATATCAAAATTTCAAATTGTGAAAGATTACTTAACAAATTTTTAACACTTTGTCCATATAATTAATATGTAATGCCCCCTTTTCCTTCACTTGACTCCCTTTTAAACATTATTTATATATATAAAAAAATAAATAAAAAAAAAACCTAAGCATATTATACTTTGGTATTTATAATATAAGTTCACCATCATTAACTCTATGACTATAAAAATTACAAATTATTGCAATAATAAAACCATTGCCTATTATTAAATCTAAAATTATTATTTTTATAATTGTCATTGATTCTTGACACATACTTACTAATCAAGTAAATATCAAGTAATGAACCTACTCATGAACATATTGCTAAGTCAAGCCCAATTACAACACAAATAAACAAATTATTAAGTGGGCCATAAGAAATAATTTTCTCCCTTCTATGAACAAGCCCAATTCACATTACAAAAGCCAATCCATATGAATTGGTTTACAAACCTATTCTCTTCCATAAGAAAATTTTAAAAACTAAAAATGTTACAAAAACTATACACTTATTAATTAAAAACCAATTCTAAACACCTATTGGTGGCACAAAAACAAAAAAAAAACACCAAAATGACCGATTTATTACATTTCCTTAATAGAACACACTTCTTTCTTTCGCCTTTGTAGACACCCATTTGTGTCTCCCCAAAACCAAACCCGGTGATGAGTACCTTTCACGTCGAATCATAATCGAATGAAACGAAAGTGTGGAAAGGTCTAGTGTTGCGGAAAGTTTTATTTCTTTTCTTTTCTCTCTGTTTTTGAAAACTTTATTTTTAAGAAAACAGCCAATCCAGTTTGGTTGGTCCATGATATGGGTCCAATAGTGGTGTAGTTGGATGGGGCTTGCAAAGACCTTTCCAACGACATATTATAAGCCCAATTCCGATGAATATTGAGGAATTTATGGCCAATTTACTAAACTGGGTCTGGTTTGAGCTTTAAGTACGGCCCTATGATCTAGGGGAGGGCCTAATATAATTTATCATTCCTAATGTAATTAGGAATGGTTTTAGTCTTCTAGAGCATTCTAGAAGGTCTTATCATTCTTAATTCAATTAGGGCTCTTCAGAGTTTTAATCAGATCAAATAGCATTTTCGATTGAAATTATATTATTTTATCTTCCAGTACGGGAAATTTATCAGAATTTTGAAAACGCGTTAGAAGCCGGTTTGGCGTCCAACCCCAGGCCTTGGCGCCTGAAATCAGGATTAGCGCCAGACGCCAGCATTGGCGCTTGGCGCTAGCCACTGGTCCTGGCGCCAATGAGCCAGGGCTGGCGCCAAGGTGGTTTTGTGGTCTTCAGACTCTGTTTTGATAAATTATCTTTTTTGGATGATTTTCTCTATAAATATCGTATTAAAAACTCCGGTTTCATTCACCAACAATCATCAAGCATCAATATTCATTCATCAACAAGCATCAAATCTCCTCATTCACAAATCATTCTTCTATAATCAATTATCAATAATCATTCTTCTCTATAATTTATTCTTTTCTTAAATTCTTTCTTTCAAATACAAAATTCCGCATTCACAAGATCTTGATACACCTAGCCATATTCGAAGTTGCCTTCGCCCTAGACGTGAAAGGTTTTAATTTCTGAGGGTTTGGTCCCAAATCTCTCTTTCAATTATTTAATTTAATTGTTTGGTTTATTATTTTCCTTGAAGTTATTGATGTGTGTATTTTGTTATTAGAAAGAAGTACGAGGCATCCAAGTAAGTACTTTAATTGGTTTAATTGATTTATGATGTAGAAATCATGCTTAGGTTGTTATTATGACTCCTAATGTTATGTTAGGGCGTTTTGATCTTCCTAGTATCATGTCTAGGGTAACTTTAATATCAAGTATGATTAAAAGTATGATGCTTCCTATATTCTTCCTAATATTTATTCATGTTAGTATCATGTTAGGGCTAAAGATTTGATTTTTATTGCTTAGTGACATGCTAGGATTTGTTATTAATCTTGTTAGTATCATGCCTAGGATCTTGCTATGCTTTAACATGATTATTATTAATTATGATTGACATGATTATGATTATGATTATGATTGATATTATTATTAATAATGATGTTGATTATTTATTATGTTGCTTGATATTTATTATTGTTATTGCTTGATCACCTTTTATTGCATGTTTAAAGGGAATTTGGTATTTGCAATCACGCTTAATAAGATAATTAATAATCTTGTTAGGGTTAATTGTGATTATAATTTCAAGTGATCGCCGATAATAGTTTATTTGTGCATTAAATTCAACCAACATAGATTAAACAGGTTTAGGGTTAATCCTATTGATTGTATGTTAATCAGAAAGCGCACATGAATACGAGCAGAATAAAGTAGAGGCCTATTATTAGGGTAGGTTCAATCTCTTTTAGGTTGAATTTGTACCATCATCCCCGAACCCTTATTTGTTTCATGAACTTATGGAGTTGACGATCTCTTGGATCGTTAAGGGGTGTAACCTTCACCTCGTGAACGGTTTACAAGTTCCTTAAAAACTTGTTGGCGACTCTTTTGCTCTATCTTCTTCCCTTTTGGACACCACCGTATTTTAGTGTATGATCACAGTGGGGTTCAAGCTAGTGGGATTTTAAAGGCTTGAAATTATTCCCTACAGTTTTTGGCGACTCCACTGGGGAGGATTTCTATTTTAATTCCTGAATTTGTTTCGGCAATGATTTAGAATGAGTGGATGAGACTCGAAAAGTTCTAAGTATTTCATGTGCGTAATTTTGATTAACATTGTGTCATATGCATAAAAAGGTTCTCATTGGAAAGACCATCCGTAATGAGTCAAACACATAAGGATTTTACACGTAGGAAATTTGAGAAATGTCTTTCACAACTAGGACTGAAATAACACCGCGCGAAACTAGATGATTTTATTGAGCACAGAAAGCTACTGAGGCATGTGGGAAGTAGCGTCAAGGACCAGAGCTTGGTGCCAAACATTTAGCCGTAGCGCCAGACGCCAGTATTGGCACCAGGCGCTACAGTTAAAGTTAGCGCCAGTCTCTGTTTGCTGGCGCCAATTTCCCCCAATACCGAGCCAGAAATATGCGTTCTAATTTCGATCGGTTTTTCGTATTGTTGGCTCGATCCTGCTTCCTGATTGAATTTTTTCTCACTTTTCTGAAACTCATATGTGTTCTACATATGGACATAACCCTCTGGGAATTCATGCTCTATCTACCCGATTGAACGCTCATGGCAAAAAAGGGTACATCTGAGAGGTTGAATTCACCAAACCATGGAAGCGAGTTTTTCTAAAAAACTCGCGGTGTTCTATCCACACGCGTTAACCCTTCACGGTTAGGCTTCTACGCGGTGCATCTGAACAATTAACAATGGACCCTGTTTGACTAAACCATATCCCGAACTTTAGAGAACTAGAGCCATGGTTAGGTTGCGAACTCATTGCATCATGTTGTGCCTACTTGACTAATTGTGCATTATTTGTTGTGCATATACATCCTATGCTCCTCTTAACCGTTTATTGATTTGTGTAGAGATTATAATTAATGACTTAAAGAACTTTGCCTAATTAATTAATTAATTAATTAATTCGAGTTAATAAAGTCCTTTTTCTCTTCTTTTAATCGGAATTGACCTAGTACGACTTTAGGCATACCCCAGTTGACTAATAATATCGAAAACAGTCCCAGACCGAGGCTCCAATATTGGTGCCAAAATCTGAGCTGTAGCGCCACTGTATGGTGCGTAGCGCCAGACATTTACTAAAAAGTCTGGCGCCAATCACCATACTGTGACGCCAGTTCTGTCGCTTGGCCGACAGTTCGAATTATTTGTCGAGTCATCACCTAATGTCTATTTAGTCAATTTTCTGTTTAACTTAACTAATTTTGCTGTTATAATGCTTAATTAAATTAATATTCGAGTTTAGGCACTAAGTCCCATGGTCTTACACAAGAGTCCAAGCATGTCACTTACACTCAATACACACACCAATACACATGTTTCGACCATGATTAAGAGAGTCTTGTGTGCGCGCATCATTTTTCGTCATTTTTTTAGGGGGGTAAGTCGGATATTAATCCTCCAATAAATAATAATACTTAAGTTCACTAAACACATATACATTATTGCTCCCTAAAATATGCATACTTTTTTTTTACTTTTTTTAAATAAAAAACCATAAAGTCAAATTGATTCGAGTCAAGTAATTAAAACGCAAATTGGCTTAATTTACAGCGCGTGGTCAAGAAAAGAAGGATGATTAATCAAAGATAATCTCTTCGTACAAGTCCAACTTTTCGACAAACCTATAGCCCGCAAGAGGAAAGCAAGAGTCATAATGGCAACTCAGGAAGAAGTCAACGATCTCAAGAACCAACTGGCTACTGTAACTAAGACACTGAAACTTCTCGCACTTAAGATCGAGGATCCCGCGAAGCAACAACAAATGGACCTCATGCAAGAAAGCCTAAGCAAATTGTCCAGCGACTACAAGTTTCAAGAACTCACATCCCAAGGGGTCTCGGTGGATAAAGATCTTCTTCCGCAGAAGTTCAGTGCCAACGACATCCCAAAGTTTAGGGCAATCGACAACCCATACTTCCATCTAAGAGCGTTTGAAACAATAATGAGTATCAAGGGTATCGATAAAAAAGTCTTCCCTTCTCTGTTCTCGCTATCTCTCGAGACCGTTTGCCAACAATGGTTCTTTTCTCTTGAAAAAGAAAAGACCTCTACCTGGGAATCCATAGCAAACGCTTTCGTTGATAGGTACAAGTGCAACGTTTAAGTCGAAACTGACCATAGAGAACTTGAAATCCTCAAACAGAAGGAGAATGAAGGCTTCACATCTTTCTTTAACAAGTGGAGAGAAACCTCAGCTAAAATGATTGAGGTACCAAGTGAAAAAGAGTCCGTGAGACTGTTCATTAAAAACCTCCAAGAAAAATATTCAAAACATCTTAAATATCAAAATAACCTTCATACCTTTAAGGCCGTTTATGATATTGGGATTAATATTGAAGATGACTAGGCTAAATCCAAAGCTGCCAACAATAACTCCAACAGTGGCTGGAAAGGAAAGAAGAACGACAATCCTTCTTCTTCCAAAACCGCCCACTCAAATTAAGTTAGCACCTTTAATCTAGGAGAAGTCCTCGCCATGAACAATCAAGGACAAAAGAAACCGTTTAGGAGAAACTTCACTCCTATCGGCATGAGTTATGACACCGCGTTTTATCGACTAAACGCAAAAGGTCATATAACTCCCATTGGACCATTTGGAGATCCACCAGTCGAGAAGAGGTCGCCTAATTGGAACCCCAATGCACATTGCAAATATCATCAAGGTAGGGGCCATTCTACTGAAAGCTGTTGGAAGCTTAAGGAAGCTATCCAAGACCTAATTGACAGTAACAAGCTGCCATTGCCCCCTGCTAGTAAGAAGCCGAGTATTGACAATGCACCTCTAGCTCACACATTGGCTATCTTCGATGAAGAAAGCGAAGTTGACCCCTCATCTCTCATTAAGCCTGTCAAAGCAACCAATGTCGAAGAGGAAGAAGAAGAGACCTTTTTCGATGTCAAAGATAATCTTCCAAAACCAGCAAATGAGGTAGAGATACGAGTGCTCGCACTGTAACTGAGGGAGACATCGCAACTGTTACGTAAAACTCTCAAAATTTTGAATGAACTTCACAAGGAATATGATGAAGAACCTAAGAGAGAATTCACACCAGTAAAAATGACTTATGAGGCAAAATACTTTCCCTTACAGGTCACCGAAAGACCCAAGAAGAGCAATAGAGTTTATACTCCAATTGGGATCCCGTATGCACAGATGTTTGAAATGCTCTCCGAGAGTGGCAAGGTCAAACCTCTCGAACCGAGACCATTTGAATCATTAAAAAGGACGGATAGATATTACTGTCAATACCATCAATCAGGAGGACACACTCTAGAAAACTGCTTCAAGTTCAAGGAATTGGTGCAGAAAATGATTGATAGAAAGGAATTAGTCCAAGTTCAACAAGAAGAGGACATAAATGTTAATGGAGTATGGGACAGTGATGAAGAAGATGTCTATCTAAAAGACATAGTGGGACCTTCACCTTCTGTATCATACACCACGGACGACATTTGGGCTGAAGAAGATTCATCAATAGACGTCCTCACAAGATCCGGGAGGATGCAACCTCCCGTTTCAACACAACCTATGCCTACTGTACAACAAGTTCCTACACCTATCATCGAAGACAATGACATCGTTAAACAATTCAAGAAGACAAAAGTTGAGATGAACGTATGGAAGCTTTGGGCAACATCTCGAGAACATAGGTTAGCTGTGATGAATGCCTTGGATAAAATCGGGATAGATTCTGACACCACTCCTGAGGGACTAGCTAACTTCCTCACGAGTGACCTCCCTAGTCCGATTAATCTAATCACCTTCTCTGATAAAGATTTACCCCCAGAAGGTGACAAACATTACAAGGCATTAAACCTCACGGTAGTCTGCAAAAGGATGAATGTTCCCATGACTCTTGTAGACAATGGATCGGCTATTAATGTCTGTCCACTTAGGACTGCAAGGATGCTCGGCATAAAGGATGAGGATTTAACTCCGTCCACACAAGGAATAAGAGCTTACGATAATACTCGACGTCAAGCTCTTGGCAAAATAACCCTAAATGTGACGGCAGGAGCAATAGAACATGCTACTACTTTTCAAGTGGTAGACATCAAAGCCTCATTCAATCTGTTGTTAGGACGCCCTTGGCTCCATGATCTAAAGGCCGTCCCTTCATCTCTCCACCAACAAGTGAAAGCCATAGTTGGAGGAATCCCCATCACTATTGATGCTTCGCCAATGAGGATCAAATCAATAGAGAATCCAATCATTAACGTAGAGCACGACGAAGATGATGAAGACCTATGGGGCTTTAACGAAGAAGTCTCCTTAATCCAAGAGGATGAAAGGACATCTCTTTGCCACGACCCCCATTCCAACATGATTATCAACACTATGCTGAAGAAGCAAGGACACTTCCCTGGGATGACCTTAGGAAAGAAGAAGGGGATAGCAAAATCGATAGAGTCACCTGGCCTCCCTAAACTAGATACTTTCGGACTTGGTTTCGAACCGACTCGGAAAGATCTCAAGCGAGCCCAGGACAAATTGAAAGCACGTAGGGACGCTCGCATTCAAAAGAAAGCAATTCCAATGGACCAATACCCTCTTACACTTAATGGTCAGTTTATAAAAGAAGAAGAGGACTATCCATGCCATGAATTTCCCGAACCATTTGTCGTAAATGGCATACGACAACCAGGATTCGAGATTTTCTTGGATTGCTACTTCACTAACGAAATCCCAACTCCCGTCCATAAGGAGAAAGCACCCCCATGCTTTGACTTTAACGTCATGGGATTACTGTTTGGGCGAGAAAAGAATGAGTCTGTTTATGAGGAAGACAACTCTTAACGCATTCAAACGGTCCTACAAAGGGAAAACTTCGACCCCTCAAAGCTAATTACTTTAGCCGAAGGATCGCTGCAAGGGTGGCGTAAGACTATTAAAGTGACTACTCCGAGCGGAAGGAAGATATTGATCACGACAGGGCAAGGGCCGATGTTTGAAGAATCGTCAGAGTCAGAGTCAGAGTCAGAGTCTGAGTCTGAGTCTTTCCCTGTAGAATCTTCTAGGTCTTTAGCTATAATGCCTCCCCTTCCTATTTCTTCTCCTAGGATAGTTAGTGATCCAGTCCCTGAGGACGTATCACTCTTTGATGTAATGATCTCATAGTATAATAATATTGCTCATTCTTCTTACTTCTCGTGTTCTTCCCTAACCCAAGATGATGAACATTGCTTAGCTAATGATGAAAAAGATAAAGAAATTATTAAAGCAATGGAAACACTTGAAAAGAAAACACCGATAATTGAAGAGACCGAAACAGTTGACATCTCAAATGATTCAACTCTTAAAAGAGAAGTTAAAATCGGACTAACATTGAATAAACAAGAAAGAACCGATTTAATTAACTTGCTTAAGGAATTTATCGATGTATTTGCTTGGTCATATGAAGATATGCCAGGCATTAAAAGAGAAATAGCTCAACACACTATACCACTAATTCCAGGAATGAAAACTGTAAAACAAAAGTTACGTCGAATGAAACCCGACGTAGCACTTAAAATAAAAGAAGAAGTTCAAAAACAAATAACTGCAGGTTTCATCAAGGTATCCAAATACCCCGAATGGGTCGCCAACGTCGTCCCAGTTCCAAAGAAAGACGGAAGGGTAGGATGTGTGTCGACTATCGAGATCTAAATAAGGCAAGTCCAAAGGACGACTTCCCTTTGCCACACATCGATATTTTGGTAGACAACACAGCAAATCACGCGCTTCTCTCATTCATGGACGGATACGCAGGGTACAATCAGATTCTCATGGCGGAAGAAGACATGGAGAAAACAACCTTCATCACACCATGGGGCACTTACTGTTACACGGTAATGCCATTTGGGTTGAAAAACGCAGGTGCTACTTACCAACGTGCATCAACTGCCTTACTCCATGACATGATGCACAAAGAAGTTGAAGTATATGCCGACGACATGATTGTGAAATCAAAGGACCGTCCGGGCCATCAAGTAGCCTTAAGGAAATTTTTCGAAAGGTTAAGAAAATACAATATGAGGTTGAATCCATCAAAATGTGCTTTTGGAGTCACCTCAGGCAAGCTCTTGGGGTACGTCATAAGCTCTAGAGGAATAGAGATAGATCCCACCAAGATTAAAGCAATCATGTCGATGCCACCGCCCAAGACCGAGAAACAGATTCGAGGATTCATTGGCCGGTTGCAATACATAAGTAGGTTCATATCAAAACTGACAACGATATGTGAACCAATATTCAAAAAGCTCAAGAAGAACATACCAGTAATATGGGATGATGAGTGTCAAAAAGCCTTTGACCGGATCAAAGCCTATCTCGCAAATCCTCCCGTATTAGCGCCAGCACTTCCCGGAATACCTCTTAGGTTATATTTGACGGTTACCAAAAAGACAATGGGAGCCATGCTAGCACAAGAGGTAGAAAACAAAGAGAATGCAATCTATTACTTAAGTAAGAAGATGCTCGAATACGAAACACGCTATACACCACTCGAGAAATTGTGCCTCGCTTTGGTGTGGGCCACAACTAAGTTGAGACACTACATGTTGGTGCATACCATTTTCGTGGTATCCCGATTGGATCCACTCAAATACTTGTTCGAGAAATCAACGATCAATGGACGTATTTCAAGATGGATAGTCAACTTAGCCCAGTTCGATGTGCGGTTTATGCCACAAAAAGCCATTAAAGGATCCGTGGTGTCAGACTTTCTGGGAGATTTTCCAATAGAAGACTTGACACCAATACAGGACAATGAATTTCCAGATGAAGATTTGATGGTCACCGAAGATGATACTTGGACCTTGTATTTCGACGGAGCCTCAAACCAAAAGGGATGTGGTGTCAGAGTGCTACTAGTATCACCTAAGGAAGAACACGTCCCAATCTCAATAAAGCTCGATTTCGACGTTACCAACAATGCTGCTGAATATGAGGCATGTGTGGTAGGCCTTGAAACAGCTCTGGCATTGAGAGTAAAGAAGTTAAGGATTTTCGGAGATTCCTCTCTAATTATCAATCAAATATCTAAAAGGTGGAAAGTAAGGAGCGAAAGCCTAGCCCCTTATCAAACCTATCTGGAAACTCTTACCGATCAGTTAGAGAAGGTGGAATATACATATCTACCTAGAGAAGAAAACCAATTTGCTGATGCTTTGGCAAGATTAGCCTCAATGGTTAGGATTCCCACGGATATCGAGCAAATGCCTCTAACTATTGAAAAAAGGCACAAACCAACATATATACAGGCTATAGAAGACAACGACCCAGTCCAATACGAAGATGAAGAACAAGAAGAAGAACCATGGTACACAGACATTCTCAACTATGTCACCAATGGAGAATACCCTCCTCATGCCGACAAAAGAGCGAAACGAGCCTTGAGACTTTTGGCTTCTAAATATGTACTTATAGACAACGAGCTACATAAAAGGGTACCTAAAGGTCGAGCTCTCTTATGTGTAGGGAAGGTGGATGCGCAAAGAATAATGAGAATGGTCCACGAAGGAGTCTTTGGAACTCATGTAAATGGCAAATTGTTAGTCCAGAAAATAATGTGAGAAGGGTATTATTGGACTACCATGAATAGGGACTGCCATCAATATGTGAAAAGATGCCCTAAGTGTCAAATTTATGCTAATTTACAACACGTTCCTCCATCTTTGCTCTACACCTACACATCACCTTGGCCATTCTCTACATGGGGAATTGACATAATTGGCAAGATCACTCCTCCAGGGACAGGAGGCCATTAATTTATTCTAGTGGCAATTGATTACTTTACAAAGTGGGTTGAAGCGCAATCATATGCTAAACTTACTGCAAAACATGTAGCACTCTTTATCGAGAGAAATATCATTTGTCGATATGGAGTCCCACATGAAATGATAAGTGGCAATGGAACTCACTTTCAAGCCGAATGTGAAGATTTGTTACATAAATATGGTATCCAACATCATCATTCGTCCCCTTATAGACCTCAAGCAAACGGAGCAGTCGAGGAAGCTAATAAGAATTTAAAGACTATCATTGAGAAAATGACAGAAAATTATAAGGATTGGCCTGACAAGCTTCACTTTGCATTGTGGGGTTATCGCACGTCAATCCGTACGTCAACAGGAAATACACCATTTTCTTTGGTATATGGAATGGATGCCGTACAACCTGTCGAACTAGAAATACCATCTCTACGTATTGCGCTAGAGAGTAAACTCGATGAAGTCGAATGGACTAGGGCACAATATGAAGAATTGATCCTACTCGACGAAAAACGACTAGAAGCTCTACATCACACTCAGTGCTATCAAACTCGTATGGCTAGACATTTTAATAAGAAGGTCAAGACAAGAAATATCAAAATAGGAGATTTGGTATTAAAAGCGTTAAGAAAAAACGTTTTAGATCCAAGGGGAAAGTTTAGACCTAATTGGTCTGGCCCCTACATTGTCAAAACAATCCTTTCAGGTGGGGCAGCTAAATTAACTAATATGGATGGCAATGAATTCTCAAACATGACCAATCTTGACCAACTTAAAAAATACTACCCATAATTACTTGAGTAGGACACTCAAGAGAGCTACGTTCGGCCTGATTCCTTAGGAAAGGATACGTAGGCAACCCATTACGGGTGCGGCCACTTTTTTATTCGACATCCCCGCGTTCCAGAATCAACTAGAAGTCAACAAAAAGTCGGAAAAGCTATTGGCGTCGCAGAACAGAGTCTGGCGCCAGCAATAGGTCGTTAGCGCCAGGCGATGGTATTGGAGCCTGGCGCTAGACCTCAATATCTGGCGCCAATCTGCAATTACTGGCGCCAGCTCGGCATTAAAATCTGGACGAATTTCGGTGTTTTTCGGATAATTTTCGACTTCCGTACTCGAAGAATTTCTGGAAAATTAATTTTTTCGGTTTTTCATTGCTTTAATAAAATAAATTTAAAGTAACAATTTAATTGAAAGCTGAAATTTCATTAATAAAATAAAATTACATTGTTGATGGAATTCAAATAAGGCTGAAATAAATTAACTTTAAATAAAAATTAAGAATCTAATAAATCTAAAGCTAAGCAATGTTCTAGTCTTTCTTTTCCTTCTTTACTCTTTTCCAATTCTTTTCCGTCTCCTCCTCTTCATCCATTACTTTAGCTAGTAGGCATCCTTTAGAGGACCTACATTCAATTTTAGAATAGATTGTTTCTCCCTCAGCTAGCACCCCATGCTTCTTTTCCACCCAAATCTTTTTGTATGTAGCTTTCCTTTTTCCTTTGTCTTTGGTAGTATTCTTTTTCTTAGGCATTGTAGGTGTTTTGAACTCAATTCTTGCACCTAAGCGTTCCTTGGTCGGTGTCACCCTGTCACCTAGACGATTCTTCACATCAGTTCTACCTTGATCAGTTGAAGACTTCCTCTGCAACCACTTCTTTACATCATTAGGTAAAGAAGGGGGAACCTTTTGGGTAATCACTTCCCATAAAGGTCTAGCGCTCCAGTAAGTGTCAAATTTATCTACTTTTTGAGATATGGGATACTCATAGGGAGGACGAAGATCCCCGGAAGGAATATTTTGGAGCAAGCCATATTGTCTCTTTACCCTGCAGGGGTAATAATATGTCACGCGAGACAAGCTTGGGAGACGGCAGAAAGGTTGCTTATTAACACCAACCATCCTTTTTATTTTACACCATGGGACGACCCACTTGATAGCAAAATCACGTGATTCAAAGACTTTCCTCCACCCATGGCGCCCAATTTTGGGAATGCGTTTCTTCCTTCTCACAAAGCAAGTGGGCGTATAATTTTCAATGTCGTCCGGAGGGCTAATTAATCCTAGCCTCTCCATTAACCACATCTGTATAAAATTGCAATGCAAATAAATTAATATTACAATACAAAAATATATTTTTTGATTACTGTAATTAAAAATATTATTTTTCTACCTGTAATAAAATTGGAGAGCCGCGAAGAGGTGCTTTTGGGTCCCTTTTCAATTCATCTAGACTAAGCATAGTCTCTCCAACTATCAATGGCATTGGATTTCTCCCTGATTCAATTTGTTCTAGCACAGTGGTTATAATTGATTGTCCCTCATTAATTTTACCACTACTAAGACAATATTGATTAAGCATACAGAATAAAAACGCCCTTCTTCTATGTATGTGACAAGATTCAGAAAGCAGTTTATCAAAATAGTAGCGTGCGAATTCTTTCAAGTTCACTACATTACCGTCTACTATCTTTGATAAATCCCTTTCCCTCAAGTTAAAAAGCGCTCAAAATCCTTATAGTAATATGCATCTACTCTAGGGATTACTACCAGGTCTATTGCAGGGAAGCCTAAAATAGCACCAAATTCCTCTGGCAAAGGGCTAATTTCGTCATACCCTATTCTAAAACAATGTGTTTCAATATTCCAATATTCTAAAGCGGTATGTATGAAGTCTATGTCTAGATCTACCCCTTTAATGCCAAAAATTCCCCCCAACTGAAATAAATCCAATTCTTTTCTTTCTTTAGCATTAAGAGATCGACACCATTCATGAGAATATCGGGTGAAGGTTTAAGTGGCTAAAGACATGATGATTATTATTTTTTCTAAAGAGAAGAATATTTTTCGATGAAATTATGAGAAGAATCGGCTGAGCAGGGGGCTATTTATGCACAAATTGTGAGGAATTTCAATCTGACTGGAATACGGAGTCAGCGTCAATTAGCGTCACACACCGGGAATTGGCGTCACCCATCAGCTTTTGGCGCCACACGCTAGGTGTAGCGCCTGGCGCCTGACAGGGTAAAGTCGTATCCCCTAATAAAAAATTATTACCTAAATCACTAACTACAGTAGATAGGGAAGTAGGGTCGAACTCCACAGGGAAACAAGTCTTTTTAATTCTAATTAATTGTTATAATCTAAATTATCTAAGTAACCAATATTTTAAATATGAATTCTATACTACGAAGGATGAGTTTAGGGAGAAAAGAATCAATAATAAGGAAACCTAGGGTCACAGGTTCACCAATAATTAATATTCCGGGATAGAACGAAGCAATTAATAATTAACAATGCATCAATAACATGATTAACAGGCTCTCGCAATTTATTAACCAACATGGATCTAACAGGCTCTCGCAATTTATTAGACCTAAGTTCCTATTAAAAATAGCCTTTAATATTAAATCAACATCTGCTCGATTCATCAATTCAATATTGCTAAACATTCACAATCAAATTACATCTGCTCGATTCATAATCTAATTTCAAAGAATTAAAACAATTCAATAGGAAATTATCATGCAATATCAACAATCAATAATAACAAACTATTCCTTCATATTAATTATGGATCCCCATAAACCCTAGAATTAAACTACTCACTAATCATCATAACTAATCTAATTAAATAAACAATTAAAAACATAAACAAGAAAACAATTAAAATAGCTGAAATTAAAAAGGGAAGAAATTGTACCAAAACAAATCTGGAATTAATGAAGGAATTAAGAACAAGAGTTTAGAGAGAATTCTAGAGAGAGAAAAATACTAAGTAGAGAGAGAAAGTCTAAGAGAAAAGAAGGTAATTAAATTATCCGTACAAAACGTATATATATCTCCTAAAACACGAATTAAACTAAACTTAATCAGGTTCTAGAAAAACACGCGCCCGATCGGGCGAAGGGGGCGCCCGATCGGGCCCGCCTTTTTTCCTATGCCCAGACTATTTTGCCTACGCTCACCCGATCGGGCGCGCCTCTCCTTGGCAGCTGGCATGCACGCAGCTCGCCCGATCGGGCGTAAGCTTGCCCGATCGGGCCCGGCTTCATCTTCAAGGTTTAGACTTCGATTTGGGCCAGATTTCTCGGCCCAATCCATATTTCCTCTCGGGTCTCGAATACGTGGTCCAATTACCTCGTGATCCAACTAACCGAACCCTTAATCACCGGCTCGATGGCTCTAGCCGGCCTTGGGCTTAAAAAATGGTCGTGTTCCTCCAATGCTCGTAGTCGCTTCATAAAAATCCCGGGAAAATGCTCCAAAGGTGCAATTCCCTGCAAAATTTAACCAAAACTACGAAAACACTAGAAAACACATATTAGTAATAAAAGTGGCCCTAAAGGGCCAAAAACACTACTAATTATGACCAAGGGACGGGGGTAAAATACTATATAAAATAGACATATCAAACTCCCCCAAGCCAAACCTTTGCTTGTCCTTAAGCAAAGAGCTCATCAATGAACATATAAAACATACTTCACCCCAATCAACAAATCAAAAGCCAACGATTCAAGGTAAAATTAAACAAACATGCTTCAACGTCAATCAATCTTATTCATCTAATCACCCTTCCTCCCCAACAATTGTCAAGTAGAGCAAACCACAAGAGCATATAGAATTCAAGACTAGTGCTCACACACTCGACTCTCATTTATGTGGCGAGTAAAGAATGTACTCGATCGCTCTCCACCCAACCCTTTTAATGTGAACAATGCCCTCCCAACTCACACTCTCGTGTGTATAAAAACATTGAACGCTCAATCTACTAGTCGACTCGAAATATGTCAAGTCATAACTTGCATTGAAAAACAACACTTTCACATTTACACAACTTCTATGCACAAGGTCGGAAGGTCTTTAAAGCTTGTAATGTAAGGTTAGGGTAAAGGGTAGGATAAATTTGGGATCATGTGAGAGAAAAGCTATGCATTAAGGGAGCCAAATCCTAATAAACCTATGATCAAAAGTAATGATCATACACATCTCCAACATAACCAACTCCAACATCAACCAAATATACTCCAAACAATAAAACAATCCCAACACTCACAAATTCACTCATAAAAAAAAATATGATAATGTAGAACAAGAGTGAATAACAAACTTTGAACTCATAACTTGAAATATTTACATTGAAACTCAACTTTTTTTTCTTTTCTTTTGATTAACCTTCACTTAGAACATTTGAACATCAAACATTTTTTCTTAGAAGTTCACTTTCTTTTTTTTTTTTTCATATTTCTCATTTTTTTTCTCTTGAACTTCCTTTTTTTCATCTCACTTTTATTTTTTCAAATATATACAACTTTCAAACTCATAAAAATAAAAGTATGATCAAGAACAAATTACTTCTCAAAACCCACCCAAATTGTGCAAATAAAGTGCACACTACAAACTCCCTCACCTCACTCACTAATAGCTCCCCCAAGCCAAGCTTGGGACTAGTAACCAATGGGGCAATTAAGGCTTGTAATGTGGCTATAAACAATAAAAGGGCACAAGCAGCAACATGGGTGACAAGAAGGGAACAAATGTATCTAAATATCTCTGAAGACTACCTAAGGAATAAACGCCTTCGTCCTCCTCATGTGCATATTATAAAGTCATGAAACTCTACTCATAGTTGCAAATCAATACTCAAATTCATTGACATACCAGGAATTATGGAACTATCACACATTTCCTAACCAAATCAACTAGTCAAGCACTATATTCACAAGTAGTTGGACAAAATTGACGCAAGTTAAGGAATCCAAACATTTAGACTTCAAATCATGACCAACAAATCCACAATATTCATCATCAAATACCAAGAATCAAAACAATTTTCTCAAGTATGGGGCACAGGGAAGCATGATTTACAATTCATTGGAACGTATTTTTGATTTTTAATTTTTTTCAATTTTTTTTTGTATTTTTCATATATAAAAAGCAATAAAAAACTACACTAGAAAGCAAATAAAGGGAGAGAAGGAAGAGAATTTCCAAGGTGAAAGAACACCCCCCCAAGCCAAATCAAGCAATGCCCTCATTGACTTGGGAGAGTAGCCTACTCCTCATCCTCATCCATCCTAGAGTACCCCCCACCGTGGCTAGAGCCGGCCCCTCCATGGCTAGAGCCACCACCACCATACCCCGAACCACCGGCATAGTAGTTAGGGTCTACATTCCCACCCATACCCCCATATCCGTGGACCGAAGAGTAGTCCACATAAGTACCATAAGCACCGGGGTGAGAATACCCGCCTTGGGGATATTGGAACCAATCGGGAGGAAGGGAATCCGGAGGAATAGCCCCCCGACGGGCGTAATCATCATACATGGGGTAAAGGCCCCTCCCTAGATTCCTCTCAATAAGACCTACCCGGCCATCTAGGGTGCTTAACCTAGAATCTAGGTTTTGCATCATGCCTTCAACCCTCCCTTGCCCCGTCTCAATGCGGTCTAGTTGGCTCCTAAAAGCCGAAAAGTCATATGGGGCATTTGGGTCGACATTGTAATCGACCGAGGAAGTAGGCGTTGTAGGCATGCCGTAGGTGAAAGGTGGGGGTGGTGTGTAGTGGGGTGAGTGGTGAATGGGGGATTGGTGAGGTTGTGGTGAGGGGTGAGGTGGTTGAACCTCACCTTGACCATCTAACTCGAAGGTATAAGAGGGCTTCCCCCTCTCAAATTTGGTCAAGGCAGGGTTGGGTAAGGTAAAGGCTTGGTCCCTCCTACCCGATTGTCGGTGGACAATCCACCAAGTATCACTCCCCACCGGTTGTACCCAATTCATACTCCCAAAATAAGGTAGGTCCATTAGGTTCGATCCCACAACTTTTCTATGGCCATCGGGGTTCCAGCCTAAATGCTTCCTAGCTATATGGGTCACTAACCCCCCAAAGTAAATAGGCGCTCTAGACCTACTAGCTTCGGCCGCATTGGCCGCCCTTTGAAAATGGTTGGCTATCCTATGGGGTATATTTAATTTTTCAGCATTAGGAATTATATAGAAAGCCAACAATTCTAATTCATCCCTCCGAACATTTGCCGGTTCATGCCTCCCAAAAATAGTGAGGCCGGCAAATCTTTGCCAAAGTTTGGGGACGGGATGTTGAATCCACGTCCCTTTGGCATGTTGGAGGTTCACCAAATCCTCCCCTGTTAACCTCTTGTAGACCACGGCGGTGTGGTCTTGAGAGGGTTCAATAGGCTTGTCCGATTTCAAGTCAAACAATTTACCAAATTCTTTTAAAGTTAATCTCACATTATTGTTTAACAATCGAAATTGGACATGAGTGATAAGTGCATTCATTTTGATAACATTAAAACTTGATATAAATTACAATGTTAAATAATCATAAGTATCGTGGCACATTTGAAAAAACCCACTCATGCCTATGCCCTTAAACAATTTTTCTACATATTTGTCAAGACCTAACCTAGCTAAAGTAGGATGATGTATGAAACGGGTAGAAATTACCTGACGATCGATGAGGTTGATCATCCGAACCCGTTGCTCCTCCGAAGTGATTACAACTTCCTCCCACCCCGGAATTTGAAGGTCCGGGTTGATTGTTGGTTGTGGTGCACTAGAGCTCTCACCCCTTTGATTTCTTGAACGCTTGGAGGCCATTAGCTTTGAAAATAGTAGAAATTTTAAGGTTTCTCTCTCTTAGGGTTTGAGAAAAGTTGAGAGAAAATTGGGGAAAATTAGTATAGAGTGTAGAGGAAGGTGAGGGGAGATGAAATATGTAAAAAAAATTTATTTTGGATGGAGGAATTGGAGGAGATCTTGGATTGAAGTGAAAGTTTAAGGTTTGAAAATGGAGGTTTTAGAGAGAGAAAGTGAATGAAGAAGAAGAAATAAGGAGGAAATGAGGAAAGAAAGAAGAGAAAAGAAATTAAAGGGGGGGTCGGCCTGATGGCGCGGTGCGATTCTCCAAAACTCAAGTTGCGCGCCCGATCGGGCGAGCTCTGCCTGATCGGGCGCGAACGCGAACGATTTTTCGCCCTTTTTCTCGCCCGATTGGGCGAGCTTCGCCCGACATTTCTTTTTCTTTTACTCGATTTTCCAAACATTTTGCCCGATCGGGCGAAAATAACCCCTGAATCCACTAAGCTTGCGCGCCCGATCGGGCGAAATTTGCTCCGATTTTTAGCTCACTTACGCGCCCGATCGAGTTATGTCGCCCGATCGGGCGAAATTGGCCTTGAATTCTGGCTCACTTGCGCGCCCGATCGGGGGAGCCTCGCCCGATCGGGCCCGAGAGAGCCTTTTTCCTCCGATTCCGTTTCTTCTTCAAAATTTCTCTAAGTCTTTATACCCTGTCAAATTCATACCTGTACAACAACACTTAAAACCGGTGAAATATCACTCTCCTCGCCTCTCTAAAAAAAACAAAAAAAAAATAAAATAAGGAAAATTAAGGAAAAGGAAAACTAGCCTATAAAGCATGAAATACGGGTTGCCTCCCGCAAAGCGCTGGTTTATCTAGGTCCCGTACGACCTTCTCACAACCTTGAAACTCATGTTGGAAGTGGAGTTAGGAGAGTCTCCTCCACATCTCTAATGGTAGCACCTTCATGATACACTTTCAACCTTTGGCCATTCACCTTGAATTCTTCACCTTTGTCATTCACCAACTCTACCGAACCAAATTTGTTTACCTTTGTGACATTGAAGGGACCGGACCACCTAGACTTCAACTTTCCTGGGAAAATCTTCAATCTAGAATTAAAGAGAAGAACCTTATCGCCCAGTGCAAACTCTCTTGGTAGGATCCTCTTGTCGTGCCACTTCTTGGTCTTCTCCTTGTAGATCCGCGCACTATCATATGCCGACAATCTAAACTCATCCAACTTATTGAGTTGAAGGAGTCTCTTCTTACCCGCGGCCTTAGAATCCATGTTAAGCTCTTTGATCGCCCAAAAAGCTTTGTACTCCAATTCTACGGGAAGATGACATGCCTTACCATAAACCAATCTATAAGGTGAAGTATCGATCGGTGTTTTAAATGCAGTCCGGTATGCCCAAAGTGTGTCATCAAGCTTTATGCTCCAATATTTTCTTTACTTGGCTTCTACCTTTTCTAGGATAGCCTTGATTTCCCTATTAGAGACCTCAACTTGACCACTAGTTTGAGGGTGGTAACTAAGCCCTGTTCTGTGATATACGCCATACTTCTTGTGGAGGTTATCCAATTGTCTTTCATGGAAGTGGGTGCCCCCATCACTAATAATAGCTCGTGGAACACCAAACCTGGGAAATATGATCTTCTTGAAGAGCTTAATGACTACCTTGGAATCATTCGTTGGTGAAGCTATGGCTTCAACCCACTTGGACACATAATCGACGGCTACAAGTATATAACAATTCCCATTGGAAGATGGGAACGACCCCATATAATCGATACCCCAAATATCGAATATTTCAACTTCTAGAATCCCAGTTTGGGGCATCTCATGCCTCCGCAAAATGTTGCCAGTCCTCTGGCAAGAGTCACAAGCCTGCACAAAAGTGTTAGCATCTTTAAACATATTAGGAAAAAAGAAGCCTGACTCATTAATCTTGGCCACTGTTTTAGTGGGGCCATGATGTCCACCATAGGGTGAAGTATGACAACTGGTAAGGACGCCGTGAACCTCCCATTCGGGAACACACCTGCGAAATAATCCATCTGCACACTCACGAAACAAAAAAGGGTCATCCCAAAAATAATGTTTAACATCATAAAGGAATTTCTTTTTCTGTTGGTAGGACAAGTCAGGAGGTAGAGTACCACCCACTAGATAATTAGCAAAATCGGCGTACCAAGGGTGATGCTCTACAACTGCATACAGGTTATCATCAGGGAAAGAATCATCTATAGGTAAAGAATCCTTACCCTCATCATACCTGATACGTGACAAGTGGTCTGCCACTACGTTCTCTGCTCCCTTTTTATCTTTTATTTCAATGTTGAAATCTTGGAGCAAGAGAACCCAACGGAGTAACCTTGGCTTTGATTCCGCCTTGGCTATCAAGTATTTCAATGCTGCATGATCAGTAAAAACAATAACTTTAAAACCAACTAGATATGATCTAAATTTTTCTAAAGCATAAATAACAGCAAGAAACTCCTTTTCTGTGGTGGCATAGTTGACTTGGGCTTCATCTAAGGTTTTGCTAGCATAATAAATAGCATGAAAAACCTTATCCTACCTCTGTCCGAGCACGGCTCCTAGTGCAAAGTCATTTGCATCACACATGATCTTAAAAGGGAGGTTCCAATCGGGAGCACATATGATGGGTGCCGATATCAAAGCCTGCTTAATCCTGTGAAAAGCCTCAAGACACTCGTCAGTAAAAATAAATGGGGCATCCTTGAGTAAAAGCTGTGTTAGTGGTTTAACAATTTTAGAAAAATCTTTGATAAAGCGGCGATAAAACCCCGCATGACCCAAGAAGCTTCTAACTCCCTTAACATTGATTGGGGGAGGTAATTGCTCAATCACTGATATTTTAGCTTTGTCTACTTTTATGCCCTTATCAGATATAATATGACCAAGGACTACTCCCTCTGTCACCATAAAGTGACATTTCTCCCAGTTGAGTACTAAGTTGCACTCCTCACATCTTTTCAAAATTTTAGCGAGATTAATTAAGCATGAATCGAATGAAGAACCATATACGCTAAAATCATCCATAAAGACCTCCATAATAGACTCTATGAAATCAGAAAAAATGCTCATCATGCAACGTTGAAAGGTAGCAGGTGCATTACATAAACCAAAGGGCATTCTACGATATGCAAAAGTGCCGTAAGGTCATGTAAAGGTGGTCTTTTCCTGATCTTCAGGGTGAATCGGAATTTGGAAAAATCCCGAATACCCGTCCAAATAGCAAAAGAATTTGTGATTAGCTAACTTCTCAAGCATTTGATCAATAAAGGGGAGAGGGAAGTGATCCTTTTTAGTGGCGATATTTAGTCTACGATAGTCTATGCACATACGCCACCCTGTTACAGTTCTAGTGGGAATTAATTCATTTTTATCATTAGTTATCACAGTCATCCCACCCTTCTTCGGTACTAGCTGCACAGGACTTACCCACTTGGAGTCAGAAATAGGATAGATGATACCTGCATCGAGTAATTTCATCACCTCTTTCTTGACTACCTCCTGCATGTTTGGATTTAATCTTCTTTGGGGTTGAATGTAGGGCTTGTAATTTTCCTCTAGATGAATCCTGTGCATGCAAAAATCAGGGCTAATACCCTTGAGATCATCAATACTGTACCCTATAGCCTTCTTATGGGTTTTGAGGACCCCTAGAAGTTGGGAAGATTGTAGGTCAGTGAGTGCAGTACTGATGATCACGGGGTGTAGTTCCTGCTCATCTAGAAAAACATATTTTAAATGAGAAGGGAGAGGTTTTAGCTCAGGTTTCTTGACCTCTGCAGGTTTTGATTCCTGAACTAAATTTACTACCTGCATTGTCTCCTTCGGGCTTAACTCTTCTAAGGAAAGAGCTTTTTCAATACTTTGTACCTCATTACCCCAAATGCTTGCATTATCGCTAGATAAATTCCAGCAGAGAACTTCCTCCAAGGGATCCTTCGCAAGAACCTATGGCAGGCTATCAACACAAATATTGTCCATTATATCAATTTTATCAATATAACAACAATTTTCCTCCAACATAGGCCCTTTCAAAACCTTCCCTAAATTAAAGGTAACATTATCGTCACCTACAGAGAGGGTTAGTTTACCATTTTTCACATCAATAATAGCTCCTGCAGTGTGGAGGAAAGGCCTACCTAATATAATGGGTAGTTGTGTGACCTCTGCCATATCTAAAACAACAAAATCGACAGGAATAAAAAATTTACCAACTCTGACAGGTACGTCCTCTAAAATACCTAAAGGGTATTTTACCGAACGATCTGCCATTTGCAAAGTTATATTAGTAATTTTTAATTCCCCCATATTTAATTTAGCACATATAGATGATGGCATGACACTGACACTAGCACCCAGATCACATAAAGCTTTATCAATAAAAACATTCCCAATGTGACAAGGGATAGAAAAACTACTGGGATCCTTTAATTTAGGAGGTGATTTATTTTGCAAATAAGCGCTACACTCCTCTGTGAAAGCTACAGTTTCTACTTCATTAAAGGCCCTTTTCCTAGTCAGAATGTCTTTCATGAATTTAGCATAAGCAGGTACTTGAGTGATTAAATCAGTGAAGGGGACTGTTACCTGCAGGTTTTTCACAACCTCTAAAAACTTACCGAATTGTTTATCAAGCTTACTCTTCAGTTGTCTATTAGGGAATGGAAGCTTGATAACTGGGCTCTGCACAACTCCTCCCTTATCCTGCAATTTACCCTGCACAGAAACATTAGTAGGGTTAGTATCTTTTTGTAGCCCTGTAGGGCTAGCAGGATTACCGTTTGGTATAGAGGAATCTAGATTAGAAACTGGTCCATCTTCCTGTGGCATAAGAGGTCCATCATAATGTGAACCACTCCTTAGAGTGATTGCATTAGCATGATCTGTAGGATGGATAGGTTGTGACGGTAGAGCTCCCTGCTGACGGGATTGTAGGGTAGATGAAAGTTGTGCAATTTGATTGTCCATGATTTTATTGTGGGCTATAATAGAATCAATTTGCGCATCCCTACTCTCCATGTGCTTTTGCATATTAGATAGCATCGCTCTAATTTCTGTCATGGCAGGGTCGGAAGATGATGAGGGTGATACTTGGCTTTTCTGGCCGGCATTAGGATGATAATATTTTTGCTGTGGTGGGGGTTGTTGTTGTGGTTGTTGTGGAGGTGGAGGGTTTTGTACATTGGTACTCCGGTATGAAAGATAAGGATGGTTTTTATAACCGACATTGTAGGAATTGGAATAGGGGTTATTTTGCCTATAGGTTTGGAAGGCATTAACTTGTTCCATAGAGCTCCTACAATCTTGCTTCCAATGACCTACAATTCCACAATTTTCACAAAAAGCTTCGTGGTTAGCAAAACATTAGCTACAGAGTTAGGAGCAGCAGTAAGATTATCTAATTTTTGGCAAATAGATGTTAATTGAGCTTGCAAAAAGGATACGGAATCGACATTATGTTTTCCCTTATTTGCAAACCCCCTCGGATTTCCATATTGGGAATTGTGTATTGCCATGTCTTCGATAACCTGTCCTGCATCATCCACATTTAAATTCATAAACCTCCCACTAGCTGCCGAATCTAGTACTGATCTAGAAGAATTTCCAAGTCCATAATAGAATGCTTGGATCAATTGCCATTGTGCTAGATTGTGGTGGGGGCACTCTCTCTGTAGATCCTTGAACCTCTCCCAAGCCTCATATAATGATTCGTCGGCCTCTTGAGCGAAGTTCTGAATAGCACTTCTTAACACCGTTGTTCTCTCTTGAGGATAATATTTATTATAGAAATTCAAAGCGAGAGTTTCCCAGTTAGTAATACCAAGTGCAATTCTATTCAAACCATTAAACCATAATTTTGCTTTGCCACATAATGAAAAGGGAAAGAGAATCTCCCTGATTTGGTCCTGCGTAACCCCGGCTTGTCTAATGGTGTTACAATATTGGCAGAAATCCGCGATGTGAAGATTGGGATCTTCACCCTTAGCTCCGCTGAACTGCTTCCTCTCTATCATAGTGATAAATTGGTGCTTGATCTCAAATTGAACTCCATCTAGGGCCGGAGTAGGAGTAAGGTGCGGGAAGTCTGCGAGCTTCGGTTGCGAATAATCACTGAGTTTCTTCTGGGCCGTCATCTCTGATTCTGAATCTGAAGGAATATCTGTACCACTAGAATCAGGGGGAGAATCTCTTCGATCGTTATCCTCCTCAGAACCCGCCAGAATTTGTCTATAGAGTCTCCTTTGCCTATGAAAAGAACGCTCGATCTCAGGATCAAAAGGGATATCACCTGATCTAGAACACCTGAGCATAAACAAAGAACTAGAGACAAATATGAGATTTTCCTCAAAGAACTAATGTTCTCTGAGGCAAAAAGGGGGATAATCTAGACTACAAAAATATAATCAGAAAATAAAAATAAAACCGTTTCCCCGGCAACGGCGCCAAATTTTGACAGAGTAAAGTCGTATCCCCTAATCAAAAATTATTACAAAAATCACTAACTACAGTAAATAGGGAAGTAGGGTTGAACGCCACAGGGAAACAAGTCTTTTTAATTCTAATTAATTGTTATAATCTAAATTATCTAAGTAACCAATATTTTAAATATGAATTCTATACTACGAAGGATGAGTTTAGGGAGAAAAGAATCAATAATAAGGAAACCTAGGGTCACAGGTTCACCAATAATTAATATTCCGGGATAGAACGAAGCAATTAATAATTAACAATGCATCAATAACATGATTAACAGGCTCTCGCAATTTATTAACCAACATGGATCTAACAGGCTCTCGCAATTTATTAGACCTAAGTTCCTATTAAAAATAGCCTTTAATATTAAATCAACATCTGCTCGATTCATCAATTCAATATTGCTAAACATTCACAATCAAATTACATCTGCTCGATTCATAATCTAATTTCAAAGAATTAAAACAATTCAATAGGAAATTATCATGCAATATCAACAATCAATAATAACAAACTATCCCTTCATATTAATTATGGATCCCCATAAACCCTAGAATTAAACTACTCACTAATCATCATAACTAATCCAATTAAATAAACAATTAAAAACATAAACAAGAAAACAATTAAAATAGCTGAAATTAAAAAGGGAAGAAATTGTACCAAAACAAATCTGGAATTAATGAAGGAATTAAGAACAAGAGTTTAGAGAGAATTCTAGAGAGAGAAAAATACTAAGTAGAGAGAAAAAGTCTAAGAGAAAAGAAGGTAATTAAATTATCCGTACAAAACGTATATATATCTCCTAAAACACGAATTAAACTAAACTTAATCAGGTTCTAGAAAAACACGCGCCCGATCGGGCGAAGGGGGCGCCCGATCGGGCCCGCCTTTTTTCCTATGCCCAGACTATTTTGCCTACGCTCACCCGATCGGGCGCGCCTCTCCTTGGCAGCTGGCATGCACGCAGCTCGCCCGATCGGGCGTAAGCTTGCCCGATCGGGCCCGGCTTCATCTTCAAGGTTTAGACTTCGAAAATGGTTGTGTTCCTCCAATGCTCGTAGTCGCTTCATAAAAATCCCGGGAAAATGCTCCAAAGGTGCAATTCCCTGCAAAACTTAACCAAAACTACAAAAACACTAGAAAACACATATTAGTAATAAAAGTGGCCCTAAAGGGCCAAAAACACTACTAATTATGACCAAGGGACGGGGGTAAAATACTATATAAAATAGACATATCAGCTCCACGCACCACAGGCTGGCGCCAGTTGGCGCCAAATCAGCGGAAGCCGCGCGTGCTCATTTGCGTTTTTGATATTAAAACTGGAGTCGGTTTAATGACTTTATGGCCCCGTTTTATTTTTTCTAAATATTTTTCTATCCTTTTTTAATTAATTATTTAAATATAACAATTATTTTTAGTTAATTTTATTTTTATTTCTCCTTTTTGAATTATATTGATTTTCAAATATCAACTTTTTTCTCCGTTTTATTTTTTCCTTTTTATTTTTTTTTGGGGGAGAGAGTCGGATAATACCCTCCATCAATAATAAAAATGACGGAATTTTTGCGCAAAATTGTTATCACACTTGCACACACTAACATACACTAACACAATAAATAATAAATAAATTATATTGACAATAACACAAAATACAAAGTGTCTAAATAATAAGTACAAAAGGCAAAGTTCTATAAAAAGTCAAAATAAAATACATATACAGAAGCAAACTACGGCGCTGGAGGACGTAGGCCCATCATGCCATAAAATTGCGCCGTCCGAGGAGTCACCTCTCCACCAGCTCCGGCCTCAGTACCAGCTCTAGCCTCCGAAAGAGGAGGGAAACTCAAAACAGGACCGCTCCAGCCAAGATCGACCTGAGGCTGAGACCGCGGAGGCTGCTGCGATGACGAGCCAACCTCGTACATCCCACCACCTCTGAAAGCCGAGGTAGCCTCTCCTACCGGTGCAGCAGGAGCACCCTCAGAAGAAGACCCTGAGCCCTCAGCAACATCGGCTCGTGCAGCTTCAGAAAGACCACCTCTACCTCCAGACGAAGTGCGACGACGTCTCGAGCTAGACCTCGTCGGATCTCTCCGCCCCTCAGGCCTCGTACGGGTGTGAGAAGCGATCGGCTGACCCTGCAAAAAGAATTAAATCAGAAACAAGGTAAAACTGAAGCATAATGCAGAAATAATAAGTGAAAAAAGTTAACTCTCGAACAGCGTCGTCTCGACGACAGGTAGCCGCGTTCCTCATCCGAACGAGTTGGCTCCGGAAGGCATCTATACATCGTGCCATAGCCGAAACCACCTCGCGTGGGAACTGTCAAGAAAAGTAAGTCAGTGAAAATGCATGATAAACTGAATACAAGATTCTGAAGTAAAGCTAGACTTACACTAGTCTGGTTACGAGGAATCGACCGCTCCACGAAGCGCTCGCCCTCAGGAGCCGGAGAAATCATCTCCTCGATCGGCCCATATGTCCCCTGGTAGTGGATGGACATACGGGGTGGCACAAACTCAGTGGGACCATCCTGATAAAACAGAAAATAAATCAGTAAGGTATTACTTGGGGGCTACTCAGTGAAAAACAAAAAGTTAAGGATCTTACCCTCACATCCTCGGCCGGCACAGGGGTTGGAGCCAACAAAGGAAGTAGCTCCTCGGCATAACTCCGCCCAAGGATCACATGGGACCGCCAGAGGGAACCAGACTCCTCAGCCATGCTCGACAACTCTCTCTTGTCGAACATGTGACGTGGTGGAGGAGCAGGAACAACAAAAACATCGGAAGAGTGCTGTCTAGCAACTCTCTCTCCTAAGCATACAACCGCTCCGTAGGTCCCCAGAAAGTAGCGGCGCTCAGCAGAGTACTGAACGGCTACTCCAGGGACTGTCCAACCACCCCATGGTCGGTATACTACCTCAGGTCCCTATAAAAATACCATTCGTGTAAGAACATGTTAAAAACATCACAGAAGAGCAAGATAAACACTAAAAGTCATACCGAGATGATCTGACTCCGGACACGTGCAGTAGACAGGTCCACATGGTGGCCGCCCCAAGAGGCGCTCACCGGATACCCCCTCGGCGATGGTCTCGCCGGCGCAATGGAAGGAAAGTACTCGTAGAACCAGATCTACAAGGAATTAAACGCGTGAGTAAATGCTAACTAACATATAGGGCTAAACTTTATAGGGAATAATGTTTACCTCTATGACTTTCCAGAAAGCAGATAGAGCAACATTCGTCCTACAGGACCGATGGCGACACGAGTCCCTCAGCGCGCGAACGAAGTCAGTATAGGCCAAGCTGGCCCAGTCATAAGTCCCGATCCGCTGGAGATCGCGAACAGCAGGGAGGTAGTAAAGCAATGCCCTACTACCCCTGTCAGGGGAGAGTGTCCCTGACAACAACATCAGCACGAAGATGCGCACCCGCTGCTCTCGGGTGGTCGCATCGTCATCAAGAGCCGCTGCCAGCGTCGAGCGGCGAATCCCTCTAGCGCTGAACTGAGTCGTCTCGACCTCAGCTCGGGCCCGAACAGCAATCGGCCCCAACAGCTCCTCGACCTGCGGAGAAAAGACGTCGATACTGCCGTCGAACGGCAGCGGCACAGAAGAGAACTCCAGTCCTGTGATGAGACTAAAGTCTGTAGGAGTGACCATCATCTCACCCCAGGGAAAATGAAAGGTGTTGGTGGTGTCCCAGAAGAACTCCACCAAAGCGCGTACTACGTGGTGACCCCCGCTGGAGGCAACCATAGCCTCGGAGGTCTCGAAGAAGGCAACCAGTCCGCAAGACTCCCATAGGAGTCTCGTCTCTCGATCTCTGGCGATGTGCATCCTATACAAATCGCCTAGACCATCACAGCCAGAGCCGTGATGCCGTGTCCTCCCAGGCTCGGTTCCTTGTCTCACCCTCTCGGAAATGTGGTGGACAGGGGCAAAGAACAAGGTCTGCTCATCCCACTCCGGGAACCGACCAAGCGAAGTGGGCGGTGTAGTGTCGTCCTCCACGGGCTCAGGCTCCCGTCTAGTGTTTCGGGACCGTGAACCCGAGCCTCGTTGTCTAGCCATGCTACATTGAGCAAAATCATCATAAATTAAGGTTCTATAGTATCTAAAGGTTCGCCTAGCCGCATGACACTATGTTCGCAAAAAAAACAGAGTACGTAGTACTAAAACAGAGCACAAATTCGAATTGAGCATGACAACATTTTTTCAAGCAATCAAACAATTTCTTGCAACACTATAGTGATTATTGTGACAAATTGAACAAGAATTGCTAGCAAAAACATCAAGAACAAGCCACATTGTTCTTCACGACCTTAAGAGGTCCAACAATGGCAGATTGCTCGTTTCTTCATCAAATTGAGTCAAACAAGTCTCAAATTACTACCAAGGAAATATAAAAACATAAATAAGCAATTTCATGGCATAAAACTTGATAAACAAAGCAAATTGAGCATTATAAGTTTCGAATTTTCATGAAATTCGTGAATAAAATTGCCAATAATTCATAAAAGCCGGTGTGAGTTGGAGGAAAACTTACATAGATCGGGAATATAGATGAAAAGAGCTTTGATTTGCAACAAATTTGAGCGAATTCGGTTGAAAAACGAGCAAGAACCAAGCAATTGAAGTTTTCGGACTTTTTTCGAGCAAAATCGCGACGAACAGAGGAAGAAACAAAACGAAAAATTGAATATAATGAAGAATCCGTGCTGGCGCCAGTCCCTAGGCATTGGCGTCACTTTCTATGCTTGGCGCCTGACGCCAACGCCAGCGCCTGGCGCTAATGCCATATGGCTGGCGCTGATTGATTTTCAGCGACGCCAAAGCGGCTAGCCACCTGTTGCGGTTGTGCTAGCTTTCTGCAACATATTTTGGGTTCCTTGGTACGCCAGTTAGCCCCTCTAAGCAATTTAACATGATTAAGTAATCGGTTTGATTACGTAAAGTGATCGACCTGATAAAAAGATCGTCTCACTAAGCTTAAAGCGCCTAAGCATTGGTTCATTAGCAAAAGGCACCGACATACAGGTTCAAGAGCAAAGGGCGCCGACATACAGGTTCAAGAGCAAAGGTCACCGACATACAGGTTCAAGAGCAAAGAGCGCCGACGTACAGGCATAGCAAAAGCAAAGTTCAGGCGAACTTTTAAAGATCGACAGGTGTGGGTCTTCGGTATTTTCCTTTGGGAAATTATCGCATCAAATGAGGATGACTTCAAGAGAAGATATCTTCGGCGGAAAGTTGTCATGAACAACTGAAGGTAATTTCAGGGCGAAATTGTCTTCGATCATAGTTCCTGAGGCATGGAAGATGATCATAATGCGGATGAGAATTATTTCAAGAGAAATAATTTTCGATGATATTCCCTTGGACGTGGAATATTATCACAGCGGGGAGGATAGTTTCAGGCGAAGCAATCTTCTAATTTGGAAGCAGTTACAAGGCGTAGCGGTTTTCAAGCGGGATGGCATTCTCTAGCTTGCAGGAGGTCGTCAAAACAACAACAGTACAACAACAATCGGTTACTTTCAGAGACGTGTGCTCGACGGTGCAAGATACGCGTTTCTTAACTCTTTTATCTGTTTAACTAATGCCAGTTTTGCAGGTATCGGCGTTATAAGAATGATTTAGGATCGCAGAACATTCTGAATCATTCTCCGTCCCTATTGATACTTTGACTTTCGTTTTCGAAACTTGCGTTTCTCCAAACTCAGTCAAAGTGGGGGCTTCTGTAGACACCCATTTGTGTCTCCCCAAAACCATACCCGGTGATGAGTACCTTTCACGTCGAATCATAATCGAATGAAACGAAAGTGTGGAAAGGTCTAGTGTTGCGGAAAGTTTTATTTCTTTTCTTTTCTCTCTGTTTTTAAAAACTTTATTTTTAAGAAAACAGCCAATCCAGTTTGGTTGGTCCATGATATGGGTCCAATAGTGGTGTAGTTGGATGGGGCTTGCAAAGACCTTTCCAACGACATATTATAAGCCCAATTCCGATGAATATTGAGGAATTTATGGCCAATTTACTAAACTGGGCCTGGTTTGAGCTTTAAGTACGGCCCTATGATCTAGGGGAGGGCCTAATATAATTTATCATTCCTAATGTAATTAGGAATGGTTTTAGTCTTCTAGAACATTCTAGAAGGTCTTATCATTCTTAATTCAATTAGGGCTCTTCAGAGTTTTAATCAGATCAAATAGCATTTTCGATTGAAATTATGAAATTATATTATTTTATCTTCCAGTACGGGAAATTTATCAAAATTTTGAAAACGCGTTAAAAGCCGGTTTGACGTCCAACCCCAGGCCTTGGCGCCTGAAATCAGGATTAGCGCCAGACGCCAGCATTGGCGCCTGGCGCTAGCCACTGGTCCTGGCGCCAATGAGCCAGGGCTGGCGCCAAGGTGGTTTTGTGGTCTTCAGACTCTGTTTTGATAAATTATCTTTTTTGGATGATTTTCTCTATAAATATCGTATCAAAAACTCCGGTTTCATTCACCAACAATCATCAAGCATCAATATTCATTCATCAACAAGCATCAAATCTCCTCATTCACAAATCATTCTTCTATAATCAATTATCAATAATCATTCATCTCTATAATTTATTCTTTTCTTAAATTCTTTCTTTCAAATACAAAATTCCGCATTCACAAGATCTTGATACACCTAGCCATATTCGAAGTTGCCTTCGCCCTAGACGTGAAAGGTTTTAATTTCTGAGGCAAATCTCTCTTTCAATTATTTAATTTAATTGTTTGGTTTATTATTTTCCTTGAAGTTACTGATGTGTGTATTTTGTTATTAGAAAGAGGTACGAGGCATCCAAGTAAGTACTTTGATTGGTTTAATTGATTTATGATGTAGAAATCATGCTTAGGTTGTTATTATGATTCCTAATGTTATGTTAGGGCGTTTTGATCTTCCTAGTATCATGTCTAGGGTAACTTTAATATCAAGTATGATTAAAAGTATGATGCTTCCTATATTCTTCCTAATATTTATTCATGTTAGTATCATGTTAGGGCTAAAGATTTGATTTTTATTGCTTAGTGACATGCTAGGATTTGTTATTAATCTTGTTAGTATCATGCCTAGGATCTTGCTATGCTTTAACATGATTATTATTAATTATGATTGACATGATTATAATTATGATTATGATTGATATTATTATTAATAATGATGTTGATTATTTATTATGTTGCTTGATATTTATTATTATTATTGCTTGATCACCTTTTATTGCATGTTTAAAGGGAATTTGGTATTTGCAATCACGCTTAATAAGATAATTAATAATCTTGTTAGGGTTAATTGTGATTATAATTTCAAGTGATCGCCAATAATAGTTTATTTGTGCATTAAATTCAACCAACATAGATTAAACAGGTTTAGGGTTAATCCTATTGATTATATGTTAATCAGATTGCGCACATGAATACGAGCAGAATAAAGTAGAGGCCTATTATTAGGGCAGGTTCAATCTCTTTTAGGTTGGATTTGTACCATCATCCCCGAACCCTTATTTGGTTCATGACCTTATGGAGTTGACGATCTCTTGGATCGTTAAGGGGTGTAACCTTTACCTCGTGAACGGTTTACAAGTTCCTTAAAAACTTTTTGGCGACACTTTTGCTCTATCTTCTTCCCTTTTGGACGCCACCGTATTTTAGTGTATGATCACAGTGGGGTTCAAGCTAGTGGGATTTTAAAGGCTTGAAATTATTCCCTACAGCCTTACATAAAACATTGTTATCTGTTTGGGCTAAGTCCATTGTCCTAAGCCCATTGACCTGGAATTACGAAAATACCCCTCCATTATCCAGCCCATCATTAGTCAGCACCAAGTACGGATTTACCCCTAATCAATCCAACTAAGTACAACTTCTGCCACCAGAAAGTACATCTATAAATAGCTCTCCAATCATTAGCAATGGTAACTTTTTCCTAATTCTCTAATTCTCTCTCTACTTTCTCTCTCTAAAGTACGATCGCTGACTTAAGCATCGGAGGGGCTTTCCCGGGTCACACCCCCAGGGCAGTTAACCTTCTCTCTCTTTTGTAGGCCTAGCTCTCGGACAGCAAGGCATAGCGGAGGGAAATTCGGACATTACTAGGACTTTGCCTTAAGACATCTTGACATTATTACCGTAACCCCGAGGAATACTCTAAGACTCCCAGGAGCAACTCTGTTTTCCAGAAACAGGTGGCGCCGTCTGTGGGGATAAGTAACAAAAAGTCATGGTGAACACTAGGCGTCCCCGCAGTACATATCAAGATGCTATTAGATAATCTCCGATTCTCTTGTCTAGGCATGCTCATATAGTCGAGGAGATGCCCCATGCTCGCAACGACCCCGTTGGGGAGGTGAATAGCCCTCAGGTGGTCACCCGCCGAGACTTGGATCAGTTGGCAGCCCACATCAACAAAAACCTTGAGGAAAGCCTAGGGGCACTTATCAACCCGGGCGGGGGGCAAAGTAGGATGGGGAACGCTCCACAGCTTAACCCTCAGCCTCACGTATCCCAGCTCCATCAAGCCTCCTCCTGGCCTCCGCGCCAAAAGTCAAGCATTCCCCCTCGGCTTGCCCGGATACCCCCTCGGCCTGCCTGGCTTACCCCTCGGCCTGCTAGGATACCCCCTCGGCTTGCCTGGCTACCCCCTCGGCCTGCCTGGCTACCCCTCGGCTTGCTAGGATACCCCCTCGGCCTGCCAGGCTACCCTCTCGGCCTGCCAGGATACCCCCTCGGCCTGCTTGGCTACCACCTCGGCCTGCCAGGCTACCCCCTCGGCCTGCCAGCATACCCCATCGGCATGCTTAGCCAAAGGCTATGCCTCTATCAACCGCCTTGGCATACCTAGCCGAGGGCAATGCCTCCATCAACCCCTTGACATGCCTAGCCGAGGATTATGCCTCTATCAACACCTCAACATGCCTAGCTGAGAGCTATGCTTCTATCTTCTCCTTGGCAAGCTTCTATCATATTCTCATCATGCCTAGAAGAGGACCATGCTTCTATCAACCCCCTCGACATGCCTAGCTATGCTTTTGTCAACCGTCTCGGCATGCCTAGCCGAGAGCTAAGCGTCTACCATCTCCTCGGCATGCCTAGCCGAGAGCTATGCTTCTATATTCTCCTTTGCAAGCTTCTATCATATTCTCATCATGCCTAGCCGAGGACCATGCTTCTATCAACCACCTCGGCATGCCTAGCCGAGGGCTATGGCTTTATCATCTTGACCATGCTTCTATCATCTCATCGGCATGCCTAGCCAAGGGTCATTCTTCTATCAACCGCCTCAGCAAGCCTAGCCGAGAGCTGTGCCTCTATCAACCGCCTCGGCATGCCTAGTCGAGGGCTATGCCTTTATCATCTCGACCATGCTTATATCATCTCCTCGGCATGCCTAGCCAGGGGCTATACTTTTGTCAACCGTCTCGGCATGCCTAGCCGAGAGCTAAGCGTCTACCATCTCCTCGGCATGCCTAGCCGAGAGCTATGCTTCTATATTCTCCTTTGCAAGCTTCTATCATATTCTCATCATGCCTAGTCGAGGGCTATGCCTTTATCATCTCGACCATGCTTATATCATCTCCTCGGCATGCCTAGCGTGGGGTTATGCTTCTATCAACCGCCTCGGTATGCCTACCCGAGGGCTATGCTTTTATCATTTCCTCGGCACGCCTAGCCGAGGGATATGCTTCTATTATCTCCTCGGCATGCCTAGGCTAGGGATATGCTTATACCAATCCCTTGACATGCCTAGCTGAGGGCCATACTAAGATGAAAGCACCCCTCTTCAACATGAACTTTACAAGATCAAGGAGGTCATTCGCTCGAGGGTCTTCCACTCACAAGTTCCAAATTGCAAGGTCCTAAGCTATCCTTCCCCATCTATCATGAACATCTACAAGGTGGAGTCTGCAACCGATATGCTTGGAATGCGGACTTAAGACGTTGTTGCATCTGAGCAACTTCTCAAATGACAATGATGCCCTAGGGGCAATAAGAACTTATACTAGAAGAAATTTCTTTTAACAGTACATCATTTTCATTTTCCGGGATGGTTATCTACATAGCTGCCTACAGCTCTAAAATCTCGGGAATTCATTATCTTCTCAAAAAGCACCGGTCCTTCCTTCGTGCAAGACACCCTAGGTCGCTAACTAACGTTATCAATAACAAGTTTGTTCCAATGTTTGGGGCAAGATGCTAGCCTATACTCAATGTTTGAGATAATGTCCTGGCGAATCGTTAAAATAACAAAAGGCTCGTTTAGCCCTCGACCTATCCCAAAAGTTGGGATGGCGTACCCCTCATATATTTATAACTTGGGGCTCGTTTAGCCCTCGGCCTATCCTAAAAGTTGGGATGAACTACCTCTCATACATCTATAACAAGGGTCTAGTTTTGCCCCTAGCCTATCTCAAGATTTGGGATAACATACTTCTCCTCAGCCTATCTCAAAAGTTGGGATGAACTACCTCTTATACATCTATAACAAGGGTCTCGTTTTGCCCCTAGCCTATCTCAAGATTTGGGATAACATTCTTCTCCTCAGCCTATCCCAAAAGTTGGGATGAACTACTTCTCATACATCTATAACAAGGGTCTCGTTTAGCCCCCAACCTATCCCTATGATTGGAATAGCATACCTCTCATCTATTTTATTTAGGAGGCTTACTTCGGCTGAAAGATCTCTTCAATACAAGTCAAGCGCACCCCGAGGATTAGCCTCTACAACATCAACAAAATTTAAAAGTTAGAGATAATCATCAAGCTTCAATTAGGAGAAAACTAATTTTCTTGGGTTTGTGACAAACTCAAAACAAGGCATACCCCAGGCTCTCAGCGTCGCTATCTAAGGCTAAGCTCCCGGCTTATCTATATCACCCCTCAACCTTGGGTAATTTTTAGCAAAGATAATGCATGCCGAACTCTTGGCTAATAGACCCAGCTCGAGCAAGCTCTTGGTACTTGAAGCCAGGCCCTCGGCCTAGAGGAGGCCTCAACATGACAAGTCAAGCCCATCAGCATCTTTCAGCCTAGAGTATTCTCTTTACTCCTTCCGCTTGGCCTATTAAATCACCTTCTCAGCTTGGCCTATTAAATCACCTTCTCAGCTTGGCCTATTCTCATTCTCTCAACATGGCCTCCCTCCGCTTGGCCTATTTAATCACTCTCTCAACTTGGCCTCCCTCCGCTCGGCCTATTCAATCACTCTCTCAGCCTCCCTCCGCCCGGGGTATAAAGCTTCTTAGTTTATTTCTCAAGATACCTCGGCTTGGGGTATAAAGCTTCTTGGTTTATTTCTCAAGATACCTCGGCTTGGGGTATAAAACACTTGGTTTATTTCTCAAAGTACCTCCGCCTGGGGGTATAAGTCACTTGGTTTATTATTTTTTTTTTCAAGTACCTCTGATTAGAGCTATAAAGCTTCTTGGGTTATTCTCAAAGTGCCTCGGCCCAAGGTATAAAGCTCTCAGATTTATTTCTCAAAGTACTCCCGCCTGGGGGTATAAGTCACTTGGTTTATTTCTCAAAGTAACTTCGCCCGGGGGTATAAGTCACTTGATTTTATTTCTCAAACTACCTTAACACCCCGGATAGCATGTCCTCTTCTCACTCTCATTCAATACTCCCTCACCCCGGGGTATAGCTCTTCTCACTCTCACTCAATGCTCCTTCACCCTGGGGTATAGCTCCTTCACCCCGGGGTATAGCTCCCTCACCCCGGGGTATAGCTCCAACACCCCGGAGAGCATGCCCTCTTCTCACTCTCACTCAATGCTCCTTCACCCCGGGGTATAGCTCCCTCACCCTGGGTTATAGCTCCCTCACCCCGGAGAGCATGCCCTCTTCTCACTCTCACTCAATACTCCTTCACCCCGGGGTATAGCTCCCTCACCCCGGAGAGCATGCCCTCTTCTCACTCTCACTCAAGGCTCCCTCACCCCGGGGTATGACTCCCTCACCCCGGGGTATGGCTCCCTCACCCCGGGGTAGCGCACCTCACCCTTCCTCTAAAAAAATTCTAAGTAAAAGCCAAATGTTCTCACCTCACCGATCCCTCACCCCGGGGGTAAAATTCAAACCTCTCATATCTCTCTCGGGGTTGTCGCGCACCAAGGTCCACCAGGCACCCCCTCGGCATCCCCGGTCTGACACTCGGCTCGACTAGCAAGGCCTTCGGCCATCGCCTTTCCTCTCAGCTATCCAACCGCAAAGCTATCCTCTCATCTCAAATTTTTCTAAGTAAATGCCCTATCTCTTTAAACATAAGTCTCAGCTATGCATAGCTCACCCTCTCCTAGGGGTAATAGACCGAGTGCGCCACTCAAGGAAAACCCCTCGGATCCCTCGGCCTGCTCCGCACACTCACCCCCTCGGTATACGCTGCTACCCTCTCAGCGTCTCCCTCAACTCGGGTTTTCACACCCCTACGACACCCAGCAGGAATTCGCATTCACACTCAAAATTCAAGAACTCAGAAAAATTATCAAAGTCAAACCCGAATTCCAATATTCCCAGGCAAATGCAAGTACGGTGTGAGTTCATATGTTTCAAGCTAAGAAGATGGCAACTCATCAAAACCCTGGTTCAATTGGGCCTAAAGTATTCTTGAGCCCAGAATATCACCATTGAAGGATTAAAGCTTAATTACAAGCTTAATTAGCATTGAATCATCATCGGCTTATCTCAAAAAGCTGCAAGGGTAGGGGAAATGGAGACAAGACATGCCTTCAGCAAAATACATGGAGCTTAACCTGAAGAAAAATATTCTAAAAAGGGAAAAATCATCAGTTGTGCCTAAGCCCTCATCAGGCTTAGCCCCCCAGACTGCTCAATCATCAGAATAAAAATACTATCAATGCATTGCTTGGGGCTGGTTTTCACCCTTGCAAGTCGCTTGGGCTCTTTTTAGCCCTCAGATGCACTTGGGGCTCGTTTTAGCTCCCAGGAATACATCCGGATTCTCTCTAGTATATCAGACAACTTCTCTTATCTTTACTCCGCGTGATATCCGAACTTCATGCGATCTCGTTCCCACATCACGCGTGGGGCTAAATGTTTGGGCTAAGTCCATTGTCCTAAGCCCATTGACCTGGAATTACGAAAATACCCCTCCGTTATCCAGCCCATCATTAGTCAGTACCAAGTACGGATTTACCCCTAATCTATCCAACTAAGTACAACTTCTGCCACCTGAAAGTACATCTATAAATATCTCTCCAATCATTAGCAATGGTAACTTTTTCCTAATTCTCTAATTCTCTCTCTACTTTCTCTCTCTAAAAGTACGATCGCTGACTTAAGCATCGGAGGGGCTTTCCCGGGTCACACCCCCGGGGCAGTTAACCTTCTCTCTAATGGCCAAGCTGAGGCAGCAAACAAAACAATCTTGAAGGGGTTAAAGACAATGTTGGAGGGTACGAAAGGCTCTTGGGTGGATGACTTGCCTGGGATTCTGTGGTCCATTCGTACCACCACCAAAGAAGCTACGGGGCAAACTCCTTTTGCCTTAGTATATGGAAGCGATGTTGTACTCCCCGTGGAGGTTGGAATCTCATCTCCCAGGGTAACTTTCTATGACTACACCCAAAATGATCAACTGAAGCCTATGGCCTTAGACTTACTCCCAGAGATAAGAGGAGATGCTTTGCTTCGCTCTATAGCATACAAGCAAAGAATAACTCATTACTACAACAATAAAGTCAAGACAAGACCCCTAGCTGAGGGTGATTGGGTACTCCGAAAGTGTGAGGCTGCTGGCAAACCCCCGGCATTGGGGAAGCTAAGCCCAAATTGGGAGGGGCCTTACAAGATTAAGGAGGTGATTTGCCCGGGGACCTTTCGCTTACAAACTCCTAATGGCAAGGACCTCCCCAGGCCATGGAATGCTGATAACCTAAGGAGGTTTTATGTCTGAACATTCCCTTACAATGATGCCCTAGGGGCAATAAGAGCCGATACGAGGAAATCAACTTTTTTATAGTGCATCATTGTAATGTCTTTTTGCATCAATGTTAATATAATGAAAAACCCCTCAGCTGGGATGTTTGCCCTTATTTGTTTTTTGTTTTTACTTAGCCTATTTTTTCAATTTTCATATCGCTTGTTAGCATAGCACCATATGCCCAACATAAGGCATTTTGGTTTCGCTAAAATTTGTTCCAATGTTTGGGGCAAGATGCTAGCCTATACTCAAATATTTGAGATAGAGTCCTGGCCGGAAAATCACTTATAACTTGAGGCTCGTTTAGCCCTCAGCTTACCTCAAAGAGTTGGAATATCCCAGCTCTCATACACCTCTTAAACTTGGGGCTCGTTTTTTAGCCCCTAGCTCATTTACATTATCTTTACAAATTTTATAACTAAGGGCTCGTTTAGCCCCCGGGTGATCATGCAATTCTTGTAAGAATAACATAAGGCTCGTTTTAGCCTTCAACAAGCAATAATAGATATGCTTAGGACTCTTCAAACACTAGGGACTTATTTTGGCCCCTAAAGGTAAATGATCAAGCAAGAAACAAATAAACAGCAAGGAGTAGTAAAGAGAAAAGCCTACAAGTTCCACAGCATCATATAAGCACAGGCAAAACCGAATATACATCTACAAGTCATCCAAAAAGACAAAGTTAATGTTCGAAACTTAAGCAAAGAACCATAAGTATTATACATCCCAGAGAAATAGTACATCATAAAAAGATAAGTCAAGTCTGAACTGAAAGCTAGAGAAACTACTCCTGAGCCTCACCCTGCTCGGCTAGCAACCTCCTGTGCTCCTCCTCCTCGGCCGCGCGAACAAGGTCCCTAACCTTATCCCGTACCCCGGGATATGAATCCTGGAGACCAAGAGAGGTGAAAGCAGTCTCCATGTGAGTAATGGCATCGGTGATCCCCGCCTCAAAAGCCTCACTCCCTATCATGGCCTGATAATCAGCACAATCAGGACTCTGCTTCCATTCAGCAATTACCTCCTCCTGGGTCCGCTCCAACTTCTCCCGGGCCTCGGCCAGCTCACTCTTCATCCTCTCCACCTCGGCCTTCTTCTCCTTGAGCTCGGCGGCGATCCTTGCTTTCTCATCCAAGGCCTCCTTCAGCTTGGTCTCTGCGGCGGAGAGGCTAGACTTTCCAGCCTCCTGAGCATCAGAAAGCTCCTTCTTGGCCTTCTTCACCTCCTCCTGGGCCAAGTGAAGCCCCTCCTTGAGATCATGGATCTCGGTTCTTGCCTGCGAAAGCTCCATCTTGAGGCCCCTGACATCCTTCATGGCCCCCTTCCGATAGTCCTCTGCAAGAACGCTCAGGGTCATGCCAGCCTACACCAACACAAAAGACAAGGAAAGGGTTAATCCAACCTCAAGGATAGAAGAACATAATGATATTATAAGATAGGTATACCTTCATGACACCATCAAAAGCGTTTCTGATGGCCCTGGAGGGTTTTGCCCTCATCACCTCAAAGTCCTTGTCCGTGGGGAAGCGGGACATGGTCTTCTTCATCATCTTCTTCCGACCCCGCTTGGTCAGGCCCAGAATAGACTGAGGGAAGTAAGGAGGAACCTCAGTGTCACCATCCTCCTCCTCATCATCATCTTCACTTGAATCATCAAACCGGGTCTGCTTCCCCCGGTCCACAAAGCCCTCAGCCTCCAGAAGATCAATGTGCTGAGAGACCGCCGGTGAAGCATGCTGGGATCCCAGGTCATCCACTTCCATTTTCGTAGCCTGGGATGACCCTTCCCCTTTCTCGATGGCCTTCCTCCTGAGCTTGGAGTTCTTTGGGTTCTGAAGAGGCAAATCACAAGTAAAGTTAGCAAAAAACAAAAACATTTGAAGTAATCAACTTTAGAATAGTAATTTTACCGGGGGAGGAGGAGGGATGCTCATGTTTCCCCTCTTCAAGGAGAGCTTGAGTTTTCCAGCTCGAAAGTTGATCTGAGACATCTTGTTTTGAAGTTTCTCCGATAACTGGTTGAAAGAAACACCTGAAAACATCATTCATACAAGGTTGTTAGTCAAGGATAAAGCCCAGGAGAAATCACAAAAAGTATAATGCATACATGAATAAATATACAAGTCCTACCACTATCATAGGTGTGGCTCAGGCCCACGACACTCAAGAACCGCTCTTTCTTGAAGTGCTTATCCTTCACAATCCACATGGTGGGAAGCTTATCCTTGGACCCTCTTTCCTTATAAGATTGCAACCAAACAGCCGATACGGCTTCATCCACCCCCATGGCAGGAACATTATAGTTCAAGCCAATCCTAGGCACACCACTATGATCTCGGGGAATCCTCCAACCCCCAGCATGGTAGATGAAAAGAAAGGTGTGGCGAAAACCCTTTTGACTCGTGGGTTTTGTGTTGATGGTAAGATAAAACTCCCTATCATGAAAAGCATACCACCCGTGGCTATCTACGTTACCCGGGACCTCCTGAAGCCTATGAGTGTTCCTAAAGGCGGTTACGGTGCAAGGGGCTCCAAGTAAACTACAAGTGGCTATGTACGCATTTATTGTCAACCAAGAGTTAGGAACAAGTTGGGTTATACTAAGGTTATACTCGATCAACAACTCCTCAATGAAAGGATGAAGCGGAAATCTCAACCCATTATCCAAATCTTGCTTATATACAGCTATACACCCGGGGGGAGGGTTATCTACAGTGCTATCACCCCTAGGAGAAGAAATGAGAAAAGGGTCCCTAACATGGTACTCTGTCTGCAAATGCCTAGTCCCCTCTGACAAAGATCTAAGCCAAGTAGCGGAAGGGTGGCACATAGAGGGGCTAATCCTCCTAATAGGGGGTTTAAAAGTCACCGGCGCCCCAAGAGAAGTAGAAGTATCATCCTCACTTGACATAGTCACCACACCGTCAACAAGCAATCTGTTCAAAGAACCCCTAGAAGTCGGTTCACGTGCAAGAGAAACTTCCCAAGGGGAAGGAGGTAAAAAATAATCAAAGCCTAAATCATGCTCAGGGGGCGGGGATGGCACACAAGGAAAAGGCACACCCAAAGGAATAGATGAATCAATGCTACTACCAATTACATTTGTTATAAGTACTCCCCCCAACCAAATTTCCTTAGACAAGTCATAAGATGAAGGGCCGGGGAGAGAGTCTAGGTAATCTTGAGTCGCTTGGTCGTTCATAATACATGCATAGCTCAACTCAAGATTACCCTCAAGAATTTTTAATGTACATACAAAATTACAACAAGCGTACCTCTAAGCCTAACATCATCACAAGCGCAGCCGAGGAACAAGCAAGCATACAAGGAAAAATAGCAAACAATTACTAAGCATGGAGATATGATACTTAGAGCATAAAAAACTAAGTATAGAGTGCTTACCAAGTGGTTAGAGACGCTGGAGAAGCTACCCTCAAGCAAATCAAGTGCACCCCGGAGAGAAGTACTCCTGCAAATATCAACGAAAAATTTCAAGTGTTAGAAAAAATTGCTCAAAAAACAAGTCTAGCTGAGGAGCATGATTCATTTAAAAAAAAAAAAAAAAAAAAAAAAAAAAAAAAAAAAAAAAAAGAGGAGAGAAAAGAGTATTCTCGGACTTAAGAAGTATCGAAGGCTAAAGGTAGCAACACCCCGGAGAGCATGCCCTCTTTTCACTCATTCTCAATATTCCCTCACCCCGGGGTATGGCTCCCTCACCCCGGGGTATAGCTCCCTCACCCCGGGGTAAAGCAACAACACCCCGGAGAGCATGCCCTCTTTTTACTCTTTCTCAATGCTCCTTCACCCCGGGGTATGGCTCCCTCACCCCGGGGTATGGCACCCTCACCCCGAGGTAGCAGACCTCACTCTTCCCCTCACCTCGGGGTGATACCCACTTACTCCTCCCTCATCCCGGGGGAACACTCAAGTAAAAAATTCCAAAGTAAAACTCGAAAATCAACTCTTTATGACCCGCATCGCTCCTTATCTCCCTCTCTCACGCCCTCGATTTTCTCTTAGGGGTGCGTCAAGCTTCACGCTCATATAACTCCCTCAGCCCAGGGTCACTCCATGCTACCCCCTTGGCATGACAAGTGACCCCCTCGGCAGGTCACTCCTCCCTCACCACGGAGCAATCTCAAACTTCCCATTTCTCTCTCTTAAGTCCCCTAGATTACCTCAACTAAAAAGTCGTCACTCACCCCCGCTTAGCCCGTGGAAATCTCATCAAGTCACTTGATGGCTGTGCCGAGTGCCCAGCCTTTCTAAAGCTCTCGGCCTTGCGCACCATTCACCCCCTCGGTTTCTCTCGCATCCCTCGGCATGCCCGCATATTAAGCTCTCGGTCTGGCAGCCAAACCCCTCGGCGTGTAAGCCCTCTCGACTTGCCCCACCTCACCAACTCCAAACTTAAAATAATAAAACCAAGTTATAACACTCAAAACTTCTCCCTCAGCTAGACAACAACTCCTTCGGCCTAGCATAGGGTATGCTAAGCCTGCTAAGGCAAGCCCTCGGCTGCACCAGCTACCCCCCCGCGGCCAGCAGCAGGGCATCTCACCTCACTCCCTCGGCATCTCCCTATTCACAGCGTCTCTCTCCCTCTCAGCCGCACTAAAATCCTTCAGCAGGCCCTCGGCTCTCACCTCACTCCCTCGGCGTCTACCTTAAAACACGCCTAACACCCCCCTCAGCCAGCAGCAGGGTCTTGCGGCTGCGCTGGCCGAGAGGGTTACCTCTCCCCTCACTGCCTCAAGTACGCACCCCTCACCCCGGGTTCTAGCTTTACTCGCTTCAAAAAATCCGAGGTACAAGAATAGCCAAATTCAAGTTTTCACCCAAGCAAAATTCAGGAAAAATCAAGACAATTCAAAGCCGAAATTCAAACATATAAACATACATTCACCCCGAATTTCAGCTAGGCATACCCCCAGATATTCGAAGAAACCAAACACCAATTTCGTGCCTATGTAAGCAACAATTCGCATACCCCAGAAAAAAAAAAAATCAGAAGATTCTTAATCAAAACCCCCAGAATTCAGCTTGTATACCCTCAGAAAAATTTGAAAAATGCCTATTAAGACCATTAATCTCGGCTGGACATAGCTCTTCCACCCCGGGATTGAGTCCTTTAATTCAAAGTTCGAATATGCCTACCCGTAGGACAAATCCGAAACAAATACGGAGTTCAAGCATATAAAGTCACATTCAAGATTCAAGGCAGCAAGATTCGAAATTCAAGACCATAAACACCAAGCATGCTCTCAGATCTGTCAAAATTCAGATTAAAAGGGTGGAAAAATTCACATACCTCTTGAAGATCTTGATGAACTTGGATGAACACCGATTGATGTGACTTGAACACTCAAACTCTCAAGAACTCTTGGGAAAAATTGGAGAGGATTTTTGGGATTTTCTCTGAAGCAAGTGATGAGTGAAAAACATATGGAGGTACAAGTGGGAGCTCATATGTTCCAAGCAAAGGAGATGGCAACTCCTCAAAACCCTGGTTCAGTTGGGCCTTGAAGAATACTTGAGCCCAGAATATCACCATTGAAGGATTAAAGCTTAAATACAAGCTTAATTAGCATTAAAACATCATCAGCTTATCTCAAAAAGCTCTAAGGGTAGGGGAGATGGAGATAAGACATGCCTTCAGCAAAATACATGAAGCTGAGGAAAAATTCTAAAAAGGGAAAAATTATCAGTTGTGCCTAAGCCCTCATCAGGCTTAGCCCCCCAAACTGCTCAATCATCTGAGTTAAAGTACTCTTAATGCATTGCTTGGGGCTGGTTTTCACCCTTGCAAGTCGCTTGGGGCTCGTTTTAGCCCTCGGGTGTACCTCAGAATTCTCTCCGGTATATCAGACAGTCTCTCTTATTTTTATTCCGCATGATATCCGAACTTCATGTGATCTCGTTCCCACATCACACGTGGGGCTAAATGTTTGGGCTAAGTCCATTGTCCTAAGCCCATTGACCTGGAATTACGAAAATACCCCTCCATTATCCAGCCCATCATTAGTCAGCACCAAGTACGGATTTACCCCTAATCAATCCAACTAAGTACAACTTCTGCCACCAGAAAGTACATATATAAATAGCTCTCCAATCATTAGCAATGGTAACTTTTTCCTAATTCTCTAATTCTCTCTCTACTTTCTCTCTCTACTTTCTCTCTCTAAAGTACGATCGCTGACTTAAGCATCGGAAGGGCTTTCTCGGGTCACACCCCCGGGGCAGTTAACCTTCTCTCTCTTTTGCAGGCCTAGCTCTCGGATAGCAAGGCATAGCGGAGGGAAATTCGGACATTACTAGGACTTTGCCTTAAGACATCTTGACATTATTACCGTAACCCCGAGGAATACTCTAAGACTCCCAGGAGCAACTCTGTTTTCCAGAAACATTATCAATTTGTATTTAAAATGACAATGAAAATTTTCATTTCAAACTCATAACTTCCAAGAATAACCAAAACATAAACCCCCCCACATTGCCTCATCTCCAACCAAGAATTACACCTTATACTTCAAACTAGCCATGCGCGCGAGCGCGCGTTTACCACCCTAGAACATCCATTTCCTTCAATCCAAACACACCGTTAGAAGGTAGCATCCGATTTATCTTTTGCTAATAGACTCCTCTCCACAAAAAGCTAGAACATCACTCTTGGCGTGCTAATAGATAAATGCTCACGTTCTTAGTTAATATTCAAATGTGAATCATGAAAGGGAATTTTAGAAGCTAGGTATTAGCCAGTAGTAGCAATACATAAAATACAAAATGAAACCTCCTTCCCAACTATTTACAGGCTACTTTCCTAATTAAAACAAAAAAAAAAACTATTTACAGGCTACTAGGCAGCAAAAATAGGTTCAAGCACGAAATACTTACCTCAAATATTATTCTAAATGCATTTATTTATCTTACCAAGTTGAACCACATATAACCATTGTATGTTGTCTCTACATACAACACCATTAGAAATTTAACACATCAACAAAAAATGGGAGAAAATTAGGATTTAAATATAAATTGAATTTAATAGAACTTGTGCCTAATATTTTAGCCAATAAAAAAAACATGACAATTTAGAGTTGTATGTAGGAACCACATACAACAATTGTATGTGTAGCCTTTACGCATATAAGGGTCGTGTTTAGCTTGTCTATTTATTAGTGCCATATCCTACAAATAAATCAAATTATATACTATTATTTTTAATGTACACTTTACAACTTCATACACTTTAAACCAAATCCTTGTCCCAATATTCCAATTTTAAAAATTCAAGCATTTAAATTAAAGACAAATTACAAAAATGAAGCTACTGATTAATAAAGCTACTAATTATAGTTGATTGGTAGTTTGTTTTAATATGATATATAAGGCCCTTTGACACTTGGACTACACTTCTGAAAAGGAATACATAATGGCCTTGTTTGGGAGAAAGCTGAAGCTGATTAAGTTAGCTGATTTTGACTAGCTGATTTTATTAACTGATTTGACTAACTTATTGTGTTAGCTGATTGTAATGACCAATAAGGACATTAGCATATTTAACTTTGAAGAAGTAGTTATTTCATAAATGATATATGTATTTATTGTTAACAAATTTACATGGTAGATATAATTGGGCATATAATTTTATCAATGATATTATGAGATAATTTTTGTACATAATTCATTTTATGAAGTTGTGAGATCATTTTTTATATGTTTTTTTTTGAAAGAAGATCATTTTTTATATGAACATTGCAAGAATAATTTTATATTAACAATAGTGAATGCACAACATTAATGAAATCGAAAAAAATATTACAAGCTGAACTTTGTAATGTTACAATGCAAACAACCTTTTGATATTGGAAAATGAGAATGTCTATTAAATTAAAAAAAATCTATGTCTAAGAAATACGTCGTCGTCTTCTGGATTGCCTATTTGCCATCCGATGTATAATTTTTTTTTCCTGATATAATACATATATAATTCAGAATAAAAAAAAAAATAAACGTATATATAATTCAAAAGAAAAAAAAAACACATAATTAAAAGCCAAAACAGTTAATAAGGCACATATATAGTTTAATTAAAAATTTATAAAAAAAAAAAACAGAATTGTTCTGGGTAACAACTAACAAGGATTTCGAATTATTGTTAACATGAGATAATTTTTGGGGAGGAGATAAGGATTGCTAAAATTTGGATTAAAATAGATAATTTCTTCTAACAAAAAAAAAATGCATGACAAATATAATAAAATAAACTGAAAAACAATAATCAAAACAAAGAAATTAAGGAAGAAAAAATACAAGTTAAGCAAATCAGCTCTTTGAAAACGTTGGGTTACCCAACGTTTTGGAAAACAGCTTATTGAGGTGAATAAGCTTATTCAATAAGCTTACTACCAAACACTTGTATTAACTTATTTGACTAGTCAATCAGCTAAAGTTGGTCAAATAAGCTAATATAGCCCCAATAAGCTAACTACCAAACAAGGCCAATATATAAGGCCCTTGAAGTGAGGTCTTACCATTATAAAAGTTGCCTCAGTTTTTTCAAGTAATCACCTTGCAAAGTTTGCTCTAAAAGGTATTCATTTTGTTGTTTACATCCTAACTTTGTGACTCCATATGATCTGTAATATTAGATATGTCTGTTGGAACAAGCATCAGAAGGCCATTGATTCACATATTGTGAAGTAATCCTTTTTTATGAACCTAACATCCATTAAGGTAAAACATTATTACTTTCTTCCAGGTTACCATATGTATATAGCTAAGATCCTAAGAGTTATGTCTTTACATAGATTGCACTCACTCAGTAATCAGTACTATGCGAATGCTCCAGATTTGCTGTATTTTTTTTTCAAGGTAAGATGAAAAACACTACTGAACGGGCACCTCTCACAGATTTATGGTCAATCAAAACTTACTACAATCTTGCATGCCAGAAAACTAGCAAAATAACTTAAGGTAACACAATTCAATGTTGGTTGTTTTCATGACTAATTACATATACACTTGATATGAGTTATACCCATTAGTTCCTCTAAATCTCTGATCATGTACTTATCTGCAACTTTCATGATACAACTTCAATTATTCTGATGAAAAGGTTTTGTTGATTCTTAATAGATGATATCCTTCACTTTAATTGCAAATTGTTGCATATCTAATATCTTCCCTTAGCCTACTCTTATACTAGAAAACAGATTACTAACCACTGTGAAAAACATTAACTCTTGAATAATAAGCAAATGGAAAACCTTACCAATACAAGCTAAGCTGTCAAAGACACCACTAATAAAAATTGTACATGCCATATAGAGTTAAGTCAATCTTTTTGTAAAAAATAAAATAAAATAACAATAACAATCTTTTTGAAAGTACTTAATTTGATTGCCAATCTTGAGGGTTTAATTACAAAGTGTAAAGTCCCGAATGAACCATGATTTAATAAAGGGCAATTAAATTTAGTCACATGACAACTCTTTAAGATCTGAAATTATTTAATTATAATGGATGTACAATGTCAGATATGAAAAGTTGATTTTTTAACATGGTTAATATAAGATTAACTTTAAAATGTAAAGACTTGTTGCACTAGAACTATACAAGAACTTCACAAAACCAAGTCACATATGCCAAAAGTTCATTTCATTTCATTTCATAAGTTTCAAGGATACATCCATTACGCCACAATTAACAACAAAAACTAAAAACACTTAACCAAGACAACTATATCAGCAAGCTAAAGCCTATCACATTCACAAGCCAATTAATGGGCCTTTGTAAATTGTAAAATGAATTACCCATAACACCATAATCATCGAATACCTTATGTATTGGGCTCAAGAAATTATTAACCAAAAACATAATCAACTAACAAAATTGAATATTGACCCATCATAATTATTTACACAAACTTCATCGTAAAAACGTTTCATTATACAAAACTTGTATCTCAGCACAACCTATTCAAATCGCAATCATTTATAATTTCTATGACTCCTTATCCATAGATCAAAATTTGCAAAAACGTAAAGTTTTATAGGCTAACTACATGATGCCTTATGATTGATAACCGAGTAAAAATAGACTAAGCTACAACACTAATTAGCACGCGCGCAAGACATCCCTAGTGAGAAACAAAAATGAGAAAATAGAGTTTTGCAAAGTTTCAATATTGTGAAAGATGCAAGGGGCATGGAGGTGTTGGAAGTTCTTGAAGTAAAACCAAGAAAGTTACGGTGTTTATTCTTTTGACTGTTGGGATTTAATGGCTATTGGAAACCCTTAATTTTAGCTTCCTCTTATTGCTAATTTAATGGGCATTATTGCTGATTAATGTTGTTACTTAAAGACTAGCCGTTACCCTTTTAATGTTGATTAAAGCTAGCTCTTATTGGGGATTAATGGGTGGATGTTACACCACTTGATTGATGACCATTTCCCCTTAATTGCTGGTTGTTTTTACTCCCTCCATTGCCTTATAAATCAACATTATTCACCTCCGAAATATATGACAATAAAACCATCCATCTTTAACTTCTTACCTTCTCTTAAAATATATCCCTTCGGTTTTTGGGCAAGTATTCTGAATTCCAGTCAGGTTTGTGAGTGCACACAAATTCCGGCGCCGTGCTTATCCTGGAGGGCGACCGCTTGATGTCTACTGCACCGGGGTAGCGCGGAATCGTCTTTTAGGTCAGTGGTTTACCACGACGCGGCAATTATAAATTGGTCTACACAACATTGAGATAAGTACTTTCGTTTAATTTGCTTATCTACTAACAATCTAAAAGACGATTGATTGACCTCTAAATATTTGAATTTTTTATGTCAAGTTTACATAATGTTGTGATTCGGTTTTATTTAGACCATATTTTGTTGCGATTGTGAGTTTGTGACGATGCTGATGAATTGTATTGGAATGAGAATTATACTTTTGTTATCGGTTATCATGTGTTTTACATTGTTTGCTCAATTTATATTTTTTGTCTGATTTAGAGTATATTCCTCCAATCTCTAATTGCTAGGGGTAATGCTACTGATTGCAGAGAATATTGCTTATAACTATAATGTTGCATGTTTTTTTGATTTATTGTTGCTTTGGTAGGCCATTTGTAAATTTGACTACCTAATATGTTATGGACTTATGGTCAACTATAGTATATATGTATGTTTATGGAATTATGGCCACTTCTTTATGTTATTTTTATTTTTAATTGATTTTCTTGACATATTTGAGTGGTTGCTATATACTGTGTAGAAGAATAGCTTTGAGTCTGATTTGTTTAAAAATTGATTGGCTTGGTTATAGCTTTCTTTGGTCATTATCCTTCTACACATGCATGTTAGTCACGAAAAAAGGTGAGACTAATTTAAGCCATAATTACCCATTTAATTAGTTTCTTTTTTTATGGCTTATTAATGTTGTACATTATTCGTTGCATGGCCGGTGGATTTTGATTTCCTCTTCATTTGCTTAATTCTGCCTACTACTAGTTTATTTTCAATGACTAATAGTGAAAATTATAATGCTATTGGATGCACTTATATTTTTAACAGTTTGCAATCTTAAAGGAGTTGTACAATGTTTTTAATTATACGTCGTAATTTTTTGGGATTTAGTGTTTCCCAAATCTCACTGTTTTGTGGAGTTTTTGTTGACATTTTCTAATTCCTGTAATATACTATTTTTTTTGAGGACTTGTTCGTTATTCGCGGATTTTCGGGAGCAGTCCCAAAGATGACCCCCGATCAAAGGTCATCCTTGGTCGGTTTGGGCTGAAATTTTGGGAGTATGTTTGGGACACATGAGGCTTATTATTCAACGGTTGGATTCTCACTAGCTGCTCAGATTAGTAAGTTATGTTGACATCTTGAGGCCCTTATTTACAATGAGGACGGTTGGGCATCTCATAGAGGTCTTGCACATGTTACTTGATTTAATTCAAGGGAGGTTCACTCTAAACCAAGTCTCATGTTATTATGTTTACAATTTGTTTTAATTCCTAGTAATCATCTTAACAAATATATGCTTTTGTGGTTGTTGACAAAGTATGTTGAATGTTGAATTTGTCAAATAAATATTTGTTAAATGATTAATAGAAATTAAAGTTATAATGTCGATATTTTATGAGTATGACATTTAAATGCATATAATCAGTTACCATTAATTTGTTGGTTCTACATTTTGGATTAACTTGCTATTCAGTAGGATGTTTTGAGCAATATTGTTTAACATGTTTTTGAGGTACATGTATATATGTACTCCAAGTACTACTTTTATCATGATTCATGTATGTGCTGAGCATGGAATTGAGATGTATTATGTCAATTTCTTGAATCCATGATATGCAATACTCGTATTGAGAAGCTTTGTTCATAACTCAATTGATTTCATTACTTTATTCTCGGTTTAACATGTAAGTGTAGAATTTATAATTCTTACATCTGTTAAGTTTTGTGAAGGGAAATTATGTGATAATTTTTCTTAAGGAGATTATATGACTTTTTCTTTGGAGAATTTTCTAGTAAAGTATTTTGGGAATTAGACTATGATTTTTCCAATATTTTATGATGGTTTAGGTTACCGCCTATGACTCTTTATTGTGTTATAATTCTTTATGAATAAAGCATGAGTAATTTGTAAATACCTTGAATTTTATATGGTGGCTTGGGAGTTAATATTTTGAGGTGTTGTTGAATTATTATCTTTGATTAATTCAATGTTTCAAAGATCTCTGCTCTTGTCCACCTTATATGTTATTATACCCAGTGTTATGACATAGTTGTGAATTTTTCCCAACCATATATTTGTTTATGCTCTATTTTGGTATTTGAACCTTGTCCTTCCATGTGGGGGTTCATGTTTTATAAACTTATGCGTTTTCTTTATAAGAAATCTATATTAATAAAGACCCCATGTGATTTTTGAGGGAGTTTTATGTCCAAATATTTCATTCATTGAGAACGTGGGTTTTAGGAGTATTGCTAAGGGCTTTGAATCGGACTTTGTCGTCCAATGTGGGGGAAGTAATAAAGAATTAATGTTGGACTCAAAGTCTTGGCTCATTTTTTTGATTAGTAATTGGATTAGTTTATGACTTTATAGGCGAGACTTAGAGTAACTTTATCCTGAGCCTGATTGATCCTTTATATGGATAAATTGTCTTTGAGCATATTTGTGTGTTACTACTATGTTTCAAGTGGTTAGATTTTCACATTGGGAAATTATTTATTTCTTTCTTCTTTAGTTAGTGGTGGATATTTGAATATAGTAGTAATGAGAGGCATTAATGTTAGAGTTTTCTATTATTTAATGCAAAGCCTTAAAGTGATTAATTGTGCTAAAGACGGTTTTTGATGGTGTTTGCCTTACAAGTTTGTTTTGGTATCTTTATGTCTTTAGAGTATCAACTTTAAACTAGTGAAATGTCATGAGTAATTGTTTCCGTGGAAGAAGTCGTTGACTATGAGTTAGGTTATGTCTAACTATGTGTAGAATTCTACAATCTTTTCCTTGGGATTGTAATGCATGATATTTCTTCTATGGATTTTGTCGCTAATTCACTGAGTTTTGTTGAAAGTCTATATGGCTAAACTTGGGATGGATGAGTCATTGCTACAATATAAAGATTTTGAATTTTCTTGATCATATGTGAGCATTTGTGTCTATTTGGTATTGCTATGTTTCTTGGGAACTATTCTTAGTCTGACATTGCTTATTATGTAAGTAGATTAAGAAAGTATACTCTTAACTCGAGCAATGATCTTTAGATAGGTTTGAGGAGGTTGCATAGGTACTTGAAAAGTACACAAGATTAGAGTTTGCACTATTGCAAGTTTCCATGAGTGATTGGAGTTCGACGATGAGTTCAAACTCAAGCGGTTATGTCTGCACCACTAAGTGGTGGAGCTATGTTTTGAATTTGTGCTAAGCAACCTTGTTTTGCTATGTTTGTTTTGGAATAATCTAAATTTATTGCTCTTGAATTGACAGGTTATTATGAGGCAAGATGGTCAAGAGTATATGGCTCTTATGAGCAAATGTGCTTGCAAATATCCCATTGTAGGGGAATTCGTTGTGATTTGCAAGTTGAAGTTACTTTTGATTGAACCATGCCTATAATGGTTGATGTCAGAGATAAATTGTCGAATAGGGTGATATCACTAGACTAGAAAAAGTCTAAAAGGAATGTTACGGATCCGTTAACTAATAAAGGCCTTGTACAAAACTAGTTTTGGTAACATCGGAAGGGATGGGACTAAAGCCCAAAGTATGAATTACAAGTAATCAACTCCTACTCATCATGAGTTCAAAGGGGAACATTATGGAATAATTCGGAAGCACAAAATTTTATTTTGTCCATCCCTAGATGTTTGATGTGTTCTTGCTACAAATGGAAAGAGGATGAGCAAATGGCTCTTAATGAACCCATATCCATATTTTTGGTGGTGTGATGTAACTCACACTTGATGGGATTCACCTACTTAGGTGTGGAAGTGTGGCCGCTTCCTATGAGTAATGGGTGGGCTAATACTCTAGAGCACCTATGAGCATCCAGGCTGGACGTATGGCCAGTATAATGCGTCACCTTTATTCGCGGAATTTCAGAATATTATACATGTTCAATTGTGTGGCTCAAAGTGACAGGTCCCTAACTCCCTATTAAGTTCAAGACGAAGGTCACTTGGTAGGTGAGGGATCATAGCTTGATGTCCACTATGTGTTAATTCAAGTCGCGAGACATTGACACTTATGCAATTGTTTTGTTTTGCCCAAAACCAATTTTCTCTCTTTCTTTCTTTTCACTTCTTCGAACCTGTAGGGGATTGTTAGTTGGAAGTTCTTGAAGTAAAACCAAGAAAGTTACGGTGTTTATTCTTTTGACTGTTGGGATTTAATGGCTATTGGAAACCCTTAATTTTAGCTTCCTCTTATTGCTAATTTAATGGGCATTATTGCTGATTAATGTTGTTACTTAAAGACTAGCCGTTACCCTTTTAATGTTGATTAAAGCTAGCTCTTATTGGGGATTAATGGGTGGATGTTACACCACTTGATTGATGACCATTTCCCCTTAATTGCTGGTTGTTTTTACTCCCTCCATTGCCTTATAAATCAACATTATTCACCTCCGAAATATATGACAATAAAACCATCCATCTTTAACTTCTTACCTTCTCTTAAAATATATCCCTTCGGTTTTTGGGCAAGTATTCTGAATTCCAGTCGGGTTTGTGAGTGCACACAAATTCCGGCGCCGTGCTTATCCTGGAGGGCGACCGCTTGATGTCTACTGCACCGGGGTAGCGCGGAATCGTCTTTTAGGTCAGTGGTTTACCACGACGCGGCAATTATAAATTGGTCTACACAACATTGAGATAAGTACTTTCGTTTAATTTGCTTATCTACTAACAGGAGGAACTTCTAAATTGTGGACCAAAAATTAGGGAAAATATTTTTTGAGGAATTGAGATAAGTCCCAATAATATTAGTGAAAATATTTTTTGGGACGTGGACGATAAATTGTGGACCAAATTAAATTGAGTTAGTTTTCACTAATAAAATCTCTTTTTATGTAACAGTTTAGGATGTGTTTGATTCGTCTGAATTATTTTATCTTATCAAACATGATTTGAAAATTTCAGGTTTAATATGTCTGAATTTTTCTAATATGATCTGATATGAATATTTTAAGATTGTAGTTATTTCTGTAGCATAATTTATGTGGTTTACTTTGATCTGAATTGTTTTTATCTAATCTGAACTTTTTTTAAATAAGCATTAGAATGTTTAAATAAGTTGAATAAAACCCTTAATGATAAACTGTGAAATAGAATTCATCAACATTATACTCTGTAATTCATTGTTTAGCCAATCCCTTTCAGTAATGTACTCGAAATTCAACTTTGCCCATTAAAACCAAAAAAAATTCACGGTCATCAACGGATTAACCCGTGGAGAGCGTCATTATTGTCATGGTGTGTTTTAAAGATGAAACATCCACTGATTCTCATGCTTGAAGCACCTGTCAATGCACAATATGACTCTTTACTCCACTTCGACCAGCAATGCTCAACAACAGATTACTAACCATCGTCCTAAAATGACCTTTCCCACCAACGTTCTCCCACAGGTGTGGATTACTCTCCACTGGTTTATCAGGGCTGCAGACATCAACCATACTAATACTCATGTTATTACGAATAATGCAGAGCTTGCCATTAAGAGGGATAAGTGCAGCAGCCTTCAGAGCTCGAGAACTCCCAAGATGGAGTTTGCTATCTATAAATTTGCTCCAGGATTCAGTTGCCTCATCATATACTCTAAGCTTACACCCATCCCTGCAGTCAATGGAATAAAGCTGACCATTCATGGTTGTGCTTGGATTTCTCCAACTTGTAACCATCCCACCAGTCACAGGGTTCCAGGTGCTGTTCTCAGGATCATAAACCTCACTCATAACCTGACGATGAGAACCTAGTCCCTTTAAATACCACATTCCATTGTACACCACCCCAATGAAAGGGACCATCCCTGTGCTCATTTCTAAGTTAGAAGACCACCTGTTCCTATATAGGTCATACACCTCAACTGGTCGAATAGCCCGTTGGTTTCCTTCACATTCACCACAAGCCACATAAAGACAATTATCTATGACACAAGAACAAATTTTCTTGCACCAACAATAAACCAGCATCTACTTTGCGGTAGCATGACACAGAATAAACCTGGACCATGTGTTCGCAAATGAGTAAGCAAGATATCAAATTTCTTCTAGTAATGGAAAAGACATTAATTTCCTAACTACAAGAAATTTGTGCATAAACTAAATGATAGGCTAAAGTCGTATCACCTAATCAAAAGTAATTCCTAAATCCTCTAACTAATGTAGGTAGGGAAGTACGGTCGAATCCACAGGGAAACGAGTCTTTCTATTCCTAATTAATTTTTATAATCTAAACTATTAAGTAGCCAAAATATTGTTATTAAAAGGAAACTATACTACAAAGATTAAGAGTGGGGAGAAATCAATGATAAAAGGCCTAGGGTCACAGATTCACCATTAATTAATATTTCGGGATAAAACATAACAACCAACAATTAACATTGCATAGATAACATGACTAACCGGCTCTCGCAATTTATTAATCAACATAGATCTAACAGGCTCTCGCAATTTATTAGATCTAAGTTCCTATTGAAAATAGTCTTTAATATCAAATTAACATTTGTTCGATTCATCAATTCAATATTGCTATACTTTTACAATCAATCACATCTGCTCGATTCATAATCTAATTGTAAAGCGTTAAAACAATTCAATGACAAATTATCGTGCAATATCAACAATCAATAATAACAAATTATCCCTTCATAAAAAATTATGGATCCCCCAAAACTCTAGAATTAAACTACTCACGCATATTAAAATCTAAACTAATCAAAACAATTAAACAAGACATGATTAAGATTAAATCAAAGAAAATAATTAATAAAAGAGAAAAGAGATAATACCAAAAGAAGGAAGTATGAAATTGTATAAACCAAGAGTGTAGAGAGAGAAAACAAGAGAGAAATCCCAAAACTTAAAACTAAATCTAAGAGTTTAATTAAGGAGAGAGGGAGAGAGAGATAAAAGAACAGAATAGAATAGAATGAAGGGGAAGAATGCTAAACTCGCTTAACAAAAGCGTACTTAAACTAAGCTAGAAAAAATCCTAAGCTTAAACAAATTAATCGACGCTAAAATGCCTTCCAGAAACACGCGCCCAATCAGGCCTGCCTTTTTGCTTCGCCTTCGTAATCAGGGAATCCGCCCGATCGGGCCCGGCTTTTCTCTTAGGCACCTTTGCTCCTCTTTTTCTTTGGGCTTCAACTCATAAAAAGCCTAAACCTTATTTTCCTTGGTCTATAGCTCGGACCAATTCCACGAACTAAGCCCTTAATCACCGATACAATCGATCTTGGGCTACAATCAACGGTCATGAATGTGATACAAGCTTCATATCTCGTAGTGGCCGGAAGAACATAGAAATCACTGACAAATCCGAGAAATTCCTACAAAACAAATGTCAACTCTACAAAACACTCGAAACCACACATTAGTACTAAAAGTAGCTCCAAAGAACTCAAATATGCAAATAAATGATTGTGGGACGGGGGATAAAATAGCATATAAAACACATATATCAAACTCCCCCAAGCCAAACCCTTGCTTGTCCCTAAGCAAGGCAATGAATCAAAACAAATCATAACTTCACCCCGAATAAAATCCAGAATTCATAACGCAACTCAAAGCCAATCCAACAAACAAGCATCATAATCAATCACTCAAATCCATCCAATACTCAAATCCATCCAATTACCTATCTTCCCTAACAATTGTCAACTAGAGCAAACCACAAGAGCATATAGAATTCAAGACTATTGCTCACACACTCAACTCTCATTTATGTGGCGAGTAAAAGATGTACTCGATCGCTCTCCAACCAACCCCTTAAATGTGAACAATTCCCTCCCAAACTCACAACACTCGTGTGTTTAAAGAGATAAGCACTCAGCCTAGATAGTCGACTCAGAATATATCAAGTCATCCTTCGCATTGATAAACAACTACTTTCACACCCATACAATTCTATGCACAAAGGTCGGAAGGTCTTCAAAGCTTGTAATGTAAGACTAGGGTAAAGGGTAAGAAATATTTTGGAAAAAGGGAGAGAAAAACCATGCTTAAGGGGAGCCAAATACTAATAAAACCAAGGAAAAAAATAAATAATGACCAATCATCTCCAACATAACTCAACTCTACAAAAATTCACCAATCAAACCAACCAATATTAATAATATCTTCAACCCTTACAACTTCGCTCAAACAAATATGATATTATAAAACTTGAGTGAACAAATGACAGGCTAAAGTCGTATTCACCTAATCAAAAGTAATTCCTAAAACCACTAACTAAAATAGATAGGGAAGTAGGGTCGAATCCACAGGGAAACGAGTCTTTCTATTCCTAATTAATTATTATAATCTAGATTATAGAGTAACAAAATATTATAATCGAAGGAATAATAAACTACTAAGAGTAAAGTAGGAAGAATAAAAATAGAAGAAATCAATGAATAAAAGACTTAGGGCATAGGTTCACCAATAAATAACATTCCAGGGTAAAACATAATAATCAAACATCAATGCATCAATTAATCAGATCAAAAAGGGCTTTCGCTACGTATTACAATCACAGAATTAATCTACCGGTATTAAATCTTATCTCTCGAATCTCGACTTAACCATTTATAAATTAGCCTGCCTTTTGACACTAAGCCTAAACATTAATTCTCATCTCTCGAATCTCGAATCAATATTGCATAACTCATACAATTAAACCAGCGCTAATCTAATTGCATAACATTAAATCAATCAATAGGAAATCAATTAAACATTAACAATTAACAATAATAAATTACCCTTTCATATTAATCATGGATCCTCATAACCCTAAAATAAAACTACTCGTGCATAATTAAAATTAAACTAATCAAAGCGATTAAAAAAAACATATTTAAAACAATAATTAACCAAGCTAAAATAAAACAGAGAAATAACGAAAGTCTAAAGATACGAAAAAACAATGAAAACAAACTTTTTTTTTTTTGAAAGACCTGTGGATAATAATATTAATAGAGGTCGATCTCCGCCATAGATATTAGACTTTGGGGGAAAGGACCTAAATAAACTCGTTCATTACAACCACTAGAATCCCACCTAGCTACGTGGTGAGCTAGTGTATTACCCGCCCTCTTAACATGAGAAATAGAGAAAGCTACGAAAAGATTAGACGACACACTAACATCCTCAACAAGCAACGAGAAAGGAGTATAACTGATAGCCTTCTTCCTCACACCATTAACCACACTCAACACATCACTCTCTAGGATTACAGAAGAGTCACCCAGTCTTGCTGCGAGTTGGAGCCCAAAGCAACACGCTGCAGCTTCAGCAACATCAGAAGACCACCCCACCTTCTCCTTTCGAACAGCAGCAGCAAGGACAATCCCCTCCTCGTCTCTTATAACAACCCCAAGTCCAGTCGTATTCCAAACGTGAGCATCACAGTTAACTTTCACCATTCCCCTACACGGTCGAGACCACGAAGAAGGAGATGGCTGCCCTGGAAGTTCTGCCCCACAAAGACATTCTTAGCATAATCACCATACTCAATGACAGATTTTGACAAATATATGATAAATATGATATATGATAAATATTAAAGTTAATGAAAAGCATTAAACTTAACTAAAGAAAACAAAAAACGTTTGGAAAAACTAGGAACCAAAAAGTCAACTTAAACTAATTCTCCAAAAACTAATCTTATGGAAATTAATGAAAACTAACACTAAAATCAAAAACGAAAAAATAAGCTGCTCCTAAAAACTACGGAGTAATAATAAAAGCTTACCTAACCTCTCTAACAACCAACTGATTGGGCTTTTATAATTCCCCATTAACCGACCTAAACTAACTTGCGGCATACTCGCCCGATCGGGCATTGGGCCACACCCAGCAAATCTGATAGTGGGTTGCTTGAATCTTCGTTTGGGCCAACAAACTGGGCCAATAATTTAAGTGTCATTATGGTTCGTGGCCTCGTTACTTGGTCCGATATTTCCTTCTTCGTCATATATCTTAGACTCGTAATAATACAAAGTATTGTACTTACGAACCGAATCCTTAATCAACGAACTAAATTCCTGTAACTCGATCTTGGGCTTTAAATATCCGGTCATAAAATACGATCTGACTCTAATGTCTTCGTAGTGGCTCAATAAGCTCATGAATTATCATAAATCTGCAAATTCCTACAAAATAATACCAACTCTACAAAAACACTAGAAAACGTATATTAGTAATAAAAATAGCTCGAAGAGCTCAAATAAGCACAAATATGACCATGGGACGGGGAATAAAATATATATAAAATAGACTTATCAACAAACAAACTTTGAACTTCTTTTTTTTTTCTTTTTTTTAAACTTGAGTTTTTCTTTTGAAACTTATTTTTTTCTTTCTTTTCTTTTCTTTTGAGCAACCTTTATTAGAACACTTTGAACATTTCTTTTCCTTTTGCTCTTTTTTTTCTTTTTATCTCACATTGGAAATTTTTTCAACTTTTGAACACTTTTTTTCAATTTCTCCAATCCACAAAATAAGAACAACAAATAACTTCTCAAATCGACCCACATCATGCAAATTATGTGCACACTACAACTCCCTCACCTCACTCACTATTAACTCCCCCAAGCCAAGCTTGGAACTAGTAACCAATGGGGGTTATATAGGCTTGTAATGTGGCTAAATAAACAATAAAAAGGCCAAGGAAACAACACGGGTAGCAACTAAAGGCTAAATAAACAAATGTATCTAATATCATCTAAAGGCTACCTAAAAGAACAAATGCCTTCGTCTTCCTCATTGTGCATAATAATGAATCATATAAACATTACTAATAGTTAAAAACCAATACTCAACTTCATTGATATACCAGGAAGTAACACACATTCCTCACCAAATCAACTAGTCAAGCACTATATTCACAAGTAGTTGGGCAAAATTGACGCATGTGAAGATTCAAGGCAATCAAACATCAAATCATGACCAACTTATCCACAATGTTCATCATCAACAACCAAGAGTCAAAACAATTTTTTTAGGGGCACAGGGAAGCATGATTCATCTTTTCATTGGAAAGTAATTTTGGATTTTTTTATTTTTCTAATTTTTTTGTATTTTTTCATTTTTTTAAAGCGGTAAATCTATACTAGAAAGCAATAAATCTATACTAAACACACCAAAAACAAAAAGAAATCAAGAAACCATACCTCAATCCAAAAACTCCCCCAAGCCAAAATCAGACAATGTCCTCATTGACTTAGGAATTCGCCCAGCGCGGCTAAACGTCACCTGGTTTTAGAAAGAGAATGAAAATAGAAGAAAAAGATAAAAAGAGAAAAGAAAGAAAAAGAAAAAGAAAAAACGGGGGGAAGGGTGGTGGCGCGCCCAATCGGGGCCCCTCTGGCCCGATCGGGTGCGAAAAGGGACTGTAACTCGCTAACCACGCGCTCGATCGGGCGGTTTCTCGCCCGATTGGGCGAAAATTAGTCCTCGATATTGATCCTTCACGCGCCCGGTCGAGCGCCATCTCGCCCAATCGGGCGAGATTCGTCGTATACGACCCCTTCTGGCGCCCGGTCGGGCGAAATTGAGACTGTAATCTGTCTTCTTCTCGCGCCCGATCGGGCGCGTCTTCGTCCGGTCGGGCTGAAATCCCGCGGCTTGAACTGGGGTTTCTTCAATATTGCTTGCAAGGGACACCTCCTTGGCCTTAAATTGCCTTAGTTCTTCACTCGACTGAGCTATTGTCACTCGATCAAGTGGGACTCGCATTACGGGCTCGGTCCTCGCAACTTGCTCACTTTTCTCCACTTTCTCATCATCAAAACCAAGCCCTTCACAATATAGAGCTCGTTCTATTGCATCCACTTCTTCTTTCCATATATTGGCTTTTCCTGCGGAAGATGCCACACAAGATACTGCCTCCAAGGGATCTTTAACAAGAGCTTGGGGCTCATTTGAATAATTATCGACCACATCAATACTAAAACACTTCTCCTCTATCATGGGGATTTTAGGGGCAATATTCAGATTAAAAATAATATTATCATCCCATATTGATAGTGTCAGTTTGCCACTTTTCACATCTATAATTGCTCCCGCGGTATAAAGGAATGGCCTACCCAAAATAATTGGAGTTTGCAAATCTTCCTCCATATCAAGAACAACAAAATCAACAGGTATATAAAACTTACCTACTCTAACAGGAACATCTTCTAAAACACCTAAAGGGTATTTAAGAGGACGGTCGGCCATTTGCAAAGTAATATTGGTAGCTTTTAATTTACCTATATTAAGCTTAGAACATACAGATGATGGCATAACACTAACACTAGAACCCAAATCACATAATGCTTTATCAATCATCAGATTGCCAATATGACAAGGGATAGAGAAACTACCTAGATCTTTTAGTTTAGGTGGAGATTTATTTTGTAGCACGGCACTACATTCTGCAGTAAAAGCAAATGTCTCTACCTTACTAATAGACCTTTTCCTAGTCAATATTTCTGTCATGAATTTAGCATACGCAGGAATTTGTCTAATTAACTCTATGAAAGGAACTGTTACCTGCAAATATTTCACCATCTCCAAGAACTTACCAAACTGCTTATCCAACTTAGTCTTCAAATGTCTATTGGGGAATGGTAGTTTGATAACTGGATTTTGAACATCTCCACCCTTATCTTGGGTTGCAACCTTCTCTGGATTTATACCCTGCAATGTATCATTAGAAATATTAGTACTACCCTGGAGCCCTGCAGGGCTAGTGTTAAGATCATTAGGTATAACAGAATCAGAATTAGCAATTTTCATTAAAACAGGTTCATCATCCTTGGGCATAGGAGGCCCATCATAGTGTGAACTACTCCTCAGGATAATTGCATAAGCTTGATCTGTAAGTTGTACTGGCTGCGATGGTAGGGCTCCATGTTGGCGGGCTTGTAGAGTAGAGGAAATCTGCGCAATTTGATTATCCATGATTTTATTATGGGTTAGGATCGAATCAATTTGAGCATCCCTACTCTCCATGTGCTTTTGCATATTTCCTAGCATCACTCTAATTTCTGACAAGGTAGGGTCAGAAGATGAGGAGGGCTGTGATTGGATTTTCTGGCCAGAGTTAGGATAGTAATATTTTTGTTGTGGTGGTGGTTGTTGTTGTGATTGTTGTGGAGGTGGAGGATTTTGTACATTGGTACTCTGGTAGGAAAGATATGGATGGTTCCAGAGGCCAGGATTATAAGTGTTGGAGTATGGGTTATTTTGCCTATAGGTTTGAAAGGCATTAACTTGCTCCATGGAACTCCTACAATCTTGCTCCCAGTGTCCTACAATTCCACAATTTTCACAAAAAGCTTCATTGGTATTATTAACAGCAGAAACGTTAGCTACAGAGTTAGGAATAGCATAACTAAGATTATCTATTTTCTGGAAAATAAATGTTAACTGAGCCTGCAAAAAGGATACGGAATCAACATTATGTTTTCCTTTGTTAGCAAACCCTCTCGGATTCCCATATTGAGAATTATGAATTGCCATATCTTCGATAACTTGACCTGCATTCTCAACATTGAGATTCATGAACCTCCCACTAGCTGTAGAATCTAGAATTGTTCTAGATGTGTTTCCAAGCCCATTGTAAAAAGCTTGAATCAACTTCCATTGTGCCATATTATGGTGGGGGCATTCTCTCTGTAGATCCTTAAAACTTTCCCAAGCCTCATATAGAGTTTCATCTAGCTCTTGGGCAAAGTTTTGAATTGCACTTCTTTGTAAAGCTGTTCTCTCTACAAGGTAATATTTATTATAAAAATTTGAAGCAAGAGTTTCCCGATCAGTAATACCAAGTGCAGTTCTATTCAAACCAATAAACCATGGTTTAGCTTTTCCACATAAAGAAAAGGGAAAAAGAATCTCCCTGATTTGGTCTTGCGTGACCCCAGCTTGCCTAATGGTATTGTAATATTGACAGAAATCTACAATGTGAAGAGTAGGATCTTCACCCTTAGCTCCACTGAATTGCTTCCTTTCTATCATCGTGATAAATTGGGGCTTAATCTCGAATTGCACTCCATCAAGAGCCGGAGTAGGAGTGAGATGTGGAAAATCCATCAATGATGGCTGTGAATAATCGCTGAGCTTGCGAGGTGTTTGAGCCGCCATCTTTGATTCTGGTTCTGAAGAAACTTCTGTGGCACTAGAATCAGATGGGGGTTCCAAAGGTGGATTACCTTCAGAAGTGTCTCGTACCTGTCTGAAAAGGTTCTTCTGCTTATGAAAGGATCGTTCGATTTCAGGGTCGAATGGAATGTAACGTGACCTAGAACTCCTGGGCATAAACACAGAACTGAACAAACAAATATGAGAAAATTGTCTCAAAGAACTCGCGTTCTCTGAGATGGGAGAAAATAATTTAGACTACAAAAACAATCGGAAATAAAAATAAAACCGTTTCCTCGGCAACGGCGCCAAATTTTGATAGGCTAAAGTCGTATCACCTAATCAAAAGTAATTCCTAAATTCTCTAACTAATGTAGGTAAGGAAGTAGGGTCGAATCCACAGGGAAACAAGTCTTTCTATTCCTAATTAATTTTTATAATCTAAACTACTACCTCCGCTTCATATTACTCGCAACAAAGTACAAGTTTGCGGAGTCCTAGGCAAAAGATTGAAAGTATGATTATTGAAAAATAAGGGTATATGCTTAACTACTAATCCAACCCCAAAAAAGGGAAAACCAAATTCAACCTTAATTAAATCAAATAACCCACTACCACCAAGCAGCAGCGACACCAACCACCACCACCACCCAGCATCACCGAAACCAACCATCACCACCAACCAACATCACCGAAACCACCCGCCACCACCCAACATCACCAAAACCACCCACCACCACCACCACCACCACCACCACCAACGAACCCATCACCACCGACACACCCAACACCACCCACGAACCCAGCATCACCTAGCCGGAGCAACCCACTGTACCCAGCACAATCAAAACCCCAAAACCACCGTACCCCGCAGCATCCCCCCGTACCCAGCACAATCAAAACCCCATAACCAAATCCACAAACCCTCAATCAAAACCCATAACTAGCAATTGAACCCATAACCCCAATCAAACCCACAATCGAACCCAGAAAACCACGAACCCTTGAACCCACCAACCCAACGAAACCATTTACGACCACCACCACCAGCCAATGAACCTACCGATCCCGCGAGACCACCAAGCTAGCGCACCCACTAACCCAACGAACCCACCGATCCTGCGAACCCACATAACCCTAAGATCTGGAAAGCCTTGAGAATGGGGTTGGAGGAGGAGAGAGAAAATTAATGGGGATGAGGAAGAAGATGAAGAAATTTGATGATGAAGGTGGTTGAATGATGAAGGTGGCTGGGATGATTGATCAGAGGGAAGCAGATTGATTTGGGTGGAAATTCTTAAGTTAATTAATGTTAGAGTTTAAGTTAATAATATAAAATCTATATTTTTTTTTAGGGTGTTTAATAAAAAGTAAGGGTAATTTTGTAAAATCATACAAAAAAACTTACTAAAAAAAGGAAGAAATCACTTTGTTGCGAGTAATGTGAAGCGGTCATTTTAGGAAATTGTTGCGAGTAATATGAAGCGGAGGTAGTACTAAATAACCAAAATATTGTTATTAAAAGGAAACTATACTACGGAGATTAAGAGTAGGGAGAAATCAATAATAAAAGGCCTAGGGTCACAGGTTCACCATTAATTAATATTACGGGATCAAACATAACAATCAACAATTAACATTGCATAGATAACATGATTAACAGGCTCTCGCAATTTATTAGATCTAAGTTGCTATTGAAAATAGTCTTTAATATCAAATTAACATCTGCTCGATTCATCAATTCAATACTGCTATACTTTTACAATCAATCACATCTGCTCGATTCATAATCTAATTGTAAAGCGTTAAAACAATTCAATGAGAAATTATCGTGCAATATCAACAATCAATAATAACAAATTATCCCTTCATAAAAATTATGGATCCCCCAAAACTCTAGAATTAAACTACTCACGCATATTAAAATCTAAACTAATCAAAGCAATTAAACAAGACATGATTAAGATTAAAGCAAAGAAAATAATTAATAAAAGAGAAAAGAGATAATACCAAAAGAAGGAAGTATGAAATTGTATAAACCAAGAGTGTAGAGAGAGAAAACAAGAGAGAAATCCCAAAACATAAAACTAAATCTAAGAGTTTAATTAAGGAGAGAGGGAGAGAGAGATAAAAGAACAGAATAGAATAGAATGAAGAGGAAGAATGCTAAACTCGCTTAACAAAAGCGTACTTAAACTAAGCTAGAAAAAATCCTAAGCTTAAACAAATTAATCGACGCTAAAACGCCTTCCAGAAACACGCGCACCATCTGGCCCGCCTTTTTGTGTTTCGCCTTCGTAATCAGGGCATCCGCCCGATCGGGCCCGACTTTTCTCTTAGGCACATTTTCTCCTCTTTTACTTTGGGCTTCAACTCATAAAAAGCCCAAACCTTATTTTCCTTGGACCGTAGCTGGGACTAATTCCACGAACCAAGCCCTTAATCACCGGTATGATCGATCTTGGGCTACAATCACAGTCATGAATGTGATACAAGTTTCGATATATCGTAGTGGCCGGAAGAACATAGAAATCACCGACAAATCCGAGGAATTCCTACAAAACAAATGCCAATTCTACAAAACACTCGCAACCACACATTAGTACTAAAAGTAGCTCCAAAGAGCTCAAATATGCAAATAAATGACCGTGGGACGGGGGATAAAATAGAATATAAAACACATATATCACTAAATCAACCTTTAAGCAAACAGTACCAAGAACTTAAGGTAACATCGCAATATTGTTGCATTCGAGCCCTACGTTAGGGGTGAAAGTTCGGTTTTCGGTTTGGATTATAGCCCATACCGAAATAATTCGGTTTTAGATTTTTCAATCCAAATCCAAACTGAATTGGAATTCGGTCCAATCCAAACCGAACCGAATTTCTAATGCTCAAACCGAATCCAATCCGAAAATCGAAATTTTTTTAGCAGATTTGCGATATTAATTATAAAAAAACAAGCAAATTATATTATTTTGAAGACAAATTAACAACATACATAAATTGACAAATATTCAAGATTAAATTTGTCCAACAATTTTAACTTACAAAATTACATAAATAAAAAACGAAAAAGAAATAAAAAAATTACATAAAAAAAACGAAAAAGAAAAACTCAGATCCTTTTTCTTGCTTGACGAACCTAATGAAGAACGAAGTCGTCGGCAGCTGTAGGGAATATTTTAAACATCAACTTTGAGCCCTACTGTGATCATGCATTTAAGCATGGTGACGTTCAAAGGGAAGGCAACTAGAGATAAAAGAGTCCCTAACAAGTTTTAGGAACTTATAAACCGTTCACGGGTGTGAAGGTTACACCCCATTCACGATCACGGAAATCGCTAACTCCATAGTGGTTATCTTATTAGGCGTGATTCAAGTACAAATTATTAATTATCTTATTAGGCGTGATTCAAGTACAAATTCCCTTTAAACCTGCAAGAAAGGGCGTGATCAAGCAATAACAATGAATAATAAATAATCAAGCAATGTAATAATTATTAATTGACACTACAATCATCATCATAATAAAAACATCATTAGTAAGATCCTAGGCATGATACTAAACGGATTAATAACAAACCCTAGCATGTCACTAAATAATAATCAAGATTAAAGCTTTAGCCTAAACATGATACTAGAAATCAACATGATATTAGGAATATTAATTAACACCCCAAACATGATACTAGGAATCAAAATCAACATCCTAACATGATACTAGAAATCACAAAAGCATCCTAACATGACACTAGGAAATTAAAATAATATTATAAGCATGATTTCTATATCGAAGGAATAAAGATAGTAGATCTACTCACTTTGATGCCTCGTATCTCTTTCTATCAAAACAATACACATGTTAGTAACTTCAAGAAAGATTAAATACATAAATAAATCAAATAAGAATTGAAATATAGATTTGGGACCAAACCCTCAGAACTATCAGCCTTTCACGTCAAGGTCGAAGGCAACTACGAGATTGGCTTGGAATATTCAAGGATCGTGAAGGAGGTATGATGTGTGATTGAAGAGAATATCAAGATGGTGTTGGGATGTGTTTAGGCTAGGCTAGAAAGAAAGAAAAACTTTTAGCTTAGAGAGAGAGGGGATTAGATGATGATTGTTGGTGATCAAGCTTGTTGATGATTGAAAACGGAGGAAAAATACCTCTATTTATAAGAAAAAAGAGGGTCGAAGGATTAGAAAAGATCCAAATTCGAATCGGAATAAAACTCTTGCGATAGGCAACATTTTTTGCGGTTTTTGTTTTTATCATAACTTTTGAACCTGAAATCGGAATAAGATAAATAATATATCGTTGAAAAGCTCTGGAAATCTAATTTCCAACCCAATTGGAATAATGTTGATATATTTTGTACAATAAAATATATGATCGAAATAGTGGAAGGGTGTCAGTTTTGGATAGAGTTTGGTATTTCGTTCATATAGCTCGGAATTGGGATTATGATATATCATTGGAAAGATAATTTCAAGGGCTATCCAACCATCTAATATTTGGACAAAAATTATTAGGCACGAGAATCATATTTGAACATCTTTGAATTCGAATAAAATAAGGACTTTCAAAAAGAGGAGTTTTATTCAATTTCAAACTTTTTGATCTTTATCTTTCAAAAAGGATAGATTAGAACCTTCTAGAGACTTCTAGAAGTTCCTAATGAATCCTAATTAGTTAGGGAATGGCTTAAGGTATTTGGACCCTCACATGATCATTGGGTCGTAGGTAAGGTGGACCTAGGCTCGGTTTGGGCTTGGTTTAGTATTTTGGCCATAACTTATTCGTTTTAAGTCGGATTTGGGCTTATAATATATCGTTGGAAAGCTCTTTTCAACTCCCATCCAAACACACAATAATTGGACTAGTATTATGGACCAAAATAGACCGGTTTGGACGTTTTTATAAAGAGGACATGAAATGAATGATTTTCAAGGACACGAAATGAATGATTTTGGGTTTAAAAGCACGTAATAAATGCTTTTGGCTTAAAACGTTTTAGGAAAGGTTAGAAACGATTAAGGATTAAGGGAAATTTACGAGACTCTTTAACACTTCACCTAACTCGATAATCAAAGACGCGAAAGGTTCTCATCACTGGGTTTGGTTTTTGGGGAGACACAATCAGGTGTCTACAGCAGCAAATCACTTATTTGGTGTTGATTAATCCGTTCAGGTCGAAGCTTAGAGAAAGAGGAAATTGGTGCAGGAGAAGAGCTCAAAAGTTTTGATAGAGAAGATCAAAAGAGAGAATGAAAAACAGAGGAGATAGAGTGAGAGAGGAGAGATAGAATGCATGAGATCAGAGAGGAGAATAGTGAGGGAGGAGAGAGAAGGTGGAGGAGCGGCTGTTAGGAGGAGAGAGAAAATAAGAATAGGGGTTATGTGAAGGGCCTAAAGCCTAAAGAGTTTATATATTAAAGGCCTAAAGCCTAAAGGGTTTATGTGAAAGGGTGAGATGGACTTGTATATTTGGGCCTAAAATTCGGTTTTCGGTTTTTAACAGGTCAAAATCGAATCCAAACCGAAAATCCATATTTTTTATTTTTCCAATCCAATCTAAACCGAATTTGAAAAAAATCCAATCCAAATTAATAATTCGGTTCGGTTTTCGATTCGGTTCGGTTTTAATCCGAATTACTTTCACCCCTACCCTACGTTTGACTATTTGAAAGAAGTCACTTGGAATCGATGTGGATGGTGGACCACTGCCTGCCAGGAGGTTAGTTATCATTGGTTGTTAATGACAGTTGACAAGCGACATGAGCCAAGACTTTAAGACTACACAAGGCACACTTGCTTCAGAAAAGAATGACTCAAGATATAACTGTGTTACCGCAACACTGAAATAATTCCTAAACAGAAGCTGGAAGAAAAAAGAGCTAAGTCACAACTGTACGGGATAATACCGACAAACTAGTTCTTTGACCGTTAAGCGGCTTGAATATTACTAATTACCCAGCAATTAGCAAACTAGCTTAACATCTACAAACGGCCGGTATCTCGGTCACGTGGAGAGCTGCTTAAAACCGCGTAGGCACCTGCTACCTATAAGGTCGGTGTGCCACCTATAAGGATAGGTGGCACCTGCTTGGTTATCCCCCTATATATATCTAGGCACATTTTCATAATGAAGGTACAATCTCTCTCTCTCTCTCTCTATATATATATATATATATATACTCTTTCTCTCTCTTCATACTTTCTTCCTCAGATTACTAACTTTAGCATCGGAGCGGTTATTCCCGGATAACCCCCCCGGGCTAGATTATCTGTGCTGACTGTGCAGACATCAAATTGGACGGTAAACCTTTACCAACCCCAAGACATCACGGTATCGGAGCTCACTCGAAAATATTGGCGCTAGAAGGAGGGGATAGTAATAACTTCTATCGTCCAAAAAAGACCTCAACAGTCATGGAAGGAAATATTGAAACTACACCCGTCCCAGAATCAGAAAACCGAAATTACGATAGCGGCATTTTAAATACCAATGCCAACAAAACCGTAAACATCATACCAGAGATAACGGTGGAGGACGAAACTTACCTTCTTCATAAAGACACCATAAATGTACCGCTAACACCGGAAAGAACTCGGGCACCAACCCCGGATCCCTTGGGAGAATTTACTCCAGAAGAGTTGGAGATAACGGCTAAGGTCATGCAAGCAATGTCCCGGAAAAGGAAGGAGGCTGAGATCGCGGCCACGAAGGAACCTTGGGGTAAGCCAACAACGCCCGTAATCATCAACCTCGAAGATCAGTTCAATCAGGCTGGATAGCAACTTCAGCCACGACCACCGCCACAAGAGATGGTGATACCTTTTGAGCGACAGGTCACACAAACCATGCAGAGGGGGGAGTCAGAATCATACCGACAGAAGGCCAGCGGTGGCAAGAGGTTCTCGATTAGCAAATGGAAAAAATAAAAATGCCGACATGCACATATGACGGCAAGGGTGATCCAAAGAGGTATATCGCGGCCTTTGAAAGCCATATGTTGTTGTACACCGACACCGACGCCGTGTGGTGTAAAGTCTTTCCAATGACATTGGTAGGGGTAGCTTCAGACTGGTTCACCAATCTCCCACCCGGATCCATTGACTGCTTCGACACTCTTGTCGAATTGTTCACAAGACAATATATAAGCAACAGCGCAAGACAAAGAACCTCAGGGGAACTTATGTCTGTTAGACAGAGGAAGGACGAATCATTGAGAGATTTCGTCCGACGTTTTAATAATGAAGCCAACACTATACCAAAGTTACAGCAGGAGATAGCCGTCATGGCCTTAATGAGTGGTTTAGCTGATAGCGATTTTAAGAGGTACATGGCACGAAAGTCCTTTCCCAACCTCGGCATAGCATTTAATAAGGCTCATGAATACATCAAGAGTGAAGAGCTTCTGAGAGCGGGCAATCAGGTAGCATCGTCAGAGCCGTCTCGGCGGCAAAACACTTACTCATCACCCGAGACCCACGTGGGTGGGATTAGCATACAAAATCAGCAAAAGGCAAGTAGGCCTGCTAGAGGTTTGGGATAATATAATAATTATACTCAGCTGAACACACCAAGGGACGCTATTTACTCAATAAATCAACACAAGGAAGAGTGGAATCGGCCGGCGCCAATGATAACGAAAGGCCGAGATTTAAAGAAGTACTGCATGTTCCATAAAGATGTCGGCCACTATACAGAGGAATGTATCCAATTGAAGGAAAAAATTGAGGACCTTATTAGAAAGGGGCATTTATTCCAATACCGGTCTCAAGCAGGAGCAAGCCGACAGCCAGCACCGTTAGCAAGACAGACAGAGTATCGAAAACAAGGAGACCCGTCAATGCAAGACGATGCTTACCGACGGATCATGCCGATGTTTACCTGTAACACCCTAGAAATTCCTTTATTTTAAAATACCTGTTTTGCCCTGTATAAAACTTTAAATAGGAATATCAAAGACATTACCGCCACCGTGAAAACGATAAAGGCAAATATCAAAGATACACAGCAGAAGACTAATTTTAAAAACCTTTCCAAAACAATCCAACTTGAAAAGATAACCAAACGAAAGTAAAGTTAAAACCAAAATGAGCGAAGTAAAATGAAAATCAACCTACAACTTGGAACCATTAAAGGCCCTTATTAAAAACCAGCCCAAATCCAAACTTGATATTAGCTCCACATATAAATATTAGCATAAATAATTAAAGCAGAAACACATTGTAACTAATATAAACTAGCATGATTCGCTCTTCACTCGTGCCCCATCATGAATATGCCTCAATACCTAAAAAGTTTATCTCTACTTGTTTCCACTACTCTCCATTAAAAATGGGTCATCATAGGGTCAAGATAAAGACATGGCCAAATACACAAACACACACAATCAGCAAAGCTGAGTACATAAGCGTAAATTAGCCACACTAACATGCTTTCACCTATCAACACACACTTACCTCATTGCACTTGTTCACAAGCACACACACCAAACAACAAGACACAATGACTAGACACTAATTAATTCATTTTGCATTGATTACGCATCGAACGGGTTTCCACCTATTAACCTCCCCCAAATAAATTTGAGGTTAACTAGCACGGGAGCTAACCGTGCCAGCGACAAAACCACACAAAGGTGGCGGAATTCCTGCATATAATAATAAATAATAAAAAAGGAATATACATCGTCCTGTACTCCATTGGAAGTTACGGTTAAATATAAAACCCCATAACTCCCCCCCATTGTTCATACTCAAGGTATATACGTTCCAAGAGTTTTGGTACGTAATCTCTTTCACTTTACGTTATTTACATATTATTAGACTTGGTGATGACTCTCAAAGCATTATAAGTCAATCAACAATAATTATTCAATCAAACAAACATACCAATTTAATTCTTGAATAATTAGTGACCACATATTATTTATTGTTGAACCCTTTTTAATTCTACCTCAGTGTCAAAGACACCTTAAACGCATAATGCGCCAAAATCATATCCCTCGGTGTTAAAAACACCTTAAGTGCACAAAGGCACCAACATACAATTTATTCCTTGTGTACATAGACACTTATATAGCTCTTTCCTCATGCTTAAAGCATCAATAAAAATTATTTGAACCATAATAAAATTCCTTTTCAATATACCAAACATAATTAAACATGTAGTTTAATTAATCATGCCTTCTAACATGCCATAAATAAAAATGTGGTTCAAACACAACATGCCCAAAATATAATTTTCCGATCCATAAACCATCACAAATAATTTATGCTTCACTATTCAATCACAAGCATCACAAATTCACAATTCCATACATAAACCTTAGCATAATACTACTTGTAATTAATTGAAATCAAACCTAGCATGATTCTACATCACCAAAATATGCTAAGTACGCGAACGTACCTCAAATAAGCTCTTAAAATAACCGATTACTCTACAACAATTCTCGAACCAAGTCTCCTACATAAAGGGACAATAATACTATATTATTTACCCTTGTATACACAATTTCCAGCAACTTAAACTCACTTTAAATAACTTATAATAATCTGAAAATTATTTAAAAACCCCTAATTAAACTCCTTTTTAATGGATAATCACACCCTTTTTTTAAAAATCACAATTATACTACTTTAAATAAAATTCCAACATTTTAAACTAATCAAAAATCCTTTAAAACTTCATTAAAATACATCTTTATACTTAAATTATCCATAGAAACATTAAATTATCTCTTACCCCTTTTAAACTCAAAGATAAAATTTAAAGCATAAAAAAAAAAACTTCGTTAAAATCAAAAACTGCCCGAAAATCATATTTAGAGGCTGAATTTGGCTACGAGAGGGTGGTTCTCACTACCAAAGGTAGTGAGTCTTTCTAAAACGTTGTTTCCACTCGAAAAACACTACTTTTTTATCAAAATCGGAGGAGTTTAGAACCTAATCGGGATTAAAACGAGATTAATATTAACGAACGGAAATCTAATTATTAAAACATGAATTTGCGTGTTCAAAATAAATCTGGAATTAAGTTAAACTAATAAGTAGTTGTAATCACCAAAATTTCAAAACATCATTACTATAAAAGCCCTAAATCAATTATTCATAAAAACCCTAAAAATCAACACTTTAATAATTAAAACCCTAACTTTTAATACTTCATAAAATCTGAAAATTTAACACTTTATAATCTAAAATTTACAATATTTAATCATTAGAATATAATTATCAAACATACTAATCATGTTTAAACAATTAAAATCAAAACCCCAAAGTATATATTATAGGAATAATTATTAAAACAAAATAAAAGTAGAGAGAGAAGGGAAGAACCACCGTGGGTGGTGGCCGACCAGCTGGGTGGCTGCTGGCCGGCGGCAGGTGGTGGCAGACCGGCGGTGGGTTGGTGGCAGCAGTGGCAGCGTGAAAGAACAAGCAAAAGAAAGGAAAAAAATAAGAAAAGAAAGAAGAGAAAAGGAAAAAGGAAAAAGAATAAGAAAAGGGAAATAAGAGGAGAAATAATTACCTTGACCAATTGACTTTTTGTGTGGGAAATTTTGGGGATAAATGGAGTATTTATAGTGTAGAGTAGGTTAGGGTAGGTTTGGGCTTCATAAAAAAATAATGGACTTAAATGATGAAGTAGGTGGCCCAAAAGTAAAAATAAGATGATTGGGTTCAATAAAGATGGGCTACGTTTGGATTAAATACTTATTGACCCAAATATAAATACTTGCTTTATCTATAATCCAATAATTAAAATAGTTTGACCCAAATTATATTTTATAATTAAATAAATAATTTATAAAATACATTAAAAATACGGGGTATTACATTACCGACAAGGTTCAGCTCCTCAGGGGCGCAAAATTACCATAGAGGTAATTCCCGGAGGGCCCGTGCATGGGGGTTATGTTAGCGGCGCAAAGAAAATTCTATCGGAGTAAAACACATGGTAAACGCATTAGGGGTGGATGAACGACCTCAGCCAACTACAATCCCTTCTGTATCCTTCTCTGAGGATGATGCAAAGGGTATAGTTTTTCCCCATGACGACCCGCTGGTATTGATATTGACAATCAATGGGTGCGACGTCAAGCGCGCGTTAGTAGATGGGGGCAGCTCAGCAAATATTTTGTTCGCAAGAGTGTTTGATGCCATGATGATAGGTTGAAAGTACCTAACGCCGGTGTCGTACCCGGTTATCGGTTTTAATGGTTCAACGGTCATACTCGAAGGTAGTATAATCTTACAAGTTAGAATTGGGGAAGGATCAAGGGCACGGGACGTGATGATTGAGTTCCTGATTGTAGACATGCCGTCAGCGTACAATGTCATTGTTGGTAGACCATTAATTCATGACGTACAGGCGGTAGTATCGACATATCACCTCACGATGGTGTATGTCTCTAATGTCGGCAAAACAGAACGTGTCAGAGGGAGCCAAACGATGGCAAGAGAATGCTACGTGTCGGCATTGAAGCAACCTTGTCGACAGACTCCAACGAATCAGCCGGGAGGAGAAACTATTGATGTCAAATTGCAACTAGGAGTCGCAAATCGTAAAGTGAAGATCGGATCCGATATGGACACCGACATGCAATGCCACTTGATTGAACTCCTAAGAGAGAATGCTGACGTTTTTGCCTTCTCGGCCGACGAAATGCCGGGGATTCGCCCCGATGTAATGGTTCACAAATTGAATGTTGACAGGAAAGCTAGGCCGGTACGACAGAAGAAGAGGAATTTCTCCACAGAAAAAATTGAAGCAATACAGGCAGAAGTTAACAAGCTGTTAGCGGCAGGTTTCATAGAGCCGTGGACATACCCAGAGTGGTTGACCAACGTTGTAATGATCAGAAAGCCGTCAGGGAAGTGGAGAATGTGCGTTGACTTTACAGATTTAAACAAGGCCTGTCCAAAAGACTGCTATCCGCTGCCGAGAATAGATCGCCTGGTTGACTCCACGTCAGGCCATGCGCTCTTGAGTTTTATGGATGCTTTTTCCGGATATCATCAAGTTAGCCTCTATCAGCCAGATCAAAACAAAGCGACATTTATCACGGATGCCGGAGTTTATTGTTATAAGGCCATGCCTTTTGGATTGAGAAATATAGGAGCGACGTACCAAAAACTGGTGGACAAGGTTTTTGCAGACCAAAAGGGAAGGAATGTCGAAGTCTATGTCGACGATTCCATCGTAAAAAGCCGTCTGGCTAGAGACCATATCGAAGACTTAAGAGAGACTTTTGATACACTTAAACGGTATCGAATGAAGTTGAATCCCGAGAAGTGTGTGTTCGGAGTCAAATCTGGAAAATTCCTAGGCTTCATGGTTAGCAAAGGGGAATAGATGATAACCCCGACAAAATTGAAGCCATCCTTAGCCTTCCACAGCCGAAATCCATTAAAGACATACAAAAGTTAACGGGCCGAATGGGAGCGTTAACGAGATTCATCAGCAAATCAGCCGACAAGGCATTGCCATTTTTTGCTGTTCTCCGCCAAAACAAAACTTTTGTTTGGGGGCCGGAGCAGGTCAAAGCACTAGAGGCAGTTAAGAACCATTTACGATCATTACCTACAATTTCCAGACCAGAAATGGGAGAAACGTTGCAGCTTTACATTTCGGCGTCTCCAAAAACGGTGGCGGCAATTTTATTAGTGGAGCGCAAGAAATTACAGACGCCTATATATTTTGTGAGCCATGTGCTAAATGCCGCGGAACGGAGGTACCCTCTAGTAGAAAAAACCGCGTATGCAGTAGTCATAGCGGCAAGAAAATTGCGACCATACTTTGATGCGCATACCATTGAAATTCTGACAAATCAACCGTTAGAAAAATCCCTTCAGAAAATGGAAACCTCCGGTCGTGTGCTGAAATGGGCAATAGAGTTATCGGAGTAGGCACTGATTTATAAGCCAAGAGTGTCGATTAAAGCCCAGGCTTTGTCGGACTTCATAGTAGAAACTTCTTACACTGAAGAGGAAGATGAAATCGGCACGTGGAAGGTATCGGTTGATGGCTCATCGGCCTCAACTGGGTCTGGGGCCGGTATCATCATGACTTCCCCACAAGGAGATGTATTCAAATATGCAATCCGGTTCAAATTCAAGACCTCCAATAACGAAGCCGAATATGAAGCGGCGCTAGCAAGAGTTCAGTTATGCATAGCGGCAGAGGGAAAGAGGGTAGAGTTATCCACAGATTCGCAGTTGGTAGCTAGCCATTTCAGTGGTGGATACGAAGCCCGTGAACCAAAGATGATAGCATACTTAGCTAAACTTAAAAGCATAACAACAGCACTCGACCACTTTGTAATCAACCTGATACCTCGTGGCAAAAATACTCAAGCAGATGCACTGGCAAAGCTTGCAAGTTCTAGCTTTAATGACTTAGAACGCACGGTAATGATTGAAGTTCTAAAGAAAAAAAGTATAGACGAAGAGACACACAAACAAGTAAATTGCGTATCAGAAGGCCGTGAATGGTATGAAGATATATTGGCCTACAAAGTCCAAGGTGTACTCCCCATAAATAAGAACGAGGCGCAAAAAATCAAGAAAGATAGCGTTTGTTTTGTTATGTTCCGGGGCATGTTATACAAGAGGGGTTTCTCACTGCTGTTAAGAAGATGTTTAACGGCATATGAATCAGCAAGATTAATAGAAGAAATACACGAGGGTGATTGCGGAAATCACTCAGGGGGCCGATCAATGTCGTTAGAAGCAATGAAAAGGGGGTACTACTGGCCAACAATGAATACGGACACTCTAGCCTACGCCAAAAAATGTGATAAATGCCAGAAATTCGGACCAGCGATAAATCAACCACCAAATGACCTGACTCCTATCCTCAATCCGATTCCATTTGCTCAATGGGGTATGGATATTGTCGGCCCATTTACCTCAGCAACTGGAGGGCGTAAGTTTTTGATAGTCGGGATAGAGTACTTCACAAAATGGATAGAAGCAGAACCTGTGGTGAAGATAACAGCAAACGAGGTAAAGAAGTTTATCTGGAAAAATATCTTCACCAGATTTGGATTACCGATAGCAATGCTGTTCGATCACGGTTCTCAATTCGTCTGCAACCCGGTAAAAAACTTTCTAGGCATATACAAAGTAAAGTTTGCTTATGCTGCAGTCTGCCATCCTCAGTCTAACGGCCAAGCTGAAGCCGCTAATAAGCAGGTTTTAAGTGCCCAAAAGAAGAAAATTGAAGATGCTAAAGGCCTATGGGAAGATTTAGTACCGGAAATATTATGGGCTAACAGGACGACAACCAAAGAAACAACAGGCGAGTCGCCCTTCAATCTTGCTTTTGGATCAGAGGCAGTAATTCCTGCGGAAGTAGGGTTACCAACATTTCGAATTCAACACTTCTGCAAAGATCAGAATGACCTCCTATTACGGCAACAATTGGACTTCCTACCGGAAGTAAGATTAATGGCCTCTATTAAATCTGCAGCATACAAAAACACAATGAGTCAAGCCTACAACAAGCGCATCAATCATAGGCCGTTAAAAGATGGAGATCTAGTTTTGCGTAGAACGGCGGCAACAGGAAAAGGAAACGCCGATGGTAAGTTCACGACCAACTGGGAAGGACCCTACCAAATATATGAAACAATACGCCAAGGATCTTACCGTCTCATGACACTGGAAGGGGTCCAGTTAAAGAATGTCTGGAACGCAACTGTGTTGAAAAAATATTATGTTTAGTTATGTCTAATTTGTACTAGTAATGATTAATTTTTTAATAGTAAGATATTGGCATAACTAGTAGACACACATTTTGTAAATTGTGTTTCTTAAGGGGGCTAATTTGTACGCAAATTTTAATTTGGCTAAAAGCCGTTAATAAGAACACAATACTCAACGGTGATAACTAGAACCATCTGCCCATTTTCGATATGGACGTGCAAACGGCCTAGCTAGCCATAGCAGCCATTCAAGTGTCGAGATGGTTGGATAACTAATGCACCTAAAGGTGAGTTGAATAGACGGTCTGATCCACTGTCGTTGCTCAGCCTGCTAAAGGTTGCGGTATAATCGAAAAGATTTACTCAAGGAAATTAGCGGCACGTTGTGTATCATGAGCCCCGCTAAAAGATTGGGAAGTAAACCTTGCAAACATTTAATAATACTGGTATCGGCATGAAACATGATGTTCAGTTTCACGACAAAATGTTAAGACATTTACTCGTCAAACTAAGGGGCAAGAATAATACTGCTAAGCGATATTAGCAGAGTTGATGAAATATAAGCACACGTACTTTAACGATAATACGCAGATAAAACATTGATACATTCAAAGCACATACAAAGTTTGAGATATGTCAAGCAAAAAACAAAAGTAATATAATTGTCTACAATCGACAACTATCACCCAGATGGGCTTAAGTCCCTTACTGGACAAAAACGGATACTGATATAAGTCTTAAATACATAAAATCTAAGCTAAAATTGTCCAGTCAGAAATCATAAACAGAACAAGAACCACATGACGAGCTTGGTGATGACTGCCAGACGCTTCAAACCTGCTTAGCCTCAGACCTCTTCTCCAAACCGTCATCATGAGAAGGAGTGGCAAGAATGGCGTCATCAAATTCCTCGTCGGGAAGGCTGCGAGGATCAAGGTTCTTCATAGTATCAAGGCTGGGAGGATCATCAAAATAATCTTTCTCGTAGCTGGTGGGAGATAGATGTCCGTCGGAATTGTAAGCATCCTCCACTACCTGCCATTTGTCCTCACCCCACTCCTCGGCCTTGCATATGCACCAATGCGCAGCAACCCAACCACCGGTATAGCGGTCAACCAGCTTATCACGGTACAGATCTGATTTTTAAAATTGGTTGACAGCCCTACGCTTTATGGCAGTTTTCTCTGAACACATAAGCTCAAGGTTGTCCTCGGCCCTTTTTCTACTGCCCTTCTCAGCCTCTAATTTCTGCTCGAGATCAGCAATTCGAGCCTTTAGCTGAGTTTGGTCCTCCAGCTTCTTGAATAACTCATCACGGTCAGCAACCTTGCCTTCCAGCACCTTCAGTTTGCCCTTGTAACCTTCAATCTCAGCATTATGGGCCTTACGTTCCTCATCAGCTATATATATATATATATATATATATATATATATAATAATAATAATAATAATAATAATAATAATAATATTAATAATAATAATAATAATAGCATATATATAAAAAAAAAAAAAAGAGTGTAAAATAAACCTTGAGTCCACATAAATGAGTAAAAAACAGAAAGGAGAAAGAAACGGGATAAAAGAACCTAAGTAACTTACCTTGAGCAGGTTGTTCATCATTTCACCACTGGGAGCCACGAACCGACCTGTAGGCCTATCGGCTGGAGTGGGCAGATCTTTCAACATTCTCCAGCCAAGGCTACCCCCAGATGACGGATCATCAGAGTAAACAGACTCATCTTTGTTCACCGTCAAGTTTGGACGCCAAGGTTCACTGGCGTTTCCAATAGGAAAGTCTAAAAACTCATCAGCTACCTCCTGAGGAATTTTCACATGTGGTACCTCGATGAATTCCGATACAGAGGCAGGAACAAACACATTCTGACCGCTAAGACCAGATAAGCCGATATTCACTTGGGGGGTCACCTTCGTAACATAAATGATCTTCTCGGCGTCTATATGAGGTGGTTGCAGGGACGAAAGGTCAGCACCACCGACATCGTCCTCGTCTAGATTCACAACACTCAGCTCGGCAGCAGAATCCTTTAGCTGATTTGTTTGCTGGTCAGAGGCAGGAGCTGTCTTTTGCTTCTTAGATTGATCACGACTGCTTGTTGAAGAAGCCCTTTTAGATTTACCAGCACCACCACCCCTTCTAAGGGGGAGAATAGAGGATCCCGCCGGCTTCGATTGCGAAAGAGCAGTCATGTCTCTTCTATTTCTTTGCCTACCTTTTTGAGCCCTGGTAGCAAACTTGGGAAGGTTGTCGAGCTTCTTCTTGGGATTGGGCGGACACTAATGCTTGACACTGCCGTCAGGATGAAGTCCGATCCGTGCGTTATCTAGCTTGTCGACACCTGGTTAAAATATTAACAAATTAATGTGAAACCAAACGGCAATAAACGTAATACAAATACCATTTAAAAACATGAAGTGACGACATTAACATGATACACAAGGGTAAGTTTTCTAAAACATTCAAAGGTTAACCACGGCTTGGAAGGTCAATAACGAGAAGAGTCATAACATAAATAGCAGACACAAAGTTAAAAATAAAATGACTTTAAATCATACCCATTGCATCAGTATGGTAGAGACCGACATGAGACAGGGGAGCATTGCCCAGGATATAATTACAGTTGGGCAGCCACTCCCTTGGAACGGCCTTAACTTTACTGCCTTCGTTAACATACATACATTCAAAAAACCGAAAGGCTTTTCGTTCAAGCTTGCCTAAACTCCTATCCCTAAGTGTATCAAACCATGTATGAGGAAGATGGAAGGTCCTTCGTAACCCAAAGTTATCAGGAACCTTCAAAAAGTAAAATTGATTCTGCCATTTCTTACAGCTGGTCAGCTTTGGCCACACTGTAATCTTACCGGTAGCAATATAAAGAGACCACCAGGCAGGTGATTGGCTGTCTTTCTTGATTCGGTGAATCTTACGTACAAGATTTAGAGTTAACGAAAATCCATATATACCATGGTCCATACTAAGGACACAATATTGCGAACGGATGTCGGTGTTAGCTGGCAATACATATATTCCAGGCTTTAAATATCTTCTCGATAAAGGGGTGAAGCGGAAAACGGAGTCCAAACTCCAGATGTTTAGCATACACGACAATATGCCCTTCTGGGCAATCAAACACAGTGCTACCAGAAGGCGATAGAGTAAGAGCATAGTCGTCAGGAAGCTTGAAGAATCTCTTCCCAACACCACAATAATCCTTCTCGGTAGCGGTTACTAGCCATTTATCGTCAACCTTAATGGTCTTTACCTTTATGTTGTTAGCTAGCTCTAGGGGACGTCGATGTTGTTCATCGTCATCTTCTGAGTTGTAGCCCTCATCTAATGCTTCCTCGGCAATGATTTGTTCGCCGACATTGATGTCTTCGTTTATATCTGAATCTGTCTCCTCATTATCGGATCCAGACTGTTGTTGACTATCACCGGCCTCTTCATCCTCCCCTTGATCTTCACTCCCTCCGCCTTCCTCATCTGAGTCTTCGTCCCTATCGGACGGTATGCTGCGTTCAATAGATTCCACATCATCTTCATTGATGTCGGACACTTCAGCTTCTGGGTCAACAATGGGTTCTTTGCCAGGATGCCTATCAGCGCTCTCAGCCTGATGAGGGTCAAGGATAGGACACTTAGTTCTCGGCATTGCTATATTCTTGACGCCGATTTTACCAAGGTTAGAGCCGTATTCGTCGAGGAAGATATATGAATCAACGTCCTCAATAACACTGACAGACTCAAGTTCAACAAGATCAATGTCTTCTAATATACCAATGTTAACAGACTGAGAAGGCTTTTCAGCTTCCTTTTCTGACGCTAAGGACAAGTGCACAAACGGGTCAACCTCACAAGCCTCACCCGTAACAGAATTCTTTATAGATTTACGCATAACCAACTCAACAAATGCAGAAACATCACTAAACCCACTACATGCAAGTCACAAACATCGAACAAACAAATTAAAAAGAGAAATTCGAAGTTTTTTACCTCTACACGAAGCGAACAACTTCGACGAATCGCAAAAAACAAACTGAAGCAACTAAAGCTTGAAGCAACTGGAATCCGTCGACCAGAGTATGAGGCCAGAGTATCTTCGTACTAGAGATTACGCGAAACAGCAAAAGAAGTATATTTTTGGGAATTTTTAGAGAATTTTTTGACAAATTTTTTCGCAAACCTAGGATCAAATGAGGAAACTGTTCGTATTCCCTATTTATACCCCCGGTGAACAGTATTTCGATTTGACGTTTGGTGCATGAAATACAACGGTGGAGATAAAAGCACCTCTTCATCAAACTACGCTCGACGTTTGACACGTGCCCCACTTCATTTTACTTCATTTCAATTTTTCCCGCCCATCACTATGTCCAATGGGGTTAAGCCTTAATACTTAAGCACAATATCGAACCTCAAGGGAAAATCGGAGATTTTTCAAAATCTCACATTTTATTTGTACTGAGCAAAGCACTATCGGTACTTTGCTCACTTTGAGGGAAAATCGGAGATTTTTTAAATCTCAAATTTTATTTGTACTGAGCAAAGCACTATCGGTACTTTGCTCACTTTGGGGGCAAATCGGAGATTTTTTAAATCTCACATTTTATTTGTACTAAGCAAAGCACTATCGGTACTTTGCTCACTTTGGGGGAAAATCAGAGATTTTTTTAATCTCACATTTTATTTGTACTGAGCAAAGCACTATCGGTACTTTGCTCACTTTGGGGGCAAATCGGAGATTTTTTAAATCTCACATTTAATTTGTACTGAGAAAAGCACTATCAGCCCTTTAGGCAGAAAACCCAGCTGGTGCCATAAAGTGCGAACGTCGGATTCTTCCGACATCCCCACTTGGGGGGCTAGTTGTACGGGATAATACCGACAACCTAGCTCTTTGACCATTAAGCGGCTTGAATATTACTAACTACCCAGCAATTAGCAAACCAGCTTAACATCTACAAACGGCCGGTATCTCGGTCACGTGGAGAGCTGCTTAAAACCACGTAGGCACCTGCTACCTACAAGGTCGGTGTGCCACCTATAAGGAGAGGTGGCACCTGCTTGGTTATCCCCCTATATATATCTAGGCACATTTTCATAATGAAGGTACAATCTCTCTCTATATATATATATATATACTCTTTCTCTCTCTTCATACTTTATTCCTCAGATTACTAACTTTAGCATCGGAGCGGTTATTCCCGGATAACCCCCGGGCTAGATTATCTGTGCTGACTGTGCAGGCATCAAATTGGACGGTAAACCTTTACCAACCCCAAGACATCACGGTATCGGAGCTCACCCGGAACAACAACCATTAGCTAACTTATGAGCAAAAGTTTACCTCACACCCTTCTACAAATCCTAAAATCTTTGGAAGTAAGAGAAAGAAAATACAGGCGGAAAATCTATTAGGCTGTCAAAATTTATCAAAGGAAAAGTTAAGCATTTGTTGACTGATTATCAACAGTTGTGCAGAACCAATGAGGAAACTTAGGTCTAGCCAGGAGAATGTTCAGGGTGAACATTGGAAGGTGTGTGAATAGAAAGGGTAGGCATAGCTGAAGCATATGGAGTTAACATGAAACAGAAAGAATATGTGGAAATGGCAGATTTCAACCCTTAAACATACCTTTTTGGCTTTTTCTGATGTGAAGCCCGATTCATGTAACATAGCTACTGAAACTCTAGAACCTTTTGCCATATAAAAAAAAAAGAAAGAAAGAAAGAAAGAAAAAGGAAACTCTAAAACACATGATGAGAACAACATAATTTTTGTCAATACTTAATAGTCAGTACATCTCTGGGTTTCACTCCATACTCCCATGAAGTTAAATATGCAACATAAAGTCAAGCTACATTGTACAGATCAGATAGACTCTCGATGTAACACCCCAAAATTCGAGTCTTTTTAAATAATAAGAGTAACCTTTTTAACTTTCAAACCCAACCATCGAACCCTAGGAGTGTTACTGCTACACTTATTTTCCGTAGAAAATAAATGCAAAGCAAAACGAAATACAACTTAATAAACTAAGTGGTCTAAGTGGTGGCAAAAATAAAATAGTCATTGCATCAAAACTGCAAATTATTTTAAAAACATTAATTAAAACGAAAAAAATAAGTTCGGAATTAAACTAAATTGTCGTAGCTACGTGATTATTCTAACGTCTCCTCACACGTAACCGAGTACCCTCTTACCAACCTGCAAAATAAATCAGAAACAAGAAAAGAGAGAAAACTCCCAAATTCAGATGAACTGAGTAATTCCAACTCAATCCCGTAAAATAAATAATTTTAGTTCGAAAAACATTTTACACAACACAGTTTCATCGACATTATAATACTAAGCCAAAATTAAATTGTCACATAACAATTTATTACTTTAGTTAAGAAAGGGAAAGAGAATGCCAGTAAGCCGAGACTAGTCCCTGTCACCACCTACTTTACAGAGGGTCGCGCGTAACCCTAAATGGCCATAAATAAAACAGAATGTCCCTAGTGTGCACACCCCTCACTAATACCCATTGATTAGGAGGAAGACTAAACAACAATATACGTTAATTTAAACCAACTAGTAGCAACCACAACTACTAGTGGGCAACCTGTTCTTCACCCTTTTGGGTTTCATCTCCCTTCTTAAATTGAATGTACATTTTAATAGATTAAATTCCCCATTCACATTGCACACAAGTATTGCAAAAATTAATTTAATCCTAGGTAGCAATATTTTCGATTTCAATATTGTTAGAACAGAGTCATTCTGCATGACATATTAATTATTAATTGGAGGCCATCAAATACATATAATCAGTCATTCAATTTCCAAGATTTTAATTATTCTACAAACTCATACGATACCATTAAATTTTCGAAAATACTTATACTAGTACATAAAATATAACAGTATTAAAAATATAATACCATAATATCATACTGATACACTCACCACATAGTTGGCACACAAATAATTCCTAACGGGATTCTAAAGATGATGGACATTGAAAATTACCTTGATCGTGCGTAAAACTCAAGGTAAGTAACCTCCGAAACGTTCACCTAGTAGCCTCCGGCTACTAATAAATAGATGATAAAACTAAATTAGTCTGACTCGTATAGCTAATAGTCTAATACGAAGTTAGTAGTAGTACGAGAAATAAAAAAAAATTAGAAGTATAGAGTATTGATTAATCTAGTGGCCCACTATCTACAACATCTTTCTCCTCTTGGTCTGCAATTCCCACGCACCAAACTCCATAGTTTTCCTTGTTTAAAATTATACTGATCTTCATTCGACCATTTTTGCCATTGTTATGCAGTGTTTCTTCTTTGGCTTCCTTCATGTCTAATCCGCTGAAGTAAGCTGTTTTTAGAAGGGACTTTGTTTATGGTTTTACACTTGTATTTAGTACTGATGAGCTGGTGCCAAATATCTTGCATTATGCCATTATGGACACCCAGATGTTTTCGATAATATAACACGTGATGGTATAAGCAAGGCTTCTCGTGTTATAAATATCAGTGAAGATATATTCTCAGGTAGATTTTCTAACAAGATTAGATACATTCAAAGATTTCAAACCCTTATCAGGAGTTGTACTTTATGAATCACTAGTTATACTAGTCTATTAGGTTAGGTTTATGTTATTTTTAAGGGTCTCTTACTAATAGCATACTTTTGGTCCATGTTTTTGTTAAATAACTAGGGTTTGAATTTCAAACATGTAACTTAATTAATTTTTATATACTCTTAAGACCTGTACCTTCAAAATTTCAAACTCATCATTTGTGTGTGTGATTTGTTCATTAATCAAGGTTTAAAATTCAAATTTGTATATTATCATATACCTTGTACTTTTAGGACGTGTACATTACAGATATAAGAAATGAACTCTTGAATTGTACCAAAATTTGTAATTTATAATTTTATTTATTTATTTATTTTTTATTATTATTATTATTATTATTATTATTATTATTATTATTATTATTATTATTATTATTATTTTGACACATTTACAGAACTACCTTATAATTTTTTGGTATACTTTTAAGATATGTATTTTAATTTTATAGTTATGTGTGTGTGTGTGTGGTGGGACCCTTCCCCGGACCCTCACCTCGCGGGGATGCCAATGTGTACCGGGCTGCCCTTTTGTGTGTGTGTGTATAATTTGTTTCATAATCAAGGTTCAAAATTTCAAACTTGTACCTTACAACTTTATGATATGTACTTTATAAATTTAATTTTAGTTTATGACATGTAACTTGCAGCTCTATGGTATGTATGCATCTTATGTGGATTCTATTGGCCTCTTTAGTTATTTTGGCTTAGTACTCACTTTTCATGAATCTCCAACTGTCATTCTAATGTTCCATGTCAGATGACCTTTTGCCCTTTCCTCATTGAACTTCTACTGTCAAGTTGTGCAGCAACCTGCTGTTACTGAGTTATCTTTTTCCTTTCTTTTCTCTGCAGTTGACGGTGCTGACAGTGTACATCTTTCTTTATCTGGTAGGTTGACAATTCTACTAGTGTCAATACCACATTTAATTTACCTGACAGGCTGGATTTTATATTATAGTGTTTTTATATTAATTTTAAATAATACTTTTGATGGTTTTGTATTTACTTAGGCAACTTTATTTATATCATTTGTCATTATGACATGAATTGTTTTTTTAAAGCTTGAGATGAGGTTATTGATCTAGAAATTTCTTCACTCTTAAGATGGCATTTATAGAAAAACATTATTGTTAGAATAACCTCAATGCTTTAAAGTTCTCCACCTAGGGTGCAATTGGGATGGTGGGTGCTGCAATGTGTGATACTTTACCCTTGTTATGACAAAGGTTATTTCAATTCACCCCTGATCTATCACAATAATTGTCTGCAACTTATTTTGATTTTATTTACCATTATCACCATTAAGAAAAGGTAGTTTTCAAATTTTTATGGTATTTCAAGCTCATGAATATTTTTATAGTAGTTAAATGAGCCATATTAAATTATTAATTAAGTCTATTATAAATCAAGTTAAGCTGTTTTTAAGATCAGTTATATTTTGTGTGACGCCAATTCTCATCTATACTTCTGCCTACATATGGCTACGCTGCTACGTTCATCTAGCTCTTCATTGTTGTTGCCACTCACTTTCAATTGCTGGATCTTGTAGGCATTGTCTGGAGTTGGTGAGACCATCCAAGTTCGTGCTCGTGTACTGCAGAATACAGTGGCGGATCTAAAAATTTCAAAATGGGGGTGCAAAAATTTTTAAACTTTACAGCGCAAAAAATAAAGAATAATGTATTTTACTTGTTGGTTATATATTTCATTTACATACATCCTCCTCCGTTCCTTTTGTATTAGTACGAATCTAAAAAATAAACAAACGACTATATTTTTTCTTACGTATAAATCACAATTTGTGGTTACAAAAAGCAATGTAAATAGTGTTAAGGTTCAAACATTACAATATTTATAAAACATTGCAATATATCGAGTAATTAATTTATAATATGTAAATAGCTGACTAGGTTTAAACCTAGTCATGATGTGTTTTAGTTGGATTTGCCTTCAAGCTAGTCTTGCTATGAATTAAGAGTTACCCTCATGGTTAGACTGGCCTGTTTCATATTCTGCAAATTTGGACATGGCATTTGAATGGATGAAATAGAATAATGGTGTTTTTAATAATGAATTATAATTTTTATAATCCTGTAATTCTGTACTAGTCTGACTCCATCATATATAAATTTTTGAATATGCAAGGGCCTCTTCCTTTTGTAGTCATGTGAAGAGTTTTGTGGTAATTGCAGCTAGATTCAATCATGAAGTACAACAGTGAATGTACCAACTAAGTTCATTTGGTGATGCTACACCAGCTTGATGCCCATCTTCAATTTGAATTTTGTCAAGTACTGCATAACAAGGAGCTGCCATTTTTAGATTAAAAAGCGTTGCATCTCAGCATATCTGTAAAATCTTATGTGCATCTTTGTATATCAACCTTGTTACCATTTAAACATAGGAGTTTGCTAGTATGAGAAAATGAAAAAGGCAGTAATGAGTTGCCATATCATCTAAATCAATCATTTTCGTCTTTATAATTTCAACTACAGAAAGGCCAAGTGGCCGCTTATTAATGATTCATATATACTCATTTCTAATTTTAGCAATGCCCTAATATATATGGATGCCATCTGCCTGGACCTCCGTAATATAGATGACAATCTCCTAGTGTCATTAACCAACTAAGATTGTTTTAGAGGGCTTTTTTCATATGAATTTGATATTTAAATCTGAATTGTAGTCTGTTTCTTAAGATGTTTTAATGCCTTCACTGCATGACCTGACCGGCTTATGTTTATGTAGAAGCAATTTTCTTTGCATTGTTGGAGATCAGCTCCGATCCGGCCCAGCTTAACTGCTACTGTCGTAGTAAATAGTAATACTGTCTTCTAAAATGATGCAGGCGATTGTGAGTTTTATCACAATGCAATTCCAACTTTGTTCTGTCTTCTTCACATTTTCTTTGGGGACAAGGACACACTATTTTGGTCGGACAATTCTCCATGGTGGTGCACGGGTTTGTATTCTTCAGATGTAGATTATATCTTTACATGTAGTAAGAGTTGCTTCATCTCATGTTTGGTAATTGTTTGGTAAACAGTATCAAGCAACTGGGAGGGGTTTTGTTGTCCGGCATATAAAGTTGAGCGAAAACTACAGGCTTTATTCTCGGAGTCATTTTGTCAAAGGGTATATCCTTTTCTCCTTGTCATGTTGCTCGTATAGTGTCTTGAACAATCTTTGAGCTGTATGGCTTTCTCATTGCAGGCTTGAAGTTGTGCTTTTTTTGATTGTTTTTCTTGCTTATGGCTATAATGATGGTGGTGCGATAGGCTACATTCTGCTTTCTATCAGCAGTTGGTTTATGGCCCTCTCTTGGCTATTTGCTCCCTACCTGTTCAATCCATCCGGTTTCGAGTGGCAGAAGTAAGTTGGGGGGTTTGTGACTTAAAAGCTATCTAGCTTTTGTGGACATCAACAACTTTGCTTAATTTAATTATACTAATTCATGTTTCCATTTGTTATGTCTAGGACTGTGGAAGACTTCAGTGATTGGACAGATTGGCTTCTTTATAGAGGTGGAATTGGTGTTAAGGGTGAGGAAAGTTGGGAAGCGTGGTGGGAAGAAGAATTGGTGATTTCTCTACATCTCTAAACTTGCCAAACTACTATTTCTTAAGCTGTATTATCTTAACTGTATACTTTGGCACCTAAACCCCTTTCCAATGGTGTCCATGTCAATTTTGCATAATAATTGAGTCCATGATGGTTAATTTCAATTTAAGCAGAATTCATGGAGCATAGTGGCAGCCTGAAAGCAACTGATCCATTCTTCAGTACAGGTTGAAAAGTTTGTATGTAGGTTGTTTAGTCTTGAAGCTAGTTGATACGCCAGATATAGAATAATAGATCCAAAAGGTTGAACAAAGACATCTACCATATACCATCAGACCATCACCAATTCACCACCCACCAGGCCACCACTTCCACCTCAAACTGAAGCATGGAGAATGGAACATAAAGCAAATAAAGCTTAGTATGAACCTGAGAGATAGCATCATAACGAGCGAGTCCCCAAGCAGCTTCCTTAACTGCCAAAGCAAAAGGTCCACATGGAATACGCCTACATTATTGCATCCAAACAAGCATAAGTCATTTGCAGAACACAGAAAAGTTGCATAATAAGAGAAATATCATATTCTTAATCAGAAAGACGTTTCAGGACATGTAAATGAATATTTAATATCGCCAACCATTAATCTCATGGAGGCATAGGTCTAGTGGATCTGAGATGGCTTACCATTTTGCAAATCGAGCACCCTGATTATAATACTCAGCAGACCTTGAAGCCAGGCCATCTAACCCTTGGCACCAAGATTCATTGTTTGAGCCTGGCAGAGGAACCAACGTCTGCAATGCAAAGAGTGAGGACATAAAATGAGGTCATTGATCAGTATTTACAAGTAACAATCGAATGTGGAAGACGTTCAAACTGTCATACCTTGTCGACCTTGATGCCAGGAACGACATTCTCATCAAGTAAGCAGTCGACAATTTCTTGCCATCCGTTGTAGACTGGTAGAGTGTTTCCTCAAACAGAATGACACTAGAAATGTGTTCGCCAAGACCAGGAGTTGTTAGTAAGAGCTGCCTATACATCTGACGATTGTTCTCAGTGTTATCTAAGCCAATTGATGCCAGTCTCTTCCCACAAGTTGCATTAGATTCATCAATGGCAAGAATGCCACGTGCAGGAGAAGCAATAGATTTCTGCGAAGTTAAAATTCAGTATTAAAACATTAAACATGTAGAAGTATACTTGATCATGGAACATGATTAACTATCACATTGTCGATACAATAAAAACTTATGCAACATATATAGGGGAAGTATACATCTAGGTGTAGCTCTCAAGATCAAATATCACCATCAAATTGATGATACAAGTAAAAAAATAAAGATATACTTGGTATGTCAGTACTCGAGATCACAAGCACCACCACATATAAACCAAACCTAACATAAAGTAACCTTTTAAAGGGGGAGGATCATGCTGTCTAATTCAATAAATGTATAATTCGTTTATTCGTTATCCCCACACCCCGGAAATCACAATCACGAGCATATTGGCTTGTGGTACATTGTATAGTAGTACATTTTTGAACTGCCTTAGGGAATCAAATTTCGGAATCCAAAATTCCAATACCCATTCCGGGCACCAAAACTTATGGTCTGGTGTTCCAAGTAACATTCAACAACCAAACATAGGGACAATAATCTAGACTAGTATTAAAATTCCAGAGTAAGTTTAACAGAACACTGCTATTCAATTGAACCTAAGCTAATTTTGACTAGTATTATATACTCCCTCTACTCCTTGTTGTTCCCGTTTAGATTTGGTCACAAGATTTCAAACAGGAACAACTTTTGGGAACAAAGGGAGTACTTGCGATTGCTACAAGCCATTGCAATACAAATTCACAGTTTCTAATTCAGGAAGTTTTAGTTGGCTAACCAATTAGATATCAGCTACACTAACAGAAAACAATCAAAACAAGATAAACTACAATTCTTAATGTTTATTTCTTTTTTCAATATGATCAAAAGCTTTCATTAAATGAATCCAATTTTCAGGACCAAATTTCCTATATTCTGTCACATCCACCATTCATATCTTATATCTTCTATTAAAGATATAGAACAACTTAGACAAATGATCAGTCCAAAATACAGCAAAAGTGAAAAACCAAACCATCAAGCTTAAGAAAACAAGCAACAAATGAGATAAAAGCATAGACAACATACAGCAGTGCTAACAAGCTCATCTGTATAAGAGCTTGAACTAGCATGGATAGGCCAGAAAACTCGACGAGTCGCAACGAAAGTTGGTGATCCACCATTGCCATTGAAGGACGACTGGTGTCCCATCCATGGTGATGATGCTCCATTGAGCTTTAGCAAAGATGATGAAGATACCATGCTGAATTGATCTCTTACTATACTAACCAACCAACCTCTCTTAGCTTAGTTAAGTCTAGGGAATAAGAAAAAGGCAGAAGAATTTTTGAGAAACTAGTTGCACGCCACGCACGATGCGCACCGCGTTTCAACGTCGTTATGCTTAAATGTAATATGATTTTTTAGTAATCGCTCCGTTAGGATGATTATGAGAGAATTAAAGATGGATCCTGAATACATAAGCATATAATATGAAGGAGATAGTGATTGTGTAAGGCTAATTATAATTGTGTCATAATATGAATTTGCAAGCAGGATAATAAGATATAGCATGTAGGTAGCATAACAAGTAGCATAAAGATGCTAATATGTCTTTGACACTAAAATCTTTCTAGTTACTCATTTCACTATGATATTTTTCAAAAGACATTGAATCCTTATCATTAATCTTTGATTGAATAATCGAATGAACCTATAATTCATCCGGAATTTTGATCACAGCATAATTATAGCTTATACAAATAACATCAGAACAGACTCATCAGAATAGACTCATTCCTAAATTATGATCACAACATAATAATAGCTTATACAAATATTATTATGACTTGTGCTAGATTCAGACCTTATCACAGACTAGAAAGGCATCACTTCTTTCCATCCACTCTAGAAGGCATGACAATTGAAAATCATGCTCACAATTTGTCAACATTCGAGGGTTGATACAACGCATTACTTTATAATAGAAAATCTAGTACCTTCAAGACAGATAAGACATGTCTCCTTTCCTAAGGGACTAACTCATAAGCCTCAGTAGGTTTTGAAATTTCCACATCAGACTTTGACGGTGAGGCAAGCAATATATCAGCAAGAGTTTTTCCTTCAGATTTCCCAACAAGATCAATAGGAGTCAATATATCAGAGTTATCGGCAACAACATTTTCAGCAATGCCTGCAGGTTTCAGCTGTTTGGTTGTATCAATTTTATTAGATGCTTGGTTTCCAAGAGTACAGAATGGAGTTTGTGGGAGCCCAAAAAGCACATTGAACGGAATGGGTGCTGGAGGAGATCAGAAAGTATCAGGGCTTGATGTGTCAAGATTTAATCCAACCAGCAGCCCTGTTGACAAACCAGAGGCTGTTCCGTGATATGCTCTCAAGTTTTCCTACTCTTCCAAGGATGGGGGACTCTGCATCAAACAGAATGAATAATGAGCCATCCAAAGTTGTAGTTAAGTGCTCAAACAACCAAAATTGTAACAAAATGATTTTTGAGCTAATTTACATGAATAGTGTTCTATTCAGAAGAAATCCCTGAACCAAAAGCATGATTGCCAGAAAAAATCATGCATATATGTTAATCAATTAAATTTTATAATGCAAGACAAAATTTCCAAAAGCTAGAGATTATAGGTTAAGAAAACGACTACTTCACACTGAGCTATTCCAAACTTGGAAATTTGGAGTATATTGCAGAAGTTGTTCGTGAGATAAAAATATTTAATCAGCTTGATGTACTTTTCTCGGAAGGCTAATGTGTGAAATTTTAGCTGAACGGCTAATTCTGAGCCTGATGAGTGAATGTGAAACTGTCTCAGATTATAGATTTATCACTTGACGATGCTTCTGATGTCAAACAAGCCAAAGGAAGTGATATATATAAGTTCATCATCAACATCAGAAGCATCATATTAAACTACTGTTTCCTTTGGCTTGTTTGACAGACTACAAGCAGTCAAGCAACCTAATTTACCATAATACAGCTTAGAATTCAGAATCAAATGCATTTTCAACACAGATACATTTAATAGTCACAAATGTCACAGCCATATGTAAAGGATGTGCCATATACATATATACAGCTAAATACACCATCTATTCAAATAGATACTACATATAGAAGAATTAAAATATAGAGTATATACCTAAAAATCAGAAGAATTCCAAAAATCTAATCACTAAATATTCATTCATCTCAAATATTCATTCATTCCACAAGGAATTGTTTCCAGAGTTGAAACCTTTAGACCATCATACGAAAAGGGTAATCTTAATGGTAACCTATGTAAACTCACCAAGATGGTCAATATTGCAATCATGAACACGAGAAAGCTCCTCCTCCGTGAGATTATGATAATATGAATCTGTCAAATCAATATTATGAAAAAGATTAACCCATCTGATGAAGTAATGGTATAAGTTCGACGCAAAGCATTATAAAGATAGGCATAGGTCATATATATATCAAATTCATAGATTGGGGGCCGATAATAGCAAGCGTATCCGTCTCCGTGAAGTGCAATGCTTCAGGAAATGATTCATGTTTGTTTTACGATAAACCAAACTGCAAATTGCATCAACCTGTTTACTAAAAGTCTTGTATATACTAAATGTCTAATATATAGTCTCCTATATTTTACTTCCTACAAAGCCATCAATTAAGCTTAATTTAATCAATCTCATCTTGACTCAAGATTTATCAGAATATAAACCAAAAATTATAAATCGATATTTCATGCGTGCAGATACTAATGTGGCTGAGCATGTTAAAAGTTGTTCATATATAATTTTTCCAACCGACTCATCTGCATTCGGTATTATATTCCTAGTAACAATCACATTATAATGCGATATGCCGTTGCTAACTCCAAAAGTCCAAAATGTGAAAGCACAACATTACACACATCTTCTTTAACAGCTATTATAAAGCTTGCTATTCATTAAATTTATAAGGTGTACTTGCTAGTGAAAGCATGTAAAAATACATTTTCGCGTACCTACTTGAATATACCATCTTCAGTTTCGCCCCAAAATGGACGTCTTCAACAGAGCAACATTTAGCCATTTAGGTGATGACACTAATACTCCAGACATCAGACTCTAGGCCTGACTTTCTTTTCAGTACTTCAGGGGCAACATAGTAGGCACTGCCAACAAAATCTTTGAATATTTTCTCTATAGGAAGCAAAATGTTTGTGCCACATTGTCAAAATTTTGCGATAAATCAAATATAAGTCAGGTTGGACAAGAGAAATGTCTACCCACAAGCAACAAGTGCATATTGACATTCCCCTTTCTACTCACCAGGTTTTATGAAATCTGATAATCCAAAGTCTGTGGCCTTTCAACTTTTCAAGATGAAATCTCTTCAGGCGCTTTAAAAAAAAAAGTTCTACAAACAAGCAGCACATTGGAATAAAACATAAACTTCCATCATAATTCATCTACTGCAATTGAAATGTAAGGTCCATATTTTCAAAAGAAAATCTACCTCAGGCTTCATATCACGGTGCTACCAGACCATGTAAGTGGCAATGAGCAGCAACTTTCAGCAACTGACGGACCACCACAGTTGCATCTTTCTATGAATATCGGTTATCCTTTCTGATTTTAGTAACATAAGAAATTAGCATTAGCACACATATATATTGTCACATCACCAGGTACAATCATGAATCGCTGGCAGAGTAGATTACTGCTTACTTGGCTAGTATGCAATTCAGCAACACTTCACCTTCACACAACCTGATGACAAATGATTATCAACGTCATATTCAAATAACATGGTGATAAAGGAATTAGGGGTAAACAATTACTCAAATTTTACTTTTATTGAAGATGAACTACCATCAATTTGTGATCCCCAAATTTTTATATATAATAATGAATTATATTTTTAGTGAAGATGAACTACCAAGAGATGTCATTAAAGACAATTCAATTACCAATTTGCTGATAGCATTAACACGAAATAATTACGATACACTCGTAACCTAGCATCTCCTCAAAATAATTATGATACACTTGTAACACAGCATTTCACACTTGATACACTTGTAACAAAGTAATTCAACAAACAAAGATAAATGTGTCCTAGTGGTTAGATATGGGCCTTGAGATGAACAAAGTTGCTAGGAATTAGCTCTCAAATCAGTAAGCAAGCAAGCTAATTAGATAGAAAAGGATAGCTAAGACGGATAAGTTGTATTATCAAACTGATTGTTCAACAATACAATGCCTTCTTTCGAGAGGAAGGTGCTCTCCAACAAGTCAACAATAGACTTCTTAACTATATTCAACATGATGATTATTCCTCCTAATGAGGTCTATTTATAGAAAATACCCCTAACAAACCTCTAGCTTATTCCCCAAGTTACTACTAATAGACTATGACTAATGTGCCCTTCCCCTAAATATTGATTCCTTGCATTATTTCAACAAATTAGGATAATGAAAATACTTCTTAGAGATAAGATTAGATCAGTATGTCATGCTTTACGGGCATTGCTTTCCACGGATAACAAAAGTGACATAAACTTTTATAGAAATCCCAATTTAGCATATCATGGTAATGGAGTCCCAGATATCATGGTATAAACTTTACCCCTAATCCCAATGTAGATTTTAGAAATAGTGAGACTGCTTTAACATCTCTGAACGCAACTAAGTTAACAATATCCATCAAACCATGCATGCATATACATTATATGATCTATAATTAAGGGAACAGATTCACTGCACTCAAAATATGGTTTATGATGTTTTGTGTTGTTTCCATTATCATTATGATAAATATAGAATAATGTTTATGATATATATGGTTTATAATTATCAAGTTTTGATACCAGGCAATTGCTTTCCATCCTTAAGGGTTATAATTTTTATGATGGGTTTCCATAATATCCATTTTGACAATGCCATGATGCGATAAAGTTGTATATGGATACCACCAAACGAAGAAAAGAAGAAAAATATATACGAGTAAGACAAATAACCTCATAGATCATGTTATTTGGATCTATATTGTCATATGCCATTTAGCCTGCTTTGAAGAATTTATAGTCAAGTGAAAACATCCAAGCTTCGTAATTTCAAAAGGTATTATTAATTATATGTAGTTAGATTATCTACAATGATGCTTAGAACAGTAGCTCGAAGTTATTTCAATAAATCCTTAAGGAGAAAGGCTCAAGAGCTTTTTAAGGAAATCAAAGGAGACAAAATGCTTTTTAAACTTCTATATAACTTCTTGACAAGTATATTTGATGCAATACGTTTCTGCTCACAGCATTACATACCAGTCTTTCTAGCTAATTATTCTCGTTTGTCCAACTCAAAAACGTTTCTTCTGTTTGTGTTCCCTTATTGCAGATAAGGCAGTTTTAAAAGCAACTACCAAAGGAATATGCAAATAAAGCAACTATCTACATTGTCAGATTTCTCAATCACAATGGAAATTGCATATCAGCACTTATAAGCTATAACTATTGCTAGCTCATGCTCTTCACCACATCTCTTAATTTCTTTTTCCGGGTATGTTAGTCATTTGAGGTTGAGAATAAGAAGCATGATTTGTTGAGAGTTATATTTTGCATGGTTAAAATTGAAGTAATTGATTAGTTTGTCAAGCATATTTCATAGAATTAAATAAGATGAATAGTGTGGTGAGTAAATGGTTATATGATGTCAGTTTATATTCAGGTGAGTGCAGAGGGATATGATGCTGGTGAGCCAATTGATTTAGAAAAATTGGATGGTACATGGCGTCTTCAGTATAACTCTGCTTCTGATAATAGAATGTTTTATGCCGCCAATCCTTGAATTATCTTATCTTTAGCAAAATAACAATTTTACCTAACTCCCTCCCTCTCCATATCTTCATAACTTTCAGAAAGCAACTCAGTAAAACCCCAAACATCCACCCAGAACAATCTACGCCCAAACTCAAACATCTAAAACCCTAAACAACAATGAAGAAGAAGACCCAAGCCCAGCGCACCTCAAACATCCAAATAGCAACCAAAGCAACAAAAAAAAAGAAAAACAATTGTAAATGAAAGATGACCTGTAAAAAAAAAAAGAGAGAAATGAGCAAAAACCAGGAAAATCACAAGAGAAGGGCATAAAGACAAAACCTTTTTAGACCCATCTTGGTTAGGGTTTAGGGTTCACGCATGAGGCTCCAACCACCGCATAAACAGTTCCGACCACTGCCACCACCGTTACCGGAAAAAAAAATGGAAAACATTAACAAAATGCAAATAAGCCACAAGAAAAAGAATAACCGCAATTGAACCCACAACAACAGAAAAAAGAGAAGCAGGAAACATTACCAAGCATCAAAAGCTAGCACTCGCCGCATCGAAGAACCGTGATTTGCTCTTGACAGAAAATTGAGAAGTAAATTCAGTGGGGGATATAGGTAGCCGGAAAAGGAGTGAGAAATGAAGGGAGGAGAGATAGGTAGCAGTAGAAGATGAGAGAGAAACGAAGAGAGGGGAGGTAGGAGCATGCAAAGAGGAGAGAGAAACAAAGGAAAAGAAGGGGAAAGGCAACGGTGTAATAAGGTAGAAGCAGCAAGGGCAAAAAAGGAACAACACTGTAGACATCAACAATTTAAACCCCCTATTGGCTTTTTTTTTTTTTTTTTTTTTTGACAGGGAAAGATGATTTCATTCACACAATAGCCATCTCGGCATCCACATCATCATTTGAACATACCTGAAGCAGAAACTACACCCACAACACCTAAACTTGTTTCTATTCACGCTCATCTCCATTAAGGTGGTTCCAATCTTGAAACCATGTGAATTCTTCGATGTCATTGCATCTTTCAATAATTCCTTCACCAACGGTGCTGTAGATATTATGGAGTAAGCAACTGCACTACAGATTAGATCTTCTTGAGTCAAACTCATCTTCCCCAACACAACAACCATGAATACCAAACCCACCAAATGAACCAAAACTGAGATCAGGCGGAAACCCACAGTCGAAGCCCTTGGGTCCTTAGTCGGAAACTGCTCTATAAAGCCAGCCCCGTAGGTCCACTCATGGACGACCCGTCTTAAAACATTTGCCGCAGGAAGCGCTCGAACAACAGAGGAAGCAATGGTGGGTGGCTCCATAACTGACCCAAAATGAAAATTATTTATGAACAACTTGGAGATCATCAACTGGGTCTTATTTACCAAACAAAGATTAAACATTGAAAGAAGCATAAAATTAAAAGGACGAACATCCCCAAAAACACGAGTTGTAAAACTCGGTCAGAAGCTAGCGAAATCCAAACAAGCACCAGATCAGACTTAAGGATAACGGCACAAACCTAACCCGTTGCAAAAACCGGCAGCCTTAAAACCAATCAACCAAGTCTAGACCTTGACTCGCACGAAACGGATCAGATCGCGCTTCTTCCGGCCGACAATAAACCGACGTTGATGAGGCCTAGGTGACTCACTGGCGCACAAGGAAGGGCTATAACCCGACCTCGGCCGGCGAGCCCCCCCGATAAAACCAGCAGCAGCGAGAGAAAAGGACAGGGAAGGTGGGCGGGAGAAGTAAAGGGCGACAATTGATGAAAAGGCAGAACCAAGAAATGGATTAGGAAGTGGAGAGAAGAGGAAGAGAGAAAAGAGCCCACCCTACGGGCAAGAAGCTTCGAATCAGAAGCACAAAACCCTTCCAAGAGAGAAACCCTAGAAGGAACTTCTCTCTCTAGAATAGAGAGGCAGCACATTGAGAAACGCCCCCTATTGGCTTTTATAGTAGTAAAGATAAAGGTAAAGATGTCTTCACTTTTCAAATTTTTCGAGGGACAATTTCCTTATACTTAAATATCTCTATATAATGAGGTGAATTCAACGAGATACTAATTGTTATAGTATTTTTCTTTGTATAAATAATTGTTGCTAGTCAAAGTGAAATTGATTGATAATACTCTTTCAATTATTTAAACAAGTGAACATTTGTGTTTTTCCATTGTGTAGTTTCTTATTTGATTCTTTTTTTTTTTTTTTTTTGACGAGGAAGAAACATTATCATTAATAATAAGCCATACGGCATCTCTACAATAATAACACAAATCTACAAACAATAGAATTAGAGAAAATACACAACTCTTACGGTCAAAACAATTACCAATAAGCCTTCTAAAGCACAACTCATACCCCACTGCTTCAGTCTTGACGTAGGCAGTAATTTTCGATGTCTTTGCATCGATGCAGGTATTCAATTGATGTCTTTACATCTTTCAAAAATTCCTTCGCAAAATGAGCACAAATTCTTCTGAGCGAAAAGTTGATGAAAAACCCCAATTCCAAATGAATCCAGAGCATTTCCCAATTATTAAAACCCTAAAAAGAAAAGAAAAACTCTTCCATAGATGAAATAACAAGACCTTGAATATAGGAGGAACCCTAATAATAGGGACCAACCCAATCAAATTATTGGGACCAAAACACATTAAAAACACACACACACCAAAAAAAAAAAAAAAAAAAAAAAAAAAAAAAAAAAAAAAAAAAAAAAGAAGAAAAGCGGCGGAAATAGACTATTTCTGCCTTAAAAAGACTATGAAATTGGAACCCTATGAGAGAATAAAGAACAGAGAAAGGAGGGAGAGAGAGGGGGCGCTAAGTTGTTTGATTCATTTTCAATGAGATACATTATTCATCATATTCTAATTTTTAATGTGATGCAACTAAATACATAAATAACACAAAAAATATCTTCCAAGAAGTTACCTTTCTTGACTGAAAAGAGTAAAGAGGGTACATCGGAGCTGAGACAGAGACTTCCCACTGCACCTTCCACTACTTCATCGGCATTTTCTTCTTACCTTTTACTTTCTTCCTGAATTGTAAGAAATGTCAGTAGTAACAAAGAACTGAGTTAGATAAAATCTGAAAGAAGAGAGAAGTAAGTCCAAAAGCATCAACAATAGAACATGAATAAAACAAATGTTAGTCTAAAACAATCCATCACAGGATTCTCTACTCTAGTCTGCCTTGTAAAAACATTATCCCTAGTTGCATGAAGCAAGATCCTTTCAAATGCCATAGATTTCTCTATGGGTACCAAGCCTGCAAAGAACCCCCAGCTACACAGACTTTGATGGATCAATCGACTTGTCCTAAACACATATTAATTGAAATTTATGAAAAGGTATAAAAAAGGATAGAAGACATGAAAAGTACAACACAGATGACCAAATTAAGTATTCTCTGCATTTTGTTGTTCCAGTTCTCCATACTAAAAAGGCGCACTTCTTTGAGCTGGATAGAAGAATTCTCCAACCTGACGGACATATAAAAACACATAAGTTTCGATATTTGACCTAACCAATATAATTAACATATGAATAGTGATACAAATTAATTTACCTTGTTCCAAAAATAAAGGTGTGTCCAACGACTCTTCATTTTGCTAGAAGCCGCGCTACTTTGAGCTGAATGTAAGAAATCTCCAGCCTGAAGGATAAAAGAAACACACAACTTGACTTAACCAATAAAAATAACACAAGAATAATGATAATTAAATAATTAACATTTTCCAGAAGTTTGCTGCAAAGGATAATAAGATGATGATGATAATACTAGTTTCATTTATCAGATAATCAAGTCTCTTATACTAAAGTCTAACCCCTTGAACTACTTCCTTTTAGATCTACAGACTACAGGATTAATAGACGTTATGTTGTTTGGCTTCAATTTGATCATCACAGTAACACACATGATCCTGCCACTTTAACCACTACACTCATATTTTGGTACTTAATCTATTTTATAAGAAAAAATAAATATAAAAAACCTTATATAAGAACGAGCTAATAGAATCATGATTAACTTACCTCCTGTAGTTTATACTTAGAAAGCTCCTTATAAGTGCACTATAACTTATCATTGCTTAAATTCATCTCAGAAATCACAATGAACAGCTTCTAGCTCGTGCAAGTTTCAACTAAGAACAAAATCAAACCCGCTAGTAGCTCAATTAGCAAAGCTTGTAATATTCCCTTCAAACACAAATGCTACAAGTATTCAAGAGAAGAGTAGAGCCATAAAAATGAATAAGAAGAAAGAAGGTTTCCCAATACCTCCAGATAATCTACTTTGATTTCAATATTCCAAGAGAAAGACTTGGTGGAGTCGAAACTTGTTTCTTGAAATATCGCAATCTAAGAGCCATCTCCGCACATCTTTTAATCTGTAGAAAAGAATCACCAAATCCAATCAATCAACATGCAGAAACACTACAATGAAAGTAACACACTTAGATATATTTATTCACCTGGAGCAGTTGGTTCACCAGTTGCCTTTCTGACCAAAGTCCAATAAAAAGACAGAAAGTATTCCCTTCAGCGAACCCGCTTGTAACTCAATCAGCAAAGCTTGTTATATTCCCTAATACCTCCAGATAATCCACTTCAATTTCATTCCGAATGAAAGACTCAATTTAGTGTTTTGCCCATCTATTGCAAGCAGCAGGCTGCTGATAAAGAATAAGCTACTGGGAGCATACTATCTGATCTGAAGGAGAACTTATACTTAGCAGCGATGATCTGAATCAGGTGTAAAGTCTGTGGACAGTGAAGAAGAGAGTGTTTCATCCAAGTGAGTTTCACAGCAACTGGACAATGGAACCACCTACTGATTCATTCCTTGAAACACATTGGATCGTCCAGGACTGATAGAGGGCGGCAGAAGACATATAAGAACTCATTCTAGCCAGCACCAGCCAAGAAATTAAATCATGTGCATACTATACACCAGCACACCTGTGTGGAATTGTTCTGTGTCGCTCTACTTACTAGTTACTAATGCCTCCATTTTGGCCTTCTTGAAATGAGAAAAGCAGTAAAATACATTAAGACATCAATCTAATCTCCAATTTCCACATACATTAAATTGTTGAGTACAAAGTGATCAGTAACAACAAATGGGGGAAGAGAAGTACAAATAACTTACATGATGATGTCAATCAAGTCTACATCAAATTGTAAACATTAGGTCCAAGCGACCTGAACAACAATTTTTTAATTTTTTTTTGGGGGGAGGGGGGGGGGGGAAGGGGGTGAATAATATTTAACTTAAACAGCAACGTCAAATTTGTTGAGTCTCCATATCCACATGCATGTATCCATCAAACTACACAACACTTGCACTTCATTTCTTTAAAGTGATCGCCGTTCCACGTACAACTAGAGATTCTTCAGTGATAGCAAGCTGTTTACGTGAAGATGTGGGAAGTCAAAATATCTTCGCCACCTAGGTGGAGGTGACCAAACACTTCCCGTCTTCCAATTATAACAAACCAACGCAAAGGACATGCTATGCTTGGTTTCCACAAAGCCAAAAAACCAAAACTCCCCAGTTTTCAAGCTCATATAAAGAGGTATAGCGACTCCAGACTTTGAGGGATTGAAATGTCTCTGAAGCGCCAAATACATACCAGCTGCATCGAAATTCTTACATCTACCCCAAGGGCCAGTTTTCGGTCCTATCATTTCCCAGACTTTCCAAAACTTACTAGGGTTTTGCCAAAATATTATACCTGCACCACCGGTGTCCATTGGTATACAGCAAGTCTTCTCCTCGCTGATTATAACGCTATCTTTTGGCCCTTCGAATTGATACATTGTTTCAGCATCTATATCCAAGGCAAAACCAAGAGAGTGACATATATCAAACCAATAGACATACCCCGCTGCAATAGAAAACGGATGACTCAGTAGTGTCTGCTTTGCCTTGTTACTTATAGTAATGCCTTGACAGTCAATGTCAATAGCCCTCCAAGTTTCATCAACAGCTACTGTCCATACCCTTTTGTTGTTGTTTGTTGTTTGTTCCTTAAAATTGCCCTTTTTCACAGCTAACCTAGTTCTCGGAGGATCCTTAAAAACTTTTTCTCTCTCCTCTTCAACAACACCAACTACTGCTACTGCTTCTGCTTCTCTCGCAACAACTGCGCGAGTTCGAATGTAGTTACCAACCAAATGAGTCGATTTCTTCTGATTATTATCAACGATATTCTTCTGCTTCTTATTCGTCGTCGTTTTGACTGAATTTCCACGTTGAAGCTCTGGCATTTTTCGTCTTCCCATACAATCGAAATTTTTGTGATTCTGTGTTTTCGCTAGTGTTACCCATCATTCGATCTATTACCTCAAATTTGAATATGATTCCGATTGCTTTTTTTTTAGTTCGATTCGAAGTTTCGATTGAAAAACAAAAATGTAGGGTTTTGAAGAGTGATTTGGGGGAAAAGAAGTTTCGAATTGGAATTGGAATCGGAATTTGGGAGATTTAATGAAAGGGTGAGTTTTTGCTAATTAGGGTTTGTACTTTGTAAGTTCGAGTGTGTACGATGATGATGAGAGAGAACGGAGATGAAGTCTGATTTTTCTTTTTTCTTTTATTATTATATACTACCTCCGGTTCATTTTACTTGCAACAATTTCCATTTTGGGTGGTTCAAATTATTTGCAACAAATTTTTTGTTTTCCCTTATTTGGTAACATATGGGTTGTAAAATGACATATATGCCCTTACTTTTTTCCTAATCTATCTTATTAACACTCCTAATTTCATTTGCTTAGGGTTTGTTTGGCATCATTTTTAGTTTTCAGTTTCCTTTTTTTTAAAAAAACTAAAAACCAAAAACAAGAAACAAGAAAAAGGTGTTTCCACTTTTCTGTTGTCAGTTTTCAAAATTATCATGATTTTAATAAGTCTAAATATTTTTTGATTCATTATGTGACATATATAATATACTTTTAAAATACAAAAAAACCAAAAAACAGAAAACCACAGCGATACCAAACGAACCCTTAGTTTTATGTTTTAATTAATTAACCTAACTATTCCCACCAAATTTACCCATTCTCCTTTAAATTCCTTCATCACTCAACTACCTTCATTGAATCTGCATTCAATTCAGATTAAAAATGGTTGAGTCAATTAAATTCTGGAATTTTTTTACAGAAATCCCACCTCCCCAAACCCTACCTTTTTAAATTTGTCACTCTCTTACTCTCTCTTCTCTTCGCCTCCTCTTTCTCCTCAAAAATTCTGGGTTTTTTCCTCTTTCTCTCTCTTCGTTTTCTAGGTTTTCAACTACGATTCACCTTAATTCACCCTTAAAATGTCTTCTTCTCAACCAAAATTATAGATCTGGTAAGCCTTGAGTCCCTTTCTTCTGGATCCACACGATCGCCACCTAAACCTGGTGCTACCACGTGTATACCTCGTCGTGGTTCTGGTGTGATGAAGCCACTCCGTCGTGCTTCTGTAATTGCTCGTAGAAAGATTGTAGGGGCGAAGCTTGCTGAATACATCTCAAGTGACGAGGATGAGAAGCCGACAAAGTGTTCTGGGTCAAAAAAAGCTTGTTCCGCCATCTCTCAGCCTAGATCGGGAGGTTGTTTCCACCAAAGAGGGTGGATCTGCTGCTGTGGTGGCTGTTCCAGCTGCTTCACCACCACTAGACGCCAATTCTGAAACTTGGTCTTCTTTGTTCCAGGAGCTGACCGCTGGGGAAGTCCTTCAGCCACCGGTTCCCATCCCATGATGGGTGGGAGTACGTCCGGCCCTAGCGCTGGTACTAAGCGCCTGAGATCCGGCTTACCAAGGGGACAGGATCCAGATGACGTACTGGTGGCTTACCTCCAAATCTACTACCCCCAGTAGTCCCTTACCCCATTGTAGGGAATATTTCAAGCATTATGATAACCCCAAACTTGAACCCCACTGTGATCATACACTAAAGTACGGTGGCGTTCCAAAGGGAAAGACAAAGAGCAAAAAGAGTCGCCAACAAGTTTTAAGGAACTTGTACCCAAAAGACAATCCAAAAGGACCATCAACTACTCCATAAGGTCTTGAACCAAACAGGGTCCGGGGATGAGGGTACGAATCCAATCTACAAAAGAAAGGACCCGCCCTATAAAATAGGCCTCTACTTTGTTCTGCTCGTATTCATGCGCGCTTTTCGAATAACATACAAACATTATGTTAAACCTACCCTGTTTATCTATGTTGGTTGAAATTAATGCACAGATAAACTATTATTGGCGATCACTTGAGTTAAAATCACATTAGCCTAAACCAAATTAATAATTATCTTATTAAGCGTGATTTCAAGTACAAATTCCCTTTAAACCTGCGTAAAAGGCGTGATCAAGCAATAACAATAATATATATCAAGCAACATAATAATAAGCAATAATAATCATAATAACAATAACGATGATAATAGCATGATAAGGCATAATAAAGCTTGATAATAATAGCAAGATCCTAGGCATGATACTAGCAAGATTAATAACAAATCCTAGCATGTCACTAAGCAATAAAGATCAAAGCTTTAAACCTAACATGGTACTAACATGATATTATAAAAGATTAAAGGCACCCTAAACATGATTCTAGAAAGCAAAAAAAAACATCCTAACATGATACTAGAAAGCATTAAAAGCATCCTAACATGATACTAGGAATTAATAAACAATAATAAGCATGCGATCTACATTGTGAAAGAAATAGGGAGTAAGCTAATCTACTTATTTTGAAGCCTCGTACCTCTTTCTAATAACAAAATACACAAGTTAGTAAACTTCAATGAAAATAATAAAGAACAATTAAAGAATTAAATTGAAATCAAATTAAATAAAGTTTAGACTAGATTTGGACCAAACCCTCAGAAATTATCAAACCTTGCACGTCTAGGGCGAAGGCAACTTCGAACTTGGCTAGATGACTCTAAGTCTAATGTATGCGGAATATTGTATGTAAAAACTAGCTTAGAAAAAGAGAGAAAGAAAGCATGAATTGCTCAAGAGAGAAAAGAATAAGAATTGATAGTGAGTGATGATTCTGAAAACAGGAGTTCGGACGCTATTTATAATGAAAATAATCCGGAAAATCACGGAATTTCATAAGGAATAAAACTCCACGCTGTCGCCAGGAATTAACTCTGTCGCGACGCGACAATGTCTGTAGCAAGGCGACAGGGTCTGTCGCGTGGCGACAGACTTGTCGTTTGGCGACAGCCTGTATAAGCGCGTTTTTCTTCACACGGAATCCGATCTTTAATCAACTTGATCTACGGAATCCGTACAGAAGATAAAATACATATTTTAAGATAATAAAACAATATTTTATTCCAAATAAAAACCTTTAAAAGATAATTAATTATTAAACCTATCAATATTGGAATTAAAAAGAACTTTCTAGAAACTTCTAGAAAACTATAATTAATCCTAATAATTTTAGGAATAATAATTAATATTGGGCCCTCCTCTAGATCATTGGGCCGTATTAAAATAGAACACCAGGCCCAGTTTAGCATTTTGGCCATAACTTCCTCAATATTCATCGGAATTGGGCTTATAATATATCGTTGGAAAGGTCTTTTCGAGCTCCATCCAACTACACCATTATTGGACCCTTATCATGGACCAAAATAAACTGAAATGGACATTTTCAAATAAATAAAGTCATTTTCAAAAACAGAGAGAGAAGAAATTAATTAAAACTAAATCGCGACACTTGACTTTCGAATCACTTTCACCTAATTCGATAATAACACAACGCACAAGGCATTCATCACTGGGTTTGGTTTTGGGGAGACACAAATGGGTGTCTACAGAAGCCCCCACTTTGACTGAGTTCAAAGAAACTTATGTTTCGAAAAACGAGAGTCAAAGTATCGATAGGGACGGAGAATGATTCAAAATGTTCTGCAATTCCAAATCATTCTTATAACGCCGATACCTGCAAACTATCATTAGTTAAAACAGATAAAAGGGTTAAGAAACGCGTATCTTGCACCGTCGCGCACTCGTCTCTAAGAGTAACCGTTTTGTTGTTGCATTTGTATGTTGTTTGTGACAACCTCCACTGTGCCTCGTGAACGCCATTCTTGAAGATAACCATATGTCGTCGTCTTCAATATTCTTGGTGATAATCCTCCACAGTATTTCGGGAACATCATCGAAAATAACTGTATGTCGTCATCTCCTGGGTGTGGCCATACGTCGCCACAGCAGTATGTCGCCGCTATAGACAATCTCTTCTTTACCTTGAGGGACCGCCGAAGGTGACCTTACTTCGCCATCTCCATCATTTGTGACACTACCTCGTCACGACCGTACTTCGCCGCTAAACAATTTCCCTTTATGTTGAGACATTGCCAAAGAATCACTTTACCTATTGACCCTTAATATCATTATTTATCATTGTTTTTATATTTGTGCCGGTACTTTGGTGCTTTTGCCTTTGTAAACCATTACTTTGGTGCGTTTATTGAACCAATATTTCGGTGCCTTGAACCATTATTTCGGTGCCTTATTTATTGAACCATTATTTCGGTGCCTTATTATGAGCCAATACTTAGGCCGCTTTAAGCTAAAGTGAGACGATCTTTCATCAAGTCGATCACTCAGTGCATTTTGATCAAGCTGACTAAATCATGTCAATTACTTAAAGGGGCTAACTGGCGTACCAAGGAACCCAAATTACTAAACTGGACCTACAAAACCATAAGGAGAGGCCCATCATTCTTTCGCTACACTAGCGCATGCCAGAATCTTCTGTCGCGAGCATTTGCATCTGTCGCCACGCGACAGAGTCTGTCGCCTCGCGACAATTCTGTCGTTTGGCGACAGAATCGGGGTTTTAAACCCGTCTTCTTCTTCTTTCTCATTTCGCAGCTCTGCTTCACGAAACTCACGAAATTTTCATTTTACTCGTTCTTGCTCATTTCTCAACCGAATTCGCTGAAACTTGTTGCGAATCGAAGCTTTTCTCATCTATTTTCCCGATCTATGTAAGTTTTGCTCAAACTCTACTCGGTTTTTGATGAATTGCACGTTCTTGTTCGCGTATTTTTCGAAAATTCGAAAATGCTATTGCTTAATTTACTTTGTTCGTTGAATTTTATGCCTTGAATTTGTTTAATTATGCTTGTATATTACCTTGGGAGTATTTTGAGACTTGTTTGACTCAATTTGGTGAAGAAACGAACAATTTACCATTGTTGGACCTCTTAGGGTCGTGAAGAACAATGTGGGTCGTTTTTGGTATTTTAACTGCTCTTCTTGTACAATTTGTCACAAATATTCATCATATGTTTGCAAGAAATTGTTTATTTGCTCAAAGAATACTTCCATGCTTGTTTGAGATTTTTGCCCTGTTTTAGTACTACGTACTCTGTTTTTTTTAACATAGTATCATGCGGCTTAGGCGAACTTTAGATACTGTAGAAACTTAAGTTTAATTACTTTTACATACTTTAGCATGGCTAGACGACGTGGTTCGAGTTCTCGGTCGAGGGACACGCGTCGAGAGGACGAGCCCACCAGTGAAGGCGAGGACGTACCTTCTACCTCCGGGTTGGGCGTCATGCCTGACTGGGACGAGCGCACCTTGTTTCACGCGCCGGTTCATCATTTGTCGGAGAGAATCCGACGAGGTCTAGCGAGTGGGAGGACCCGTAGCCATGGCTCGGGTAATTCTACTATCATCTCTTTGTACGACAACTTCATCTGCCGCGACGAGGGGCTTCGTCGTCTTTAGGAGTCATGTGGGTTGACTCCTCTGCTGCAAGCGACTCGGGCCATGTTTTCATACGATGGGGGTAACCTTGTCGTTCGGTCTTTGGTGGAGTTCTTCTGGGACACCACCAACACTTTTCACTTTCCCTAGGGTGAGATGACAGTCACTCCAGCTGACTTTAGTCTCATCACGGGGCTAGAGTTCCAGTCTACTCCGCTGCCCTTTGATGCTGGCGTCACTGTTTATTCGCCGGAGGTTTTGGAGTTATTGGGGTCGATCGTCATTCGGGCCCAGGATGAGGCTTAGTCGGGACAGCTGAGTTCCCGATGTATCCGTCGCTGCACGTTGGCTGCAGCTTTCGAGGATGATGCGACTACCCGAGAGCAGCGGGTGCGCATTTTTGTGCTGATTCTGCTATCAGGGACGTTTTATCCTGATCGAGGTAGTAGAGTACTACTGTACTACCTGTCTACCGTTCGCGACCTTGAGTTGGTCGGGACATATGATTGGGCCAGCATGGCCTATGCTGATTTTCTACTGGGCTTACGGCGCTCCTGTTGTCACAAGGCCCTTTCTGGAGAGGTTGCCCTTTCCAGTTTCTGGAGGGTCGTAGAGGTATGCCTCTTTTTTGTCAGTCAAATTTTGCTCTAGATTTTAGGAACATAATTTTTACTGATTTTTACTTTTGTATAGATTTGGTTTTACGAGTATTTTCCCTCTCTTGCACCAGCGAGGCCTTCTCCTCGCGTATTCCCTATTGCTGCTAGTTGGGGAGGCCGTAGAGGTCCGCCGGAGGTGTTACGCCTTCGAGAGATGATCCTCACGGTGGGTTTTTCTTTTAATTCTTACTTTCTGTTTTATCACCCTTAGCATTAGTATCTTACTTAGTGATGTTCCAGGAGCCTAGCCCAGTATATCGACCTTGGGCTGCTTTCCCTATCTCTGCGCTGGCGGCGCAGTACACAGCTGAGCGTCATTACTTTCTGGGGACATATGACGCGGTGGTCTATCTAGAGGAGAGAGTGGCTATCCAGCACTCCTCAGATGCCTTCGTTGTTCCTGCTCCCCCACCTCGGCATATGTTCCACGATGCCTTGCAGCGGGATCGTACTGGTGGTCCTTCGCGGGGTACTCATTGGAGGTCCCATATTCTTCTTGAGCAGAGCTATGAGGAGGATCTGCTACCATTGCTGGCGCCGGCTCCTGTCCCTTCAGAGGAGGCAGCGGTACGCTTTTATTTGTTTAGTTAGTTTTTTTTTTTGCCTTAGGTAGCCCCCCAAGTATTTTCTGACTTTTTACTCTTAGCAGGCTGGTCCTAGGGAGTTCATTCCTCCGAGGATGTCTATACGCTACCAGGGTACGTATGGACCGATCGAGGAGCTCATTCCGCCCGCTCTAGAGGGTGAGCAGTTTGTGGAGCGGTCTATTCCTCGTCACCAGACTCGAGTAAGTAGTTAGGCTATTTTATGTCATCCTCATATTGGCTTTATATTCATTATTTTGACTTTGATTATTTCGACAGTTCTCTCGCGAGGTGGTGACGGCTATGGCCAGGTGCATCGACGCCTTTCGCAGCCAGCTTGTGAGGTTGCGGAACCGTGCTACCTGTCGTAGCAACGACGCTGAGGAGGTATTATTTACTTTCACTGTTTTTGGCTTTATTTTTGGTGTATTTGCTAACTTGGATTTACTTTTGCAGGGGCAGCCTATTCCTTCTCCACGCACTCGATCGAGGCCCGAGCCTAGGAGGGAGACTACTAGGTCTGACTCGAGGCGTCGTCGGACTACTTCTAATGGCCGAGGTGGTCGTTCTGAGGCCGCCGCTGTAGAGGATTCAGCGTCATCACCTGAGGACATTCCGACCGGACCGACCGTTCGAGGTGGGATGGGTGGTGGGACATACGAGTTTGGCTCATCGTCGCAGCAGCCCTTGCAGCCCCAGCCTCTTTCTGTCGGGTTTCAGGGTGAGGTTAGGTGGCCTGGTCCTGAGCTGCAGTTTGCGTCATCTGGTGGTCCAGGGGACGATGATGGACATACTCCACGGAGTAGGGCATTTTTTGATACATTTGGTATTCCTCGCGACCTCCAGCACCATAGTTGTACCTGTACTTGTTTTATATTTGACTTTTGTAGGACTTTGCCCAGTGTATTTATGCGACTCATGTACCAAACACTTGTATATATGCACTTTATTTCGTTATTTATTAAACATTTTACTTAGTTTGTTGTTATAATGTATGCATTGTGTGTGGAAAAGTGTAATTTTTGCGCAAAATTTTTCCGTCATTTTTAATATTAATGGAGGGTACCGACTCTCTCCCCCAAAAAGAAAAAAGGAAAAATGAGAGCAAGCTTAAAATTAAGCTTTATTATTATAATAATAATAATATTGACAATAATAATAATAATGGTCATAATGATAATAATAATAATAATGGTAATAATAATAATAATAATAATAATAATAATAATAATAATAATAATAATAATAATAATGGTAATAATAATAATAATATTATTATTATTATTATTATTATTATTATTATTAAGGTTATGAGAAAAGGAATAAAACAGTAAGTCAAGTCAAAGTCGAAATCAGATACGTAAAAACACGGTTTCCTACGCGCAATAGGTGACGCTATTAAGGAAAGTACTGGCGCCGCGTAATCCAATCTGTCGCCACGCGACAGGCTCTGTCGCCACGCGACAGCCTCTGTCGCCGCGCGACAATTTTGTCGCCTGGCGACAGACGCGTTTTCCTATTTCCTACAGGAATGGAAGTCTGTCGTGCAGAAAAGGTTATAAATAGCCCCCAAATAAACCGTGTACTGCATAATTCGATCAGCTTATCAAATAGTTAAATTAACTAGTAATCATGTCTCTAGCTAAAAGAACCTTATGTGGGTACATGGATGAATGGTGTCGTCACTTAACTGCTAAAGATAGAAAAGCATTAGATCTTTCTCATATGGGGGGTATGTTTGGGGTCAAGGGGATGATTCTTGATATTGATTTTATATATTCTGCCATAGATTATTGGAACATTGATACTCATTGTTTTAGATTTTTTCATGATGAAATATGTCCTTTACCGGAAGAATTTGGAGCCATCATAGGTTATTATTCCACGGACCTTGCGGTAATGCCTAGAATCAATGAATATTACTATAAAGATTTTGAGCACTTCTTTGATTTGAGGGGGACGGCTTTAAAGCACATAGTGCATGGGAATGTAGTTAATTTGACAGAATTTGCACATTATTTTTATGATAATCCCAATCCCGATTTCCGCATTATATAAGAGGAGAGCTTTCCTTTATTGTTTATTTAATCAATTGCTCTTAGTGAGCGGTAAAGATAATGAAGGGCAATCAATAATTATATCTGTTATAGAACAAGTTGAATCTAGGAGAAATCCAATGCCATTAATTGTTGGAGAGACTATGCTATGGTTAGATGCATTGAGAAAAAATCCAAAAGCGCCTTTTAGGGGTTCTCCAATTTTATTACAGGTATGAAATAATATTATTATTAATTGTCAAGAACTAAAGCATATTATTTTTACACTGTAATATTAATTTAAACATATATTTTGCAGATATGGCTCATGGAGAGATTGAAGCTTATTAATCCCCCTGATGACATTCATACATATGTTCCAAACTGCATAATCCGCCGAAAGAAGCGATTCTTGAAAATTTGTCGCCGTGAGTGGAGCAAGGTGTTTGCTGCCGGTGATTTTACCATAAGCTGGGTTGTTCCTTGGTGGAAGATCGAGGCGATGATTGGTTGTAGTAACCAAGCATATTGTCGTCTCCCGAGCTTGTCAAGACTAACCTTTTATTTCCCTTGTAGAGTCATGAGACAATATGGTCTTGCACAAACTATCCCTACAGGAGATCTTCGCCGCCCTTATGAATTTCCTGTGTCACAAGAGATTGAGCGCTTTGATGGATACTGGAGTGGTAGGCCTTTATGGGAGGTGATTACCCATAAGGAACCACCATGCTTGTCAAATAAAGTAAAGCAGTGGCTTGATGGAAGATTTCAAAAGCCTCAAGTTACAGTTGAAAAGACCAATGTGAAGGACCGTATAGGTGACAAGAAAGTTCCCGCTAAAGAGCGTCTAGGGGAAAGAATTGAGTTCAAGACTCCTATTATGCCTAGAAAGAAAAGTGCTAAGAAAAATCAAGGAAAAGAAAGGTCGACTCTACTAAGAAGGAAACTTGGGTAGAGAAGAAACATGGAGTCCTAGCGGAAGGAGAAACTATCCATACTAAAATAGAGTGTAGATCTTCTAACGGTTGTCTCCTAGCGAAAGTTATGGATCAAGAGGAAGAGAAAGAAGACACAAATTAGAAAAGAATGAAGAAAGAGAAAAAAGACTAGCACATTGCTTTCCTTTTGATTTATTAGACAAAATTAATTTGCTTTAGTTAATTTTTCAGCTTTTATTTTATCAATAATGTACTTTCTTTATTAATCAATAAATTTCAGCTTTTATTTTAATTAACTTTCAATTAAAGCAATGAAAACAATTACAACACTTATTTTTCGGATAATTAATTCGAGTACGGGAGTCGAAAAAATTTCCAGAATTCATGAAACTTGTCCAGACTCTTGCAGGAGATTGGCGCTGTTATCTGAGGCACTGTCGCCGACAATTTAGCTCTGTCGCCTAGCGACAAAATTGTCGTCTGGCGACAGAGTTTGTGTTCTGGCGCCAGTCTTGAAACTTTACAGACGTGCATTTTTTGCTTCGGGGATACAGGATTTGAAGGAATTAAAGTGGCCGCACCCTATTCGGGTTGCCTACGTATCCTTTATGTAAGGAATCAGGCCAAACGTAGCTCTCTTGAGTGTTTCCTCAAGTATTTATGGGTAGTATTTCTTAAGTTGGTCAAGGTTTGTCATGTTTGAAAATTCATTGCCATCCATATCAATTAATTTAGCCGCGCCTCCTGACAGGATTGTTTTGACAATATATGGTCCAGACCAATTAGGCCGGAATTTGCCTCTTGGGTCTAAAACGTTTTTCCTTAATGCTTTTAATACCAAGTCCCCAACCTTGATATTTCTAGTCTTGACCTTTTTGTTGAAATGTCTAGCCATGCGGGTTTGATAACATTGGGTATGGTGTAGAGCTTCTAGTCGTTTTTCATCGAGTAGGATTAGCTCTTCATATCGCGCTCTGGTCCACTCAACTTCATCGAGTTTACTTTCTAACGCAATGCGTAAAGAAGGTATTTCTAATTCTACAGGTTGTACGGCATCCATCCCGTATACTAGATTGAATGGCGTATTTCCTGTTGATGTTCGGATTGACGTGCGATAACCCCACAGTGCGAAGTGAAGTTTGTCAGGCCAATCTTTATAATTTTCAGTCATTTTCTCGATGATTGTTTTCAGATTCTTATTAGCAGCCTCAACTGCCCCATTTGCTTGAGGTCTATACGGGGAAGAATGGTGATGTTGAATACCATACTTTTGCAGCAATTCTTCGCATTCCGCTTGAAAGTGAGTTCCATTGTCACTTATCATCTCATGTGGGACTCCGTATCGACAAATTATGTTTCTTTCGATAAAGAGTGCTACATGTTTGGCGGTGAGTTTAGCGTATGATTGTGCTTCCACCCACTTTGTGAAGTAATCTATTGCAACCAAGATGTATTCGTGACCTCCTGTTCCTGGGGGTGTAATTCTTCCAATTATGTCTATTCCCCATGTAGAGAAAGGCCATGGTGAAGTATAGGTGTAGAGAAGAGATGGTGGGATATGTTGCAAATTTGCATAAATTTGACACTTGGGGCATCTTTTTACATATTGATGACAATCTTTGTTCATGGTAGTCCAGTAATATCCTTCTCGCATTATCTTTTGGACTAGCATTTTGCCGTTAACATGTGTTCCGCATATACCCTCATGGATAACTCTCATAGCCTTTTGAGCATCCTTTTTACCTACACATAATAGAGCTCGTCCCTTAGGTACCCTTTTGTGTAGTTCATTTCCTATGAGTACAAACTGGGAAGCTAAGAGCCTTAATGCTCTTTTCGCTCTTTTGTCAGCATGAGGAGGATATTCTCCTTTGGTGACATAATTCAATATATCTACGAACCATGGTTCCTCCTCTGGTTCTTCTTCTTGAATTATTTCATCGTCCTCTATGGCTTGGATGTATGCTGGTTTATGCCTTTTCTCTATGGTTAAAGGCATTTGTTCAATTTCTTTAGGTATTCTAACCATTGAGGCTAATCTTGCCAGGGCGTCGGCGAATTGGTTTTCCTCTCTAGGTAGGTAAGTGTATTCTACCTTTTCCAGTTGATCGGTAAGAGTTTCCAAATATGTCTGGTAAGGAGCTAGACTCTCACTCCTAACTTTCCATCTTTTGGAAATTTGATTGATGATTAGGGATGAATCTCCAAATATCCGGAGTTTTTTCACGCCTAAGGCTAAAGCGGTTTCGAGGCCTACCACGCATGCTTCATATTCAGCTGCGTTGTTAGTGACGTCGAAATCTAATTTGATGGATATAGGAACATGTTCTTCCTTAGGTGATACTAATAAGACTCCTACGCCGCACCCCTTTTGGTTTGAGGCTCCGTCAAAATATAGAGTCCATGTGTCATCCTCCGTCATCATTAAATTTTCGTCCGGGAATTCATTCTCTTCTAAGGGTGTTAAATCTTCTATTGGGAAATCTGCTAGAAAATCCGAGACCACTGATCCTTTAATTGCTTTTTGAGGCATAAACCTTATGTCAAATTGAGCTAAATTTACTATCCATCTTGAGATTCGTCCATTAAGTGTAGATCTTTCGAATAGATACTTTAAGGGATCCATTCGTGAGACTACATAGACAGTATGCACGAGCATGTAATGTCTTAATTTAGTTGTGGCCCATACTAATGCGAGGCACAACTTTTCCAACGGTGTGTAGCGTGTTTCATACTTAAGCATTTTTTTTACTCAGATAGTAAATAGCATTTTCCTTGCTTTCTACCTCTTGTGCGAGCATAGCCCCCATTGTTTCCTTTGTGACGGTTAAGTATAGTCTTAAGGGTATTCCGGGGAGTGCTGGAGCTAATAGGGAGGATTCGCGAGATAGGCTTTGATCTTTTCAAAGGCTTTTTGACACTCATCGTCCCATATGATTGGTACATTTTTCTTAAGCTTTTTGAATATTGGCTCGCATATTGTGGTTAACTTGGATATGAACCTACTTATGTATTGTAACCGGCCAATAAATCCTCGAATTTGTTTTTCAGTTTTGGGCGGTGGCATGGACATGATCGCTTTAATCTTTGTGGGATCTATTTCTATTCCTCGAGAACTTAAGACATAGCCCAAAAGTTTCCCTGAAGTGACCCCAAAAGCACATTTAGAGGGGTTTAACCTCATGTTGTATTTTCTTAACCTTTCAAAGAATTTCTTTAAGGCTATTGGGTGTCCTTGACGATCTTTTGATTTTACAATCATATCATCCACATAGACTTCTACTTCTTTATGCATCATATCATGGAGTAGGGCAGTTGCTGCTCGTTGGTAGGTGGCACCTGCGTTTTTCAACCCGAATGGCATTACCGTGTAGCAATAAGTACCCCAAGGTGTTATGAATATTCTTTTCTCCATATCTTCTTCGACCATGAGGATTTGATTGTATCCTGCGTATCCATCCATAAACGAGAGAAGTGCATGGTTTGCTGTGTTATCTACCAAAATATCGATGTGTGGCAAAGGGAAGTCGTCCTTTGGACTTGCCTTGTTTAAATCTCGATAGTCGACACACATTCGAACTCTACCATCTTTTTTCGGAACTGGGACTACATTGGCGACCCATTCGGCGTATTTGGATACCCGGATAAAACCTGCAGTTATTTGTTTTTGTACTTCTTCTTTTATTTTAAGGGCTACGTCGGGTTTCATTCGACGTAACTTTTGTTTTACAGGTTTCATTCCTGGAATTAATGGTATAGTGTGTTGAGCTATTTCTCTATTAATGCCTGGCATATCTTCGTATGACCAAGCAAATACATCGATAAACTCTTTAAGTAGATTTATTAAATCGGTTCTTTCTTCTTTGTTTAATGTTAGTCCGATTTTAACTTCTCTTTTAATGGTTGGATCTTTTGAGATATCAACCGTTTCTGTATCTTCAATTACTGGCGTCTTATTTTCAAGTGTTTCCATTGCTTTAATAATTTATTTGTCATTTTCATCATTAGTTAAGCAATGTTCGTCATCTTTAGATAAAGAAAAACAAGAGAAATAAGGGGAAGAAGACATATTATTAAACTCGGAAATCATTACATCGAATAAGGAAATATCCGTCAGGACTTGATTACTAACTATCTTAGGAGTAGGAAAAGAAGATGAAGATGATACAACTAAAGACTTAGAAGACTCGATAGGGGGAGACTCTAACTCAGATTCTGACTCAGACGACTCTTCGAAAATTGGTCCTTGTCCTATAGTTATTGAAACCTTCCTTCCACTTGTAGTAACGATTCTCACCGTCTTGCGCCATCCACGCTCTTGATCTTCTATGGGAGTGATAAGTTTGGAGGGATCGAAGTTTTCACTTTGGAGGACTGCTTGGATAAGCGATGAATTATCCTCCACATGTTTTGGTTCATTCTTTTCCCTTCCAAAGAGGAGTCCCATGACATTAAAGTCGAAACAAGGAGGTGCTTTTTCCTTATATGTTGGAGCTGGGATCTCGTCTAGGAAACAACAATCCAGAAAGATTTCAAATCCAGGCTGCCTTATACCATTCACAACAAAAGGTTCGGGAAATTCATGACAAGGGTAATCCTCTCCTTCTCTTATAAATTGCCCATTTAAAGTGAGAGGATATTGGTCCATGGGTATTTCCCTTTTTTGTATGCGGGCATTTCTTTGTGCCTTTAATTTTTCCTGGGCTCGTTTAAGGTCTTCGCGAATTGGTTCGAAGCCAAGTCCGAAAGTATCCAGTTTAGGAAGGCCAGGTAAACCCATATGTTTAGCTATTCCTTTTTTCTTTCCTAGAGTCATTCCGGGAAAGTGTCCTTGTTTTCTTAGGATAGAATTTGTCACCATGTTCGAGTGGAGGTCATAATGAAGAGGGGTCCTTTCGTCTTCCTCTATTAAGGAGACCTCTTCGCTAAAGCCCCACAAATCTTCGTCATTTTCATCGTGTTCCACATTAATTAGAGGATTTTCTACCGTTTTGATCCTCATAGATGAAGCATCAATGGTGATTGGAATGCCTCCAACTATAGCCTTTACTTGTTGATGGAGAAATGAAGGGACGGCCTTTAGATCATGAAGCCAAGGGCGTCCTAATAGCAGGTTAAAAGAAGCTTTGATATCTACTACCTGAAATGTAGTGGCATGTTCAATTGCGCCTGCTGTTATATTCATAGTAATTGTCCCTAATGCTTGTCGTCGTGAATTATCATAGGCTCTTATTCCTTGGGTTGATGGGGATAAATCCTCATCTCTTATTCCCAGCATTCTGGCGGTTCTAAGTGGGCATACGTTAATTGCCGAACCGTTATCAACAAGGGTCATAGGGACATTCATTCTTTTGCATATGACTGTGAGATTTAGAGCTTTATTGTGTTTGTCACCTTCCGGGGGTAGATCTCTATCTGAAAAAGTGACCAAATTAATTGGACTTGGGAGATCACTCGTGAGGAAGTTTGCAAGTCCCTCAGGAGTGGTGTCCGAATCTATGCCTATTTTAGCCAGTGCATCCATAACTGCTATTCTATGTTCTCGAGACGTGGCTAAGAGTTTCCATACATTCATCTCTACCTTAGTCTTTTTTAGCTGCTTGACAACATCGTTGTCTTCTATAATAGGCATGGGAATTTGCTGGATAGAAGGTATGGGTTGCGTTAAAATGGGAGGTTGTATTCTCCCGGACCTAGTGAGGACATCTATAGGTGAATCCTCCTCATCCCAAATGTCACTTACTGGGTATATTGTTGATAGAGGAGTTTCTTCAACGTCTTTAAGGTAAACATCCTCATTATCACTGTCCCATACTCTATTTATCATGGCGTCCTGTGGAAGTTGAACTAACTTTTTCTCATCAATCAAACGTTGAACCAAATCTTTAAACTTAAAGCATTGCTCTATTGTATGTCTTCCTGATTGATGATATGCACAGTAATATTTTTCTGTCCTTTTCAGCGATTCAAATGGTCTTGGCTCGAGGGGTTGGATTTTTCCATTCTCGAAGAGCATTTTGAATATGTTTGTGTATGACGTCCCAATTGGAGTGTACTTCTTATTGTTCTTTTTGGGGGTGTCAATTACTTGGAAAGAAAATGGTTTCTTTCGCTTAAGCAAGTCATTTTGCTCTTTTATAGCTTCGAAGGTTTGTGACATAAATTCTTTCAATTCTGAAAGTACTAACGTTAATGCCAATACTTCTTGCTTAGTCGCGGGTTCCTGACCGGAGGATTCGAGAGCATCTTCAAAGATTTCTTCTTCAATGGTCTCGATAGGCTCTATGAGACTAGATGGATCCTCTTGGTTTTCTTCGTCGGAAATAGCCAAAGAATCCGATAGTGGTGCAGTATTAATACTTGGCTTCTTACTTGCAGGAGGTAATGGGAGCTTGTTACTATCAATCAAATCTTGAATGGCTTCCTTTAACCTCCAACAATTTTCTGTAGGATGTCCTCTACCTTGGTGATATTTGCAATGTGCATTTGGGTTCCAGCTAGCCGTTCTCCTTTCGACAGGTGGATCTCCAAATGGTCCAATGGGAGTTATAAGACCTTTTGCATGTAAACGATCGAACGCGGTGTCATAACTCATACCAATAGGAGTATAGTTCTTCCTAAATGGTTTCTTTTGTCCTTGGTTATTATTCATTGCTAATACTTCATTAAGAGGAAAAGTACTAACATTATTTGAGTGGGTGGATTTGGATGAAGAAGGATTGTCGTTCTTCTTATTTTTCCAGCCACTACTTGAGTTGTTACTAGCAATTTTCTGTTTAGTGAGGTCATCCTCAATGTTGATTCCAATATCATATACTGCTTTGAAAGTATTCGGGTTGCTTTGGTATTTGAGATGCTTGGAATATTTTTCTTGGAGGTTCTTAATGAACATCCTAACGGATTCCTTTTCACTAGGCACTTCGACCATTTTTGCAGTGGTTTCCATCCATTTATTGAAGAAAGAGGTAAAACCCTCATTTTCTTTTTGTTTCAGCATTTCTAATTCTCTGTGATCGGTTTCAACTTGTATATTGCATTTATACCTTTCAATGAAAGCGCTCACAATAGATTCCCAACTAGAGGTCTTTTCTTTATCAAGTGAAAAGTACCACTGTTGACATACAGCCTCTAAGGATAATGAAAACACAGAATGAAAAGCTTTTCTATCTATCCCCTTAATGCTCATTACAATTTCAAAAGCCCTTAAATGAAAATAAGGATTATCCATAGCCTTGAACTTAGGGATGTCGTTGGGATTGAATTTTTGTGGAAGAAGATCCTTATCCACCGAGACCTCTTGGGAGCTAATCTCTTGAAATATGAAATCGTTGGATAGCTTGCCCAAACTTTCCTGGATTAGGTCCATTTGTTTCTGTTTCTCAAGGTTACTTATTTGCAGCGATAGGTTTTGCAACATCTCAGCCAAGTTGGCTACCTATCCCCTGACTTCATTAAGTTCTTCTTGACTAGCCATTGCCTTTTTAGCCTTCCTTTTCCTACCGATTGGTTTGTCGAAAAGTAAGACTTGAACAAAAGTGTTGTCTTTGATTAACCGCCCTTCAATTCCTTCCTTGACCACGCGCTGTAATTTAAACCATATTTGTTTTAATATTTGACTCTAATTGACTTGACTTTATGTTTAAAAGATTAAAAATAAAAAAAAATGATGGGGTATATATTATATATATATTAAGGGAAATTAAATTGGAGGATTAATATCCGACTTACCCCCCCAAAAAAAATGACGGAAAACACGCATTCAAGACTCTCTAAACATGGTTATAACGTGACAAACATGTTATGTGTGTGCTTTATGTGTATGTGAGTGACATGCGTTGACTACTAGTGTGTGACCATGGGACTTTTAAATGCCTAAACTCAATTAAAGACTTGAACATGGTTTGAAATATGAACAAACTGATTAATCCGATTAGTAGACTATTAATTAGACTCGTCGTGGTGACTCAAGTAAGAAAACTGGACTGTCGCTAAAACAACAGAACTGTCGCCGCTGTTTAGAGCCTGTCGCCAGACGACAAAATTGTCGCCAGGCGACAGACACTAAATTGCAGCGCCACAATCCAAACTCCTGTGCCATTGCTGGAACATTAATCTGGACTGTTTCCAGTAATTTTACTCTAAATGGACATGCCTGAAGTCGTACTAAGTCGAATTGATTAAATTATTAGTCTTTAATTAATTCAAGATTAATTAATTAATTAATTAGACAAATTCCTTTTAGTCATTAGTCAATTTATTAGTCTTGAACACAAGTCAAACAAACGGTTAACACACATATAATATATACAAGCAAAAGGTACAAGTAGTTCACATAGTCACAACATGATGAGTTTGCAACCTAACCATGGCTCTAGTTCTCTAAAGTTCGAGGATATGGGTTAAGTCAAAAAGGTCCATGGTTAAGAATCCACATGCATTGCACACAAGCCTACCGGGAGGGTTGGAGCGAATGGACAAGATTCCGCGAGTTCGTGATGAAATCGAACTCGACGCCATGGTTTGGTGGATTCACAAAACTTACACGTCCCCAAATCTGAACTTTGCACAAGATAGTGGAATATTCCATTGGGAAGGCGAAGCAGGAACCCCCAGAGGGTTATATCCATATGTAGAACACATATGGGTTCAGAAAAGTGAGAAAATGACTCAATCAATAAGCAAAATCAAGCCAACAACACTAGAAATGGTCAAAGCAAGAAGACAGACCCCTGGCTCGGTATTGGAAGAACTTGGCGCCAGACTACAGGGACTGTCGCCGCAAAAAAGCTCTTGTCGCCAAGCGACAGAACTGTCGCCAGGCGACAGAAACTTTTTACGGGCGACAAGTCCTGTTTTCTAGACGCTAGTTCCTACATGCCTTGGCAAGTTTCTGTGTTCTTCGAATTTTCCAGATTTCGTATTATCTTTTCGATTCTAGTCATGAAAGATATTTCCCAAATTTCCTACGTGTGAAATTCCTATGGATTGACTCATGGGGTACTCCCATGAGGAGCTTTTAATGCATATGACAATAATGTTAATCAAATCACGCACATGAAATACTTAGAATTTTTCGAGTCTCATCCGCTCATTCTAAATAATTGCCAAAATTTAATAAATTTCAGGAATATAAATAGAAATCCTCCCCAGCGGAGTCGCCAAAAACTGTAGGGAATATTTCAAGCATTATGATAACCCCAAACTTGAACCCCACTGTGATCATACACTAAAGTACGGTGGCGTTCCAAAGGGAAAGACAAAGAGCAAAAAGAGTCGCCAACAAGTTTTAAGGAACTTGTACCCAAAAGACAATCCAAAAGGACCATCAACTACTCCATAAGGTCTTGAACCAAACAGGGTCCGGGGATGAGGGTATGAATCCAATCTACAAAAGAAAGGACCCGCCCTATAAAATAGGCCTCTACTTTGTTCTGCTCGTATTCATGCGCGCTTTTCGAATAACATACAAACATTATGTTAAACCTACCCTGTTTATCTATGTTGGCTGAAATTAATGCACAGATAAACTATTATTGGCGATCACTTGAGTTAAAATCACATTAGCCTAAAAAAAATTAATAATTATCTTATTAAGCGTGATTTCAAGTACAAATTCCCTTTAAACCTGCATAAAAGGCGTGATCAAGCAATAACAATAATATATATCAAGCAACATAATAATAAGCAATAATAATCATAATAACAATAACGATGATAATAGCATGATAAGGCATAATAAAGCTTGATAATAATAGCAAGATCCTAGGCATGATACTAACAAGATTAATAACAAATCCTAGCATGTCACTAAGCAATAAAGATCAAAGCTTTAAACCTAACATGGTACTAACATGATATTAGAAAAGATTAAAGGCACCCTAAACATGGTTCTAGAAAGCAAAAAACACATCCTAACATGATTCTAGAAAGCATTAAAAGCATCCTAACATGATACTAGGAATTAATAAACAATAATAAGCATGCGATCTACATTGTGAAAGAAATAGGGAGTAAGCTAATCTACTTACTTTGAAGCCTCGTACCTCTTTCTAATAACAAAATACACAAGTTAGTAAACTTCAATGAAAATAATAAAGAACAATTAAAGAATTAAATTGAAATCAAATTAAATAAAGTTTAGACTAGATTTGGACCAAACCCTCAGAAATTATCAAACCTTGCACGTCTAGGGAGAAGGCAACTTCGAACTTGGCTAGATGACTCTAAGTCTAATGTATGCGGAATATTGTATGTAAAAACTAGCTTAGAAAAAGAGAGAAAGAAAGCATGAATTGCTCAAGAGAGAAAAGAATAAGAATTGATAGTGATTGATGATTCTGAAAACAGGAGTTCGGACGCTATTTATAATGAAAATAATCCGGAAAATCACGGAATTTGATAAGGAATAAAACTCCACGCTGTCGCCAGGAATTAACTCTGTCGCAAGGCGACAGGGACTTGTCGTCTGGCGACAGCCTGTATAAGCGCGTTTTTCTTCACACGGAATCCGATCTTTAATCAACTTGATCTACGAAATCCGTACAGAAGATAAAATACATATTTTAAGATAATAAAACAATATTTTATTCCAAATAAAAACCTTTAAAAGATAATTAATTATTAAACCTATCAATATTGGAATTAAAAAGAACTTTCTAGAAACTTCTAGAAAACTATAATTAATCCTAATAATTTTAGGAATAATAATTAATATTGGGCCCTCCTCTAGAACATTGGGCCGTATTAAAATAGAACACCGGGCCCAGTTTAGCATTTTGGCCATAACTTCCTTAATATTCATCGGAATTGGGCTTATAATATATCGTTGGAAAGGTCTTTTCGAGCTCCATCCAACTACACCATTATTGGACCCTTATCATGGACCAAAATAAACTGAAATGGACATTTTCAAATAAATAAAGTCATTTTCAAAAACAGAGAGAGAAGAAATTAATTAAAACTAAACCGCGACACTTGACTTTCGAATCACTTTCACCTAATTCGATAATAACACAACGCACAAGGCATTCATCACTGGGTTTGGTTTTGGGGAGACACAAATGGGTGTCTACACCCATACTAATTGGGCAGCGTAATTTCTAATACCCTAATCTTCTACTTTTGTTCCAATTTGTGGTTAATTATGCTATTGATGAGACCCTTGTTTTTTGTTATGCTATTTCTGCTAGTGTTGGTTGTTTGGGTATGAATTGATGAGTCCCTTGTTATGTTTGGATTTGTTGTTTGGGTATGAATTATTGGTTGTTTGGGTATGAATTGTTGTTTGGATATGAATTGGTCTATTGGTTAACTTGATTAGTTGTGCTGGTGCGTTGGTGGAATGCTGGTAACATCACAAGATAGCAAGACTAAAATATTTGCTAAGAAATTAACATCACAAGATAATATGGCATTCGAATCCCCCTTGTAACATCACTCCTTTTTTTTGGGGGGTGTTTTATTTCAACCATACCACTCGACTACTCCCTTATTCCTATTTCCCAACCAAACCCAAATTACTTGTATTGTGTACCCGTTTTTTTTAAATAGGTTGATGTTAGTTGAATTATCAAAATTGTCCCCCCATTGTCAAATTTCTAGGTCCGCCACTGTCCTCTTGGTCTGCAATTCCCACGCACCAAACTCCATAGTTTTCCTTGTTTAAAATTATACTGATTTTCATTCGACCATTTTTGCCATTGTTATGCAGTGTTTCTTCTTTGGCTTCCTTCATGTCTAATCCGCTGAAGTAAGCTGTTTTTAGAAGGGACTTTGTTTATGGTTTTACACTTCTATTTAGTACTGATGATCTGGTGCCAAATATCTTGCATTATGCCATTATGGACACCCAGATGTTTTCGATAATATAACACGTGATGGTATAAGCAAGGCTTCTCGTGTTATAAATATCAGTGAAGATATATTCTCAGGTAGGTTTTCTAACAAGATTAGATACATTCAAAGATTTCAAACCCTTATCAGGAGTTGTACTTTATGAATCACTAGTTATACTAGTCTATTAGGTTAGGTTTATGTTATTTTTAAGGGTCTCTTACTAATAGCATACTTTTGGTCCATGTGTTTTGTTAAATAACTAGGGTTTGAATTTCAAACATGTAACTTAATTAATTTTTATATACTCTTAAGACCTGTACCTTCAAAATTTCAAACTCATCATTTGTGTGTGTGATTTGTTCATTAATCAAGGTTTAAAATTCAAATTTGTATATTATCATATACCTTGTACTTTTAGGACGTGTACATTACAGATATAAGAAATGAACTCTTGAATTGTACCAAAATTTGTAATTTATAATTTTATTTATTTATTTATTTATTTATTATTATTATTATTATTATTATTATTATTATTATTATTATTTTGACACATTTACAGAACTACCTTATAATTGTTTGGTATACTTTTAAGATATATATTTTAATTTTATAGTTATGTGTGTGTGTGTGGTGGGACCCTTCCCCGGACCCTCACCTCGCAGGGATGCAAATGTGCACCGGGCTGCCCTTTTGTGTGTGTGTGTGTATAATTTGTTTCATAATCAAGGTTCAAAATTTCAAACTTGTACCTTACAACTTTATGATATGTACTTTATAAATTTAATTTTAGTTTATGACATGTAACTTGCAGCTCTATGGTATGTATGCATCTTATGTGGTTTCTATTGGCCTCTTTAGTTATTTTGGCTTAGTACTCACTTTTCATGAATCTCCAACTGTCATTCTAATGTTCCATATCAGATGACCTTTTGCCCTTTCCTCATTGAACTTCTACTGTCAAGTTGTGTAGCAACCTGCTGTTACTGAGTTATCTTTTTCCTTTCTTTTCTCTGCAGTTGACGGTGCTAACAGTGTACATCTTTCTTTATCTGGTAGGTTGACAATTCTACTAGTGTCAATACCACATTTACCTGGCAGATATATCATGCTGTGTGTGACTGGCTGGATTTTATATTATAGTGTTTTTATATTAATTTTAAATAATACTTTTGATGGTTTTGTATTTACTTAGGCAACTTTATTTATATAATTTGTCATTATGACATGAATTGTTTTTTTAAAGCTTGAGATGAGGTTATTGATCTAGAAATTTCTTCACTCTTAAGATGGCATTTATAGAAAAACATTATTGTTAGAATAACCTCAATGCTTTAAAGTTCTCCACCTAGGGTGCAATTGGGATGGTGGGTGCTGCAATGTGTGATACTTTACCCTTGTTATGACAAAGGTTATTTCAATTCACCCCTGATCTATCACATTAATTGTCTGCAACTTATTTTGATTTTTTTTACCATTATCACCATTAAGAAAAGGTAGTTTTCAAATTTTTATGGTATTTCAAGCTCATGAATATTTTTATAGTAGTTAAATGAGCCATATTAAATTATTAATTAAGTCTATTATAAATCAAGTTAAGCTGTTTTTAAGATCAGTTATATTTTGTGTGACGCCAATTCTCATCTATACTTCTGCCTACATATGGCTACGCTGCTACGTTCATCTAGCTCTTCATTGCTGTTGCCACTCACTTTCAATTGCTGGATCTTGTAGGCATTGTCTGGAGTTGGTGAGACCATCCAAGTTCGTGCTCGTGTACTGCAGAATACAGTGGCGGATCTAAAAATTTCAAAATGGAGGTGCAAAAATTTTTAAACTTTACAACGCAAAAAATAAAGAATAATGTATTTTACTTTTGGTTATATATTTCATTTACATACATCCTCCTCCGTTCCTTTTGTATTAGTACGAATCTAAAAAATAAACAAACGACTATATTTTTTCTTACGTATAAATCACAATTTGTGGTTACAAAAAGCAATGTAAATAGTGTTAAGGTTCAAACATTACAATATTTATAAAACATTGCAATATATCGAGTAATTAATTTATAATATGTAAATAGCTGACTAGGTTTAAACCTAGTCATGATGTGTTTTAGTTGGATTTGCCTTCAAGCTAGTCTTGCTATGAATTAAGAGTTACCCTCATGTTTAGACTGGCCTGTTTCATATTCTGCAAATTTGGACATGGCATTTGAATGGATGAAATAGAATAATGGTGTTTTTAATAATGAATTATAATTTTTATAATCCTGTAATTCTGTACTAGTCTGACTCCATCATATATAAATTTTTGAATATGCAAGGGCCTCTTCCTTTTGTAGTCATGTGAAGAGTTTTGTGGTAATTGCAGCTAGATTCAATCATGAAGTACAACAGTGAATGTACCAACTAAGTTCATTTGGTGATGCTACACCAGCTTGATGCCCATCTTCAATTTGAATTTTGTCAAGTACTGCATAACAAGGAGCTGCCATTTTTAGATTAAAAAGCGTTGCATCTCAGCATATCTGTAAAATCTTATGTGCATCTTTGTATATCAACCTTGTTTCCATTTAAACATAGGGGTTTGCTAGTATGAGAAAATGAAAAAGGCAGTAATGAGTTGCCATATCATCTAAATCAATCATTTTCGTCTTTATAATTTCAACTACAGAAAGGCTAAGTGGCCGCTTATTAATGATTCATATATACTCATTTCTAATTTTAGCAATGCCCTAATATATATGGATGCCATCTGCCTGGACCTCCGTAATATAGATGACAATCTCCTAGTGTCATTAACCAACTAAGATTGTTTTGGAGGGCTTTTTTCATATGAATTTGATATTTGAATCTGAATTGTAGTCTGTTTCTTAAGATGTTTTAATGCCTTCACTGCATGACCTGACCGGCTTATGTTTATGTAGAAGCAATTTTCTTTGCATTGTTGGAGATCAACTCCGATCCGGCCCAGCTCAACTGCTACTGTCGTAGTAAATAGTAATACTGTCTTCTAAAATGATGCAGGCGATTGTGAGTTTTATCACAATGCAATTCCAACTTTGTTCTGTCTTCTTCACATTTTCTTTGGGGACAAGGACACACTATTTTGGTCGGACAATTCTCCATGGTGGTGCACGGGTTTGTGTTCTTCAGATGTAGATTATATCTTTACACGTAGTAAGAGTTGCTTCATCTCATGTTTGGTAATTGTTTGGTAAACAGTATCAAGCAACTGGGAGGGGTTTTGTTGTCCGGCATATAAAGTTGAGCGAAAACTACAGGCTTTATTCTCGGAGTCATTTTGTCAAAGGGTATATCCTTTTCTCCTTTTCATGTTGCTCGTATAGTGTCTTGAACAGTCTTTGAGCTGTATGGCTTTCTCATTGCAGGCTTGAAGTTGTGCTTTTGTTGATTGTTTTTCTTGCTTATGGCTATAATGATGGTGGTGCGATAGGCTACATTCTGCTTTCTATCAGCAGTTGGTTTATGGCCCTCTCTTGGCTATTTGCTCCCTACCTGTTCAATCCATCCGGTTTCGAGTGGCAGAAGTAAGTTGGGGGGTTTGTGACTTAAAAGCTATCTAGCTTTTGTGGACATCAACAACTTTGCTTAATTTAATTATACTAATTCATGTTTCCATTTGTTATGTCTAGGACTGTGGAAGACTTCAGTGATTGGACAGATTGGCTTCTTTATAGAGGTGGAATTGGTGTTAAGGGTGAGGAAAGTTGGGAAGCGTGGTGGGAAGAAGAATTGGTGATTTCTCTACATCTCTAAACTTGCCAAACTACTATTTCTTAAGCTGTATCATCTTAACTGTATACTTTGGCACCTAAACCCCTTTCCAATGGTGTCCATGTCAATTTTGCATAATAATTGAGTCCATGATGGTTAATTTCAATTTAAGCAGAATTCAGGGAGCATAGTGGCAGCCTGAAAGCAACTGATCCATTCTTCAGTACAGGTTGAAAAGTTTGTATGTAGGTTGTTTAGTCTTGAAGCTAGTTGAACAAAGACATCTACCATATACCATCAGACCATCACCAATTCACCACCCACCAGGCCACCACTTCCACCTCAAACTGAAGCATGGAGAATGGAACATAAAGCAAAGAAAGCTTAGTATGAACCTGAGAGATAGCATCATAACGAGCGAGTCCCCAAGCAGCTTCCTTAACTGCCAAAGCAAAAGGTCCACATGGAATACGCCTACATTTTTGCATCCAAACAAGCATAAGTCATTTGCAGAACACAGAAAAGTTGCATAATAAGAGAAATATCATATTCTTAATCAGAAAGACGTTTCAGGACATGTAAATGAAGATTTAATATCGCCAACCATTAATCTCATGGAGGCATAGGTCTAGTGGATCTGAGATGGCTTACCATTTTGCAAATCGAGCACCCTGATTATAATACTCAGCAGACCTTGAAGCCAGGCCATCTAACCCTTGGCACCAAGATTCATTGTTTGAGCCTGGCAGAGGAACCAACGTCTGCAATGCAAAGAGTGAGGACATAAAATGAGGTCATTGATCAGTATTTACAAGTAACAATCGAATGTGGAAGACGTTCAAACTGTCATACCTTGTCGACCTTGATGCCAGGAACGACATTCTCATCAAGTAAGCAGTCGACAATTTCTTGCCATCCGTTGTAGGCTGATAGAGTGTTTCCTCAAACAGAATGACACTAGAAATGTGTTCGCCAAGACCAGGAGTTGTCAGTAAGAGCTGCCTATACATCTGACGATTGTTCTCAGTGTTATCTAAGTCAATTGATGCCAGTCTCTTCCCACAAGTTGCATTCGATTCATCAATGGCAAGAATGCCACGTGCAGGAGAAGCAATAGATTTCTGCGAAGCTAAAATTCAGTATTAAAACATTAAACATGTAGAAGTATACTTGATCATGGAACATGATTAACTATCACATTGTCGATACAATAAAAACATATGCAACATATATAGGGGATGTATACATCTAGGTGCAGCTCTCAAGATCAAATATCACCATCAAATTGATGATACAAGTAAAAAAAAAAGATATACTTGGTATGTCAGTACTCGAGATCACAAGCACCACCACATATAACCAAACCTAACATAAAGTAACCTTTTAAAGGGGGAGGATCATGCTGTCTAATTCAATAAATGTATAATTCGTTTATTCGTTATCCCCACACCCCGGAAATCACAATCACGAGCATATTGGCTTGTGGTACATTGTATAGTAGTACATTTTTGAACTGCCTTACGGAATCAAATTTCGGAATCCAAAATTCCAATACCCATTCCGGGCACCAAAACTTATGGTCTGGTGTTCCAAGTGACATTCAACAACCAAACATAGGGACAATAATCTAGACTAGTACTAAAATTCCAGAGTAAGTTTAACAGAACACTGTTATTCAATTGAACCTAAGCTAATTTTGACTAGTATTATATACTCCCTCTACTCCTTGTTGTTCCCGTTTAGATTTGGTCACAAGATTTCAAACAGGAACAACTTTTGGGAACAAAGGGAGTACTTGCGATTGCTACAAGCCATTGCAATACAAATTCACAGTTTCTAATTCAGGCAGTTTTAGTTGGCTAACCAATTAGATATCAGCTACACTAACAGAAAACAATCAAAACAAGATAAACTGCAATTCTTAATGTTTATTTCTTTTTACAATATGATCAAAAGCTTTCATTAAATGAATCCAATTTTCAGGACCAAATTTCCTATATTCTGTCACATCCACCATTCATATCTTATATCTTCTATTAAAGATATAGAACAACTTAGACAAATGATCAGTCCAAAATACAGCAAAAGTGAAAAACCAAACCATCAAGCTTAAGAAAACAAGCAACAAATGAGATAAAAGCATAGACAACATACAGCAGTGCTAACAAGCTCATCTGTATAAGAGCTTGAACTAGCATGGATAGGCCAGAAAACTCGACGAGTCGCAACGAAAGTTGGTGATCCACCATTGCCATTGAAGGACGACTGGTGTCCCATCCATGGTGATGATGCTCCATTGAGCTTTAGCAAAGATGATGAAGATACCATGCTGAATTGATCTCTTACTATACTAACCAACCAACCTCTCTTAGCTTAGTTAAGTCTAGGGAATAAGAAAAAGGCAGAAGAATTTTTGAGAAACTAGTTGCACGCCACGCGCGATGCGCACCGCGTTTCAACGTCGTTATGCTTAAATGTAATATGATTTTTTAGTAATCGCTCCGTTAGGATGATTATGAGAGAATTAAAGATGGATCCTGAATACATAAGCATATAATATGGAGATAGTGATTGTGTAAGGCTAATTATAATTGTGTCATAATATGAATTTGCAAGCAGGATAATAAGATATAGCATGTAGGTAGCATAACAAGTAGCATAAAGATGCTAATATGTCTTTGACACTAAAATCTTTCTAGTTACTCATTTCACTATGATATTTTTCAAAAGACATTGAATCCTTATCATTAATCTTTGATTGAATAATCGAATGAACCTATAATTCATCCGGAATTTTGATCACAGCATAATTATAGCTTATACAAATAACATCAGAATAGACTCATTCCTAAATTATGATCACAACATAATAATAGCTTATACAAATATTATTATGACTTGTGCTAGATTCAGACCTCATCACAGACTAGAAAGGCATCACTTCTTTCCATCCACTCTAGAAGGCATGACAATTGAAAATCATGCTCACAATTTGTCAACATTCGAGGGTTGATACAACGCATTACTTTATAATAGAAAATCTAGTACCTTCAAGACAGATAAGACATGTCTCCTTTCCTAAGGGACTAACTCATAAGCCTTAGTAGGTTTTGAAATTTCCACATCAGACTTTGACGGTGAGGCTAGCAATATATCAGCAAGAGTTTTTCCTTCAGATTTCCAAACATGATCAATAGGAGTCAATATATCAGAGTTATCGGCAACAACATTTTCAGCAACGCCTGTAGGTTTCAGCTGTTTGGTTGTATCAATTTTATTAGATGCTTGGTTTCCAAGAGTACAGAATGGAGTTTGTGGGAGCCCAAAAAGCACATTGAACGGAATGGGTGCAGGAGGAGATCAGAAAGTATCAAGGCTTGATGTGTCAAGATTTAATCCAACCAGCAGCCTTGTTGACAAACCAGAGGCTGTTCCGTGATATGCTCTCAAGTTTTCCTACTCTTCCAAGGATGGGGGACTCTGCATCAAACAGAATGAACAATGAGCCATCCAAAGTTGTAGTTAAGTGCTCAAACAACCAAAATTGTAACAAAATGATTTTTGAGCTAATTTACATGAATAGTGTTCTATTTAGAAGAAATCCCTGAACCAAAAGCATGATTGCCAGAAAAAATCATGCATATATGTTAATCAATTAAATTTTATAATGCAAGACAAAATTTCCAAAAGCTAGAGATTATAGGTTAAGAAAACGACTACTTCACACCGAGCTATTCCAAACTTGGAAATTTGGAGTATATTGCAGAAGTTGTTCGTGAGATAAAAATATTTAATCAGCTTGATGTACTTTTCTCGGAAGGCTAATGTGTGAAATTTTAGCTGAACGGCTAATTCTGAGCCTAATGAGTGAATGTGAAACTGTCTCAGATTATAGATTTATCACTTGACGATGCTTCTGATGTCAAACAAGCCAAAGGAAGTGATATATATAAGTTCATCATCAACATCAGAAGCATCATATTAAACTACTGTTTCCTTTGGCTTGTTTGACAGACTACAAGCAGTCCAGCAACCTAATTTACCATAATACAGCTTAGAATTCAGAATCAAATGCATTTTCAACACAGATACATTTAATAGTCACAAATGTCACAGCCATATGTAAAGGATATGCCATATACATTTATACAGCTAAATACACCATCTATTCAAATAGATACTACATATAGAAGAATTAAAATATAGAGTATATACCTAAAAATCAGAAGAATTTCAAAAATCTAATCACTAAATATTCATTCATCTCAAATATTCATTCATTCCACAAGGAATTGTTTCCAGAGTTGAAACCTTTAGACCATCATACGAAAAGGGTAATCTTAATGGTAACCTATGTAAACTCACCAAGATGGTCAATATTGCAATCATGAACACGAGAAAGCTCCTCCTCCGTGAGATTATGATAATATGAATCTGTCAAATCAATATTATGAAAAAGATTAACCCATCTGATGAAGTAATGGTATAAGTTCGACGCAAAGCATTATAAAGATAGGCATAGGTCATATATATATCAAATTCATAGATTGGGGGCCGATAATAGCAAGCGTATCCGTCTCCGTGAACTGCAATGCTTCAGGAAATGATTCATGTTTGTTTTACGATAAACCAAACTGCAAATTGCATCAACCTGTTTACTAAAAGTCTTGTATATACTAAATGTCTAATATATAGTCTCCTATATTTTACTTCCTACAAAGCCATCAATTAAGCTTAATTTAATCAATCTCATCTTGACTCAAGATTTATCAGAATATAAACCAAAAATTATAAATCGATATTTCATGCGTGAAGATACTAATGTGGCTGAGCATGTTAAAAGTTGTTCATACATAATTTTTCCAACCGACTCATCCGCATTCGGTATTATATTCCTAGTAACAATCACATTATAATGCGATATGCCGTTGCTAACTCCAAAAGTCCAAAATGTGAAAGCACAACATTACACACATCTTCTTTAACTGCTATTATAAAGCTTGCTATTCATTAAATTTATAAGGTGTACTTGCTAGTGAAAGCATGTAAAAATACATTTTCGCGTACCTACTTGAATATACCATCTTCAGTTTCGCCCCAAAATGGACGTCTTCCACAGAGCAACATTTAGCCATTTAGGTGATGACACTAATACTCCAGACATCAGACTCTAGGCCTGACTTTCTTTTCAGTACTTCTGGGGCAACATAGTAGGCACTGCCAACAAAATCTTTGAATATTTTCTCTATAGGAAGCAAAATGTTTGTGCCACATTGTCAAAAGTTTGCGATAAATCAAATATAAGTCAGGTTGGACAAGAGAAATGTCTACCCACAAGCAACAAGTGCATATTGACATTCCCCTTTCTACTCACCAGGTTTTATGAAATCTGATAATCCATAGTCTGTGGCCTTTCAACTTTTCAAGATGAAATCTCTTCAGGCGCTTTGAAAAAAAAAGTTCTACAAACAAGCAGCACATTGGAATAAAACATAAACTTCCATCATAATTCATCTACTGCAATTGAAATGTAAGGTCCATATTTTCAAAAGAAAATCTACCTCAGGCTTCATATCACGGTGCTACCAGACCATGTAAGTGGCAATGAGCAGCAACTTTCAGCAACTGACGGACCACCACAGTTGCATCTTTCTCTGAATATCGGTTATCCTTTCTGATTTTAGTAACATAAGAAATTAGCATTAGCACACATACATATTGTCACATCACCAGGTACAATCATGAATCGCTGGCAGAGTAGATTATTGCTTACTTGGCTAGTATGCAATTCAGCAACACTTCACCTTCACACAACCTGATGACAAATGATTATCAACGTCATATTCAAATAACATGGTGATAAAGGAATTAGGGGTAAACAATTACTCAAATTTTACTTTTATTGAAGATGAACTACCATCAATTTGTGATCCCCAAATTTTTATATATAATAATGAATTATAGTTTTAGTGAAGATGAACTACCAAGAGATGTCATTAAAGACAATTCAATTACCAATTTGCTGATAGCATTAACACGAAATAATTACGATACACTCGTAACCTAGCATCTCCTCAAAATAATTATGATACACTTGTAACACAGCATTTCACACTTGATACACTTGTAACAAAGTAATTCAACAAACAAAGATAAATGTGTCCTAGTGGTTAGATATGGGCCTTGAGATGAACAAAGTTGCTAGGAATTAGCTCTCAAATCAGTAAGCAAGCAAGCTAATTAGATAGAAAAGGATAGCTAAGAGGGATAAGTTGTATTATCAAACTGATTGTTCAACAATACAATGCCTTCTTTCGAGAGGAAGGTGCTCTCCAACAAGTCAACAACAAACTTCTTAACTATATTCAACATGATGATTATTCCTCCTAATGAGGTCTATTTATAGAAAATACCCCTAACAAACCTCTAGCTTATTCCCCAAGTTACTACTAATAGACTATGACTAATGTGCCCTTCCCCTAAATATTGATTCCTTGCATTACCCGCCGCTCAAACTTTCACCTTGTCCTCAAGGTGGTTTATAATCGAAACTGGATTCCCGACCTCGGCAACAGTGACTGAGAGTGGGCTGCAATTCTCTCACAAAGCTGGCTTTTATGGGTTAAAGAGTTGGGCCGTATAAGAAGTGAAGGGATGAGTTGAAAGGCTAGAGAATGGTAATTGACTAATTGGGTAATAAGTGTTGGAGAAGGAAAGTTGGGCCTTAAGTCAGTAAGCCCATCTTTTGTACTTGGGTTAGTGTGCTGGCCTTTCATCACGTTTGTAGCAGGTGACCAAAGCTGATTTAAATCCTTTGTATTTGCTATAAGTGGTATTACCAAAATACCCTTACTAGCATATTCCATTTTTGTCTTCCTCTCCAAGGTAGCACATGAATCATCAAGGCATCTCCCATTAACTTATCTTTCTGGGTACTTCTAGAAACCACCGTGAAACCACCTCCATTGCAACTTCCCACCATCAGTTTCACCGCCGGTAAAAAAGCCCAGTCCACCTCCGAACATTATCCCACCACCGGTAAAACCACCATCCCGTCCTCCAATCATCGAGGGAGACGAATTGATCGTTCCACCGTCTTCTCTTGCGAACCAAGATCCCGGACCACCAGAGCCGCTTGCTCCACACCCGCCCCTCATGAAGACACCTTCCCTGTTCAGGCAACCACCCGCTCCACTCCCTCACTGTGAAAACCACCCGTTCGCCCAAAATATCCACCACCCAGCTCGCCGACAATTTCCCTTGGACCTCCACCTGTAAACCCATCCCCGAAATCGCCAAGCCTTCCCCCATATTATAGTTCCCTTGCAAAAACCCTCAACTCCGCAACCCATTTCACCGTCAATTTTTTCAGGGCCACCCAAAAAATACCACCACCACTGCTACCAAACACGAATTCACTCAGAGAATGTCCAGATCTACTTGTCTTGGCATCCTTAAACCGAACTTCCGATCTCTCCGGTCCTCCAACTGTCATCACCACAACCGCACCACTGCAACAACCACCAAATAGGCCGTCGGCAGCAGAGCAAAAGTATTGTTCACAGTTGCTCATCTCCAAATCGGCTGTCTCCTCCATCATGATTTCTACATCACCGCTTGGAAGGTCAGTGGTGGTTGACTGCTTCTCATCAATGAGTTCACTTTCTTCCTCCTCGAGCCCTTCTCGAATCAGACTTAGTTCCACTCTAATTCGAGAAAATGCTTCTTCAAATATCTCCACCAGATATCTTTGAAGGGTATCAACAATTCTCTTCGTGGATTCCTCCATCCTTTCGGAGAATTGCTCAAGTGATTGCGACCAAATCGGAGCTCCGGCGACTTCCATTCTCTCTCTTTTTTTTTTTTTTTTTTTTTTTTTTTAATGGCTGAAAACAAAATTTCAGAGGCTGAATCTACCATGACAGAACTGCCTGTCCTGATACCATTTGCTAGGAATTAGCTCTCAAATCAGTAAGCAAGCAAGCTAATTAGATAGAAAAGGATAGCTAAGAGGGATAAGTTGTATTATCAAACTGATTGTTAAACAATACAATGCCTTCTTTCGAGAGGAAGGTGCTCTCCAACAAGTCAACAACAGACTTCTTAACTATATTCAACATGATGATTATTCCTCCTAATGAGGTCTATTTATAGAAAATACCCCTAACAAACCTCTAGCTTATTCCCCAAGTTACTACTAATAGACTATGACTAATGTGCCCTTCCCCTAAATATTGATTCCTTGCATTATTTCAACAAATTAGGATAATGAAAATACTTCTTAGAGATAATATTAGATCAGTATGTCATTCTTTACGGGCATTGCTTTCCACGGATAACAAAAGTGACATAAACTTTTATAGAAATCCCAATTTAGCATATCATGGTAATGGAGTCCCAGATATCATGGTATAAACTTTACCCCTAATCCCAATGTAGATTTTAGAAATAGTGAGACTGCTTTAACATCTCTGAACGTAACTAAGTTAACAATATCCATCAAACCATGCATGCATATACATTATATGATCTATAATTAAAGGAACAGATTCACTGCACTCAAAACATGGTTTATGATGTTTGTGTTGTTTCCATTATCATTATGATAAATATAGAATAATGTTTATGATATATATGGGTTATAATTATCAAGTTTTGATACCAGGCAATTGCTTTCCATCCTTAAGGGTTATAATTTTTATGATGGGTTTCCATAATATCCATTTTGACAATGCCATGATGCGATAAAGTTGTATATGGATACCACCAAACGAAGAAAAGAAGAAAAATATATACGAGTAAGACAAATAACCTCATAGATCATGTTATTTGGATCTATATTGTCATATGCCATTTAGCCTGCTTTGAAGAATTTATAGTCAAGTGAAAACATCCAAGCTTCGTAATTTCAAAAGGTATTATTAATTATATGTAGTTAGATTATCTACAATGATGCTTAGAACAGTAGCTCGAAGTTATTTCAATAAATCCTTAAGGAGAAAGGCTCAAGAGCTTTTTAAGGAAATCAAAGGAGACAAAATGCTTTTTAAACTTCTATATAACTTCTTGACAAGTATATTTGATGCAATACGTTTCTGCTCACAGCATTACATACCAGTCTTTCTAGCTAATTATTCTCGTTTGTCCAACTCAAAAACGTTTCTTCTGTTTGTGTTCCCTTATTGCAGATAAGGCAGTTTTAAAAGCAACTACCAAAGGAATATGCAAATAAAGCAACTATCTACATTGTCAGATTTCTCAATCACAATGGAAATTGCATATCAGCACTTATAAGCTATAACTATTGCTAGCTCATGCTCTTCACCACATCTCTTAATTTCTTTTTCCGGGTATGTTAGTCATTTGAGGTTGAGAATAAGAAGCCTGATTTGTTGAGAGTTATACAAGAAACTGAACGGGGGCTCAAAACACCGCCAGGCCAACAATCTTTGATTGAAGAGGCCTTAGTATGTATATACTTTTACTTGGACTTAGTCAAACATTGATGTCTTTCAATATTGTATTTTGCATGGTTAAAATTGAAGTAATTGATTAGTTTGTCAAGCATATTTCATAGAATTAAATAAGATGAATAGTGTGGTGAGTAAATGGTTATATGATGTCAGTTTATATTCAGGTGAGTGCAGAGGATATGATGCTGGTGAGCCAATTGATTTAGAAAAACTAGATGGTACATGGCGTCTTCAGTATAACTCTGCTTCTGATAATAGAATGTTTTATGCCACCAATCCTTGAATTATCTTATCTTTAGCAAAATAACAATTTTACCTAACTCCCTCCCTCTCCATATCTTCATAACTTTCAGAAAGCAACTCAGTAAAACCCCAAACATCCACCCAGAACAATCTACGCCCAAACTCAAACATCCAAAACCCTAAACAACAATGAAGAAGAAGACCCAAGCCCAGCGCACCTCAAACATCCAAATAGCAACCAAAGCAACAAAAAAAAGAAAAACAATTGTAAATGAAAGATGACCTGTAAAAACAACAAAACAATGACCCTGAAGAAAAATACTATCAAGATGCAAAAAAAAAAAAAAAAAAAAAAAGAGAGAAATGAGCAAAAACCAGGAAAATCACAAGAAAAGGGCATAAAGACAAAACCTTTTTAGACCCATCTTGGTTAGGGTTTAGGGTTCACGCATGAGGCTCCAACCACCGCATAAACAGTTCCGACCACTGCCACCACCGTTACCGGAAAAAAAAATGGAAAACATTAACAAAATGCAAATAAGCCACAAGAAAAAGAATAATCGCAATTGAACCCACAACAACAGAAAAAAGAGAAGCAGGAAACATTACCAAGCATCAAAAGCTAGCACTCGCCGCATCGAAGAACCGTGATTTGCTCTTGACAGAAAATTGAGAAGTAAATTCAGTGGGGGATATTGGTAGCCGGAAAAGGAGTGAGAAATGAAGGGAGGAGAGATAGGTAGCAGTAGAAGATGAGAGAGAAACGGAGAGAGGGGAGGTAGGAGCATGCAAAGAGGAGAGAGAAACAAAGGAAAAGAAGGGGAAAGGCAACGGTGTAATAAGGTAGAAGCAGCAAGGGCAAAAAAGGAACAACACTGTAGACATCAACAATTTAAACCCCCTATTGGCTTTTTTTTTTTTTTTTGACAGGGAAAGATGATTTCATTCACACAATAGCCATCTCGGCATCCACATCATCATTTGAACATAACTGAAGCAGAAACTACACCCACAACACCTAAACTTGTTTCTATTCACGCTCATCTCCATTAAGGTGGTTCCAATCTTAAAACCATGTGAATTCTTCGATGTCATTGCATCTTTCAATAATTCCTTCACCAACGGTGCTGTAGATATTATGGAGTAAGCAACTGCACTACAGATTAGATCTTCTTGAGTCAAACTCATCTTCCCCAACACAACAACCAGGAATACCAAACCCACCAAATGAACCAAAACTGAGATCAGGCGGAAACCCACAGTCGAAGCCCTTGGGTCCTTAGTCGGAAACTGCTCTATAAAGCCAGCCCCGTAGGTCCACTCATGGACGACCCGTCTTAAAACATTTGCCGCAGGAAGCGCTCGAACAACAGAGGAAGCAATGGTGGGTGGCTCCATAACTGACCCAAAATGAAAATTATTTATGAACAACTCGGAGATCATCAACTGGGTCTTATTCACCAAACAAAGATTAAACATTGAAAGAAGCATAAAATTAAAAGGACGAACATCCCCAAAAACACGAGTTGTAAAACTCGGTCAGAAGCTAGCGAAATCCAAACAAGCACCAGATCAGACTTAAGGATAACGGCACAAACCTAACCCGTTGCAAAAACCGGCAGCCTTAAAACCAATCAACCAAGTCTAGACCTTGACTCGCGCGAAACGGATCAGATCGCGCTTCTTCCGGCCGACAATAAACCGACGTTGATGAGGCCTAGGTGACTCACTGGCGCACAAGGAAGGGCTATAACCCGACCTCGGCCGGCGAGCCCCCCCGATAAAACCAGCAGCAGCGAGAGAAAAGGACAGGGAAGGTGGGCGGGAGAAGTAAAGGGCGACAATTGATGAAAAGGCAGAACCAAGAAATGGATTAGGAAGTGGAGAGAAGAGGAAGAGAGAAAAGAGCCCACCCTACGGGCAAGAAGCTTCGAATCAGAAGCACAAAACCCTTCCAAGAGAGAAACCCTAGAAGGAACTTCTCTCTCTAGAATAGAGAGGCAGCACATTGAGAAACGCCCCCTATTGGCTTTTATAGTAGTAAAGATAAAGGTAAAGATGTCTTCACTTTTCAAATTTTTCGAGGGACAATTTCCTTATACTTAAATATCTCTATATAATGAGGTGAATTCAATTGTTATAGTATTTTTCTTTGTATAAATAATTGTTGCTAGTCAAAGTGAAATTGATTAATAATACTCTTTCAATTATTTAAACAAGTGAACATTTGTGTTTTTCCATTATGTAGTTTCTTATTTGATTCTTTTTTTTTTTTTTTTTTAACGAGGAAGAAACATTATCATTAATAATAAGCCATACGGCATCTCTACAATAATAACACAAATCTACAAACAATAGAATTAGAGAAAATACACAACTCTTACGGTCAAAACAATTACTAATAAGCCTTCTAAAGCACAACTCATACCCCACTGCTTCAGTCTTGACGTAGGCAGTAATTTTCGATGTCTTTGCATCGATGCAGGTATTCAATTGATGTCTTTACATCTTTCAAAAATTCCTTCGCAAAATGAGCACAAATTCTTCTGAGCGAAAAGTTGATGAAAAACCCCAATTCCAAATGAATCCAGAGCATTTCCCAATTATTAAAACCCTAAAAAGAAAAGAAAAACTCTTCCATAGATGGAACAACAAGACCTTGAATATAGGAGGAACCCTAATAATAGGGACCAACCCAATCAAATTATTGGGACCAAAACACATTAAAAACACACACACACCAAAAAAAAAAAAAAAAAAAAAAAAAAAAAAAAAAAAAAAAAAAAGAAGAAAAGCGGCGGAAATAGACTATTTCTGCCTTAAAAAGGCTATGAAATTGGAACCCTAGGAGAGAATAAAGAACAGAGAAAGGAGGGAGAGAGAGGGGGCGGCTAAGTTGTTTGATTCATTTTCAATGAGATACATTATTCATCATATTCTAATTTTTAATGTGATGCAACTAAATACATAAATAACACAAAAAATATCTTCCAAGAAGTTACCTTTCTTGACTGAAAAGAGTAAAGAGGGTACTTCGGAGCTGAGACAGAGACTTCCCACTGCACCTTCCACTACTTCATCGGCATTTTCTTCTTACCTTTTACTTTCTTCCTGAACTGTAAGAAATGTCAGTAGTAACAAAGAACTGAGTTAGATAAAATCTGAAAGAAGACAGAAGTAAGTCCAAAAGCATCAACAATAGAACATGAATAAAACAAATGTTAGTCTAAAACAATCCATCACAGGATTCTCTACTCTAGTCTGCCTTGTAAAAACATATCCCTAGTTGCATGAAGCAAGATCCATTCAAATGCCATAGATTTCTCTATGGGTACCAAGCCTGCAAAGAACCCCCAGCTACACAGACTTTGATGGATCAATCGACTTGTCCTAAACACATATTAATTGAAATTTATGAAAAGGTATAAAAAAGGATAGAAGACATGAAAAGTACAACACAGATGACCAAATTAAGTATTCTCTGCATTTTGTTGTTCCAGTTCTCCATACTAAAAAGGCGCACTTCTTTGAGCTGGATAGAAGAATTCTCCAACCTGACGGACATATAAAAACACATAAGTTTCGATATTTGACCTAACCAATATAATTAACATATGAATAGTGATACAAATTAATTTACCTTGTTCCAAAAATAAAGGTGTGTCCAACGACTCTTCATTTTGCTAGAAGCCGCGCTACTTTGAGCTGAATGTAAGAAATCTCCAGCCTGAAGGATAAAAGAAACACACAACTTGACTTAACCAATAAAAATAACACAAGAATAATGATACAGACTATGTATCCTGATCCTGCAAATTAAATAATTAACATTTTCCAGAAGTTTGCTGCAAAGGATAATAAGATGATGATGATAATACTAGTTTCATTTATCAGATAATCAAGTCTCTTATACTAAAGTCTAACCCCTTGAACTACTTCCTTTTAGATCTACAGACTACAGGATTAATAGACGTTATGTTGTTTAGCTTCAATTTGATCATCACAGTAACACACATGATCCTGCCACTTTAACCACTACACTCATATTTTGGTACTTAATCTATTTTATAAGAAAAAATAAATATAAAAAACCTTATATAAGAACGAGCTAATAGAATCATGATTAACTTACCTCCTGTAGTTTATACTTAGAAAGCTCCTTATAAGTGCACTATAACTTATCATTGCTTAAATTCATCTCAGAAATCACAATGAACAGCTTCTAGCTCGTGCAAGTTTCAACTAAGAACAAAATCAAACCCGCTAGTAGCTCAATTAGCAAAGCTTGTAATATTCCCTTCAAACACAAATGCTACAAGTATTCAAGAGAAGAGTAGAGCCATAAAAATGAATAAGAAGAAAGAAGGTTTCCCAAAATACCTCCAGATAATCTACTTTGATTTCAATATTCCAAGAGAAAGACTTGGTGGAGTCGAAACTTGTTTCTTGAAATATCGCAATCTAAGAGCCATCTCCGCACATCTTTTAATCTGTAGAAAAGAATCACCAAATCCAATCAATCAACATGCAGAAACACTACAATGAAAGTAACACACTTAGATATATTTATTCACCTGGAGCAGTTGGTTCACCAGTTGCCTTTCTGACCAAAGTCCAATAAAAAGACAGAAAGTATTCCCTTCAGCGAACCCGCTTGTAGCTCAATCAGCAAAGCTTGTTATATTCCCTAATACCTCCAGATAATCCACTTCAATTTCATTCCGAATGAAAGACTCAATTTAGTGTTTTGCCCATCTGTTGCAAGCAGCAGGCTGCTGATAAAGAATAAGCTACTGGGAGCATACTATCTGATCTGAAGGGGAACTTATACTTAGCAGCGATGATCTGAATCAGGTGTAAAGTCTGTGGACAGTGAAGAAGAGAGTGTTTCATCCAAGTGAGTTTCACAGCAACTGGACAATGGAACCACCTACTGATTCATTCCTTGAAACACATTGGATCGTCCAGGACTGATAGAGGGCGGCAGAAGACATATAAGAACTCATTCTAGCCAGCACCGGCCAAGAAATTAAATCATGTGCATACTATACACCAGCACACCTGTGTGGAATTGTTCTGTGTCGCTCTACTTACTAGTTACTAATGCCTCCATTTTGGCCTTCTTGAAATGAGAAAAGCAGTAAAATACATTAAGACATCAATCTAATCTCCAATTTCCACATACATTAAATTGTTGAGTACAAAGTGATCAGTAACAACAAATGGGGGAAGAGAAGTACAAATAACTTACATGATGATGTCAATCAAGTCTACATCAAATTGTAAACATTAGGTCCAAGCGACCTGAACAACAATTTTTTAATTTTTTTTTTGGGGGGGGGGGGGAAGGGGGTGAATAATATTTAACTTAAACAGCAACGTCAAATTTGTTGAGTCTCCATATCCACATGCATGTATCCATCGAACTACACAACACTTGCACTTCATTTCTTTAAAGTGATCGCCGTTCCACGTACAACTAGAGATTCTTCAGTGATAGCAAGCTGTTTACGTGAAGATGTGGGAAGTCAAAATATCTTCGCCACCTAGGTGGAGGTGACCAAACACTTCCCGTCTTCCAATTATAACAAACCAATGCAAAGGACATGCTATGCTTGGTTTCCACAACGCCAAGAAACCAAAACTCCCCAGTTTTCAAGCTCATATAAAGAGGTATAGCGACTCCAAACTTTGAGGGATTGAAATGTCTCTGAAGCGCCAAATACATACCAGCTGCATCGAAATTCATACATCTACCCCAAGGGCCAGTTTTCGGTCCTATCATTTCCCAGACTTTCCAAAACTTACTAGGGTTTTGCCAAAATATTATACCTGCACCACCGATGTCCATTGGTATACAGTAAGTCTTCTCCTCGCTGATGATAACGCTATCTTTTGGCCCTTCGAATTGATACATGGTTTCAGCATCTATATCCAAGGCAAAACCAAGAGAGTGACATATATCAAACCAATAGACATACCCCGCTGCAATAGAAAACGGATGACTCAGTAGTGTCTGCTTTGCCTTGTTACTCATAGTAATGCCTTGACAGTCAATGTCAATAGCCCTCCAAGTTTCATCAACAGCTACTGTCCATACCATAACCTTAACTTCAAATCTGGCTAGATGATCATCATTTTTTTCACGTTGACGATATGGTGAGCGTGGATATTTGGGGACGAAACAAGGACAAAAGACTTTGTATCGACCAGAAGAAGGTGCAAATGCTAGAACAGCAGAAGGTTTACGATAAATGCATACCTTTGGCAGGGTGAGGGACAGGGGAGGGAGACTGATGTTGGCTTTAGTTACAAGATTCACTACAGACAATTCTTTTGGAATGAAGGCTTTTTGAAGCAAGAGTAGTCCGTTACAAGAAGCCTAAATGAAGGCCTCAAATGGAAGCTTAAGTATACTGACAACACGATCATATGGGTGAACATAATAGGCCTGTTTTAGCTTAGCATCATCCAGGTCATCGTCTTGAATAAGGAAACCAGTAGTAGCAGGAGATGACATGGACTGAAGAAGGTGGGCTCTAATAAAGAGCGGGTCAGAGATTATAGCATTCCACTCCTTGCAAACGAACCTCACAATCTCCTGAAGAAGTGAAGCACGAAGAAATAAAAAGATGTGAAACATAATTTCTCTGGGAATAGACCAAGACCAACTCGGCCTCTTGCTGCAAGGAGCAAGTGTTGGATATTTTCCTGAAACCTGAAAATTTTGATAAATTCACCCATTCAATCATCGATTCATTCTATGATATAATGTTAGTTTAATTACATTACATGGTTGGATATGGTGGTTGTATATTGCCGTTGCCACATACTCATATGCAAGCCTAGTTTCAAATTGTGTTATAATTTTACTTTTTAATAATATTAGGATTAATACTCATATGCGGCCTAAATTCACCAGGATATATGAACAATTTAGGCCCCTCCTGCCCTGCCTCAGGGACGGGCCTGTAGATGCTTTTGCTAATATTAATTCAATTGTTCTAGAACCACCCAGTTGAAGCTAAATATTAATCATGTGATTCAGTAGCTTATTGTTATAATACAAAAAGTCAAGATATTCCCATACAATTGAAATCAACCTTGATATTACTTTTATTCTTAAATACAAAAAGAACTCAAATTGAGCAGATAATGTTTATAAAAGAAAGCACTTTCCATTTTGCTAAAGTATTCATTGTGCATCCAAAACAAACCCAAAATTGATCAACATGAATAACAATAAACATGCCAAAAAATACAGATATTCCAAAACACCATTAACATGATACATACCTCCAAAGCCCCAGACCCGGTGGCGCGTTCATTCCCACCGTTAACAAGACGGCCAACAAACACCTGACCAAACCCACCTTTCTTCCTTTCTACTTTATAAATAGGAAAAGCACCCACTTGAACCTACAAAAACAACAGCAAAACCAAAAACATCACACCATCATTCATATAAAATCGACTCGATTCACAAATTCAATTCAAATCAACATATATCAATCAAAAAACCACAAAATCATTATTCAAAATCAACTCATTTAACAAAATCAAATGAAATTCGTTTTAAAAAAGATTACCCTTTCAGGAAAAGGGGATTTATTTCCATCATCATCATGTCCAGTTCCCTTATTATTAGCACTTAAACCACCACTATCATCTCCCAACATTTCTTCTCTGACTTCTGATTCTCTCTCGTTTGACTCACTTTCCTTCTCCGATATCACAACCACTGGTACAACCTTATCAACAACCTTCTTCTTCTTTCCACTATTATTCTTAGTATTATTGATTACCCTTTTGTTGTTGTTTGTTGTTTGTTCCTTAAATTTGCCCTTTTTCACAGCTAACCTAGTTCTCGGAGGATCCTTAACAACTTTTTCTCTCTCCTCTTCAACAACACCAACTACTGCTACTGCTTCTGCTTCTCTCGCAACAGCTGCGCGAGTTCGAATGTAGTTACCAACCAAATGAGTCGATTTCTTCTGATTATTATCAACGATATTCTTCTGCTTCTTATTCGTCGTCGTTTTGACTGAATTTCCACGTTGAAGCTCTGGCATTTTCGTCTTCCCATACAATCGAAATTTTTGTGATTCTGTGTTTTCGCTAGTGTTACCCATCATTCGATCTATTACCTCAAATTTGAATATGATTCCGATTGCTTTTTTTTTAGTTCGATTCGAAATTTCGATTGAAAAACGAAAATGTAGGGTTTTGAAGAGTGATTTGGGGGAAAAGAAGTTTCGAATTGGAATTGGAATCGGAATTTGGGAGATTTAATGAAACGGTGAGTTTTTGCTAATTAGGGTTTGTACTTTGTAAGTTCGAGTGTGTACGATGATGATGAGAGAGAACGGAGATGAAGTCTGATTTTTCTTTTTTCTTTTATTATTATATACTACCTCCGGTTCATTTTACTTGCAACAATTTTCATTTTGGGTGGTTCAAATTATTTGCAACAATTTTTTTGTTTTCCCTTATTTGGTAACATTTGGGTTGTAAAATGACATATATGCCCTTACTTTTTTCCTAATCTATCTTATTAACACTCCTAATTTCATTTGCTTAGGGTTTGTTTGGCATCATTTTTAGTTTTCAGTTTCCTTTTTTTTTTTTAAACTAAAAACCAAAAACAAGAAACAAGAAAAAGGTGTTTCCACTTTTCTGTTGTCAGTTTTCAAAATTACCATGATTTTAATAAGTCTAAATATTTTTTGATTCATTATGTGACATATATAATATACTTTTAAAATACAAAAAAACCAAAAAACAGAAAACCACAGCGATGCCAAACGAACCCTTAGTTTTATGTTTTAATTAATTAACCTAACTATTCCCACCAAATTTACCCATTCTCCTTTAAATTCCTTCATCACTCAACTACCTTCATTGAATCTGCATTCAATTCAGATTAAAAATGGTTGAGTCAATTAAATTCTGGAATTTTTTTACAGAAATCCCACCTCCCCAAACCCTACCTTTTTAAATTTGTCACTCTCTTACTCTCTCTCCTCTTCGCCACCTCTTTCTCCTCAAAAATTCTGGGTTTTTTCCTCTTTCTCTCTCTTCGTTTTCTAGGTTTTCAACTACGATTCACCTTAATTCACCCTTAAAATGTCTTCTTCTCAACCAAAAATTATAGATCTGGTAAGCCATGAGTCCCTTTCTTCTGGATCCACACGATCCCCACCTAAACCTGGTGCTACCACGTGTATACCTCGTCGTGGTTCTGGTGTGATGAAGCCACTCCGTCGTGCTTCTGTAATTGCTCGTAGAAAGATTGTAGGGGCGAAGCTTGCTGAATACATCTCAAGCGACGAGGATGAGAAGCCGACAAAGTGTTCTGGGTCTAAAACGCCTGTTCCGCCATCTCTCAGCCTAGATCGGGAGGTTGTTTCCACCAAAGAGGGTGGATCTGCTGCTGTGGTGGCTGTTCCAGCTGCTTCACCACCACTAGACGCCAATTTTGAAACTTGGTCTTCTTTGTTCCAGGAGCTGACTGCTGGGGAAGTCCTTCAGCCACCGGTTCCCATCCCATGATGGGTGGGAGTACGTCTGGCCCTAGCGCTGGTACTAAGCGCCTGAGATCCGGCTTACCAAGGGGACAGGATCCAGATGACGTACTGGTGGCTTACCTCCAAATCTACTACCCCCAGTAGTCCCTTCCCCCATACTAATTGGGCAGCGTAATTTCTAATACCCTAATCTTCTTCTTTTGTTCCAATTTGTGGTTAATTATGCTATTGATGAGACCCTTGTTTTTTGTTATGCTATTTCTGCTAGTGTTGGTTGTTTGGGTATGAATTGATGAGTCCCCTGTTATGTTTGGATTTGTTGTTTGGGTATGAATTGTTGGTTGTTTGGGTATGAATTGTTGTTTGGATATGAATTGGTCTATTGGTTGACTTGATTAGTTGTGCTGGTGCGTTGGTGGAATGCTGGTATGATTTTGTTGATGAGTCCCCTTTGTGTGATGTATTGAGTCCCCTCCACACAACTTGCATCGAATTGAATCCCATCCAAATGATGAAGGGACTCATCTGATAGCTATTTGAGTGTCATGGCTGCTCTAGTTACCTCTGTTTGAGGTTTCTATTGAGGTACCATAACTCATTGATGCCTTGAAAGATAACTGTAACCCTTTCTGATGGATGATTAGTGAGCAAAAAAAGGTTATGTTTGCATTAATAACAAAAGGTTGTGTTTTTTACAAAACCAAACTTAAGTAGCATACAAGACTGCCTAAGAATGTGTAACTTAATTATGTACCAAAATACACCTAACCAATACCAACAAAAACAACAAAAAAACATGTTAAGATTGTACTTGTTATGTGTGGCAGTCTTTGCCTTAGCTGGTATGAGTTTGCTTCCTTGTATTCTTCAATCTGCATCAACTTCCATTCGGAATTCATTTGCACCAGTACTTGGGATTGTGATTGAATTAAGATAGTTAACAACTTCTGCAATTAGTTCCTTGTCTACCTCTAGCAAATCTGGTAGAATACCTTGCCTGTATAGACTTCTTTTTTTCATGTGTGATGGTGTGTAGTTGTTTCCTCTTTTTCTTGTTAATACCTCAATCATGCATGACTGTAGTGTAATCCAACTGTATTTGTTCAACTCTGGATCAAATCCTTTGAATGCTATTTGAACTTCTTTGATAAGATCATCTAAATTCTGAGGGAATGACTGATACTGCAGTGATTGAATGACATTGAAGAGTCCTTAGTCTAGAACATTCATGTCTGGTGATTGAGCTGGTTGAAAAACAAACTGTATGTTGAATCCATATGCTTGACATGCTACTTGAAATCCTGGATCTTGTGGTATTTGGTGAGGCCTAGTATTGTCCCATTGAATAGTTATGTCCTTGGGCAGCTGTGGGGGCCATTGTGCATGTATTGTGGGCAACACATGATTAACTAGCATGTCCCTTATTGCATCCTTGTTTATACTCTGGATTGCCTTAGCCTCTATGGTCCCCTGGCTTTGTCTCCGTTTTTACTCTTTTTCTTTGCTTCCTCATACTTCATAAAAGGGAATAGACCATACTTCCCATCATGTAAGAGTTGTTTGTTTGCATCATACAATGGTTTCCCTATCATGCCCATAAACATAGCCTTCACCTTAAACCTTCTGGACTGTTGTGCTCTATATGGATTGTCTTCTGTTGGAAGAAGATAGAATGTCCTTGTTTCTGGGTTTATAAAAAACCACTTCTCATCAATGTGTATCCATTGTTGCATGTCTTCAAATGAAGGGTCCCCTTCAGCTGGAATTGGGGTGATGTGACTAAGAACCCATTTTAGTCTTGCTATTTTATGATTAACATCACAAAATAGCAAGACCAACATATTTGCTAAGAAATTAACATCACAAGATAATATGGCATTCGAATCCCCCTTGTAACATCACTCCTTTTTTTGGGGGGGTGTTTTATTTCAACCATACCACTCGACTACTCCCTTATTCCTATTTCCCAACCAAACCCAAATTACTTGTATTGTGTACCCGTTTTTTTTAAATAGGTTGATGTTAGTTGAATTATCGAAATTGTCCCCCCATTGTCAAATTTCTAGGTCCGCCACTGTCCTCTTGGTCTGCAATTCCCACGCACCAAACTCCATAGTTTTCCTTGTTTAAAATTATATTGATTTTCATTCGACTATTTTTGCCATTGTTATGTAGTGTTTCTTCTTTGGCTTCCTTCATGTCTAATCCGCTGAAGTAAGCTGTTTTTAGAAGGGACTTTGTTTATGGTTTTACACTTCTATTTAGTACTGATGAGCTGGTGCCAAATATCTTGCATTATGCCATTATGGACACCCAGATGTTTTCGATAATATAACACGTGATGGTATAAGCAAGGCTTCTCGTGTTATAAATATCAGTGAAGATATATTCTCAGGTAGGTTTTCTAACAAGATTAGATACATTCAAAGATTTCAAACCCTTATCAGGAGTTGTACTTTATGAATCACTAGTTATACTAGTCTATTAGGTTAGGTTTATGTTATTTTTAAGGGTCTCTTACTAATAGCATACTTTTGGTCCATGTGTTATGTTAAATAACTAGGGTTTGAATTTCAAACATGTAACTTAATTAATTTTTATATACTCTTAAGACCTGTACCTTCAAAATTTCAAACTCATCATTTGTGTGTGTGATTTGTTCATTAATCAAGGTTTAAAATTCAAATTTGTATATTATCATATACCTTGTACTTTTAGGACGTGTACATTATAGATATAAGAAATGAACTCTTGAATTGTACCAAAATTTGTAATTTATAATTTTATTTATTTATTTATTTATTTATTTATTTATTATTATTATTATTATTATTATTATTATTATTATTATTATTTTGACACATTTACAGAACTACCTTATAATTGTTTGGTATACTTTTAAGATATATATTTTAATTTTATAGTTATGTGTGTGTGTGTGGTGGGACCCTTCCCCGGACCCTCACCTCGCGGGGATGCAAATGTGCACCGGGCTGCCCTTTTGTGTGTGTGTGTGTGTATAATTTGTTTCATAATCAAGGTTCAAAATTTCAAACTTGTACCTTACAACTTTATGATATGTACTTTATAAATTTAATTTTAGTTTATGACATGTAACTTGCAGCTCTATGGTATGTATGCATCTTAAGTGGTTTCTATTGGCCTCTTTACTTATTTTGGCTTAGTACTCACTTTTCATGAATCTCCAACTGTCATTCTAATGTTCCATATCAGATGACCTTTTGCCCTTTCTTCATTGAACTTCAACTGTCAAGTTGTGCAGCAACCTGCTGTTACTGAGTTATCTTTTTCCTTTCATTTCTCTGCAGTTGACGGTGCTGACAGTGTACATCTTTCTTTATCTGGTAGGTTGACAATTCTACTAGTGTCAATACCACATTTACCTGGCAGATATATCATGCTGTGTGTGACTGGCTGGATTTTATATTATAGTGTTTTTATATTAATTTTAAATAATACTTTTGATGGTTTTGTATTTACTTAGGCAACTTTATTTATATCATTTGTCATTATGACATGAATTGTTTTTTTAAAGCTTGAGATGAGGTTATTGATCTAGAAATTTCTTCACTCTTAAGATGGCATTTATAGAAAAACATTATTGTTACTATAACCTCAATGCTTTAAAGTTCTCCACCTAGGGTGCAATTGGGATGGTGGGTGCTGCAATGTGTGATACTTTACCCTTGTTATGACAAAGGTTATTTCAATTCACCCCTAATCTATCACATTAATTGTCTCCAACTTATTTTGATTTTTTTTACCATTATCACCATTAAGAAAAGGTAGTTTTCAAATTTTTATGGTATTTCAAGCTCATGAATATTTTTATAGTAGTTAAATGAGCCATATTAAATTATTAATTAAGTCTATTATAAATCAAGTTAAGCTGTTTTTAAGATCAGTTATATTTTGTGTGACGCCAATTCTCATCTATACTTCTGCCTACATATGGCTACGCTGCTACGTTCATCTAGCTCTTCATTGCTGTTGCCACTCACTTTCAATTGCTGGATCTTGTAGGCATTGTCTGGAGTTGGTGAGACCATCCAAGTTCGTGCTCGTGTACTGCAGAATACAGTGGCGGATCTAAAAATTTCAAAATGGAGGTGCAAAAATTTTTAAACTTTACAACGCAAAAAATAAAGAATAATGTATTTTACTTTTGGTTATATATTTCATTTACATACATCCTCCTCCGTTCCTTTTGTATTAGTACGAATCTAAAAGATAAACAAACGACTATATTTTTTCTTACGTATAAATCACAATTTGTGGTTACAAAAAGCAATGTAAATAGTGTTAAGGTTCAAACATTACAATATTTATAAAACATTGCAATATATCGAGTAATTAATTTATAATATGTAAATAGCTGACTAGGTTTAAACCTAGTCATGATGTGTTTTAGTTGGATTTGCCTTCAAGCTAGTCTTGCTATGAATTAAGAGTTACCCTCATGTTTAGACTGGCCTGTTTCATATTCTGCAAATTTGGACATGGCATTTGAATGGATGAAATAGAATAATGGTGTTTTTAATAATGAATTATAATTTTTATAATCCTGTAATTCTGTACTAGTCTGACTCCATCATATATAAATTTTTGAATATGCAAGGGCCTCTTCCTTTTGTAGTCATGTGAAGAGTTTTGTGGTAATTGCAGCTAGATTCAATCATGAAGTACAACAGTGAATGTACCAACTAAGTTCATTTGGTGATGCTACACCAGCTTGATGCCCATCTTCAATTTGAATTTTGTCAAGTACTGCATAACAAGGAGCTGCCATTTTTAAATTAAAAAGCGTTGCATCTCAGCATATCTGTAAAATCTTATGTGCATCTTTGTATATCAACCTTGTTTCCATTTAAACATAGGGGTTTGCTAGTATGAGAAAATGAAAAAGGCAGTAATGAGTTGCCATATCATCTAAATCAATCATTTTCGTCTTTATAATTTCAACTACAGAAAGGCTAAGTGGCCGCTTATTAATGATTCATATATACTCATTTCTAATTTTAGCAATGCCCTAATATATATGGATGCCATCTGCCTGGACCTCCGTAATATAGATGACAATCTCCTAGTGTCATTAACCAACTAAGATTGTTTTGGAGGGCTTTTTTCATATGAATTTGATATTTGAATCTGAATTGTAGTCTGTTTCTTAAGATGTTTTAATGCCTTCACTGCATGACCTGACCGGCTTATGTTTATGTAGAAGCAATTTTCTTTGCATTGTTGGAGATCAGCTCCGATCCGGCCCAGCTCAACTGCTACTGTCGTAGTAAATAGTAATACTGTCTTCTAAAATGATGCAGGCGATTGTGAGTTTTATCACAATGCAATTCCAACTTTGTTCTGTCTTCTTCACATTTTCTTTGGGGACAAGGACACACTATTTTGGTCGGACAATTCTCCATGGTGGTGCACGGGTTTGTGTTCTTCAGATGTAGATTATATCTTTACACGTAGTAAGAGTTGCTTCATCTCATGTTTGGTAATTGTTTGGTAAACAGTATCAAGCAACTGGGAGGGGTTTTGTTGTCCGGCATATAAAGTTGAGCGAAAACTACAGGCTTTATTCTCGGAGTCATTTTGTCAAAGGGTATATCCTTTTCTCCTTTTCATGTTGCTCGTATAGTGTCTTGAACAGTCTTTGAGCTGTATGGCTTTCTCATTGCAGGCTTGAAGTTGTGCTTTTGTTGATTGTTTTTCTTGCTTATGGCTATAATGATGGTGGTGCGATAGGCTACATTCTGCTTTCTATCAGCAGTTGGTTTATGGCCCTCTCTTGGCTATTTGCTCCCTACCTGTTCAATCCATCCGGTTTCGAGTGGCAGAAGTAAGTTGGGGGGTTTGTGACTTAAAAGCTATCTAGCTTTTGTGGACATCAACAACTTTGCTTAATTTAATTATACTAATTCATGTTTCCATTTGTTATGTCTAGGACTGTGGAAGACTTCAGTGATTGGACAGATTGGCTTCTTTATAGAGGTGGAATTGGTGTTAAGGGTGAGGAAAGTTGGGAAGCGTGGTGGGAAGAAGAATTGGTGATTTCTCTACATCTCTAAACTTGCCAAACTACTATTTCTTAAGCTGTATCATCTTAACTGTATACTTTGGCACCTAAACCCCTTTCCAATGGTGTCCATGTCAATTTTGCATAATAATTGAGTCCATGATGGTTAATTTCAATTTAAGCAGAATTCAGGGAGCATAGTGGCAGCCTGAAAGCAACTGATCCATTCTTCAGTACAGGTTGAAAAGTTTGTATGTAGGTTGTTTAGTCTTGAAGCTAGTTGAACAAAGACATCTACCATATACCATCAGACCATCACCAATTCACCACCCACCAGGCCACCACTTCCACCTCAAACTGAAGCATGGAGAATGGAACATAAAGCAAAGAAAGCTTAGTATGAACCTGAGAGATAGCATCATAACGAGCGAGTCCCCAAGCAGCTTCCTTAACTGCCAAAGCAAAAGGTCCACATGGAATACGCCTACATTTTTGCATCCAAACAAGCATAAGTCATTTGCAGAACACAGAAAAGTTGCATAATAAGAGAAATATCATATTCTTAATCAGAAAGACGTTTCAGGACATGTAAATGAAGATTTAATATCGCCAACCATTAATCTCATGGAGGCATAGGTCTAGTGGATCTGAGATGGCTTACCATTTTGCAAATCGAGCACCCTGATTATAATACTCAGCAGACCTTGAAGCCAGGCCATCTAACCCTTGGCACCAAGATTCATTGTTTGAGCCTGGCAGAGGAACCAACGTCTGCAATGCAAAGAGTGAGGACATAAAATGAGGTCATTGATCAGTATTTACAAGTAACAATCGAATGTGGAAGACGTTCAAACTGTCATACCTTGTCGACCTTGATGCCAGGAACGACATTCTCATCAAGTAAGCAGTCGACAATTTCTTGCCATCCGTTGTAGGCTGATAGAGTGTTTCCTCAAACAGAATGACACTAGAAATGTGTTCGCCAAGACCAGGAGTTGTCAGTAAGAGCTGCCTATACATCTGACGATTGTTCTCAGTGTTATCTAAGTCAATTGATGCCAGTCTCTTCCCACAAGTTGCATTCGATTCATCAATGGCAAGAATGCCACGTGCAGGAGAAGCAATAGATTTCTGCGAAGCTAAAATTCAGTATTAAAACATTAAACATGTAGAAGTATACTTGATCATGGAACATGATTAACTATCACATTGTCGATACAATAAAAACATATGCAACATATATAGGGGATGTATACATCTAGGTGCAGCTCTCAAGATCAAATATCACCATCAAATTGATGATACAAGTAAAAAAAAAAGATATACTTGGTATGTCAGTACTCGAGATCACAAGCACCACCACATATAACCAAACCTAACATAAAGTAACCTTTTAAAGGGGGAGGATCATGCTGTCTAATTCAATAAATGTATAATTCGTTTATTCGTTATCCCCACACCCCGGAAATCACAATCACGAGCATATTGGCTTGTGGTACATTGTATAGTAGTACATTTTTGAACTGCCTTACGGAATCAAATTTCGGAATCCAAAATTCCAATACCCATTCCGGGCACCAAAACTTATGGTCTGGTGTTCCAAGTGACATTCAACAACCAAACATAGGGACAATAATCTAGACTAGTACTAAAATTCCAGAGTAAGTTTAACAGAACACTGTTATTCAATTGAACCTAAGCTAATTTTGACTAGTATTATATACTCCCTCTACTCCTTGTTGTTCCCGTTTAGATTTGGTCACAAGATTTCAAACAGGAACAACTTTTGGGAACAAAGGGAGTACTTGCGATTGCTACAAGCCATTGCAATACAAATTCACAGTTTCTAATTCAGGCAGTTTTAGTTGGCTAACCAATTAGATATCAGCTACACTAACAGAAAACAATCAAAACAAGATAAACTGCAATTCTTAATGTTTATTTCTTTTTACAATATGATCAAAAGCTTTCATTAAATGAATCCAATTTTCAGGACCAAATTTCCTATATTCTGTCACATCCACCATTCATATCTTATATCTTCTATTAAAGATATAGAACAACTTAGACAAATGATCAGTCCAAAATACAGCAAAAGTGAAAAACCAAACCATCAAGCTTAAGAAAACAAGCAACAAATGAGATAAAAGCATAGACAACATACAGCAGTGCTAACAAGCTCATCTGTATAAGAGCTTGAACTAGCATGGATAGGCCAGAAAACTCGACGAGTCGCAACGAAAGTTGGTGATCCACCATTGCCATTGAAGGACGACTGGTGTCCCATCCATGGTGATGATGCTCCATTGAGCTTTAGCAAAGATGATGAAGATACCATGCTGAATTGATCTCTTACTATACTAACCAACCAACCTCTCTTAGCTTAGTTAAGTCTAGGGAATAAGAAAAAGGCAGAAGAATTTTTGAGAAACTAGTTGCACGCCACGCGCGATGCGCACCGCGTTTCAACGTCGTTATGCTTAAATGTAATATGATTTTTTAGTAATCGCTCCGTTAGGATGATTATGAGAGAATTAAAGATGGATCCTGAATACATAAGCATATAATATGGAGATAGTGATTGTGTAAGGCTAATTATAATTGTGTCATAATATGAATTTGCAAGCAGGATAATAAGATATAGCATGTAGGTAGCATAACAAGTAGCATAAAGATGCTAATATGTCTTTGACACTAAAATCTTTCTAGTTACTCATTTCACTATGATATTTTTCAAAAGACATTGAATCCTTATCATTAATCTTTGATTGAATAATCGAATGAACCTATAATTCATCCGGAATTTTGATCACAGCATAATTATAGCTTATACAAATAACATCAGAATAGACTCATTCCTAAATTATGATCACAACATAATAATAGCTTATACAAATATTATTATGACTTGTGCTAGATTCAGACCTCATCACAGACTAGAAAGGCATCACTTCTTTCCATCCACTCTAGAAGGCATGACAATTGAAAATCATGCTCACAATTTGTCAACATTCGAGGGTTGATACAACGCATTACTTTATAATAGAAAATCTAGTACCTTCAAGACAGATAAGACATGTCTCCTTTCCTAAGGGACTAACTCATAAGCCTTAGTAGGTTTTGAAATTTCCACATCAGACTTTGACGGTGAGGCTAGCAATATATCAGCAAGAGTTTTTCCTTCAGATTTCCAAACATGATCAATAGGAGTCAATATATCAGAGTTATCGGCAACAACATTTTCAGCAACGCCTGTAGGTTTCAGCTGTTTGGTTGTATCAATTTTATTAGATGCTTGGTTTCCAAGAGTACAGAATGGAGTTTGTGGGAGCCCAAAAAGCACATTGAACGGAATGGGTGCAGGAGGAGATCAGAAAGTATCAAGGCTTGATGTGTCAAGATTTAATCCAACCAGCAGCCTTGTTGACAAACCAGAGGCTGTTCCGTGATATGCTCTCAAGTTTTCCTACTCTTCCAAGGATGGGGGACTCTGCATCAAACAGAATGAACAATGAGCCATCCAAAGTTGTAGTTAAGTGCTCAAACAACCAAAATTGTAACAAAATGATTTTTGAGCTAATTTACATGAATAGTGTTCTATTTAGAAGAAATCCCTGAACCAAAAGCATGATTGCCAGAAAAAATCATGCATATATGTTAATCAATTAAATTTTATAATGCAAGACAAAATTTCCAAAAGCTAGAGATTATAGGTTAAGAAAACGACTACTTCACACCGAGCTATTCCAAACTTGGAAATTTGGAGTATATTGCAGAAGTTGTTCGTGAGATAAAAATATTTAATCAGCTTGATGTACTTTTCTCGGAAGGCTAATGTGTGAAATTTTAGCTGAACGGCTAATTCTGAGCCTAATGAGTGAATGTGAAACTGTCTCAGATTATAGATTTATCACTTGACGATGCTTCTGATGTCAAACAAGCCAAAGGAAGTGATATATATAAGTTCATCATCAACATCAGAAGCATCATATTAAACTACTGTTTCCTTTGGCTTGTTTGACAGACTACAAGCAGTCCAGCAACCTAATTTACCATAATACAGCTTAGAATTCAGAATCAAATGCATTTTCAACACAGATACATTTAATAGTCACAAATGTCACAGCCATATGTAAAGGATATGCCATATACATTTATACAGCTAAATACACCATCTATTCAAATAGATACTACATATAGAAGAATTAAAATATAGAGTATATACCTAAAAATCAGAAGAATTTCAAAAATCTAATCACTAAATATTCATTCATCTCAAATATTCATTCATTCCACAAGGAATTGTTTCCAGAGTTGAAACCTTTAGACCATCATACGAAAAGGGTAATCTTAATGGTAACCTATGTAAACTCACCAAGATGGTCAATATTGCAATCATGAACACGAGAAAGCTCCTCCTCCGTGAGATTATGATAATATGAATCTGTCAAATCAATATTATGAAAAAGATTAACCCATCTGATGAAGTAATGGTATAAGTTCGACGCAAAGCATTATAAAGATAGGCATAGGTCATATATATATCAAATTCATAGATTGGGGGCCGATAATAGCAAGCGTATCCGTCTCCGTGAACTGCAATGCTTCAGGAAATGATTCATGTTTGTTTTACGATAAACCAAACTGCAAATTGCATCAACCTGTTTACTAAAAGTCTTGTATATACTAAATGTCTAATATATAGTCTCCTATATTTTACTTCCTACAAAGCCATCAATTAAGCTTAATTTAATCAATCTCATCTTGACTCAAGATTTATCAGAATATAAACCAAAAATTATAAATCGATATTTCATGCGTGAAGATACTAATGTGGCTGAGCATGTTAAAAGTTGTTCATACATAATTTTTCCAACCGACTCATCCGCATTCGGTATTATATTCCTAGTAACAATCACATTATAATGCGATATGCCGTTGCTAACTCCAAAAGTCCAAAATGTGAAAGCACAACATTACACACATCTTCTTTAACTGCTATTATAAAGCTTGCTATTCATTAAATTTATAAGGTGTACTTGCTAGTGAAAGCATGTAAAAATACATTTTCGCGTACCTACTTGAATATACCATCTTCAGTTTCGCCCCAAAATGGACGTCTTCCACAGAGCAACATTTAGCCATTTAGGTGATGACACTAATACTCCAGACATCAGACTCTAGGCCTGACTTTCTTTTCAGTACTTCTGGGGCAACATAGTAGGCACTGCCAACAAAATCTTTGAATATTTTCTCTATAGGAAGCAAAATGTTTGTGCCACATTGTCAAAAGTTTGCGATAAATCAAATATAAGTCAGGTTGGACAAGAGAAATGTCTACCCACAAGCAACAAGTGCATATTGACATTCCCCTTTCTACTCACCAGGTTTTATGAAATCTGATAATCCATAGTCTGTGGCCTTTCAACTTTTCAAGATGAAATCTCTTCAGGCGCTTTGAAAAAAAAAGTTCTACAAACAAGCAGCACATTGGAATAAAACATAAACTTCCATCATAATTCATCTACTGCAATTGAAATGTAAGGTCCATATTTTCAAAAGAAAATCTACCTCAGGCTTCATATCACGGTGCTACCAGACCATGTAAGTGGCAATGAGCAGCAACTTTCAGCAACTGACGGACCACCACAGTTGCATCTTTCTCTGAATATCGGTTATCCTTTCTGATTTTAGTAACATAAGAAATTAGCATTAGCACACATACATATTGTCACATCACCAGGTACAATCATGAATCGCTGGCAGAGTAGATTATTGCTTACTTGGCTAGTATGCAATTCAGCAACACTTCACCTTCACACAACCTGATGACAAATGATTATCAACGTCATATTCAAATAACATGGTGATAAAGGAATTAGGGGTAAACAATTACTCAAATTTTACTTTTATTGAAGATGAACTACCATCAATTTGTGATCCCCAAATTTTTATATATAATAATGAATTATAGTTTTAGTGAAGATGAACTACCAAGAGATGTCATTAAAGACAATTCAATTACCAATTTGCTGATAGCATTAACACGAAATAATTACGATACACTCGTAACCTAGCATCTCCTCAAAATAATTATGATACACTTGTAACACAGCATTTCACACTTGATACACTTGTAACAAAGTAATTCAACAAACAAAGATAAATGTGTCCTAGTGGTTAGATATGGGCCTTGAGATGAACAAAGTTGCTAGGAATTAGCTCTCAAATCAGTAAGCAAGCAAGCTAATTAGATAGAAAAGGATAGCTAAGAGGGATAAGTTGTATTATCAAACTGATTGTTCAACAATACAATGCCTTCTTTCGAGAGGAAGGTGCTCTCCAACAAGTCAACAACAAACTTCTTAACTATATTCAACATGATGATTATTCCTCCTAATGAGGTCTATTTATAGAAAATACCCCTAACAAACCTCTAGCTTATTCCCCAAGTTACTACTAATAGACTATGACTAATGTGCCCTTCCCCTAAATATTGATTCCTTGCATTACCCGCCGCTCAAACTTTCACCTTGTCCTCAAGGTGGTTTATAATCGAAACTGGATTCCCGACCTCGGCTACGATTCTCGACCTCGGCAACAGTGACTGAGAGTGGGCTGCAATTCTCTCACAAAGCTGGCTTTTATGGGTTAAAGAGTTGGGCCGTATAAGAAGTGAAGGGATGAGTTGAAAGGCTAGAGAATGGTAATTGACTAATTGGGTAATAAGTGTTGGAGAAGGAAAGTTGGGCCTTAAGTCAGTAAGCCCATCTTTTGTACTTGGGTTAGTGTGCTGGCCTTTCATCACGTTTGTAGCAGGTGACCAAAGCTGATTTAAATCCTTTGTATTTGCTATAAGTGGTATTACCAAAATACCCTTACTAGCATATTCCATTTTTGTCTTCCTCTCCAAGCTAGCACATGAATCATCAAGGCATCTCCCATTAACTTATCTTTCTGGGTACTTCTAGAAACCACCGTGAAACCACCTCCATTGCAACTTCCCACCATCAGTTTCACCGCCGGTAAAAAAGCCCAGTCCACCTCCGAACATTATCCCACCACCGGTAAAACCACCATCCCGTCCTCCAATCATCGAGGGAGACGAATTGATCGTTCCACCGTCTTCTCTTGCGAACCAAGATCCCGGACCACCAGAGCCGCTTGCTCCACACCCGTCCCTCATGAAGACACCTTCCCTGTTCAGGCCACCACCCGCTCCACTCCCTCACTGTGAAAACCACCCGTTCGCCCAAAATATCCACCACCCAGCTCGCCGACAATTTCCCTTGGACCTCCACCTGTAAACCCATCCCCGAAATCGCCAAGCCTTCCCCCATATTATAGTTCCCTTGCAAAACCCTCAACTCCGCAACCCATTTCACCGTCAATTTTTTCAGGGCCACCCAAAAAATCACCACCACCACTGCTACCAAACACGAATTCCCTCAGAGAATGTCCAGATCTACTTGTCTTGGCATCCTTAAACCGAACTTCCGATCTCTCCGGTCCTCCAACTGTCATCACCACAACCGCACCACTGCAACAACCACCAAATAGGCCGTCGGCAGCAGAGCAAAAGTATTGTTCACAGTTGCTCATCTCCAAATCGGCTGTCTCCTCCATCATGATTTCTACATCACCGCTTGGAAGGTCAGTGGTGGTTGACTGCTTCTCATCACTGAGTTCACTTTCTTCCTCCTCGAGCCCTTCTCGAATCAGACTTAGCTCCACTCTAATTCGAGAAAATGCTTCTTCAAATATCTTCACCAGATTTCTTTGAAGGGTATCAACAATTCTCTTCGTGGATTCCTCCATCCTTTCGGAGAATTGCTCAAGTGATTGTGACCAAATCGGAGCTCCGGCGACTTCCATTCTCTCTCTCTCTCTTTTTTTTTTTTTTTTTTTTTTTTTTTTTTAATGGCTGAAAACAGAATTTCAGAGGCTGAATCTACCAGGACAGAACTGCCATTTTCTAGGAATTAGCTCTCAAATCAGTAAGCAAGCAAGCTAATTAGATAGAAAAGGATAGCTAAGAGGGATAAGTTGTATTATCAAACTGATTGTTCAACAATACAATGCCTTCTGTCGAGAGGAAGGTGCTCTCCAACAAGTCAACAACAGACTTCTTAACTATATTCAACATGATGATTATTCCTCCTAATGAGGTCTATTTATAGAAAATACCCCTAACAAACCTCTAGCTTATTCCCCAAGTTACTACTAATAGACTATGACTAATGTGCCCTTCCCCTAAATATTGATTCCTTGCATTATTTCAACAAATTAGGATAATGAAAATACTTCTTAGAGATAAGATTAGATCAGTATGTCATGCTTTACGGGCATTGCTTTCCACGGATAACAAAAGTGACATAAACTTTTATAGAAATCCCAATTTAGCATATCATGGTAATGGAGTCCCAGATATCATGGTATAAACTTTACCCCTAATCCCAATGTAGATTTTAGAAATAGTGAGACTGCTTTTAACATCTCTGAACGCAACTAAGTTAACAATATCCATCAAACCATGCATGCATATACATTATATGATCTATAATTAAGGGAACAGATTCACTGCACTCAAAACATGGTTTATGATGTTTGTGTTGTTTCCATTATCATTATGATAAATATAGAATAATGTTTATGATATATATGGTTTATAATTATCAAGTTTTGATACCAGGCAATTGCTTTCCATCCTTAAGGGTTATAATTTTTATGATGGGTTTCCATAATATCCATTTTGACAATGCCATGATGCGATAAAGTTGTATATGGATACCACCAAACGAAGAAAAGAAGAAAAATATATACGAGTAAGACAAATAACCTCATAGATCATGTTATTTGGATCTATATTGTCATATGCCATTTAGCCTGCTTTGAAGAATTTATAGTCAAGTGAAAACATCCAAGCTTCGTAATTTCAAAAGGTATTATTAATTATATGTAGTTAGATTATCTACAATGATGCTTAGAACAGTAGCTCGAAGTTATTTCAATAAATCCTTAAGGAGAAAGGCTCAAGAGCTTTTTAAGGAAATCAAAGGAGACAAAATGCTTTTTAAACTTCTATATAACTTCTTGACAAGTATATTTGATGCAATACGTTTCTGCTCACAGCATTACATACCAGTCTTTCTAGCTAATTATTCTCGTTTGTCCAACTCAAAAACGTTTCTTCTGTTTGTGTTCCCTTATTGCAGATAAGGCAGTTTTAAAAGCAACTACCAAAGGAATATGCAAATAAAGCAACTATCTACATTGTCAGATTTCTCAATCACAATGGAAATTGCATATCAGCACTTATAAGCTATAACTATTGCTAGCTCATGCTCTTCACCACATCTCTTAATTTCTTTTTCCGGGTATGTTAGTCATTTGAGGTTGAGAATAAGAAGCATGATTTGTTGAGAGTTATATTTTGCATGGTTAAAATTGAAGTAATTGATTAGTTTGTCAAGCATATTTCATAGAATTAAATAAGATGAATAGTGTGGTGAGTAAATGGTTATATGATGTCAGTTTATATTCAGGTGAGTGCAGAGGGATATGATGCTGGTGAGCCAATTGATTTAGAAAAATTGGATGGTACATGGCGTCTTCAGTATAACTCTGCTTCTGATAATAGAATGTTTTATGCCGCCAATCCTTGAATTATCTTATCTTTAGCAAAATAACAATTTTACCTAACTCCCTCCCTCTCCATATCTTCATAACTTTCAGAAAGCAACTCAGTAAAACCCCAAACATCCACCCAGAACAATCTACGCCCAAACTCAAACATCTAAAACCCTAAACAACAATGAAGAAGAAGACCCAAGCCCAGCGCACCTCAAACATCCAAATAGCAACCAAAGCAACAAAAAAAAAGAAAAACAATTGTAAATGAAAGATGACCTGTAAAAAAAAAAAGAGAGAAATGAGCAAAAACCAGGAAAATCACAAGAGAAGGGCATAAAGACAAAACCTTTTTAGACCCATCTTGGTTAGGGTTTAGGGTTCACGCATGAGGCTCCAACCACCGCATAAACAGTTCCGACCACTGCCACCACCGTTACCGGAAAAAAAAATGGAAAACATTAACAAAATGCAAATAAGCCACAAGAAAAAGAATAACCGCAATTGAACCCACAACAACAGAAAAAAGAGAAGCAGGAAACATTACCAAGCATCAAAAGCTAGCACTCGCCGCATCGAAGAACCGTGATTTGCTCTTGACAGAAAATTGAGAAGTAAATTCAGTGGGGGATATAGGTAGCCGGAAAAGGAGTGAGAAATGAAGGGAGGAGAGATAGGTAGCAGTAGAAGATGAGAGAGAAACGAAGAGAGGGGAGGTAGGAGCATGCAAAGAGGAGAGAGAAACAAAGGAAAAGAAGGGGAAAGGCAACGGTGTAATAAGGTAGAAGCAGCAAGGGCAAAAAAGGAACAACACTGTAGACATCAACAATTTAAACCCCCTATTGGCTTTTTTTTTTTTTTTTTTTTTGACAGGGAAAGATGATTTCATTCACACAATAGCCATCTCGGCATCCACATCATCATTTGAACATACCTGAAGCAGAAACTACACCCACAACACCTAAACTTGTTTCTATTCACGCTCATCTCCATTAAGGTGGTTCCAATCTTGAAACCATGTGAATTCTTCGATGTCATTGCATCTTTCAATAATTCCTTCACCAACGGTGCTGTAGATATTATGGAGTAAGCAACTGCACTACAGATTAGATCTTCTTGAGTCAAACTCATCTTCCCCAACACAACAACCATGAATACCAAACCCACCAAATGAACCAAAACTGAGATCAGGCGGAAACCCATAGTCGAAGCCCTTGGGTCCTTAGTCGGAAACTGCTCTATAAAGCCAGCCCCGTAGGTCCACTCATGGACGACCCGTCTTAAAACATTTGCCGCAGGAAGCGCTCGAACAACAGAGGAAGCAATGGTGGGTGGCTCCATAACTGACCCAAAATGAAAATTATTTATGAACAACTCAGAGATCATCAACTGGGTCTTATTCACCAAACAAAGATTAAACATTGAAAGAAGCATAAAATTAAAAGGACGAACATCCCCAAAAACACGAGTTGTAAAACTCGGTCAGAAGCCAGCGAAATCCAAACAAGCACCAGATCAGACTTAAGGATAACGGCACAAACCTAACCCGTTGCAAAAACCGGCAGCCTTAAAACCAATCAACCAAGTCTAGACCTTGACTCGCACGAAACGGATGGATTCAGATCGCGCTTCTTCCGGCCGACAATAAACCGACGTTGATGAGGCCTAGGGTGGGTGACTCACTAGCGCACAAGGAAGGGCTATAACCCGACCTCGGCCGGCGAGCCCCCCCGATAAAACCAGCAGCAGCGAGAGAAAAGGACAGGGAAGGTGGGCGGGAGAAGTAAAGGGCGACAATTGATGAAAAGGAAGAACCAAGAAATGGATTAGGAAGTGGAGAGAAGAGGAAGAGAGAAAAGAGCCCACCCTACGGGCAAGAAGCTTCGAATCAGAAGCACAAAACCCCTTCCAAGAGAGAAACCCTAGAAGGAACTTCTCTCTCTAGAATAGAGAGGCAGCACATTGAGAAACGCCCCCTATTGGCTTTTATAGTAGTAAAGATAAAGGTAAAGATGTCTTCACTTTTCAAATTTTTCGAGGGACAATTTCCTTATACTTAAATATCTCTATATAATGAGGTGAATTCAAAGAGATACTAATTGTTATAGTATTTTTCTTTGTATAAATAATTGTTGCTAGTCAAAGTGAAATTGATTAATAATACTCTTTCAATTATTTAAACAAGTGAACATTTGTGTTTTTCCATTATGTAGTTTCTTATTTGATTCTTTTTTTTTTTTTTTTTTTGACGAGGAAGAAACATTATCATTAATAATAAGCCATACGGCATCTCTACAATAATAACACAAATCTACAAACAATAGAATTAGAGAAAATACACAACTCTTACGGTCAAAACAATTACTAATAAGCCTTCTAAAGCACAACTCATACCCCACTGCTTCAGTCTTGACGTAGGCAGTAATTTTCGATGTCTTTGCATCGATGCAGGTATTCAATTGATGTCTTTACATCTTTCAAAAATTCCTTCGCAAAATGAGCACAAATTCTTCTGAGCGAAAAGTTGATGAAAAACCCCAATTCCAAATGAATCCAGAGCATTTCCCAATTATTAAAACCCTAAAAAGAAAAGAAAAACTCTTCCATAGATGGAACAACAAGACCTTGAATATAGGAGGAACCCTAATAATAGGGACCAACCCAATCAAATTATTGGGACCAAAACACATTAAAAACACACACACACCAAAAAAAAAAAAAAAAAAAAAAAAAAAAAAAAAAAAAAAGAAGAAAAGCGGCGGAAATAGACTATTTCTGCCTTAAAAAGGCTATGAAATTGGAACCCTAGGAGAGAATAAAGAACAGAGAAAGGAGGGAGAGAGAGGGGGCGGCTAAGTTGTTTGATTCATTTTCAATGAGATACATTATTCATCATATTCTAATTTTTAATGTGATGCAACTAAATACATAAATAACACAAAAAATATCTTCCAAGAAGTTACCTTTCTTGACTGAAAAGAGTAAAGAGGGTACTTCGGAGCTGAGACAGAGACTTCCCACTGCACCTTCCACTACTTCATCGGCATTTTCTTCTTACCTTTTACTTTCTTCCTGAACTGTAAGAAATGTCAGTAGTAACAAAGAACTGAGTTAGATAAAATCTGAAAGAAGACAGAAGTAAGTCCAAAAGCATCAACAATAGAACATGAATAAAACAAATGTTAGTCTAAAACAATCCATCACAGGATTCTCTACTCTAGTCTGCCTTGTAAAAACATATCCCTAGTTGCATGAAGCAAGATCCATTCAAATGCCATAGATTTCTCTATGGGTACCAAGCCTGCAAAGAACCCCCAGCTACACAGACTTTGATGGATCAATCGACTTGTCCTAAACACATATTAATTGAAATTTATGAAAAGGTATAAAAAAGGATAGAAGACATGAAAAGTACAACACAGATGACCAAATTAAGTATTCTCTGCATTTTGTTGTTCCAGTTCTCCATACTAAAAAGGCGCACTTCTTTGAGCTGGATAGAAGAATTCTCCAACCTGACGGACATATAAAAACACATAAGTTTCGATATTTGACCTAACCAATATAATTAACATATGAATAGTGATACAAATTAATTTACCTTGTTCCAAAAATAAAGGTGTGTCCAACGACTCTTCATTTTGCTAGAAGCCGCGCTACTTTGAGCTGAATGTAAGAAATCTCCAGCCTGAAGGATAAAAGAAACACACAACTTGACTTAACCAATAAAAATAACACAAGAATAATGATACAGACTATGTATCCTGATCCTGCAAATTAAATAATTAACATTTTCCAGAAGTTTGCTGCAAAGGATAATAAGATGATGATGATGATGTTCTGCTCGTATTCATGCGCGCTTTTTGAATAACATACAAACATCATATTAAACCTACCCTGTTTATCTATGTTGGTTGAAATATTAATGCACAAATAAGACTATTATTGGCGATCACTTGAGTTAAAATCACATTAGCCTAAACCAAATTAATAAATTATCTTATTAAGCGTGATTTCAAGTACAAATTCCCTTTAAACCTGCATAAAAGGCGTGATCAAGCAATAACAATAAAAAATACATCAAGCAACATAAATAATAAACCAATAATGATGATAATAGCATGACTTTAAACCTAACATAGTACTAACATGATAACATGATATTAGAAAAGATAAGAGACACCCTAAACATGATACTAGAAAGCATAAAATAACATCCTAACATGATACTAGGAATTAAATACATCCTAACATGATACTAGGAATCATAAACAATAATAAGCATGCAATCTACATTGTGAAAGAAATAGGAAGTAAGCTAATCTACTTACTTTGAAGCCTCGTACCTCTTTCTAATAACAAAATACACAAGTTAGTAAACTTCAATGAAAATAATAAAGAATAATTAAATAATTAAATAAAATCAAATTAAATAAAGTTTTGACTAGTTTTGGACCAAACCCTAAGAAAATATTAAACCTTACACGTCTAGGGCGAAGGCAACTTTGAAATAGGCTAAGAGACTCAAGATCTTGTGAATGCGGAATTGTGTTTGTAAAAGCTAGTTTAAAAAGAGAGAGAGAAAATTAAGAATTAAGCTATATTGCTTAGAGAGAGAATAGAAAGAATTGATGATGAGAGTTAATGAGAATTGATAGTTGATAGAGAGAATTGATAGTTGATTGAGAGAATTGATGAATAAAAACAGAGGTTCGGACCCTATTTATAAGAAAACAGTCCGGAAAATCATAGAATTTGATAAGGAATAAAACTCCACTCTGTCACTAATCAAATCGACCTTGTCGCCAAAGATTTATCTTGTCGCCAGGCGACAGAGTCTGTCGCGAGGCGACAAACATGTTGTTTGGCGACAGAAACAGTTTTTTGCGGATTTTTTTTTATCATATCTTTTGATCTAGATGTCCAAATAAGTCATATAATATGTCGTTGGTAAGCTCTTGAAATCTAATTTCTAATGCAATTGGAATCAGATTAAAATCTTTTGTAGATAAAAAGATATCGATGAAATAGTGAAAGGGTGTCAGTTTTGGATAGAGTTTCGTATATCTTTCATATCTTTTTCGTTATAGCTCGGATTTATTATTATAATATATCATTGGAAAGATAATTTCAAGATCTATCCAACCATATAAAATTTGGATAAAAAATATGAGGCACGAAAACAATATCTGACTATTTTTGAACATCTTTAAATTCGAATAGAATTAGGAAAGTTTTAAAAAAGGAAAGTTTATACTCAAATTAAATTCCATGATCTTATCTTTTCAAAAAAGGATAATTAAGATATTTTAGAAACTTATAGAAGATTCTAATCAATCCTAATTAGTTTAGGAATAGGATTAAACCTTTGGACCCTCCTCATGATCATTGGGTCGTAGGTAAAATCCGGTTTGGGCCCAGTTTAGTATTTTGGCCATAACTTCCTCATTATTCATCGGAATTGGGCTTATAATATATCGTTGGAAAGGTCTTTTCAAGCCCCATTCAACTACACCATTATTGGACCCTTATCATGGACCAAAATAAACTGAATTGGACGTTTTCATAAAATAGAAATGGTTTTCGAAAACAGAAAGAAGAATTTTAATAAAAACTAACCGCAACACTTGACTTTTCACACTTTTACCTCATTCGATTATGGTTCGACGTGACAGGTATTCATCACTGGGTTTGGTTTTGGGGAGACACAAATGGGTGTCTACAGCGATATATCCTATCTTTTTTTAATCAATTATCTCATTATATTTTTAAGGAATAAAAATAAAAGATTTTTTTTGGCGGGAAATTTTTCAATGTAGACGTGACACGTTTACTTCTAGAATAATCTTGGTGATTATTTTAGTATATAGTATTGATTGATTGATAAGGATTCTTGCTTTGATCTATGATCTTATATTTTGGTATTATTACTTGCTTTAATTAATTAAAAAAATTTCCTTCATCATTTCCTTCTAATAATTGTGCTGTAATAATTTTAATAAATGAAATCATCATTGCACTTTTTATGTCATTCGTTAGCTATATTTAATTTATTAAAATTATATAATATTTTAAATGTATATTTTTTTTGAAACAATATTATAAATGTATATATGAAAAGTTGAAAATAATTGTATAAAAAACACAAATGATTTTGTTGTTCCTAACTGATATTTTTTTTTTAGTAATTTTTTTCCTAACTTATTAAAAACAAAAGATGGTAAAAGATATGTGTAGAGTGGGAAAATTTTCAATGACTACATAACAAAATGTAGTCATTGTTATTACTTTCATTCTCAGCCGTGTAAATATTAAAAATAATTCTTGTCATGTTCACTCACATATTTGACTATTATATTAAAATAAAATATATTAATTTTAAAAACTATTTTATTTTAGGGAAAAAAAATTGAAAACTACTTTTTGATGACATTAATGTAGTTCCAAGTATCCAACTTTCAACCTTCAACTCAAATCTCCATTATGTAACTGTGGAGATTAAAGTTTAACCAAACAATCAATGAAAAACTACCAATTAAACATGTTGAGCTCATGAATAAACTCGCATGTAAGTAAAAGTGTTGTCCCACATTGAAAAAGTGAAGAGGAATAGTGGGACATGTATCCCACATTGAAATTAAGAGAAAGTTGCGTTCACTTTATAAGGCTAAGTTGAAAATATTCTCTCAATAATAATTCTCTGTATTTCTCATTGATCACAACATCAGCCACATTACATATATATATAGGGAGATAGGATTATTAAACCTAATATTCCTAAATATCCTAACTTCCAAATATCACAATATACAATATTTATCATATCACAAAGGAAAAATTGTCCGGAATAATCTCACCTTTGAGGTGTCCGCTAAAAATAATCCCATCTTTACCCCTTGATCTTTTTTAATGGTCCCATTTTACCTGAAACCGGTTGAGTAGGTAATTTTTTTAAAAAGTTTAATTTATACGTGTCGTTACTTAATTGCTCAAAATTAAAAATTAAAAAGTTAAAAAAAAACCACCACCAACACAAATTCTGCCACCAACATTCCCACCACCACCCAAACCCAAACCCTAGAACTACCATCCCACCCAGACCCGAAACCACCGCCACCTAGAAGCTGACTGCGCTGACGACCCTCAACCCCAAAACCCCATTAACCCAAACCCATCTAACCTCAGATCAAGATCAGTCAAATCCGGCTACCAAACTAAACCCGACATTGGGTTCGACGTGAAATCGGGGCAGGAAGTTCAACGCGGCTTGAATCGGGGATGGGGGAGGTCAGCGACACCGAAATCAGGGGATAATGGTGGTTAGCAAGGTCGAAATCGCGGGGGGGGGGGGGGGGGGGGGAGGAGTTCGCGCGTGGTCGGATTCTTGGGACAAGCAAGTTCGACGACCTGATTCCTGGGAAAAGAAAGTTCACAAGTGGTCGGATTCCTGAAATAATGGAGTTCGGTGACCAGATTCCTAGGACAATGGCGTTTGGTGGCCGGATTCCGAGAGGTCGATGCAGCTGAGAGTGGCGCGACAGGGTTAGTGGTTTGGCTGGTGGGTGGTTTTTAAAATTAATTAATTAATTTTTTAACTCTTTTTTTTTCATTTTTTTATTTTTACTATTTGGACCAATCAGGTGCCATCACATATCAAGTAACTTGCTAAAGCAAATTAACTAACC